>NC_091282.1:692571602-694971602 GCF_032444005.1 Ranitomeya imitator | reverse complement strand
CAGTTTGCCGCGAATTCTGGAATCATCATTGTCCATATACTACTGGGACATGCATATTCTAGAATACCCGATGCGTTAGAATCGGGCCACAATCTAGTATATATATATATATATATTCAAGAATAGCTGGTTTTTGGTCATTCTGCCTCAGAAAAATCGGAATAAAAAGCGATCAAAAAATGTCACGTGCCTGAAAATGTTACCAATAAAAACGTCAACTCGTCCCGCAAAAAAACAAGACCTCACATGACTCTGTGGACCAAAATATGGAAAAATTATAGGTCTCAAAATGTAGTAACGCAAAAAATATTTTTTGCAATAAAAAGCGTCTTTTAGTGTGTGACGGCTGCCAATCAAAAATCTGCTAGAAAAGTAAATCAACCCCCTCTTCATCACCCCCTTAGTTAGGGAAACAAAAAAATGTATTTATTTCCATTTTCCCATTAGGGTTGGGGCTAAAGGTAGGGTTGGGGCTAAAGTTAGGGTTAGGGTTGGGGCTAAAAATAGGGTTGGGGCTAAAGTTAGGGTTTGGATTACATTTACGGTTGGAATTATGGTTAGGGGTGTGGTTAGGGTTATGGTTGAGATTAGGGTTAAGGGTGTGTTTGGGATAGGGTTTCAGTTAGAATTGGGGGTTTCCACTGTTTAGACACATCAGGGGCTCTCCAAACGCGACATGGCGTCCGATCTCAATTCCAGCCAATTCTGCGTTGAAAAAGTAAAACAGTGGTCCTTCCCTTACGAGCTCTCCCGTGCACCCAAACAGGGGTTTACCCCAACATATGGGGTATCAGCATACTCAGGACAAATTGGACAACAACTATTGGGGTCGAATTTCTCCTGTTACCCTTGGGAAAATACAAAACTGGGGGCTAAAAAATAATTTGTGAAAAAAAATAATTTTTATTTTCACAGCTCTGCATTATAAACTGTAATGAAAGACTTGGGGGTTCAAAGCTGTCAAAGCACAGCTAGATAAGTTCCTTAGGGGGTCTACTTTCCAAAACGGTGTCACTTGTGGGGGGTTTCAATGATTAGGCCCATCAGGGGCTCTCCAAACATGACATGGTGTCCCATCTCAATTACAGTCAATTTTGCATTGAAAAGTCAAACAGCGCTCCTTCCCTTCCGAGCTCTGCCATGCGCCCAAACAGTAGTTTACCCCCACATGTGGGGTATTGGCGTACTCACAACAAATGGCACAACAACTTTTGGGGTCCAATTTCTTCTCTTACCCTTGGGAAAATAAAACAAATTGGAGCTGAAGTAAATTTTTTGTGAAAAAAGTTAAATGTTAATTTTTTTTAAAACATTCCAAAAATTTCTGTAAAACACCTGAAGGGTTAATAAACTTCTTGAATGTGGTTTTGAGCACCTTGAGGGGTGCAGTTTTTAGAATGGTGTCACACTTGGTTATTTTCTATCATATAGACCCCTCAAAATGACTTCAAATGTGATGTGGTCCCTAAAAAATATTGGTGTTGTAAAAATGAGAAATTGATGGTCAACTTTTAACCCTTATAATTCCCTAACAAAAAAAAATTTGGGTTCCAAAATTGTGCTTATGTAAATTAGACATGTGGGAAATGTTACGTATTAATTATTTTACATGACATATCTCTGTAATTTAAGGGCATAAAAATTAAAAGTTGGAAAATTGCAAAATTTATTTCCGTTTTTTTTCACAAATAAACGCAAGTTACATCAAAGAAATTGTACCACTATCATGAAGTACAATATGTCACGAGAAAACAAGGTCAGAATCGCCAAGATCCATTAAAGCGTTCCAGAGTTATAACCGGTCATTAAAGTGCAAACCACCCTTAGGGCTTAAGGGGTTAAACTAAATGTTTAATTTAATTTAAAAAAACAACATTTTTTGCTTGGGCTCCCGCTCAATTTTCAAGTCCAGAGTAGGAAAGCCAGCAACTGGGGGCCGGTGTTTATAGCCTGGGAAGTGGGTAATACCCATTGATCTTCCCAGGCTATGAATATCAGCCCGCAGCTGTCTGCATAGCCTTTACTGGCTATTAACCCCTTCCCGACCTGTGATGCCACATAGGCGTCATGAAAGTCGGTGCCAATCGGACCTGTGATGCCTATGTGGCGTCATGGAGGGATCGCGTCCCTGCAGATCGGGTGAAAGGGTTAACTCCAATTTCACCTGATCTGCAGGGACAGGGGGAGTGGTACCTCAGCCCAGGGGGGGTTGTTCCCCCCCCCCCCCCACGTGGCTACGATCGCTCTGATTGATTGGCAGTTTCACTTTCAACAGCCAATCAGAGCGATTTGTAATATTTCAGCTATGAAAACTGGTGAAATATTACAATCCAGCCATGGCCGATGCTGCAATATCATCGACCATGGCTGGAAACCCTGATCTGCCCCCCCACCACCGTTCTCCTCCCCAGTCCTCCGTCCTGTGATCTGTTCCCCCGTCCTCCTATCTGCTCCCCTCGTGCTCCGATCCCACACCCCCCATGCTCCGATCTCTCCCCCCTCATACTTACTGAGCCTCCCGGTGTCCGTCCGTCTTCTCCATAGGCGCCACCATCTTTCAAAATGGCGGGCGCATGCGCAGTGCGCCCACCGAATCTGCCGGCTGGCAGATTCTTTCGAGGTACATTTTGATCACTGTGATAAAACCTATCACAGTGATCAAAATAAAAAAAAATAGTAAATGAGCCCCCCCATTTATCACCCTTATAGGTAGGGACAATAATAAAATAAAGAAAATATATATATATTTTTTTTTCCACTAGGGTTAGGGTTAGAACTAGGTTTAGGGTTAGAACTAGGGTTACAATTAGGCTATGTGCACACGGTGCGGATTTGGCTGCGGATCCGCAGCGGATTGCCCGCTGCGGATTCGTAGCAGTTTTCCATCAGGTTTACAGTACCATGTAAACCTATGGAAAACCAAATCCGCTGTGCCCATGGTGCGGAAAATACAGCGCGGAAATGCTGCTTTGTATTTTCCGCAGCATGTCAATTCTTTGTGCGGATTCCGCAGTGGTTTACACCTGTTCCTCAATAGGAATCCGCAGGTGAAATCCGCACAAAAAACACTGGAAATCCGCGGTAAATCCGCAGGTAAAATGCAGTGCCTTTTACTTGTGGATTTTTAAAAAATGGTATGGAAAAATCTCACACGAATCCGCAACGAGGGCACATAGCCTTAGGGTTAGGGTTGGAAATAGGGTTAAGATTAGGCTTGTGGTTAGGGTTATGGTTAGGGGTGTGTTGGGGTTAAAGTTGTGGTTATGGTTGGGATTAGGGTTAGGGTTGGAATTAGGGTTGGGATTGGGGTTACGGGTGTGTTGGGGTTAGTGTTTTGGTTAGGGGTGTGTTGGGGTTAAAGTTGTGGTTAGGGTTGGGATTAGGGTTGGGATTGGGGTTACGGGTGTGTTGGGGTTAGGGGTGTGTTGGGGTTAAAGTTGTGGTTAGGATTAGGGTTGGGATTGGGGTTACGGGTGTGTTGGGGTTAGGGTTGTGGTTAAGGTTGGGATTGGGGTTAGGGTTGTGGTTAGGGGTGAGTTGGGGTTAGGGTTGTGATTAGGGTTATGGCTACAGTTGGGATTAGGGTTAGGGGTGTGTTGGGATTAGTGTTGGAGTTAGAATTATGGGGTTTCCACTGTTTAGGCACATCAGGGGTCTCCAAATGCAACATGGCGCCACCATTGATTCCAGCCAATCTTGTATTCAAAAAGTCAAATGGTGCTCCCTCACTTCCGAGCCCCGACGTGCGCCCAAACAGTGGTTTACGCCCACATATGGGGTACCAGCATACTCAGGACAAACTGGGAAACAAATATTGGGGTCCACTTCTCCTGTTACCCTTGTGAAAATAAAAAAATTGTTTACTAAAACAATTTTTGAGGAAAGAAAAATGATTTTTTATTTTCACGGCTCTGCGTTGTAAACTTCTGTGAAGTACTTGGGGGTTCAAAGTGCTCACCATATATGTAGATAAGTTCCTTGGGGGTCTAGTTTCCAAAATGGGGTCACTTGTAGGGGGTTTCTACTGTTTAGGCACATCAGGGGCGCTGTAAATGCAACATGACGCCCGCAGACCATTCCATTAAAGTCTGCATTTCAAAACGTCACTACTTCCCTTCCGAGCCCCAACGTGTGCCCAAACAGTGGTTTACCCCCACATATGGGGTACCAGCATACTCAAAACAAACTGGGCAACAACTATTGGGGTCCAGTTTCTCCTGTTCCCTTGTGAAAATAAAAAATTGCGGGCTAAAAACTAATTTTTGAGGAAAGAAAAATGACTTTTATTTTCACGGCTCTGCGTTATAAACTTTTGTGAAGCACTTGGGTGTTTAAAGTGGTCACCGCACATCTAGTTCAGTTCCATGGGAGGTCTAGTTTCCAAAATGGGGTCAGATGTGGGGGAGCTCCGATGTTTAACCCCTTCATGACGTTGGGATTTTTCGTTTTTCCGTGTTCGTTTTTCACTCCCCTCCTTTCCAGAGCCATAACTTTTTAATTTTTCCGTCAATTTGGCCATGTGAGGGCTTATTTTTTGCGGGACGAGTTGTACTTTTGAACGACATCATTGGTTTTAGCATGTCGTGTACTAGAAAACGAGAAAAAAATTCCAAGTGCGGTGAAATTGCAAAAAAAGTGCAGTCCCACACTTGTTTTTTGTTTGGCTTTTTTGCTAGGTTCACTAAATGCTAAAACTGACATTATGATTCTCCAGGTCAGTACGAGTTCATAGACACCTAACATGACTAGCTTATTTTTTACCCAAGTGGTGAAAAAAAATTCCAAACTTTGCTAAAAAAAAAAAAAAAAAAAAAAAATTGCGCCATTTTCCGATACTCATAGCGTCTCCATTTTTCATGATCTGGGGTCGGTTGAGGGCTTATTTTTTGCGTGCCGAGATGATGTTTTTAATGATAGCATTTTGGTGCAGATACGTTCTTTTCATCGCCCGTTATTGCATTTTAATGCAATGTCGCGGCGACCAAAAAACGTAATTCTGGAGTTTCAAATTTTTTTCTCGCTACACTGTTTAGCGATCAGGTTAATGCTTTTTTTTATTGATAGATCGGGTGATTCTGAACGCGGCGATACCAAATATGTGCAGATTTGATTTTTTTTTATTGATTTATTTTGATTGGGGTGAAAGGGGGGTGATTTAAACTTTTATATTTTTTTTATTTTTTTCACTTTTTTTTTTTTTTTTTTTACTTTTGCCATGCTTCAATAGCCTCCATGGGAGGCTAGAAGCAGGTACAGCACGATCGGCTCTGCTACATAGCAGCGATCTGATGTTCGCTGCTATGTATCAGAAATGCAGGTGTGCTGTGAGCGCCGACCACAGGGTGGCACTCACAGCTGCCGGGGTTCAGTAACCATAGAGGTCTCAAGGACCTCTATGGTTACAATACTGAAGCATCGCCGACCTCCGATCATGTGACGGGGGTTGACGATGCCGTCATTTCCGGCCACCCGGCTGGATGCGGTAGTTAAATGCCGCTGCCTGCGTTTGACAGCGGCATTTAACTAGTTAATAGGCGCGGGCAGATCGCGATTCTACCCGCGCCTATTACGGGCACATGTCAGCTGTTCAAAACAGCTGACATGTCCCGCTTTGATGCGGGCTCACCGCCGGAGCCCGCATCAAAGCGGGGCTTCTGACCTCGGACATACTATCCCGTCCAAGGTCAGAAAGGGGTTAAGCACACAGGGGCTCTCCAAACAAGACATGGTGTCCGCTAACAATTGTAGCTAATTTTTCATTCAAAAAATCAAATGGTGCTACTTCCCTTCCGAGCCCTGCCATGTGCCCAAACAGTGGTTTACCCCGACATGTGCTATCAGTGTACTCAGGAGAAATTGCACAATAAATTTTAGGATCCATTTTATCCTGTTGCCCATGTGGAAATGAACAAATTGAGGCTAAAAGAAATTTTTTGTGAAAAAAAAAAGGTACTTTTTCATTTTTACGGATCAATTTGTGAAGCACCTGGGGGTTCAAAGTGCTCACTACACATCTAGATAAGTTTCTTGGGGGGTCTAGCTCCCAAAATGGGGTCACATGTGGGGGAGCTCCAATGTTTAGGTATACAGGGGCTCTCCAAACGCGACATGGTGTCTGCTAAATATTGGAGCTAATTTTTCAGTCAAAATTCAAATGGCGCTCCTTCCCTTCCGAGCCTTGCCGTGTGCACAAACAGTGGTTTGTGACCACATATTTGGTATCGGTGTACTCAGGAGAAATTGCCAAACACATTTTAGGATCCATTTTATCCTGTTGCCCATGTGGAAATGAACAAAATTGAGGCTAAAAGAAATTTTTTGTGAAAAAAAGGTACTTTTTCATTTATACGGATCAATTTGTGAAGCACCTGGGGATTCAAAGTGCTCACTATGCATCTAGTTAAGTTCCTTGGGGGGACTAGTTTCCAAAATGGGGTCACTTGTGGGGGAACTCCAATGTTTAGGCACACAGGGTCTCTCCAAACGTGACATGGTGTCCGCTAAAGATTGGAGCCAATTTTTCATTGAAAATGTCAAATGGCGCTCCTTCCCTTCCAAGCTCTCCCATGCGCCCAAACAGTGGTTCCCCCCCACATATTAGATATCGGCGTACTCAGGACAAATTGTACAATAACTTTTGGGGTCCAGTTTCTCTTTTTACCCTTGGGAAAATAAAAAAAAAATTGTTGCTAAAAGATCATTTTTGTGACTAAAATGTGAAATGTTAATTTTTTCCTTCCATGTTGCTTTTGCTGCTGTGAAGCACCTGAAGGGTTAATAAACTTCTTGAATGTGGTTTTGAGCACCTTGAGGGGTGCAGTTTTTAGAATAGTGTCACTTTTGGGTATTTTCAGCCATATAGACCCCTCAAACTGACTTCAAATGTGAGGTGGTCCCTAAAAAAAATGGTTTTGTAACTTTCGTTGTAAAAATGAGAAATCGCTGGTCAAATTTTAAGGGTATGTGCACACGATGCAGATTTAATGCAGAACTGCAGCAGATGTTTCTGCAGCAGAAACGCTGCAGAACTGCACTGTCATTTACAGTACAATGTAAATCCATGTGAAAAAAAAAAAGCTGTGCACATGGTGCAGAAAAATCTGCGCAGAAATGCTGCAGATTTCAAAGAAGTGCATGTCACTTCTTTTGTGCAGTTCTGCAGTGTTTCTGCACCCTCCATAATAGAAATCCATTGGTAAAATCTGCACAAAAAACACATAAAAAAACGCACCTGCAGATTCTGCCAGGAGATGCAGATTTAGTGCAGATTTTATGCAGAAAATTCTGCACCAAATCTGCATCGTGTGCACACAGCCTTACCCTTACAACGTACTAGCAAAAAAAAAATGTTGTTTCCAAAATTGTGCTGATGTAAAGTATACATGTGGGAAATGTTATTTATTAACTATTTGTGTCACATCTCTCTGGTTTAACAGAATAAAAATTCAAAATTTGAAAGTTTTCGCCAAATTTCCATTTTTTTCACAAATAAACGCTAAAATTCTAGACCTAAATTTACCACTAACATGAAGCCCAATATGTCACGAAAAAAAAAAAAGTCTCAGAACCACTTGGATCTGTTGAAGCGTTCCAGAGTTATTACCTCATAAAGGGACACTGGTCAGAATTGCAAAAAACGGCCAGGTCATTAAGGTCAAAATAGGCTGGGTCATGAAGGGGTTAAATACCGTCAGCGCACGTGTAAACATGTCAACAATCGCGACGCCCAATAAACGAGCAAAATGATTGTTGCATTGTTTATGGTGAAACAAAATTCATTGTTCTCAGCAGCACATCGCCCGGTGTAAGGTGCAAAACGCTTGAGTATGATGGTGCACACGTGTAAGCATTTAGGGTCCTACTTTAAACTTTTGCCCAGGGCTCCATTCTAAAACCGGCCCTGGTCCCACTACCTAACAATTGTAACAGAATGTGTATGAGGCCCTCCTTTACATCTAAGGCCAGGGTCACACTTGCGAGTGCAATGCGAGAAACTCGCCTCAATACCCGGCACTGCCGCCGGCACTCGGACTGAAGCGTTCGGCTACATAGAAATACATGCAGGTCCCGAGTGCCGGCGGCAGTGCCGGGTACTGAGGCGAGTTTCTCGCATTGCACTCGCAAGTGTGACCCCATCCTAATACAAGGTGTATCCGAGTCCCTCTTTCTAATTATTGGCAGTTCTTAGTAGGAAGAAGAAAATATGTAGCCCTAAAAGGAACTTTGGTTTTTAGGCTGCAGCGTAGTTTCACCATTTGAGGCAATGAGAAAGTGAACAAACAAAGCAAAAACACTACGTGTGAACATGGAGTACGGGGTGGAGGAGGCGGGCGTTGGTTTTCTCTTTTTAATGTTGCCGTATATACAAGTCATTATACAGGACAAAATGGTTCCTAACATTTTTACCTGTAAAATCCATTTTATCTTTGGTTTTGTATGTTTTATTGTCAGTCCGTAAAAGTGGCGTCATACTCTGACAACATTGTTCCCAGCAGTGACCTGGGAGTCACAGATGCGTCCAGGCATCTTCCCCATGCCATTTCAGCTGTTTCCACCCATTTCAGAGATTTTCCTGCACCCACCAGCCCTCCTGGTAGGGTCTGCCAAAAAAAAGGGTCAAGTTTTCCATTGACTTCCATTATACTCATTATAAGAATGTGAGAGTCTGCGCTTTATCGCGTATATGTGCTTAAACTTTTGCATTTATTTATATTTTACTTTCACCTTTTCTTCTCTTCTGCTATCTCCCGCTCATGACGTGCTACGTCCGTCATTGGTCGTTAAGGGGGTTAATATAAGTACCACAAAGTCTACATCTCCTATCATCATGTGCAAAACTTAGAAAAACATACCGATCAGTGCTAGTGACAAAACAAACCATTAACGAACATCAATACTTCACACATCAACGTAATAAAGTGCTACAGTGCATAATAGGGCAATACTGAGTACATGTGTGCGCAGAATCTGAGGAAATACTCACCAAGCATTATACTAATTGTAGTCAGAGGGACAAAAAACACCGATGGCTGCATCCAGGAAGGGCTGCTGCACGTGTCTGCGCTTGTCACAGCTTATTAGCCAATAGAAAATCAGCTAGCTAAAAAAAAAAAGACCAAAACAACTTGGGCATGCTCACTGGGCACCTGATGTTTGAAGATGCCATCTTGGAAAAGGGCAGCTTGCCCTGAAGTTATTTACATCAATGACGCAGGTATTTGAAGCAAAAAATAATATGTGGAAACTGTTTCAGGAGGGGAACTAATCCCTCTGCTGCAGTTAATAAGATGGTATCAGCATTTTAGTAACAAGTCATATTTAAAGGGGCCATGCTTAAGGAAGCTATAGCTTCTACCACATCCAGTGCATTAAAAAAGCTTAAAAGGAATAAGCAGCACAGCAAATAGATCACAACGATCTCTGAACCCTTTCCATGCCACAAGAAACCTGTCATTTATGATCATGAGGATTTAAAGAGGACCTCTGTTCATCTACTCGATCTTCTAATCTCAGATGTACCACAGGTCCCAGCAGAATATGGCGCATTCATGACTATATGAAAGCAGAGGATTTTTAACCCCCTTGCCCGAAACCTGTTTTCACCTGGCCAATTTTTACAATTCTGACCACTGTCACATTATGAGGTTATAACTCTGGAACGCTTCAACGGATCCCGCTGATTCTGAGAATATTTTCTCGTGACATATTGTACTTCATGATAGTGGTAAAATTTCTCTGATATGACTTGCGTTTATTTGTGAAAAACATGGATATTTGGCGACAATTTTGAAAATTTTGCAATTTTCAAACTTTTAATTTTTATGTCCTTAACCCGTTACCGACATCGGGCATAATAGTACGCTGACGGCGGCATTTAACTTGTGCTTCCAGCCATCGGGTCGGAAACCTGCCCACCGGTGACCCCCGTAACGTGATCGCGGGTCACTGGTTCATTGGCATGACAACCAGAGATCTCCTGGAGACCTCTATGGCTGTCACTGCCGGATTGCTGTGAGCGCCACCCAGTGGTCTGCGCTCATAGCAAGTGAGTAATTCTACTACATAAAGGCAATCTGATCATCGCCTCTAGGTAGCAGAGCTGATCGGGTTGCGGCAGCTTCTAGTCTCCGATGGAGACTAATGAAGCATGCCAAAAGTTAAAAAAAAATGTTTTTAAAAATATAAAACTATAAAAAAAAAAAAATCAACCCTACACATTTGGTATCGCCGCGTTCAGAATCGCCTGATCTATCAATAAAAAAAAACCTTGTTGCTAAACGGCATAGCAAGAAAAAAAGTCAAAATGCCAGAATTATGTTTTTTTGGTCGTTGTGACATTGCATTAAAATGCAATAACGAGCGATCAACAGATCGTATCTGCACCAAAATGTCATCATTAAAAACATCAACTCGTCACGCAAAAAATAAGTCCTCAACCAACCTGAGATCACGAAAAGTGTAGACGCTACTGGTTTTTTTTTTTTTTACAAACTTTGGACTTTTTTTTCACCACTTAAAGGGAAAGCAAGAAAATTGCCAAACTACATCATGTGAGTGCCATAACAGAAGAATATGAAATGAAGTCCGTACATCCATTCAAAAGCCAAGAGGTGGATGTCCGGACAAAATATCGGAATTAACAAGTCAGCTCATCACAAGGTCTATCAGTTTTGGAGCGACAAACATGGCATTGGAGGTAGCTTGTATACTTCATAATAGTGAGATCACAGATGTCGATATTCAATGCACATTACACAAGTCTGGAATAGTGGCTCAAAAAAAGGTGAAGAAGCCTCAACTTCAATATTGTCATAAGAAGCATCAGTTTGAGTTTTCAAACAAGTACAAAAAGTGGACATTTAGGGTATGTGCACATGTTCAGGTTTTTTAAAAAACCACATTAGAAACTGCAGACATATGCATCCTATCATTTGGAATGCATTCTGCAATTTTTGTGCACATGATGCGTTTTTTTCCGCGAAAAAAAAAACGCATCACGGTAAAAAAAAGGCAGCATGTTCATTAATTTAGCATTTTTTTTTTCATGTTTTTCCCGCTATTCTATGCATTTGGAAAAAACGCAAGAAAAAACGCATCAAAAACGCATAAAAAACGCGGAAAAAAAAAACGCATGCGGATTTCTGGCAGAAATGTCAGGTTTTTGTCAGGAAAATTTCTGTCAGAAATCCTGACGTGTGCACATAGCCTTAACCCCTTTCTGACGTACTATCCCATCGAGGTGGGGTGGGCCCGTATGCCCACCAACGGGATAGTACCTTATACGTACGCCTATCGCAGCTGACATCCGGCACTATGTGCCAGGAGCGGTCACGGACCGCCCCTGGCACATTAACCCCTGGCACACCGCGATCAAATATGATCGCGGTGTGCCGGCGGTACAGGGAAGCATCACGCAGGGAGGGGCCTTCCTGCGGGCTTCCCTAACACCCCCGCAGCAATGCGATGTGATCGCGTTGCTGCGAGGGTCTTTTACCTCCCTCCCTGCAGCAGGCCCGGATCCAAAATGGCCGCGGCATCCGGGTCCTGCAGGGAGGGAGGTGGCTTACAAAGTGCCTGCTCAGAGCAGGCGCTTGGTAAGCCTGCAGTGCTCTAACTCAGATCGCTGATCTGACAGAGTGCTGTGCAATCTGTCAGATCAACGATCTGTGATGTCCCCCCCTGGGACAAAGTAAAAAAGGAAAAAAAAATTTTTTCCAAATGTGTAAAAAATAAATAAATAAATAAATAAAAATTCCTAAATAATGAGAAAAAAAATATTATTCCCATAAATACATTTCTTTATCTAAATAAAAAAAAAAAAAAAAACAAGAAAAGTACACATATTTAGTATAGCCGCGTCCGTAACGACCCGACCTATAAAACTGGCCCACTAGTTAACCCCTTCAGTAAACACCGTAAGAAAAAAAAAAAACGAGGCAAAAAACAACGCTTTATTATCATACCGCCGAATAAAAAGTGGAATAACACGCGATCAAAAAGATAGATATAAATAACCATGGTACCGCTGAAAAAATCATCTTGTCCCACAAAAAACGAGCCACCATACAGCATCATCAGCAAAAAAATAAAAAACTTATAGTCCTGAGAATAAAGCGATGCAAAAATAATTTTTTCTATAAAATAGTTTTTATCGTATAAAAGCGCCAAAACATAAAAAAATTATATAAATGAGGTATCGCTGTAATCGTACTGACCTGAAGAATAAAAATGCTTTATCCATTTTACCAAACGCGGAACGGTATAAACGCCTCCCCCAAAAGAAATTCATGAATAGCTGGTTTTTGGTCATTCTGCCTCACAAAAATCAGAATAAAAAGCGATCAAAAAAGTCACATGCCCGAAAATATTACCAAGAAAAACGTCAACTCGTCCCGCAAAAAACAAGACCTCACATGACTCTGTGGACCAAAATATGGAAAAATTATAGCTCTCAAAATGTGGTAACGCAAAAATATTTTTTGCAATAAAAAGCGTCTTTCAGTGTGTGACGGCTAGCAATAATAAAAATCCGCTAAAAAACCCGCTATAAAAGTAAATCAAACCCCTCTTCATCACCCCCTTAGGGAAAAAATAAAAAATGTATTTATTTCCATTTTCTCATTAGGGTTAGGGTTAGGGCTAGGGTTAGGGTTGGGGCGAGCGTTAAGGCTACAGTTAGGGTTGGGGCTAAAGTTAGGGTTAGGGTTGGGGCTAAAGTTAGGGTTTAGATTACATTTACGGTTGGGAATAGGGTTGGGATTAGGGTTAGGGGTGTGTCAGGGTTAGAGGTGTCGTTAGGGTTACTGTTGGGATTAGGGTTGTGTTTGGATTAGGGTTTCAGTTATAATTGGGGGTTTCCACTGTTTAGGCACATCAGGGGCTCTCCAAACACGACATGGCGTCCGGTCTCAATTCCAGCCAATTCTGCGTTGAAAAAGTAAAACAGTGCTCCTTCCCTTCCGAGCTCTCCCGTGTGCCCAAACAGGGGTTTACCCCAACATATGGGGTATCAGCGTACTCAGGACAAATAGGACAACAACTTTTGGGGTCCAATTTCTCCTGTTACCCTTGGGAAAATACAAAACTGGGGGCTAAAAAATAATTTTTGTGGGAAAAAAATTTTGTTTTATTTTTACGGCTCTGCATTATAAACTTCTGTGAAGCCCTTGGTGGGCAAAGCGCTCACCACACATCTAGATAAGTTCCTTAGGGGGTCTACTTTCCAAAATGGTGTCACTTGTGGGGGGTTTCAATGTTTAGGCACATCAGTGGCTCTCCAAATGCAACATGGCATCCCTTCTCAATTCCTGTCAATTTTGCATTGAAAAGTCAAACGGCGCTCCGTCTCTTCCGAGCTCTCCCATGCGCCCAAACAGTGGTTTACCCCCACATATGGGGTATCAGCTTACTCAGGACAAATTGTACAACAACTTTTGGGGTCCAATTTCTTCTCTTACTCTTGGGAAAATAAAAAATTGGGGGCGAAAAGATAATTTTTGTGAAAAAATAGGATTTTTTATTTTTACGGTTCTGCATTATAAACTTCTGTAAAGCACTTGGTGGGTCAAAGTGCTCACCACACCTCTAGATAAGTTCCTTAGGGGGTCTACTTTCCAAAATGTTGTCACTTGTGGATTTCAATGTTTAGGCACATCAGGGGCTCTCCAAACGCAACATGGTGTCCCATCTCGATTCCAGTCAATTTTGCATTGAAAAGTCAAATGGCGCTCCTTCGCTTCCGAGCTCTGTCATGCGCCCAAACAGTAGTTTACCCCCACATATGGGGTATCGGTGTACTCAGGACAAATTGTGCAACAACTTTTGGGGTCCATTTTCTCCTGTTACCCTTGGTAAAATAAAACAAATTGGAGCTGAAGTAAATTTTTTGTGAAAAAGTTACCGTAAATGTTCATTTTTATTTAAACATTCCAAAAATTCCTGTGAAGCACCAGAAGGGTTAATAAACTTCTTGAATATGGTTTTGAGAACCTTGAGGGGTGCAGTTTTTAGAATGGTGTCACACTTGGGTATTTTCTATCAGTGTTGGGCAGAGGTGAAGAAAAAACTGTATACATATCCAAGTGAGCTGAGCAGTATGCAACAACGTTGGGAACGTGTAGAAGAGACCCGAGATGAAATTTCAGAAGACACATGTTTGAATCTGACTGAGAGCATGTCCAGATGGATTCAGGCAGTGTTGAAAGCCAAACATGGATTTACAAATCACTAACAAAATAATACAAAATAAAATTTTGATCTTTAGAAGCAAAACAGTAACAATGCAGTGAAAAAAAAAGAAGAAAAAAAAAAAACCAAGAATCAGCATAACTAATTATATGTTAAATAACTGAAAGTCAAATTTAAGTATGAGATATCCAAGATGATTGTCTACAAAATGATGGCAGTTTCAAGTTCAAAGCAATAGTGGATGGTGATATATGGAGCCTGAAAGTCAAGAGTTCATAACATTGTTACCCTTTTGCTGTTCACTGTATATTTCTGTTAAAGGGACAAGATTGCCTTGCGCAGGCGTGTACTACGGTGACAGAGAATGAACTTCAATCCAATATTGCAGCCACTCGAAAACCCCGCCCCTATGGCTGAAGATTGTTTCCCCCAAATTCAGGTGACAGAGTCCCTTTAAGTACAAAAATAGCCCTTCTGATGGCTAATGATAATAAATAGTAATACTGCTGTTAGTAGCACTTAAGGAGTGATTGTGCTGAAGGTATTGTGTAGGACTAGGACAGGATAGGGCAGAGGCGTAGCTAGGGTTTTGGTCCAGGGGGGGCGAAGCTTCTGAGTGGGCCCCTAACCAGGTAACCTTGATTACAACTCGATGACGCCCCCTGATAGTGGAGAACCTCAGCAGATGACCGCGCTGTTACTGAAGATAATCTCTATATAACGACCAACATGGATATTACCGCCATATGGACAGTGGTAGATACCAGCCCTACAGAACATATAAGAGATCACAGCACAGTTACAGATCATGTCTTACCGCTGACGTTCTTTATGATGGAATCGTCAATTTTCCCGTCTTTTCCATCTGACCCAGACTGACATGACAACTTCCAGCTACAACTTGTCTGCAGAGAAAACAACAAAGACCCATTTCACGTCTCACATTCCAGCCATCACCATCTATTCCCAACCTGCACAAACCCCTCATCCTGCTGATACCCCAATACTGAGCCGCTGCTGCCGTATGTGTCTCCCTACTACTTCCCCTGATACCCCAATACTGAGCCGCTGCTGCCGTATGTGTCCCTATTACTCCACCTGATACCGCAATACTGAGCCGCTGCTGCTGTATGTGTCCCTATTACTGCACCTGATACCCCAATACTGAGCTGCTGCTGCCATATGTGTCCCTAATACTCCACCTGATACCCCAATATTGAGCCGCTGCTGCTGTATGTGTCCCTATTACTGCACCTGATACCCCAATACTGAGCCGCTGCTGCCGTATGTGTCCCTATTACTGCACCTGATACCCCAATACTGAGCCGCTGCTGCCGTATGTGACCCTATTACTCCACCTGATACCCCAATACTGAGCCTCTGCTGCCGTATGTGACCCTATTACTGCACCTGATACCCCAATACTGAGCCGCTGCTGCCGTATGTGTCCCTATTACTGCACCTGATATCCCAATACTGAGCCGCTGCTGCCGTATGTGACCCTATTACTGCACCTGATACAATACTGAGCATCTGCTGCCGTATGTGTCCCTATTACTGCACCTGATACCACAATACTGATCCACTGCTGCCATATGTGTCCCTATTACTGCCCCTGATACCCCAATACTGAGCCGCTGCTGCCGTATGTGTCCTTATTACTGCACCTACTCTGTGGTTCTCTGTACCCTCTAAATTCTAAAGCACCCCTCTATAATATAGTAATGCCGGGTGCAAGTGCTCTAGAAAACAGAGCCCACATTTTGCCCCCTAGAAAGTAATAATGCCCTCTGTGTGCCCCTTTGATAGTCACAGTAACCTGAGTTCCCCTATTACAATAAGTGCCCACTTTAAATTTAATAATGTCCCGAGTCTCCCCCCGTACAGCTCCCCTATGCACAGTATAATGCCCCCTAACTGTATAGCACCACCCACACAGTATACTGACCCCTTAGTAGCCTTCAAACTGTTTGATGGCTCCAACACTCTAATCCCCACTGTATGATTGCCCCATAGATAACCGCCATATAGTAAAATGTGCCAGATAGTCCTCAATATAGCACAAGGCAGCACCCCTATAGGCAGACCCTGTAGTTTAAAGCACCCCCCATAGGCAAACCCTGTAGTATAAGGCAGCACCACCCCATAGGCAGAACCTGTAGAATAAGGCAGCAGTCCCCCCCTATAAGCAGATCCTGTATATAAGGCAGCACTCCCCCTCCTATAGGCAGATCCTGTATATGAGGCAGCACTCCCCCCCTATAGGCAGATCCTGTATATAAGGCAGCACTTCCCCCCTATAGGCAGATACTGTATATAAGGCAGCACTCCCCCCTATAGGCAGATACTGTATAGAAGGCAGCACTCCCTCCCCTATAGGCAGATACTATATATGAGGCAGCACTCCCCCCTATAGCCAGATACTGTATATGAGGCAGCACTCCCTCCCCTATAGGAAGATACTATATATAAGGCAGCACTCCCCCCCTATAGGCAGATACTGTATATGAGGCAGCACTCCCCCCCATAGGCAGATACTGTATATAAGGCAGCACTCCCCCCCATAGGCAGATACTGTATATAAGGCAGCACTCCCCCCCTATAGGCAGATACTGTATATGAGGCAGCACTCCCCCCCTATAGGCAGATACTGTATATAAGGCAGCACTCCCCCCCCATAGGCAGATACTGTATATAAGGCAGCACTCCCCCCCATAGGCAGATACTGTATATAAGGCAGCACTCCCCCCCCATAGGCAGAAACTGTATATAAGGCAGCACTCCCCCCCATAGGCAGATACTGTATATGAGGCAGCACTCCCCCCCTATAGGCAGATACTGTATATAAGGCAGCACTCCCCCCCATAGGCAGATACTGTATATAAGGCAGCACTCCCCCCCATAGGCAGAAACTGTATATAAGGCAGCACTCCCCCCCATAGGCAGATACTGTATATAAGGCAGCACTCCCCCCATAGGCAGATACTGTATATAAGGCAGCACTCCCCCCCCCAATAGGCAGATACTGTATATGAGGCAGCACCCCCCCAATAGGCAGATCCTGTATAGAGGCAGCACTCCCCCCTATAGGCAGATCCTATATATGAGGCAGCACTCCCCCCCCCCTATTGGCAGATCCTGTATAGAGGCAGCACTCCCCCCTATAGGCAGATCCTATATATGAGGCAGCACTCCCCCCCCCTATAGGCAGATCCTGTATATGAGGCAGCACTCCCCCCTATAGGCAGATCCTGTATATGAGGTAACACTCCCCCCCTATAGGCAGATACTGTAGAATAAGGCAGCCCACATAAAAACACAGCAAATACTCACCTCTCTTCCTCCTTGTTCCAGCGGTGCTTCCTGCTCCTGCTCATCTGACAGCGGGCGCTGGACGGTGACGTCATCGCGACCGCTGTCAGACGGTGTGGGGGATGATGGGAGGAGCGCAGCACAGCGCTCCTTCCCTCATCACTGCGGTGAGCTGTATCGGCTAGATGCTGATACAGCTCACCATGCGATGACAGGCGGGGAGCCCACTGCTGGCACTGGGCCCCCCCGCCTGCCCAGGGGCCCCATAGTGGCAGGGCAGGGAGATCGATTCTATCTGCTCTGCCGCAGAATGTAACTGTATCAGCGCGCTGCGCGCAGCAATGCAGTTACAGTAGCGTAGCTCCCGGTGGGCCCCCTCAGAGCGCGGGGCCCGGGGCGATGGCCCCTCTCTGCCCCCTTGGTAGCTACGCTACTGGGATAGGGTGAATTGTACATCCTTTATGCTGCAGTCTGAAACTCAAACCAAAACCCCTTCTCAGGGCAAATAATGTTCTTTTTTAATTTAACTCTGCAAGTTGTTCTGATCAGGAAAATATTAGACACCATTTTTACTGCTGCAGCTGTGCGTCAAAAGCATACAGTCAGACTTAGTTGGATACCGACAGCATTGCTATATTCATGCTGCAGTCTTATACTGTAAATCCATCCGAAGTGGGCAAATTTTCTGCCATTGAAATAGTGCCTTTTTTGAGCAGTGACATTTTATACGGCATTTATCAAGCTACAGTTGGGCCTCAAAACCCCATCCCCCCAAAAAAATAGTTGCTATATTTATACTGCAGTCTCATACGTCCATCTGAATTGGGCAAAATTTCCTGACATTGTTGTATCGTAAAAATTTTTGAGCAGTGAAATTTTATACGGTATTTATTATGCTACAGTTCTGCCTCAACCCACCCCCAAAATAAATTGTTTGTTAAAAAAAAAATCACATTTCTATATTTATAAAATATTAACCACTGGGGCCCGGACAGGGCCTTGTGGTACCCCACTTGAAACACTTCCATTTGGATGTGCAACCATTTATTACCACTCTGAGTACGATCACTGAGTCAGTTATGAATCCACCTAAATGTAGCCTTGTCAATCCTACACTTGGTAAATTTTTCAAAAAGGATAGTATGAGATACGGAAGGTATGTATATTGTTGGTTTATTATTTTTTATTTGTTACAGAGCGAGGGTCTTCAGGTGGATTGAGAGAACAATAAAATATTAAAACAACCTGTGTGTTTATTTCATTAAAATAATTTTTAATAATGTGTGTTTTTTTTAACCCTTTCATAAAATTGGATTAATAATGGATAGGTGTCATAATTGACGTCTCTCCGTTATTAATCTGGCCTAATGTCACCTTACAATAGCAAGGTGACATTAACCCTTCATTACCCCATATCCCATCGCTACACGGGAATGGAAAGAGAGTGGTCAAGTGCCAGAATAGGCGCATCTTCCAGATGTGCCTTTTCTGGGGTGGCTGGGGGCAGATGTTTTTAGCCAGGGGGGGCCAATAACCGTGGACCCTCTCCAGGCTATTAATATCTGCCCTCAGTCACTGACTTTACTACTCTGGCGGAGAAAATTTCGCGGGAGCCCACGCCAATTTTTTCCACCATTTAACCCTTTAATTTAATAGCTAGAGAGCCCAAATTTTGCACATACACACTACTAACATTAGTAGTGTGGAATATGCAAAAAAATGGGGATATGAGATGGTTTACTGTATGTAACCATGTCTCATCATGTCGGGTTTGGAAAGGAGATAACAAAAGCCGGCAATTGAATTACCGGCTGTAAAGCTATCTAGCGCTGTATTAAATATTAATATATATACATATATGTGTCTCAATGACATATATATATATATATATATATATATATATATATACCTATTCTATGTGTACACATTTATTCTACCTATTCTATTGTAAGCTGTCAGTGTGATTTTACTGTACACCGCGCTAAATTGCTGGCTTTTCTCTCTAACACCGCTGCGTATTTCTCGCAAGTCACACTGCTGGTCCGTGTGTAATCCGTATTTTTCTGGCCCCCATAGACTTTTATTGGCGGATTTTTTGCGCAATACGGTGACAAACGCAGCATGCTGCGATTTTGTATGGCCGTAGAAGACCGTATAATACGGATCAGTAAAATACGGCTGATAGGAGCAGGGGCATAGTGAAGCATTGTACCGTATGCAATCCGTATTTTCAGCACCTCTCTTACGTCCGTAAAACTCGCTAGTGTGAGGCCGGCCTTACTCTGTTCAGCATTGTCCTTCTTTTCAGAAGTGCACAAAACTGTGGTTGACAGCACTTTTAAACTTGCTTAAAAAGACAGACACCGCCGGATCACAGGTCCTATGGCACCACAGTGCCTCCATCTGCCTAATTATAGGGAATCTATCACCGGGGGATCTGTCTGAATCACGTATGTCAGAGATTTACCCGAATGTGAACGCTCAGTGCAGAGCGCAGGATAAATGTGAAACAAACCTTACTGCAATCTTTGTGTGGCAGAATGAAAAAATTAACAGCAGGTGAACAATTGGTTTGCTTTATTTTTTACACTGTTCCTCGTGCAGTATAAGTGATTAGGCGACTTTATTCCTCTGGTCGGTGCGATTACAGCGATACCAGATTTTTATCGGGTTTCTATGTTTGACTGCTGTCACACACTAAAAGACCCTTTTTATTGCAAAAACTTGCATCCACATATTTAAACAGCTGCAATTTTTCCATATTTCTCGGGACAGAGTCATGTGATAACTTGATTTTGTGGGACGAGTTGACGTTTTTATTTCTACCATTTTTGGGCATATGACTTTTTTTAATCACTTTCTATTCAGATATTTGGGAGGAGAATGAAAAAAAAACAGCAATTCAGGAAGTTTTTTTTTCCAATGCCGTTCTGCATGTGGTAATTGTTAAGGCACCTTTATTCTTCAGGTCAGTTTTGGCGCTTTTACACAATAAAAAATATTTTATAGAAAAAATTGTTTTGTATCGCTTTATTCTGAGAGCTATAACTTTTTTATTTTTCTGCTGACGGAAGTGTATGGCGGCTTGTTTTTTTGTGGGAAAAGATGACGTTTTTGGCAGTATCTTTTATTTACATTCGTCTTTTTGATCGCATTTTATTACACTTTTTGTTCAGTGGTATGATGATAAAGCATTGCTTTTTGCCTTTTTTATGGTGTTCACAGAAGGGGTTAACTAGAGGGACAGTTTTATAGGATGGATCATTCAGGACGCCGCGACACCAAATGTGTGGGTTTTTTTTTTTTTTTAAACACATAGGTATTTATTGGATTAATATTTCTTTTATCTTGGGGTTTTTTTTTTTTTTAGATTTTTACACTTTTTACTAGATTTTTTTTTTTATATTGTCCCAGGATGTGACACCACTGCAGTGACAGATTGCTGGTCTAATGATCTGCAATGTTTCTGCACTGCAGATCATCAGGTCAGCATCTGACAGGCAAGGAAGGAGGCGTGTCATTCAGACATATTATTATTTATAGAGCACCATTGATTCCATGGTGCTGTACATGAGAGGGGGACATATCTGCTGATCACACTATGTAACAAATTTTTATAAATTTTTTGTTCCTGGGTAAAAAGTGTGTTTTCCTTACCTGTTATGCCTAAAACAAATAGAAAATATTTGTTGGTCCACAAAAAGTTTGCTTCTGTGACCAGGCAGGACAATGAAGACTACTCAGTATTGAATATGAATGGAGAATTTTCCCGAAAACAGACAAATTTCAAAATGTCATTGTCCCATAGCTTCCAACCGTCCCTCATTGTGCGGGACTGTCCCGGTTTTGATGCTTTGCCCCGCTGTCCTGCACGGGACACTCTGCTTCCCGCAGACAACAGGAGAAGCTGCCGTCACACGCCCCCTTGTGTTAGGCCACACCCCTTCCCCTTCCGTATGTTCCTGAGTCTTCCAGTGTGCGTCACTGTGCGGTACAGTTCAGAGAGGGAGAGAGGGGACACTTCTTTGAGGTATACGTAACAGCCAAACACAGCCTGGGTGCCGGCGGCAATGTAAGCAGCAGACCAGAGGACTGGAGCTAAAGCCTGGCTAGTAATCATGCGTGGAATGAGTGGGGCTGAGCAGGGTGGGATGGACACACTCACAGCCTCCTGTTTGCCTCGGCTGCTCAGTGCTCACTGCTGTGTGATTGCAGAGCGACAGATGCAGATCAGTGAGTAGTCGATGTCACAGATGACTCACTCCAGTGCATTGTGGAGGAGGAGCAGCTGCAGCTCCCTGGGAGAGGGTGAGGATGCTAATCAATGTGGCAGGTTTTTTTTCCCCACGCATAAAAGGGCTAAGCTTGGCTAGGTTCACATTGCGTTAGTGGGTGTCCGGTGACGGAATCCGTTTCATAGCGCCACTAACGCTATGTAACGGATCCGTTAGCGCACCCATTGACCACAATTATGTAGCGCATCGCTAACGCATGCCATTATTGGCATGCGTTAGTGATGTGCCGTTATTTTGTGACGGACTCTCGAACGCTGTCTGCAGCGTTTTTGGGTCCGTTCCCGCTAGTGCAGATCGGGCATCTGCGCTAGCGCGATCGCTGAACGCGATCCCTTTTCTGCAACTGCGTTAACGCAGTCCGTTAGCGTATGCACTAAACGGACTGCACTAACGCAATGTGAACCTAGCAGCCCCTGTGACAGTCAATGTATCATCATGTGCTTATAATGAGACAGCAAATCATGGCACAATTGCTCTACACAAAAATTACAAGCAGCTCTGCTCAGTACACACACACGCGGCTGAGGCTCCGCTCGGTAGACTTCATACAGACACACACACGCGGCTCCACTCGGTGCACCTCGTAAACACACGCGACTCCGCTTGGTGCACCTCGTACACACACGCGGCTCTGCTTGGTGCACCTCGTACACACGCGGCTCTGCTTGGTACACCTTGTACACAAACACACACACACGCGGCTCCGCTCGATTCACCTCGTACACACACGCGGCTCCGCTCAGTACACCTCGTATACACACATGCGGCTCCGCTCGGTACACCTCATACACACGTGGCTCCGCTCGGTACACCTTGTACGCGCGCGCGGCTGCGCTCGGTACACCTCGTACGCACACACGCGGCTCGGCTCAGTACACCACGTACACACACGCGGCTCCGCTGTATAGATCAGCTGACGTGCTCGGTTCAGTGCTATTACGGCATAGGTAATAAAGGAGTTAAAGAACAGCACCAGAATGGGGGGGCATATACCAAGATAAGGGATATATATTACGAGGATGGGGGATATATATACCAAGATGAGGCCCAGTATAAGGAACATATACCAGTGTGTGTATATAGACTAGCTATTGAACCCGTTCTACGCCTGGGTGGCGAGCATTTATATTGGCATATGGTCTCCATCCTGGTATGTGCTGCTTCCATCCTGCGTCCCAATCCTGTCATGTGCTCCCATCCTGCACCCCCATTCTGTCACGTGCTGCTCCCATCCTGCGCCCCCATCCTATCATGTGCTGCTCCTATCCTGCGCCCCCATTGTCATGTGCTGCTCCCATCCTGCGCCCCCATTCTGTCATGCGCTGCTCCCATCCTGCGCCCATATCCTATCATGCGCTGCTCCCATCCTGCGCCCCTATTCTGTCATGCTCTGCTCCCATCCTGCTCCCCCATTGTCATGTGCTGCTCCCATCCTGCACCCCCATTCTGTCATGCGCTGCTCCCATCCTGCTCCCATCCTGCGCCCCCATTCTGTCATGCGCTGCTCCCATCCTGCTCCCCCATCCTGTCATGCGCTGCTCCCATCCTGCGCCCCAATCCTGTCATGCGCTGCTCCCATCCTGCGCCCCCATCCTGTCATGTGCTGCTCCCATCCTGCACCCCCATTGTGTCATGCGCTGCTCCCATCCTGCTCCCCCATTGTCATGTGCTGCTCCCATCCTGCGCCCCCATTCTGTCATGCGCTGCTCCCATCCTGCTCCCCCATCCTGTCATGCGCTGCTCCCATC
This sequence comes from Ranitomeya imitator, assembly GCF_032444005.1. Taxonomy (NCBI): domain Eukaryota; kingdom Metazoa; phylum Chordata; class Amphibia; order Anura; family Dendrobatidae; genus Ranitomeya; species Ranitomeya imitator. The sequence continues at coordinate 694,948,060 of NC_091282.1, read as the reverse complement.
CTGCGCCCCCATCCTGTCATGCGCTGCTCCCATCCTGCGCCCCCATCCTGTCATGCGCTGCTCCCATCCTGCGCCCCCATTCTGTCATGCGCTGCTCCCATCCTGTGCCCCCATTGTCATGCGCTGCTCCCATCCATATGCTGCTCCATAAAGGTTGATTGCCCCCATAAGATGCTCCATAGCATAATATGCCCCGTATGCTGCTGCGATTAAAAAAAAATGGCTCAGGCCCACGGCACTTGCGATATTCACCTGTCCCCGTTCCACCGCTGTGCGCCAGTCTGTCTTCAGGGTCTCTGGCTGTGACTGTTCAGTCAGATGGCGCGCACTAAGCACGTCATCGCGCCCTCTGACCTGAACGTCACAGCCAGAGGACGCAGAAGACAGAGCCCAGTGGTGGAACGGGGGCAGGGGAATATCGCATACTCACCCTCCTGGCACATCCGTGCTTCTCCGTCAGAGATACTTACACATACCTCGATCTCCTGGGCCACAATTCTCATCCCCGGATGCGTAACTCTGTGGAGTCCAGACTGCGCAGGCGCTTGCTCAGTTTATAAAGGCTTCGGACAGAGTGATACTCCCAGTGTTATATTATAGATAGATATGATGCGGGGGGCCCGGTTCAAATCTTGCACCACAACCCATCACACTCTATTTATGCCACTGTTCTTGGTTGCTCTATGTGACTGTAGACATTTGAATCATCACAGCGTTCACATCGCACGCTGTGAGGATTCTCCAGACACGGCAGCGGGCGGTTATATGACTTTGAGTATGTGTCTTGCATACTCCTTTAAACATTATGACTAGACATGACCAATCTGTTAATAATCTTGCATTGATATAGTCCGCACCCATCTAGTCAGTACCTGACTGCATGTATGTAAATCACATACTTGTGGACACATGACTGTCTGCTGCCGGCACTGGAGAATCCTCCCAACATGCAGTGCAGTGGTTGTCAGGAGTAGTGATGAGCGAATATACTAGTTGCTTGGGTTTTCCAGAGCATGTTTGGGTGATCTCCGAGTATTTATGACTGCTCCGAGATTTAGTTTTTCTTGCCGCAGCTGAATGATTTACATCTGTTAGCCAGCTCGATTACATGTGGGGATTCCCTAGCAACCAGGCAACCCCACATGTACTAATGCTGGCTAACAGATGAAAATCATTCAGCTGCGGCAATGAAAACTAAATCTCCGAGCACTAAAAAATACTCGGAGGTCACCCGAGCGTGCTGGGGAAATCTCGAGTACCGAGTATATTCGCTCATCACTAATCAGGATTCAAAAGTCTGACAAAAGTAGTTCCCCTTGTAAAATAAAAATACTCCAAAATACTCCTCTCTCTTAGTGATGCAGGCACCTGGTCTCCCAAGGCTCACGTGACGTTATGCCACGTGAGCACTGCAGCCAATTAGCAGCTGCTATTAGGGTTCACTCTCACCGACTAAAGGTACTGTCACACTAGACGATATCGCTAGCGATCCGTGACGTTGCAGCATCCTGGCTAGCGATATCGTTCAGTTTGACACACAGCAGCGATCAGGATCCTGCTGTGATGTCGTTGGTCGCTGCAGAAAGTCCAGCACTTTATTTCGTCGCTGGACTTCCTGCTGACATCGTCTGTGTGACAGCTCTCCAGCGACGCTGCAGTGATCCGGATCGTTGTCGGTATCGCTGCAGCGTCGCTTAGTGTGACGGTACCTTAAGAGGAGCCGGCTGCTATGTCGGTTACGTCAATATTATTGTGTTTGTATTGGTGATTTGCTTGCTGATTTTTATTATAGATTTGCTTGCTCATCATTTCAGCTTCAGAAATCCATGTTTCTATTCAGTGACCGTAAGCAGATGAAGACATGCGAGCTGGATCTTCTGTATACCTAAGGCTTGGTTCACATTGCGTTATGGCTCTACGTTTAATGAACTACGTTACACCGCGGCATAACGCTCCAATGTGTGAGGTCAGGAGGTGTTTGCAGTGTGGATGTAGCAGAGCCGTGTGCGTACAAGGTGTATGGAGCGGAGGCGTGCGCGTACGAGGTGTACGGAGCGGAGGCGTGCGCGTACGAGGTGTACGGAGCGGAGGCGTGCGTGTACGAGGTGTACGGAGCGGAGGCGTGCGCGTACGAGGTGTACGGAGCGGAGGCGTGCGCGTACGAGGTGTACGGAGCGGAGGCGTGCGCGTACGAGGTGTACGGAGCGGAGGCGTGCGTGTACGAGGTGTACGGAGCGGAGGCGTGCGCGTACGAGGTGTACGGAGCGGAGGCGTGCGCGTACGAGGTGTACGGAGCGGAGGCGTGCGCGTACGAGGTGTACGGAGCGGAGGCGTGCGCGTACGAGGTGTACGGAGCGGAGGCGTGCGCGTACGAGGTGTGCGGAGCGGAGGCGTGTGCGTACGAGGTGTACGGAGCGGAGGCGTGCGCGTACGAGGTGTACGGAGCGGAGGCGTGCGCGTACGAGGTGTACGGAGCGGAGCCGTGTGTGTACAAGGTGTACGGGGAGGAGCCGTGATAGAGAAGGCAATGATGGGGGTGGGGGTAACTATGTGTGCCCATTATACTGTACCCAGCATCGTGTGGGGCCATTATACTGTACAAAGCATCATGTGGGGCCATTATACAGTAATATTTTTTTGTTTATAATTATTGTTTACGAAACATTGAGATCAGAAGAGCTAAATGGGTGTGGTTGGGGCATGACTAGTTGTGAAATGGGTGTGGTCAGAGGTGTGGCTTAAAACTTGCAGCGGCGCTTTCCCTTCCTCAAAAGTTGGGAGGTATGAATGTCCTGATCACAGAAGCAAACGTTTTTGTGGAACAACAACTATTTTCTATTTGTTTTAGGCATAACAGGTTAGGAAAAAACACTTTGGACCCACAAACAAAAAATATATAAAAATTTGCTATAGTGTAATTTCCTTTTTTTGACAATATATACACAACATTTTTCTGCCCTGTGGTCATAAAATCAAAGTTTGTGCTGAATGAAGTCATTTTTCCATAGTCTTTAAACATAATCAGTTGGAAGCCAGGAACAAAAATTGTGTTACATAGTGTCACTAATGGACCTAAAATCACATACAGATAAAAGTTTGACATCAAATGAAAATACAGGCTATATAGAAGTTTTTCATCACTAAACTATATATTCCAATAGACATAGCAAACCCCGCTTTATAATATGGTGCATTCAGATTGCACTGCATTTTATTGGCGATAGGTTCTCTTTAAAGGCTGTAGAAATGATATCAGCTATAAATCTTTTTAAAATCGGTCAATTCGTTGTTTTTTTAATGTCATCTTTTTGGGGCGCTCTCTGTTGGTGAGATTTGGTGAAAGACTTGGAGCTCTAGAGAGCCATTGTGAACAAATCTCTTCTTTAACCAGCTTGGGAACATTGATAGACAGTTTCTCTATATTTTCCACACTGACTTTCTAAAACGTCACATATAGTCCATCGTGGTTTGCCTTTGAGACCACAAGTATTGTGCATTTAGTGCCGATTGACTCTGTATTTTTCTTGGCAATGTTAACAGTGGCTATCGGTCTTCCCACATTAAAATTGTGTTTCAAGGCTGCCAGTTTTGTATACGCCTCCATGGAATCGATATCGAAGTGCATGCGCTTTGAGTGATATTTTAATGCAAGGCCATGGAAGTTTTCAAGAGATCCAGTGTGGCAGCCATGAACTAAACTAGCCAAGTCATTCACTCCTTTTGGGATTGAGACAATCTTCTTAATATTTGAAAACGCTAGAGTTTCCTTTTTGATCCACAAGATTTTTCCATCTTCATTGTCTTCCATCCACTGGACCATGACTGGATTTGGTGGTACAGGCTGCCTTCTCATTGGTGTTGGTTTGCTACATGTTTCAAGCATGACAACCAATTCTCCTGCAGTAATTTCACATTATTGTCACAAGTTTTGATGGATCACCAGATGTGTAGAGCAATTTTATTAATCCAGGGTGTTATCTCCTTGCAGAATTTCAAATGACTCGCTTGTTTTAGTTTTCTCTTTATGGACTTAGCATACTGCCAAATTTCAAATTGGTGGTTGATGTTACAATTGTCTTTTCACATTTTCTTGGGTATGCCCACATGCCAATCTGACGCAAATATCTTTATTTGAATGCCAAAATGAATTAGTCGATCCATGCAAATACTGAAACCATGTTTTTCCATAGTAATTGATGATGGATATTGGGTGTGTTGGACTACCTCAAAGTCAATGATTTTGTCTGTAACTGTGTCCATGATAGCGTACACACAGTATTTGACATGGTGATCATTGCCGTAACTGGAAATTATGATTTTCTTTCCCCTGATTTTATGTGTCACGTTTTACTGTCCTACCTTCCATGCCATATCGATTGCAGGGATCAAAAACTTATTTTGATACTTGTACTATGATTTTTTTTCTCAAAATGTTCAATAGTTCATCAAGATGTTACCAGCTGTATACCTATCAATTTTAGGTTGTGATTCAAAAATAACTTTCAGATACCTCCCATGCAACAACTATCTAAAATCTTACTGAAAGATTGAACTAAGTGGTTGCATCCCGATTCTTCCTAACATTTCACTTTTTGTATTAGCTGAACACAACCAGCTTCCTTTCACTGACTGATTTAGAGATGGTGCACAGTCAGCATCAGAGATTGGTATTTGCTGTTCAACATTTAGGGTACCGTCACACACTGCCATTTCGATCGCTACGACGGTACGATTCGTGACGTTCCAGCGATATCGTTACGATATCGCTGTGTCTGACACGCAGCAGGGATCCTGCTGAGAATCGTACGTCGTAGCAGATCGTTTAGAACTTTCTTTTGTCGCTGGATCTCCCGCTGGCATCGCTAGATCGGTGTGTGTGACACCGATCTAGCGATGCGATCTAGCGATGCGTTCGCTTGTAACCAGGGTAAACATCGGGTTACTAAGCGCAGGGCCACGCTTAGTAACCCGATGTTTACCCTGGTTACAAGCGTAAAACTAAAAAAAAACAAACAGTACATACTTACATTCTGGTGTCCGTCAGGTCCCTTGCCGTCTGCTTCCCGCACTCAGTGACTGCCGGCCGTAAAGTGAAAGCAGAGCACAGCGGTGACGTCACCGCTGTGCTGTGCTTTCACTTTCACTTTACGGCCGACAGTCAGTGAGTGCGGGAAGCAGACGGCAAGGGACCAGATGGACACCGGAATGTAAGTATGTGCTGTTTGTTTTTTTTTACGCTGGTAACCAGGGTAAACATCGGGTTACTAAGCGCGGTCCTGCGCTTAGTAACCCGATGTTTACCCTGGTTACCCGGGGACCTCGGCATCGTTGGTCGCTGGAGAGCTGTCTGTGTGACAGCTCCCCAGCGACCACACTACGATTTACCTACGATCACTGCCAGGTCATATCGCTGGTCGTAATCGTAGGTAAATCGTATAGTGTGACGGTACCCTTACAGAGGCCAAACCAAAGAGATCTGATTCATTTGCCCTTGACAGTTCAAGAACAGAATCCGAAACTTTATCCTTGTTAATATTTTCTTTGATTTCTTCTGATAGTTCCTGAGAAAGAGACTTCAAGTTGGGTAGACTATATGGTAACGGTGATATAGGCGTTATCCTCCTGAAAAAAATCACTTTCAAGTCCCAGAAACTTTTTAGTTTTTGACGTTGTCAAATTCGGTCTTTTTTCCGGTGGTAAATTTAAATGCTTGCTTCATCTGAGGTTGAAACACACTGTAGTTGATTACGCTTGCCAGTTGTGGCCAGACCACAGATTCCTTTTTCACCCACATCTGATCCGCTGCCTCCAATTTGGTTGTACCAAATGGATGAATTTTCCATTGTAAAATCAGTCTGGATTCCAACACTACAATATTTTGTCCCTGAGGTTTTGGAATCTTCAGGATTTTCACTCTTGGTTAAAGTATCAGTTGAAACTGTTCCTTGAAGTTCCGACGGTTGAAGACACTTTTTCCTTTGGCAGCGCTTGTCTCTTATCAAACTTTCTTGAATGACACATTCTCCATCTTGTAAAGAAGGGAATATGGATGGTATGGCATCTGGTCGCAATGATCTTCCGCCAACATTCTGAATATAGCTATCTGATGCGAAGTGACATGAACACAAGCGATATTTGTCGTTTTTGTTACCATCAAAAATTTTTTGAGCTAATGCATCAATATTGGAGAATTGTTGACACATCTGTAGAAGCCATTGCTTAATCCTGGAGACATCTTTTGGAAAGGGGTGTAGAATTACATCAGAGCTCTGGCCATGTCTGCCAGTGCCATTCAAGCAGTCATTTACTATGCAATTTGGCATTATATATAAAATAGGTTTCCTAGAAATGAAAAAAAAAACAATAAGGCACATATTTGAATATAATTTTTTGTTTATAAAAAGGTTTTTTTTTTTAAAAAAAAAAAAAGAATAAACACTTTAAGGCCAAAAGTTTGGTAACATTTGTTTTAACCCCTTTACCCCCAAGGGTGGTTTGCACGTTAATGACCAGGCCAATTTTTACAATTCTGACCACTGTCCCTTTATGAGGTTATAACTCGAACGCTTCAACGGATCCCAGTGATTCTGACACTGTTTTCTCGGGACATATTGTACTTCAAGATATTGGTAAAAATTATTTGATAGTACCTGCGTTTGTTTGTGAAAAAAACGGAAATTTGGCGAAAATTATGAAAATTTCGCAATTTTCCAACTTTGAATTTTTATGCAATTAAATCACAGAGATATGTCACACAAAATACTTAATAAGTAACATTTCCCACATGTTTACTTTACATCAGCACAATTTTGGAACCAAAATTTTTTTTTGTTAGGGAGTTATAAGGGTTAAAAGTTGACCAGCAATTTCTCATTTTTACAACACCATTTTGTTTTAGGGACCACATCTCATTTGAAGTCATTTTGAGGGGTCTATATGATAGAAAATACCCAAGTGTGACACCATTCTAAAAACTGCACCCCTCAAGGTGCTCAAAACCATATTCAAGAAGTTTATTAACCCTTCTGGTGCTTCACAGGAATTTTTGGAATGTTTAAATGAAAATGAACATTTAACTTTTTTTCACAAAAAATTTACTTCAGCTCCAATTTGTTTTATTTTACCAAGGGTAACAGGAGAAAATGGGCGCATGACAGAGCTCGGAAGGGAAGGAGCGCCGTTTGACTTTTCAATGCAAAATTGACAGGAATTGAGATGGGACACCATGTTGCGTTTGGAGAGCCACTGATGTGCCTAAACATTGAAACCCCCCACAAGTGACACCATTTTGGAAAGCAGACCCCCTAAGGAATTTATCTAGATGTGTTTTGAGCGCTTTGACCCACCAAAGGCTTCACAGAAGTTTATAATGCAGAGCCGTAAAAATAAAACAAACATTTTTTCCCACAAAAATTATTTTTTAGCCCCCAGTTTTGTATTTTCCCGAGGGTAACAGGAGAAATTGGACCCCAAAATTTGTTGTACAATTTGTCCTGAGTGCCCTGATACCCCATATGTGGGGGGGAACCACTGTTTGGGCGCATGGGAGGGCTCGGAAGGGAAGGAGCTCCATTTGGGATGCAGACTTAGATGGAATGGTCTGGAGGTGTCACATTGCGTTTGCAGAGCCCCTAATGTACCTAAACAGTAGAAACCCCCCACAAGTGACACCATTTTGGAAACTAGACCCCCTAAGGAACTCATCTAGATGTGTTGTGAGAGCTTTGAACCCCCAAGTGTTTCACTACAGTTTATAACGCAGAGCCGTGAAAATAAAAAATCCTTTTTTTCCCACAAAAATTATTTTTTAGCCCCCAGTTTTGTATTTTCCCAAGGGTAACAGGAGAAATTGGACCCCAACAGTTGTTGTCCTATTTGTCCTGAGTACGCTGATACCCCATATGTTGGGGTAAACCCCTGTTTGGGCACACGGGAGAGCTCGGAAGGGAAGGAGCACTGTTTTACTTTTTCATCGCAGAATTGGCTGGAATTGAGATCGGACGCCATGTCGCGTTTGGAGAGCCCCTGATGTGCCTAAACAGTGGAAAGCCCCCAATTATAACTGAAACCCTAATCCAAACACACCCCTAACCCTAATCCCAACTGCAAATGTAATCTAAACCCTAACTTTAGCCCCAACCCTACCTGTGGCCCCAACCCTAACCCTAACCCTAATGGGAAAATGGAAATAAATAAATTTTTTTAATTTTTCCCTAACTAAGGGGGTGATGAAGGGGGGTTTGATTTACTTTTATAGCGGGTTTTTTAGCGGATTTTTATGATTGGCAGCTGTCACACACTGAAAGACGCTTTTTATTGCAAAAAATATTTTTTGCGTTACCACATTTTGAGAGCTATAATTTTTCCATATTTTGGTCCACAGAGTCATGTGAGGTCTTGTTTTTTGCGGGACGAGTTGACGTTTTTATTGGTAACATTTTCGGGCACATGACATTTTTTGATCGCTTTTTAATACGATTTTTGTGAGGCAGAATGACCAAAAACCAGCTATTCATGAATTTCTTTTGGGGGAGGCGTTTATACCGTTCCGCGTTTGGTAAAATTGATAAAGCAGTTTTATTCTTCGGGTCAATACGATTACCTCATTTATATCATTTTTTTTATGTTTTGGCGCTTTTATACGATATAAACTATTTTATAGAAAAAATAATTATTTTTGCATCACTTTATTCTCAGGACTATAACTTTTTTATTTTTTCGCTGATGATGCTGTATGGCGGCTCGTTTTTTGCGGGACAAGATGACATTTTCAGCGGTATCATGGTTATTTATATCTGTCTTTTTGATCGCGTGTTATTCCACTTTTTGTTCGGCGGTATGATAATAAAGCGTTGTTTTTTGCCTCGTTTTTTTTTTTTTTCTTACGGTGTTTACTGAAGGGGTTAACTAGTGGGCCAGTTTTATAGGTGGGGTCGTTACAGATGCTGCGATACTAAATATGTGTACCTTTGTTTTTTTTTTATTATTTAGATAAAGAAATGTATTTATGGGAATAATATATATATTTTTTTTTCATTATTTAGGAATATTTTTTTTTTTTTTTTTACACATTTGGAAAAATTTTTTTTTAACTTTTTTACTTTGTCCCAGGGGGTGACATCACAGATCAATGATCTGACAGTTTGCACAGCACTCTGTCAGATCACCGATCTGACATGCAGCACTGCAGGCTTCACAGTGCCTGCTCTGAGCAGGCTCTGTGAAGCCACATCCCCCTCCCTGCAGGACCCGAATGCCGCGGCCATCTTGGATCCGGGGCCTGCAGCGAGGAAGGAGGTAGGAGACCCTCGCAGCAACGTGATCACATCGCGTTGCTGCGGGGGGCTCAGGGAAGCCCGCAGGGAGCCCCCTCCCTGCGCGATGCTTCCCTATACCGCCGGCTCATCGCGAACATGTTTGATCGCGGTGTGCCGGGGGTTAATGTGTCATAAAGAATTGTCATAAAGCCAAATTGAATATAATTCCACACCAAACATAAAAAAGGGGGTGGACAAAAGTATTGGCACTGTTCGAAAAATCATGTGATGCTTCTCTAATTTGTGTAATTAACAGCACCTGTAACTTACCTGTGGCACCTAACAGGTGTTGGCAATAACTAAATCACACTTGCAGCCAGTTGACATGGATTAAAGTTGACTCAACCTCTGTCCTGTGTCCTTGTGTGTACCACATTGAGCATGGAGAAAAGAAAGAAGACCAAAGAACTGTCTAAGGACTTGAGAAACCAAATTGTGAGGAAGCATGAGCAATCTCAAGGCTACAAGTTTACAAGCCTAAAACGTTTTGGAAGAATGTTCTCTGGTCAGATGAGACAAAAGTAGAGCTTTTTGGGCAAAGGCATCAACATAGAGTTTACAGGAGAAAAAAAAGAGGCATTCAAAGAAAAGAACACGGTCCCTACAGTCAAACATGTCTGAGGTTCCCTGATGTTTTGGGGTTTCTTTGCTGCCTCTGGCACTGGACTGCTTGACCGTGTGCATGGCATTATGAAGTCTGAAGACTACCAACAAATGTTGCAGCATAATGTAGGGCTCAGTGTGAGAAAGCTGGGTCTCCCTCAGAGGTCATGGGTCTTCCAGCAGGACAATGACTCAAAACACACTTCAAAAAGCACTAGAAAATGGTTTGAGAGAAAGCACTGGAGACTTCTAAGGTGGCCAGCAATGAGTCCAGACCTGAATCCCATAGAACACCAGTGGAGAGATCTAAAAATGGCAGTTTGGAGAAGGCACCCTTCAAATATCAGGGACCTGGAGCAGTTTGCCAAAGAAGAATGGTCTAAAATTCCAGCAGAGCATTGTAAGAAACTCATTGATGGTTATTTTGGCTAAAGGTTGTGCAACCAAGTATTAGGCTGAGGGTGCCAATATTTTGTCTGGCCCATTTTTGGAGTTTTGTGTGAAATGATCAATGTTTTGCTTTTTGCTTCATTCTCTTTTGTGTTTTTTCATTTAAGAAAAATTAAATGAAGATAATACCAAAGAATTTGTGATTGCAATCATTTTTAGGAAGTAACTGAGTATTATCAGACAGAATTGCAGGGGCGGTAATACTTTTGGCCATGACTGTATATGTACATTATATATATATATATATATATATATATATATATATATATATATATATATATATATATATACATACACATACACACTAGATTGTGGCCCGATTTGTTATGAAAGGCAATTCAGTACTACAATGGACATAGCGGTCAGAGCACATACAGTGATCTGACAATAACCCAGAATCATAGAACGAGCTCTGAGACGTGGGAACTCTGCAGACCGCAATCCCTAATCCTCTCCAAACAACACTAGAGGCAGCCGTGGATTGCGCCTAACTCTGCCTATGCAACTCGGCACAGCCTGAGAAACTAACTAGCCTGAAGATAGAAAATAAGCCTACCTTGCCTCAGAGAAATACCCCAAAGGAAAAGGCAGCCCCCCACATATAATGACTGTGAGTTAAGATGAAAAGACAAACGTAGAGATGAAATAGATTCAGCAAAGTGAGGCCCGACTTTCTTAACAGATCGAGGATAGAAAAGGTAACTTTGCGGTCTACACAAAACCCTAAAGAACACCACGCAAAGGGGGCAAAAAGACCCTCCGTACCGAACTAACGGCACGGAGGTACACCCTTTGCGTCCCAAAGCTTCCAGCAACAAATTAGACAAGCTGGACAGAAAAAAATAGCAAACAATAGCAAAGAAGAACTTAGCTGTTCAGAGCAGCAGGCCACAGGAATGATCCAGGGAAAAGCAAGTCCAACACTGGAACATTGACAGGAAGCATGGATCAAAGCATTAGGTGGAGTTAAGTAGAGAAGCACCTAACTACCTCACCAGATCACCTGAGGGAGGAAACTCAGAAGCCGCAGTACCACTTCCCTCCACCAACAGAAGCTCACAGAGAGAATCAGCCGAAGTACCACTTGTGACCACAGGAAGGAGCTCTGCCACAGAATTCACAACAGTACCCCCCCCCCCTTGAGGAGGGGTCACCGAACCCTCACCAGAGCCCCCAGGCCGACCAGGATGAGCCACATGAAAGGCACGAACAAGATCGGGAGCATGGACATCAGAGGCAAAAACCCAGGAATTATCTTCCTGAGCATAACCCTTCCATTTAACCAGATACTGGAGTTTCCGTCTAGAAACACGAGAATCCAATATCTTCTCCACAATATACTCCAATTCCCCCTCCACCAAAACCGGGGCAGGAGGATCAACAGATGGAACCATAGGTGTCACGTATCTCCACAACAATGACCTATGGAATACGTTATGTATGGAAAAAGAATCTGGAAGGGTCAGACGAAAAGACACAGGATTAAGAACTTCAGAAATCCTATACGGACCAATGAAACGAGGTTTAAACTTAGGAGAGGAAACCTTCATAGGAATATGACGAGAAGATAACCAAACCAGATCCCCAACACGAAGTCGGGGACCCACACGGCGTCTGCGATTAGCGAAACGTTGAGCCTTCTCCTGGGACAAGGTCAAATTGTCCACTACATGAGTCCAAATCTGCTGCAACCTGTCCACCACAGTATCCACACCAGGACAGTCCGAAGACTCAACCTGTCCTGAAGAGAAACGAGGATGGAACCCAGAATTGCAGAAAAATGGCGAAACCAAGGTAGCCGAGCTGGCCCGATTATTAAGGGCGAACTCAGCCAAAGGCAAAAAGGACACCCAGTCATCCTGATCGGCAGAAACAAAGCATCTCAGATATGTTTCCAAGGTCTGATTGGTTCGTTCGTATCCCAGAATAGAAGAAAGACAGCGCCACAACGGTCAGTGATGAAGACCTTACGTGTTTAATCTGCCTCCTGCGGCGACGTTTCGGTACAATAACCTTTATTGTACCGAAACGTCGCCGCAGGAGGCAGATTAAACACGTAAGGTCTTCATCACGGACCGTTGTGGCGCTGTCTTTCTTCTATTCTGGGATATGGACTTGCAGCCGGGCTGGACCCCTTGGCATTGACTTGCGCCAATATGCGAATGGAAGCTGTATGGACATAGGGTGCGGTTTTTCTCTTTTTGGATTTCTGCATACTGATTGGTTCATTCGGTCTGGCCATTAGTCTGAGGATGGAAAGCCGAGGAAAAAGACAAGTCAATGCCCATCCTACCACAAAAGGCTCGCCAAAACCTTGAAACAAACTGGGAACCTCTGTCAGAAACGATATTCTCTGGAATGCCATGTAAACGAACCACATGCTGGAAGAACAATGGCACCAAATCAGAGGAGGAAGGCAATTTAGACAAGGGTACCAGATGGACCATCTTAGAAAAGCGATCACAGACCACCCAAATGACTGACATCTTTTGAGAAACGGGAAGATCAGAAATAAAATCCATAGAGATATGTGTCCAAGGCCTCTTCGGGACCGGCAAGGGCAAAAGCAACCCACTGGCACGAGAACAGCAGGGCTTAGCCCGAGCACAAATCCCACAGGACTGCACAAAAACACGCACATCCCGCGACAGAGACGGCCACCAAAAGGATCTAGCCACCAACTCTCTGGTACCAAAGATTCCAGGATGACCAGCCAACACCGAACAATGAACCTCAGAGATAACTTTATTGGTCCACCTATCAGGGACAAACAGTCTCTCCGCTGGACAACGATCAGGTTTATTAGCCTGAAATTTTTGCAGCACCCGCCGCAAATCAGGGGAGATGGCAGACACAATTACTCCTTCCTTGAGGATACCCGCCGGCTCAGACAAACCCGGAGAGTCGGGCACAAAACTCCTAGACAGAGCATCCGCCTTCACATTTTTAGAGCCCGGAAGGTACGAAATCACAAAGTCAAAACGGGCAAAAAACAGCGACCAACGAGCCTGTCTAGGATTCAACCGCTTAGCAGACTCAAGATAAGTCAAGTTCTTATGATCAGTCAATACCACCACGCGATGCTTAGCTCCTTCAAGCCAATGACGCCACTCCTCGAATGCCCACTTCATGGCCAGCAACTCTCGGTTGCCCACATCATAATTTCGCTCAGCAGGCGAAAACTTCCTGGAAAAAAAAGCGCATGGTTTCATCACTGAGCAATCAGAACCTCTCTGCGACAAAACAGCCCCTGCTCCAATCTCAGAAGCATCAACCTCGACCTGGAACGGAAGAGAAACATCTGGTTGACACAACACAGGGGCAGAAGAAAAACGACGCTTCAAGTCTTGAAAAGCTTCCACAGCAGCAGACCAATTGACCAAATCAGCACCCTTCTTGGTCAAATCGGTCAATGGTTTGGCAATACTAGAAAAATTGCAGATGAAGCGACGATAAAAATTAGCAAAGCCCAGGAACTTTTGCAGACTTTTCAGAGATGTCGGCTGAGTCCAATCATGGATGGCTTGGACCTTAACAGGATCCATCTCGATAGTAGAAGGGGAAAAGATGAACCCCAAAAATGAAACCTTCTGCACACCAAAGAGACACTTTGATCCCTTCACAAACAAAGAATTAGCACGCAGGACCTGAAAAACTGTTCTGACCTGCTTCACATGAGACTCCCAATCATCCGAGAAGATCAAAATGTCATCCAAGTACACAATCAGGAATTTATCCAGGTACTCTCGGAAGATGTCATGCATAAAGGACTGAAACACTGATGGAGCATTGGCAAGTCCGAATGGCATCACTAGATACTCAAAATGACCCTCGGGCGTATTAAATGCAGTTTTCCATTCATCTCCTCGCCTGATTCGCACCAGATTATACGCACCACAAAGATCTATCTTGGTGAACCAACTAGCCCCCTTAATCCGAGCAAACAAATCAGATAACAATGGCAAGGGGTACTGAAATTTAACCGTGATCTTATTTAGAAGGCGGTAATCTATACAAAGTCTCAGCGAACCATCCTTCTTGGCTACAAAAAAGAACCCTGCTCCTAATGGTGACGATGACGGGCGAATATGCCCCTTCTCCAGGGATTCCTTCACATAACTGCGCATAGCGGCGTGCTCAGGCACGGATAAATTAAACAGTCGACCTTTTGGGAATTTACTACCAGGAATCAAATTGATAGCACAATCACAATCCCTATGCGGAGGTAGGGCATCGGACTTGGGCTCATCAAATACATCCCGGTAATCAGACAAGAACTCTGGAACCTCAGAAGGGGTGGATGACGAAATTGACAGAAATGGAACATCACCATGTACCCCCTGACAACCCCAGCTGGACACCGACATAGATTTCCAATCTAATACTGGATTATGGGCTTGTAGCCATGGCAACCCCAACACGACCACATCATGCAGAATATGCAACACCAGAAAGCGAATAACCTCCTGATGTGCAGGAGCCATGCACATGGTCAGCTGGGTCCAGTATTGAGGCTTATTCTTGGCCAAAGGCGTGGCATCAATTCCTCTCAATGGAATAGGACACTGCAAGGGCTCTAAGAGAAACCCACAACGCTTAGCATACTCCAAGTCCATCAAATTCAGGGCAGCGCCTGAATCCACAAATGCCATGACAGAATACGATGACAAGGAGCAGATCAAGGTAACGGACAGAAGAAATTTTGACTGTACCGTACCAATGGTGGCAGACCTAGCGAACCGCTTAGTGCGCTTAGGACAATCAGAGATAGCATGAGTGGAATCACCACAGTAGAAACACAGCCCATTCAGACGTCTGTGTTCTTGCCGTTTAACTCTGGTCAAAGTCCTATCGCACTGCATAGGCTCAGGTTTAAGCTCAGGTACTACCGCCAAATGGTGCACAGATTTACGCTCACGCAAGCGTCGACCGATCTGAATGGCCAAAGACATAGACTCATTCAAACCAGCAGGCATAGGAAATCCCAACATGACATCCTTAAGGGCTTCAGAGAGACCCTTTCTGAACATAGCTGCCAGCGCAGATTCATTCCATTGAGTGAGCACGGACCACTTTCTAAATTTCTGACAATATACCTCTATCTCATCCTGACCCTGACAAAGAGCCAGCAAATTTTTCTCTGCCTGATCCACTGAATTAGGTTCATCGTACAGCAATCCGAGCGCCAGGAAAAACGCATCGATATTACTCAATGCAGGATCTCCTGGCGCAAGAGAAAATGCCCAGTCCTGATGGTCGCCGCGCAAAAAAGAAATAACAATCAAAACCTGTTGAACTGGATCACCAGAGGAGCGAGGTTTCAAGGCCAGAAACAATTTACAATTATTTTTGAAACTCAGAAACTTAGTTCTATCTCCAAAAAACAAATCAGGAATAGGAATTCTTGGTTCCAACATAGCTTTCTGATCAATAGTATCTTGAATCTTTTGTACTCTTGCCGAGAGCTGATCCACAAATGAAGACAGACTTCTAATGTCCATCGCTACACCTGTGTACTGAACCACCCAAATGTCTAGGGGAAAAAAAAGGCAAAACACAGTGCAAAGAAAAAAAAATGGTCTCAGAACTTCTTTTTTCCCTCTATTGAGAATCATTAGTACTTTTGGCTTCCTGTACTGTTATGAAAGGCAATTCAGTACTACAATGGACATAGCGGTCAGAGCACATACAGTGATCTGACAATAACCCAAAATCATAGAACGAGCTCTGAGACGTGGGAACTCTGCAGACCGCAATCCCTAATCCTCTCCAAACAACCCTAGAGGCAGCCGTGGATTGCGCCTAACTCTGCCTATGCAACTCGGCACAGCCTGAGAAACTAACTAGCCTGAAGATAGAAAATAAGCCTACCTTGCCTCAGAGAAATACCCCAAAGGAAAAGGCAGCCCCCCACATATAATGACTGTGAGTTAAGATGAAAAGACAAACGTAGAGATGAAATAGATTCAGCAAAGTGAGGCCCGACTTTCTTAACAGATCGAGGATAGAAAAGGTAACTTTGCGGTCTACACAAAACCCTAAAGAACACCACGCAAAGGGGGCAAAAAGACCCTCCGTACCGAACTAACGGCACGGAGGTACACCCTTTGCGTCCCAGAGCTTCCAGCAAAACAAATAGACAAGCTGGACAGAAAAAATAGCAAACAATAGCAAAGAAGAACTTAGCTGTGCAGAGCAGCAGGCCACAGGAATGATCCAGGGAAAAGCAAGTCCAACACTGGAACATTGACAGGAAGCCAGGATCAAAGCATTAGGTGGAGTTAAGTAGAGAAGCACCTAACGACCTCACCAGATCACCTGAGGGAGGAAACTCAGAAGCCGCAGTACCACTTCCCTCCACCAACAGAAGCTCACAGAGAGAATCAGCCGAAGTACCACTTGTGACCACAGGAGGGAGCTCTGCCACAGAATTCACAACACCGATTCTAACGCATCGGGTATTCTAGAATATGCATGTCCCCGTAGTATATGGACAATGATGATTCCAGAATTCGCGGCAGATTGTGCCTGTCGCTGATTGGTCGAGGCAACCTTTATGACATCATCGTCGCCATGGCAACCATTATGACATCTACGTCGCTGTGCCCGTCGCTGAATCAGAAACGTGGGATTTCTACGTCCTTTATGACATCATCGTCGCTGTGCCCGTTGCTGATTGGTCGAGGCCGCCAGGCCTCGACCAATCAGAGACACGGGATGTCTACTGTCATGATTCCAATGGCAGGGAATCACAAAAGGACAAGCACCAACGAGCTCTAGGGTGATGGAACCTGAGCTGACCGCGACCCTAAACCTGAACACACAAATAACAATAGCCGGGGAACGTGCCTACGTTGATCCTAGACGTCTCGCACCAGCCGAAGATCTAACTTCCCCTATTAGAAGAAACACAGACCTCTCTTGCCTCCAGAGAAATACCCCACAGAAATAGCAGCCCCCCACATATAATGACGGTGAAATGAGAGGAAGGCACATACACAGTATGAAATCAGATTCAGCAAAATGAGGCCCGCTAAAACTAGATAGCAGAGGATACAAAAGTAAACTGCGCGGTCAGCAAAAAACCCTTCAAAAAACCATCCTGTAATTACTTGAACTCATGTTCCAACTCATGGAACATGAGGAGCAATTACAGCCCGCTAGAGCAACCAGCAGCAAAGAAACAATTATATGCAAGCTGGACAAGACAAAAATAAATCAAAACGTGGAACAAGAAAATCAAAAACTTAGCTTGTCCTGAAGATTACTGAAGCCAGAAGCTGAGGTAACAAAACACTCTGATAACCTTGATAGCCGGCGGGGAAATGACAAGAAAGCCCGGTTAAATAGGAAACTCCCAAATCCTAATAGAACAGGTGGACACCAGAGACAGCAGAACACAAATCACCCAGTACCATCAGTAACCACCAGAGGGAGCCCAAAAACAGAACTCACAACAGTACCCCCCCCTTGAGGAGGGGTCACCGAACCCTCACGAGAACCACCAGGGCGACCAGGATGAGCCCTATGAAAAGCGCGGACCAAATCATCAGCATGAACATCAGAGGCAACCACCCAAGAATTATCCTCCTGACCATAACCCTTCCACTTGACCAAATATTGGAGTTTCCGTCTGGAAACACGAGAATCCAAGATCTTCTCCACAACATACTCCAATTCTCCCTCCACCAGCACCGGAGCAGGAGGCTCAGGCGAAGGAACAACAGGTACCTCATACCTCCGCAACAACGACCGATGGAACACATCATGAATAGCAAACGATGCCGGGAGATCCAAACGAAACGACACAGGGTTAAGAATTTCCAAGATCCTATAAGGACCGATGAACCGAGGCTTGAACTTAGGAGAAGAGACCTTCATAGGAACAAAACGAGAAGACAACCACACCAAGTCCCCAACACGAAGTCGAGGACCCATGCGGCGACGGCGATTAGCAAACTGCTGAGCCTTCTCCTGGGACAACTTCAAATTGTCCACCACATGACTCCAAATCTGATGCAACCTATCCACCACCATGTCCAATCCAGGACAATCAGAAGGCTCCACCTGACCAGAGGAAAAACGAGGATGAAACCCCGAATTACAAAAGAAAGGAGAAACCAAGGTAGCAGAACTAGCCCGATTATTAAGGGCAAACTCGGCCAGCGGCAAAAAGGTAACCCAGTCATCCTGATCAGCAGAAACAAAACACCTCAAATAAGTTTCCAAGGTCTGATTAGTTCGCTCCGTCTGGCCATTCGTCTGAGGGTGGAATGCAGACGAAAAGGACAAATCAATGCCCATCTTAGCACAGAACGTCCGCCAAAATCTAGACACAAACTGGGATCCCCTGTCAGAAACGATGTTCTCCGGAATCCCATGCAAACGAACCACGTTCTGGAAAAACAGAGGGACCAACTCCGAGGAGGAAGGCAACTTAGGCAAGGGTACAAGATGAACCATTTTAGAAAAGCGGTCACACACAACCCAGATGACGGACATTTTTTGAGAGACAGGGAGATCCGAAATAAAGTCCATGGAAATGTGCGTCCAAGGCCTCTTCGGGATAGGCAAAGGTGACAACAATCCACTGGCTCGAGAACAGCAAGGCTTAGCCCGAGCACAAACCTCACAAGACTGCACAAAAGAACGCACATCCCTCGACAAGGAAGGCCACCAAAAAGACCTGGCCACCAAGTCTCTAGTACCAAATATTCCAGGATGACCTGCCAACGCAGAAGAATCGACCTCAGAGATGACTCTACTGGTCCAGCTATCCGGAACAAACAGTCTCTCAGGCGGACAACGATCAGGTTTACCCGCCTGAAACTCCTGCAAAGCACGTCGCAAGTCTGGGAATACGGCCGACAAAATCACCCCATCCCTAAGGATACCAGTGGGCTCAGAATTTCCAGGGGAGTCAGGCACAAAACTCCTAGAAAGAGCATCCGCCTTCACATTCTTTGAACCTGGCAGGTATGAAACCACAAAATTGAAACGAGAGAAAAACAGTGACCAACGAGCCTGTCTAGGATTCAGACGCCTGGCAGACTCAAGGTAAATCAGATTTTTGTGATCAGTCAAGACCACCACACGATGTCTAGCACCCTCCAGCCAATGACGCCACTCCTCAAATGCCCACTTCATGGCCAAAAGTTTCCGATTACCCACATCATAATTCCGCTCAGCGGGCGAAAATTTTCTAGAAAAGAACGCACATGGCTTCATCACCGAGCAATCGGAGCTTCTCTGTGACAAAACCGCCCCCGCTCCAATCTCGGAAGCATCAACCTCAACTTGGAAAGGAAGCGAAACATCAGGCTGACGCAACACAGGAGCAGAAGAAAACCGGCGTTTAAGTTCCTGAAAGGCCTCCACAGCCGCAGGAGACCAATCAGCAACATCAGCACCCTTCTTAGTCAAATCCGTCAAACACTAGAAAAATTAGTTATAAAACGACGATAGAAATTAGCAAAGCCCAAGAACTTCTGCAAACTCTTAAGAGATGCAGGCTGCGTCCAGTCACAAATAGCCCGAACCTTGACGGGATCCATCTCAATAGTAGAAGGGGAAAAAATATACCCCAAGAAAGAAATCTTCTGGACTCCAAAGAGACACTTTGAGCCCTTTACAAACAAGGAATTAGCCCGCAGGACCTGAAACACCTTCCTGACCTGCTGAACATGAGACTCCCAGTCATCAGAAAAAACTAAAATATCATCCAAATACACAATCATAAATTTATCCAGATATTCACGGAAAATATCGTGCATAAAGGACTGGAAGACTGAAGGAGCATTAGAAAGTCCGAAAGGCATTACCAAATACTCAAAATGGCCCTCAGGCGTATTAAATGCGGTTTTCCACTCATCACCTTGCTTTATTCGTATAAGATTATACGCACCCCGGAGATCAATCTTAGTGAACCATTTAGCCCCCTTAATGCGAGCAAACAAATCAGTCAACAAAGGCAAAGGATACTGATATTTTACGGTAATCTTATTCAAAAGACGATAATCTATACAAGGTCTCAAGGACCCATCTTTCTTGGCCACGAAAAAAAAACCTGCTCCCAAAGGGGACGAAGATGGACGGATATGTCCCTTTTCCAAGGACTCCTTAACATAATCCCGCATAGCAGTATGCTCTGGCACTGACAGATTGAACAAACGACCTTTAGGAAATTTACTACCAGGAATTAAATCTATAGCACAATCGCAATCCCTGTGAGGAGGAAGCGAACTGAGCTTAGGCTCCTCAAAAACATCCCGATAATCCGACAAAAATACAGGAACCTCAGAAGGAGTAGATGAAGCGATAGAAATCGGAGGTGCATCATCATGAACCCCCTGACATCCCCAGCTTAACACAGACATTGTTTTCCAGTCAAGGACTGGATTATGAGTTTGTAACCATGGCAGACCAAGTACTAGAACATCATGTAAATTATACAACACCAGGAAGCGAATCACCTCCTGATGAACGGGAGTCATACGCATGGTCACTTGTGTCCAGTACTGAGGTTTATTCATAGCTAAAGGTGTAGAGTCAATTCCCTTCAAAGGAATAGGGACTTCCAGAGGCTCAAGACTAAACCCACATCGCTTGGCAAATGACCAATCCATAAGACTCAGGGCAGCGCCTGAATCTACATAGGCATCGACGAAAATGGATGATAATGAGCAAATCAGAGTCACAGACAGAATGAACTTAGACTGTAACGTACTAATGGCAACAGACTTATCAACCTTTTTTGTGCGTTTAGAGCATGCTGATATAACATGAGCTGAATCACCACAATAAAAGCACAACCCATTTTTCCGCCTATAGTTTTGCCGTTCACTTCTAGACTGAACTCTATCACATTGCATTGTCTCAAGTGCCTGTTCAGAAGACACCGCCAAATGGTGCACAGGTTTGCGCTCCCGTAAACGCCGATCAATCTGAATAGCCATAGTCATAGACTCATTCAGACCCGTAGGCGCAGGGAACCCCACCATAACATCTTTAATGGCCTCAGAAAGGCCATCTCTGAACTTTGCAGCCAGGGCGCACTCATTCCACTGAGTAAGCACTGACCATTTCCGAAATTTTTGACAATATATTTCTGCTTCATCTTGCCCCTGAGAGAGAGCTAATAAAGCTTTTTCAGCCTGAATCTCTTGGTTAGGTTCCTCATAGAGCAAACCCAATGCCAGAAAAAACGCATCCACATTAAGCAACGCAGGATCCCCTGGTGCCAATGCAAATGCCCAATTTTGAGGGTCACCCCGCAGGAAAGATATAATAATCTTAACCTGCTGAGCAGGGTCTCCAGAAGAGCGAGATTTCAAAGAAAAGAACAGCTTGCAATTGTTCCTAAAATTCAGAAAACTAGATCTATCTCCAGCAAAGAACTCTGGAATAGGAATTCTAGGTTCAGACATAGGAGCATGTACAACAAAATCTTGTATATTTTGAACCTTAGCAGCAAGACTATTCAAGCTGGAAGCTAAACTCTGGACGTCCATGATAAACAGCTAAGGTCAGAGCCATTCAAGGATTAAGAGGAGGAAAAAAAAAAAAAATCAGCCAGGCTGCAATTAGGGCTAGGCAGCAACCTCAGAGGAGAAAAAAAAAGAAAAAAAACTTCCTCAGACTACTTTTCCTCCTACTTCAGCCCAAACATTTTGTGGCCGGCTATACTGTCATGATTCCAATGGCAGGGAATCACAAAAGGACAAGCACCAACGAGCTCTAGGGTGATGGAACCTGAGCTGACCGCGACCCTAAACCTGAACACACAAATAACAATAGCCGGGGAACGTGCCTACGTTGATCCTAGACATCTCGCACCAGCCGAAGATCTAACTTCCCCTATTAGAAGAAACACAGACCTCTCTTGCCTCCAGAGAAATACCCCACAGAAATAGCAGCCCCCCACATATAATGACGGTGAAATGAGAGGAAGGCACATACACAGTATGAAATCAGATTCAGCAAAATGAGGCCCGCTAAAACTAGATAGCAGAGGATACAAAAGTAAACTGCGCGGTCAGCAAAAAACCCTTCAAAAAACCATCCTGTAATTACTTGAACTCATGTTCCAACTCATGGAACATGAGGAGCAATTACAGCCCGCTAGAGCAACCAGCAGCAAAGAAACAATTATATGCAAGCTGGACAAGACAAAAATAAATCAAAACGTGGAACAAGAAAATCAAAAACTTAGCTTGTCCTGAAGATTACTGAAGCCAGAAGCTGAGGTAACAAAACACTCTGATAACCTTGATAGCCGGCGGGGAAATGACAAGAAAGCCCGGTTAAATAGGAAACTCCCAAATCCTAATAGAACAGGTGGACACCAGAGACAGCAGAACACAAATCACCCAGTACCATCAGTAACCACCAGAGGGAGCCCAAAAACAGAACTCACAACAGTCTACGTCCTTTATGACATCATCGTCGCTGTGCCCGTTGCTGATTGGTCGAGGCCGCCAGGAATCGACCAATCAGAGACGCGGGATTTCCAGGACAGACAGACAGACAGACGGAAAAACCCTTAGACAATTATATATATACTAGATTGTGGCCCGATTCTAACGCATCGGGTATTCTAGAATATGCATGTCCACATAGTATATGGACAATGATGATTCCAGAATTTGCGGCACACTGTGCCCGTCGCTGATTGGTCGAGGCAACCTTTATGACATCATCGTCGCCATGGCAACCATTATGACATCTACGTCGATACTGTGCCCGTCGCTGAATCAGAAACGTGAAATGTCTACGTCCTTTATGACATCATCGTCGCTGTGCCCGTTGCTGATTGGTCGAGGCCTGGAGGCCTCGACCAATCAGAGACGCGGGATTTCTACGTCGATGCTGTGCCGGTCTCTGATTGGTCGAGGCCTGGCGGCCTCGACCAATCAGAGAGCCGGGATTTCCAGGACAGACAGACAGACAGACAGACGGAAAAACCCTTAGACAATTATATATATAGACTAGACTGTGGCGCGATTCTAACGCATCGGGTATTCTAGAATATGCATGTCCCCGTAGTATATCGACAATGATGATTCCAGAATTCGCGGCAGACTGTGCCCGTCGCTGATTGGTCGAGGCAACCTTTATGACATCATCGTCGCCATGGCAACCATTATGACATCATCGTCACTGTGCCCGTTGCAGATTGGTCGAGGCCTGGCGGCCTCGACCAATCAGACGCGGGATTTCTACGTCCTTTATGACATCATCGTCGCTGTGCTCGTCGCTAGGCCTCGACCAATCAGAGACGCGGGATTTCTACGTCGATGCTGTGCCGGTCTCTAATTGGTCGAGGCCTGGCGGCCTCGAACAATCAGAGAGCCGGGATTTCCAGGACAGACGGAAAAACCCTTAAACAATTATATATATACTAGATTGTGGCCCGATTCTAACGCATCGGGTATTCTAGAATATGCATGTCCCCGTAGTATATGGACAATGATGATTCCAGAATTCGCGGCAGACTGTGCCCGTCGCTGATTGGTCGAGGCAACCTTTATGACATCATCGTCGCCATGGCAACCATTATGACATCTACGTCGATACTGTGCCCGTCGCTGAATCAGAAACGTGAGATGTCTACGTCCTTTATGACATCATCGTCGCTGTGCCCGTTGCTGATTGGTCGAGGCCTGGGGGCCTCGACCAATCAGAGAGCCGGGATTTCCAGGACAGACAGACAGACGGAAAAACCCTTAGGCAATTATATATATAGATATATATAAACACACATATACACATTATATAGATTCAAGATTCAAAGAAGCTTTATTGGCAGGACCAAATACACATCAGTTTTGCCAAAGCAAGTGTATAGAGGCAATAGGGATAGGGACTGAGGGGATGTTGGGTAGGAGCTGTGGGGGGAGGTGGATGGGGCAGATCCAGGTTGGGGGCTATAGTCCATGGCATAGGGGAGGTGGATGGGGCAGATCCAGGTTGGGGGCTATAGTCCATGGCATAGGGGAGGTGGATGGGGCAGGTTCAGGTTGGGGGCTATAGTCCATGGCATAGGGGAGGTGGATGGGGCAGGTCCATTGGGGGATATATACACATATACAGGTCCTTCTCAAAAAATTAGCATATAGTGTTAAATTTCATTATTTACCATAATGTAATGATTACAATTAAACTTTCATATATTATAGATTCATTATCCACCAACTGAAATTTGTCAGGTCTTTTATTGTTTTAATACTGATGATTTTGGCATACAACTCCTGATAACCCAAAAAACCTGTCTCAATAAATTAGCATATCAAGAAAAGGTTCTCTAAACGACCTATTACCCTAATCTTCTGAATCAA
Source organism: Ranitomeya imitator (assembly GCF_032444005.1). Taxonomy (NCBI): domain Eukaryota; kingdom Metazoa; phylum Chordata; class Amphibia; order Anura; family Dendrobatidae; genus Ranitomeya; species Ranitomeya imitator. The sequence continues at coordinate 694,923,354 of NC_091282.1, read as the reverse complement.
CTAATTAACTCTAAACACATGCAAAAGATACCTGAGGCTTTTATAAACTCCCTGCCTGGTTCATTACTCAAAACCCCCATCATGGGTAAGCCTAGCGACCTGACAGATGTCAAGAAGGCCATCATTGACACCCTCAAGCAAGAGGGTAAGACCCAGAAAGAAATTTCTCAACAAATAGGCTGTTCCCAGAGTGCTGTATCAAGGCACCTCAATGGTAAGTCTGTTGGAAGGAAACAATGTGGCAGAAAACGCTGTACAACGAGAAGAGGAGACCGGACCCTGAGGAAGATTGTGGAGAAGGACCGATTCCAGACCTTGGGGAACCTGAGGAAGCAGTGGACTGAGTCTGGTGTGGAAGCATCCAGAGCCACCGTGCACAGGCGTGTGCAGGAAATGGGCTACAGGTGCCGCATTCCCCAGGTAAAGCCACTTTTGAACCATAAACAGCGGCAGAGGCGCCTGACCTGGGCTACAGAGAAGCAGCACTGGACTGTTGCTAAGTGGTCCCAAGTACTTTTTTCTGATGAAAGCAAATTTTGCATGTCATTCGGAAATCAAGGTGCCAGAGTCTGGAGGAAGACTGGGGAGAAGGAAATGCCAAAATGCCTGAAGTCCAGTGTCAAGTACCCACAGTCAGTGATGGTGTGGGGTGCCATGTCAGCTGCTGGTGTTGGTCCACTGTGTTTCATCAAGGGCAGGGTCAATGCAGCTAGCTATCAGGAGATTTTGGAGCACTTCATGCTTCCATCGGCTGAAATGCTTTATGGAGATGAAGATTTCATTTTTCAGCACCTGGCACCTGCTCACAGTGCCAAAACCACTGGTAAATGGTTTACTGACCATGGTATTACTGTGCTCAATTGGCCTGCCAACTCTCCTGACCTGAACCCCATAGAGAATCTGTGGGATATTGTGAAGAGAAAGTTGAGAGACGCAAGACCCAACACTCTGGATGAGCTTAAGGCCGCTATTGAAGCATCCTGGGCCTCCATAACATCTCAGCAGTGTCACAGGCTGATTGCCTCCATGCCACGCCGCATTGAAGCAGTCATTTCTGCCAAAGGATTCCCGACCAAGTATTGAGTGCATAACTGAACATTATTATTTGTTGTTTTTTTTGTTTGTTATTAAAAAACACTTTTATTTGATTGGATGGGTGAAATATGCTAATTTATTGAGACAGGTTTTTTGGGTTATCAGGAGTTGTATGCCAAAATCATCAGTATTAAAACAATAAAAGACCTGACAAATTTCAGTTGGTGGATAATGAATCTATAATATATGAAAGTTTAATTGTAATCATTACATTATGGTAAATAATGAAATTTAACACTATATGCTAATTTTTTGAGAAGGACCTGTATAATCTACATTTTAAAAAAAATATAAAAGTTTAAATCACCCCCCTTTCGCCCCATTCAAAATAAAACAATAATAAAAAAAAAATCAAACATACACAAATTTGGTATCGCCGCGTTCAGAATCGCCCGATCTATCAATAAAAAAAAAAGGATTAACCTGATCGCTAAACAGCGTAGCGAGAAAAAAAATTTGAAAAGCCAGAATTACATTTTTTTGGTCGCCGCGAAATTGCATTAAAATGCAATAACGGGCGATCAAAAGAACATATCTGCATCAAAATGCTATCATTAAAAACATCATCTCGGCACACAAAAAATAAGCCCTCACCCGACCCCAAATCACGAAAAATAACGCGAGTATTGGAAAATTGAGCAATTTTTTTTTCTTTTAGCAAAGTTTGACATTTTTTTTTACCACTTGGATAAAACGTAACCTAGACATGTTTGGTGTCTATGAACTCGTAATGACCTGGAGAATCATAATGGCAGGTCAGTTTTAGCATTTAGTGAACCTACTAAAAAAGCCAAACAAAAAACAAGTGTAGGATTGCACTTTTTTTTGCAATTTCACCGCACTTGGAATTTCCCCATTTTCTTGTACACGACATGGTAAAACCAATTATGTCGTTCAAATGTGCAACTTGTCCCGCAAAAAACAAGCCCTCCCATGGCCATACTGACGGAAAAATAAAAAAGTTATGGCTCTGGGAAGGAGGGGAGTGAAAAACGAGAACGCAAAAAGGCAAGGTTGTGAAGGGGTTAAAGGGGCAGCTTGCGCATTATGCTAAATGCAATTAGCTAGTTGCTGAGAGGCATTTTGCATAAGTAGTACACCTGCATGATTCCAATAGCTGGAAGGCATTTTGTATAAAAGACTCTCTCCCCTAGTGAGTGGCCAAACAACATAGTGAATCATTAATTGGTAAGGTGTACTGAGTTGTGGCCAGTGCCCTGAAAGTATATCTCTGGGCCCCTTGTGGCAAGTCCTGTGTACATAGTCCCCTGGTCCCGGTGTGCAAGTCCTGTATCCATAGTCCCCTGGACACGGGGAGGACAGTTCTGTGTCTGTAGTCCCCTGAATCCAGTGTGGACAGTCCTGTGTCTGTAGTCCCCTGGTCGAAGTGTGGACAGTCCTGTGTCCGTTGTTCCCTCGTCCCAGAGCGGCCAGTGCCTGAACCTCATCCCCTGGTCCCAGAATGGCCAATATCTAAACCTCGTCCTCTGGTCCCGGAGCAGCCAGAGCCTGAACCCTGTCCCAGGAGCCGGTAGTGCCTGAACCCCATCTCCTGGTCTCGGAGCGGCCAGTGCATCAACGCTATTCCCCGGTCCATGAGTAGTCCAACCCTGATCCGGAATCCTAGACTGGCATGTCTGAACTAAGCCCTAAAGTATTGTCAGTATACCTGACCCCTGATGTCAGCAGCTGCAGTACTGAGTTCTGCCCAAGAGTGGCACCTGGTGGCTACCTGCTGCACAAGCCCGACATAACCACTTAGGGCAAGTTCCCACAGTCATTAAACGCTTTGTACATCTGTAGCGTTCATCCCACAGCGGCCAGATGTTACAGCATAGTGGATGGGATTTCAAGGAATCCCATTTCCACTATGAGTGCATGGATGCCTCCAGCTTCCCTGCTGAGACAGACATGCGGCACGTCTTTCCAGACCGCAGCATGTCTGTTTATCTTTTGGAAACATTCAGTCCCCGCAAGATAAATATCACCTGTACAATGTATTGGGCGCGGTGATTCCGCACGGTTCAATGAACACATGCAGAATCACCTGCGTTCAAAAGCCAGCAGCTCTTTGGAAGGAGGCTCCAGTGAACACCAAGGTAGCCACTTAGTTATGCCCCCCTTCCTGGGTAGACCTGGTTCTGTGGCACAGTGGTTCCACAAATCCATGTGCATCAAAGCTGGGGGTAACAGTCTGCTCTTCCCAGCCATGACTGCAACATATAACATAGCAAAAGCTATATCAATACTATGGTCATTTAACCTTAATTTTTAGAAAACTATTGGTTTGCGATTTCATTTTTTTGTTTTAGATAGAGTGAAAGATCGATTGATATATAGTGATATAATAATATAATAATAGATAGATAGTAGTGATGAGTGGGCTTGCTCGGCGCTGCTCAATACCCGACGATCAAGCATCGGGGTGCTCAGTCACACATTACTCAGCCTGGTCCTCAAGAACATGCTTCAGTTCCTGCCCCACGTTTTGCGGCTGTTTTACAACCACTAAACATGCGGGAATTGCCTGCCAATCATGGTAATGCTGTAGCCATGTCGCCGAATGGCATTACTGTGATTGGTCAGCCGTATAGCATCATCAAGTCTATTTAAGACCCGGTGACGCAATGCTTGCCACAGTGTACCCCGGAAACAGAATAGGGAGAGTTACTGGAGAATGGAAAGTTTGCATTAGAGGCATCTGGGCAAGGTTTATATTGCCTTAGGCCGGGGTCACACTAGCAAGTTTTACGGACGTATGAGAGGCGCAAAAACTACGCATTGCACACGGACCAATGATTCTCCATGGGGCAGCTCCTATCTGCCGTATATTTCGCAGCCGTATTTTACAGGCGTAGAAAATCACAGCATGCTGCGTTTGTTAGCGTATTGCGCAAAAAATACGCCAATGCAAGTCTATGGGGGCGAGAAAAATATAAATTACACACAGACCAAGTGTGACTTGCGAGAAATACGCAGCGGTGTTCTATAGAAATAGAAAAGCTGTCAGTTCAGCACGGTGTACAGTAAAATCACACTGACAGGATCGAATAGAATAGCGAAGATAAATGTCTACACATAGTATAGGAATATATATATATGTCAGTGAGACACACATATATATCTACTATAAGATTGTCTAACGGTCACTTCCGTCTGTCTGTCGGTCACAGATATTCATTGGTCGCAGCCTCTGTCTGTCATGGAAATCCAAGTCGCTGATTGGTCATGGCTGTTTTGCCGCGACCAATCAGTGACCGGCACAGTCCGGCAGAAAAATGGCCGCTCCTTACTCCCCGCAGTCAGTGCCCGCTCCATACTCCCCTCCAGTCAGCGCTCACACAGGGTTAATGGCTGCATTACACCGCATTATGCCGCAGTGTAACACACTCCATCAACGCCGCTATTAACCCTGTGTGACCAACTTTTTACTATTGATAATGCGTATGCAGCATCAATAGTGAAAAAAAAATCTAATGGTACAAATAATAATAAAAAAAAAAAGGTTATTCTCACCCTCCGCCGTCGCATCCTCTCCTCGGGAGTGCAAGAGGCAGGTTGCGGAGGCAAGGATGCTATACGAGAAGGACCTTCCATGACGTCACTGTCATGAGACCGCGACATCATCACAGGTCCTGCGCTCACCAACACTGGGACCGGAGGCTGCCGCTAGATAGCAGAAAAGCCGGTAATTTAATTGCCGGCTTTTGCTATCTCCTTCCCAAACCCGACAGGATATGAGACATGGTTTACATACAGTAAACCATTTCATATCCCTTATTTTTTAACATATTCCTCACTACTAATGTTCCAAGTGTCTGTGTGCCCAATTTGGGGGCTCTAGCTATTAAAATAAAGGGTTAAATCACGGAAAAAATTGGCGTGGGCTCCCGCGCAATTTTCTCCGCCAGAGTGGGAAAGCCAGTGACTGAGGGCAGATATTAATATCCTAGAGAGGAACCATGGTTATAGGACCCCCCTGGCTAAAAACATCTGCGCCCAGCCACCCCAGAAAAGGCACATCTGGAAGATGCGCCTATTCTGACACTTAGCCTCTCTCTTCCCACTCCCGTATAGCGGTGGGATATGGGGTAATAAAGGGTTAATGTCACCTTGCTATTGTAAGATGACATTAAGCCAGGTTAATAATGGAGAGGCGTCAATAAGACACCTATCCATTATTAATCCAATAGTAGTAAATGGTTAATAAAACACACACATTAGGAAAAAAGTATTTTATTGAAATAAAGACACAGGGTGTTGTAATAGTTTATTATACTCTCAATCCAATTGAAGACCCTTGTCACCTGAAACAAAGTGAAAATAAAAAATGAACAATATCCCATACCTGCCGTCGTTCAGTCTTGTCCCACGATGTAAATCCATCTGAAGGGGTTAAATAATTTTACAAGCAGGAGCCTGCTAATGCAGCCGCCCCTGCCTGTAAAAACTGGGGAATGAATGGAAAGCAGGGGAACGTAGCTACCTAGACTTGCGGTACTGCGCCCCCTGCTGGTATAACCTCAGATGAACTCGAGCGTGGGAAAATATTCCGAAAAATTCCCACGCTCGAGTTCATCTAAGGTTATGCCAGCAGGGGGCGCTGGCATAATATTTCTTTATCTAAATAAAAAAACAAACAATAAAAGCACACACATTTAGTATCGCCGCGTCCGTAACGACCCGACCTATAAAACTGTCCCACTAGTTAACCCCTTCAGTGAATACCGTAAAAAAAAATAAAAAAAAAACACGAGGCAAAAAACAACGCTTTATTATTATACCGCCGAACAAAAAGATGGATATAAATAACCATGGTACCGCTGAAAACATCATCTTGTCTCGCAAAAAAACGAGCCACCATACAGCATCATCAGCGAAAAATAAAAAAGTTACAGTCCCCAGAATAAAGCGATGCAAAAATAATTATTTTTTCTATAAAATAGCTTTTATCGTATAAAAAGAGCCAAAACATAAAAAAAGGATGTAAATGAGGTATCGCTGTGATCGTACAGACCCGAAGAATAAAACTGCTTTATCCATTTTACCAAACGCGGAACGGTATAAGCGAGCCCCCAAAAGAAATTCATGAATAGCTGGTTTTTGGTCATTCTGCCTCAGAAAAATCGGAATAAAAAGCGATCAAAAAATGTCACGTGCCTGAAAATGTTACCAATAAAAACGTCAACTCGTCCCGCAAAAAAACAAGACCTCACATGACTCTGTGGACCAAAATATGGAAAAATTATAGGTCTCAAAATGTAGTAACGCAAAAAATATTTTTTGCAATAAAAAGCGTCTTTTAGTGTGTGACGGCTGCCAATCAAAAATCTGCTAGAAAACCCGCTAGAAAAGTAAATCAACCCCCCCTTCCCCCCAACCCCCCCTTCCCTTAGTTAGGGAAACAAAAAAATGTATTTATTTCCATTTTCCCATTAGGGTTGGGGCTAGGGTTACAGTTAGGGCTGGGGCTATAGTTAGGGTTGGGGCTAAAGTTAGGGTTAGGGTTGGGGCTAAAGTTAGGGCTAAAAATAGGGTTGGTGCTAAAGTTAGGGCTAAAAATAGGGTTGGGGCTAAAGTTAGGGTTTGGATTACATTTACGGTTAGAATTATGGTTAGGGGTGTGTCAGGGTTAGGGGTGTGGTTAGGGTTATGGTTGAGATTAGGGTTAGGGGTGTGTTTGGGATAGGGTTTCAGTTAGAATTGGGGGTTTCCACTGTTTAGGCACATCAGGGGCTCTCCAAACGCGACATGGCGCCCGATCTCAATTCCAGCCAATTCTGCGTTGAAAAAGTAAAACAGTGGTCCTTCCCTTCCGAGCTCTCCTGTGCACCCAAACAGGGGTTTACCCCAACATATGGGGTATCAGCATACTCAGGACAAATTGGACAACAACTATTGGGTCCAATTTCTCTTGTTACCCTTGGAAAAATAAAAATTTGGGGGCTAAAAAAACATTTTTGTGGGAAAAAAATTAATTTTTATTTTCACGACTCTGCGTTATAAACTGTAGTGAAACACTTGGGGGTTCAAAGTTCTCACAACACATCTAGAAAAGTTCCTTGGGGGGTCTAGTTTTCAGTTTCCAAAATGGTGTCACTTGTGGGGGGTTTCTACTGTTTAGGTGCATCAGGGGCTTTGCAAATGCAACGTGACGCCTACAGACCAATCCATCTAAGTCTTCATTCCAAATGGCACTCCTTCCCTTCCGAGCTCTGCCATGCACACAAACAGTGGTTCCCCCCCACATATGGGGTATCAGCGTACTCAGGACAAATTGGATAACAACTTTTGGGGTCGAATTTCTCCTGTTACCCTTGGGAAAATACAAAACTGGGGGCTAAAAAATAATTTTTGTGAAAAAAAATAATTTTTATTTTCACGGCTCTGCATTATAAACTGTAGTGAAAGACTTGGGGGTTCAAAGCTGTCAAAGCACAGCTAGATAAGTTCCTTAGGGGGTCTACTTTCCAAAATGGTGTCACTTGTAGGGGGTTTCAATGATTAGGCCCATCAGGGGCTCTCCAAACGTGACATGGTGTCCCATCTCAATTCCAGTCAATTTTGCATTGAAAAGTCAAACAGCGCTCCTTCCCTTCCGAGCTCTGCCATGCGCCCAAACAGTAGTTTACCCCCACATGTGGGGTATCGGCGTACTCAGAACAAATGGCACAACAACTTTTGGGGTTCAATTTCTTCTCTTACCCTTGGGAAAATAATACAAATTGGAGCTGAAGTAAATTTTTTGTGAAAAAAAGTTAAATGTTAATTTTTTTTTAAACATTCCAAAAATTCCTGTAAAACACCTGAAGGGTTAATAAACTTCTTGAATGTGGTTTTGAGCACCTTGAGGGGTGCAGTTTTTAGAATGGTGTCACACTTGGTTATTTTCTATCATATAGACCCCTCAAAATGACTTCAAATGTGATGTGGTCCCTAAAAAATATTGGTGTTGTAAAAATGAGAAATTGCTGGTCAACTTTTAACCCTTATATCTCCCTAACAACAAAAAAATTTGGGTTCCAAAATTGTGCTTATGTAAAGTAGACATGTGGGAAATGTTACGTATTAATTATTTTACATGACATATCTCTGTAATTTAAGGGCATAAATATTAAAAGTTGGAAAATTGCAAATTTTATTTCCGTTTTTTTCACAAATCAACGCAAGTTACATCGAAGAAATTTTACCACTATCATGAAGTACAATATGTAACGAGAAAACAAGGTCAGAATCGCCAAGATCCGTTAAAGTGTTCCAGAGTTATAACCGGTCATTAAAGTGCAAACCACCCTTAGGGCTTAAGGGGTTAAACTAAATGTTTAATTTAATAAAAAAAACAGCAACATTTTTTGCTTGGGCTCCCGCGCAATTTTCAAGTCCAGAGTGGGAAAGCCAGCAACTGGGGGCCGGTGTTTATAGCCTGGGAAGTGGGTAATACCCATTGATCTTCCCAGGCTATGAATAGCAGCTCGCAGCTGTCTGCATAGCCTTTACTGGCTATTAACCCCTTCCCGACCTGTGACGCCACGTAGGCGTCATGAAAGTCGGTGCTGTTGTGAATTCTGTGGTCAAGCTCCCTCCTGTGGTCATGAGTGGTACTTCGGCTGGTTCTGTCTATGAGCTTCCTCTGGTGGATGTGAGTGGGGCTGCGGCTTCTGAGTTTCCTTCCTCAGGTGACGAGGTTAAGTCGTTAGGTGCTGCTCTATTTAACTCCACCTAGTTCTTTGTTCCTGGCCTCCAGTCAATGTTCCAGTATTGGTCTTGCTTTCTCCTGGATCGTTCTTGTGGCCTGTCTGCCCTGCATAAGCTAAGTTCTGCTTGTGTTACTTTTGTTTGCTATTTTTTCTGTCCAGCTTGCTATATTGGTTTTTCTTGCTTGCTGGAAGCTCTGAGACACAGAGGGAGCACCTCCGTACCGTTAGTCGGTGTGGACGGTCTTTTTGCCCCCTCTGCGTGGTTGTTTGTAGGTTTTTGTGCTGACCGCAAAGCTATCTTTCCTATCCTTGGTCTATTCAGTAAGTCGGGCCTCACTTTGCTAAAATCTATTTCATCCCTGTGTTTGTATTTTCATCTTAACTCACAGTCATTATATGTGGGGTGCTGCCTTTTCCTTTGGGGAATTTCTCTGAGGCAAGGTAGGCTTATTTTTCTATCTTCAGGGCTAGCTAGTTTCTCAGGCTGTGCCCGAGGCGTCTAGGTCTGGTCAGGAACGCTCCACGGCTACCTTTAGTGTGGTATGATAGGATTAGGAATTGTGGTCAGCAGAATTCCCACGTCTCAGAGCTCGTCGTATGTGATTAGCAACTATCAGGTCATTTTCTGTGCTCGTAACCACCAGGTCCATTGTGGTTCTGAATCACCTGTTCATAACACGGTGCCAATCGGACCTGTGATGCCTATGTGGCGTCATGGAGGGATCGCGTCCCTGCAGATCGGGTGAAAGGGTTAACTCCAATTTCACCTGATCTGCAGGGACAGGGGGAGTGGTACCTCAGCCCAGGGGGTTGTTCCCCCCCCCCCACGTGGCTACGATCGCTCTGATTGGCTGTTGAAAGTGAAACTGCTAATCAGAGCGATTTGTAATATTTCACCTATGAAAACTGGTGAAATATTACAATCCAGCCATGGCCGATGCTGCAATATCATCGACCATGGCTGGAAACCATGATCTGCCCTCCCCCCCCACCACCGTTCTCCTCCCCAGTCCTCCGTCCTGTGATCCACTCCCCCCCGTCCTCCTGTCCGCTCCCCTCGTGCTCCGATCCCACACCCCCCGTGCTCCGATCTCCCCCCTCATACTTACCGAGCCTCCCGATGTCCGTCCGTCTTCTCCATGGGCGCCACCATCTTTCAAAATGGCGGGCGCATGCGCAGTGCGCCCACCGAATCTGCCGGCTGGCAGATTCTTTCGAGGTACATTTTGATCACTGTGATAAAACCTATCACAGTGATCAAAATAAAAAAAATAGTAAATGAGCCCCCCCTTTATCACCCTTATAGGTAGGGACAATAATAAAATAAAGAAAATATATATATTTTTTTTTCCACTAGGGTTAGGGTTAGAACTAGGTTTAGGGTTAGAACTAGGGTTAGGGTTAGAACTAAGGTTAGGGTTACAATTAGGCTATGTGCACACAGTGCGGATTTGGCTGCGGATCCGCAGCGGATTGCCCGCTGTGGATTCGTAGCAGTTTTCCATCAGGTTTACAGTACCATGTAAACCTATGGAAAACCAAATCCGCTGTGCCCATGGTGTGGAAAATACTGCGCGGAAATGCTGCTTTGTATTTTCCACAGCATGTCAATTCTTTGTGCGGATTCCGCAGTTTTTTACACCTGTTCCTCAATAGGAATCCGCAGGTGAAATCCGCACAAAAAACACTGGAAATCCGCGGTAAATCCGCAGGTAAAACGCAGTGCCTTTTACTTGTGGATTTTTCAAAAATGGTACGGAAAAATCTCGCACATAGCGTTAGGGTTGGAAATAGGGTTAAGATTAGGCTTGTGGTTAGGGTTATGGTTAGGGCTGTGTTGGGGTTAAAGTTGTGGTTAGGGTTGGGATTAGGGTTGGGATTTGGATTAGGGTTGGGATTGGGGTTACGGGTGTGTTGGGGTTAGGGTTGTGGTTAGGGGTGTGTTGAGGTTAAAGTTGTGGTTAGGATTAGGGTTGGGATTGGGGTTACGGGTGTGTTGGGGTTAGGGTTGTGGTTAGGGTTGGGATTGGGGTTAGGGTTGTGGTTAGGGTTATGGCTACAGTTGGGATTAGGGTTAGGGTTGTGGTTAGGGTTATGGCTACAGTTGGGATTAGGGTTAGGGGTGTGTTGGGATTAGTGTTTGAGTTAGAATTGAGGGGTTTCCACTGTTTAGGCACATCAGGGGTCTTCAAACGCAACATGGCGCCACCATTGATACCAGCTAATCTTGCGTTCAAAAAGTCAAATGGTGATCCTTCCCTTCCGAGCCCTGACGTGCGCCCAAACAGTGGTTTACGCCCACATATGGGGTACCAGCATACTCAGGACAAACTGGGAAACAAATATTGGGGTCCACTTCTCCTGTTACCCTTGTGAAAATAAAAAATTGCTTACTAAAACATAATTTTTGAGGAAAGAAAAATGATTTTTTATTTTCACGGCTCTGCGTTGTAAACTTCTGTGAAGTACTTGGGGGTTCAAAGTGCTCACCACATATGTAGATAAGTTCCTTGGGGGTCTAGTTTCCAAAATGGGGTCACTTGTAGGGGGTTTCTACTGTTTAGGCACATCAGGGGCTCTGCAAATGCAACATGACGCCCGCAGACCATTCCATCAAAGTCTGCATTTCAAAACGTCACTACTTCCCTTCCGAGCCCCAACGTGTGCCCAAACAGTGGTTTACCCCCACATATGGGGTACCAGCATACTCAAAACAAACTTGGCAACAACTATTGGGGTCCAGTTTCTCCTGTTCCCTTGTGAAAATAAAAAATTGCGGGCTAAAAATTTTTGAGGAAAGAAAAATGATTTTTTATTTTCACGGCTCTGCGTTATAAACTTTTGTGAAGCACTTGGGGGTTTAAAGTGGTCACCACATATCTAGATAAGTTCCTTGGGGGGTCTAGTTTCCAAAATGGGGTCACATGTGGGGGAGCTCCGATGTTTAACCCCTTCATGACGTTGGGATTTTTCGTTTTTCCGTGTTCGTTTTTCACTCCCCTCCTTTCCAGAGCCATAACTTTTTTATTTTTCCATCAATTTGGCCATGTGAGGGCGTATTTTTTGCGGGACGAGTTGTACTTTTGAACGACATCATTGGTTTTAGCATGTCGTACTAGAAAACGAGAAAAAAATTCCAAGTGCGGTGAAATTGCAAAAAAAGTGCAGTCCCACACTTGTTTTTTGTTTGGCTTTTTTGCTAGGTTCACTTCATGCTAAAACTGACCTGACATTATGAGTCTCCAGGTCAGTACGAGTTCATAGACACCTAACATGACTAGGTTATTTTTTACCTAAGTGGTGAAAAAAAATTCAAAACTTTGCTTAAAAAAAATAAATAAATAAATAAAAAAAATTGCGCCATTTTCCGATACTCGTAGCGTCTCCATTTTTCATGATCTGGGGTCGGTTGAGGGCTTATTTTTTGCATGCCGAGATGACGTTTTTAATGATAGCATTTTGGTGCAGATACGTTCTTTTGATCGCCCGTTATTGCATTTTAATGCAATGTCGCGGCGACCAAAAAAACGTAATTCTGGAGTTTCAAATTTTTTTCTCACTACACTGTTTAGCGATCAGGTTAATGCTTTTTTTTATTGATAGATCGGGCGATTCTGAACGCGGCGATACCAAATATGTGCAGATTTGATTTTTTTTTATTGATTTATTTTGATTGTGGCGAAAGGGGGGTGATTTAAACTTTTATTTTATTTTTTTTTTTTTTTTTACTAGAAGCAGGCACAGCACGATCGGCTCTGCTACATAGCAGCGATCTGATGTTCGCTGCTATGTATCAGAAATGCAGGTGTGCTGTGAGCGCCGACCACAGGGTGGCACTCACAGCTGCACTCAAGGACCTCTATGGTTACAATACTGAAGCATCGTCGACCTCAGATCATGTGACGGGGGTCGGCAATGCCGTCATTTCCGGCCGCCCGGCTGGATGCGGTAGTTAAATGCCGCTGTCTGCGTTTGACAGCGGCATTTAACTAGTTAATAGGCGCGGGCAGATCGCGATTCTGCCCGCGCCTATTACGGGCACATGTCAGCTGTTCAAAACAGCTGACATGTCCCGGCTTTGATGCGGGCTCACCGCTGGAGCCCGCATCAAAGCGGGGCTTCTGACCTCGGACGTACTATCCCGTCCGAGGTCAGAAAGGGGTTAAGCACACAGGGGCTCTCCAAACGAGACATGGTGTCCGCTAACAATTGGAGCTAATTTTTCATTCAAAAAGTCAAATGGTGCTCCTTCCCTTCCGAGCCCTGCCATGTGCCCAAACAGTGGTTTACCCCCACATGTGAGGTATCGGCGTACTCAGGAGAAATTGCACAACAAATTTTACGATCCATTTTATCCTGTTGCCCATGTGGAAATGAACAAATTGGGGCTAAAATAAATTTTTTGTGAAAAAAAAAAGGTACTTTTTCATTTTTACGGATCAATTTGTGAAGCACTTGGGGGTTCAAAGTGCTCACTATGCATCTAGTTAAGTTCCTTGGGGGGTCTAGTTTCCAAAATGGTGTCACATGTGGGGGAGCTCCAATGTTTAGGCACAGGGGCTCTCCAAACGCGACATGGTGTCTGCTAAAGATTAGAGCCAATTTTTCATTGAAAATGTCAAATGGCGCTCCTTCCCTTCCGAGCTCTCCCATGCGCCCAAACAGTGGTTCCCCCCCACATATGGGGTATCGGCGTACTCAGGACAAATTGTACAATAACTTTTGGGGTCCAGTTTCTCTTTTTACCCTTGGGAAAATAAAAAAAATTGTTGCTAAAAGATCATTTTTGTGACTAAAAAGTTAAATGTTCATTTTTTCCTTCCATGTTGCTTCTGCTGCTGTGAAGCACCTGAAGGGTTAATAAACTTCTTGAATGTGGTTTTGAGCACCTTGAGGGGTGCAGTTTTTAGAATGGTGTCACTTTTGGGTATTTTCAGCCATATAGACCCCTCAAACTGACTTCAAATGTGAGGTGGTCCCTAAAAAAAATGGTTTTGTAAATTTCGTTGGAAAAATGAGAATTCGCTGGTCAAATTTTAACCCTTATAACGTACTAGCAAAAAAAAATTTTGTTTCCAAAATTGTGCTGATGTAAAGTAGACATGTGGGTAATGTTATTTATTAACTATTTTGTGTCACATAACTCTCTAGTTTAGCAGAATAAAAATTCAAAATTTGAAAATTGCAAAATTTTCAAAGTTTTCGCCAAATTTCCATTTTTTTCACAAATAAACGCAAAAATTCTAGACCTAAATTTACCACTAACGTGAAGCCCAATATGTCACGAAAAAACAATCTCAGAACCACTAGGATCTGTTGAAGCGTTCCTGAGTTATTACCTCATAAAGGGACACTGGTCAGAATTGCAAAAAACGGCCAGGTCATTAAGGTCAAAATAGGCTGGGTCGTGAAGGGGTTAAATACCATCAGCGCACGTGTAAACATGTCAACAATCGCGACGCCCAATGATCGAGCAAAATGATTGTTGGATTGTTTATGGTGAAACAAAATTCATTGTTCTCAGCAGCACATCGCCCGGTGTAAGGTGCAAAAATGCTTGCATGTAAACGCAACAAAACGTTTGAGTATGATGGTGCACACATGTAAGCATTTAGGCCATGTTCACACAATCCTTTTTTTAATGCGGAACCGCCGTGATTTTCCCGCTGCGGGTCCGCAGCTGTTTTCCATGCAGGGTACATTACAATGTACCCTATGGAAAACAGGAACTGCTGTGCCCACATTGCGGAAAATCCCGAAAAAAGCCGCGCTGAATAGCTGCGGTAAAAAAGAAGTACCATGTCACTTCTTTTTGCGGAACTGCAGCGGTTCTGCACCCATTGACCTCCGTTGTGAGGTCAAACCCGCAGTAAAACCCGCAGACGAAAAAAATATCTGCGGGTTTTCTGCGGTTTGTGGTGCAGAACCGCTGCAGCAGGAAGTGCGTGGGCGGAGTGTGGCTGTCCCCCCCGTGCCCCAATCTCACCCCCCCCCATGCTCCGATGCCACCCCCCGTGCTCCGACGCCCCCCGCCGTGCCCTAATCTCCTCCCCTTATACTTACCGGGCCTCCCGGTGTCCGTCCGGCCGTCTTCTCCCTGGGCGCCGCCATCTTCCAAAATGGCGGGCGCATGCGCAGTACGCCCGCCGAATCTGCCGGCCGGCAGATTCGTTCCAGGCACATTTTGATCACTGTGATAACCTCACAGTGATCAAAATAAAAAAAAAAGGTAAATGCCCCCCCCCCCTTTATCACCCCCATAGGTAGTAACAATAATAAAATAAAGATTTTTTTTTTTTTCCCCCACTACAGTTAGAACTAGGGTTAGGTATAGGGTTAGTGGTAGGGTTAGGGTATTTTCAGCCATTTTAACCCTAAAAAAACTTCCTAGAAAACAAACAGACTCTGCAGAGAAAACTGCATAAAAAAACTGTACTAAAAAACGCATAAAAAAAACGCACCAAAAAACGCACCTGCGTTTTCTGCCAAGAGCTGCGGTTTTTAGTGCAGAAAAAACAGCAGGGAAATCAGGAACGTGTGAACATGGCCTTAGGGTCCTACTTTAAACTTTTGCCCAGGGCTCCATTCTAAAACCGGCCCTGGTCCCACTACCTAACAATTGTAACAGAATGTGTATGAGGCCCTCCTTTACATCTAAGGCCAGGGTCACACTTGCGAGTGCAATGCGAGAAACTCGCCTCAATACCCGGCACTGCCGCCGGCACTCGGACTGAAGCGTTCGGCTACATAGAAATACATGCAGGTCCCGAGTGCCGGCGGCAGTGCCGGGTACTGAGGCGAGTTTCTCGCATTGCACTCGCAAGTGTGACCCCATCCTAATACAAGGTGTATCCGAGTCCCTCTTTCTAATTATTGGCAGTTCTTAGTAGGAAGAAGAAAATATGTAGCCCTAAAAGGAACTTTGGTTTTTAGGCTGCAGCGTATTTTCACCATTTGAGGCAATGAGAAAGTGAACAAACAAAGCAAAAACACTACGTGTGAACATGGAGTACGGGGTGGAGGAGGCGGGCGTTGGTTTTCTCTTTTTAATGTTGCCGTATATACAAGTCATTATACAGGACAGAATGGTTCCTAACATTTTTACCTGTAAAATCCATTTTATCTTTGGTTTTGTATGTTTTATTGTCAGTCCGTAAAAGTGGCGTCATACTCTGACAACATTGTTCCCAGCAGTGACCTGGGAGTCACAGATGCGTCCAGGCATCTTCCCCATGCCATTTCAGCTGTTTCCACCCATTTCAGAGATTTTCCTGCACCCACCAGCCCTCCTGGTAGGGTCTGCCAAAAAAAAGGGTCAAGTTTTCCATTGACTTCCATTATACTCATTATAAGAATGTGAGAGTCTGCGCTTTATCGCGTATATGTGCTTAAACTTTTGCATTTATTTATATTTTACTTTCACCTTTTCTTCTCTTCTGCTATCTCCCGCTCATGACGTGCTACGTCCGTCATTGGTCGTTAAGGGGGTTAATATAAGTACCACAAAGTCTACATCTCCTATCATCATGTGCAAAACTTAGAAAAACATACCGATCAGTGCTAGTGACAAAACAAACCATTAACGAACATCAATACTTCACACATCAACGTAATAAAGTGCTACAGTGCATAATAGGGCAATACTGAGTACATGTGTGCGCAGAATCTGAGGAAATACTCACCAAGCATTATACTAATTGTAGTCAGAGGGACAAAAAACACCGATGGCTGCATCCAGGAAGGGCTGCTGCACGTGTCTGCGCTTGTCACAGCTTATTAGCCAATAGAAAATCAGCTAGCTAAAAAAAAAAAGACCAAAACAACTTGGGCATGCTCACTGGGCACCTGATGGTTGAAGATGCCATCTTGGAAAAGGGCAGCTTGCCCTGAAGTTATTTACATCAATGACGCAGGTATTTGAAGCAAAAAATAATATGTGGAAACTGTTTCAGGAGGGGAACTAATCCCTCTGCTGCAGTTAATAAGATGGTATCAGCATTTTAGTAACAAGTCATATTTAAAGGGGCCATGCTTAAGGAAGCTATAGCTTCTACCACATCCAGTGCATTAAAAAAGCTTAAAAGGAATAAGCAGCACAGCAAATAGATCACAACGATCTCTGAACCCTTTCCATGCCACAAGAAACCTGTCATTTATGATCATGAGGATTTAAAGAGGACCTCTGTTCATCTACTCGATCTTCTAATCTCAGATGTACCACAGGTCCCAGCAGAATATGGCGCATTCATGACTATATGAAAGCAGAGGATTTTTAACCCCCTTGCCCGAAACCTGTTTTCACCTGGCCAATTTTTACAATTCTGACCACTGTCACATTATGAGGTTATAACTCTGGAACGCTTCAACGGATCCCGCTGATTCTGAGAATATTTTCTCGTGACATATTGTACTTCATGATAGTGGTAAAATTTCTCTGATATGACTTGCGTTTATTTGTGAAAAACATGGATATTTGGCGACAATTTTGAAAATTTTGCAATTTTCAAACTTTTAATTTTTATGTCCTTAACCCGTTACCGACATCGGGCATAATAGTACGCTGACGGCGGCATTTAACTTGTGCTTCCAGCCATCGGGTCGGAAACCTGCCCACCGGTGACCCCCGTAACGTGATCGCGGGTCACTGGTTCATTGGCATGACAACCAGAGATCTCCTGGAGACCTCTATGGCTGTCACTGCCGGATTGCTGTGAGCGCCACCCAGTGGTCTGCGCTCATAGCAAGTGAGTAATTCTACTACATAAAGGCAATCTGATCATCGCCTCTAGGTAGCAGAGCTGATCGGGTTGCGGCAGCTTCTAGTCTCCGATGGAGACTAATGAAGCATGCCAAAAGTTAAAAAAAAATGTTTTTAAAAATATAAAACTATAAAAAAAAAAAATCAACCCTACACATTTGGTATCGCCGCGTTCAGAATCGCCTGATCTATCAATAAAAAAAAACCTTGTTGCTAAACGGCATAGCAAGAAAAAAAGTCAAAATGCCAGAATTATGTTTTTTTGGTCGTTGTGACATTGCATTAAAATGCAATAACGAGCGATCAACAGATCGTATCTGCACCAAAATGTCATCATTAAAAACATCAACTCGTCACGCAAAAAATAAGTCCTCAACCAACCTGAGATCACGAAAAGTGTAGACGCTACTGGTATCGGAAAATGGCGCTTTTTTTTTTTTTTTTTTTACAAACTTTGGACTTTTTTTTCACCACTTAAAGGGAACCTGTCACCCCCAGGGCTTATTAAGGTAAAAGAGCCACCTTCTGCAGCACTAAGGCTGCATTCTGTGAAGGTGGCTCTTATGTTTTTGCTCCCTAATAACGCTGAAATAGTAACTTCTATAAAATGCACGCCATACCTGTATTGAGTCCGGGGTGTAGGTTTTTTTTTTCCCCTGATTCAGCCGCCTCACAGCGGTCAATCATCCCCTCAGTGCACCGGGCGCCGCCTCCTCTGTGTTTACTCACGTCACCGGCACTTGTGCTGCGCTCTCATTTCTTGGGCATGCGCTGTGCGCACTGCCCTGGGACTCACATCAGCTGATGTACTGATATCGCGCCTGCGTGTAGCGGAGGCCTGAGATCCCGTCCCGCAGTGTGTTATGATTTATTCACACTGCGGGGCTGGGAATCTGGCGCATGCGCAGTTAGTCTCTGCGGCTGTCCCCATCTCCCTCCGCCTCTTCCCTCCAGTGTTATACGACTCGTCTGCAGCTTGTGATCACTCTGACGCTGCAGACGAGTCATACTGCGCACTGCAGTACTTTACTCTGCCCTCAACAGGGCAAATCAGTACGCCTGCGCAGGAGCCGCGACACAAAGCAAAGGAGGATGACGACATCGTATGGAGATGGGAGGCGCTGGACCGCGACGCCCATCGGACTGGACCACCACTGGGTGAGTATAACATAACTTGTTGTTCTTATCTTTCAGGCTACATCGTGGGCTCACATCAGCATCTGACAGGCAGGGAAGGAGGCATGTCAGCACCTGCTCTCAGCAGGCGCACACGAGCCTCCTTCCCTGCAGGACCCTGAAGGACCCTGCAGCCATCTTGCGGCCAGTGGTCTCCATGGAGACCATCAGGACAACGCTATCGCATCGCATTGTCCTCATGGAAGCGCGCAGGGAACTCATTCCCTGCACAATGCTCATATATGTGGCACTCAGTACTGACAGCGGCATCAGATGGATTAAATGCCCACAATCGGTGCTAGTATCGATCGTGGGCGTTGCTGCGGGGTGTCAGCTCTTGCATAGAGCTGACACTCACACCTGATCACCACAGCGAACATTATGAGGCCGTGCGATTGGTGCGCTGTACCTGTACTGCTGTTTGCGGGAAAGCAAATCTCCCGCAGAGCTGTACATGTACAGCTCATGTCGGGAAGGGGTTAAACTCTCAAGCCTTTAGGTAGACAATTATATAACATCTTCCAGTGTTTTTTGACAATATCAGCAATTCTCCCACTCTCTTCACAATACATGGATGCTAAGAGAATCCTTTTTAAGTCTTTCCTATTTTGGTGCTTTGACACGGGTCCTTCTGTTGTATGACATAATCAACAGAGCAAGAGATGAGTGAACAGTCCCAAGAACCTTTATTGCATGCAAACCAAAAGGTCCATAAAACAATCCATCACACAGAGAATAAAATAGTCCAGGAACACGGATACAGTCCAGTAACACCCTGGGAGATGAGATGAGAGTCACAATCCTCCAGCAGTATTTAACATGGTAATCATGGTTTATCCCAGTCTCTCGGGGGTGCTGGCCTTACCAGCAGCATCCCTCAAAGAATCGACTTCCTGTCCTTCTCAAGTCCCCTCCTTACATCCAGGTGTAGGCAGACAGGTTGTGATGGTTTACAGGCCCCCCTATACCTGGTAACCATGACTCAGAGATCAAGGCAATACAGGGGGTGATTTGCAGCATTTGGTGAGCAGAGAGGTCATGAATGGACAGTCTGGAAATGTCAGCAGGGTTTCATCAAGAGGCATGGACACATTCAGGCTGCAGATGGTAATTGAGCTAATTCAATTATCGGACTATTTGTAAGGTAATTAAGACTCTAAAGGTACCGTCACACTAGACGATATCGCTAGCGATCCGTGACGTTGCAGCGTCCTCGCTAGCGATATCGTCCAGTGTGACAGGGAGCAGCGATCAGGCCCCTGCTGTGCTGTCGCTGGTCGGGGAAGAAAGTCCAGAACTTTGTTTCGTCGCTGGACTCCCCGCAGACATCGCTGAATCGGCGTGTGTGACACCGATTCAGCGATGTCTTCGCTGGTAACCAGGGTAAACATCGGGTTACTAAGCGCAGGGCCGCGCTTAGTAACCCGATGTTTACCCTGGTTACCAGCGTTAAAGTAAAAAAAACAACCGCTACATACTTACCTACCGCTGTCTGTCCTCGGCGCTCTGCTTCTCTGGTCTGGCTGTGAGCACAGCTGCCGGAAAGCAGAGCGGTGACGTCACCGCTCTGCTTTCCGGCTGCCCGGCGCTCACAGCCAGACCAGAGAAGCAGAGCGCCGAGGACAGACAGCGGTAGGTAAGTATGTAGCGGTTGTTTTTTTTACTTTAACGCTGGTAACCAGGGTAAACATCGGGTTACTAAGCGCGGCCCTGCGCTTAGTAACCCGATGTTTACCCTGGTTACCGGGGACCTCGGGATCGTTGGTCGCTGGAGAGCTGTCTGTGTGACAGCTCTCCAGCGACCAAACAGCGACGCTGCAGCGATCCGGATCGTTGTCGGTATCGCTGCAGCGTCGCTTAGTGTGAAGGTACCTTAAAGGTACCTTCACACTAAGCGACGCTGCAGTGATCCAGACAATGATCCGGATCGCTGCAGCATCGCTGTTTGGTCGCTGGAGAGCTGTCACACAGACAGCTCTCCAGCGACCAACAATGCCGGTAACCAGGGTAAACATCGGGTTACTAAGCGCAGGGCCACGCTTAGTAACTCGATTTTTACCCTGGTTACCATCCTAAAAGTAAAAAAAACAAACGCTTCATACTTACCTTCCGCTGTCTGTCCCCGGCGCTGTGCTTCTCTGTACTGGCTGTGAGCACAGTGGCCGGAAAGCAGAGCGGTGACGTCACCGCTCTGCTTTCCGGCCGCTGTGCTCACAGTGAGTGCAGGAAAGCACAGCGCCGGGGACAGACAGCGGAAGGTAAGTATGTAGCGGTTTTTTTTTTACTTTTAGGATGGTAACCAGGGTAAACATCGGGTTACTAAGCGCGGCCCTGCGCTTAGTAACCCGATGTTTACCCTGGTTACCAGCGAAGACAATGCTGAATCGGCGTCACACACACCGATTCAGCAATGTCAGCGGGAGAGCCAGCGACCAAATAAAGTTCTGGCCTTCTAGCCCCGACCAACGACATCACAGCAGGATCCAGATCGCTGCTGCGTGTCAAACTGAACAATATCGCTAGCCAGGACGCTGCAACGTCACGGATCGCTAGCGATATCGTTTAGTGTGAAGGTACCTTAAGCAAGATGGGCAACACACAGATTGATACAGAGCAAAAAGATAACACTCCTTAAATAAGTAAAAATATGAACATAAACAGAATGGTGCCCCACACACCTTATTACACCATCACAACCTCTTCCACTTATAATAAGGGAGCACGCAATAAGGTCTACACAGACCTTTGGCCATCTCACTTTAGTCCACATTGCTCAACTGTTGATAGTTTTGTTGTACAGCGGTAGGCAGTGCCGGATTGGCCATCTGGCAATTCTGGCAAATGCCTGAAGAGCCTGTCAGGTCGTGGATCATCTTGTCTGTTATTTTGTTAACAAAATCGGTGTCCTCAAGACACCTATACTGTTAAGAGCTGTGACGAAGGACAAAATTGCTGACTCCGTAACTTACCCTAGCAGGCCACGGGTATCATGACAAAACATTGTTCTTGTCCATCCAGGGTAATATTAGTAATGCATCCCATCTGATGCTTGGGGACAGTTACAGCATGAGCCTGTGTGATTTGAAATTCCAGGGCTGAATTTCAGTCCCAGTCCGTACCTGGCAGCAGGGGTAGGTCAGCCTGAGGGAGACTATGGTTTTTCTTGTCAGGACAGTTCATCGGCATTCTGGTGTTGACTTCCCTATTTGTATTGGTTGAAGAAGCTGTGGGGTTGTAAGGACAAGCTCCACCGTAGCTATCGTCCATTGTCCCCTGATACGCGGTTCAACCAGGTGAAGGGGTTTTGGTTTGTCACAATTGTAAAGTCTCTGCCAATACAATGGCAAGGCACTCCTTTTCAATGGTGGCATAGGCAACTTCGCAATCCATTAGTTTCCCACTGGCAAAAGCAACAGAATGTCCCTCCTCAGCCCCAATCCCGAGGGTGATGCATCTGTCTGCACGAGGAACCTGCACTTATAGTCAGTGATGGACAAAACAGGAACAGTGATGAGGGCGGCCAGCCATTCCCAAGTGACATTTATCTGGGCGAATGGTCAGTCCTGCAGTCAGGATACGGGTTAGCACTATGCCCAAGTGTTTAAGATGTTCCTCCCAGGTTGTGTTGAAAATAGCAATGTCATCCAAATAAGCACAGGCAAAGTCCTCACATTGTTCTTAGAGTCACTCTACCAGTCTCTGGAAATTATTTGGGGCATTTTTTCATCCCAAAGGCTATGCCAGGAGCTTAAAAAGTCCAAATGGAGAATAATGAAAGCCGAGCACTCCCGAGCGTCTTCCGTTACTGGTATCTGACAGTACCCCTTGCTCAAGTCTAATGTTTTTACAAATTGGGCACTGGCTAGCCGATCCAATAGATCATAAATCCTGGGCATGGGATAAGCGCCATTCTTGGTGGCATCGTATAATCTCCAGTAATTGACACAGAAACGTGTTGTACCATCCTTCTTTGGGATCAGGACAACAGGAGAAGCCCAGGAGCTGTGAGATGGCTGAATTATATATAGAGCAACAAAACACTCCTAAAATCAATAAAAATATGAGCATAGACAGAATGATACCCCACACACCATCACATGCGTATTTGAACTTTGGGCCTTGTCCATCTGCTGATCTGGAGATTTTGGGGGGGAACTTCCTTTTCTAAACTTCTCTGCCAGAGTATTGAGTGAGTTTACAAATTCATTATCATCACTAATAGTGATAAGCGATCGTGCTTGTCACTGTTCATGACTCGTTTGAGCATCAGTGTGCTCGGGATGCTTGTTACACGGCAAGTACTTTTTTTAATGTTCAAGTGGGATCATCGTGGCTATCTTATACAAAAATTTGACTTGCAACTTTTTAGCATATGATTGGTTATACAGATTCATGTCATTCCACTGCATTCTTACTGTTTTGCAGATGGTGGAGAAAAAAATATTTTTCTTCCTGAATACTACAAAATACAACCTGTTCTCACATTCCCTAATAGCTCAGTGTGCAATTAGGTTGATTCCCAAGTGAAAGGTCATTGGTTCGAATTGAGGAGCAGCCATGAAGACAATTTTCCAAACAAAGAGAAAACAGCATTATCCAGCTTATCAATAGCGGACTCTAAGCCAAGAAAATTGCCAAACTACATCATGTGAGTGCCATAACAGAAGAATATGAAATGAAGTCCGTACATCCATTCAAAAGCCAAGAGGTGGATGTCCAGACAAAATATCGGAATTAACAAGTCAGCTCATCACAAGGTCTATCAGTTTTGGCGCGACAAACATGGCATTGGAGGTAGCTTGTATGTTTCATAATAGTGAGATCACATATGTCGATATTCAATGCACATTACACAAGTCTGGAATAGTGGCTCGAAAAAAGGTGAAGAAGCCTCAACTTCAATATTGTCATAAGAAGCATCAGTTTGAGTTTTCAAACAAGTACAAAAAATGGACATTTAGGGTATGTGCACATGTTCATTTTTTTTCGCGATAAAACCGCATTAGAAACTGCAGACATATGCATCCTATCATTTAGAATGCATTCTGCAATTTTTGTGTACATGATACGTTTTTTCCGCGAAAAAAAACGCATCGCGGTAAAAAAAGCAGCATGTTCATTAATTTTGCTTTTTTTTCGCGTTTTTCCCGCTATTCTATGCATTTGGAAAAAACGCAAGAAAAAAACGCATCAAAAATGCGGAAAAAAAAACGCATCGGATTTCTGGCAGAAATGTCAGAAAATTTCTGTCAGAAATCCTGGCGTGTGCACATAGCCTTAACCCCTTTCTGACATCTGACGTACTATCCCGTCGAGGTGGGGTGAGCCAGTATGCCCACCGACGGGATAGTACGTCATACGGGATCGGCCGCGCTCACAGGGGGAGCGCGGCCGATCGCGGCCGGGTGTCAGCTGCCTATCGCAGCTGACATCCGGCACTATGTGCCAGGAGCGGTCACGGACCGCCCTCGGACAGCCCCCGTCACATTAACACCCGGCACACCGCGATCAAACATGATCGCGGTGTGCCGGCGGTACAGGGAAGCATTGCGCAGGGAGGGGGCTCCCTGCGGGCTTCCCTGAGACCCCCGCAGCAATGCGATATGATCGCGTTGCTGCGAGGGTCTCTTACCTCCCTCCCTGCAGCAGGCCCGGATCCAAAATGGCCGCGGCATCCGGGTCCTGCAGGGAGGGAGGTGGCTTACCAAGTGCCTGCTCAGAGCAAGCGCTTGGTAAGCCTGCAGTGCTCTAACTCAGATCGCTGATCTGACAGAGTGCTGTGCAATCTGTCAGATCAACGATCTGTGATGTCCCCCCTGGGACAAAGTAAAAAAGAAAAAAAAAATTCCAAATGTGTAAAAAAAAAAAAAAAAATATTCCTAAATAATGAAAAAAAAATAATTATTCCCATAAATACATTTCTTTATCTAAATAACCGCGTCCGTAACGACCCGACCTATAAAACTGGCCCACTAGTTAACCCCTTCAGTAAACACCGTAAGAAAGAAAAAAAAACGAGGCAAATAACAACGCTTTATTATCATACCGCCGAACAAAAGGTGGAATAACACGCGATCAAAAAGACAGATATAAATAACCATGGTACTGCTGAAAACATCATCTTGTCCCGCAAAAAAACGAGCTGCCATATAGCATCATCAGCAAAAAATAAAAAAGTTATAGTCCTGAGAATAAAGCGATGCAAAAATAATTATTTTTCTATAAAATAGTTTTTATTGTATAAAAGCGCCAAAACATAAAAAAAGATATAAATGAGGTATCGCTGTAATCGTACTGACCTGAAGAATTAAACTGCTTTATCAATTTTACCAAACGCGGAACGGTATAAACGCCTCCCCCAAAAGAAATTCATGAATAGCTGGTTTTTGGTCATTCTGCCTCACAAAAATCTGAATAAAAAGCGATCAAAAAAATGTCACGTGCCCGAAAATATTACCAATAAAAACGTCAACTCGTCCTGCAAAAAACAAGACCTCACATGACTCTGTGGACCAAAATATGGAAAAATTATAGCTCTCAAAATGTGGTAACGCAAAAAATATTTTTTGCAATAAAAAGCGTCTTTCAGTGTGTGACGGCTGCCAATCATAAAAATCCGCTAAAAAACCCGCTATAAAAGTAAATCAAACCCCTCTTCATCACCCCCTTAGTTAGGGAAAAATTAAAAAAAATGTATTTATTTCCATTTTCCCGTTAGGGCTAGGGTTAGGGCTAGGGTTAGGGTTGGGGTTAGGGTTGGGGCTAGGGTTAAGGCTACAGTTAGGGTTGGGGCTAAAGTTAGGGTTAGGGTTGTGGCTAAAGTTACGGTTAGGGTTTAGATTACATTTACGGTTGGGAATAGGGTTGGGATTAGGGTTAGGGGTGTGTCAGGGTTAGAGGTGTGGTTAGGGTTACTGTTGGGATTAGGGTTAGGGTTGTGTTTGGATTAGGGTTTCAGTTATAATTGGGGGGTTTCCACTGTTTAGGCACATCAGGGGCTCTCCAAATGCGACATGGCGTCCGATCTCAATTCCAGCCAATTCTGCGTTGAAAAAGTAAAACAGTGCTCCTTCCCTTCCGAGTGCTCTCCCGTGTGCCCAAACAAGTTTTTACCCCAACATATGGGGTGTCAGCGTACTCAGGACAAATAGGACATAAACTGTAGTCAAACACTTGGGGGTTCAAAGCTCTCACAACACATCTAGATGAGTTCCTTATGGGGGTCTACTTTCCAAAATGGTGTCACTTGTGGGGGGTTTCTACTGTTTAGGTACATTAGGGGCTCTGCAAATGCAATGTGACGCCTGCAGACCATTCCATCTAAGTCTGCATTCCAAATGGTGCTCCTTCCCTTCTGAGCCCTCCCATGTGCCCAAACAGTGGTTCCACCCCACATATGGGGTATCAGCGCACTCAGGACAAATTGGACAACAAATTTTGGGGTCCAATTTCTCCTGTTAACCTCGGGAAAATACAAAACTGGGGGCTAAAAAATAATTTTTGTGGGAAAAAATGTTTGTTTTATTTTTACGGCTCTGCATTATAAACTTCTGTGAAGCCCTTGGTGGGTCAAAGCGCTCACCACACCTCTAGATAAGTTCCTTAGGGGGTCTACTTTCCAAAATGGTGTCACTTGTGGGGGGTTTCAATGTTTAGGCACATCAGTGGCTCTCCAAATGCAACATGGCATCCCTTCTCAATTCCTGTCAATTTTGCATTGAAAAGTCAAATGGCGCTCCTTCGCTTCCGAGCTCTGTCATGCGCCCAAACAGTGGTTTACCCCCACATATGGGGTATCAGTGTACTCAGGACAAATTGTACAACAACGTTTGGGGTCCATTTTCTCCTGTTACCCTTGGTAAAATAAAACAAATTGGAGCTGAAATAAATTTTTTGTGAAAAAAGTTACCGTAAATGTTCATTTTTATTTAAACATTCCAAAAATTCCTGTGAAGTACCAGAAGGGTTAATAAACTTCTTGAATTTGGTTTTGAGCACCTTGAGGGGTGCAATTTTTAGAATGGTGTCACACTTGGGTATTTTCTATCATATAGACCCCTCAAAATGACTTCAAATGAGATGTGGTCCCTAAAAAAAAATGATGTTGTAAAAATGAGAAATTGCTGGTCAACTTTTAACCCTTATAACTCCCTAAGGGTGCCAAAGAGGGGGCCAGCCAAGCAGCATTGGAGAAATGGAAGAAGAGGCAGTATGCAGTGATGCCCAACAGCTTTGTCTCTCTGATTCTGAAGAGGCGGGTGGGTCAGTGCCTCCGGTCAGCACACCTCAGTACGCATCTGATGATGAGACTCAGGTGCCACTTTCAGGTGTGTACTGTGCTGCCGAGACTACCCAGGAGAAGCAGTTGGTGGAAGAGGGTAGTGTAAATGATGAGGTCCTTGACCCATCATGGCGTGAAGTACAGGAAGGTGGTGGGAGCAGCTCTGAGGAAGAGATTCCCCGAATGGCCCAAAGAAGTAGAGGGAGGGGGAAGACTGCGGTGCCTGTAGCCTCCACATCGGCACCCATTAGGAGCATGCCTCTTCCAAAAGGCAAAATGGGCGCTCCCAAGACTTGCAGTGCCGGGTCCTTTTTTGACACAGGTGAAGATGACATTTGCTTTGTCAAATGCAAGGTGTGTCATCAGAAAGTCAAAAGAGGGAAAAGTGTCAGCAACCTCAATACCACAAATATGTGGAAACATGTGCGGGCCAAGCACGCGGTGGAGTTACAAAAACACACTGAAGACCTAGGCCAACCTACAGCGGCACCTACCACCTCTTCAGCTCGTGCTGTTGCCTCTTCCTCCAGCTCACACACAGCTGGTTCAGCTTCCTCACAGGATTGCCATGGAAGAACCGCTAGCACTGTTGTCCAGAGACCCAGTGTAATTCCACCCACAGCACCACGTTTCCAGTCATCCTCACACTCCCAGCTGTTGTGAATTCCGCTCTTGGGCTCCCTCCGGTGGTTGTAAGTGGCACTTTTGTGAGTTCTGCTCTTGGGCTCCCTCCGGTGGTATTAAGTGGAATGGCTGCTCCTTGGATTTAGCAGTCAGCAGCTGCTTCCACTGATTGTCTTTCTGCTTGGCTATTTAGCCTGGCTCTTTCCTTCAGCTTGTGCCACTTGTCAATGGTTCCTGGTTGGATTCACATCTCTTTGGATTTCCCTGTTATCCTGACCAGTTCAGCAAAGCTAAGTCCTTGCTTGCTCTTTTCTGTCCACAGGTTGTGGACTTATCCGTTCTGTGCTTTCTATGTTTGTCCAGCTTGTCAGTATGAATTAATTCTGTGTAGCTGGAAGCTCTGGGAAGCAGATTTACCCTCCACGCCTTTAGTCAGGTGTGGAGATTTTTGTAAACTCTGTGTGGATTTTTTGTAGTGTTTTATACTGACCGCACAGTATTCCATCCTGTCCTATCTATCTAGCTAGACTGGCCTCCTGTGCTCATCCTGGTTTCATTCTGTGTATGTCTTTTCCCTCTCCACTCACAGTCATTACTTGTGGGGGGCTATCTATCCTTTGGGGATTTTCTCTGAGGCAAGATAGTTTTCCTGTTTCTATCTTTAGGGGTAGTTAGTTCTCAGGCTGTGACGAGGTGCCTAGGGAGTGTCAGGAGCATCCCACGGCTACTTCTAGTGTTGTGTTGAGCTTAGGGACTGCGGTCAGTACAGGTACCACTTCCTTCAGAGCTCGTCCCATGTTGCTCCTAAACCACCAGATCATAACACCCAGCCCACTCTACAGCCATCGGTAGCACAGGCATGGGAGAAAAGGTGGCCATTCTCGGCAAACCACCCCTGAGCACAGGCTCTGAATGCTGGCATTGCAAAACTACTGTCCCTTGAAATGCTGTCATTCAGGGTGGTGGAAACTGACACCTTCCGTAACTTGATGGCATTGGCAGTCCCACAATACAACGTGCCCAGCCGCTTTTATTTCAGCAGGCAAGCTGTCCCTGCCCTGCAAAAGCATGTGGAGGAAGGCAATAAACATGCGCTACTAAACGCCGTCAGTAGCAAGGTCCACCTCACCACCGATGCATGGACCAGTCACCATGGACAGGGACGATACCTTTCCCACACTGCCCATTGGGTCAATGTTGTGGAGCCGGGGACAGATCTTGCGAGTGGCTCTGTACGTGTTCTGCCAACTCCAAGGATTGCAGGAATCCAGTCTGTACACATTGCCTCCTCCTCATACTCCAGTTCCTCAGAATCATCGCTGCAGGAGCTGTCACGGTCTACCTCCACCTTGACCCGTGAACGCTTACCTGTTATGACAGATATGAGCACAGCCGTGGCCAAACGTCAACAGGCCGTACTGAAATTAATTTCTTTGGGGAATCGAAGCCACACAACGCAGGAGCTCTGGAATGCCATCAAGCAGGAGAGCGACGTATGGCTTGTGCCAGCGAATCTCCAGCCAGGCATGGTAGTGTGTGACAATGGCCGAAATCTGGTGGCAGCTCTGGGCCTAGGCAACCTCACTCACATCCCATGTCTGGCACATGTGCTCAACTTGGTCGTACAGAGTTTTTTGAGGGACTATCCGGATCTTGATGCATTGCTGCACAAGGTCCGCCTAGAGTGTGCTCACTTGCAGCGTTCCAGCATGGCAAGATCGCGCATTGCAGCTCTGCAGCGCCGATTCTGCCTTCCGGAACATCGCATCACATGTGACCTACCCACCAGGTGGAATTCAACATTATATATGTTGGAGCGGTTGTGTGAGCAGCAGCCAACAGTAATGGAGTACTAGCTGCATCAGGGGCAAAGAAGTCGCACTGCGCGCCATTTAGACTTCACAACCACTGAGTGGACCACTATGAAGGACATCTGCCAGGTTTTGCGGTGCCTTTGATGATTCCACGCGGATGGCGAGTGCAGATGATGCATTATTCAGCATGACTGTCCCCCTTATTTGCCTGCTTGAAAGAACCCTGCAAGCGCTAAGGGATGATGTTGTGGAAGAGGTGGAGGATGAGGAGTCACAAATGCCATCTGCTTCTGGACGGTCTGTGCGATGTGGTTCCTCACAAAGGCCTAGGCAGGGGACACTTTGTGAGGAGAATGAGGAGGAGTCAATGGAGGAGGAAGACATCTGTCCAGAGGAGGGAGTTACACAATTCTCCAGTAGTCAGTTTGTAGAGCGAGGGTGGGGTGATCCTGAGCAGGCAGAGGTCACGCCTCAAGCAGGGGACAGCGTTCCTTGGCCAGTTGGCAGTCTGCAGCACATGGTTGATTTCATGCTGTAGTGCCTGAGAAATGTCCCCCGCATCGCCCACATTCTCAACACGGCTGATTATTGGGTGTACACCCTCCTAGATCCTCGCTACCGGGACAACTTTCAAATCCTCATAACACCGTTGAACCAGGAGCGTAAAATGTGGGAGTACCAAGACACACTGGTGCAGTCCATCATCTTCTCCAGTCCAATCGAGAGGCGTTCTGCTAGTGCTTTACAAAGTAGCTCTGTGCGTCCAGGCAGTGGAGGAAGCTCAGCACAAACAGGGAGCAGAAGCAGTGCCTCAGTACAAGGCAAGACCAGTATGGCCCAACAGTGGCAAAGTTTTGTGTGCCCGCCACAAATGTCTGCACCAGGGGTCCCCAACTCCAGGCCTCGAGGGCTGCCAACAGTGCAGGTTTTCAGGATTTCTTTAGTATTGCATCGGTGGTAATGTGATCATCTGCACAGGTGATGATTCCAACCCCTGTGCAATACTAAGGAAATCCTGAAAACCTGCACTGTTGGCGGCCCTCAAGGCTTAGAGTTGGGGACCACTGGTCTACACCATCACAGACAGCTCCAGTCAGCAGGAGGCAGCGTTTCCGTCAGATGGTGACAGACTACATGGCTTGCCCTCTCAGTGTACTACCAGACAGCTCTTCCCCCTTCAAGTTTTGGGTCTCTAAGCTGGATACATGGCCAGAGCTTAGCCAGTATGCATTGGAGGTGCTGGCTTGCCCTGCTGCTAGTGTATTATCAGAACGCGTCTTTAGTGCCGCAGGTGGTGTATTAATAGACTGTCGCATGCGACTATCCTCCGATAACGTTGACCGGCTTACTTTTCTGAAAATGAACAAGGCCTGGATCTTGAAGGAATTTGCCACTCCTCTTCCAGATTAAATAATTGGTTGGCAACAGTATCAAGGTCTCCTGTTGTGTTCATGTTTCTACCACCTGAACTGTAATCCCTGGGCTCCAACACCGCCAGTTGCTGCTCAGAAGTGCCGTCTGCACAGTCAACACATGACCCAGTGTTATTGGGTTTCAGTAACGTCAGCTGTTCCCTTGCTGTGTGTGCGGCAATAACTAAAGTCTGCTCCTCCTGCTTTCCCTGGGCTTCAACACCGCCAGTTGTTGCCCGGAAGTGCTGTCTGCACAGTCAACAGTCACTCCTCTGTTATTGGGGTTCAGTAATGACAGCTGTTCCCCTGCTGTGTGTGCTGCAATAACTAGTCTGCTTTTTCTGGGCTTCAACACCGCCAGTTGTTGCCCGGAAGTGCTGTCTGCACAGTCAACAGTCGCTCCTCTGTTATTGGGGTTCAGTAACATCAGCTGTTCCCCTGCTGTGTGTGCGGCAATAACTATAGTCTGCTCCTCCTGGATTCTCCTGCACAGAGAAAAACACTCGCTCCTGTGTCAGTGGGGTTCAGTAACACCAGCTGCTCCCCTGCTGTGTATTCGGCAACGTGTCCAGCGACCGCTACGCTGGCACAACAACAGACATTAAACTGCCTCCCGTGCAGGCCTCGGCCTACACTCTGCTCCTCCTGCTGTCCCTGGGCTTCAACACCGCCAGTTGCTGCCTGGAAGTGCTGTCTGCACAGTCAAGAGTAGCTTCCGTGCTATTGGGTTTCAGTAACGTCAGCTGATCCCCAGCTGTGTCTCCGGCAATGTGTCCTGCGACCGCCACGCTGACACAACAACAGATATTAAACTGCCTCGAGTGCACTCTGCTCCTCCTGCTGTCCCTGGGCTCCAACACCGCCAGTTGCTGCTCAGAAGTGTCTTTGGCAAGGGTACTCCCTCCTGCCCAGCCCGGTTCCAGCACACCAGCTGTTTCCAGGTAGTGTCAAGGTCACTTTGCCTCCAATACGTTGTCCTGTCATGTTGAGGTCTGGTTAGCCGACTCTATGGTGCCTGCAGTTTAGGTGCTTTCTATGTGGGCTGCGGGAACTGGCAATGAAGGCTGGTTCTGATGTGCCAATAGGACAAGCTCCCCCTGTAGGACTGTGGGTTTTTGTTAACTACGGCGGCTCGCGGCCTAGCAATTTTTTTTTCCTGTGGACCTTCTGCTGCCTATCTGAGTTCCAGCACCATTAGCTGGTTCTTAGGAACACAAGCTTGAATAGGTCCCCCTGGTTCCAGTACCATCAGCTGGTTCCGGGCAGAGCCTTTGGCTTAGGTGCCTCCTTCTGGGTATCCGAGTTCCACCAACGTCAGGTGGTCCTTGGTAGTGCTTTGCGGCACGGGTACCTCCTGCTTAGTAACTGGGTTCCGGTAACGTCAGCTGGTCCTTGGTAGTTCCATTGGCACTTGTACCTTCGGCTAGCCATCCGGGTTCCAGTACCGTCAGCTGGTTCTCGGCAGGGTCTTTTGCTCTTATACCTTCTGCTCCCCATCC
The DNA here is from genome assembly GCF_032444005.1 of Ranitomeya imitator. NCBI lineage: Eukaryota > Metazoa > Chordata > Amphibia > Anura > Dendrobatidae > Ranitomeya > Ranitomeya imitator. Next base: position 694,890,998 of record NC_091282.1, on the reverse strand, counting down.
TGGTTCCAGTACCGTCAGCTGGTTCCGGGCAGAGCCTTTGGCTTAGGTGCCTCCTTCTGGGTATCCGAGTTCCATCAACGTCAGGTGGTCCTTGGTAGTGCTTTGTGGCATGGGTACCTCCTGCTTAGTAACCAGGTTCCACTAACGTCAGCTGGTCCTCGGTAGTTCCATTGGCTCTTGTACCTTCGGCTAGCCATCCGGTTTCCAGTACCGTCAGCTGGTTCTCGGCAGGGTCTTTTGCTCTTGTACCTTCTGCTCCCCATCCTGGTTCCAGTATCGTCAGCTGGTTCCGGGCAGAGCCTTTGGCTTAGGTGCCTCCTTCTGGGTATCCAAGTTCCACCAACGTCAGGTGGTCCTTGGTAGTTCTTTCTGGCATGGGTACCTCCTGCTTAGTAACCAGGTTCCAGTAACGTCAACTGGTCCTCGGTTGTTCCATTGGCTCTTGTACCTTCGGCTAACCATCTGGGTTCCAGTACCGTCAGCTGGTTCTCGGCAGGGTCTTTTGCTCTTGTACCTTCTGCTACATTTCCAAGTTCAAGACCCTAAAGATGACGACCCTGAAGACCGAGAAGCAGAAGAACAAGAAGCTGCAGGACAAAAAGCAGAAGAACATTAAGCATAAGACTAAAAATCAGAGCAAAAGATATTATCTAAATTATAAGCAGAAAAAGACTAAGCAGTGTATGTGGGTGAGTCCGTTCCTCCTCGTGGTGCCCCTGGAAAAAACCTGCTGCTGCAGGCCAAACTGAATGTGGACAAATCCTGTTGTAAATCTTTTGTGACAGGCAGAACAGAAGGTGTAATCTTCAAACTTTTATAGATCACTACAGGAAGGCCTGGCTGTCCCAAATAAGAATATGATGAAGAAGAAGAATATGAAGAAGATGATTATGAAGAAGAATAATAGTTGAATAAAAAGAATATGAAGAATGTAAAAAACAAAAATAATACGAAGAAGGTGAAGAAGATGAATAAGGTGAAGGAGAAGTTGATGGAAAAGATGATGCTGCTGAGGATGATCAAGAAGATAGTGTGGGAGAAGTTAAAAAGAAGGTGACCAGCATGGAAGTAGTGAAACATAAATATCTGACAAAATATATAAAAATCTTAACATAGTCAATATCTTTGTAACTCCGAACGTCTTAAAAAAAAAAAAATAATTAACTCCTGCTATTCCATTTGATTGGGCTAAACCTCTATGCCTTTTATGTCTCCTCCACCTCCCCCAATACATCCTACATTATTCTTATATTCACAAACGATTACTCCATAAAGTACTATATACGTCCCTCCCATATGAAGGGTGAAGTATCAACTATCAGTATATCCCTCACATGCAGTGTGACCAAAGAAATAAAGTGATCTCCACTAAGGTACTCATGTAAAATTACAATTTTATTAGTCCAAATATAAAAAACATGTAAAAAATACTAGTTACTACATGCAAAGAAAGGTGCAGAATCCACTAAGAGGGACTATACTGCCATAGGCATTCTCAAAACAATCAGGATAAGCACTAGTACGTATAGACTTATTGGCCACTAGTAAAGACAGCCTGAGTGTGTGTGAAAGTCACCATTACTAGGAGCTATAGAGGCAATGCAATAATGCAAATGGAAAAGTCTCCAAAATAGGAAAAGCCAGCAGCCATGTAGCTCAAATCAATGGTGACCAAAAACCTATACGGCACACATATAGTAGGTGAAGTGGACACAGATATAATACCTTGCTGTGCGTCCTGTGTGAGCGCCCCGGTGTCCCTCTGACCCGACGCGCGTTTCGCGTTCGCTTATTCATAGTTGTTTTCCTTCATGCAGAAATAACCTACAAGGAAAAAAAGGGTTTTGTTTTAATTCCGATATTTTTGTCCCATTGAGTTGCATTGGTATCGGGTATCGATATCCAATATTTTTTGAATATCGGCCGATACAATCTGATACCGATACTTATGGATATCGGAAGGTATCGCTCAACACTACTCACCAACAAAATGGAGGAATTAGAATTCATTTTGTTGGAATATAATTATGACATGGTGGGGATATCTGAGACATGGCTGGATGACAGTCATGACTGGGCTGTTAATTTACAGGGCTATATTCTGTTCAGAAAGGAACGTATAAATAAGCGACAGGGGGGGTTGGTGTTAGGATTCTTTCACACTAGCATCGGGCTCGGCCCGTCGCAGTGCGTCGGGCCTAGGTTACCGACGCTATAGTTGTCTCCGCCGCACAACGGGTGCAGTGGATGCTGCTTTTCAGCGCATCCGCTGCCCCATTGTGAGGTGCGGGGAGGTGGGGGCAGAGTTCCGGCCGCGCATGCGCGGTCAGAAAAGACGGCCCGTCGGCTGCAAAAAACGTTACATGGAACATTTTTTGCGGCCGACGGTCCGCCACAACACGGCGCAACCGTCGCGCGACGGTTGCGACGTGTGGCAATCTGTCGCAATGCGTCGCGTAATGTTAGTCAATGGAGAAACGCATCCTGCAAACACTTTTGCAGGATGCGTTTTTTCTGCAAAACGACGCATTGTGACAGATTGCAGTTAACGCTAGTGTGAAAGTAGCCTTATATGTAAAATCATCCTTAAAACCCATTCTGGCTGATAATATAAGCAAATCTAATGAAAATGTAGAGTCCCTGTGGCTGGAGATAAGGGGACGGGTAAATATAATAAATTATAGATAGGGTTTTCTTATAAGTCTCCAAAAATAATGGAAGCAACAGAGAATATCCTCGTAAAGCAAATAGATGAAGCTGCGACTCAAGAAGTCATTATTAAGGGGGACATCAACTACCCTGAAATAAATTGGGGAACAGAAACCTGCAGTTCCAGCAAAGGTAATAGATTTTTGACAGCTATGAGATACAACTACCTTTCACAACTGGTTCAGGACCCAACAAGAAGGAGGGCACTGCTAGACCTAATATTAACCGGCCATACCGCATAGCAAATATAGGGGTTGGGGGTCACTTGGGGAATAGTGATCACAAAATAAGTTTTCATGTATCCTTTAACCCCTTTCTGCCATTGGACGTAATATTCCGTCCATGTGGGGTGGGCCTTAATTCCCAAGGACGGAATATTACGTCCAGCGCGATCGGCCGCGCTCACGGGGGGAGCGCCGCCGATCGCGGCCGGGTGTCAGCTGCTTATCGCAGCTGACATGCGGCACTATGTGCCAGGAGCGGTCACGGACCGCCCCCGGCACATTAACCACCGGCACACCGCGATCAAAGATGATCGCGATGTGCCGGCGGTGCAGGGAAGCACCGCGCAGGGAGGGGGCTCCCTGCGGGCTTCCCTGAGACCCCCGCAGCAACGCGATGTGATCGCGTTGCTCCGGGGGTCTCTTACCTCCTCCCTACAGCAAGTCCCGGATCCAAAATGGCCGCGGATCCGGGTCCTGCAGGGAGGGAGGTGCCTTACCAAGTGCCTGCTCAGAGCAGGCACTTGGTAATGCTGCACTGCTCTCAGACAGATCGGTGATCTGTCAGAGTGCTGTGCAAACTGGCAGATCACCGATCTGTATTGTCCCCCCCTGGGACAAAGTAAAAAAGTTAAAAAAAAAAATTCCAAGTGTGTAAAAAAAAAAAAAAAATCCTAAATAATGAAAAAAAATATATATATTATTCCCATAAATACATTTCTTTATCTAAATAAAAAAAAACAAAACAATAAAAGTACACATATTTAGTATCGTCGCGTCCGTAACGGCCCGACCTATAAAACTGTCCCACTAGTTAACCCCTTCAGTAAACACCGTAAGAAAAAAAGAAAAAAAACGAGGCAAAAAACAACGCTTTATTATCGTACCACCAAACAAAAAGTGGAATAACACGCGATCAAAAAGACAGATATAAATAAGCATGGTACCGCTGAAAGCGTCATCTTGTCCCGCAAAAAACGAGCCACCATACAGCAACATCAGCAAAAAAATAAAAAAGTTATAGTCCTCAGAATAAAGCGATGCAAAAATAATAATTTTTTCTATAAAATAGTTTTTATCGAAAAAAAGCGCCAAAACATAAAAAAAATGATATAAATGAGGTGTCGCTGTAATCGTACTGACCCGAAGAATAAAACTGCTTTATCAATTTTACCAAACGCGGAACGGTATAAACGCCTCCCCCAAAAGAAATTCATGAATAGCTAGTTTTTGGTCATTCTGCCTCACAAAAATCGGAATAAAAAGCGATCAAAAAATGTCACGTGCCCGAAAATGTTACAAATAAAAACTTCAACTCGTCCCGCAATAAACAAGACCTCACATGACTCTGTGGACTCAAATATGGAAAAATTATAGCTCTCAAAATGTGGAGACGCAAAAAATATTTTTTGCAATAAAAAGCGTCTTTCAGTGTGTGACGGCTGCCAATCATAAAAATCTGCTAAAAAACCCGCTATAAAAGTAAATCAAACCCCCCTTCATCACCCCCTTAGTTAGGGAAAAATTAAAAAATTAAAAAAATGTATTTATTTCCATTTTGCCATTAGGGTTAGGGCTAGGGTTAGGGTTAGGGCTAGGGCTAGGGTTAGGGCTAGGGTTAGGGCTAGGGTTAGGGCTAGGGTAGGGGCTAGGGCTAGGGTTAGGGCTAGGGTTGGGGCTAGGGTTAGGGCTAGGGTTAGGGCTAGGGTTAGGGCTAGGGTTGGGGCTAGGATTGGGGCTAGGGTTAGGGCTAGGGTTGGGGCTAGGATTGGGGCTAGGGTTAGGGTTAAGGCTACAGTTAGGGTTGGGGCTAAAGTTAGGGTTAGGGTTTGGATTACATTTGCGGTTGGGATTAGGATTAGGGGTGTGTCTGGGTTAGAGGTGTGGTTAGGGTTACCGTTGGGATTAGGGTTAGGGGTGTGTTTGGAGTAGGGTTTCAGTTATAATTGGGGGGTTTCCACTGTTTAGGCACATCAGGGGCTCTCCAAACGCGACATGGCGACCGATCTCAATTCCATCCTATTCTGCATTGAAAAAGTAAAACAGTGCTCCTTCCCTTCCGAGCTCTCCCGTGTGCCCAAACAGGAGTTTACCCCAACATATGGGGTATCAGCGTACTCAGGACAAATTGGACAACAACTTTTGGGGTCCAATTTCTCCTGTTACCCTTGGGAAAATACAAAACTGGGGGCTAAAAAATAATTTTTGTGGGAAAAAAAGAGATTTTTTATTTTCACGGCTCTGCGTTATAAACTGTAGTGAAATACTTGGGGGCTCAAAGTTCTCACAACACATCTAGATAAGTTCCTTGGGGGGTCTAGTTTCCAATATGGGGTCACTTGTGGGGGGTTTCTACTGTTTAGGTACATTAGGGGCTCTGCAAACACAATGTGACGCCTGCAGACCATTCCATCTAAGTCTGTATTCCAAATGGCGCTCCTTCCCTTCCGAGCCCTCCCATGCGCCCAAACGCTGGTTCTCCCCCACATATAGGGTATCAGCGCACTCAGGACAAATTGCACAACAACTTTTGGGGTCCAATTTCTCCTGTTACCCTCAGGAAAATACAAAACTGGGGGCTAAAAAATTATTTTTGTGGGAAAAATTTTTTGTTTAATTTTTACGGCTCTGCATTATAAACTTCTGTGAAGCTCTTATTGGGTCAAAGTGCTCACCACACATCTAGATAAGTTCCTTAGGGGGTCTACTTTTCAAAATGGTGTCACTTGTGGGGGGTTTCAATGTTTAGGCACATCAGTGGCTCTCCAAACGCAACATGGTGTCCCATCTCAATTCCTGTCAATTTTGCATTGAAAGGTCAAACGGCGCTCCTTCCCTTCCGAGCTCTCCCATGCGCCCAAACAATGGTTTACCCCCACATATGGGGTATCAGAGTACTCAGGACAAATTGTGCCACAACTTTTGTGGTCCAATTTCTTCTTTTACCATTGGGAAAATAAAAAATTGGGGGCGAAAAGATAATTTTTGTGAAAAAAAATTATTTTTTATTTTTACGGTTCTGCATTATAAACTTCTGTGAAGCACTTGGTGGGTCAAACTGCTCACCACACCTCTAGATAAGGTCCTTAGGGGGTCTACTTTCCAAAATGGTGTCACTTGTGGGGGGTTTCAATGTTTAGGCACATCAGTGGCTCTCCAAACGCAACATGGCGTCCCATCTCAATTCCAGTCAATTTTGCATTGAAAAGTCAAATGGCGCTCCTTCCCTTCCGAGCTCTGCCATGCGCCCAAACTGTGGTTAACCCCCACATATGGGGTATCAGCGTACTCAGGATAAATTGTACAACAACTTTTGGGGTCCATTTTCTCCTGTTACCTTTGGTAAAAGAAAACAAATTGGAGCTGAAGTAAATTTTTTGTGAAAAAAAGTTAAATGTTAATTTTTATTTAAACATTCCAAAAATTCCTGTGAAGCACCTGAAGGGTTAATAAACTTCTTGAATGTGGTTTTGAGAACCTTGAGGGGTGCAGTTTTTAGAATGGTGTCACACTTGGGTATTTTCTATCATATAGACCCCTCAAAATGACTTCAAATGAGATGTGGTCCCTAAAATAAAATGGTGTTGTAAAAATGAGAAATTGCTGGTCAACTTTTAACCCTTATAACTCCCTAACAAAAAAAAATTTTGGTTCCAAAATTGTGCTGATGTAAAGTAGACATGTGGGAAATGTTACTTATTAAGTATTTTGTGTGACATATCTCTGTGATTTAATTGCATAAAAATTCAAAGTTGGAAAATTGCGAAATTTTCAAAATTTTCGCCAAATTTCCGTTTTTTTCACAAATAAACGCAGGTAATATCAAAGAAATTTTACCACTATCATGAAGTACAATATGTCACGAGAAAACAATGTCAGAATCACCGGGATCCGTTGAAGCGTTCCAGAGTTATAACCTCATAAAGGGACAGTGGTCAGAATTGTAAAAATTGGCCCGGTCCATAACGTGCAAACCACCCTTGGGGGTAAAGGGGTTAATAAGATGTGTAGTAGAGAGGTTACAAGGACACTAAACTTCAAGAGGGCAAATTCCCAACGGTTGAGAGATGATCTTTGTGCAATAAAATGGGACGATATACTGAGACAAAAGTACACAAAAAAAATGGGAGATGTTTTTAGCATCCTGAATAGGACCTGTGCACAATATATACCGTATGGGAATAAACATGCTATAAATAGGAGGAAACCTATATGACTAAATAGAGATGTAAGGGGCGCAATAAGTGACAAAAAGAAAGCATTTAGAGAATTAAACCAAGTAGGTAGTGAGGAGGCATTAAATAAATACAGAAAATTAAATAAATTCTGTAAAAATCAGATCAAGGCAGCAAAGATTGGGACAGAGAGACTCATTGCCAGAGAAAGTAAAAATAATCCCACATTATTCTTTAACTACATAAATAGTAAGAAACTAAAAAATGATAATGTTGGCCCCATTAAAAATAGTCTGGGTGGATGAGGATGAGGAAAAAGCCTATATGCTAAATTACTTCTTTTCAACAGTATTTACACAAGAAAATCCCATGGCAGACTATATGATCAGTGATAACAAAAATTCCACATTAAAGGGAACCTGTCACCCCGTTTTTTCAGATTGAGATAAAAATACTGTTAAATAGGGCCTGCGCTGTGCGTTACAATAGTGTATGTAGTGTACCCTGATTCCCCACCTATGCTGCGCAATACATTACCAAAGTCGCCGTTTCCGCCTGTCAATCAGGCTGGTCTGGTCAGGTGGGCGTGGTGACATCACTCTTTTCTTCCCCAGCTTTCCGTTGGTGGCGTAGTGGTGTGCGCATGTCGCAGTGACGAATCCACTGCGCGCACGTGAAGAAGCAGCGCGCGATCTGCGCTATTACCCCCTGTCATCGGTGGGGGCGGCCATCTTCTTGGGGCCGCGCGTGCGCAGATGGAGTGCTCCGCTGCACGGGGCTTCAGGAAAATGGCCGCGGGATGCCGCGCGTGCGCAGAAGAGATCGCGGCGGCCATTTTCCCAAAGCCGAGATGCAAACTCGGCCTTGGGAAAATGGCCGCCGCGATCTCTTCTGCGCACGCGCGGCATCCCACGGCCATTTTCCTGAAGCCCCGTGCAGCAGAGCACTCCATCTGCGCACGAGCGGCCCCAGGAAGATGGCCGCCCCCACCGATGACAGGGGGTAATAGCGCAGATCGCACGCTGCTTCTTCACGTGCGCGCAGTGGATTCGTCACTGCGACATGCGCACACCACTACGCCACCAACAGAAAGCTGGGGAAGAAAAGAGCGATGTCACCACGCCCACCTGACCAGACCAGCCTGATTGACAGGCGAAAACGGCGACTTTGGTAATGTATTGCGCAGCATAGGTGGGGAATAACGGTACACTACATACACTATTGTAACGCACAGCGCAGGCCCTATTTAACAGTATTTTTATCTCAATCTGAAAAAACGGGGTGACAGGTTCCCTTTAAGTGTCACCTGCTTAACCCAGCAGGAAGTACGGCGGCGTCTAAAAATCACTAACGTTGACAAATCCCCGGGCCCAGATGGGGTACACCCCCGAGTACTGCAGGAATTAAGTACAGTCATTGATAGACCATTATTTTTAATCTTTAAAGACTCCATAATAACAGGGTCTGTACCACAGGACTGGCGTATAGCAAATGTGGTGCCAATATTCAAAAAGGGGACAAAAGCTGAACTTGGAAATTATACGCCAGTAAGCTTAACCTCTACTGTGGGTAAAATCCTGGAGGGTATTCTAAGAGATGCTATACTGAATCTGAAGAGGAATAACCTCATGACCCAATATAAACATGGGTTTACGAGGGACCGTTCATGTCAGACTAATCTGATAAGCTTCTATGAAGATGCAAGTTCCGGATTGGACCAAACTCACATTTAGTGGCCAGTGTCAGACAGCTGCTACAAAGGCAAATAAAATAATGAGATGCATTAAAAGAGGCATAGATGCTCATGAGGAGAACATAATTTTACCTCTATACAAGTCACTAGTGCGACCACAATTAGAATACTGTGTACAGTTCTGGTCTCCGGTGTATAAGAGAGACATAGCTGAACTAGAGCGGGTGCAGAGAAGAGCGACCAGCTAATAAGAGTACCGGGGGGTTTGCAATACCAAGACAGGTTATTACACTTGGGGTTATTCAGTTTGAAAAAACGAAGGCTTAGAGGTGATCTTATTACAATGTATACATATATGAGGGGACAGTATAAAGACATTTCTAGTGATCTTTTTACTCATAGACCTGAGACGGGGAAAGGGGGCATCCTCTACGTCTGGAGGAAAGGTTTAATCATAACAGATGCAAATTCTTTACTGTAAGAGCAGTGAGACTATGGAACTCTCTACTGTGTGGTGTTGTAATGAGTGATTCATTACTAAATTTGCAGCGGGACGGCGTCTGCGCACTCAGGGGCGGATTATAATAGGGTCAATCTGGGCGGAAGCCCAGGGCCCAGTGGTTTGGGGGGGCCCTGGGCTACCGCTCAGATTGCCCGCCGCCATCAGGGCATTACTTCCCTGACTGGCGTATGGGCCCGGTGGGCAGAGGAGGCCCGCATCGGGCCCCATCTCATCTGCTCGCTGGGCCCCTTCCAGCGCTGCGGCAGTCGCTGGCGAGTGCGCACTGCTGGAGGGAGCTCGCCGCTGGAGCGCAGGTCAGGTGAGGAGAACTCGTTTTTTTTTTTTTTTGCGAATGGCAATCCGTGGGGCCCAGGCGGGCCGGAAAGCTGGACACTGTCTGTTGGCAATATGCTGGATATACTGGGGCAGATTGCTGGAGTCGGACACACTGGGGCAATGCTGGAGACACTGGGGCAGATTGCTGGACACACTGTCTGGGGGCAATGCCGGACACACTGGGGCAGATTGCTGGACACACTGGGGGCAATGCTGGACACACTGGGGCAGATTGCTGGATACACTGGGGGCAATGCTGGACACACTGTCTGGGGGCAGTGCTGGACACCCTGGGGCAGATTGCTGGACACACTGTCTGGGGGCAATGCTGGACACACTGGGGCAGATTGCTGGACACACTGTCTGGGGGCAATGCTGGACACACTGGGGCAGATTGCTGGACACACTGTCTGGGGGCAATGCTGGACACACTGGGGCAGATTGCTAGACACACTGTCTGGGGGCAATGCTGGACACACTGGGGCAGATTGCTGGATACACTGGGGGCAATGCTGGACACACTGTCTGGGGTCAATATGCTGGAGTCAGACACTGGGGCAGATTGCTGGACACACTGGGGTTAATATGCTGGACGCACTGGGGCAGATTGCTGGACACACTGGGGGTAATATGCTGGACACACTGGGGAAGATTGCTGGACACACTGGGGCAATATGCTGGACATACTGGGGCAGATTGCTGGACACACTGGGGGCAATGCTGGAGACACTGGGGCAGATTGCTGGACACACTGTCTGGGGGCAGTGCTGGACACACTGGGGCAGATTGCTGGACACACTGTCTGGGGGCAATGCTGGACACACTGGGGCAGATTGCTGTACACACTGTCTGGGGGCAATGCTGGACACACTGGGGCAGATTGCTGGATACACTAGGGGCAATGCTGGACACACTGTCTGGGGTCAATATGCTGGAGTCAGACACTGGGGCAGATTGCTGGACACACTGGGGGTAATATGCTGGACACACTGGGGCAGATTGCTGGACACACTGGGGGTAATATGCTGGACACACTGGGGCAGATTGCTGGACACACTGGGGCAATATGCTGGACATACTGGGGCAGATTGCTGGACACACTGGGGGCAATGCTGGACACACTGGGGCAGATTGCTGGACACACTGGGGGCAAAAAAAGTATCAACCAAATACCCTGTTTTTTACATCTTTTTACTAGCACTTGCGGATTACTGTGATTTTTTAAAACTGAGTGTTTTTGGTTTTGCTATGCCTTTTTGTGTCTTCAAGTTTCTTGGTGGTGTGTGAGCATGTTCCTACAGACTTGTTCACTGTGCAAGTAGCCCATGTGTTCCTGTTGCAATATGCTGGAGTCATACACTGGGGCAGATTGCTGGACACACTGGGGTAATATGCTGGACACACTGGGGCAGATTGCTGGACACACTGGGGGTAGAGATGCTGGACACATTGGGGGCAGAGATGCTGGACACATTGGGGGCAGAGATGCTGGACACTGGGGGCAGATGCTGGACACTGGGGGCAGAGATGCTGGACACACTGAGGGCAGGACTAGAGACATGGGCAGAATGTAGATACGGGGCATGATTGGAGACATGGGGCAGAATGAAAGACATGGGGCAGGATTGGAGACAGATCGTGCAGGATCATGGGGCAGGATGGATACGATGGAGACTGATGGGGCAGGATGGCGAGATCAGATGGGTCAGGATGGACACTCATGAGGGCAGGATGGGAGAACATATGGCTGAAGCCAGGAATGAGATACACGGGGCCAGGATGGGGGATATTTGTCATGATCTGGTAATTCAGTACCACAATGGACATAGGAGTCAGAGCACATACAGTGACCTGACAATAACCCAAAAACATAGAACGAGCTCTGAGATGTGGAAACTCTGCTGACCGCAATCCCTAATCCTCTCCAACACAACTAGAGGCAGCCGTGGATTGCGCCTAACGCTCCCTATGCAACTCGGCACAGCCTGAGAAACTAGCTAGCCTGAAGATAGAAAATAAGCCTACCTTGCCTCAGAGAAATACCCCAAAGGAAAAGGCAGCCCCCACATATAATGACTGTGAGTTAAGATGAAAAGACAAACGTAGAGATGAAATAGATTTAGCAAAGTGAGGCCCGACTTTCTGAACAGAGCGAGGATAGGAAAGGTAACTTTGCGGTCAACACAAAACCCTACAAACAACCACGCAAAGGGGGCAAAAAGACCCTCCGTATCGAACTAACGGCACGGAGGTACACCCTCTGCGTCCCAGAGCTTCCAGCAAGCACGAGAAAACAAATAAGCCAGCTGGACAGAAAAAAACAGAAAACAAAAAGCAAAAGCGGAACTTAGCTATGCAGAGCAGCAGGCCACAGGAACGATCCAGGAGGAAACAGGTCCAATACTAGAACATTGACTGGAAGCCAGGATCAAAGCACCAGGTGGAGTCAAATAGAGCAGCACCTAACGACTTCACCACATCACCCGAGGAAGGAAACTCAGAAGCCGCAGTACCACTTTCCTCCACCAACGGAAGCTCACAGAGAGAATCAACCGAAGTACCACTTGTGACCACAGGAGGGAGCTCTGCCACAGAATTCACAACAGTACCCCCCCTTGAGGAGGAGTCACCGAACCCTCACCAGAGCCCCCAGGACGACCAGGATGAGCCATATGAAAGGCACGAACAAGATCGGGAGCATGGACATCAGAGGCAAAGACCCAGGAATTATCTTCCTGAGCATAACCCTTCCACTTAACCAGATACTGAAGTTTCCGTCTTGAAACACGAGAATCCAAAATCTTCTCCACAATATACTCCAACTCCCCCTCCACCAAAACCGGGGCAGGAGGATCAACAGATGGAACCATAGGTGCCACGTATCTCCGCAACAATGACCTATGGAATACGTTATGTATGGAAAAAGAATCTGGAAGGGTCAGACGAAAAGACACAGGATTAAGAACCTCAGAAATCCTATACGGACCAATGAAACGAGGTTTAAACTTAGGAGAGGAAACCTTCATAGGAATATGACGAGAAGATAACCAAACCAGATCCCCAACACGAAGTCGGGGACCCACACGGCGTCTGCGATTAGCGAAACGTTGAGCCTTCTCCTGGGACAAGGTCAAATTGTCCACTACATGAGTCCAAATCTGCTGCAACCTGTTCACCACAGTATCCACACCAGGACAGTCCGAAGACTCAACCTGCCCTGAAGAGAAACGAGGATGGAACCCAGAGTTGCAGAAAAACGGCGAAACCAAGGTAGCCGAGCTGGCCCGATTATTAAGGGCGAACTCAGCCAAAGGCAAAAAGGACACCCAGTCATCCTGATCAGCAGAAACAAAGCATCTCAGATATGTTTCCAAGGTCTGATTGGTTCGTTCGGTCTGGCCATTAGTCTGAGGATGGAAAGCCGAGGAAAAAGACAAGTCAATACCCATCCTACCACAAAAGGCTCGCCAAAACCTCGAAACAAACTGGGAACCTCTGTCAGAAACGATATTCTCTGGAATGCCATGCAAACGAACCACATGCTGGAAGAATAATGGCACCAAATCAGAGGAGGAAGGTAATTTAGACAAGGGTACCAAATGGACCATCTTAGAGAAGCGATCACAGACCACCCAAATGACTGACATCTTTTGAGAGACGGGAAGATCTGAAATAAAATCCATAGAGATATGTGTCCAAGGCCTCTTCGGGACCGGCAAGGGCAAAAGCAACCCACTGGCACGAGAACAGCAGGGCTCAGCCCGAGCACAAATCCCACAGGACTGCACAAAAGTACGCACATCCCGCGACAGAGATGGCCACCAAAAGGATCTAGCCACTAACTCTCTGGTACCAAAGATTCCAGGATGACCAGCCAACACCGAACAATGAACCTTAGAGATAACTTTATTCGTCCACCTATCAAGGACAAACAGTTTCTCCGCTGGGCAACGATCAGGTTTATTAGCCTGAAATTTTTGCAGCACCCGCCGCAAATCAGGGGAGATGGCAGACACAATTACTCCCTCTTTGAGGATACCCGCCGGCTCAGATAAACCCGGAGAGTCGGGCACAAAACTCCTAGACAGAGCATCCGCCTTCACATTTTTAGAGCCCGGAAGGTACGAAATCACAAAGTCAAAACGGGCAAAAAACAGCGACCAATGAGCCTGTCTAGGATTCAACCGCTTGGCAGACTCGAGATAAGTCAAGTTCTTATGATCAGTCAAGACCACCACACGATGCTTAGCTCCTTCAAGCCAATGACGCCACTCCTCGAATGCCCACTTCATGGCCAGCAACTCTCGATTACCCACATCATAAATTCGCTCAGCAGGCGAAAACTTCCTGGAAAAGAAGGCGCATGGTTTCATCACCGAGCAATCAGAACTTCTCTGCGACAAAACAGCCCCTGCTCCAATCTCAGAAGCATCAACCTCGACCTGGAACGGAAGCGAAACATCTGGTTGACACAACACAGGGGCAGAAGAAAAACGACGCTTCAACTCTTGAAAAGATTCCACAGCAGCAGAAGACCAATTGACCACATCAGCACCCTTCTTAGTTAAATCGGTCAATGGTTTAGCAATACTAGAAAAATTGCAGATGAAGCGACGATAAAAATTAGCAAAGCCCAGAAACTTTTGCAGACTTTTCAGAGATGTCGGCTGAGTCCAATCATGGATGGCTTGGACCTTAACAGGGTCCATCTCGATAGTAGAAGGGGAAAAGATGAACCCCAAAAATGAAACCTTCTGAACACCAAAGAGACACTTTGATCCCTTCACAAACAAAGAATTAGCACACAGGACCTGAAACACCGTTCTGACCTGCTTCACATGAGACTCCCAATCATCCGAAAAGATCAAAATGTCATCCAAGTACACAATCAGGAATTTATCCAGGTACTCTCGGAAGATGTCATGCATAAAGGACTGAAACACTGATGGAGCATTGGCAAGTCCGAATGGCATTACTAGATACTCAAAATGGCCCTCGGGCGTATTAAATGCAGTTTCCCATTCATCGCCTCGCTTAATACGCACAAGATTATACGCACCACGAAGATCTATCTTGGTGAACCAACTAGCCCCCTTAATCCGAGCAAACAAATCAGATAACAATGGCAAGGGGTACTGAAATTTAACCGTGATCTTATTTAGAAGGCGGTAATCTATACAAGGTCTCAGTGAACCATCCTTCTTGGCTACAAAAAAGAACCCTGCTCCTAATGGCGACGATGACAGGCGAATATGCCCCTTCTCCAAGGACTCCTTCACATAACTCCGCATAGCGGCGTGCTCATGCACAGATAAATTAAACAGTCGACCTTTTGGGAATTTACTACCAGGAATCAAATCGATAGCACAATCACAATCCCTATGCGGAGGTAGGGTATCGGACTTGGGCTCATCAAATACATCCCGGTAATCAGACAAGAACTCTGGAACCTCAGAAGGGGTGGATGACGAAATAGTCAGAAAAGGGACATCACCGTGTACCCCCTGACAACCCCAGCTGGACACAGACATGGATTTCCAATCTATTACTGGATTATGGACTTGTAGCCATGGCAACCCCAACACGACCACATCATGCAGATTATGTAACACCAGAAAGCGAATAACCTCCTGATGTGCAGGAGCCATGCACATGGTCAGCTGGGTCCAGTACTGAGGCTTATTCTTGGCCAAAGGCGTAGCATCAATTCCTCTCAATGGAATAGGACACTGCAAGGGCTCCAAGAAAAACCCACAACGCCTAGCATACTCCAAGTCCATCAAATTCAGGGCAGCGCCTGAATCAACAAATGCCATGACAGAATACGATGACAAGGAGCAGATCAAGGTAACGGACAGAAGAAATTTTGACTGTACCGTACCAATGGTGGCAGATCTAGCGAACCGCTTAGTGCGCTTAGGACAATCAGAGATAGCATGAGTGGAATCACCACAGTAGAAACACAGCCCATTCAGACGTCTGTGTTCTTGCCGTTCAACTCTGGTCAAAGTCCTATCGCACTGCATAGGCTCAGGTTTAAGCTCAGGTAATACCGCCAAATGGTGCACAGATTTACGCTCACGCAAGCGTTGACCGATCTGAATGGCCAAAGACAGACTCATTCAGACCAGCAGGCATAGGAAATCCCACCATGACATCCTTAAGGGCTTCAGAGAGACCTTTTCTGAAAATAGCTGCGAGCGCACCTTCATTCCATTGAGTGAGTACGGACCACTTTCTAAATTTCTGACAATATACCTCTATCTCATCCTGACCCTGACACAGAGCCAGCAAATTTTTCTCTGCCTGATCCACTGAATTAGGCTCATCATACAGCAATCCGAGCGCCAGGAAAAACGCATCAACATTACTCAATGCAGGATCTCCTGGCGCAAGGGAAAATGCCCAGTCTTGAGGGTCGCCACGCAAAAAAGAAATAATAATTCTCACTTGTTGAACTGGGTCACCAGAGGAGCGAGGTTTCAAGGCCAGAAACAGTTTGCAATTATTTTTGAAATTCCCAAACTTGGCTCTATCACCATAAAACAAATCAGGAATAGGAATTCTTGGTTCTAACACAGGCTTCTGAACCACCAAATCTTGAATCTTTTGTACATTTATAACGAGAATATCCATTGAAGAGCACAGACCCTGAATGTCCATGTCCACACCTGTGTCCTGAACCACCCAAATGTCTAGGGGAACAAAAAGGCAAAACACAGTGCAGAGAAAAAAAAAATGGTCTCAGAACTTCTTTTTTCCCTCTATTGAGAATCATTAGTACTTTCGGCTTCCAGTACTGTCATGATCTGGTAATTCAGTACCACAATGGACATAGGAGTCAGAGCACATACAGTGACCTGACAATAACCCAAAAACATAGAACGAGCTCTCAGACGTGGAAACTCTGCTGACCGCAATCCCTAATCCTCTCCAACACAACTAGAGGCAGCCGTGGATTGCGCCTAACGCTCCCTATGCAACTTGGCACAGCCTGAGAAACTAGCTAGCCTGAAGATAGAAAATAAGCCTACCTTGCCTCAGAGAAATACCCCAAAGGAAAAGGCAGCCCCCACATATAATGACTGTGAGTTAAGATGAAAAGACAAACGTAGAGATGAAATAGATTTAGCAAAGTGAGGCCCGACTTTCTGAACAGAGCGAGGATAGGAAAGGTAACTTTGCGGTCAACACAAAACCCTACAAACAACCACGCAAAGGGGGCAAAAAGACCCTCCGTACCGAACTAACGGCACGGAGGTACACCCTCTGCGTCCCAGAGCTTCCAGCAAGCACGAGCAAACAAATAAGCAAGCTGGACAGAAAAAAACAGAAAACAAAAAGCAAAAGCGGAACTTAGCTATGCAGAGCAGCAGGCCACAGGAACGATCCAGGAGGAAACAGGTCCAATACTAGAACATTGACTGGAAGCCAGGATCAAAGCACCAGGTGGAGTCAAATAGAGCAGCACCTAACGACTTCACCACATCACCTGAGGAAGGAAACTCAGAAGCCGCAGTACCACTTTCCTCCACCAACGGAAGCTCACAGAGAGAATCAGCCGAAGTACCACTTGTGACCACAGGAGGGAGCTCTGCCACAGAATTCACAACAGATATTATCATTACCATAGGGGCTAATTAAGGGATATTATTACTAAAGTGATGTATTTATTTTATTTTTTGTGGACACTGTTTTAAACAGGGGTGGGGGGCTCCTGTTACTGTGTAGAGTGACACTATGTTGCCTCTTTTTCTTCATGTGGTGTTATGTAGAAGTTGGGAAAAATTAAGTAATGTGTTCTGCAAGCGGAGCTCGTGATAACTGTTATTTCCTGCAGAGACGAGTCCTGGCTGGATGAAGTGATGGCAGTCTGTGTTGGATGAAAGATGAAGGACTTCACCTAGAGACGTCACTGTTGAGTCAGTGTGACCTATACACTGTATACTATATACTGAACTGAAGGGTAAATTGACTAGATCAATGGATGTTTGACAGGTTATAGTTTCACACAGTAACTATTTTTCTGGAATAATCTGGTTCAGGTAAACAGTATGATGACCCCGTCGCATGACCCCATCGCATGACCCTGTCACATGACCAGGCGGCCCACAGTGTCTGAACAGCCCGGGGCCCTGGCTACCCTTAATCCACCCCTGTGCACACTGCAGTACTTTACGCTGCCCTCAACAGGGCAGATAAAGCATGCCTGTGCAGGAGCCGTGACAGGAAGCAAAGAAGAGGATGACATCATATGAAGATGGGAGGCGCCAGACCCGGACCTGCGACGCCCATCGGACTGGACCGCCCCTGGGTGAGTATAATCTAACTTGTTTTTTTCATCTTTCAGGTTACATCGGGGGCTTAAATACAGCGTTACAGAATGCTGTAGATAAGCCCTTGATGGCTGTGGCCACAGTTTATAGGCCCGAAATTAGTTGACAGATTCCCTTTAAGAGGGGACTGGATGCCTTTCTTGAAAAGTATGTTATATGCACTAGATTCCTTGATAGGGAGTTGATCCAGGGAACTAGTCTGATTGCTGTATGTGGAGTCGGGAAGGAATTTTTTTTCTCTAATGTGGAGCTTAGTGTTTGCCTTCCTCTGGATCAACATGTTAGGCTATGGGTTGAACTAGATGGACTTAAAGTTTTCCTTCAACCTTAAATACTATGTTACTAGGTTAGGCCGGCGTCACACTAGAGAGAAATACAGACGAGGGAGAAATGCAAAAAGAGGGATTTTTGGTACTCATCGTAAAATCTCTTTCTTGGAGCCTTCATTGAGGGACACAGGTAACCATGGGGTGTATGCTGCTGTCACTAGGAAGCTGACGCTATGCATAAAAAGGAAAATAGCTCCTCCTCCGCAGTATACACCCACTGACAAGAACAAAGTACCTCAGTTAGTGTTAGAGCAGTAGGAGAAGCAACCAAAAAACTCAACATATGTACCAATCCAACAACGAAGGCACATAGACCAAATAATAGTACAGCATATGTACTAATCCAACAATGAAGACACATAGACCAAATAATGGTACAACATATGTACCAATCCAACGACGAAGGCAGATAGACCAAATAATGGTACGACATATGTACAAATCCAACAACGAAGGCACAGACCAAATAATGGTATGACATATGTACCAATCCAACGACGAAGGCAGATAGACCAAATAATGGTATAAACAGTTAGGGAGGGTGCTGTGTCCCCCAATGAAGGCTCCAAAAAAGAGATTTTGCGGTGAGTACCATAAATCCCTCTTTCTTTATCGCTTCATTGGGGGACACAGGTAACCATGGGACATCCCAAAGCAGTCCCTAGGGTGGGAAACAGGAAGATTCAAGGAATGGACTCAGGTCAGCCGATGCAAAACCACCACCTGCAGCACTTTCCTTCCCAAACCTGCATCAGATGAGGCATGGGTATGAATCCCGTAAAAACTCGCAGAGGAGTGCAAAGGTGACCAGGTTGCGGCCTTACAATCTGACTGAGAACTACTTTGTCCTGATATAGGGTTTTTCACACCTATTTTATTTTTTTCTGTTGTATCATGATATGATATTCAGGATTTTTGTATATCTATGCAGGGGTTGTTGTATCAGGGGGATAAGGGGATGGGGTCTTTTTAGATACACATGTATTTATTAATTTAATTGTAGGCATTATAGGTACATGTGGTAGGGACATCAATGTATGCACTTTATCTGTAAGAGTTTTATATTGGATGGACTTGAAGATTGTGATGACGCAAGATGGTCACATTAGCACTGATGTATTCAGAAAACCCACGGCCACCAACACGTTATTACAAGCGGACTCCTCTCACCTTAGCTCAACCATCAGAGGTATTCCTATCGGGCAATTTTTACGGCTTAGGAGGATCTGTCCGGAGGACACCCAATTTGAGAATCAAGCCAAAGACCTTGCCCAGAGATTTGGGGCAAGAGGGTATAGTGCCCGGTGTATAAAAAGAGGATATATGAGGGCTAAGAGAGCCACTCGGAATGAACTTCTTTATAAACAAGGGCAAGAGAACAAGGATAAAGAAGAAAACCAGGTGAGATTCATATCAATGTATAATTGCCAGTGGCAAATGTTAACTAACATCATCCGAAAGCATTGGGACGTACTGATGGTTGATCCCACGTTGAAATGCGTGCTACCCCCGTCTCCATCTTTTGTGGCGAGACACTCTCCAAATCTCAGAGATACCCTAGTGAAAAGCCATTATGGAGCCCCAAAAGTTGGATCCTCTAGAAATGCAGGTGGGGACCGGAAAGGATTTTTTCCATGTGGAATGTGTAAAGGGTGCCTTAATCACACCAGGTCCACAGTTTTGTAACTTTGATGGATCAAGGGTATACGAAATAAGAAAACATCTTAGTTGTAGCTCCCGGGGGTCATTTACCATACTCAGTGCCCCTGTGGAAAAATTTATATAGGGCTAACCACTAGGGAGCTCAAAATCAGAACAAAACAAAATCAGAGACATCAACAAAGCAAGGACAGTGGAAGTTGAAACCACGTTGAAGACCTTACCCAGGCGCTTTAAGAAATTCCATGATGGGCAAACTAGAGGTCTGAGGATTAAGGGGATCGATCAAATTAATTTAGACATACGTGGGGGAGTTTTAGGCAGGACTTTGGCCCAATTAGAGAGCTGATGGATCTATAGGTTGGGAGCCATGGCCCCTCAAGGACTTAATGAGATCCTGGGCTTTGCCTCTTTCCGGTGATACATATTAGACCCTATTGCATATGCTTCCATTGTTATAATTTTTGGGATATTCTTTTATGGGATTGGGTTGGGGGTTCTTGTGGACTTTGTATTGTGGTGGTTATAAAATAGTTATGATTTTAACCATTGTCTTATTAGTTTAGGAGCATGTGATTTTAAAGAAATTATCTTTCTTTCTGCCGTGGTGAACCGTATAGGGTATAAGCCTTTCATTGCTGGAGAAGACCCTTACTATAACGAGTATGAAGTTCCAACGTCAATACCATCTCAGGATATGGGACTATGGAGCATCGCAAGAATACACATTAATCCCTGTAGAATATTATATGGGCTAGATTAATTTATTTATATAATGAACTTATTTGTTCAAAGGTTTTTTTCACCCTTATTTTATTTTTTCCTGTTGTATCATGATATGATATTCATGATTTTTGTATATCTATGTAGGGGTTGTTGTATCAGGGGGATACGGGGATGGGGTCTTTTTAGATACACATGCATTTATTAATTTAATTGTAGGTATTATAGATACATGTGGTAGGGGCATCAATGTATGCACTTTATCTGTAAGAGTTTTATATTGGATGGTTTTAAATTTAGTTAGTAAATTATTATATATTCACTCTGCACGGTCACTTTATTATTATTGCCACCTTAGAGGCATGATATATGCACTGCATTTGTCATGTACGATTATTATTGGTATACTAGGCATGTGAAATGAAAATATGCAGTGTCACTATTTAGTCCATTTAATCACTGAGAAATAATTGATAGTTGTTCCCCAAAATAAGGATCATAATCACTTCACCCCCTTCACTAAGTAATATGAATTCATGGTGGTCATTAATTGGCCGCAATAGAATTTTGTTTAATACACCCCGTTAGCACTATTATCTATTGAATCTGATTCACTGTATGTCCCCTGTATTTAAATTAAGGCTTGTTCCCTAACCAGCACAATTCTTTCCAGCTATGGTATGTGTTCATAGGGTTGTGCGCATGCGCCCGCCTCCCACCCTGTTCAGTTCCGAATGTGCTCTCACTTGGATCGCTTGCATCCCAGCATGTGTTCCAATGAGCGCAGGTCCAGAAGTGACCTTTACTTCAGGAGGCAGGGAAGGACGGTGCATGCGCCGTAAGGACCCAGTGAAGACTACGTCACACTCCCGGTCACATGACTCTATCTAGACATATCATTGGCTCTAGGGTATAAGAACCCCGTACTTACCCTCCTCCGGAAGAAGCTAGTTGCGAAACGCGCGTTGGGTGAGGTGGAACGCTGTGCTGCAGGTAGATATGACTTTCATCTGTTGGTTTTACATACATCTGTACTATATGCATGCGGTTGCAGCTAGGGATGTACCGGACAGGTATAAGAGATGCACATCAACTACTCTGCATTATTGACCACTGAGTGTGATATACAGTATTCAGCTTCCCACTTTGTTAAGGTGCTTGGGCGTTTATGCATGTGATAAAAATTGTTTACAATAAAGCTTTAATGTGTTTTGTCTATTCTGGATCGCTTCATTTCGGCTGTTTTGTTAGGTTAGACCGAGTTCTGATTTTATATACATATATACATACACACATACACACTATATATGTGTCTCACTGATAGAGATAGACACACCTTCTCATTTAAAGATTTTTCTGTATTTTCATGACTATGAAAATTGTACATTCACACTGAAGACATCAAAACTAAGAATTAACACATGTGGAATTATATACTTAACAAAAAAGTGTGAAGCAACTGAAAATAAGTCTTATATTCTAGGTTCTTCAAAATAGCCACCTTTTGCTTTGATGACTGCTTTGCACACTCTTGGCATTCTCTTGATGAGCTTCAAGAGGTAGTCACCGGGAATGGTCTTCCAACAATCATGGAGTTCCCAGAGATGCTTAGCACTTGTTGGCCCTTTTGCCTTCACTCTGCGGTCCAGCTCACCCCAAAACATCTCGATTAAGTTCAGGTCTGGTGACCGTGAAGACCATGTCATCTGGCGTAGCACCCCATCACTCTCCTTCTTGGTCAAATAGCCCTTACACAGCCAGGAGGTGTGTTTGGGGTCATTGCCCTGTTGACAAATAAATGATGGTCCAACTAAAGGCAAACCGGATGGAATAGCATGCCGCTGCAAGATGCTGTGGTAGCCATGCTGGTTCAGTATGCCTTCAATTTTGAATAAATCCCCAACAGTGTCACCAGCAAATCACCCCCACACCATCACACCTCCTCCTCCATGCTTCACGGTGGGAACCAGGCATGTAGAGTCCATCCCATCCGTTCACCTTTTCTGCATCGTACAAAGACACAGTGGTTGGAACCAAATTTGGACACATCAGACCAAAGCACAGATTTCCACTGGTCTAATGTCCATTCCTTGTGTTCTTTAACCCAAACAAGTCTCTTCTGCCTGTTGCCTGTCCTTAGCAGTGGTTTCCTAGCAGCTATTTTACCATGAAGGCCTGCTGCACAAAGTCTCCTCTTAACAGTTGTAGAGATGTGTCTGCTGCTAGAACTCTGTGCGGCATTGACCTGGTCTCTAATCTGAGCTGCTGTTAACCTGCAATTTCTGAGGCTGGTGACTCAGATAAACTTATCCTCAGAAGCAGAGGTGACTCTTGGTCTTCCTTTCCTGCGGCGGTTCTCATGTGAGCCAGTATCTTTGTAGCGCTTGATGGTTTTGCCACTGCACTTGGGGACACTTTCAGAGTTTTCCCAATTTTTCGGACTGACTGACCTTCATTTCTTAAAGTAATTATGGCCACTCGTTTTTCTTTACTTAGCTGCTTTTTTCTTGCCATAATACAAATTCTAACACTCTATTCAGTAGGACTATCAGCTGTGTATCCACCAGATTTCTGCCCAACCCCATTTATAAGGCACGAAATCCCACTTATTAAACTTGACAGCTCTTCAAGAGAATGCCAAGAGTGTGCAAAGCAGTCATCAAAGCAAAAGGTGGCTACTTTGAAGAACCTAGAAAATAAGACCTAACAAAAAAAGCGCGAAACAACTGAAATTAAGTATATAATTCCACATGTGTTCATTCATAATTTTGATGCATTCAGTGTGAATGTATAATTTTCAGTTATGAATATTCAGAAAAATCTTTAAATGAGGTGTGTCCAAACTTTTTGTCTGTACTCTGTGTGTGTATATGATATATATATATATATATATATAGATTATAGATATATATATATATATATATATATATACACATATACACACACACACATACATACACACTGCGTGCAGAATTATTAGGCAAGTTGTATTTTAGAGGATTATTTTTATTATTGATCAACTATGTTCTCAATCAACCCAAGACTCGAAAATATCAAAGCTTAATATTTTTGGAAGTTGGAGTGGGTTATTTTTAGATTTGGCTATCTTAGGAGGATATCTGTTTGTGCAGGTAACTATTACTGTGCAGAATTATTAGGCAACTTAATAAAAAACAAATATATTCCCATCTCACTTGTTTATTTTCACCAGGTAAACCAATATAACTGCACAAAATTTAGAAATGAACATTTCTAACATGCAAAAACAACCCCCCCAAAATTAGTGACCAATATAGCCACCTTTCTTTATGACACTAACAGCCTTCCATCCATAGATTGTCAGTTGCTTGATCTGTTTACGATCAACATTGCATGCAGCAAGCACCACAGCCTCCCAGACACTGTTCCGAGAGGTGTACTGTTTTCCCTCCCTGTAAATCTCACATTTTATGAGGGATCACAGGTTCTCTATGGGGTTCAGATCAGGTAAACAAGGGGGCCATGTTATTTTTTCTTCTTTGAGACCTTTACTGGCCTGCCATGCTATGGAGTAGTTGGAGGCATGTGATGGAGCATTGTCATGAATGAAAATCATGTTTTTATTGAACGATACAGACTTCTTCCTGTACCACTGCTTGAAGAAGTCTTCCAGAAACTGGCAGTAGGTCTGGGAGTTGAGCTTCACTCTATCCTCAACCCGAAAAGGTCCCACAAGTTCATCTTTGATGATACCAGCCCATACCAGCACCCCACCTCCACCTTGCTGGCGTCTGAGTCGGAGTGGAGCTCTCTGCCCTTTACTGATCCAGCCTCTGGCCCATCAAGAGTCACTCATTTCATCAGTTCAAAAAAAAAAAAACTATGAAAAGTCAGTCTTAAGATATTTCTTGGCCCAGTCTTGATGTTTTAGCTTATGTTTCTTGTTCAAAGGTGGTCATTTTTCAGCCTTCCTTACCTTGGCCATGTCCCTGAGTATCACACACCTTGTGCTTTTTGTTACTCCAGTAACGTTGCAGCTCTGAAATATAGCAAAACTGGTGGCAAATAGCATCTTGGCAGCTTCACGCTTGATTTTCCTCAATTCATGGCCAGTTATTTTGCGCCTTTTTTCCCCAACACGCTTCTTTCTGTTGGCCATTTGCCATGAAACGCTTGAATGTTCGGTGAACACACTTCAAAAGTTTGGCAATTTCAAGACTGCTGCATCCCTCTGCAAGACAGCTCACAATTTTGGACTTTTCAGAGCCCGTCAAATCTCTCTTCTGACCCATTTTGCCAAAGGAAAGGAAGTTGCCTAATAATTAAGCACGCCTTATATAGGGTTTTGATGTCATTAGACAACACCCCTCCTTAGACGCACATCATCTGATTTACTTAATTGGTAGTTGGCTCTCAAGCCTGAACAGCTAGGAGTAGGACATGTATAAAAAGTATCATGTGATCCAAAAAACAACTTGCCTAATAATTCTGCACGCAGTATATACACACACACACATATATATATATTTAGACTGTATATATGTTTTCACGAATATTTGAGCTCATGGATGCATTATATGTCCATTTTGCAAGCCGGCGAGAAAGTCTCGCCATACGGATACTTTTTGGAGAGAAAAAAAAAAAAAAAAAAATATCGCATCCTCGCATTGAATATGGATCACTGTTCAGGAACTTTTCTGCGTATCTCGGCCGTAAAAAACGGACCGTATTTTTATACATTAGGTCTGACCCCGGCCTTACTATGTTAACTTTTGTCAGGGCATGTTTGTCTCTTGTGCATGCTGATAAAGTTTAATGCAGGGGTCCCCAACCTGTAGCTCGGGAGCCACATGTGGCTCGCGGTCCTATTAATTGTGGCTCGCGGCTGTCTGTCAGCTTAGTGCATTATCTCCAGGTCTAGCAAAGAGGTATGAAGAGCACATCTGAAAATGGTGTATTTTGTGAGCCTCTCTGCACAGAAGAGCAGATCTGGATACACATATACTGGTCTTAGGGGTTTTCAGATAATTTTAGTATGGTACGCTGGAGACAAGATGACACCATCTGAGGTTTTTGAAGCTGGATGTGACAGTCTTTCGAGTGCTTTATAGTAGAATACTGAATGGGGGTACTGGGGGAACCCCTGGTTCTTAATATAATGCTTTGGGGTGATTTTTGTGGAAAAGCTTTGGTTACCATTATGTCTGTAATGGGGGCTTTGGTTGCCACTATTGTGAGGGGGCCGTGAGCTGAATGTGGCTCGTGACCCTCTCTCAATGCTGGATGTGGCTCATGACCCTCTCTCAGAGTTGAATGTGGCTCTCAAGATCAGAAACGTTGGGGACCTCTGGTTTAATGCATAAAAAAAAAAAAAAATGATTCAACTTTGTCAGGTTTTGCACCAAAAACGCAGCAAACCCCAATACCTGCGTTTTTTTGCAGTATTTTTGCACTCAATGGGTGAAAAACGCAAAAACAATGAAAGAAGTGACATCTTGCATTTTGAAAAACCGCAGCTCTTTGACTAAACAGTCAGAAAAAAAAGGTGTGTGCATGAGGATTTCTGAAATCTCGGACTTTGCTGGTACTGTGAAAGGCAGCAGAAATTTATGTAACAAAAACCAGCGCTGTAAAAATACAACATGTGAACATAGCTTTACAGTATTGGTACAGGTGGCAAGTAATTCTCACCTCAGATGTGGTCTTCATTGAAAAAAAAAAAAAAAAAAAAAAAATATCAGACAACCAAGTATTAAAAAGAACATTTTTATTTACAGAAACTGACAATTGAACATACACAGGTGATAAAATGTGAATCTTGCAATTGCCTCTGCAACCAAAGTATTTTGAATTATGTTTTTTAATCAAAATTAAGCAAATGCTATGAAAATAAAAATATTGAAAATAAAAGCATTTGTGTCGGAAGCACAATATTAAGGGGGGAAGACTGTATAACAGTATGACATTTAGTAACAGTAGTTTACGTACGCAAAATGTGATTAGATTTTATGACCATTAATTCCAGAGGCAGAAGATACAAAATACGGTGAAAAAAAAAACTAAATAAAAAATGGAGCAATACAAATAAGTGTCTATAAAATGAGACGTTTCACAGTTTTCCATGCTACAGTTTGCTTCAACCACAAATCCCAACAAGGATCCATGCAGGTCCTGCTGGCAGAAAATGGGTTCAATGCAGGGAAGTGGAAAGGTATGAACATATGATTTCCAAAACCTTTTAGGCACTTAAACACACTCTAATTTTGGCCATTAAATGTAAAAGGTAAAGCAAAATTTTAGAGCAGCATTGAGAATTGTTTTTGAGAAGACAAAAAAAAACAAGTTTCCCTTTATCAGAAGAGGTTATCGTGCAACTGTTGACTGTAGGATCTTTCTTTGCTCTTGAGGCTGCCCAAGCAACAAGGACTGCTACTTTTATCCCAGCACTTGCAAAAGAAAAGATGGTCGGTGCAGTACTGAATGTAGGATGTTTGCTTAGGACCAGGTATTGCTGTGTCAAAAAAAAAAAAAAAAAAAGAAGAAAGGTAGTTGTATAACATCAAGATGGGTCACTGGAATCAGCTAGGTCTCGTTGCTCAAAATATCTGCAAAAGGAAGAAAAAGAATAAATAAAAAAAGAGCATGACCAAAAAACATGGGGCATATTACATTATAAATATTTTAATAGTCTCTCCCTTAATGTAGTTATTTTTTCACTTTTATTCTGACATTGAAGCCTGAAAATCCAAAATTGTATTAGGAAAAACTTTAAGGCCGCATTTATAGTAAATAAATGCTTCCTCCCCTGCCCAGCTGTGGGATGATCAGACCTTGCAGTAATGTCTGTATACTCGCTTTTGCTTCCTCTCCTGCCCCGGAGATGTGGTATGATCAGACCATGTTCCTGCACAGTCAGACACAGGCATTACACAGCAGGGGTACATTTAGAAGATTAAAAAAATAAATAAATGTTCCTGCATTGAGATAAACACATTCAGTTGTAGCACTTATTATTATTCCAAGATCTGGAGATTAAAATAAATTTTGTTAGCGAGACAACCACTTTAAAGGTACCGTCACATTAAGCGACGCTGCAGCGATATAGACAACGATGCCGATCGCTGCAGCGTCGCTGTTTAGTCGTTGTGTGGTCGCTGGAGAGCTGTCACACAGACAGCTCTCCAGCGATCAACGATGCCGTAGTCCCCGGGTAACCAGGGTAAACATCGGGTTACTAAGCGCAGGGCCGCGCTTAGTAACCCGATGTTTACCCTGGTTACCATTGTAAATGTAAAAAAAAAAACAAACACTACATACTTACATTCCGGTGTCTGTCGCGTCCCCCGGCGTCCGCTTCCCTGCACTGTGTAAGCGTCGGCCATAAAGCAGAGCGGTGACGTCACCGCTGTGCTCTTCTTTACGGCCGGCCGGCGCTGACACAGTGCAGGGAAGACACCGGAATGTAAGTATGTAGTGTTTTTTTTTTTTACATTTACAATGGTAACCAGGGTAAATATCGGGTTACTAAGCGCGGCCCTGCGCTTAGTAACCCGATGTTTACCCTGGTTACAAGTGAACACATCGCTGGATCGGTGTCACACACGCTGATTCAGCGATGTCAGCGGGTGATCCAGCGACGAAATAAAGTTCTGGCCTTCTAGCTCCGACTAGCGATGTCACAGCAGGATCCTGATCGCTGCTGCGTGTCAAACACAACGATATCGATATCCAGGACGCTGCAACGTCACGGATCGCTATCATTATCGTTCTAAAGTTGCTCAGTGTGAAGGTACCTTAAGTCTCGGTACAGAGCAGCAGGGTTTGGACAGACTTTATTGAGGCATAATCTTTATTCTGGAGCTACATTACATCTGAATGGAAAAGGGGAGTGTTGTGCTGGAGGAAAGTATTCTAGTAGGGATGACAAAGCATTGAAACTAGGAGAGAACAAGGGAGAAAATAAAGGGATAGGTAGATCAGAAAGGTGGAGAAATGGATTCTGGGTGGAGGATTAAGAATGTAGATTGGAAGATCCATGTGTACCAAATAGTGATGATAAATATGTTGACAAAAATTCAGAAAATAGTATTTCTGAAAGTGAATGTGGATGGAAACAAAAAAAAGTGTATGATCGCTAATAGCAGGAGCCCAACAAGCAAAATGGGAACTTTTGAGGCCTTGGTTTTGGAGGAACACATTGAGGTAGTTGGAGTTGATGAGACGTGGTTGGATTCTTCACATGATTGGGCTGTGAATCTTCTGGCTTTCCACGCTTTTGGAAAGACATGGTGAATAAGAAAGGAGGAGTGTATCTATATTGGGAGCGATCTGATAGTATGACAGATACAATAGGGGATGGAAGTTGTGGGGAAGTTCAAGCCTTGTAGGTGGAACTACATGGGAAGGTAAAAGCTGAAAAAGCTATGCACCCTCTAATATCACTGAGGAACTGGAGGGTTGGCTGCATAATCATGTGGCGAGAATGCCAATGGCTGGTAGAGTAGTAGTGATTATGGCAGATTTTATCTTCCTGATATTGACTTGGGGCATAGTTCTGCTTCACCTGCAAAGAGGGGAAAATTCCCAGCTTATTGTATGATAATTTTATGGGTCAGTTTGTGAAAGATCCAACAAGAGTGGAAGCGCGGTGGATCTGATCATTACAAACAATGCAGAGCTGGTGGAAAATGTCACTTTGAGAAACCCTTGGCACCAGTGACCACAATATAATTTCATATGGCTTACACTGTAAAAAGAAAAAAAAAACAAAAAACCCAACCATATGTTTGGTCGGGGAGCGCTAAAAAAAATTAATTTTGACAAGGCAAATTTTTCCAGGTTGAAGGCTGCTCTTCAGGACGTTGACTGGGAGCAGCTACTGCCAGATACTGATAGAAATTATAAAATGGAAGCACTATACATATATATTGGTCAGTCAGACTGCAAAATGTATTCCTTTAGGCAATAACTATAGACCACAACTGTTAAACCCATTAATGACAAAAAGAGCATGTAGAACTTATAAACCTGAGGGGTCAGCTCTATCATTTAAAAACTATTAAGATCTCAACAATCTGTATGAAAAAGTAATAAAATCAGCTAAAGTACACATTGAATGGTAGGTTAGGAAAGTGAAACAAAATATCAAGAAATTATTTAAAATGTATAAATAAAACAAAAACAAGATCCGCATAGATGGATCCCCTAACTAATGCTAAAGTTGGTCAACGAGGATCAAGAAAAGGCAGAATTACTGAATGGGTTCTTCAGCTCTATATACACTGCTCAACACAAACAACACAAAGTAACCAAGTCAATCAAATTGTGAATTTCTCCTGCTATGGTGCAAATGGAACAGAAAATGGGTAGAAATGATAGACAATTCGCAAGACAACCCCTATAAAAAAAGTGGTTTATGCAAGGGGTGACCACAGACCATTTCTCTGCTCTCATCCTTTGTGGCTGTTTGGGTCACTTTTGCATGTTGTCAAACCCACAGAAGGTAGTGCAACTCATTCACAATGGAACATCAATGCAAGCTGTGGCAAGAAGGTTAGCGGTGTCTGTCAGTACAGTGTCCAGAGAATGGAGCAGATACCAGGAGACAGGCCAGTACACCATGAGATGTGGAAGGCGCCGTAGGAGGGCAACAACCCAGCAACAGGACTGCTACTTCCTCCTTTGTGCAAGGAGGCTCATTGCCAGAGCCTGCAGAATGACATCCAGCAGGCCATTAACATTCATGTTCAGAGTTTGGAGATACCGTGGAGATCATTCTACTGCCTGCAACATCCTCCTGCATGACCGATTTGGCAGTGGGTCAGTAATGGTGTGGGGAGGCATTTCTTTGAAGGGCAGCACAGCTCTCCATGTGCTAGTCAGAGATACCCTGAATCTAGTAGGTACCAGGATGAGATCCTCAGACACATTGTGAGATCATATGCAGGTGCAGTAGACCCTTGGTTCCTTCTGATGCATGACAATGCTAAGCCTCATGTGGCTGAAGTGTGTCAGCAGTTCCTGCATGATGAAGGCCTTGATGCTGTGGACTGGCCCGCCCGTTCCTCAGACCTGAATCCAATCAAGCTCATCTGGTACATCATGTTTCGTTCCATCGACCAACGCCACATTGCACCACAGACTGTCCAGGAGTTGACTGATGCTTTAACCCAGGTATGGGAGGAGATCCCTCAGGAGAACATCAGGAGCATGCCCAGGGATTGTAGGGAGGTCATACAGGCACGTGGAAGCCACACACATTACTGAACATCATTTATTTGTCTTGAGGCATTTCCATTGAAGTTGGATCAGCCTGTAATTTGATTTTCCCCTTTGATTTTGAGTATCATTCCAAATAGAGACCTCAATGGGATATAAATTTTGATTTACATTGATAATTTTTATGTTTTATTGCTCTCAACGCTTTCTACTATGTAATGAATAAAGATTTGCAACTTGAATATTTCATTCAGTGATATCTAGGATGTGGTATTTTAGTGTTCCATTTTTTTTTTCTTTTTGAGCAGTGTATATTAACCCCTTAAACTTTTTTCGGTTTTGCGTTTTCGTTTTTCGCTCCTCTCCTTCCCAGAGCCATAACTTTTTTATTTTTCCGTCAATATGGCCATGTGAGGGCTTATTTTTTGCGGGGCGAGTTGTACTTTTGAACAACACCATTGGTTTTACCATGTCGTGTACTAGAAAACTGGAAAAAAATTCCAAGTGCGGTGAAATTGCAAAAAAGTGCAATTCCACACTTTTTTTTTTTTTGTTTGGCTTTTTTGCTAGGTTCATTAAATGCTAAAAAAACTGACCTGCAATTATGATTCTCCAGGTCATTACGAGTTCATAAAAAAATAACCTAGACAGGTTTTGTGTCTATCTAAGTGGTGAAAAAAAAATTCCAAACTTTGCTAAAAAAAAAAAAGAAAAAAAAAAGAATAATTTTCCGAGACCAGTTAGCGTCTCCATTTTTCAGGCTCTCTGGTCGGATGAGGGCTTATTTTTTGCTCACCGAGCTGGCATTTTTAATGATAGCATTTTGATACAGATACGTTCTTGTGATCAATGCAATGTCGCGGTGACCCAAAAAAATGTAATTCTGGCGATTTGAATTCTTTTCTTGCTACGCCGTATAGTGATCATGTTAATTTTTTGTTTTTTTATTGATAGATCAGGCGATTCTGAACGTGGCGATACCAAATATGTATAGGTTGGATTTATTTTAATTGTTTTATTTTGAATGGGGCGAAAGGGGGGTGATTTAAACTTTTATATTTTTTTCATATTTTTTAAAACATTTTTTTCTTTTTTACTTTTGCCATGCTTCAATAGCCTCCATGGGAGGCTAAAAGCTGGCATAGCCTGATCGGCTCTGCTACATAGGAGCGATGCTTAGATCGCTCCTATGTAGCAGAATTACAGCATTGCTATGAGCGCCGACCTCGGTGGCGCTCACAGCAATCTGGCATCAACAACCATAGAGGTCTGCAGGAGAACTCTGGTTGTCATGCCGACGCACCATTGACACCCGATCACATGACGGGGTCAGCGGTGTGCGCATTTCAGGCCGGATGTGCTTGTTAAATGTCGCTGTCACAGTTTGACAGCGGTATTTAACTAGTTAATAGGCGCGGGTGGATCGCAATTCCGCCCGTGCCTATTGCGGGCACGTCAGCTGTTCAAAACAGCTGACATCTCCTGGCTTTGATGCGGGCTCACTGCCGAAGCCCGCATCAAAGCAGGGGATCTGCCATTGGACGTACTATTCTGTCCGATGGCAGACAGGGGTTAAAGGAGAGTGGTTGATGCACCCAATCCCAATGCCCTTAATCCCCTACCGACACATGTCAGTTATATCATATGCTGCCTCCCTGACTTGTCTGCAGATGATGGCTGTATTGTGTGGAGCCGAGCTTCGCCAGCGGCTGTTAATCTGTTAAATGCGGTTATCAATTTGTGAAAGGGGCACTGTTCCAAGTGGCCATCGGCGCCCCGTGACGCGATCGTTGCGTACGGATGGATTGCCAAGACAGCATGAATAATTGAATGAATTATTTAGATGGCATGAAAAATAAGCAAATTTGCAGTGGACTTGCTTTTTCTATCTGCTGTCATTCTCCTGCAATGAGAGCTTTAGTCCTTTACAGTCCACTGCTCATATCCATGGAGCTTGGCCTCCAGACCCAGGTAAAGAGTGTGCAGTAGTTACATTCCAGGAGAGCAGTTATTTCGCAATATACCAAAGAGGTCTCTCCAGCCCATTGATTTCTATACAGCAGTCAGCTGCCCACAGCTTTCAAAGCAGATCTCCTAATGTCTCCTAATTGATGTCCTGAGTCGAGTGTTTGTTCAAATCCTGTTAGCTCTATGAGCAAATATAGTGGTAGCAGTGTAAACTCCAGAGCAAGCCACTGATAGATGAATGTCTTATAGCAGACCTTGTGCTGAGCTTTAAAGTTCCACTACAGTTCTGCTCCTTAGTTCGGTCACTCAAGTAGGAGAAACCACCTTGCCAAATACTAGAAAGTAAGAAAACTTTGTTTAAGTAATCTTGCTGCACCTTAATACTGTTAGGACCTTTGATGGGACTGTTTGATATTTACTTGCAGTTATGATATGGATTTATTATTACTATTCATAGTGTGTATTATATATTGTTTACACTCGTAGTGCATATATTACTCTACTTTTGAATAGATATAATTACTATTCCCCAATATCCCTGCTTCTGTGTTACTCTGATCCGATTTTAATATTTTTTTGATTAATACAAATTATAATATTTTTAGACTCTGACCTTTCCTCTATTATTTGACTAATAGAAAGGGTTATATGTGGTAAAGTAAGAAAACGAAAAAGAGACTGCAGAGTTGCGAGTTTCTCAAGAGACAACTTGAGAATCTCTCTAACATCTATTGTTGCGAAAAAAAAAATGTTTGGGAGCTTGTAAGGGTTTAAACACAAGAGTATGTGGTAGAAAATAATCTTATAAGTGCTATTCGGCATCAATTTACAAAGGTAAGAATTTGTCAAAGTAACCGGATACCATTTTATGTAGAGGGGAGCAGAAACCTGGACAGAGGGGTAGCGGTGGCTATTGTGTTTTTGAGACAGTTTTTAATCAATTTTTCTACTTTGCCAAGACCAAGCCGGAAAGTTTTGGTGAATGGATGCTATTCCAAAATGGTCCTTGTTTATAAAGGATGCACGCTCAAGGTTCAGTGCTATTTTTTAAACTTATTTATTAACGCTATAGAAACCAAGATTAATTGCGCCGATTCTATTATTGCAAATAGCACCAAACTACTGACTATAGTGCAAGCTATGGAAAATGTTCATAAATTATGAGATGACCGACAAACAGTGTTTTGGCATTCACTGGGCAGACGAGGTTCAATATTGAGAAATAAAAAGCTATGCACCCTACAACTAATAATCTGTGGTCATCATATGTTCTAGATTAAAACTAGGAGAGTCACTAGTAGAGAAGGATCTGGGTGTTAATCAGCGTCTTAGGCCAACAGGAGATTGTGGCATAGACATGTGATTCAGACACGATACTACCATTCTACAAAGCATTAGTGGGACTCCATTAGGAATACACAGTTTGGTGCTGGGCACCAGTTTACAGAAAAGAGGAGTTTAGAGAGAAGTTGACTCAATAGGAGCAGGACTAACAAGACAAAAAAGCAAAAAAACAAACAAACAAAAAACAAACACCACATTACCTGCCAACTAAACAGATAAACAGGTTTAACGCAGACACTCTCTCATCTTCCCTGTGTTCCTGCAAACACAGAAATCAGAAATATAACAGCAAGCAACACCAATATGTATGTCTGTTATGTCTGTACAGGACTTGTGATGAAACTACTAATGAATGCATGTAATCCAGCGGTGCCATTTTTGCCATCTACAATAAAGTTCTTCATACCACACCAGCTCTAACTTGTGAACATCTGCGTGCCAGCTGTCTAATAAGTGAATGGGCTTCTGGTAGTAGGGGTTTTTCCAAACTGGCAAGCAAGGCGTACAGCCAACGACCCTGTCAGCAAAAGAAAGAAAAAAAAAAACAAAAAAAAAAAAAACGACAGGCACAATTTAGCACTTTAAATTTTGACAAGAATCGGACAAAAAAAAAAAAAAAAAAAAATTGATTTTCTTAATTTTTGTTTTTACCAGTTCTGGAGTAAAATCTCTTTCTTCAAACCAATTCACCAGGTACTCCAACACACTTGTGACCGTAGCCTTAAAAAAAAAAAAAAAAAAAAAAAAAAAAAAAAGAAGTAAGAATGCAATTTTATTTTGGAGGGAAGGAAAGGAAATTGTTAAGGGGGAGAAAATTACCTATTGTTTAAGCCAGATGTTTGTGCTATATGTACTTATTAAACAAGTTGGGATTTTTCTTTATCACAATGTGTATTAAAAAAATCAAAGATAGAAATCTTGCAAGGGTCTTTTGTATTGAACTACTAGTGAGATGAACGCTGCAAGAGGTGTTTTTAATGACACAGCTCTGCTTTATACAAGGGTTTACAATAGGTGCATATGTCAGTGAGGAGAACAAGGCTGTTCCCTTCCCCCTCATCTCTTGTATGCTTGAAAAAAAATTCTTAAAATGTTCATGAAGGGATCTGGAAAAAGGAGAACAGGGCCGTGTGTCAGTACTGGTCTAGGAGAAAGCCAAGTTAAAGCTAAGTTCACACTTGCATGTGGCTGGTCTGCGGATGGCTGCGTACGTCCTCCCATAAGCTTCGCCTACTTCCGCATGCGTCCTGCGTACCTATCTTTAACATTGGGTACACAGGGACATGCATTGTATGCGGATGCGGCATTTTGACATGCTCGCTGACCGAACGGGAACGCAAAAAGTTGTTTTTTCAGTCATAGGCTTTACATCAGCAGAGCTGTACATGGGTTTAATTTTGTGTGGAATGCTGTAGTTTTCATTTTCATTGACTCCATTTTTGGGAACATATGACATTTTGATAACTTTAAATTTTTTTTTTTTTTTTTTTTTTTTTTAGAGGGGGTGGGGGTGGACTAGTCATGAGGAAAAATTTTTAGTTTACAATCTTTATTATTCCCACAAGGGAACTTGAACCTGCATCCTTTAATCACATTGATACATTGCACTCCTTGTGTCATGCAGTGCATTACTTAACCAGATAGAGTCAGCAGATTGTGGGACAGGGTTATTATTATTTATTGTTATAGCGCCATTTATTCCATGGCGCTTTACATGTAGGGAGGGGTATACATAATAAAAACAACTACAATAATCTTAAACAATACAAGTCATAACTGGTACAGGAGGAGAGAGGACCCTGCCCGCGAGCACTCACAATCTACAAGGGATGGGTGAGAATACAGTAGGCGAGGGTAAAGCTGGTCATGAGTTTCTAGTGGAAGCTGCACAAAGTGCTGGATTTAAGGGCTCATGCAGACAAACGTATAAATCAGACACTTTCCTCAGGGGGCCAACAAAATAAAAGTGAAAAAAATAAAAAAAAAAGTTTTTAAGAATTTATAAATTCAAATTAATCCCCCTCCTCCTTTTTCCACATTAAAAATAATCATAAAAAAATATATATATTTTTAAGAAACATGCACATTTTCATGTGTACTATTTACCTATGGATTAAAACCAAGATTACTCTTTAAGAATTTTTGCTTAACCACTTAAAAAAAAATATATGCAAGTTTGGTATCATTGTAATCGTATTGATTTGGAGAATTTGGTTCCCAAGGTAATTTTTACACCACAAACAAAACACAATGTCGGAATTGCTTATTTTTCAACATTTTAGCGCACTTGACATTTCTTTTTTCCGTATATTGAAAAGCAATGTAATATGACAACTTGTAGGATGTGGAGTTGATTTTTTTTTTTTTTTTACAAAACTCTAATATACATAGCTTGCTTTTGAAATTACCACGTTCTCATGTCATATATGCTGCCCTAAGATCTAAATGAGCACGAGGGAAAAACGTAAATTTGAGTTTTTACAACAATTTTTCAAGTGTTTCATTTTACTTTACATTGCTAACTAAAGTTCATGTAATCCATGAATGGTGCCCTGTAGTAGAGAAAGTAAGGTACTGTAGATCATGTTAAGGTACCTTCACACTAAACGACGCTGCAGCGATCCAGACAACGATCCGGATCGCTGCAGCGTTGCTGTTTGGTCGCTGGAGAGCTGTCACACAGACAGCTCTCCAGCGACCAACGATGCCGGTAACCAGGGTAAACATCGGGTTACTAAGCGCAGGGTCGCGCTTAGTAACCCGATGTTTACCCTGGTTACCATCCTAAAAGTAAAAAAACCAAACGCTTCATACTTACATTCCGCTGTCTGTCCCCGGCGCTGTGCTTCTCTGTACTGGCTGTGAGCACAGCGGCTGGAAAGCACAGCGGTGACGTCACCGCTCTGCTTTCCGGCCGCTGTGCTCACAGTGAGTGCAGGAAAGCAGAGCGCCGGAGGACAGACAGCGGAAGGTAAGTATGAAGCGTTTGTTTTTTTTACTTTTAGGATGGTAACCATGGTAAACATCGGGTTACTAAGCGCGGCCCTGCGCTTAGTAACCCGATGTTTACCCTGGTTACCAGCGAAGACATCGCTGAATCGGCGTCACACACGCCGATTCAGCGATGTCAGCGGGAGAGCCAGCGACCAAATAAAGTTCTGGCCTTCTAGCCCCGACCAACGACATCACAGCAGGATTCTGATCGCTGCTGCGTGTCAAACTGAACGATATCGCTAGCCAGGATGCTGCAACGTCACGGATCGCTAGCGATATCGTTTAGTGTGAAGGTACCTTTAGACCAGACCGATTTGGGAAATAGGGATTTTGTGTACTCACCGTAAAATCCTTTTCTCCGAGCCAATCATTGGGGACACAGACCGTGGGTGTATGCTGCTGCCACTAGGAGGCTGACACTAAGTGATACAAAGAAAGTTAGCTCCTCCTCTGCAGTATACACCTTCCTGCTGGCTCTCAGCTAACCAGTTCGGTGCAAAAGCAGTAGGAGATCAATAACATATGAGCATATAGCATGTCACATTGTATCTGAGAGTATAGCATGTCAAATTATAAAACAAGCACAAACTAATAATAGGGTGAGAGCTGTGTCCCACAATGATTGGCTCGGAGAAAAGGATTTTACGGTGAGTACACAAAATCCCTATTTCTCCTACGCCTCATTGGGGGACACAGACCGTGGGACGTCCCAAAGCAGTCCCTGGATGTGGGCAACATCAGATCAGGCCTTGTGTAACCGCTATTTACAAGTGCGACACCACGGCCTGCAGAGTCTGCCTGCCCAATCGCACATCTGTGAAAGTCTGGGAATTATAGTGCTTCAAGAATGCATGCAGACTGGACGAACCCGCAAGCTTGCAGTCGTGCTGTGCCGACACCTGGTGTCTAGAATCCAAGAAACCTCGATAGACAGGGAGATAGGCTGACATCTAACACGGAAGGATTCCTGGATGGTGTAACAAATCCACCAAGCTAACATGGCCGATAAAATGGCTAAACCCTTCCTGTACCCGTCAGGAAGCAGTCCTCCTACAGTGAGGTAGCCCAAATAAAATGTCCAACCTTTGGAAGGACGCCGTCCTCGAGACATGCCTACTCAGAGCACTCACCACGTCCAGAATATGGGAACCCATTCCGTTATGTGGACTGGTGCCGAAAGAGATGAGGGAAGAACAATGCCCTCATAACTGTGGGAATACAATACCACCTTGGTAACAAGGGATGGGGATTGCCTGTAGACAACCTTGCCTTGATGGCAATAAGGGAAAAAGGTCTGAAAGAACAGAGCGGCTAGCTCCTAAAACTCGTCAGGATAAGGAGATCGCAGAGAAAAAAGGGCGATGTTCCCTGATAGTAAAGTCTGTCCGGATCAAAAGGAGTCTACTGTAAGACTCCCAGGATCATTAAGGTCCCAAAGATCTAACGGTATGCGATAGGGAAGAACCACATGTGAAGACTCACTGCGAGGAAGTTCATATTTGCAGTTTTTTTGCAATAAGACGGAAAAATACTAGTTCAGCAAACGAGAAAAAACCTGACATGGTCAGTGCGGATCGCCCAGGATGACTGGGGCCCTTCCTGCTTCCGAAAAGATCTCGGAAGTAGAGGAAGAGGGGTGAAGGAAACTGGTACCATCGAAGAACCAGAGCATGTACTGCGATGGCTTTTAGACCTGGAGGCCGAACCATGAACTTAAGAGTACATAGTACATTGGCGTTCAGATGTAGATCGGATGGCATCCAGACTAGAGTGCTCCAGAGAAGACGGATCTGATGGAAGACTTCCGGGTGAAGTTCCCACTCACATAAGGTGGGACCCCGACGGCGACCGCCGCCCAGAGTTCTACACCTGAGATGTGTAGTGCCGAGATCACAAAATGATAGATGGTGGCCCAACAGAGAATGTGAGGTACCTCGGCCATGACGCCTGACCGTGGGTACCTGCTAGATGATTGACGTATGGCACAGACGTGGGATTGTCCGATTGAATCGGATGGGGTGACCCGCCAGAAGGCAGTGGACCTGCTGTAGGTAGCACTAGCTGTACCGTTCGGATCCCCAGAACAATGATCAGGAGGAGAGGACTGGCATTGGTAGTCACTAATAACCGGGAGAAAGGATCTTCCCTGGATGAGGAAGGAGCTCAGAGACTACCCTCTGAAAGCCTAAATGACCTGCAGAAAACGAGAGGAGCGAAGGAAACCACTTCCATTGTCGTCACCAATTTTCCTCAGAACACCTAGCAAATAGAATGGAATGAAGGGATGAGTGAACAAGTGCGCGAGCTCCCTGTTGAAGGGCCACGGCCTTGTCGCAAGGGAGAATCACCCAACTTCTGGAAGATTCCAGGAACATCCTCAAAAAGGATATCTGCTGGGCTGGAAATGAGGAAAATACTTGTGTAAGTTTAGCTGCCAGCCCAGGAGAGAGAGAGGGTATAGCAAGAGACATAGACGACTCAGCGCCGGGCTGAAGGAGCGGCTAGAAAGTCGACCACGCGTCTAGGGTGCAAGAGGAACAAGATAGCCCCATAACCCTTGCGAACACTCTGGGAGCGGCAGCAAGGCTGAAGGACAAAGTCATGATTTGAAAATGCTGTTCACGAAAGGGAAAGCGAAGGAATTTAGAAGAGGGAAAAACATAGGAATGTTAAGGTAAGCATCCCGAATGTCTGTGGATGCCAGTAACTCCCCCTTTTTCCATTGAAGTAATGGCTGAGTGGGGAACTCCATCCGAAGGAGGGGGACATTGTCAAGCTTGGTAGAAGTTTGAGGTTCAGGGTCGGTCTTACTTTCTGTCCCCATTTTGGAACCAAGATCCCTTAGATCTAGACCGTCCTGGACAACTGATCCACTGCTGGTTGGGTCTATAGGAAATCAAAATAGTTAAGGTCTCTGACCAAGAGACCATTGCTCTAGCAACACATGCGGTGGCTAAGGGAGGGTAGAGCGCTGAACTGGAGGCCGCAGGACGGAACGAACTAGATTTGCTATCTGACGCTCGGTTGTATTTTTAATTGATGATCCATCTGGTAGGGATACTGGTAGGTATGCCACAGGAGATTCTACCCGGTTAATATGCCAAGTGGCAGAATGCGCGGCTGCATGCAGAAGGAGGAAAAACCGTCTCTTACTATCGCCGCTCTCTTTGGACTGTGTGGAGTTAAAAATGATGAACCCTCGATCCACCATCCTCTTAACAGGGAAGTGGAGAGGGATCATCCGCCTTCTTGCATCATCTGCTAAATAGTGGAGATGCAGAGGGGGGTGTTCGGATGCCAAAAAAAAGCCTCTGTACATCCATAGAGTTAAGGTCCCAGGGTGGACAGGGCTGGTTGTCCAGCGTTAGGCCTGGTTGTAGAAGAGGATACATGGAGGCGACACTCCATGTACTCGTCTATTGCTGGTGTGGGGAGATCGGTGTCCTTTAAAAGAACCCGTCACCCTTAAGAATCAGACCAGGCATGGCATCTAACGTCTTAGGTGGGAATACGTGGAGGGAACACCCCGCGTGCTTGCATATTGGCTGAAAAAGGATACCGCGCTTGCAGAGGTTTCTGTCCAATGGATCGCTCATCTGGACACTCCCTGTGAGGGTGAATGGCAGATGCCCTGCGAGGGAGTTTAGTTTCCTCATGAAGGACACTGCGTGATCTAGAGTGGAACCGAAGTCCTTGTCAATCTACAGAGATTGGTTAATGATATAAATAGGCGAATCCGTCCTTTTCTGAAGTTCTGGTGAGTCCAGAACCGAGGCAATATCCGATCCATTTTCAGAGACTTGTTCTCAGCAAATCATTGGTGAGGGATCAGGAAATGAAACTTCCGTTTTCTAGGCACGTGTACGTTTCTAGAATACTTGCGACCCCTGCTAGCCTGAAGGAAAGGGACCATCTATATTGATCCTGCGAGCACTCCGAGCCACAGAGGGTTCACGGAGGGATTCAATGTCTTGTCAGAGAATCCATGGGTTGCGGCAGTGACGAAACTCACTCAGGGAACTAGGTACTCTGGGATAAGCTGGGATTGGCGGCGGGGGGCTCCTGAGCTCATTTATGGTGACCGGCTTCGGACTGGTCATATGCCCTTAAGACCAGGGAATGCTGGTCATGTGCCCTTAAGACCAGGGAATACTGGTCATGTGGCAGGAAATACTGGTC
The DNA here is from genome assembly GCF_032444005.1 of Ranitomeya imitator. Taxonomy (NCBI): domain Eukaryota; kingdom Metazoa; phylum Chordata; class Amphibia; order Anura; family Dendrobatidae; genus Ranitomeya; species Ranitomeya imitator. The sequence goes on along the minus strand of NC_091282.1, from coordinate 694,849,633 downwards.
ATGTTAAGTACAGTACAGGGGGAAGATGCAGGGGAAGAGAGCAGTACTTCCTTACTCGGATGCAGAGTCATTGTGCCCCTTTAATGTAAAACCATAGCGTGTGTGTGTGTGTGTGTGTGTGTGTGTGTGTGTGTGTGTGTGTGTGTGTGTGTGTGTGTGTGTGTGTGTGTTGGCAGAGTGGACCAAGAAGGCCACCGGAAGTGCAGACGTGGTAAAGTCTCGCAGAGAGTGAGAGGTGGCAATTCGGGGGGCTGAGCCACAGACGTGATGTGGGCGGAGCCTCGTGACTTCCATGAAAAGGCCAAAGCTGGGGCCAAAATTTCTGCAGCCGGCGTGAGCAATACCAGTGTTGCTGAGGAAAGCGATCGTTCCCGTGCCAGGGAAGAAGCGCCAGAAAAGGTGGGCGGAGCCGCCTTAGCGCACCATAGTGCAGGCGCGGCTTCCGGAATACGGCCTACACATCGGCCAAAGTCGGGGGCTAAATTTTTGCAGCCGGCCAAAGGGAGGTGGACCACAGGGAAGCTGACCATCACGATCAGTGCGCGTCCCGGCATGGAGCCGCCGCCGTCGACTGGGTTTCAGCGCTGAGGAAAGCGCGCGCACTCTACTGTTCTGCTGCTGGTACAGGGATAGAGGGTAAACCTCAATCCATCATCCCTTTGTTAGGGAGGTGAAGAGGAACCTTTCGCCTCCTTGTGCCATCCGCTTTCACAGTGGTGGGACAGTGGGGGCTGCTCGCACGCCATAGAGGGGCCTCTGTACATCCACGGAGTTCAGCCCCCGGGTGGACAGGGCCAGTTGTCCAGCAATAGGCCTGGCTCCAGGAGAGGATACATGGAGGCGACACTCCATGTGGTCGCCTGTGCTGGTGTGGAGAGATCGGGACTCAAAGAAACCATCGCCCCTGAAGTGAGCTCAGGCATGGCTTCCCATGGTGCAGGAGAGGGTACGGGGAGGTATACTCCGCGTGCGTGCTTGCTTGTTGATGGTTCGGGGGAGATCGGAGCCTTGAAAGGATCCGTCGCCCCCTTCACTCCGATAATTAAAAAATAAAAATTTACAGAAAAGTAAAAAATAAAATAAAAACGATGGGGTCTGAACCAGACCCATGTGCCTGCTACAGACACTAAGCAAGAACTGGTTAGCTGGGAGCCAGCAGGAGGGTGTATACTGCAGAGGAGGAGCTAACTTTCTTTGTATCACTTAGTGTCAGCCTCCTAGTGGCAGCAGCATACACCCACGGTCTGTGTCTCCCAATGAGGCGAAGGAGAAATATCAGTTTGACATGTCTTCACAATTGTCTTCATATTTTCAAAATTTGTCTTAGAAAGGACAATCATATATAAATGTTAATTCCTAGATTATTTAGGCTACTCTACCATTTGTAGACAATGGCCTAAGGCTTTGAATTCAGACGTCCAAGAAATGCTGTTGGTGTACAGAGCGTGATGTAAGGACTGGCCATGTGTCCCTATACCTGAACTCAATCTCCTCATGGGTGGCCAGTCCTCGCATAATACTCTGTAGATGTTACACGGACATCAGAGTTTGGCCACAGGGAAGAGTCACTTGACCATAATTTCGGTTTGAGGGCGCTCCGTGAAAAAAAAAAAAAAAAAACGGACCTCACGTGGACAGCACTTGAACCAATATTATTCTATTGGACTGAATGGTCTGTGCAAAAAAAAAAAAGCTTCCAGTCAGTGGCGGGGGGTGCCGTTAGGCTATGTGCACACGCTGCGGATTCTCAGCAGTTTTCCATGAGTTTACAGAGCATGTAAACCTATGGAAAACAAAATCCGCAGTGCACATGCTGCGGGAAAAAACGCGCGGAAACGCTGCGTTTATTCCGCAGCATGTCAATTCTTTGTGCAGATTCTGCAGCGGTTTACACCTGCTCCTCAATAGGAATCCGCAGGTGTAAAACCGCAGGTGGAATCCGCACAAAAACCGCGGTTATTCTGCAGTAAATCCGCAGTGCGGTTTACCTGTGGATTTACAAAAACAGGTGCTGAAAAATCGGCAGAGATCCAGCCTACGTGTGCACATACCCTTACAGTCACTGTTCTCATTACACAGAGTGGTGACTAAACCCGTGCCAGCGCCTCCCCTGTGGCTGAAACCTGAATGCTGCCAAAAGGAACAAAGTTAATTTCCTCCCGGAAGTATAGACTCTACGTGCTGGCACCAGGCAGGTTAAAGAAAAATCTGAAGATTAACCCGATATCTGATTGGCAGCTTTCTGCCTATGCACGGTGTACACAGACAGCTGCCAATTAGTGGTGGGGCAGGGTTTTACAGAGCTCATGAATATGGAGGACTATGTGACAGTAGGTTCACTAGTCTTCTAGAGATAATCTCTTGCTCATAAAACAGTGATTGTCAAAACTACAGCAAGCAACCCAGTAAGTGACACATTGCTGAAATCAGGTTGTCTGCCTCTACATTATGTTGCCATTAGAAGGGGTAGAAAAAAACCTGGTGAGATTTGCTTTAAGAGACTTTTCCCCATATGTTGCACTATGGAAAGTTTAATTTGTGTGCACTTCAGTAATTATCTCACCTGGCTCATGCGACTGACAATGCTCAGCAAAGGAGGGAACCCAACCTAGAATGATAAAAAAAATAAGATAAACCGCAATATGCACTTCATTGAAGGGGCTTTCTGGTTTAGGAAGAAAAGTCATCCGTTTTATTGCCAGTGCGGTGATGTGACCCCATATATATGATTTGCATACTTGTGGTCATGTGCTGACTAGTCTCATCCGGACTCTCTTAGTAGAAGAGAATTTAGAGAAGCTGGACAAGATTACCACAAGTATGCAATCATATACATAGGGTCACGTGACTGTCCACACACACACACACACACACACACACACACACACACACACACACACGGAATATTCATTATCCAAAAACCCATCAAACCAGGAAAGTGCAAATGCGCATTATTATAGAGTAGTAAGGTTGACAAATCTCTTACATTCTACACATTACAGAACCACTCGTGTGGCGTGAATAAGGATTAAAGGAGTAGCACACTGGCGACACATTACATAGACCTTTAGGCTGATACACCAACATATACCTTTGTTTTACATCTTTGGCCATTTGAGGCTTCTTCTTTACCCTTGGAATGAAAACTAAAACTGGGTTTGGGTAACCAAGTTCTAAGGGGATCTAAATGTTATACAAGATTTTAAGACAGGGATTTTTGTGTACTCCCCGTAAAATCCTTTTCTCCGAGCCATTCATTGGGGGACACAGACCGTGGGTGTATGCTGCTGCCACTAAGTGAATATAAAAAGGGTTAGCTCCTCCTCTGCAGTATACACCACCCTCTGGCACCAGACAGAACCAGTTCAGTGACCAAGCAGTAGGAGATTAATAACATTAACAGTAGGTACAACATGTCAAACTAGAAAAACATCATAGGCAACAGGCCAAAAAAGGGTGGGTGCTGTGTCCCCCAATGAGTGGCTCTGAGAAAAGAATTTTACGGTAAGTACACAAAAACCCGTTTCTCCTTCGCCACATTGGGGGACACAGGACCATGGGACGTCCCAAAGCAGTCCCTGGTTGGGAAATAACATAACAGAGTAAACTCCCAGCATCCGCTGTCTAAGGGTATGTGCACACGTCCGGATTTTTAGCGTTTTTTTTGCGGAATTTCGCTATAAAAACGCTATAAATCCGGTAAAAAAAACCGCTAACATTATGCATCCTATCTTTTAGAATGCATTCCACATTTTTTGTGCATATGTTAGCGTTTTTTTCCGCAAAAAAAACGCATTCCGCAAAATAAATGGACATGCTCATTCTTTTTGCGGATTTTTTGCGAATTTCCTATCAAAAAGGACATTCCGGAAAAAAAAAAAAAACCCGCAAAAATTCCGCAAAAAACCCGCAATTTCCGCGAGAAATCCGCGCAAAAAAAAACCCGCGAATTTCTGGCAGAAATCTCAGGATTTTGTCAGGAAAAAATCCGGACGTGTGCACATACCCTAAAGGTGCGCTACCGCTGCCTGCAAAATTTGCCTACCCAGGCCCGCATCTGCTGATGCCTGAGTATGGACATTATAATGCTTTGAGAAGGTGTGCAAGCTAGACCAGGTAACCGCTTTGCAAACCTGCTCTGCAGACGCTTGATGCCGAATGGCTCACAAAGCGCCTATTGACCGAGTGGAGTGTGCCTTGATCTCTGTTGGAATGAGCTTGCCTCTGGCGTGGAAAGCTTCTTGAATAGCCGACGAAACCATCTGGCTATTGTCGACATAGAAGCGGCCAATCCCTTCCGGTGCTCCTCCGGGAGCACGAACAGTGCATCCGTCTGATGAAAAGGCACCGTCCTTGACACATATCTTCTGAGAGCCCTCACAAGGTCCAAAGAGTGAAGAGCTTTCTCCACATGGTGCACCGATGCTGGACAAAACGAGGGTAGAACAATATCCTCGTTAAGGTGAAACGAAGACACCACTTTTGGAAGGAAGAGTGGGGATGGCCTGAGGACCACTTTGTCTCAGTGAAAAGTCAGAAAAGGAGCTTGGCAGGAGAAAGCAGCCAACTCAGAGACCCTTCTGATCGAAGTAATCGCGACTAGGAAGGCAACCTTCCATGAGAGATGTCCTGCAACGGTTCAGAGTCGTGTTCTAAATAAGTCCCTGGAGAGGGAGAGTGAGAAATGGAGCTAACAGATGCTGAAGCGCCAGAGAACCTGGGGGACAAGCTATGTATCCACTTCCTAGATGCCTGTCTGCGTTTTAATCGAGAACGGCCCCTGTAGGCCGATGGTTCTCCTGATGTAGGGGAATTCTGTGAGACAGGTGGATTAGTGCTCCTGCTCCTGGAGGGATCCTGAAGGGATTCAATTGCCTTAGTTAGGGAAGCCATAGATTGCGATAAAGACGAAACCCAATCAGGGGGACTAGTCAACATGGGATCGGTCACGGTGGGTGGCTCCTGAGCGCATTTAGGGTTGCAAGCATCACAGAGCGGAGTATTATGTCCCTTTGGTAACGCAACCTGACAGGAGATGCATGAGGCGAAAAACACTGTTTTGCTGGACTTTTTGGAGGCTTTAGGTAGGGACATGCTGTATCCCTGTTATCTCCCAATATACTGCAGGGAAGGCTATGTGTGTGCAGTTGTAAGGTCAGCAGAGGGCATTGAGTGGAAGGAGGGGGCCTGAGGGCAGTGTAGCAGAGCACTTTCCTACCTAAAGTCGTCTCTGTCCGGCACCAACCCATCGTCTCGAGAAGGCTCTCCATACTCTGGATGTGGTTAGAGCTCTTCGGCGGTACATATGTCGCACGGCTCCCTTCCGTAAGTTGGATGTCCTGTTCGTGCTTCCAGAGGGACATAGGAAAGGTCTACCTGCCTCAAAGGCCACTCTAGCCAAGTCGATTCGCTCCACTGTTCAGGAATCCTACCGCGTCAGGAGCACCCCTGTCCCAGCAGGGAATAAGGAGCATTTGACTCGGTCGGTCGGTGCTCCTTGGGCCATTCGGCACCAGGCTTCCGCACAACAGCTTTGCAAAGCTGCGACTTGTTCCAGTCTGCATACCTTCACGAAGCACTATCACATTCATACCCAGGCTTCGGCAGACCCTGCCCTTGGCAGGCGCATTCTGCAGACAGTGGTACCTCAGTAAGCCAGTGGTACATGGGGTTTTAGCAGTGTAATTGCTCCCCACCCTGGGACTGCTTTAGGAGGTCCCATGGTCCTGTGTCCCCCAATGAGGCGTAGGAGAAAAGGAGATTTTTGTGTACTCACCGTAAAATCTTTTTCTCCGGGCCAATCATTGGGGGGACACAGCACCCACCCTGTTAGCCTATTGGCTGTTTGTTGTTGTATTTTGTTCCTCAGTTTTGGACATAGTTTACTTGTCTGGTTTTTCTTATACGCCTACTGCTTTACTACCGAACTGAGTCGTTACTGGCCAGTCAAGGGGTGTATACTGCAGAGGAGGAGTTCACTCTTTGTGTTTACTTAGTGTCCTCCTAGTGGCAAGCAGCATAACACCCATGGTCCTGTGTCCCCCAGTGAGGCGTAGGAGAAAACTAGCTCTCATTTCAGGAGAACTTGCAGCTGAATGTCTCAGCCTGCCTCTAGCTCCTCCCTCCTTCATAGAATTTTACAAGCACCAACTGTCCGCTCTTATCTCAGTAACGTGAATCAGTCATCACTGGATACAGATTTTACACCTTTTACCCCTAACTTGAGAAGGAAATATCAGTCCAGGGTGAGAAAGAAGCAGATTTCTCTGATAAGACAAAATTGATTATTTTCATGTACTCTGTGTCTGCGAGACTGCCGCATATTACATGTAGTTAAGTATACACATGCTAACATCACCACTACAAGTTGGCCTTTTTGTCTGAAGAAACAGAATTCTAAAAGATTTTACCTTGATATAATCAATCCCTAGGTTTTCATTTTCACGGTTTAGAGCAGCCGCCAGGTCGGAATACAATCGCTCACCCAAACAGAATCGTTTCCAGCTTTCCTCATCCTCTGTGCTTGGCTGCAGATAGAAAGATGCATTACTAGAAATTCACATTTATTTCACTCTAATAGTGGAGATTTCTACATAGACAGATATTAAAAGCTGGTTACATGTGCTAACAGGATACGGTGTCTGTGCGACTAAGAAGTCTCATGAATGTTAACGGATACATTTCACATTGATGGGTGTGGAGACAGGAGGGTCAGGGGGTGCTCTAGTCCGCTAGCCGAAACCGCATCTCACCTAACGCCTGTTCTGTTTTTACCGTGGGAATAAACACAGGGTGAGGGTAAAATAGTGTAGCAGTACTTTATTGAACGACAAAACAGGCAAATAACAGAACAGTCCCAGCAAAATACCCAAAATTATGCAAAATTACAGTCTTCCCCTTCAGCTGACTTGCCAGGATAAGAGCAGCTGTGACTTCAGAGCTTCCAGGGCCGACTACCCACACCTGTGACACGCACAGAGAGGAGGTAACAACAAACTTAGGAACCAGACAGTCCATTGAGGTACAAGGCCAGGTGACCGGAGGGTCACATCCTGGCTTCTCCGAACATCTCCATGGAGCCAGGTGACTGGTGGTTTCAATCCTGGTTTTCCAAAACCTATCCATGGGGCTCAGGTGACCGGTGGGTCCAAATCCTAACTAGCCCAAAAGTATCCATTGTTCGGTGATGGTCCCCTAAGCTGGCATCAGGTAGAATGTCAAATCTGTGTCCCTCGTGATGGAGCCATGATCTGGCAGCTATCTTGCAGAGTGTTCCTGGCTGTGGTTTTGTAAAGAGTCTCTGGTTCGTTGGATCTCTTGGCTGTCTGGATGTATATTATTACAGAGGCGTGTACCCTCTTTTTATAGTTCATAACTGTTCTTCAAGCCATTATTCACAGGTAAAGTAGAAGGGGTGATGAGACTAACTTGCATTGTTTGACTATTCGATTTGCATAGTTTTTCTCCTCTGTTTTGCACGTCAACAAGACACAGGACCCACACAATGGTCATTCAACATATTAAGCAAACATCCATTGTTCAAAGACCCTGCATCATTCTCTTGCCAGGATAGCAGACAATAAAGGTACCTTCACACTGCGAAGCTGCAGCGATACCGACAACGATGACGATCGCTGCAGAGTCGCTGTTTGGTCGCTGGAGAGCTGTCACACAGACAGCTCTCCAGCGACCAACAATGCCGGTAACCAGGGTAAACATCGGGTTACTAAGTGCAGGGCCGCGCTTAGTAACCCGATGTTTACCATGGTTACCATCGTAAAAGTAAAATAAAAAAAATAAAAAAAACACTACATACTTACCTTCCGCTGTCTGTCCTCGGCGCTGTGCTTTCCTGCACTGACTGAGCACAGCGGCCGGAAAGCAGAGCGGTGACGTCACCGCTGTGCTTTCCGGCTGGCCGGCGCTCACAGCCAGTGCAGAGAAGCAGAGCGCCGAGGACAGACAGCGGAAGGTAAGTATGTAGTGTTTGTTTTTTTTTACTTTTACGCTGGTAACCAGGGTAAACATCGGGTTACTAAGCGCGGCCCTGCGCTTAGTAACCCGATGTTTACCCTGGTTACCAGCGAAGACATCGCTGAATCGGCGTCACACACGCCGATTCAGCGATGTCTGCAGGAGGTCCAGAGACTAAATAAAGTGCTGGACTTTCTGCAGCGACCAACGACATCACAGCAGGATCCTGATCGCTGCTGCCTGTCAAACTGAACTATATCGCTAGCCAGGACGCTGCAACGTCACGGATCGCTAGCGATATCGTTCAGTGTGACGGTACCCTAAGTTGTAGGAGAAGATATTAGAGGCAAACATTAGCCATTCAAAAAATCAACATTTAAGATTCATATGACAACAGTGTATGGTTCTTGACCAAATGAACAAACGCATAAATTCAAAAGTTAACATATAGATAAACAGTCTATTCTTCCTGGCTTACTGAAAATAGACATATGGTTACAGTAATTAATATAAAATGCTGTGTCGTCTGGGTATCTGACTCCCAGCACCTCCGCTATTCAACAAATTGTATCCAGAGAGTGAGTAGGAACGTTGTTTTAGCATGTGTCCTATTATCTATCGTCCACTGCACATGCTTGACGGCTGCTCTATTCATAGTTCTGACTGAGGCAGCTTAGCGGTGAAGAGATTGTGGGGTGGTTTTAGTGAATGCAAGCAATAAGTGATGAATGTATATTGTGTGGAAACATCTTTAAATGGCAAAGGTTTGATCAATGCAGAACATGTAATAGTAAGCAACTGTAGAAAAAGGGATCTAAGTCCGGGTTCACATTTGCGTTTGGGGGCTTTGCGGAGGGCTGCGTACATCCTCCGTTAAGCCCAGCATAATTCTGCATGTGTACTGCGAACCTATCTGTAACATTGGGTGCGCAGGACATGCAGATGTGTCGCTTTGACGCACCCGCTGTCCCGTCATGCAGTTGGGGGGGGGGGGGGGGCGCGTCAAAACAACGCATCAGCATACATCCGCATGTCCTGCGTACCCAATGTTAAAGATAGGTACGCAGGCCGCATGCAGAAGTATGCGGGGCTTAACGGAGGACGTATGCAGCCCTCCGCAAAGCCCCCAAACGCTAATGTGAACTTAGCCTAAGGGGTAAAGTTTCTCCTTGTGGAGAGCAACAAGCCGGGCTTGGCATGTCAAAGTGAGGAGACACTTATAGGCCATGCATGATCTTGTGGGAAATTAAATATGCGAATTGCAGTGAGGAAGAGGACTAGAACCCTAGTGCCACCTTTTGAAAAGCACCGATCCTAAAAGTCAATACCAACCCTTTTAATGAGCCTTGCCATATGACTTAGGATAAAAGCCAAACCAGCATCTCAATTTGCAGAGACAGTGTTTTGGGGCGTTGCCCCTCATCAGTGCAAAGTATGAGATCTGATTTGGCTAGGTGAGAGGCTTAAGACTGGGATCTAAGTTCAAATCCTCTTCCTCTCTGTATATTCAAATGCCTCTTCAATTTCCCAGAGAAAAATGCATGGCGTATCAGTCTCCTCACTCTGACATGCCTGGCTTGTTACTCTTCATAAAGAAAACGTTACTCCTTACATCCCAGTCTTAAGCCTCTAAGCTAGCTAAATCAAATGTCATACTTTGCACGGATGAAGGGCAATACCCTAAAAGACTGTCTGCAAATTGAGTTTCTGGTTTGGCTTTTATCTCAAGTCGTGTGGCAAGGTTCGTTAAAGGGTCGATAGTGACTTTTAGGATCAATAGTTGGAATAGGTGGCGCCAGAGTTCTAGTCCTCTTCCTCGTTGCAGATTTGACTGGCACCTTTAATACACAAGGAGGCTTCGGAATACTGCATTAACAAAGTAATAGCGACGGGAATTCACTCACCATCAAAACATTGCTGTCAAGAGGTTGGGATTTCCAATGGCTCCTATGCTTGTTGAGACTCTTAATAAAACAAATAACATGCACGTGAAACTTTAATGTGTTTTGATGGAAAAAAAAAGTAGATCAAGTGTACTAATATATATATATATATATATATATATATATATATATATATATATATATATATATATATATATATATATATATATATATATATATATATATATATATATATATATATATATATATATATACACACACATACATACATACATATATATATATACACACATATATATACACATATATATATACATATATATATATACATATATATATACATATATATATATATATATATATATATATATATATATATATATATATATATATATATATATATATATATATATATATATATATATATATATATATATATATATACATACATATATATATATATATATACACCCTTAGTGACAGAGCCAATTTGGTACTTAATGACCAGGCCAATTTTTGCAATTCTGACCACTGTCACTTTATGAGGTTATAACTCTGGAACGCTTCAACGGATCCCGCTGATTCTGAGATTGTTTTTTCGTGACATATTGTACTTCATGTTAGTGGTAACATTTCTTCGATATTACTTGCGATTATTTATGAAAAAAACGGAAATATGGCGAAAATTTTTAAAATTTTGCAATTTTCAAACTTTGTATTTTTATGCCCTTAAATCAGAGAGATATGTCACGAAAAATAGTTAATAAATAACATTTCCCACATGTCTACTTTACATCAGCACAATTTTGGAAACAAAATTTTTTTTTGTTAGGGAGTTATAAGGGTTAAAAGTTGACCAGCAATTTCTCATTTTTACAACACCATTTTTTTTTAGGGACCATATCACATTTGAAGTCATTTTGAGGGGTCTATATGATAGAAAATAATGAAGTGTGACACCTTTCTAAAAACTACACCCCTCAAGGTTCTCAAAACCACATTCAAGAAGTTTATTAACCCTTTACGTGCTTCACAGGAACTGAAACAATGTGGAAGGAAAAAATGAACATTTAACTTTTTTTTGCAAACATCTTAATTCAGAACCATTTTTTTTATTTTCACAAGTGTAAAAACAGAAATGTAACCATAAATTTTGTTATGCAATTTCTCCTGAATACGCCAATACCCCATATGTGGGGGTAAACCACTGTTAGGGCGCACCGCAGAGCTTAGAAGTGAAGGAGCGCCGTTTGACTTGCAGAATTGGCTGGAATTGAGATCGGACGCCATGTCACGTTTAGAGAGCCCCTGATGTGCCTAAACAGTGGAAACTCCCAACAAGTGACACCATTTTGGAAACTAGACCCCTTAAGGAACTTATCTAGATGTGTGGTGAGCACTTTGAACCCCCAAGTGCTTCACAGAAGTTTATAACGTAGAGCCGTGAAAAGAAAAAATCGCTTTTGTTTACACACAAATGATCTTTTCGCCCACAAATTCTTATTTTCACAAGGGTAACAGGAGAAATTAGACCACAAAAGTTGTGCGATTTCTCCTGAATACGTCGATACCCCATATGTGAGGGTAAACCACTGTTAGGGCGCACCGCAGAGCTTGGAAGAGAAGGAGTGCCGTTTTACTTTTTCAATGTAGAATTGGCTGGAATTGAGATTGGACGCCATGTCGCGTTTGGAGAGCCCCTGATGTGCCTAAACAGTGGAAACCCCCCACAAGTGACCCCATTTTGGAAACTAGACCCCCATGGAACTTATCTAGATGTGTGGTGAGAACCTTGAATGCCCAAGTGCTTCACAGAAGTTTATAATGCAGAGCCGTGAAAATAAAAAATATTTTTTTTTTTCCACAAAAAAAAGATTTTTTAGCCCCCAAGTTTTTATTTTCACAAGGGTAACAAGAGAAATTGGACCCCAGAAGTTGTTGTCCAATTTATCCCGAGTACGCTGATGCCCCATATGTGGGGGTAACCCACTGTTTGGGCGCACGGCAGAGCTCAGAAGGGAGGGAGCACCATTTGACTTTTTGAGCGCAAAATTGGCTGTCGTGTTTGGAGACCCCCTGATGTACCTAAACAGTGGAAACCCCCCAATTCTAGCTCCAACCCTAACCCCAACACACCCCTAACCCTAATCCCAACCTGATCCATAATCCTAATCACTAACCCTAACCATAATCACAACCCTTACCCCAAAACAACCCTAATGTCAACCCTAACCATAACCCTAATCAAAACCCTAAATCCAACACACCCCTAATCCTAATCTCAACCCTAACCTCAAACCTAACCCTAATCCCAATACACCCCTAATCACAACCCTAACCTTAACCCTAATCCCAAACCTAACCCTAATCCCAAGCGTAACCCTAATGCCAACCCTAACCCTAATACCAACCCTAATCCAAACCCTAACCCTAATCCCAGCTCTAACCCTAACTTTAGCCCCAACCCTAGCCCTAACTTTAGCCCCAACCCTAAGGCTACTTTCACACTTGCGTCGTTTGGCATTCCGTCGCAATCCGTCGTTTTGGACAAGAAACGGATCCTGCAAATGTGCCCGCAGGATGCGTTTTTTGCCCATAGACTTGTATTGCCGACGGATCGTGACGGATGGCCACACGTCGCGTCCGTCGTGCACTGGATCAGTTGTGTTTTGGCGGAGCGTCGGCACAAAAAAAGTTCAATGAAACGTTTTTTTGTACGTCGCATCCGCCATTTCTGACCGCGCATGCGTGGCCGTAACTCCGCCCCCTCCTCCCCAGGACATAGATTGGGCAGCGGATGCGTTGAAAAACTACAGCTGCTGCCCACGTTGTGCACAGTTTTCACGTTCGTCGGTATGTCGGGCCGACGCATTGCGACGGCCCTGTACCGACGTAAGTGTGAAAGAAGCCTAACCCTAAATTTAGCCCCAACCCTAACCCTAAATTTAGCCCCAACCCTAACCCTAAATTTAGCCCCAACCCTAGCCCTAACCTAACCCTACCCCTAACCTAACCCTACCCCTAACCCTACCCCTAACCCTAGCCCTAACCCTACCCCTAACCCTACCCCTAACCCTACCCCTAACTCTACCCCTAACCTTAACCCTAATTTTAGCCCTAACTGCTGTTCTCCTGCCGGCCAGCAGATGGAGACAGATGGCGGGCGCACTGGGCATGCGTCCGCCATGTTCTTCTGCCGGCGGCCAGGAGGAGCAGCAAGAGGATCCAGGGACCTAGGTGAGTATGATAGGGTCCCCGAATCCCCCTATTTCTCTGTCCTCTGATGTGCGATCACATCAGAGGACAGAATTACACTTTACTTTTTTTTTTTTTTTTTTTTTTGCGGTCGCCGGTAAACAGTTCATTACCGGCGATCACAAAACAGGGGTCGGTAATACCGACCCCGATCATGCTCTTTGGGGTCTCGGCTACCCCCGGCAGCCGAGACCCCAAAGATTCTCCCGGTGCCGGCCGGCGGGCGCACTGCGCCCGCCATTTTGAAGATGGCGGCGCCCACCGGGAGACACGAGGAGCATCGGGGGAGCTAGGTGAGTATTGGGGGGCCACCTGGGACCCCTTTTCTCTGTCCTCCGATGTGCGATCACATCGGAGGACAGAGAAATTAAAAAGAGATCGCTTTTTTTTTTTTTTTTTTTTTGCGATCGCCGGTAAACGGTTAATTACCGGCGATCACAAACTCGGGGAGGGTTAAAAACCCCCCGAATCATGTTCTCTGGGGTCTCGGCTACCCCCGGCAGCCGAGACCCCGGAGAAAATCGGCCTGTGGGGGGCGCTATGTACTTTTTCCACAGCGCCGTTAATTAACGGCGCTGTGGTTTAAGTACCCTTAGCGGCCGCCGTTAAAAGGCGTATCGGCGGTCGCTAAGGGGATATATATATATATATATATATATATATATATATATATATATATATATATATATATATATATATATATATATATATATATATATATATATATATATATATATATATAGAGAGAGCTATATATATATATATATATATATATATATATATATATATATATATATATATATATAGAGAGAGAGCGATATATATATATATATATATATATATATATATATATATATATATATATATATAGAGAGAGAGCGATATATATATATATATACACATATATATATATATATATATATATATATATACACATATATATATATATATATATACATATATATATACATATATATATATATATATATATATATATATATATATATATATATATATATATATTATATACACACATACATACATGGACTAGATGTGCAGTGGGATCTAGATGCCTTCACAAAATTCAGAAATTAAATTTTCTAGGTCAAAATACCGTATATACTCGAGTGTAAGCCGACCCCCCCTAATTTTGCCACAAAAAACTGGGAATTCTTATTGATTCGAGTATAAGCCTAGGGTAGGAAATGCAGCAGCTACCGGTGAATTTCAAAAATAAAAATAGATGCTCCATACCGTTCATTATTGCCCCATAAGATGCTCCATATAAAGCTGTGCCACATATAATGCTCCATATTGTTCATTATTGCCCCATAGATGCTCCATATAAAGCTGTGCCATATATAATGCTCCATACTGTTCATTATTGCCCCATAGATGTGCCATATAAAACTGTGCCATATAGTGCTCTGCACCATTCATTATTGCCCCATAGATGTGCCATATAAAGCTGTGCCATATAGTGCTCTGCACCGTTCATTATGGTCCCATAGATGTGCCATAGAAAGCTCTGCCATATAGTGCTCTGCACTGTTCATTATTGCCCCATAGATGTGCCATAGAAAGCTCTGCCATATAGTGCTCTGCACCGTTCATTATTGCCCCATAGATGTGCCATATAAAACTGTGGTACCGGTATATATAATGCTGCAGCTGCTGCAATAAAAAAAAAAAAAAATGCCATACTCACCTCTCTTGCTTGCAGCTCCTCAGCGTCACGTCCCGGCGTCTCTCCTCACTGACTGTTCAGGCAGAGGGCGGCGCGCACACTATATGCGTCATCGCGCCCTCTGACCTGCACAGTCAGTGCGGAGAGACGCCGGGAAGATGGAGCGGCGCCCGGCGTGTGGTACGGGGACAGGTGAATATGTAATACTTACCTGCACCCGGCATCCCGCTCCTTCTCCCGGACAGCTGGTCTTCGGGTGCCGCAGCTTCTTCCTGTCAGCGGTCACTGGCACCGCTCATTAGAGGAATGAATATGCGGCTCCACCCCTATGGGAGTGGAGTCCATATTCATAAGTTTAATGAGCGGTCCCATGTGACCGCTGAACAGAGGAAGACCGTGGGACGGGCAGGGGGAGTGCCAGAAGCAGGTAAGTATGCCTCAGACCTCTCTCCCCCTCACCCGCCGACCCCACCGCCGACCGTGACTCGAGTATAAGCCGAGAGGGGCACTTTCAGCCCAAAAATTTGGGCTGAAAGTCTCGGCTTATACTCGAGTATATACTGCAAGTCTAATAAATGTTTTCAGGATGAATTCCTTCAATGTCCAAGCAATTAAAGGGAATCTGTCACCCCAAAAATCGTATATGAGCTAAGGCCACCAGCATCAGGGGCTTATCTACAGCATTCTGTAATGCTGGAGATAAGCCCCTGATGTAACCTGAAAGGTAAGAAAAACAGGTTATATTATACTCGCCCAGGGGCGGTCCGGGTCCGGTGCCTCCCGTCTTCATACGATGACGTCCTCTTCTTGTCTTCCTGCTGCGGCTCCGGGGCAGGCATACTTTGTCGGCCCTGTTGAGGACAGAAAAAAGTACTGCAGTGTGCAGGGCCTCTCTGACATTTCCCAGCCCCTGCGCACTGCAGTACTTTGCTCTGCCCTCAACAGGGCAGACAAAGTACGCCTGCGCAGGAAGAAGAGAAGAGGACGTCATTGAAGATAGGAGGCACCGGACCAGGACCACAGCGAGACCGCCCTTGGGTGAGTATAATATAACGGTTTTTCTTACCTTTCAGGTTACATCGGGGCTTATCTACAGCATTACAGAATGCTGTAGATAAGCCCGATGCCGGTGTCCTTAGGCATATACGATTTTTGGGGTGACAGATTAGATTTAAAAGGGGTTATCCACTGCACAGATAACTCCATCTCAATCCTTATGTCCTCCCCCTTATAAAATAACACTCGTACTCCCATCCCATGTGGTGTCGGAATTGGCTCTCCCAGATCATGTAACATTGTTCACACGATCCCTCTGGCCAATAAGTGGCCATTTCACTCTCTCCGCCTTTGGATGTATGACATACATCTAGAGAAAGTTGAGAGAGCAGCAGCTCCGACTTCCTCCAGGTGTAAGAGATTCGACTGAAGCAGTCGCTAATTGGCCCCAGGGATCGCATGATGTCACACAATGCCTGGGAGAGACAATATCGACACCAATGGAATGACACTTGAGGCGAGTACAAGTGTTATTATTTTATTAGGTGGAAACATACAGATTGAGAAGGGGTTGTCCGAGTAGTGGACAATCACTTAAAAGATTGGAGTTTAGTCTGAAAGCTTAGAGGTTTTGCAACAATTTCTGTGTTTTGCTAATAACTAGAGATGGACAAACCCGAACAGTAGAGTTTGGGGTCCGTACCAAAGACCTACTGTTCGGGCACAGAATCCGAACACAGACTTCACCAGGAAGTCCGTATCACTGTTGAGTTTCTGCACTCTGAACACCGGGTGTTTAATCGCTGACTTTTTCTCACGGTACGAGCGGTGATCTCACTGCAGTTCATTGGCCAGGGCAGGAACGCAGCCTCAGTGACCTGCGGTAACCTTGATGATGTCACTGACGCTGCGCTCGCAGCAGCTCATTCTCCCCTGGTTTTCAGCCTGGATTGTCGTATCTTGGCACCGTCTAGGTTGAAAACTATTTATCCCCCAGACATGGATTATGACGTGGGACAGAACTAAGGAGAGGTGAGGGATATTGTTTTTTTATTTTTGCTTTTTCCCAGGAGACGAGGGTTTCAATGGAATGGGTGTTAGTTGAGTATAACTTATTTTTCAATAAAAAAAAAGTAAAAGTGTGTTGTTTTTTTTAAATTTCAAATTAAGGACTTTATTCTTGCTGTGTCTTTGTTTACCATGTAACTATAGGATTAGTAATGGATAGGCGTCTATAGACACCTCTCCATTACTAAGCTGTGGGCTTGATGTCACCGGACAATACAAAGGTGACATCAACCCCACAAATATGAACCTCACTTGCCACCGCTACAGGGCAAGTGGGAAGAGCCGGACATAGTGCCAGAATTGGCGCAACTAATGGATGGGACTTTTCTGGGGTGGCTGTGGCCTGCTATTTTTAGGGGGGGAGGGGGGGTATAGGAGGCAATATCCATGGCCATCCTGAGAATCAAAAGCTCCCCGTTGTCAGCTTTAGCTTGGCTGGTTGTCTATTGGAGGATAGGGACATTATTTAAATAAATTGAAAAAAAACAAACTATTAAAATATACAGAGTGGGAACCCCTCTATTCTTGATACCCATCCTTGTTGAAGCTGACAGTGGAGGGTTGCAGCCCCCAGCTGTTCGTTTTGCCTCGATGGTTATCAAAAATACAAGAAAACTCAATTTTTCTATTTTATTATTTACTTATAGCAAAGGCTGATGAATAGTCCCATCAGCCGCCGCCTGCTCTTGCTGTTATCAGTGATAGCAGGCATAGGCCGTTGGGAATAGTAGTCCCATCAGCGGACCCCTGTGACCGGAAGTAAACTTTTAACCTCCGATCACAGCTACGGGCTCACGCTGTCACCTCTCAGCGAGGGACCCACAGCGCTCTGACCGACGGTAATGATCTTACTGCTGATCAGAAGCAGTGTTTGCTCTCCCTCATTCCTATTAATGGGATCCAGGTTCGGGTAGTGTTCTGGTACCCGGACTTTTTTTTTTTTTTTTTAAACTGTTCGTCCGAGCCCACCAAACCCGAACATCCAGGGGTTTGCCCATCACTTCTAATAACTACTGAATTTTTCAGAGATTGCTAAACCTTTAATGGACTAAACTACAAAAGTTACCAAACAAAGTCTGCAGGAAACCCAAGGGCAGAAACTATGGCAGTCCAAGCTTTCTTAAAACTTAAAGCATGACTGTCCATTCAGTTGACTTTTCAGAAGAAGCTAGAAGTAGAAACAGCTGACTGCACTGCCCTCGATTGCTGCAGGAGTGAAGATGACCACTTTGCTCCTTTCATCACTTGTATTCTGTAGAACCGGTATTGTATTCTGAGGAATCGCACAAAGCATACTGCAGATATGTTAGATGTAAAAAAAAAAACAAAAACAAAAAAAAAAACTAAGTTAAAACTTCACATCACAATAAGGCTGCATTCATGATGCAGCTTTTAATCTCAGGCTTTTTACAGCTTCCCCGCACAATCACAAAATTTGGAAGGAAAACTGCTGTTTCACTGGCAAAACCATGCAGCCATTATGATCAGCAAAATGATTTTGCAGGAGAAACAGCTGTAAGATTAAGTGAATGTGCAGGGAAACTGTAAAACCTGCTGCAGGACCACTGCATGTGAATGCTGCCCAAGAGAGATGCATTAGTTTGACCTAAAATGAAGAACAGATTTCCAAAAGGCAGTCAGTGACTGTGTTCAATTGTTCTCGAGTCAGAATTTGGAGCAAGTTGACCTTAAAGGGTGCGTGTCCACTGTCCGGATTACATCCGAATTAGCTGCGTATTGAACGCTGCGTACAACCACAGCGTCCAGATGTTACAGCATAGTTGAGGGGATTTTATGAAATCCCGTCTCCACTATGCGTGCGAACACACATCTGGCGGCCCTGTGTTTACGGACATGCGGCGCGTCTTTTTAGAATGCAGTATGTCTGTTTACCTTGCGGCAACGCTCAGTCGCCATAAGGTAAATAACAAGGCCCTATGTATGGGGTGCGGAGATTCCGGATGTGTACAATGAACACATCCGGAACCACCGCACGTACAGAAGGGAGCGGCGCAAGTTTTCCGCTCCGTCCAAAGCGCCGTGAATCCGGACCGTGGACACGCACCCTAAAAGGTCTTATATATCTAAATCTCAAGAAAGGCCTTATTTAACATTTTTCTCAAACATACTACATATTTTGAAAAAAAATAGGAAAATAAGTTGTTCTAAAGTTACATTGAAAGTCCCTTAAAATATTGCTGGTCTGATGATATCCAGCCGAGTGATGGCTTGTAGAGTCAAGACAATCTACTTTCTTTTCAATATCTCCAGTGTTTAAGTATCGTTGTCCTGGTATGAGAATGTTAAGATTTCCATAGATCCAGTTATTCCTCCGGTGATTAGGAGAGAATATTCCTCGGTATAAAAGAAACTTCCAGAGGATATTCTATCATTTTGGATTACTTACACAGGATGTAATGTCATACATCCTTTTTTCCCCTAACAGTTGTGACACTATCTTTAGAATATATGAGATTAGGCCATAATATTCTTTTTTTTTTTTTTTAAATCAGATAAATTTTTATTAAGGAAAATCAATGATAACAAATGACATCAAGCTGTTATTCACAGATAACACCCAATTATACACTTCTTCTCCTGATATCACGCCGACCTTTTTAGAAAACACCAGTGATTGTCTTACCGCTGTCTCTAACATCATGTCCTCCCTCTATCTGAAACTAAACCTGTCAAAAACTGAACTCCTCGTGTTCTCTCCCTCTACTAACCTACCTTTGCCTGACATTGCCATCTCCGTGTGCGGTTCCACCATTACTCCAAAGCAACATGCCCGCTGCCTTGGGGTCATCCTTGATTCTGACCTTTCATTCACCCCCTACATCCGATCACTGGCTCGCTCTTCTTACCTGCATCTCAAAAACATTTCTAGAATTCGCCCTTTTCTTACTTTTGACTCTGCAAAAACTCTTACTGTTTCACTTATTCATTCTCGTCTGGACTATTGTAACTCTCTACTAATCGGCCTCCCTCTTGCAAAACTCTCCCCGCTCCAATCTGTCCTGAATGCTGCAGCCAGGATCATATTCCTCACCAACCGTTACACCGATGCCTCTACCCTGTGCCAGTCATTACACTGGCTACCCATCCACTCCAGAATCCAGTACAAAACTATTACCCTCATCCACAAAGCACTCCATGGCTCAGCACCACCCTACATCTCCTCCCTGGTATCAGTCTACCACCCTACCCGTGCCCTCCGCTCCGCTAATGACCTCAGGTTAGCATCCTCAATAATCAGAACCTCCCACTCCCGTCTCCAAGACTTTACACGTGCTGCGCCGATTCTTTGGAATGCACTACCTAGGTTAATACGATTAATCCCCAATCCCCACAGTTTTAAGCGTGCCCTAAAAACTCATTTGTTCAGACTGGCCTACCGCCTCAATGCATTAACCTAACGATCCCTGTGTGGCCTATTTATAATAAAAAAAAAAAAAAAAAAAAAAAAAAAAAAAAAAAAGTTCCTCGCATCATGTTCTCATACACTTTATGCAGTTAATAGCCCTCTGTGTCTGTACTGCTACATACTTAGGCAGGTAACTGGTTCATGCAGCTTTACATGAACACCTGAGCCTTAAGGTACCTTCACACATAACGATATTGTTAACGATATCGTTGCTATTTGTGACGTAGCAACGATATCGTTAATGAAATCGTTCTGTGTGACAGCGACCAACGATCAGGCCCCTGCTGGGAGATCGTTGGTCGCTGAAGAAAGTCCAGAACTTTATTTCGTCGCTGGATCTCCTGCTGACATCGCTGGATCGGCGTGTGTGACACCGATCCAGCGATGTCTTCACTGGTAACCAGGGTAAACATCGGGTAACTAAGCGCAGGGCCGCGCTTAGTAACCCGATGTTTACCCTGGTTACCATGCTAAAAGTAAAAAAAAAACACTACATACTTACCTACAGCCGTCTGTCCTCCAGCGCTGTGCTCTGCTCTCCTCCTGCACTGACTGTGAGCCGGAAAGCAGAGCGGTGACGTCACCGCTCTGCTTTCCGGCTCCTCCCAGACAGTACAGGAGGAGAGCAGAGAAGCAGAGCGCAGCGCTGGAGGACAGACGGCTGTAGGTAAGTATGTAGCGTTTGTTTTTTTTTACTTTTAGCATGGTAACCAGGGTAAACATCGGGTTACTAAGCGCGGCCCTGCGCTTAGTTACCCGATGTTTACCCTGGTTACCGGCATCGTTGGTCGCTGGAGAGCGGTCTGTGTGACAGCTCTCCAGCGACCAAACAGCGACGCTGCAGCGATCCGAATCGTTGTCGGTATCGCTGCAGCGTCGCTTAATGTGAAGGGGCCTTTACACTATAGCTGGTCCCAATAACTAAAGCAATTGTCACCATCCACCTCTCGTGTCTCCCTTTTTCCCCATAGTTTGTAAGCTTGCGAGCAGGGCCCTCACTCCTCTTGGTATCTATTTTGAACTGTGATTTCTGTTATGCTGTAATGTCTATTGTCTGTACAAGTCCCCTCTATAATTTGTAAAGCGCTGCGGAATATGTTGGCGCTATATAAATAAAAATTATTATTATTTATTATTATATTTTATGAACATAACTCCCCCCCCCCCCCCCCGTTTCCCTCCCTATCCTCCCCCTTTTCCCTCCCTATCCCCCACCTTCGAGACCCCTTTAATGCTTTCCCAAATTCCCATCCGATATTCCTGTATAGTATGAACATCATCTATAACATTATGCATCCTCCCCACAAACCTAATCCCATTCTATCCATGGCTGCCAAATCTTTTGAAATACATCTAGTTTATTTCTCTTAGTATAGATACTTTTTTCCAATAAAATTATATGATCCGCCTGCGTAAGAAAGTCTCGTCTTGTCGGAGGCTCCTCCCTGATCCAGAACAGAGCTATCAATTTCCTTGCTATGAATAGCAATCGCCAGTTTAACCATAGATACCGCTGCTATTTCTTCCACATAACCTAATATACAGACCAAAGGGTCTCTGGGAATGACGCCCCTATATATCAATTCAATCCGATTCAATACAACTGTCCAGAAGGCGGACAATCTAGGGCAGTGCCACAGCATGTGTAACATGTCTGCCTGTTCCTGCGAACATCGTGGACACTCGGAATCAGACCTCAAACCCATCTTGAACAGTCTATCGGGAGTTCTGTAAGCTCTATGAATTACATATAGTTGAGACATCCTCCCAGGTTCGCTCATAGAGATCTTAGTCACATATTCTAAAATAGATTCCCATCTATCATCATTTATCTCTCCCAATTCAGCTTCCCATTTCACTCTAGACTTGATGGGATGTTTGACTAGAAAGGTGAATAATAAATCTCTATACACTTCTGAAATTGCCCCCCTTGTCCCGCTGTTCTCCAAAATGGAAGCCAGCGTGATATTTATCTGGATCTCAATAAGTTTTCTCCAACATTGCGACCGATACGCATGCTGAATTCTTTTATAATGATATAAATTTAAATGTGATAACTGGAATTCTGTTTGTAACTCCACGAATGACTTAACCCCTTAGCGACCGCCGATACGCCTTTTAACGGCGGCCGCTAAGGGTACTTAAACCACAGCAAAAGTAAATAGCGCCCCCCAGAGTCGGATTTTCTCCGGGGTCTCGGCTGCCGGGGGTAGCCGAGACCCCAGAGAACATGATTCGGGGTTTTTTTAACCCACCCCGCATTTGCGATCGCCGGTAATTAACCGTTTACCGGCGATCGCAAAAAAAAAAAAAAACGCGATCTCTTTAATTTCTCTGTCCTCCGATGTGATCGCACATCGGAGGACAGAGAAAAGGGGTCCCAGGTAGCCCCCCAATACTTACCTATCTCCCCCGATGCTCCTCGTGGCTCCCGGTGGGCGCCGCCATCTTCAAAATGGCGGGCGCTTGCGCAGTGCGCCCGCCGGCCGGCCCCGCGAGAATCTTTGGGGTCTTGGCTGCCGGGGGTAGCCAAGACCCCAAAGAGCATGATCGGGGTCGGTTTTGCGATCGCCGGTAATTAACTGTTTACCGGCGACCGCAAAAAAAAAAAAAAAGTCAAAGTGTAATTCTCTGTCCTCTGATGTGATCGCACATCAGAGGACAGAGAAATAGGGGGATTCGGGGACCCTGCCATACTCACCTGTGTCCCTGGGTCCTCCTGCTGCTCCTCCTGGCCGCCGGCAAAAGAAAATGGCGGGCGCATGCGCAGTGCGCCCGCCATCTGTCTCCATCTGCCGGCCGGCAGGAGAAGAGCAGTTGGGGCTAAAATTAGGGTTAGGGGTAGGGTTAGGGGTAGGGTCAGGGGTAGGGTCAGGGTTAGGGCTAGGATTAGGGTTAGGGCTAAATTTAGGGTTAGGGTTGGGGCTAAAATTTAGAGTTAGGGTTGGGGCTAAATTTAGGGTTAGGCTTCTTTCACACTTACGTCGGTACGGGGCCGTCGCAATGCATCGGCCCGACATACCGACACACGTTGTGAAAATTGTGCACAACGTGGACAGCGGATGTAGTTTTTCAACACATCCGCTGCCCAATCTATGTCCTGGGGAGGAGGGGGCGGAGTTACGGCCACGCATGCGCGGTCAGAAATGGCGGATGCGACGTACAAAAAAACGTTACATTGAACGTTTTTTTGTGCTGACGGTCCGCAAAAACACTGGTCCAGTGCACGACAGATGCGACGTGTGGCCATCCGTCACGATCCATTGGCAATACAAGTCTATGGGCAAAAAACGCATCCTGCGGGCACATTTGCAGGATCCGTTTTTTGTCCAAAACGACGGATTGCGACGGATGCCAAACAACGCAAGTGTGAAAGTAGCCTTAGGGCTAGGGTTAGGGTTGGAGCTAAAGTTAGGGCTAGGGTTGGGGCTAAAGTTAGGGTTAGAGTTTGGATTAGGGTTAGGGTTTGGATTAGGGTTGGTATTAGGGTTAGGTTTGGGACTAGGGTTAAGGTTAGGGTTGTGATTAGGGGTGTATTGGGATTAGGGTTAGGTTTGAGGTTAGGGTTGAGATTAGGATTAGGGGTGTGTTGGATTTAGGATTTTGATTAGGGTTATGGTTAGGGTTGACATTAGGGTTGTTTTGGGGTAAGGGTTGTGATTATGGTTAGGGTTAGTGATTAGGATTATGGATCAGGTTGGAATTAGGGTTAGGGGTGTGTTGGGGTTAGGGTTGGAGCTAGAATTGGGGGGTTTCCACTGTTTAGGTACATCAGGGGGTCTCCAAACACGACAGCCAATTTTGCGCTCAAAAAGTCAAATGGTGCTCCCTCCCTTCTGAGCTCTGCCGTGCGCCCAAACAGTGGGTTACCCCCACATATGGGGCATCAGCATACTCGGGATAAATTGGACAACAACTTCTGGGGTCCAATTTCTCTTGTTACCCTTGTGAAAATAAAAACTTGAGGGCTACAAAATCCTTTTTGTGGAAAAATATATATATATTTTTTTTATGACTCTGCATTATCAACTTCTGTGAAGCACTTGGGCATTCAAAGTTCTCACCACACATCTAGATAAGTTCCTTGGGGGGTCTAGTTTCCAAAATGGGGTCACTTGTGGGGGGTTTCTACTGTTTAGGTACATCAGGGGCTC
The DNA here is from genome assembly GCF_032444005.1 of Ranitomeya imitator. Classification (NCBI taxonomy): domain Eukaryota; kingdom Metazoa; phylum Chordata; class Amphibia; order Anura; family Dendrobatidae; genus Ranitomeya; species Ranitomeya imitator. The sequence continues at coordinate 694,825,168 of NC_091282.1, read as the reverse complement.
TGCAATCGCAACATAATGCCCACAGACCATTCTATCAAAGTCTGCATTCCAAAAAGGCGCTCCTTCCCTTCCGAGCTCTGCCGTGCGCCCAAACAGTGGTTTACCCCCACATATGGGATATCAGCCTACTCAGCATAAATTGCACAATACATTTTGGGGTGAAAAGATCACTTTTGTGGAAAAAATATGATTTTTTTAATTTTCATGGCTCTACATTATAAACTTCTGTGAAGCAGTTGGGAGTTCATAGTGCTCACCACACATTTAGGTAAGCTCTTTGGGGGGGGCCTAGTTTCCAAAATGGGGTCACTTGAGGGGGGTTTCTACTGTTTAGGTACATCAGGAGCTCTGCAAATGCAACATGACGCCCGCAGACCATCCCATCAAAGTCTGCATTCCAAGCGGCGCTCCTTCCCTTCCGAGCCCCGATGGGTGCCCAAACAGTGCCCCCCCCCCCCCCCCCCACATATGGGGTATCAGCGTACTCAGGACAAACTGGTCAGAGTTTGGGGTCCAATGTCTCCTGTTAACCTTGAGAAAATAAAAAATTGCAGGCTAAAAATCATTTTTTAGGGAAAAAAAAGGATTTTTTATTTTCACGGCTCTACTTTATACATTTCTGTGAAGCACTTGGGGGTTTAAAGTGCTCATCACACATCTAGATAAGTTCCTTAAGGGGTCTAGTTTCCAAAATGGGGTCACTTGTGGGGCGTTTCTACTGTTTAGGCACATCAGGGGCTCTCCAAATGTGACATGGTGTCCGATCTCAATTCCAGCCAATTCTACATTGAAAAAGTAAAACGGCACTCCTTCTCTTCCAAGCTCTGCGGTGCGCCCAAACAGTAGTTTACCCCCATATATGGGGTATCGACGTACTCAGGAGAAATTGCACTATTTTTTTTAATTTTTACAAGTGTAAAAACAGATATTTAACCATAAATTGTATTATGCAATTTCTCCTGAACACGACAATACCCCATATGTGGGGGTAAACCACTGTTTGGGCGCACCGCAGAGCTTGGAAGAGAAGGAGTGCCGTTTTACTTTTTCAATGTAGAATTGGCTGGAATTGAGATCGGACACCATGTCACGTTTGGAGAGCCCCTGATGTGCCTAAACAGTAGAAACCCTCCACAAGTGACCCCATTTTGGAAACTAGACCCCCCAAGGAACTTATATAGATGTGTGGTGAGAACTTTGAATGCCCAAGTGCTTCACAGAAGTTTAGAATGCAGATTCGTGAAAATAAAAAATATTTTTTTTTTCCCACAAAAAAGATATTGTAGCCCCCAAGTTTTTATTTTTACAAGGGTAACAGGAGAAATTGGATTCCAAAAGTTGTTGTCCAATTTATCCTGAGTACGCTGATGCCCCATATGTGGGGGTAACCCACTGTTTGGGCGCACGGCAGAGCTCAGAAGGGAGGGAGCACCATTTGACTTTTTGAGCGCAAAATTGGCTGTCGTGTTTGGAGACCCCCTGATTTACCTATACCGTGGAAACCCCCCAATTCTAACTCCAAACCTAACCCCAACACACCCCTAACCCTAATCCCAACCTGATTCATAATCCTAATCACAACCCTAATGATAATCACAACCCTTACCCCAAAACAACCCTAATGTCAACCCTAATCAAAACCCTAATCAAAACCCTAAATCCAACACACCCCTAATCCTAATCTCAACCCTAACCTCAAACCTAACCCTAATCCCAATACACCCCTAATCACAACCCTAACCTTAACCCTAATCCCAAACCTAACCCTAATTCCAAGCGTAACCCTAATGCCAACCCTAATCCAAACCCTAACCCTAATCCCAACTCTAACCCTAACTTTAGACGCAACCCTAGCCCTAACTTTAGCCCCAACCCTAAGGCTACTTTCACACTTACGTCGTTTGGCATCCGTTGCAATCCGTCGTTTTGGACAAAAAACGGATCCTGCAAATGTGCCCGCAGGATGCGTTTTTTGCCCATAGATTTGTATTGCCGACGGATCGCGACGTGCACTGGATCAGTTGTGTTTTGGCGGACCGTTGGCTCAAAAAATCGTTCAATGTAACGTTTTTTTCTACGTCGCGTCCGCCATTTCCAACCGCGCATGCGTGGCCGTAACTCCGCCCCCTCCTCCCCAGGACATAGATTGGGCAGCGGATGCGTTGAAAAACTGCATCCACTGCCAACGTTGTGCACAATTTTCACAACGTGCGTCGGTATGTCGGGCCGACGCATTGCGACGGCCCCGTACCGACGCAAGTGTGAAAGAAGCCTAAAACTATATTTAGCCCCAACCCTAACCCTAAATTTAGCCCTAACCCTAACCCTAGCCCTAATTTTAGCCCCAACTGCCTTCTCCTGCCGGCCGGCAGATGGCGACAGATGGCGGGCGCACTGCGCATGCGCCCGCCATTTTGTTTCCCAAAGAAGACGCCGGCGGGCAGGAGAGGACCCAGGATGACCCAGGGACACCGGTAAGTATAATAGGGTCCCAAAATCCCCCTATTTCTCTGTCCTCTGATGTGCGATCACATCGGAGGACAGAGAAATTAAAAGGGAAATCGCAGTTTGTTTGTTTGTTTTTTTTGCGATCGCCGGCAAACGGTTAATTACCGGCGATCGCAAAAGCGGGGTCGGTAAAAAAAAAACCCCGAATCATGTTCTCTGGGGTCTCGGCTACCCCCGGCAGCCGAGACCCCGGAGAAAATCGGACTCTGGGGGGCGCTATTTACTTTTTCCACAGCGCCGTTAAGTAACGGCGCTGTGGTTTAAGTACCCTTAACTGCCGCCGTTAAAAGGCGTATCGGCGGTCGTCAAGGGGTTAAGGACACATGTAAATATAAAAACAAAAAAAAAAACACAACAATATTTTTCAGAAGATATTAAAATTAATTTTAAAATACAAAAGGATTTCAAATTGTAGTGTAAATATATAATAACTAAATCTAGGCACATATATTATGCGAGTATCAAAGCAAGACCAGTGGTAGAATACTATGGCTTTATCTCATATTCTAAAGATATTGTGCCACAATTAACAGCATTAGGGAAAAAAGATGTATGAATTCCCTTCAAGAAAAATTATATATTACAGTGCAAGTGCCTTTTGTATTGTTAAAATACCAATTTTAGGAGTAAAAAAAAAAAATATTCAAAGATAAAAAAAAATTAGGAACATTAATGACTAAATAATGTCATTGTTTATAGTATCCCATTCATAGAAATAGTATATATCCCATTAAAGTTCACAGAATTAATGGAGCCACGACTGGTCAGTGCAATGTATTCTGTAATCAGTATATTGTAAGTGTACTTAAATTAGGTAAAGTGCCACAACTCGCCGCTACCACCCTGTTACGCCTACAAGCTTCTTCCAATCGGGGTGTTAACAAGCTAATCATGTGAGCTCCCTTTTATGCTTAATGACACGGCTGCCTGGAGCATCAGTGTATCCAGGGGGTGCTACTCATGTGTCCCTATAGGATCTAGGATGTCACAAGGATCCATACATCAGCTGTGAAAAAGATCATATCTGATCGAAATGCGTTGCTTGATTATTTGTATCTACTGTATCAACATCCACGCTGTACAAGGACTTTGCATTTTTAATGGATAAATAAAGAATTGGAAATTTTAAAAGGAGCTGGAACTACAAATTTTCTTTCATGCTCTGGATTGAAGACACGTTGGGTCAGAACGAGTCCCGTGCACCTGTAAAGCGAATCTATGAGCTGGCTGAGGCTTTGCCTCTTCTTTTTATTCACTTTATACTTTAAAAACTACAGCGATTTGGTAGAAGGCTCCTGATTTTTTTCTCTCGTGTATAAAGTTTTTCAATATTCTATTAAGCTATCAAACAGCAAGATACATATTTTTTCAGGATCTATGGTTTTTGCTTACCTGTCGTACAGCCGAGAACTGGGATACCTGTTGTTGCTGCCATCGGAGGCTCGGTGAATATCCTTCAGGAGCAGGCTGACATCCGGACAGCTTAAAGAAAAGGAAAATCTCATCGTTAGGGGTCATTCACACGTTATGATTATTCTGATCAGAGTGTGGTCCAAGTATCATCCGTGTTTCTCGTACGTGGACAAATCAAAAAAGGTTTCTCCATTCTGACAATCCGCTAAAAAAATAAATAAATAAATTGCACTCGAATGTCATCATGGAATTTTTCCCAAGAACCATTGACTTGCATTGCTGATTTTAAGCACCTTCGGATCAAATTTGGACGTCTCAGTGATTTTCTGCTGACCAGATCCGCGAAAAATCACGAATGAGTGAATGGCCCCACAGACTATGAGCGCTATCCGTGAAGAACAACTATACATTAAGCCTAAAAAAAAAACAAGTTTTACACATCTGTTTTATATTCCACCTTACCAAACTTTGCAAATAGCGATGCATCTAGAACCAATGAATCATAACCAGCACTGACCGATGAATTCTGCAGCCAAATCTGATCATGATGCAAGATATCACTAAGCAAAAGCTGCACGACGTGAAGATGCAAGCGAGATGGAGACCAGCTATATTCACAGAAGGTGTTTACTGGTCTTCATGTTTCCTTCTTCTAAGTGGCTGCCACCAAGCTGTTCATGCCACCCCCGTCTTAGCATAACTGATAAAATAAACTTTTAACTTTTTCTGCGCTGTAAGCAAGTTAGATCAGAGTGGTACGAATGGGCAAGAGTATGGCATCCTCCGCACCTGTCAGCCACAGGGTCCGGTCACTTTGCCTTCTCATCAGGGTTAATAAACACCTACAGATAGAATAAGGCTCCACACCAGAGCAAATGATATTAAAAATAATATATATATATTTATTTTCAAGACAATAAAACAAGACCAAAAAAGGTCATTTAAAAAAAAAAAAATCAGGCGAGACTCACAAACACAGAAAAACAGGTGGATACCTGGAAGATAGGGATTTTTATGTACTCACCGTAAAATCCTTTTCTCCGAGCCACTCATGGTTGTTATGCGGCTGTCACTAGGAGGCTGACGCTAAAGGTACCTCACACTGAGCAAGTTTACAACGAGAACGACAACGATCCGTGACGTTGCAGCGTCCTGGATAGCGATCTCGTTGTGTTTGACACGCAGCAGCGATCTGGATCCTGCTGTGACATCGCTGGTCGGAGCTGAAAGTCCAGAACTTTATTTGGTCGTCAGGTCGGCGTGATTCGTCATGTTTGACAGCAAAAGCAACGATGCCTGCAATGTTTTTTCACAGAGCTAACAACCAGCGACAACGATAAGTACGTCACTGGACCGCTCCAACATTGTTCTGGAGTTGCTGTGTTTGACGTCTCTACAGCGACCTAACAGCGACGCTCCAGCGATCTAGTTTAGGTCGGATCGTTGTCTATATCGCTGGAGCGTCGCTAAATGTGACGGTACCTTTAGTTGAGACAAAAGTTAGCTCCTCCCCTGCAGTATACACCCTCATGCTGGCTTCCAGAGACCCAGTTCAGTGTAAAAGCAGTAGGAGATTATTAACAACATATAACATAATATTAGAGTACAACAAATTAGAGTAAGCAAAGAGCCAAAAAGAAAACAAGCCATAAGGCTAACAGAGTGGGAGCGGTGTCCCCCAATGAGTGACTCGGAGAAAAGGATTTTACGGTGGGTACACAAAAACCCTATTTCTCCTTCACAAATTGGGGGACACAATTTAACCAAATAACTCCGTGTACCATCTTACTATAAATGTGCAACAGCCGCTTGCAGAACACGTCTTCCAAGGTCCGCATCCGCAGAAGATTGAGTGTGGACATTGTAGTGCTTCGTGAAGGTATGCAGGCTGGACCATGTTGCGGCCTTGCAAACCTGCTCTGCCGACACCTGGTGCCGAAGGGCCCAGGAAGCACCCATCGACCGAGTTGAGTGAGCCCTAATCCCCGCCGGGATAGGTCTGCACCTGACCTGATAAGATTCTTGAATAGCTGATCGGATCCATCTGGCTATCGTGGCTTTAGAAGCGGCTAAACCCTTTCTGTTACCCCCCGGGAGTACAAAAAGGGAGTCCGATTTGCGGAAGGGGGCAGTCCTAGAAACGTACCTCCTGAAGGCCCTTACCACGTCCAAGGTGTGAAGGGCCTTTTCAACCCTATGTCTTGGCTGTGGGCAGAAGGAAGAACGATGTCTTCGTTAAGGTGGAAGGATGAAACCACCTTGGGAGAAAAAGACGGAGATGGATGTAGGACTATGGATGGTGACAGGAAGGGCGCCCGGCAAGAGAGGGCGGCCAACTCAGACTCGCCTGATAGAGGTTACTGCCACAAGGAAGGCGACCTTCCAGGAGAGGACAATCAGCGAGACATCCTGTAGAGGTTCAAAAGGGGACTCCTGAAGAACACTCAGGACCAAGTTAAGATCCCACGTCTCTAACGGCATTCTATAGGTGAAGGGGGGGGGGGGGGCAGGGGGACTACGTGGGAGACCCCCTGAACGAAAGTCCTGACTTGCAGGTTAGCAGCAATCTTACATTGGAACAACACAGATAATGCCGAGATCTGACCCTTGAGAGAACTGAGCGCCAGACCGGAATCCAAGCCGGACTGGAGAAATTAAATAATGGAGGGAATAGAGAAGGCGAGAGGGGGACGTCCACAGAGCCTGTACCATGAGAAGAAGGCTTTCCAGGTGCGGAGATAAATGCGAGAGGAAGACATCTTGCGAGCGCCAATCATGGTGGCAATGACTTGCTGGGAGAAACCAGCTTGAGTTAGGATCCAGGTTTCAACAGCTACGCCGTTAAACGTAGGGCCCCTGAGTTCTGGTGGTAGATCGGCCCTTGGCGAAGCAGATCTGGGCGATCTGGTAGCCGCCAGGGAACGTCAGATACGAGTTGAACGAGCTCCGCGTACCACGCTCGACGTGGGGAATCTGGGGCAACTGGGATCAAAGGAACCCCCTCCATCTTGATTTTCTCTATTACTTTCGGTAGTAAAGGAAGCAGAGGAAACGCGTACAGGAGATGGAACTGATGCCATGGGAATATCAGTGCGTCAACCCAGATGGCTTGAGGATCCCGGGAACACGCTATGAAGTTGGGAACCTTTGCGTTCAGTCTGGACACCATCAGATCCACATCTGGAGTCCCCCAGCGAAGACAAATCTGCTGGAAGACTTCCGGATGGAGTTCCCACTCCCCCGTGGCGAGACCCTGATGGCTGAGAAAGTCCGCCGCCCAGTTTCCGACGCCTGGAATGTGCACTGCAGAAATGGTGGAGCGGTTGTGCTTGGCCCAGCGGAGAATGCGAGAGACTTCCCGCATCGCCGCCCTGCTGCGGGTACCCCCCTGATGGTTTATGTACGCCACCGCTGTCACATTGTCTGATTGAATTGGAATTGGGTGACCCCCAAGGAGGAAGTGAAAATGTCTCAGGGCAAATCTGATTGATCGAATCTCCAAGATGTTTATCGAAAGTCTCGACACCCGAATCATCCAACATCCCTGGGCAGTGTGGTGGCGAAATACCGCTCCCCAACTGAGGAGACTGGCGTCGGTAGTTACCACCAGCCAGTGAATTGGGAGAAAAGACCTTCCCTGGCTGAGAGATGACTCCAAAGGCCACCATTTGAGCGCTTGCCTGATCCGCGGGGGCAGAGGACACGGCCGATCGAGGGATAAGGGACTCCTGTAGTTGGGTGAAGGGAACCGCTTCCATTGCGGCCACTATTTGCCCCAGGATCCTCATGGCAAAACGAATGGAATGAGGGAAGGGACGACAAAGTGTCCGGGTTCCCTGTTGAAGCGCTTGGGCCTTGGACCGAGGAAGCAGGACCAGCCCCTTGGACGTGTCCAGGATCATGCCTAGGAAGGAGATCCGTCGGGTTGAACAGGGGAGGACTTGTCCAAGCTGATTAGCCAGCCCAGGCATGAAAGGTTATCCAAGGTAATGCGGACGCTTGCTTCACAGGCATGATAGACCTCTTTATCAAAGGTCCGTCCTATGTATGGCAACACGACCACTCCTCAGGAATGAAGAATGGCCATGACCACCGCCATGACCTTTGTGAATACCCTGGGCGCGGTGGCAAGGCCAAAGGGTAAGGCCGTGAATTGAAAATGGTCCTCTTGGATGGCAAAACGCAGGAACCTTTGATGTGGCGGGAAGACTGAGATATGGAGATAAGCATCTTTGATGTCTATTGATACTAAAAATTCTCCTCTCTCCATTGAGGATATGACTGACCGGAGGGATTCCATCCTGAAGTGCCGGACCCTTACATATTTGTTTAGGAGCTTTAGATCCAAAATAGGGCGCACCGTCCCATGCTTATTTGCAACGACGAAGAGGTTTGAGTAAAAACCTCAATGTCTCGTGTTCTGGAACCGGAACAATGACCCCGTTTTGGCGGAGAGACTCGATGGCACGGTGAAGCACAGGAGACTGAGCTCCTGAACTTGGAAGACGAGAGGGAAAAAACCGAGCTGGAGGGGAGGCGGAGAATTCTATTTTGTAGCCGGAAGACTCTAGGTCTCTGACCCATTCGTCGTGGATGACGGAAAGCCAGACATGTTGAAAGAGAAGCAGGCGTCTGCCTACTTTGGTGGTGTCGACCGGAAGACAATCTGAGTGGGATACAAGTATGCACCCTGGATACATGCACGTTCAACATGCACGTTCAATATCGCATATCAGGAATAAAAAAATAAGCAAAATATTTTGCTTATTTTTTATTCCTGATATGCGATATTGAACGTGCATGTATCCAGGGTGCATACTTGTATCCCACTCAGATTGATGAGCACACACAGGACTGAATATAGGACTGAGTATAGTACTTATCTATGAGAAGGGAATGAGGGATTGGCCTCAGATATATCGGGCTCTGATGTATATTGGTTCAATTTAAAAGAAACCATACTTGATATCTGATATAGCATACATTTTTTCTTACATTTGTATTTTTGTAATTTTTGTTGAACTCTTTTGTTTTCATATTTTGTTAATATCTATTACGTTATATGCTGAATTTATATGGTATCCAGGGTGTAAATTTATATACTACCCAAATACATGAACACCCTTTGAGTGAGCCAATATATCTGTTATTTCGGATCTGAGATACTCTGTTTAGGCATTTGCCCAATGCATGGGTCCTGTGTACAGGTCTGCTTCTAATGACATACAGGTCATGTGCTAATAAAAACAGTGACACATTGGTATATACACTAGAGGTATATTTTCTATGACCTCTGAGTATTTATGAGCACAATACATCTGTGCCCTACTGTACCCCAAATTTTGATTTTTTGAATATTGCTTGGGCATCATTATCTATACCTTAAACACCTTCTTTATCAAGCAATATATATAATATTTCGGTTGACAGAGCCTTGGGGCACAAGCAACTTAGTGACCTTTACGCAACATCATTTTTCTGCTGCGTTGTTTTTAGTATTTTTTGTATGTTTTGTTACACATTTTTTCACTTTTTTTACACCTTTTTTCACGTTTTTGGTTAGTGTGACCTTGTTGGTCAATTTGTGTGTATGTCTGTGGGGTACCTGGGCGTGGGTAGTTGACAGGGCCTAATAGGGCAAGAAGGGACAGTCGACGTGGAGCGGGGGCGCCATATCGCAATTTAGGGTGCCAACCTCCGCTGCTAGGTAGGTGAAAGCTACTATAGGGCCACCTCATAGGGACTGTGTTAGGAATACAGGTGCTATTCCTCCCTGCAATTTTTTCTGACCTACCCAAACCCAGATGTTTGATGTTGGTAGCATACATTCTAGTATATTTATTGTTTATGAGAATTTTAGATATTACTAATAAAGTATTTTTTTAGGATATTGCGTTTTCTTTGGTTGTTTAATTGAGTATATCCTGATAGTATTCTAGTTGGTTGTTTTTTTCTAGTGATATGGCAGGGTTTCTATCGGGATCCTTGAACACGAGCAGTTGGTTGGATGAAGCTAGGGAAGTGTTCTCTGAGGCAGAAGGAGATACGGGCCCAACTGGAAGCCCAAGTTTAAAAACGCTCTTTTCGGATCTCCAAACCACCTATAAAGAGAATATAAAATCCTGGTGGGAAACTTAATCACTGGATAATTATATAAAGCAGGGTATCGTTCCACGTGGTTTACGAATCAACATTACTCCAGCCCAGAGAGTTAGGTCTGATAGACTGACTGTTAGAAAGGTGGGAAAAGGAATCCATCGCTTCTTCCTTAAGATTCATGCAAATTCTTTTGGATGAAGAAAAAGGGACTTTTAAAGTCTCCTCTAAAAAACTAAGAGAACAAATTGATGAGACCCTTAAACACAAATCAGTGGGGGACTTTGCCAGCAAGGAAGAAAATCTTAAACTAGCGGTAGATAAATATAAAGCCGCTCTTAAAGAAAGGAAACACAAAAAATTCCTTAGAGACCTCACTGAGTTAAAAGAAAAGAGGGCCTATTTGTTCACTGATACTAGCGTCGGCAATAGCAGACCTTCTATCAGGGCGGATGTCTCCTCTTCAGATGTAGAGACATCTGACTCTGACTACCAGCCAAGAGACACGTTTAGACCCTATAGACGATTCAAGCCTAAAAATAAAAGGGGCAATTCTGCAAGATGGCGAGGGCCAGCACGTGGGGAAACAAATATGCCGTCCTCTTCTGGTACTCCCTCTGCTGCTCCGTCTTTTTTTTTTTTTATCAGATAGATTTTTATTATCCGCAAAGAATAAACAATCAGAATATTTCTCATGGCAATGTTTCATTAAACATTTACAGATAACTTTTTCCCCCCCGACCCAGAGCTCCCCCACCCTGCCCAACCCGAGACCTCAGCCAGAGCCACCCCACTTCCCATCATCATACAACCATTTGAATAAACATCCGTTATATTTCCATTGAATACTAGGTTCCCTATATTCTCATTTATCATCCTAATTCAAGTCCATCCACGGTTGCCACAGCTTGTGGAAGATGTCCAGCTTATTCCTTTTGGTGTAGATACTTTTCTCCAAAGTAAGTATATGCTCCGCTTGCTTAAGAAAGTCTCTTCTTGTTGGAGGTTCCTCTCTAATCCAAAATTTGGCGATCAATTTCCTAGCAATGAATAACAATTGTGCAATAGCTATTTTAAACATGTTGTCCGTAACAATTTCCTCCACATATCCCAATATGCAAGTCAGTGGAACCCTAGGGACAGAACATCCATACACCAGTTCAATACGATTTAAAACAACTATCCAGAAGGAGGACAGTCTAGGGCACTGCCACATCATATGCAATATCCCCGCCTGGGATTGTGAGCACCGAGGGCAGTCCGAGTTCTGCCTAAGCCCAGCCTTGAACAACCTGTCAGGGGTTCTATAGGCCCTATGGATTACGAATAACTGTGATAGCCTGCCTGGTTCACTCATTGATATCTTGGGCACATATTCTAGGACCGACTCCCATCTATCATTGTCAATTATTCCCAATTCAGCTTCCCATTTCCCTTTGGCTCGGATGGGATATTTTTCCAGGAAAGAAAAAAGTAGAAACCCATATATTTCTGAAATCGCCCCCTTCGTGCAGCTATTCTTAAGGATATAGTCGATCATGAGATCAATCTGTACCACTATGGCTCCCCTTTTATTCTGTGCCTGATAAGCATGAGAGATACGATTATACTGGAACAATTCAGACCGTGGCAACTGAAATTCTTCCTGCAACTCCTCAAATGTTTTAAGTCTGCCCTGACTTATCAGCTGCCCCAGCCATTTAATACCTGCTGCAGACCAAAAGTGAAAACCCTCCCTCTGCCTAAATTCCGGTAGATAAATGTTGTCCCAAATAGGCGAGAATCTGGTGAACCCACTCACTTCCCTAATGAGTTTGACTTTTTCCCATACTCTGTGAATTAATTTGATAGTGCACCCATGTGAACCCATTTTTTTGAATTGTCCTCCCTCCAAACTGTCACTCAAAACGTCTGCCTGTAGTAAGAACCTCAAGCTATTAGGTATTTGCACACTCCCTGCCTCCTCCCCCCATCCTTTGAGATGTTGACACTGTGCTGCTAAGAAGTATAGCCATGGATTAGGAAGTGCAAGACCCCCCTCTGTTTTGGCCCTCTGAAGTATCTCCTGTTTAAACCTAGGACTCTTTCCTCCCCATATTAATTCCCCAAACAAAGACCTAATCTTACGGAATCTGCATTGTGTAATCCAAATGGGAGAGTTATGTAGCACGTACAACAACTGTGGCATTACAATCATCTTTAAGAGGTTCACCCTACCAACCACCGATAAATGTAATTTGTTCCATGCCGCAATCTTGGTACGAATTTTCTGCATTAATGGACTTAAATTCAGTTCCTCAAAGGTAGTTAGAGGAAGAGCAATCTGAATACCCAAATATTTGAATTTTTGAACAATCTTTAATTTTGTGGTTATCGCCCTCTCTCCACTGCCCATACTGTCCCCCTCAATCAACAACATACAAGACTTATCCCAGTTTATTGTGAGACCCGAAAACCGACCAAACTCCTCAATCAAAGCAACCGCATTGCACAGGGACCTTTCAGAATCCTCCAGGAACAACAAAATATCGTCAGCATATAATGCAATTTTGTCTTCCCTCCTACCATAGATGTAACCTCTAACCTCCTGAGCACCTCTTATTTTAGCCGCTAACGGCTCCACGGCCAGAGCGAAGAGCAACGGGGACAGCGGACACCCCTGTCTGGTACCCCTAAACAGCGGGAAACTCTCTGACAAATTATTATTAACTCTAATTTTTGCCATTGGGAACGAGTACAGCAACTTAACCCAGGAGATGAATTTTGGACCAAACCCCAGGCGATCCAGTACCGACCACAAGTAACTCCACTCCACACAATCAAAGGCCTTGTGGGCATCTAAAGACACCACAACTCTTTTTCCGGCATTGTCTGCAGGAATTTGCATATTTAAAAATAGCCTTCTCAAGTTAATTGCCGTGGATTTATTGGGCATAAAGCCAGACTGGTCTGGGTGAATCAATTTATCGATCACTTGGGTCAGCCTGTTCGCCAGGGCCTTCGCCAAAATCTTTATGTCAGCCGTTAGAAGTGAAATTGGTCTATACGACTCCGGCTGTTGAGGATCTTTATCAGCTTTAGGAATAACCACCACGATGGCCTCTCTCATTGATGGGGGCAGCACTCCCCTCTCCAACGACTCAGAGAACACTCGCTCCAATTTGGGCATTAACTCTGCATTAAGAATTTTATAAACCTCTACTGGGATACCGTCCGTCCCCGGAGCCTTGCCCCCCGCCATATTCGCCAAAGCCGCCTTCAATTCTTCCTCCCCAAGCGGTCTATCCATCCACTCCCTTTCCTCTCTACCTAGTCTGGGTAAGTCAACCTCTTTCAGATATCTATTCATTTCCTCAGGACTTTTATCCACCCTAGAGGAATATAATTTACTATAAAATCTCCGAAAAACGTCTAAAATTTCCCCCCCCTGAGTAACCGTTTTACCTTCCTCTGTTCTTATGGAGTATACATGTGAAGAATCCCGCTGCGCAGAAACCACCACCGAGAGCAAATGTCCTACCTTCTCTCCCTCAGAATAAAATGTTTCCTTTTGAAAGGCTCTCAACCTATCTGCCCTACGCATATGGAGTTCATCGACCGCTACCTGAGCCGCCCTCATACGAAGTTGTGCTTCTCTTGAATTCTGAGAGGCCAGTGTCTCTTCCGCCACCCTCAGTTCCTCCATCACTGCATTGTCTTGAATTTTAGACTTAGTTTTATGTCTCGAGATGTCCCGGAATAAAATTCCTCTCAGGTATGCCTTCATGGTGTCCCACACTACAAGATTCCCCGCACTCCCTTCATTTATCCTGAAAAACTCCCCGAGTTCAGTTCCCACCTGTTCCATATCCAAATACTGTAGCCAGGAGGGGTGAAATTTCCATCCCAACCCCGTCAGACCACTCTTCCCAGTCATTTGTACAGAGACCAGTACTGGGCTATGGTCCGATATTACTCTAGGCCTATACTCCACCTCATGTATTAGATTATTCACCCCCCCATTTCCCAAAGCCACATCAATGCGAGATAAAGATCCGTATGTTGCTGAATAACATGAGTAGGCATATGTCCTAGGATTACGCACCCGCCACAAATCTATCCATCCTATTTCTCTTAGATAATTTCCAAAAGGAGTAGAGTTCCCTTCACTTCTCAACTCTGCATGTCTACCCTTGTCCCAGTGATCATTAGATATATTGTTCACATCCCCCACTATAAGGAGGGGCACCCCATCCCACCTACCCGTAATTTCCAGAATCTCCTGTATCTTTTTCTTGGAATATGGTGGTGGAATATAAATTGACACAATACAAATTAACCTGTTAAATATCTTGCATACTAAAAACACAAATTGGCCGTCTTTACTGCTCCGTCTTTTTTAGAGAATCGAGATATAAGATATCATCTGAGGGGACGAACAGTGACGCACTAATGATGGGCAGCATCTCTGATACCATCACGAGACGCCACATGAATGGCGAAGGGAAGAACGACATCATTAACTTATCCAATCACATCCTGACGGAACCCGAAAAAAACTATCTTGCAGGCGGGGCTCTCTTTTGTTCCCACAACCAGCTTTGATCCTTTTACATGGGTCAAGGATATAAACTTATTCCTGAGGAAACTAAGGTGGAAAAAGTTTTTTGCAAACAGTGATCGTAATAAGTGTCAACAGCTTGGCATCCTGCCAGAGGATTTTGAAGATGTATGCCTTTTGGCAGACCTGGCAGAGGAGGGGGACAGAAATCCGGGGGAAGGTCCTTTTACCGACCTGAAACGGAGAAGTACTAAAATGCCGCCCCCTTGTGATCACGGAATTATTGAGGCCTTTGAAAAGCTGGTTGTGGATGAAATAAAGAGAATTAACCCTAAACACAGGTCAGCTAACCCCAATATATCTAGGGAAGAAAAAACAGGATTTTTGGTTGCTTACCGTAAAATCTGTTTCTTGGAGCCTCCATTGGGGGACACAGGAACCATGGGGTGTATGCTGCTGCCACTAGGAGGCTGACACTATGCAAATAAAAAAAGTTAGCTCCTCCTCTGCAGTGTACACCCCACCGACTGGCATTATACTCTTCAGTTAGTGAGAAAGCAGTAGGAGATAAATAACAAGGTTGAAAACCATAACCAGAAACTTGAGAACTGTAAACGTGAGAACAGTCATAGAACATAGAAATTGAGAAACATTGGGAGGGAGCTGTGTCCCCCAATGGAGGCTCCAAGAAACAGATTTTACGGTAAGCAACCAAAAATCCTGTTTTCTTTATCGCCTCTCATTGGGGGACACAGGAACCATGGGACGTCCCAAAGCAGTCCCTAGGGCGGGAAAAACAGACTTCCATCAGGCCAGAGGACTCACCCCTGCTGCCTGCAGGATCCTTCTGCCTAGGCCGGCGTCCGCCGAAGCATAGGTATGGCCCTTGTAAAATTTGGCGAACGTGTGGATGGAACACCAAGTTGCCGCTTTGCAAAGCTGTAGGGCGGAAGCCCTGTGGTGCACCGCCCAGGAGGCGCCGACTGCCCGGGTAGAGTGAGCCTTAATCCCAGGAGGGGGCACTCTGTTCTTGACCCGGTAAGCCTCCAAATTTGCCATTCTGATCCAGCGAGCAATAGTCGCTTTAGAAGCCGGTTGGCCTCTGCGCGTGCCATCAGGAATGACGAAAAAAAAAGAATCCGTCTTCCGGAAAGTGGACGTTCTGTCCAGATAGATCCTCACTGCCCTGACGAGGTCCAGCTTGTTCAACGATCGCTCCAGAGGATGAGTCGGAGCTGGACAAAAGAAAGGTAGAACGATGTCCTCGTTGAGGTGGAAGGTGGAAACCACCTTAGGAAGAAAAGAAGGTGGAGGCCGGAAGACCACCTTGTCCTGGCGAATGACCAAAAACGGAGGACGGCAAGACAGGGCCGCCAGCTCGGAAACGCCGTGAATAGACGTGATGGCCACAAGAAAGGGCACCTTCCAAGATAAAACCGATAGAGGAATCTCCCTAAGAGGTTCAAAGGGGGAAACCCTCAGAACGTCCAGTACCAGGTTTAAGTCCTCTGCGTCCACAAGGGCTCTGTACGGCGGGACAGCGTGGGCTACTCCTGGAAAGAAGGTCTTAACCTGTGGCCGAGAGGCCAAGTTCTTCTGAAAGCGGATGGCAAGCGCAGAAACCTGGCCCTTTAGAGAGCTAAGAGCCAGGCCCGAATCCAGTCCTGCCTGAAGGAAGGCTAAAAGAGAAGGCAGGGAAAAAACCATAGGCGGAACGCGGTTGGATTCGCACCAACGGAAGTAAGCCTTCCAGGTACGGTAGTAGATCCTGGAAGACGAAGGCTTCCGAGCCTAAATCATGGTGTGAATCACCCGGACTGAAAGGCCGGACGCTCTTAGAACCGCGGTCTCAACAGCCACGCCGTTAAACTGAGCGACCGAGAATTCGGGTGGCAGATCGGACCCTGGGACAGCAGATCGAGCCTGTCTGGAAGGCGCCAGGGAGTGTCCGCGAGAAGGTTGACGAGCTCCGCGAACCAAGCTCTCCTGGGCCAATCCGGGGCGATCAGGATGACCGACACCCCTTCCGCTTTGATCTTCAACCGTTTGGGAAGAAATGGAAGGGGTGGGAACAGGTAGGGCAGCTCGAACTGAGACCAAGGAATGGCCAGAGCATCGACGCCCACTGCGAGAGGATCACAGGACCTGGAGACGAACTGCGGAACCTTCCTGTTGATTCGAGACGCCGTGAGATCCACGTCCGGAGTGCCCCATCAAAGACCAATCTGATGGAAGACCTCCGGATGCAAGGACCATTCCCCTGCCGCGAGGCCCTTGCGGCTGAGGAAGTCGGCGGCCCAGTTGTCCACGCCGGGGATATGCACCGCGGATATCACCGGAACCGTTGCCTCTGCCCAGAGGAGGATCTTAGATACCTCGGCAAGGGCCAAGGAGCTCCGGGTCCCCCCCTGATGGTTGACATATGCCACAGCCGTGGCGTTGTCCGTCTGGATCCGGACTGGAAGGCCACTGAGGATCCTTTCCCAGTGGCGGAGGGACAGAAAGATGGCCCGAATTTCGAGGACATTGATTGGCAGAGATGACTCCTGCGACGACCAACGGCCCTGAACCGTCAGGTGGCGAAAAACTGCACCCCAGCCGAACAGGCTGGCGTCCGTTGTCACCACCTGCCAGTGAACTGGAAGGAAGGACCTGCCCTGGGAGATGAGAGGTGACGTCAGCCACCAGTTGAGGGACCGCTTGACCCGAGAAAAGAGTCTGTTTGGCCGATCCAGGGAGAAGACAGACCTGTCCCACTGAGACAGAATGGCTTGCTGAAAAGGTCGCGAATGAAATTGGGCGAAGAAATCGCTTCCAATGTAGCTACCATCCTCCCCAGAACCTTCATGGCCGATCGGAGGGAGGGAGGCCGAGGACCCTGGAGCAAGCGTATGTCCCGACAAAGAGTGGATCTCTTGTCTTTGGGAAGGAAGACTCTGGTCTGACGAGTGTCGAAAAGCATGCCCAGAAAGATGATGCGCTGAGAAGGAATAAGGCAGGACTTCTTCCGGTTGACCAGCCACCCGAAACGGGCTAAGGTGTCGAGAACAATAGACAGGCTTTCGTGAGCCTGAGCAAAGGACGGAGCCTTGAGGAGGATGTCGTCGAGGTATGGACATAGGACCAAGCCTCTGACTCTCAAGATGGCCATCAGCGCCGCCATGATCTTCGTGAACACCCTTGGCGCTGTTGCGAGACCGAACGGCAGGGCGACGAATTGAAAGTGTTCTCGTTGCACTGCGAAGCGCAGGAGACGGTGATGTCCGGGAAATATCGGGACATGGAGGTAGGCGTCCTGGATATCTATTGAGCCTAGAAATTCCTGGGCCTCCATGGAAGCAATTATCGAACGAAGGGATTCCATCTTGAAGTGTCTCAGGCGAACTCTCCTGTTCAGCAATTTGAGGTCCAGAATGGGGCGAACCTTGCCGTCTTTTTTCGGTACCACAAAAAGGTTCGAGTAGAAACCCGTGAACCGTTCTTTCTCTGGGACGGGAACGATTACCCTGGATTTGAGCAGAGAAGCGATGGCTGCGAAGAAGCCCGGAACTAGAGCGGGATCTCTTGGAGGACGGGATTGGAAGAAACGATCCCTGGGTCAGGAGGTGAACTCTATCTTGTATCCCGAGGATACAACTTCAATGACCCCTGCGTTCTCTACTGCGGAAAACCAGACGTCCCTGAAAAGGAGAAGACGGCCGCCCAACCTGGGAGTTGGGCTGGAGTCTTGCCAAGAGTCATGCGGAGGTGGATCTTCCAGTCCTGGGTCTGGAGGATCTACCCTGGGAGTAGCGAGGACGCCAGGACGGAGTGGGCCTAAAGGCCACCGCATTCTTCTCTTGACGTGCCTGTGGCCTCTGTTGCTGCTGGGAATGGGAGCTTGACGCAGCAAAGCGACGAAAAGGCCGAAAAGAGCAAAAGTGCCATCTAGGAGGAGGGCGACGAGGCTTAGCCTGGGGGAGAAGAGAACTTGTACCCCCGGTGGCGTCCTTAATGATTTGGTCCAGCTGGGAACCAAAGAGACGAGAGCCCTGGAAGGGCAGACTAGTGAGGGACTTTTGGAAGACAAGTCCGCCTGCCAGGCCTTGAGCCAAACAGTCCGGCGGATGGCAACGGCATTGCTGGAAGCCTGAGCCGCACAAGACGCGACATCCAGGGAGGCGGAGACCAGGTATTCACCGGCGTGGGAAATCTGGTTGGCAAGTTCCGCTAATTGCGCGGGAGGCGCCCCGTCCAGGATACCTCGCCGTAGATCCTTGGCCCATTTTGAGATGGATTTTGAGGCCCAAGTGGAAGCAAAAGCTGGACATAGAGCCGCTGAAGCCGCTTCCAAGGCAGATTTCGCGAAGGATTCTATAACTCTGTCGTTAGAATCCTTCAGAGATGCTCCACCGGACAGTGGAGGCACCGTGTTTGTGAACACCCTGGAAACCGGGGGATCCACCGAGACCGTCCAATTGGCGGTAGGTTCTGGAGAAAAAGGATACAAAACACCAAGGCGTTTTCCACTCTGAAAACGACTGGTCGGGTTTGCTCTTTCTCTGTTCATGATTTTCTCGAATTCAGGATGAGGAGCAAAAAACTTGGAAGGTGGTTTAGCCCGTCTAAACGAAACCGCCTGATCTGCGGGTTCCGTAGAGGGATCCTTGATGCCACAGGTTTGGTTTATAGCTCCAATGATTCTGAACCATATCCCTCATAGTGGCGATTTGGTTAGAATCCAGCTCCGAAATATCATCCGAGGGCGCATAAGAAAGGGCACCTTCCCAGAGAACGCCTTGCCTGACTCAGGGGAGGACAACGCCTAACGCAGATGAGAACCGTGTGGCGAGATGGAGCGAGAAGAGGACTCAGACCGACGTTCCTGTCTGGACCTTTTGTGGCTTATCAAGAAGGGCTCGGACGGAGGCTCCTGTGACCCGCTGGCTACTGCGGGGGTCTGCAGAGGTAATCAATCCAGCACGGACACCAAAATTTGAGACACCCGTGTTAGATCGGCCACCGATTGTGACAGAGATGAGGCATATCACTCTCGGACGGTAGGAATAATTGTGTTGCTGCAGGCCTGACAGAGCGGAGATCTGAAGAAAAGCCAGAGGGTTAGGGGACAGCGGAGCAGAGGGGGGTGTCAGTCTGCAGTGCAGATACTCACGGCAGATGAGAAAACGGATACCAGGTAGAGGAAGCTGTCCAGCTGCGGTGGATCTCCGGAGAGAAGACGAGCCCCTGCTGCAATTCGCGCAGATGGTGACCGCTGGAAGGACGGGCATGATGTGCGCTCAGGAAGGTGCGGAGCGCGATGAGTTAAAATCCAGATGCCGAGCAGCGGCGTAGAGGAAGGGGAGGAGTCAGCTGAGATAGCGCCGGACAGATTGTCGGGCGGGAGAAAGCCCGCCCGATTAAAACGGAAGTGGGCGGAGCGCGGCACCGGAGGTAGGCCCCGGGAAGCGCCGGGGCCTAAATTATAAGCCGGCGACCGCCGGAAGTAATCAGCGGTGCGGGCACAGCCCGGCTAAGAGGCGCGGCAGCCGCCGCATGGAAAGGGGAGCGCTGCCGCCGACGCCGGAAGCAGGCCCCGGAAAAGCCGGGGCCTAGATTAGAAGCCGGCGGCCGCTGGAGGTAAACAGCGGGGCGGGCGCTGCCCGGCTAAGATGCACGGCAGCCGCCGCATAGAAAGGGGAGCGCTGCCGCCGGGGTCTATATTAGAAGGCGGCGGCGGCCGCTGGAGAGAACGGCGGGCCGCGAGCAGGCTCCTAAAAGGTACGGCCCCCCCAGATAGCCGCGCCGCAGGGTGAAAGGGTGCGGCCGCAGACAAGGCAGTGTGTCTGCCTGTAAAAGTGCGGCCACCGAGGGGAAGCTGCCGGACATCAGGGCAAACGATATGCCAGGAAAAGTGCCCGCAGTAATAGAAGTGCGGCCGCAGAAATAGCAGCGCGGCTGCCTGTAAGGCACCGCACCGCACAGTAAAGATGCAACCGCAGGAAAGGAAGGAATCCGCTTGTAAGGCGCCGTGGGAGAGCTGATTAGGGGAAAAAAATACTCACCTAAAATCCCACGCCGTCCGGTACTAACCTTAAAGCGTAGAAAGTATTAGACGTCCGTGGAGCTGGAGACGGACGTCCTCGTCTCCTCCAACCGACAGGCTCTGGAAGGCGAGTG
Source organism: Ranitomeya imitator (assembly GCF_032444005.1). Classification (NCBI taxonomy): domain Eukaryota; kingdom Metazoa; phylum Chordata; class Amphibia; order Anura; family Dendrobatidae; genus Ranitomeya; species Ranitomeya imitator. The sequence goes on along the minus strand of NC_091282.1, from coordinate 694,804,452 downwards.
GGTGGGGGACGGAGCCAGGACCGGACTTCTAAGCACGCTTGTGTGCTAGGCTCTTGGTCCTGGAGAGGGATCTATGAGGATACGGGGTGGCAGTACACGCCGTACTCATAGTCCGCATTGTGGGACTACAGGTGTGACTGCTCACCCTGTATCCCTCCGGAAACCTGAAAAGAAACGACGCACATTGAGGTAGATAAGGGTCTAATGAAAGACCCGTGTCCACCTCCTACTGACACTAAGCTAAACTGAAGAGTATAATGCCAGTCGGTGGGGTGTACACTGCAGAGGAGGAGCTAACTTTTTTTATTTGCATAGTGTCAGCCTCCTAGTGGCAGCAGCATACACCCCATGGTTCCTGTGTCCCCCAATGAGAGGCGATAAAGAAAGATGCGTTACAATGCCTTCAGTCTGACACCTCTTTGATCATAAAACCATCGGACAAAGGGGGGAACACTGTCCTTATGAATAGGGTAGAGTATGTCAGGATGTGTATGGATATCTTGGCTGATGAAACAACATATGAGGTGTTAAGTCGCGACCCATCCCCCGAGTATAAAAAGAGTCTAAATGATATCCTAACTAGAGCTCTGGAAGCCCATTTGATCTCAAAAAATGATTTGAACTTTCTGTTACCAAAGAGTCCTGTTATTGCAACATTTTATGCAATCCCAAAAATCCACAAGGGGTACCCCCCGCTTAAAGGTAGGCCAATAGTGTCAGGGATAGACGCTCTTGGACAAAACAGTAGCGTCTACCTTGACCAGGTGTTGAGGCCATTCGTTGTAGCCTTACCATCGTATACGAGAGATACAACTGATCTATTGACTAAACTGGATGGGGTCTCTGTGGAAGCAGGGACAATACTCATCTCAATAGATGTAGAGGCCTTGTACTCAAGTATTCATCATGAGGCGGGACTTAAGGCAGTTCAATACTTTCTGAATACACGAGGTAACCATCTGGCTCCACATAATGATTTTGTGATGACTTTGCTTGAGTATGTGTTGTGCCATAATTTTTTCCTATTTAATGGGAAGTTCTACCACCAGCTCAGGGGCACCGCTATGGGTAGCCCTTGTGCGCCCACTTACGCGAATTTGCTGCTGGGCTGGTGGGAGGACACGGTGGTCTTTGGGGACGGGGATGCCGTCTGGGGACCCCATATACAATTTTGGGGTCGTTACATAGACGACATCCTCGTCCTCTGGACTGGTGACATACCTACCTTCCATTCCTTTATGCAATCTCTAAATGAAAACCAACTAGGCCTCAGGTTCACGTATGAGGTAGGGGGAAGAGAGATTTCATTTCTCGATGTGAAACTGTCCATAGAAGATAATGGATCTATAAGAACTACCCTCTTTCGCAAACCGACGGCGGCTAATGGCCTGCTAAGATGGGAGAGCTATCACCCGACTCCATTGAAACGAGGGATACCAAAAGGACAGTTCTTAAGGCTGAGGCGAAACTGTTCCGAAAATGGAGACTATCTCAACAAAGCAAGAGATCTGAAAAAGAGATTTACGGTTCGTGGTTATCCGAGGGCATTGCTTGAGGAAGCTAATCAATATGTTAAAACCATGGAAAGGACAACACTGCTTCATCCCCGAAAAAATGAGAATGAGACCCCTAAAACAAGACTTATTGGTACTTTTGATGACCAGCAAGAAAGGGTCATGGGTATATTAAGAAAACACTGGAGGATTCTGCGAACAGACCCAGATCTTAATCGATGGATTTTCCCTTATCCGTCTGTCACCTATAGGAAGGGTAGGTCCATTAGAGATATGGTGGTCAATAGTCACTATAATCCACCAAAAATGAAAGAGACATGGTTGGCGAACAGATCTGTGGGGACATTTAGATGTGGCCACTGTAGGTTTTGTAACCATATTGCACCATCTACTACGTTCCAGAGCTCGTTGACAAAAAGGATATATAAAAACAGACAATTTGGTAACTGTAAAACGGAGGGTGTCGTCTATGTCTGTACGTGCTCTTGCCCGATGGACTACGTAGGAAAAACAAAGCGACAACTGCGGGTCAGAATGGGTGAGCACTTAGGAGACATAAGGCATGGGCGGGATTCTCCGTTAGCCAGACATGTCAATACTGTGCATAATGGGGATGTTGACAGTATCTCGTTTAAAATCATCGAGGTAGTTTATCCCTCTATCAGACAGGGCGACTGGGACAACAAGATCCTCCAGCGAGAATGTAGATGTTTCTTCTGGCTGGAAAGTATGAGCCCTGGTGGGCTCAATGAACAATTGACATATACCTGCTTTATTTAGGATTGCTCGTGTGTAGGATTTTAATTTCGGTAGTTACCGTATATACTCGAGTATAAGCCGAGATTTTCAGCCCAAATTTTTGGGCTGAAAGTGCCCCCCTCGGCTTATACTCGAGTCACGGTAGCGGTGGGGTCGGCAGGTGAGGGGGTGAGGGCGCTGAGGTATACTTACCTAGTCCCAGCGATCCTCGCGCTGTCCCTGCCGTCCCACGGGCTTCGGCGCTGCAGTTTCTTCCTCTCTTCAGCGGTCACGTGGGACCGCTCATTACAGAAATGAATAAGCGGCTCCACCTCCCATAGGGGCGGAGCCGCTTATTCATTTCTCTAATCAGCGCTGCCGGTGACCGCTGATAGAGAAAGAAGCTGCGGCACCGAAGACAGGAGGGGACAGCGCGAGGATCGCCAGGACTAGGTGAGTATAGCATATTCACCTGTCCTCGTTCCAGCCGCCGGGCGCCGATCCATCTTCCCGGCCGGCGCCTCCATCTTCCCGGCGTCTCTGCTCTCTGACTGTTCAGGCAGAGGGCGCGATGACGCATACAGTGTGCGCGGCGCCCTCTGCCTGATCAGTCAGAGCAGAGACGCCGGGAAGATGGAGGCGCCGGAACGAGACGCCGGGAGCTGCAATCAAGGGAGGTGAGTATGTGTTTTTTTTTTCTTTATTGCGGCAGCGGCGGCACAAATTTATGTGGAACATCTATGGGGCACAGTGAACGGTGCAGAGCACCGTATATGGCACAGCACAGCTATGGGGCACAGTGAACGGTGCAGAGCACCGTATATGGCACAGCACAGCTATGGGGCACAGTGAACGGTGCAGAGCACCGTATATGGCACAGCACAGCTATGGGGCACAGTGAACGGTGCAGAGCACCGTATATGGCACAGCACAGCTATGGGGCACAGTGAACGGTGCAGAGCACCGTATATGGCACAGCACAGCTATTTATGGGGCACAGTGAACGGTGCAGAGCACCGTATATGGCACAGCACAGCTATGTATGGGGCACAGTGAACGGTGCAGAGCACCGTATATGGCACAGCACAGCTATGTATGGGGCACAGTGAACGGTGCAGAGCACCGTATATGGCACAGCACAGCTATGTATGGGGCACAGTGAACGGTGCAGAGCACCGTATATGGCACAGCACAGCTATGGGGCACAGTGAACGGTGCAGAGCACCGTATATGGCACAGCACAGCTATGGGGCACAGTGAACGGTGCAGAGCACCGTATATGGCACAGCACAGCTATGTATGGGGCACAGTGAACGGTGCAGAGCACCGTATATGGCACAGCACAGCTATGTATGGGGCACAGTGAACGGTGCAGAGCACCGTATATGGCACAGCTATGTATGGGGCACAGTGAACGGTGCAGAGCACCGTATATGGCACAGCACAGCTATGTATGGGGCACAGTGAACGGTGCAGAGCACCGTATATGGCACAGCACAGCTATGGGGCACAGTGAACGGTGCAGAGCACCGTATATGGCACAGCACAGCTATGTATGGGGCACAGTGAACGGTGCAGAGCACCGTATATGGCACAGCTATGGGGCACAGTGAACGGTGCAGAGCACCGTATATGGCACAGCTATGGGACACAGTGAACGGTGCAGAGCACCGTATATGGCACAGCACAGCTATGGGGCACAGTGAACGGTGCAGAGCACCGTATATGGCACATCTATGGGGCACAGTGAACGGTGCAGAGCACCGTATATGGCACAGCTAGGGGGCACAATGAACGGTGCAGAGCACTATATGGTTCACACCTATGGGGAAATATGAACGGTGCAGAGCACTATATGGCACAGCTATGGGGAAATAATGATCTATTTTTATTTTTGAAATTCACCGGTAAATGCTGCATTTCCACCCTAGGCTTATACTCGAGTCAATAAGTTTTCCCAGTTTTTTGTGGCAAAATTAGGGGGGTCGGCTTATACTCGGGTCGGCTTATACTCGAGTATATACGGTAACCCTTTTTGTCCATTGTTTCTGACTGATTGTGAAAGTCTAAAGACACTGTAGGTTATTATTTTTTCTTTCCCCTGCAGTTGCACCTTCATCAATGGAGGCCAGATGGCCTCTGAGTGTGGGCATTGATGCCCCTAGGCAAAGAACACGATATACAGAATTTAGTGGTATGTGCGGAGGCATGCACATGGAATGGTTGCAATATACGTGAGACATCTTTTTGTCCTTTTGGGCATACTAAGACTGTACGATACGGAATACTACTGAGTCTGGCACAAATAGCTCAGTGCACTATAGAACCATACTATACTTGCATACATTCGGTCTAAATGGTCATGTACTGTCCCGTAAATATGACCCAGACAATATGAGTCCCGATTATATGACCTAGAAATAGTAAATCACTGTGAGATTTGGAAATAACATCTAGCCGATAGACAGACAAGCTAATGACTAAGCCAAAATAGCTTATTACTTTGGGAGCGCTTGTTCCATTACTCTGCGTTCCATTACTCTGGGAGCGCTGTAAGGCACGTGATGAGGGGGTGGGAGCTAGCCCTGACGTGCACACGAGGCGCATCCATGTAGAGCTGATGGATAGGCAGGCTAATGACTAAGCCAACATCAGTGCGCATGTCAGCGTTGGCTGACACGCATTTGCGTTCCATGACTCAAGGAGCACAGCTAAGCACGTGATGAGGGGGCGGGAACTAGCCCTGACGTGCACAAGAGGCGGGGTCATGTAGCGTCGGCTCTGCGCACCGATGACAAGCATTGGCGCTCCTTTGGGAACGTCCGAAATTCAATGGTGGGGCGGAATCTTGCAGTATACACACAATGAGCGTGGAATGTGAATACTGTGCATGTCCACATGGGTGACGCGCAATGTGTGTGTCATTCTATTCGGGAGTTCCGGGATGGTCATGTGATGGTGGGGAGGGATCAGGCCCCACGCTGTATAATGAGTGCACGCCAAGTACCTAAGAGCGGCGCCGACATCCTGAAAGTTGCCATTCAATATGCAGAGATGACAGCTGCTTCTAAACACTACGGTACGATGAGCCATTAAGTATGGCGTGGTTGCCTCCGATATCCACTTCTTGAGCCACTGCTGCTATACCCTAATTTATCCCCTGATGAGCCCCTATACTGGGAAGGGGCGAAACGCGTAGGGATGGCGAGATGGGACGAACTATGTCACATACTCAGATAAGTTATTTTTTCTATCTGTCATGGCAGACCGAACATAGCACTTATGCCTAGGAAAGTAATGAGGGATTGGCCTCAGTTCCTTTTAGGCTCATATATACAGCTGCATGGTGTGTAGGGTGTAAATTCATATATCACCCGTATAAGCCCGCAAAGTATTGAGCAAAGTATTTATTTATACAAAAATGAAGGGCTGTTTTCAGATGGGTTGGGCTTTTTTATATACTGGCCCAAAATAATTGGGAGACACCATATGTGATACCAGATATAGCATACATTTGTTTGTTTTTTTCTTTTTCTTTTTTTTTCATATTTTGCTTATTTTTTATTCCTGATATGCGATATTGAACGTGCATGTATCCAGGGTGCATACTTGTATCCCACTCAGATTGATGAGCACACACAGGACTGAATATAGGACTGAGTATAGTACTTATCTATGAGAAGGGAATGAGGGATTGGCCTCAGATATATCGGGCTCTGATGTATATTGGTTCAATTTAAAAGAAACCATACTTGATATCTGATATAGCATACATTTTTTCTTACATTTGTATTTTTGTAATTTTTGTTGAACTCTTTTGTTTTCATATTTTGTTATTATCTATTACGTTATATGCTGAATTTATATGGTATCCAGGGTGTAAATTTATATACTACCCAAATACATGAACACCCTTTGAGTGAGCCAATATATCTGTTATTTCGGATCTGAGATACTCTGTTTAGGCATTTGCCCAATGCATGGGTCCTGTGTACAGGTCTGCTTCTAATGACATACAGGTCATGTGCTAATAAAAACAGTGACACATTGGTATATACACTAGAGGTATATTTTCTATGACCTCTGAGTATTTATGAGCACAATACATCTGTGCCCTACTGTACCCCAAATTTTGATTTTTTGAATATTGCTTGGGCATCATTATCTATACCTTAAACACCTTCTTTATCAAGCAATATATATAATATTTCGGTTGACAGAGCCTTGGGGCACAAGCAACTTAGTGACCTTTACGCAACATCATTTTTCTGCTGCGTTGTTTTTAGTATTTTTTGTATGTTTTGTTACACATTTTTTCACTTTTTTTACACCTTTTTTCACGTTTTTGGTTAGTGTGACCTTGTTGGTCAATTTGTGTGTATGTCTGTGGGGTACCTGGGCGTTGGTAGTTGACAGGGCCTAATAGGGAAAGAAGGGACAGTCGACGTGGAGCGGGGGCGCCATATCGCAATTTAGGGTGCCAACCTCCGCTGCTAGGTAGGTGAAAGCTACTATAGGGCCACCTCATAGGGACTGTGTTAGGAATACAGGTGCTATTCCTCCCTGCAATTTTTTCTGACCTACCCAAACCCAGATGTTTGATGTTGGCAGCATACATTCTAGTATATTTATTGTTTATGAGAATTTTAGATATTACTAATAAAGTATTTTTTTAGGATATTGCGTTTTCCCTCCTGTAGCATCGGAAATAAGCTGGTCTAGTTTTTCTCCAAACCGACGTCCGCTCTGAAAAGGTAGAGAAATCAGATACTTTTTAGAAGATGAATCCGCGCGCCACTCTCTAAGCCATAGTGCTCTTCTAATGGTGACGGCGTTTGAGGCATCAATTGCCGCACAGTCTGCTGAGTCTTAAGACGCATACATCACATAGTCTCCAGCCATAGCGATTTGTTTGGCGAGATCTGCCGCCTCAGACGGAAGAGCCTGGTCCTGAATGGATTTTGCAAGGGCATCTGCCCAGAAAACCATTGCTTTTGCGACCCATGCTGCAGCGAAGGAAGGGAATAGCGAGGAACCTGAGGCTTCATACACTGAGCGAGCCATGGAATCTACCTGGCGTTCTGTGGGATTTTTAATTGAAGCACCATCAGGTACAGATAAAAGCGTTTTGGTAGCCAAACGCGATACCGGAGGATCTACTAGTGGAGGTTCCGTCCAATCTTTGACAGATCTGCGGAAAAGGGATACTTCGTTCCCAGGGTCTTTTTACCCGTAAAGCGCTTATCCGGTCGCTCTCTGTGTCGCCTGACTATCTTCAAACAGTCCGGATGAGAGGCGAACACCCTATGGGATCGCTTGGTTCTTGTCAAAGATACCGCATGATCCGGAGCCGAATTAGGGTCATCATCAACCTTTAGCGCATGATTGACCACTTCAATGAGGGAATCCACAGTCGCTTGAAACTCCGGAGAATCCGGGTCCAAGTATGCCTCAGACTCATACTCAGTCATGATCGCTGCGTACCCCTGGAGAGGGTGAGCGAGAAGTGGAGCTACCAGAGGCTGAATGGCGTGGTGAATGCTCAGGAGAGGTAGTGCGGATCCGTTTTTTGGATGTCCGTACCTCCTTCAGGTGAGTGCGGCCCCTGCTGGCCGATGATTCCCCTGTAAGGGAGGGGTCTCTTAACCCAGGTAGACGAGTGCCCCGCTCCCCAGAGGGGTCACGAAGGGATTCAATCGCCTTGGCCAGCGAAGCCATGGATTGTGACAGTGACGCGGCCCACTCAGGTAGGCTAGATACACTAGGGTCGGTAGCGGCGGAGGGCTCCTGGGCACAGTGGGCATCACAGGCTGAGCAGAGAGGGGAGCTTTGAGGCCGAGGAAGAGGAGCCTGGTAGGTGGTACACGCAGTGAAAAATGTGGTATGTACCTTTGTAATCTTTTTAGTCTTTGACTGCGACATGATGTACCCCAATATAAGTGAAAGAACTGCTAGTGGAAGCAATATGGGGTAAAGCTGCAAAGAAGCACCTAGTGCAGTCTCCTTACCCAGGTCCTGTGTCCCGCAATCTGAAGATGATGGCGCAGAGTAAACCGGCATTCAGGAGTGCTTGCACGTGCAGAGGGCGGCCAGAGCTGTTGTGCAGTGGTAAAAAATGGCTGCTGGGAGGTAGTCTCGCAAGGAGCGAAAAACGCCAGGTCTGGGGGCAGAGTCGCCGGAATGATGCAAGCGGTGGGCGAGGCTTACCGGGATGCGGCCTACACAAAGCCGAAGTCGGGGACTAAATTTATGGCTTCGGCCGGCACGCACCCGCGGACCTCTGGGAAATGTGCCGCGGAGCTCTGTGGGGACCCTGCCGCTATGGAGCCCTCCTATGACTGCCAAAAAAAAAAAAAACGATCCCTCCCGGTGCACTTACCCCGATGTGAAGGGGATGTTCTGATGTTGCAGGTCAGAGCTGTGCCCGGGGTAGTTAGGACGGTGCAGGGTTGGGGAGCCTCCATCCACCATCCCCTTGAAAGGGGGGTGGAGAGGAAACCGTCCGCCTCCTTCCATCATCCGCTTTTTCAGTGGTGATGCAGTGAGGGCTGCACGGACGCCATAATGGAGAGTGCCTCTGAACAGCTAAGGGTAAAATCTGGTGGGCAGGGCAAACTGTCCAGCAATAGGCCTGGCTGCAGAAGAGGATACATGGAGGTACCACTCCAGTGCTCGCCTGATAGGGGGGGGGGGGGGGGGAGGAGAGAGATCAGTGCCCTTGAAGGGGCCCGTCGCCGCTAGAATCAGCTCAGGCAGTGGCATCCCACGTCGCAGGAGAGGATACGGAGAGGTAACACCCCCGTGCTCGCCTGTTGTTGGTTTGGGGAGATCGGAGCCTTGAAAGGTTCTGTCGCCCCTTCGTCCACGTAAAAGGGATAGATAGTACAAAATCCGAAAAGTTCTGGTCTGAATAGCAGACCCAGTGTGCCTCCTACGGACACTAAGCTTGAACTGGGTCTCTGGAAGCCAGCATGAGGGTGTATACTGCAGGGGAGGAGCTAACTTTTTTGTCTCAACTTAGTGTCAGCCTCCTAGTGACAGCAGCATAACACCCATGGTTCTGTGTCCGCCAATGTGGCGAAGGAGAAAATAAGGACAAAAAAATCCAAATACAAGTGTATATATCAGGTAATGAATACTGGATAACATAAGTCACAGAGTGGAACGATTTACTCAATATAAGGCTACTTTCACACTTTTGTCGGTACGACGCACGTTGTGAAAGAAATGCACAACGGGGGCAGCGGATGCAGTTTTTCAACGCATCCGCTGCCCCACTGTAATGTCCAGGGAGGAGGGGGCGGAGTTTCGGCTGCACATGCGTGGTAAAAAAAAAAAGCATCCTGCGGGCACATTTGCAGTATGTGAAGTACGTCACACAACGCTAGTGTGAAAGTAGCCTAAACCAGCACTATTCCGCAAATTGTAGCAGACAACATATCCTGTATAGCGGGACATACCCATCATTACCTGATATATACACTTGTATTTGGATTTTTTGTCCTTATTTTTCCAGGTTTGTCCACCTGTTTTTCTGTGTTTATGTGAGTCTCACCTGTAATCTATACTGATTTTTTTATGACCTTTTTTGGTCTTGTTTTATGGTGTCTTGAAAATACATATTTTGTATTATCATTTGCTCTGGTGTGGAGCCTTATTCTATCTGTAGGTGTTTATTTAGATCTCATGGATACCCTATAGGATATATACATAGGTGTTTTGTTGTTTTCTTTCTCATCAGGGCTGCAAAAGTCCAGAAATTCCTGGTCAGTAAAAATAGAGCACAACTTTCCATTCGTCCGTAATAAAAATAAAAACATTAAAAAAAAAAAAAATAGCTGTACACACACATTTAAAAATGTCTTTACGGGGGGGGGGGGGGGTTGGGTTGGGGAGAAGAAGCTAGTGACAGATGTTTAGAAGAAGCTAAGAGGATGAGTGGTCCGCAGAAGAGCAGGATCCTTGGTATTGACAATAGCAGGGCAAAAATGTATAGATATTAACGGGAGACAGAGTAATTAGATTGTACTTACCGCTATACTGACCGTTTGCTTCTTTTTTAGTTTTTTAGGGTCAATCTGAGCAATGACTACTTCAGGACATCGTGCAGCCTCAATTCTAAAACCAGAAGAGACACAAACAGCATTAATATGTCTTCACCGAAACTGCACGGATGACCGAACTCTCAGATTTCATTAAATTCCAATAGAGTGGGCCACTAAAAATTAAAGAAAAAAAACAAAAAGTAAAAAAAAAAAAAAGCACGTGCACATTTTTAATGCATTTCCATTGCAGAAACAAACTAAGAACGCATGTAATCGGCACATGACTGTATCAGTAAAGTTTGTCAAAGCCAAACACCAGGAAGTATCAAAAACAAAGCAGCTTTAAAGCAAAAAAAAACAAAACACAAAAATGCGATAAAACTCGCATATAACCAAATTTCACATAATGGGTGCAAAAAGAAATCTGCAACATCAAAAACTCATCAAGGGAATCAGTCATGTTGATTATGATATCTGACCTGCAGGGAGTTATAGAGAAGGAATTCCTGGTCAGACTGATAAACATGTTTATGGGAAAAATTTGAGTACAATTTGTATTTTATGAATTGAAATCTTTGATGTAGTAAGTGCATGTAAGCTGCAGAAGTCCAGTGGGCGGTCCTATCAATGACTGACAGTCTTCCCTGTAGGACTGCGCCTGTACTTGGTTCCAACAGTCCTCGTGTGTTGACAGACTCCATTAATAAAGACTTGACTCCAGCTCAGCCAGTTGATCTATGCTCATCCACCTGAGGCTCACATGCCGGCCTCGCTCTGGCCGCACATCAAGGATAATAGAAAAAAAAATGGAGTCCGGCTCAACAGGACTGGATTTTCCTTTTCAAAAGAAAATATAGTGCATACAAAAGAAAAATTTACATGGTAAAAGATATGACCCAGTTGAGGCGTTTCGACTGCATTAAGGAGTCTTCCCAGAGCCATAACTATTTTTCCATCAATATGGTCATGTGAGGGCCTGTTTTTTTGCAGGATGAGTTGTACTTTTGAACGACACCATTGGTTTTACCTTATCGTGTACTCGAAAATGGTAAAAAAAAAAATCCAAGTGCGGTGAAATAGCAAAAAAAGTGCAATTCAAAAACAGTTTTTTTGGATTTTTTTTTTTTTTTTTTACAATGTTCACCAAAGGCTAAATCTTACCTGCCATTATTATTCTCCAGATCATTACAAGTTTATAGACACCAAACATAGGTTCTTTTTTTTTTTTTATTTACCGTATATAGAGTATAAGCCGAGATTTTCAGCCCAAATTTTTGGGCTGAAAGTGCCCCTCTCGGCTTATACTCGAGTCACGGTGGGCGGCAGGGTCGGCGGGTGAGGGGGAGAGGGCGCTGAGGCATACTCACCTAGTCCCGGCGCTCCTGACGCTGCCCCTGCCCGTCCCACGGTCTCCGGGTGCCGCAGCTCTTCCCCTGTTCAGCGGTCATGTGGGACCGCTCATTAGAAAAATGAATATGGACTCCACTCCCATAGGGGTGGAGCCGCATATTCATTTCTCTAATCAGCGGTAACGGTGACCGCTGATAGAGGAAGAGGCTGCGGCACCCGAAGACCGTGTGACAGGCAGGGGGAGCGTCAGGAGCGGCGGGACTAGGTGAGTATTTTATATTCACCTGTCCGTGTTCCACCCGCCGGGCGCCACTCTGTCTTCGCGTCCTCTTGCACTGACTGTTCAGGTCAGAGGGCGCGATGACGCATATAGTGTGCGCGGCACCCTCTGCCTGAACAGTCAGTGCGGAGAGACGTCGGGACGGGACGCTGAGGAGCTGCAAGCAAGAGAGGTGAGTATGGCATTTTTATTTTTTATTATTGCAGCAGCAGCAATGGCAGAGCTTTATACGGAGCATCTATGGGGCAAAAATGAACGGTGCAGAGCACTATATGGCACAGCTATGGGGCAATAATGAACGGTGCAGAGCACTATATGGCACAGCTATGGGGCAAGAATGAACGGTGCAGAGCACTATATGGCACAGCTATGGGGCAAGAATGAACGGTGCAGAGCACTATATGGCACAGCTATGGGGTAATAATGAACGGTGCAGAGCACTATATGGCACAGCTATGGGGCAAGAATGAACGGTGCAGAGCACTATATGGCACAGCTATGGGGCAAGAATGAACGGTGCAGAGCACTATATGGCACAGCTATGGGGCAAGAATGAACGGTGCAGTGCACTATATGGCACAGCTATATGGCACAGCTATGGGGCAAGAATGAACGGTGCAGAGCACTATATGGCACAGCTATGGGGCCATAATGAACAGTATGGAGCATCTATTTTTATTTTTGAAATTCACCGGTAGCTGCTGCATTTTCCACCCTAGGCTTATACTCGAGTCAATAAGTTTTCCCAGTTTTTTGTGGCAAAATTCGGGGGGTCGGCTTATACTCGGGTCAGCTTATACTCGAGTATATACGGTAAGTGGTGAAAAATAAATATTTATTTTTAAAAGTTTCTTTAAAAAAAAAAAAAAAAAAAAAAAAAAAGATTGCGTCATTTTCCGAGACCTGTAGCGTCTCCATTTTTCTTGATGTTGGGTTGGGTGAGAGCTTATTTTTTGCACACCGAGCTGACGTTTTTAATGATAACATTTTGGTGCAGATACGATCTTTTGACCGCCTGTTATTTCATTTCAATGCAATGTTGCGGTGACCAAAAAAAACGTAATTCTGGGGTTTTGCATTTTTTTCTCATTACGCCGTTTAGTGATCAGGTTAATTTTTTTTCCATATTGATAGATCGGGCAATTCTGAACGCGGCGATACCAAATATGTGTAAGTTTGTTTTTTGTTTTATTTGAATGGGGCAAAAGGGGGATGATTTGAACTTTTATATTTTTAATATTTTTTTTAAACCCCCGGAGCTTTTTTTTTGCTTTGCGTTTTCGCTCCCCTCCTTCCCAGAGCCATAACTTTTCCGTCAATATGGCCATGTGAGGGCTTATTTTTTGCCGGACGAGTTGTACTTTTGAACAACACCGTTGTTTTTAGTTTGGCTTTTTTTGCTAAGTTCACTAAGGCTGGTTTCACATCTGCAGATGGAAGTGCTGCAGAGGGCTGCGTACGTCCTCCGTGAAGCTCCGCCCACCACCGCACATCCTCCAGTCAGCTCTGCCTATGTCGGCATGCGTACCCTATCTTTACCCTTAGGTACGCAGGACATGCAGATGTATGCGGATGCCTCCGCATGCGTCGTTTTGACTGTGCAGCAACCTGCGCCGAACGCAACTAGTTAGAGTCAGCAAGGGTTTATAACTAATAAGTCACGCCAGACTAACTTAATTTGCTTCTATGACAGAATCACTGACTGGGTGGATCAGTGAAATGCTGTAGATTTAATATATCTTAACTTCAGCAAAGTATTTGACAACGTATCTCACACCATCCTTATTGAAAAAAATGATTAAGTATGCAATGGACAAGGCAACTGTTAGGTGGATTCATAACTGACTTAGTGATCGGACCCAAAGAGTAGTCGTAAATGGCTGCACATCCAGTTGAAAGAATGTCTCAAGTGGGATAACAAAGATCTGTCCTGAGCCTTGTATTGATCTAGATTAATGAATTGAGGGTAAACTGATTCAATTTGTTGATGACACAAAGCTAAAAGGGATGGCTAATACTAGAGAAGAGAGAGAGAGGTTTAAAAAAGATATAAATAAACTGCAGCAGTGGGCAGCACCTAACAGATTGGTTTTTAACAGGAAAAAAATGCAAAGTACTACATCTGGGCAATAAAAATGAAGAAAGCATATACAGAATGGGAGGAATAGAACTAAGCAACAGCACATGTGAAAAAGACTTGGGTATGCTAATAGATCATAGACTGCACATGAGTCAACAGTGTGATGCAGCAGCAAAAAAGGCAACCAGTTCTAGGATGTATTAACAGAAGCATACAGTCTAGATCACGTGAAGTAATTATCCCCCTTTACTCCGGTTTGGTCAGACCTCACCTGGAATACTGTGTCCACTTTTGGGCACCACATTTTAGAAAAGACATCAACAAACTGGAGCAAGTTCAGAGAGTTACCAGAATGGTGACCGATCTGCAAACCATGTCCTATGAGGAACGGTTACAGGATCTGGGAATGTTTAGCTTGCAAAAAAGAAGATTAAGAGGAGACTTAATAGCTGTCTACAAATATCTCAAGGGCAGTCACAGTGTAGAGGGATCATCTTTACTTTCATTTGCACAAGGTTCATTTGCACAAGGAAACACGAGAAGCAATGGGATGAAGCTGAAAGGGAGAAGATACCGATTAAATATTAGAAAAAATCTTTTTGACAGTGAGGGTGATCAATGAGTGGAACAGGCTGCCACGAGAGATGGCGAGTTCTCCTTCAATGGACGTCTTTAAACAGAAGCTGGACAGACATCTGAGATGGTTTAGTGAATCCTGCATTGAGCAGGGTGTTGGACACGATGACCCTGGAGGTCCCTTCCAACTCAACATTTTATGATTCTATGATTCAAATATACAGCAAATGCCACTGACTATAATCTTCAGTCTAAGGGCTCATTCACACATCACTTTCGCATATGAGCGATATCTGTGTCCTTTGTGGACAGCACTTGTACCTGTGATAGTATATGGGGCTGTTTGTCTTTTGCATACCGAGTGTTGCATGCAAAATCGTAAAGACATCTCCTTTATTAATCCGAGTGCACTATTAGTCTCGTCCGTTTTCCACAGACTGCTAGATAAGAGGGAAAAAAATTTTTTTTTCTCATCAGCAGAAAAAAAAGGTGATGAAACTCAAGTCCGTTTTTCTTGTACTTAAAAAAAAAACACCTAATGTCTGAATGAGGCTTTAGGAAGAACAAGGAGTCCTGGAAGTGATGGTCTGGCCCTCACAGACCTCAGATCATCCCGTCTGTGTGGGATTATATGGAGAGAATTAGGGTATGTTTCCACGGTCAGGAAAGGCTGCGGACTGGACGCTACATACAGCCGCAGCGCCCAATCCACAGCATCCAGATGTTCCAGCATAGTGGAGGGAATTTTATGAAATCCCATTTCCACTATGCGTTCAAACACGCAAGTGGCAGAACTGCATAACCGGACATGCGGCGCATCTTTATAGACCGCAACATGTCTATTCATCTTGAGGAAACGCTCAGTCTCCGCAAGAAAAAAATTACACAGTCTATGTATAGGATGCGGTCATTCCACACGGTTCAATGAACACATCCGGAATCACCACGTGTACAAAGGGGGCAGCGCTTTGGGCGGAGCGGGTATCTGCTGCATCCAAAGCGCTGCCCTTTCTGACCGTAGAAACATAAGCCTTAAGGCCCCTTCACATTTAGCGACGCTGCAGCGATAAAGACAACGATCCGGATCGCTGCAGCGTCGCTGTTTGGTCGCTGGAGAGCTGTCACACAGACCGCTCTCCAGCGACCAACGATGCCGGTAACCAGGGTAAACATCGGGTAACTAAGCGCAGGGCCGCACTTAGTAACCCGATGTTTACCCTGGTTACCATCCTAAAAGTAAAAAAAACAAGCAGTACATACTTACCTACCGCTGTCTGTCCCCGGCGCTCTGCTCTGCACTCCTCCTGTACTGTCTGTGTGAGCACAGCGGCCGGAAAGCAGAGCGGTGACGTCACCGCTCTGCTTTCCGGCTGACCGGCGCTCACAGCCAGTGCAGGAGAGCAGAGCACAGCGCCGAGGACAGACAGCGGTAGGTAAGTATGTACTGTTTGTTTTTTTACTTTTAGGATGGTAACCAGGGTAAACATCGGGTTACTAAGCGCGGCCCTGCGCTTAGTTACCCGATGTTTACCCTGGTTACCAGTGAAGACATCGCTGGATCGGTGTCACACACGCCGATTCAGCGATGTCCACGGGAAATCCAGCGACGAAACAAAGTTCTGGACTTTCTTCAGCGACCAACGATCTCCCAGCAGGGGCCTGATCGTTGGTCGCTGTCACACATAACGATTTCATTAACGATATCGTTGCTACGTCACAAAATGCAACGATATCGTTAACAATATCGTTATGTGTGAAGGTACCTATATATAGATCTGCACAAGCCTATCAGGCACCAGACATTATAAGGCTTATTTACACTCCGGCACAGGGGCTTGTCTGCAGCCATGCTCACTTCCAGCACTGGAGGATTTCCTATGTTTTCTTCCCTTTAATAAACCTGTTTATGAACAGTGAAGCAAATGAGAGCAGAGGATAGGACTGTGTACCTACAATGAAATCATGCCCTGAGCTCACCAGCCCGATGCAGGACAGAGTTCAGGACACGCAGACTGCAGCATCGCAGGTGCAGCCTCCCCCTCTCTATATACATCCAGCCCACCTATATACATGCAGCCCCCCCTCTATACACATGCAGCCTTCCCCCCCCTCTATACACATGCAGCCTTCCCCATTACATGCAACCCCCCTATACATGCAGCACCCTCCCCCTCTCTATACATGCAGACCCCCTATACATATGCAGCCCCCTATACGTACAGCACCCTCCCCTCTCTATACACATGCAGCCCCCCATTACATGCAACCCCCTATACATACAGCACCCTCCCCCTCTCTATACACATGCAGCCCCCCTATACAAGCAGGACCCCCCTCTCTATATACATGCAGCACCCTCCCCCCTCTCTATACATATGCAGACCCCCTATACAAGCAGGACCCCCCTCTCTATATACATGCAGCACCCTCCCCCCTCTCTATACATATGCATACCCCCTATACGAGCAGGACCCCTCTCTATATACATGCAGCACCCTCCCCCCTCTCTATACATATGCAGACCCCCTATACAAGCAGGACCCCCCCCTCTATATACATGCAGCACCCTCCCCCCTCTCTATACATATGCAGACCCCCTATACAAGCAGGACCCCCCTCTATATACATGCAGCACCCTCCCCCCTCTCTATACATATGCAGACCCCCTATACAAGCAGGACCCCCCCTCTATATACATGCAGCACCCTCCCCCCTCTCTATACATATGCAGACCCCCTATACGAGCAGGACCCCCCTCTATATACATGCAGCACCCTCCCCCCTCTCTATACATATGCAGACCCCCTATACGAGCAGGACCCCCCTCTCTATATACATGCAGCACCCTCCCCCCTCTCTATACAAGCAGGACCCCCCTCTCTAAGCAGAACCCCCCCTCTATATACATGCAGCACCCTCCCCCCTCTCTATACATATGCAGACCCCCTATACAAGCAGAACCCCCCTCTCTATATACATGCAGCACCCTCCCCCCTCTCTATACATATGCAGACCCCCTATACAAGCAGGACCCCCCTCTCTATATACATGCAGCACCCTCCCCCCTCTCTATACATATGCAGGCCCCCTATACAAGCAGGACCCCCCCTCTATATACATGCAGCACCCTCCCCCCTCTCTATACATATGCAGACCCTCTATACAAGCAGGACCCCCCCCTCTATATACATGCAGCACCCTCCCCACTCTATACACATGCAGACCCTCTATACAAGCAGGAACCTCTCTCTATATACATGCAGCACCTTCCCCTCTCTCTATACATATGCAGACCCCCTATACAACAAGCAGGACCCTCTCTCTATATACATGCAGCACCCTCCCCCCTCTCTATACATATGCAGACCCCCTATACGAGCAGGACCCCCCTCTCTATATACATGCAGCACCCTCCCCCCTCTCTATACAAGCAGGACCCCCCTCTCTAAGCAGAACCCCCCCCTCTATATACATGCAGCACCCTCCCCCCTCTCTATACATATGCAGACCCCCTATACAAGCAGAACCCCCCTCTCTATATACATGCAGCACCCTCCCCCCTCTCAATACATATGCAGACCCACTATACAAGCAGGACCCCCCTCTCTATATACATGCAGCACCCTCCCCCCTCTCTATACATATGCAGACCCCCTATACAAGCAGGACCCCCCCTCTATATACATGCAGCACCCTCCCCCCTCTCTATACATATGCAGACCCTCTATACAAGCAGGACCCCCCCCCTCTATATACATGCAGCACCCTCCCCACTCTATACACATGCAGACCCTCTATACAAGCAGGAACCTCTCTCTATATACATGCAGCACCTTCCCCTCTCTCTATACATATGCAGACCCCCTATACAACAAGCAGGACCCTCTCTCTATATACATGCAGCACCCTCCCCCCTCTCTATACATATGCAGACCCCCTATACAAGCAGGACCCCCCCTCTATATACATGCAGCACCCTCCCCCCTCTCTATACATATGCAGACCCCCTATACGAGCAGGACCCCCCCCCCTCTATATACATGCAGCACCCTCCCCCCTCTCTATACATATGCAGACCCCCTATACGAGCAGGACCCCTCTCTATATACATGCAGCACCCTCCCCCCTCTCTATACATATGCAGACCCCCTATACAAGCAGGACCCCCCCTCTATATACATGCAGCACCCTCCCCCCTCTCTATACATATGCAGACCCCCTATACAAGCAGGACCCCCCCTCTATATACATGCAGCACCCTCCCCCCTCTCTATACATATGCAGACCCCCTATACAAGCAGGACCCCCCCTCTATATACATGCAGCACCCTCCCCCCTCTCTATACATATGCAGACCCCCTATACGAGCAGGACCCCCCCTCTATATACATGCAGCACCCTCCCCCCTCTCTATACATATGCAGACCCCCTATACGAGCAGGACCCCCCTCTCTATATACATGCAGCACCCTCCCCCCTCTCTATACAAGCAGGACCCCCCTCTCTAAGCAGAACCCCCCCTCTATATACATGCAGCACCCTCCCCCCTCTCTATACATATGCAGACCCCCTATACAAGCAGAACCCCCCTCTCTATATACATGCAGCACCCTCCCCCCTCTCTATACATATGCAGACCCCCTATACAAGCAGGACCCCCCTCTCTATATACATGCAGCACCCTCCCCCCTCTCTATACATATGCAGACCCCCTATACGAGCAGGACCCCCCCCTCTATATACATGCAGCACCCTCCCCCCTCTCTATACATATGCAGACCCCCTATACGAGCAGGACCCCCCTCTCTATATACATGCAGCACCCTCCCCCCTCTCTATACAAGCAGGACCCCCCTCTCTAAGCAGAACCCCCCTCTATATACATGCAGCACCTTCCCCTCTCTCTATACATATGCAGACCCCCTATACAACAAGCAGGACCCTCTCTCTATATACATGCAGCACCCTCCCCCCTCTCTATACATATGCAGACCCCCTATACAAGCAGGACCCCCCCCTCTATATACATGCAGCACCCTCCCCCCTCTCTATACATATGCAGACCCCCTATACAAGCAGGACCCCCCCTCTATATACATGCAGCACCCTCCCCCCTCTCTATACATATGCAGACCCCCTATACAAGCAGGACCCCCCCTCTATATACATGCAGCACCCTCCCCCCTCTCTATACATATGCAGACCCTCTATACAAGCAGGACCCCCCCTCTATATACATGCAGCACCCTCCCCACTCTATACACATGCAGACCCTCTATACAAGCAGGAACCTCTCTCTATATACATGCAGCACCTTCCCCTCTCTCTATACATATGCAGACCCCCTATACAACAAGCAGGACCCTCTCTCTATATACATGCAGCACCCTCCCCCCTCTCTATACATATGCAGACCCCCTATACAAGCAGGACCCCCCCTCTATATACATGCAGCACCCTCCCCACTCTATACACATGCAGACCCTCTATACAAGCAGGAACCTCTCTCTATATACATGCAGCACCCTCCCCCTCTCTATACATATGCAGACCCCCTATA
Organism: Ranitomeya imitator; assembly: GCF_032444005.1. Taxonomy (NCBI): domain Eukaryota; kingdom Metazoa; phylum Chordata; class Amphibia; order Anura; family Dendrobatidae; genus Ranitomeya; species Ranitomeya imitator. The sequence goes on along the minus strand of NC_091282.1, from coordinate 694,784,309 downwards.
CAACAAGCAGGACCCTCTCTCTATATACAGGCAGCACCTTCCCCTCTCTCTATACATATGCAGACCCCCTATACAAGCAGGACCCCCCCTCTATATACATGCAGCACCTTCCCCTCTCTCTATACATATGCAGACCCCCTATACAACAAGCAGGACCCTCTCTCTATATACATGCAGCACCCTCCCCCCTCTCTATACATATGCAGACCCTCTATACAAGCAGGAACCTCTATATACATGCAGCACCTTCCCCCCTCTCTATACATATGCAGACCCCCTATACAAGCAGGAACCTCTCTCTATATACACGCAGCACCTTCCCCTCTCTCTATACATATGCAGACCCCCTATACAACAAGCAGGACCCTCCCCCCTCTCTATACATATGCAGACCCCCTATACAAGCAGGACCCCCCCTCTATATACATGCAGCACCCTCCCCCCTCTCTATACATATGCAGACCCCCTATACAAGCAGGACCCCCCCTCTATATACATGCAGCACCCTCCCCACTCTATACACATGCAGACCCTCTATACAAGCAGGAACCTCTCTATATACATGCAGCACCTTCCCCTCTCTCTATACATATGCAGACCCCCTATACAACAAGCAGGACCCTCTCTCTATATACATGCAGCACCCTCCCCCCTCTCTATACATATGCAGACCCCCTATACAAGCAGGACCCCCCCTCTATATACATGCAGCACCCTCCCCCTCTCTATACATATGCAGACCCTCTATACAAGCAGGAACCTCTCTCTATATACATGCAGCACCCTCCCCCTCTCTATACATATGCAGACCCCCTATACAACAAGCAGGACCCTCTCTCTATATACAGGCAGCACCTTCCCCTCTCTCTATACATATGCAGACCCCCTATACAAGCAGGACCCCCCCTCTATATACATGCAGCACCTTCCCCTCTCTCTATACATATGCAGACCCCCTATACAACAAGCAGGACCCTCTCTCTATATACATGCAGCACCCTCCCCCCTCTCTATACATATGCAGACCCCCTATACAAGCAGGACCCCCCCTCTATATACATGCAGCACCCTCCCCCCTCTCTATACATATGCAGACCCCCTATACAAGCAGGACCCCCCCTCTCTATATACATGCAGCACCCTCCCCCCTCTCTATACAAGCAGGAACCTCTCTCTATATACATGCAGCACCTTCCCCCCTCTCTATACATATGCAGACCCCCTATACAAGCAGGAACCTCTCTCTATATACACGCAGCACCTTCCTCTCTCTATACATATGCAGACCCCCTATACAACAAGCAGGACCCTCTCTCTATATACATGCAGCACCCTCCCCCCTCTCTATACATATGCAGACCCCCTATACAAGCAGGACCCCCCCTCTATATACATGCAGCACCCTCCCCCCTCTCTATACATATGCAGACCCCCTATACAAGCAGGACCCCCCCCTCTCTATATACATGCAGCACCCTCCCCCCTCTCTATACATATGCAGACCCCCTATACAAGCAGGACCCCCCCTCTATATACATGCAGCACCCTCCCCCCTCTCTATACATATGCAGACCCCCTATACAAGCAGGAACCTCTCTCTATATATATGCAGCACCTTCCCCTCTCTCTATACATATGCAGACCCCCTATACAACAAGCAGGACCCTCTCTCTATATACATGCAGCACCCTCCCCCCTCTCTATACATATGCAGACCCCCTATACAAGCAGGACCCCCCCTCTATATACATGCAGCACCCTCCCCCCTCTCTATACATATGCAGACCCCCTATACAAGCAGGACCCCCCCTCTATATACATGCAGCACCCTCCCCCCTCTCTATACATATGCAGACCCCCTATACAAGCAGGACCCCCCCTCTCTATATACATGCAGCACCCTCCCCCCTCTCTATACATATGCAGACCCCCTATACAAGCAGGACCCTCTCTCTATATACATGCAGCACCCTCCCCCCTCTCTATACATATGCAGACCCCCTATACGAGCAGGACCCCCCTCTCTATATACATGCAGCACCCTCCCCCCTCTCTATACATATGCAGACCCCCTATACAAGCAGGAACCTCTCTCTATATACATGCAGCACCTTCCCCCCTCTCTATACATATGCAGACCCCCTATACAAGCAGGACCCCCCTCTCTATATACATGCAGCACCCTCCCCCCTCTCTATACATATGCAGACCCCCTATACGAGCAGGATCCCCCCCTCTATATACATGCAGCACCCTCCCCACTCTATACATATGCAGACCCCCTATACGAGCAGGAACCTCTCTCTATATACATGCAGCACCCTCCCCCCTCTCTATACATATGCAGACCCCCTATACGAGCAGGACCCCCCTCTCTATATACATGCAGCACCCTCCCCCCTCTCTATACATATGCAGACCCCCTATACAAGCAGGAACCTCTCTCTATATACATGCAGCACCTTCCCCCCTCTCTATACATATGCAGACCCCCTATACAAGCAGGACCCCCCCCTCTATATACATGCAGCACCCTCCCCCCTCTCTATACATATGCAGACCCCCTATACAAGCAGGACCCCCCCCCCCTCTATATACAGGCAGCACCCTCCCCCCTCTCTATACATATGCAGACCCCCTATACAAGCAGGACCCCCCTCTCTATATACATGCAGCACCCTCCCCCCTCTCTATACATATGCAGACCCCCTATACAAGCAGGACCCCCCTCTCTATATACATGCAGCACCCTCCCCCCTCTCTATACATATGCAGACCCCCTATACGAGCAGGACCCCTCTCTATATACATGCAGCACCCTCCCCCCTCTCTATACATATGCAGACCCCCTATACGAGCAGGACCCCTCTCTATATACATGCAGCACCTTCCCCTCTCTCTATACATATGCAGACCCCCTATACAACAAGCAGGACCCTCTCTATATACATGCAGCACCCTCCCCCCTCTCTATACATATGCAGACCCCCTATACAACAAGCAGCACCCTCTCTATACATATGCAGCACCCTCCCCCCTCTCTATACATATGCAGACCCCCTATACAAGCAGGACCCCCCTCTCTATATACATGCAGCACCCTCCCCCCTCTCTATACATATGCAGACCCCCTATACAAGCAGGACCCCCCTCTCTATATACATGCAGCACCCTCCCCCCTCTCTATACATATGCAGACCCCCTATACGAGCAGGACCCCTCTCTATATACATGCAGCACCCTCCCCCCTCTCTATACATATGCAGACCCCCTATACAAGCAGGACCCCCCTCTCTATATACATGCAGCACCCTCCCCCCTCTCTATACATATGCAGACCCCCTATACAAGCAGGACCCCCCCTCTATATACATGCAGCACCTTCCCCTCTCTCTATACATATGCAGACCCCCTATACAACAAGCAGGAACCTCTCTCTATATACATGCAGCACCCTCCCCCCTCTCTATATACATGCAGCACCCTCCCCCCTCTCTATACATATGCAGACCCCCTATACGAGCAGGACCCCTCTCTATATACATGCAGCACCTTCCCCTCTCTCTATACATATGCAGACCCCCTATACAACAAGCAGGACCCCTCTCTATATACATGCAGCACCCTCCCCCCTCTCTATATACATGCAGCACCCTCCCCCCTCTCTATATACATGCAGCACCCTCTCTATACATATGCAGCCTCGGCACGTGATGTCACTGCCACAACACATGACGTGACTACTTACTGGACCCGCCTTAAATACTCCTGCGGTGTCCGAGGAGGAGCAGCGGGGTCGAAGTCATCCAGTTCGCAGTCCCCCACCGGCAGCAGCCGCGGCATCAGCTCCTCTGGCCCGGAGTCCATGCCTGCCTGCCCGGTAGTAGCGGACCCGGCGTTGTCACGCACAGTGCTATCAGTGGAACGCACGCTACAACGAGGCTGCTGATTGGCTGCTCTCGCATGACAGTGCTCGTGCACAGCCGTCCGCGCCGCGCTCTGTGGACTCCACTGCAGATCCGCGCGGTAAATAAATAGTAAACTCATTCCCAACTTCAGTCTCACTGCGACTTTATCCCTTGGTAAACACATGTAGGTAAAACCGCAGCGTCTGCCCCGTGTATCGCGATGCGGATTACCTGGCATTCGTGCACAGACTTGTCCTGGAGGGGGGAGGTGCGGACTACACAGCGAGTGCGCCCCCTGAGCTGGGAGAATGCTGGGGTCGCCGGAGCTGTCAGTCTCTGCTCCTTGACGTGGCACCGGGCGCCGTCTGCTGGTGACGTCGTGAGCTGCGCTGTCTGGGCTGAAAGTTAGCGGAGCAAAGCGGACGGAGCGTGAGTGCTGCCCGGTAAGTGGAGAGAGCAGACCGGTGCATGTCAGCGGCGGAGGACGGGAGGGCACTGACTAGCGGCACTGACCCTGCACCCCAGCACTTGCTGCTGTGCCCGTAGATCGCAGGGATCGGCTCCGGGCACTTTATACAGGGCAGGATCCAGCTCTGGGCACTTTATACAGGGTAGTGATCAGCACCGGGCGCTTTATACAGGGCAGGATCAGCTCTGGGCACTTTATACAGGGTAGTGATCAGCAGCTGGCGCTTTATACAGGGTAATGATCAGCCCCGGGCATTTTATACAGAGCAGGATCAGCTCCGGGCACTTTATACAGAGCAGGATCAGCTTCGGGCACTTTATACAGGGCAGGATCGGTTCCGGGCGCTTATACAGAGCAGGATCCAGCTGTAGGCACTTTATACAGGGTAGTGATCAGCCCCGGGCACTTTATACAGAGCAGGAGCGGCTTTGGGCACTTTATACAGAGCAGGATCAGCTTCGGGCACTTTATACAGGGCAGGATCAGCTCCGGGCACTTTATATAGGGCGGGATTGGCTCTGGGCACTTTATACAGGGTAGGATCGGCTCCGGGCACATTATACAGCGCAGGATCTGCTCTGGGCACTTTATAGAGGGCGGGATTGGCTCTGGGCACTTTATACAGGGTAGGGATCAGCTCCGGAAACTTTATACAGAGCAGGATCAGCTCCGGGCACTTTATACAGAGTAGTGATCAGCTCTGGGCACTTTATACAGGGTAGGATCGGCTCTGGGCACATTATACAGCGCAGGATCTGCTCTGGGCACTTTATAGAGGGCGGGATTGGCTCCGGGCACTTTATACAGGGCAGGATCAGCTCTGGGCACTTTATACAGAGTAGGGATTGGCTCCGGGCAATTCATACAGAGCAGGATTAGCTCTGGGCACTTTATACAGTGGCAGGATCACCTCTGGGAACTTTATACAGGGCAGGATCGACTTTGGGCACTTTATACAGGGTAGATATTAGCTCCGGGCACTTTATACAGGGCAGGATCAGCTCCAGGCACTTTATACAGAGTAGGGATTGGCTCCGGGCAATTCATACAGGGCAGGATCGGCTCCGGGCACTTTATACAGGGTAGGGATCGGCTCCGGGCACTTTATTCAGGGTAGGATCGGCTCCGGGCACATTATACAGCGCAAGATCTGTTCTGAGCACATTATACAGAGCATGATCAGCTCTGGGCACTTTATACAGGGCAGGATCAGCTCTGGACACATTATACAGCGCAGGATCTGCTCTGGGCACTTTATACAGGGCAGGATCAGCTCCGGGCACTTTATATAGGGTGGGATTGGCTCTGGGCACTTTATACAGGGTAGGGATCGGCTCTGGGCACTTTATACAGGGTAGGGATCAGCTCCGGAAACTTTATACAGAGCAGGATCAGCTCCGGGCACTTTATACAGGGTAGGATCGGCTCTGGGCACATTATACAGTGCAGGATCTGCTCTGGGCACTTTATAGAGGGCGGGATTGGCTCCGGGCACTTTATACAGGGCAGGATGAGCTCTGGGCACTTTATACAGGGCAGGATCGGTTCCGGGCACTTATACAGAGCAGGATCCAGCTCTAGGCACTTTATACAGGGTAGTGATCAGCCCCGGGCACTTTATACAGAGCAGGAATGGCTTCGGGCACTTTATACAGAACAGGATCAGCTTCGGGCACTTTATACAGGGCAGGATCAGCTCCGGGCACTTTATATAGGGCGGGATTGGCTCTGGGCACTTTATATAGAGTAGGGATTGGCTCCGGGCAATTCATACAGGGCAGGATCGGCTCCGGTCACTTTATACAGGGTAAGGTTTGGCTCCGGGCACTTTATTCAGGGTAGGATTGGCTCTGGGCACTTTATACAGGGTAGGGATCAGCTCCGGAAACTTTATACAGAGCATGATCAGCTCCGGGCACTTTATACAGGGTAGTGATCAGCTCTGGCACTTTATACAGAGCAGGAACGGCTTCGGCCACTTTATAAAGAGCAGGATCAGCTTCGGGCACTTTATACAGGGCAGGATCAGCTCCGGGCACTTTATATAGGGTGGGATTGGCTCTGGGCACTTTATACAGAGTAGGGATTGGCTCCGGGCAATTCATACAGGGCAGGATCAGCTCTGGGCACTTTATACAGGGTAGGGATCGGCTCTGGGCACTTTATACAGGGTAGGGATCGGCTCCGGGCACTTTATACAGGGTAGGGATTGGCTCCGGGCACTTTATGCAAGGTAGGATCGGCTCTGGGCACATTATACAGCGCAGGATCTGCTCTGGGCACTTTATAGAGGGCGGGATTGGCTCTGGGCACTTTATACAGGATAGGGATCAGCTCTGGGCACTTTATACAGGGTAGGATCGGCTCTGGACACATTATACAGCTCAGGATCTGCTCTGGGCACTTTATACAGGGCAGGATCAGCTCCGGGCACTTTATATAGGGTGGGATTGGCTCTGGGCACTTTATACAGAGTAGGGATTGGCTCCGGGCAATTCATATGGGCACTTTATACAGGGTAGGGATCGGCACAGGGAACATTATACAGAGCATGATCAGGTCTGGGCACTTTGTACAGGGTAGTGATCAGCTCTGGGCACTTTATACAGGGCGGGATTGGCTCTGGGCACTTTATACACGGTAGGGATCAGCTTCGGGCACTTTATACAGAGCAGCATCAGCTCCGGGCACATTATACAGAGCATGATCAGCTCTGGGCACTTTATACAGGGTAGTGATCAGCTCTGGGCACTTTATACAGGGTAGGATCGGCTCTGGGCATTTTATACAGGGCGGTATCGGCTTTGGGCACTTTACACAGGGCGACATCTGCTTTGCGCACTTTATACAGGGGAGGATCGGCTCTGGGCACTTTACACAGGGCAGGATCGGCTCTGTTCACTTTATACAGGGGAGGATCGGCTCTGGGCACTTTACACAGGGCAGGATCGGCTCTGGGCACTTTATACAGGGGAAAATCGGCTCTGGGCACTTTATACAGGAAGACACAAAAGAGAATAGTAAAACCAAAAACACTCAGTTTGAAAAAATGTTGCAGTAATCCGCAAGTGCTAGTAAAAGATGTAAAAAACAGGGTATTTGGTTGATACGTTTTTTGCAAAAAATGTATACTAAGCTGCTCTACCAATCTTCACGGTATACCCTTATCAGAGCAGTCCTAACTAATGTATGCAATCCCTATCTGATGTATTTAAAAACCTGATCATCTGTATATAACCTGTGTGAACAGGGTTCAGAGAGGAAAAATCCATGTGTGCATACAGGGTAGAACAGCTTTTGTGCAGATAGCCCAAGAGGAGTGGTGGAACTCCCCAGTCTTGTAGACACAAGAGAACAATTATGGAAACAGGAACACATGGGCTACTTGCACAGTGAACAAGTCTGTATGATCATGTTCACACACCACCAAGAAACCTGAAGACACAAAAGAGAATAGTAAAACCAAAAACACTCAGTTTGAAAAAATGTTGCAGTAATCCGCAAGTGCTAGTAAAAGATGTAAAAAACAGGGTATTTGGTTGATACGTTTTTTGCAAAAAATGTATACTAAGCTGCTCTACCAATCTTCACGGTATACCCTTATCAGAGCAGTCCTAACTAATGTATGCAATCCCTATCTGATGTATTTAAAAACCTGATCGTCTGTATATAACCTGTGTGAACAGGGTTCAGAGAGGAAAAATCCATGTGTGCATACAGGGTAGAACAGCTTTTGTGCAGATAGCCCAAGAGGAGTGGTGGAACTCCCCAGTCTTGTAGACACAAGAGAACAATTATGGAAACAGGAACACATGGGCTACTTGCACAGTGAACAAGTCTGTATGATCATGTTCACACACCACCAAGAAACCTGAAGACACAAAAGAGAATAGTAAAACCAAAAACACTCAGTTTGAAAAAATGTTGCAGTAATCCGCAAGTGCTAGTAAAAGATGTAAAAAACAGGGTATTTGGTTGATACGTTTTTTGCAAAAAATGTATACTAAGCTGCTCTACCAATCTTCACGGTATACCCTTATCAGAGCAGTCCTAACTAATGTATGCAATCCCTATCTGATGTATTTAAAAACCTGATCATCTGTATATAACCTGTGTGAACAGGGTTCAGAGAGGAAAAATCCATGTGTGCATACAGGGTAGAACAGCTTTTGTGCAGATAGCCCAAGAGGAGTGGTGGAACTCCCCAGTCTTGTAGACACAAGAGAACAATTATGGAAACAGGAACACATGGGCTACTTGCACAGTGAACAAGTCTGTATGATCATGTTCACACACCACCAAGAAACCTGAAGACACAAAAGAGAATAGTAAAACCAAAAACACTCAGTTTGAAAAAATGTTGCAGTAATCCGCAAGTGCTAGTAAAAGATGTAAAAAACAGGGTATTTGGTTGATACGTTTTTTGCAAAAAATGTATACTAAGCTGCTCTACCAATCTTCACGGTATACCCTTATCAGAGCAGTCCTAACTAATGTATGCAATCCCTATCTGATGTATTTAAAAACCTGATCATCTGTATATAACCTGTGTGAACAGGGTTCAGAGAGGAAAAATCCATGTGTGCATACAGGGTAGAACAGCTTTTGTGCAGATAGCCCAAGAGGAGTGGTGGAACTCCCCAGTCTTGTAGACACAAGAGAACAATTATGGAAACAGGAACACATGGGCTACTTGCACAGTGAACAAGTCTGTATGATCATGTTCACACACCACCAAGAAACCTGAAGACACAAAAGAGAATAGTAAAACCAAAAACACTCAGTTTGAAAAAATGTTGCAGTAATCCGCAAGTGCTAGTAAAAGATGTAAAAAACAGGGTATTTGGTTGATACATTTTTTGCAAAAAATGTATACTAAGCTGCTCTACCAATCTTCACGATATACCCTTATCAGAGCAGTCCTAACTAATGTATGCAATCCCTATCTGATGTATTTAAAAACCTGATCATCTGTATATAACCTGTGTGAACAGGGTTCAGAGAGGAAAAATCCATGTGTGCATACAGGGTAGAACAGCTTTTGTGCAGATAGCCCAAGAGGAGTGGTGGAACTCCCCAGTCTTGTAGACACAAGAGAACAATTATGGAAACAGGAACACATGGGCTACTTGCACAGTGAACAAGTCTGTATGATCATGTTCACACACCACCAAGAAACCTGAAGACACAAAAGAGAATAGTAAAACCAAAAACACTCAGTTTGAAAAAATGTTGCAGTAATCCGCAAGTGCTAGTAAAAGATGTAAAAAACAGAGTATTTGGTTGATACGTTTTTTGCAAAAAATGTATACTAAGCTGCTCTACCAATCTTCACGGTATACCCTTATCAGAGCAGTCCTAACTAATGTATGCAATCCCTATCTGATGTATTTAAAAACCTGATCATCTGTATATAACCTGTGTGAACAGGGTTCAGAGAGGAAAAATCCATGTGTGCATACAGGGTAGAACAGCTTTTGTGCAGATAGCCCAAGAGGAGTGGTGGAACTCCCCAGTCTTGTAGACACAAGAGAACAATTATGGAAACAGGAACACATGGGCTACTTGCACAGTGAACAAGTCTGTATGATCATGTTCACACACCACCAAGAAACCTGAAGACACAAAAGAGAATAGTAAAACCAAAAACACTCAGTTTGAAAAAATGTTGCAGTAATCCGCAAGTGCTAGTAAAAGATGTAAAAAACAGGGTATTTGGTTGATACGTTTTTTGCAAAAAATGTATACTAAGCTGCTCTACCAATCTTCACGGTATACCCTTATCAGAGCAGTCCTAACTAATGTATGCAATCCCTATCTGATGTATTTAAAAACCTGATCATCTGTATATAACCTGTGTGAACAGGGTTCAGAGAGGAAAAATCCATGTGTGCAAGTAGCCCATGTGTTCCTGTTTCCATAATTGTTCTCTTGTGTCTACAAGACTGGGGAGTTCCACCACTCCTCTTGGGCTATCTGCACAAAAGCTGTTCTACCCTGTATGCACACATGGATTTTTCCTCTCTGAACCCTGTTCACACAGGTTATATACAGATGATCAGGTTTTTAAATACATCAGATAGGGATTGCATACATTAGTTAGGACTGCTCTGATAAGGGTATACCGTGAAGATTGGTAGAGCAGCTTAGTATACATTTTTTGCAAAAAACGTATCAACCAAATACCCTGTTTTTTACATCTTTTACTAGCACTTGCGGATTACTGCAACATTTTTTCAAACTGAGTGTTTTTGGTTTTACTATTCTCTTTTGTGTCTTCAGGTTTCTTGGTGGTGTGTGAACATGATCATACAGACTTGTTCACTGTGCAAGTAGCCCATGTGTTCCTGTTTCCATAATTGTCCTCTTGTGTCTACAAGACTGGGGAGTTCCACCACTCCTCTTGGGCTATCTGCACAAAAGCTGTTCTACCCTGTATGCACACATGGATTTTTCCTCTCTGAACCCTGTTCACACAGGTTATATACAGATGATCAGGTTTTTAAATACATCAGATAGGGATTGCATACATTAGTTAGGACTGCTCTGATAAGGGTATACCGTGAAGATTGGTACAGCAGCTTAGTATACATTTTTTGCAAAAAACGTATCAACCAAATACCCTGTTTTTTACATCTTTTACTAGCACTTGCGGATTACTGCAACATTTTTTCAAACTGAGTGTTTTTGGTTTTACTATTCTCTTTTGTGTCTTCAGGTTTCTTGGTGGTGTGTGAACATGATCATACAGACTTGTTCACTGTGCAAGTAGCCCATGTGTTCCTGTTTCCATAATTGTTCTCTTGTGTCTACAAGACTGGGGAGTTCCACCACTCCTCTTGGGCTATCTGCACAAAAGCTGTTCTACCCTGTATGCACACATGGATTTTTCCTCTCTGAACCCTGTTCACACAGGTTATATACAGATGATCAGGTTTTTAAATACATCAGATAGGGATTGCATACATTAGTTAGGACTGCTCTGATAAGGGTATACCGTGAAGATTGGTAGAGCAGCTTAGTATACATTTTTTGCAAAAAACGTATCAACCAAATACCCTGTTTTTTACATCTTTTACTAGCACTTGCGGATTACTGCAACATTTTTTCAAACTGAGTGTTTTTGGTTTTACTATTTTCTTTTGTGTCTTCAGGTTTCTTGGTGGTGTGTGAACATGATCATACAGACTTGTTCACTGTGCAAGTAGCCCATGTGTTCCTGTTTCCATAATTGTTCTCTTGTGTCTACAAGACTGGGGAGTTCCACCACTCCTCTTGGGCTATCTGCACAAAAGCTGTTCTACCCTGTATGCACACATGGATTTTTCCTCTCTGAACCCTGTTCACACAGGTTATATACAGATGATCAGATTTTTAAATACATCAGATAGGGATTGCATACATTAGTTAGGACTGCTCTGATAAGGGTATACCGTGAAGATTGGTAGAGCAGCTTAGTATACATTTTTTGCAAAAAACGTATCAACCAAATACCCTGTTTTTTACATCTTTTACTAGCACTTGCGGATTACTGCAACATTTTTTCAAACTGAGTGTTTTTGGTTTTACTATTCTCTTTTGTGTCTTCAGGTTTCTTGGTGGTGTGTGAACATGATCATACAGACTTGTTCACTGTGCAAGTAGCCCATGTGTTCCTGTTTCCATAATTGTTCTCTTGTGTCTACAAGACTGGGGAGTTCCACCACTCCTCTTGGGCTATCTGCACAAAAGCTGTTCTACCCTGTATGCACACATGGATTTTTCCTCTCTGAACCCTGTTCACACAGGTTATATACAGATGATCAGATTTTTAAATACATCAGATAGGGATTGCATACATTAGTTAGGACTGCTCTGATAAGGGTATACCGTGAAGATTGGTAGAGCAGCTTAGTATACATTTTTTGCAAAAAACGTATCAACCAAATACCCTGTTTTTTACATCTTTTACTAGCACTTGCGGATTACTGCAACATTTTTTCAAACTGGTTGCACTTTATACAGGGTAGGATTGGCTCTGGGCACTTTATACAGGGGAGAATCGGCTCTGGGCACTTTACACAGGGCAGGAGCAGCTCTGGGCATTTTATACAGGGCGGGATCGGCTTTGGGCACTTTATACAGGGCAGGATCTGCTCTGCGCACTTTATACAGGGGAGGATTGGCTCTGCGCACTTTATACAGGGGAGTATCGGCTCTGGGCACTTTACACAGGGCAGGATTGACTCTGGGCACTTTACACAGGGCAGGATTGGCTCTGGGCACTTTATACAGGGCAGGATCGGCTCTGGGCACTTTATACAGGGGAGGATCGGCTCGGGGCACTTTACACAGAGCAAGATCGGCTCTGGGCACTTTATACAGGGGAGGATCGGCTCTGGGCACTTTACACAGGGCAGGATCGGCTCTGCGCACTTTATACAGGGGAGGATCGGCTCTGGGCACTTTACACAGGGCATGATCGGCTCTGGGCACTTTACACGGGAGAATCGGCTCTGGGCACTTTATACAGGGAAGGATTGGCTCTGGGCACTTTATACAGGGGAGAATCGGCTCTGGGCACTTTACACAGGGCAGGAGCGGCTCTGGGCATTTTATACAGGGCGGGATCAGCTTTGGGCACTTTACACAGGGCAGCATTTGCTCTGCGCACTTTATACAGGGGAGGATCGGCTCTGCACACTTTATACAGGGGAGGATCGGCTCTGGGCACTTTACACAGGGCAAGATCGGCTCTGGGCACTTTATACAGGGGAGGATCGGCTCTGGGCACTTTACACAGGGCAGGATCGGCTCTGGGCACTTTATACAGGGGAGAATCGGCTCTGGGCACTTTATACAGGGCAGGATTGGCTCTGGGCATTTTATACAGGGCGGGATCGGCATTGGGCACTTTACACAGGGAAGCATCTGCTCTGCGCACTTTATACAGGGGAGGATCAGCTCTGGGCACTTTACACAGGGCGGGATCGGCTCTGCGCACTTTATGCAGGGCAGGGACCAGCTCCTGGCACTTTATACTGGGCAGGATCGACTGGGCATTTATACAGGGCAGGATCGGCTCTGGGCACACACAGTAGCAGCAAAAGACATGAGATTTTTAAACTCTTCTTCACAGGGTGCAGTTTTTTTCTCATCTTACTGAGTTGTGGTGTTTTTTTTTTAAATTAGATCAGAGCATGTTAATTCTTTCAGCATTTTTGCTGCATTTTTTTTTTACCCATAACTGAATGAGTGGTAGAACACATTAAAAACCGTATGAAAAACACAAATCATGTGCGCAGTGTTTTTCCTGCCAATGCTGCATTTTTCCTGCAGAGAAAAGCACTAGAAAGCACTGAGTGAACATGCCCTTATTCCTCCATATGCTTATTCAGGACTGATGTTGCCTTCTTATTTTCCAGATTTTTCATAGCAAAAAATTCTGTTTTGCTCTTTACAAGTTTAATGAACAAATATGATCACAATTATAAAATGGAACGTGACGAGGTGCCCAGAGCTGACTACACTTCAAAAGCAGCTGCAAAAAAATATGTGGCACATAAATGGGCTTCAACGTGGGCAGCGAAGGGTGTAATCATAAGGGTTAAATTACCTAAGACCATGGATGTCAAACTGCAGACACATAGATATGCCCCAAAGCTAAATCAAGTCATTATAGGCTGGCATCAATGGGTTATGGGCACAAGAGCTGGCACCATGGTGGGCAGACAGACAATTATCACAGATTCAGAAAAGTACGGTACCTGATGTTTTTAAAGGGTTCAATGGCTGTGTCACCGATCTCACACTGCCTGCACATAGTTAGGGATGCCCTGTATCACATATTATTCACACTAGGCTGCCTAAAAGTAGGCAAACAGCTATTTTCCATTGCTTCAAATAACTGGTGTCCTTAAAGGGTTAATTGAATTTTGGGCCACCCTTCTCACACTGCAGTCATACAGAAAGGGATGCCCGCATCAAATTCAGTCTACCTCAGGCAGGCCCGAATGGGTTCTGCGCACGTTTTACTAATTTTAATAAGTAACTGGTGTTTCCTAAGGGTTAATTTACTTTGGGCCACTTATCTGAAATCACCAGCAAACAGATAGAGATGCCCAACATAAAATGTAGGTCACCCTAGAATGTCCGAAGCAAGTTCTTGTCATAAGAGCTTGCATCAAAGTGGGCAGACAGACATTTTTCAGAGATTCAAATAAGTAATGTTTTTAAAGGGGTAAAAACTGAAGTTCTACAGTACAGACCAAAAGTTTGGACACACCTTCTCATTTAAAAATTTTTCTGTATTTTCATGACTATGAAAATTGTACAGTCACACCGAAGGCATCAAAACTATGAATTAACACATGTGGAATTATATACTTAACAAAAAAGTGTGAAACAACTGAAATTATGTCTTATATTCTAGGTTCATCAAAGCAGCTACCTTTTGCTTTGATGACTGCTTTGCACACTCTTGGCATTCTCTTGATGAGCTTCAAGAGGTAGTCACCGGGAATAGTTTTCACTTCACAGGTGTGCCCTGTCAGGTTTAATAAGTGGGATTTCTTGCCTTATAAATGGGGTTGGGACGATCAGTGTGTTGTGCATAAGTCTGGTGGATACACAGCTGATAATCCTACTGAATAGACTGTTACAATTTGTATTATGGCAAGAAAAAAGCAGCTAAGTAAAGAAAAACGAGTGGCCATCATTACTTCAAGAAATGAAGGTCAGCCAGTCCGAAAAATTGGGAAAACTCTGAAAGTGTCCCCAAGTGCAGTGGCAAAAATCATCAAGCGCTACAAAGAAACTGGCTCACATGAGGACCGCCCCAGGAAAGGAAGACCAAGAGTCACCTCTGCTTCTGAGGATAAGTTTATCCGAGTCACCAGCCTCAGAAATCGCAGGTTAACAGTAGCTCAGATTAGAGACCAGGTCAATGCCACACAGAGTTCTAGCAGCAGACACATGTCTACAACAACTGTTAAGAGGAGACTTTGTGCAGCAGGCCTTCATGGTAAAATAGCTGCTAGGAAACCTCTGCTAAGGACAGGCAACTAGCAGAAGAGACTCGTTTCTGCTAAAGGACACAAGGAATGGACGTTAGACCAATGGAAATCTGTGCTTTGGTCTGATGAGTCAAAATTTGAGATCTTTGGTTCCAACCACCGTGTCTTTGTGCGACGCATAAAAGGTGAACGGATGGACTCTACATGCCTGGTTCCCACCATGAAGCATGGAGGAGGAGGTGTGATGGTGTGGGGGTGCTTTGCTGGTGACACTGTTGGGGATTTATTCAAAATTGAAGGCATACTGAACCAACATGGCTACGACAGCATCTTGCAGCGGCATGCTATTCCATCCGGTTTGCGTTAAGTTGGACCATCATTTATTTTTCAACAGGACAATGACCCCAAACACACCTCCAGGCTGTGTAAGGGCTATTTGACCAAGAAGAAGAGTGATGGGGTGCTACGCCAGATGACCTGGCCTCCACAGTCACCAGACCTGAACCCAATCGAGATGGTTTGGGGTGAGCTGGACTGCAGAGTGAAGGCAAAAGGGCCAACAAGTGCTAAGCATCTCTGGGAACTCCTTCAAGATTGTTGGAAGACCATTCCCGGTGACTACCTCTTGAAGCTCATCAAGAGAATGCCAAGAGTGTGCAAAGCAGTCATCAAAGTAAAAGGTGGCTACTTTGAAGAACCTAGAATATAAGACATAATTTCAGTTGTTTCACACTTTTTTGTTAAGTATATAATTCCACATGTGTTAATTCATAGTTTTGATGCCTTCAGTGTGAATGTACAATTTTCATAGTCATGAAAATACAGAAAAATCTTTAACCCCTCTCTGACCTTAGACGTACTATCCCGTCGAGGTGCCCTGGGCCTATCTGACCCTCGACGGGATAGTACGTCATAGCAATCGGCCGCGCTCACAGGGGGAGCACGGCCATTCGCGGCCGGGTGTCAGCTGCCTATTGCAGCTGACATCCGGCGCTATGTCCCAGGACCGGTCACGGACCGCTCCCGGCACATCACGATCAAACATGATCGCGGTGTGCCGGCAGTACAGGGAAGCGTCGCGCAGGGAGGGGGCTCCCTGCGGGCTTCCCTGAGACCCCCGCAGCAACGCGATGTGATCGCGTTGCTGCAAGGGTCTCCTTACCTCCCTCCCTGTAGCAGGCCCGGATCCAAGATGGCCGTGGCATCCGGGTCCTGCAGGGAGGGAGGTGGCTTACCAAGTGCCTGCTCAGAGCAGGCGCTTGGTAAGGCTGCAGTGCTCTATGTCAGATCACTGATCTGACAGAGTGCTGTGCAAACTTTCAGATCAGTGATCTGTGATGTCCCCCCCTGGGACAAAGTAAAAAAGTTTAAAAAAAAATTCCACATGTGTAAAAAAAAAAAAAAAATCCTAAATAATGAAAAAAAAAAATATATATATATTATTCCCATAAATACATTTCTTTAAATAAAAAAACAAACAATAAAAGTACACATATTTAGTATCGCCGCGTCCGTAACGACCCCACCTATAAAACTGTCCCACTAGTTAACCCCTTTAGTAAACACCGTACGAAAAAGAAAAAACAAGGCAAAAAACAACGCTTTTGTCACGCTCACGCCCTGACTGGTTGGCGTGAGCTCGGGGGGTTTGTGGCCCCACTGAGCCACAAACCAGACTACCCTGGAAGGGGCGTGACTATGACAGCTGCCTGGGTTTTCACTGGAGCCTCTGATGGTGAGGTCAGGCTTGTGCAGCAGGCAGCTGCCAGGTGCTACTCCAGGGTGGTGTCTGGCTGTGGCTGCTGATCCCACTTGGGAGACAGGAACACCAGGATTGGTGCAGGCAGGAACGGCAGGACTGGCAGGAACACAGGATTGAAAGGCACGGCAGAGAACACAGGACTGGTTGATGTGGTATATGAAGGAACAGGTTGGGGCCTGTTCACACTGGAGGTGCAGGTACGGATATGTAGTTTGGAGGAACAGGTAGGGACCTGTTCACACTGGAGGTGCAGGAAAGGAAACAAGCAGAAAGGAATGAGGTATGAAGGAACAGGTTGGGACCTGTTCACACAGGTGATGTAGGAACGGAAACAAGCCAGAAGGAAAGGAGAATGAAGGAACAGGTTGGGACCTGTTCACACAGGAAGAAAACCGCAAGGCTGCAGATAGGAATGGTAGAGCAGCAAGAGATAGTGTAGCAACAAAAGCTAAGCAGAGCAGAACCGCAAGGAATACGGAGAGGAGCTGCAGCGAGAGGTTTCTCAGCAAAGCAGAGTGGAACCACAAGGAATGTGGAGAGGAGCTGCAGCAAGGAATAACTGCAGCAGCAGAAGATAAGCAGAGCTGAACCACAAGGAATGCGGAGAGGAGCTGCAGCAAGAGATTACTGCAGCAACGGGAGCGGAGCAGAGTAGAACGGAGCAGAACCGCAGGAGTGCGGAGCAGAGGTAAAACCACAAAGGTATAGAGCAGGCAGAGCCTCAAGAGTGCGGAGTGTAAGCAGACTGAGAACACAAGGAAAGACACAGCAGGGAAGGAAGCCACAGACAAGGAGACCGAAATAAGACTAAGTACAGACAAGGCAAAGGAACAAGACAAGAAACAAGGACAAAGACACAGGGACCAGGATATTCTGCCTCCTGGAGGGCGGACAAGATCAAGGCAATAGCACAGAGAAAAGCCTCCAGAGAGGGAGTAACTCAGAGCAAGGCCTGGCAAACTCAGAAGCTAAACACAAACTGAGCTAACACATTGCACAGGCCCAGACCACTGGGTGGAGCTGCACTATATACTGAAGGCCTCTTGGTAATTGGTCAGGAACAGATTAGACAGGTGCACCTGATTCCTATAAGAACTAGAGAGTTCAGGCGCCGCCTGATACACAGCCATGAAGCATGCAGAGAGCAGAGACACAGAACATGGAGCTGGCAAGAAACAGAAACCACATCATGACCTGGAGCAGTGGGTGAGATAGTGTGAGAGATGTGAGGCCATGCCGTGATGCCAGCAGAGTTGTTACAGCTTTATTGTCATACCGCCGAACAAAAAGTGGAGTAACACGCGATAAAAAAGACAGATATAAATAACCATGGTACCGCTGAAAACGTCATCTTGTCCCGCAAAAAACGAGCCGCCATACAGCATCATCAGTGAAAAAATAAAAAAGTTATAGTCCTCAGAATAAAGCGATGCAAAAATAATTATTTTTTCTATAAAATAGTTTTTATCGTATAAAAGCGCCAAAACATAAAAAATATAAATGAGGTATCGATGTAATCGTACTGACCCGAAGAATAAAACAGCTTTATCAATTTTACCAAACGCAGAACGTTATATACGCCTCCCCCAAAAGAAGGTCATGAATAGCTGGTTTTCGGTCTTTCTGCCTCACAAAAATCAGAATAAAAAGCGATCAAAAAATGTCTCGTGCCCGAAAATGTCACCAATAAAAACGTTAACTCGTCCCGCAAAAAACAAGACCTCACATGACCACCTCCTTCAGAGCTCGTCCCATGTTGCTCCTAAACCACCAGTTCATAACAGTACAAGTGGCCTATAATGAATTAAATGCATCTCAAAAGAAGGGAAAAAAAATTCTCAGCCATTTTTTTTTTTCTGCACTCTGTTTTGTCTTTTTTTTTCCTCTTAATCTCTGGGTGGTTCAGGATTTTGGCACTGGCATGGATGTTCAGGGTTTGTTTTCTCATGTGGATCAACTTGCTGCAAGAGTACAGAGTATCCAAGATTATGTTGTCCAGACTCCGGCTTTAGAGCCTAAAATTCCTACTCCTGATTTGTTTTTTGGGGACAGATCCAAGTTTTTGAACTTTAAAAATAACTGCAAATTGTTTTTTGCTTTGAAACCCCGTTCCTCTGGTAATCCCATTCAGCAGGTTAAAATTGTCATCTCTCTGCTGCGTGGTGACCCTCAGGACTGGGCATTCTACCTTGAATCAGGGGATCCGGCATTGCTGAATGTAGACGCATTTTTTCAAGCGCTCGGATTATTGTATGACGAACCTAATTCTGTGGATCATGCAGAAAAAACCCTGTTGGCCCTGTGTCAAGGTCAGGAAGCGGCAGAATTATACTGCCAGAAATTTAGAAAGTGGTCTGTGCTCACTAAATGGAATGAGGATGCTCTGGCTGCAATTTTCAGAAAAGGTCTTTCTGAAGCCCTTAAAGATGTTATGGTGGGCTTCCCTACGCCTGCTGGTTTGAGCGAATCTATGTCTCTAGCCATTCCGATTGATCGGCGTCTGCGCAAGCGCAAAGCTGTGCACCATATGGCAGTGTCCTCTGAGCAGAGTCCTGAGCCTATGCAATGTGATAGGCTTTTGACTAGAGCAGAACGGCAGGAATTCAGACGTCAGAATAGGCTGTGTTTTTACTGTGGTGATTCTGCTCAAGTTATTTCTGATTGCCCTAAGCGTACTAAGAGGGTCACTAGGTCTGTTACCATCAGTACTGTACAGCCTACATTTCTCTTATCTGTGACCCTGATTTGCTCATTATCGTCCTTTTCTGTCATGGCATTTGTGGATTCAGGCGCTGCCCTGAACTTAATGGACTTGGAATTCGCCAGGCGCTGGGGTTTTTCCTTGCAGCCTTTGCAGAGCCCTATTCCTTTGAGGGGCATTGATGCTACACCATTGGCCAAGGATAAACCTCAGTACTGGACGCAGCTGACCATGTACATGGCTCCAGCACATCAGGAAGATTGCCGTTTTCTGGTGTTGCATAACCTGCATGATGTTGTTGTACTGGGTTTTCCATGGTTACAGGAACATAATCCGGTGCTGGATTGGAAAACTATGTCTGTGACTAGTTGGGGTTGTCAAGGGGTACATAGTGACGTTCCTTTGATGTCAATTTCCTCTTCCCCCTCTTCTGAGGTCCCTGAGTTTTTGTCGGATTTCCAGGATGTATTTGATGAGCCCAAGTCCAGTTCCCTTCCTCCACATAGGGACTGTGATTGTGCTATTAACTTGATTCCTGGCTGCAAGTTCCCTAAGGGCCGACTTTTCAATCTGTCTGTGCTAGAGCATGCCGCCATGCGGAGTTATGTTAAGGAGTCTTTGGAGAAGGGGCATATTCAGCCGTCTTCGTCACCATTGGGAGCGGGTTTCATTTTTGTTGCAAAGAAGAATGGCTCCTTGAGACCCTGTATAGATTATCGTCTTCTTAATAAGATCACGGTCAAATTCCAATACCCCTTGCCTTTGCTTTCTGATTTGTTTGCTCGGATTAAGGGGGCTAGTTGGTTTACTAAGATTGACCTTCGAGGGGCATATAATCTTGTTCGTATTAAACAGGGTGACGAATGGAAAACTGCATTTAATACGCCCGAAGGCCATTTTGAATATCTTGTGATGCCTTTCGGGCTTTCTAATGCTCCTTCTGTATTTCAGTCCTTCATGCGTGATATTTTCCGCAATTACCTTGATAAATTCATGATTGTGTATTTGGATGATATTTAGATTTTTTCCGATGATTGGGAGTCTCATGTGAAGCAGGTCAGGATGGTATTCCAGATCCTTCGTGATAATGCTTTATTTGTGAAGGGGTCTAAGTGCCTATTCGGAGTTCAGAAGGTTTCTTTTTTGGGTTTTATTTTTTCTCCCTCGTCTATGGAAATGGATCCTGTTAAGGTCCAAGCCATTCATGACTGGATTCAACCCACATCTGTGAAGAGCCTTCAGAAATTTTTGGGCTTTGCTAATTTCTTTCGCCGTTTCATTGCCAACTTTTCCAGTGTGGTTAAGCCCCTTACTGATTTGACGAAGAAAGGCGCTGATGTGACGAATTGGTCCTCTGCGGCTGCTGAGGCCTTTCAGGAGCTTAAACGCCGATTTACTTCTGCTCCTGTGTTGCGTCAGCCGGATGTTTCTCTTCCTTTTCAGGTTGAGGTTGACGCTTCTGAGATTGGGGCAGGGGCCGTTTTGTCTCAGAGGAATTCTGATGGTTCTTTGATGAAACCGTGTGCTTTTTTTTCCAGAAAGTTTTCGCCTGCGGTGCACAATTATGACGTCGGCAATCGTGAGTTGTTGGCTATGAAGTGGGCATTTGAGGAGTGGTGACATTGGCTTGAGGGGGCCAAGCACCGTATTGTGGTCCTGACCGATCATAAGAATCTGGTTTACCTCGAGTCGGCCAAGCGGCTGAATCCTAGACAGGCTCGATGGTCCCTGTTTTTCTCCCGTTTTGAGTTTGTGGTCTCGTATCTTCTGGGATCTAAGAATGTTAAGGCTGATGCCCTCTCTAGGAGTTTTTTGCCTGATTCTCCTGGAGTCCTTGAGCTGGTTGGCATTCTTAAGGAAGGGGTGATTCTTTCTGCCATCTCCCCTGATTTGCGGCGGGTGCTTCAGGAATTTCAGGCTGATAAACCTGAGCGCTGTCCAGTGGGGAAGCTGTTTGTTCCTGATAGATGGACAAGTAAGGTAATTTCTGAGGTTCATTGTTCAGTGTTGGCTGGTCATCCTGGGATTTTTGGTACCAGAGATTTGGTTGCTAGGTCCTTTTGGTGGCCTTCCTTGTCGCGGGATGTGCGTGCTTTTTTGCAGTCCTGTGGGACTTGCGCCCGGGCCAAGCCTTGCTGTTCCCGCGCTAGTGGGTTGCTTTTGCCGTTGCCGGTCCCTGAGAGGCCATGGACGCATATTTCCATGGATTTTATTTCGGATCTTCCTGTTTCCCAGAAGATGTCTGTTATCTGGGTGGTTTGTGACCGGTTCTCTAAAATGGTCCATCTGGTACCTTTGACTAAGTTGCCTTCCTCCTCAGATTTGGTTCCATTGTTTTTTCAGCATGTGGTTCGTTTGCATGGCATTCCGGAGAATATTGTGTCTGACAGAGGTTCCCAGTTTGTTTCTAGGTTTTGGCGGTCGTTTTGTGCTAGGATGGGCATTGATTTGTCTTTTTCTTCGGCGTTTCATCCTCAGACAAATGGCCAAACTGAGCGAACTAATCAGACCTTGGAAACCTATTTGAGATGCTTTGTGTCTGCTGATCAGGATGATTGGGTGGCTTTCTTGCCGTTGGCCGAGTTTGCCCTTAATAATAGGGCTAGTTCGGCTACTTTGGTTTCACCTTTCTTTTGTAATTTTGGTTTTCATCCTCGTTTTTCTTCGGGGCAGGTTGAGCCTTCTGATTGTCCTGGTGTGGATTCTGTGGTGGACAGGTTACAGCAGATTTGGACTCATGTGGTAGACAATTTGACGTTGTCTCAGGAAAAGGCTCAACGTTTTGCTAACCGCCGTCGGTGTGTTGGTTCCCGGCTTCGTGTGGGGGATTTGGTTTGGTTGTCTTCTCGTCATGTTCCTATAAAAGTTTCTTCCCGTAAGTTTAAGCCTCGGTTTATTGGTCCTTATAAGATTTCTGAAATTATCAATCCGGTGTCTTTTCGTTTGGCCCTTCCAGCCTCTTTTGCCATTCATAATGTTTTCCATAGATCTTTGTTACGGAGATATGTGGTGCCCTTTGTTCCCTCAGTTGATCCTCCTGCCCCGGTGTTGGTTGAGGGAGAGTTGGAATATGAGGTTGAAAAAATTTTGGATTCTCGTTTTTCGAGGCGGAGGCTTCAGTATCTTGTCAAGTGGAAGGGTTATGGCCAGGAGGATAATTCTTGGGCTGTTGCCTCCGATGTCCATGCCGCCGATTTGGTTCGTGCTTTTCACTTGGCTCGTCCTGATCGGCCTGGGGGCTCTGGTGAGGGTTCGGTGACCGCTCCTCAAGGGGGGGGGTACTGTTGTGAATTCCGCTCTTGGGCTCCCTCCGGTGGTTGCAAGTGGCACTTTTGTGAGTTCTGCTCTTGGGCTCCCTCCGGTGGTTTTAAGTGGTATGGCTGCTCCTTGGATTTAGCACTCTGCAGCTGCTTCCACTGATTGTCTTTCTGATCGGCTATTTACACATCTCTGCTTGGATTTCCCTGATATCCTGACCAGTTCAGCAAAGATGAGTCCTTGCTTTGCTCTTTTCTGTCCACATGTAGTGGACTTAATTGTTCTGTATATTCTATGTTTTTTGTCCAGCTTGTCAGTATGGATTTATTTAGTTAAGCTGGAAGTTCTGGGAAGCAGATTTACCCTCCACACCTTTAGTCAGGTGTGGAGATTTTTGTAAACTCTGTGTGGGTTTTTCTGGTTTTTTAATACTGACCGCACAGTATTCTGTCCTGTTCTATCTATCTAGCTAGACTGGCCTCCTTTGCTACATCCTGGTTTCATTCTACGTATGTCATTTCCCTCTCCACTCACAGTCATTATTTGTGGGGGGCTGTCTATCCTTTGGGGATTTTCTCTGAGGCAAGATAGCTTTCCTGTTTCTATCTTTAGGGGTAGTTAGTTCTCCAGCTGTGACGAGGTGTCTAGGGAGTGACAGGAACATCCCACGGCTACTGCTAGTGTTGTGTTAAGATTAGGAACTGCGGTCAGTACAGGTACCACCTCCTTCAGAGCTCGTCCCATGTTGCTCCTAGACCACCAGTTCATAACAGGCTAGGGTTAGGGTTAAGGCTAGGGTTAAGGCTACAGTTAGGGTTGGGGCTAAAGTTAGGGTTAGGGTTGGGGCTAAAGTTAGGGTTAGGGTTTGGATTACATTTACGGTTGGGAATAGGGTTGGGATTAGGGTTAGGGGTGTGTCTGGGTTAGTGGTGTCGTTAGGGTTACCGTTGGGATTAGGGTTAGGGGTGTGTTTGCATTAGGGTTTCAGTTATAATTGGGGGGTTTCCACTGTTTAGGCACATCAGGGGCTCTCCAAACGTGACATGGCGTCCGATCTCAATTCCAGCCAATTCTGCATTGAAAATGTAAAACGGTGCTCCTTCCCTTCCGAGCTCTCCCGTGTGCCCAAACAGGGTTTTACCCCAACATATGGGGTATCAGCGTACTCAGAACAAATTGGACAACAACTTTTGGGGTCCAATTTCTCCTGTCACCCTTGGGAAAATACAAAACTGCGGGCTAAAAAATAATTTTGGGGGGAAAAATTTTTTTTATTCTCACGGCTCTGCATTATAAACTGTAGTGAAACACTTGGGGGTTCAAAGTTCTCACAACACATCTAGATAAGTTCCTTGAGGGGTCTAGTTTCCTATATGGGGTCACTTGTGGGGGGTTTCTACTGTTTAGGTACATTAGGGGCTCTGCAAACGCAATGTGACACCTGCAGGCCAATCCATCTAAGTCTGCATTCCAAATGATGCTCCTTCTCTTCCGAGCTCTGCCATGCGCTCAAACGGGGGTTCCCCCCCACATATCAGGTATCAGCGTACTCAGGACAAATTGAGCAACAACATTTAGGGTCCAATTTCTCCTGTTACCCTCGGGAAAATGCAAAACTGGGGGCTAAAAAATAATTTTTGTGGGAAAAACATTTTGTTTTATTTTTATGGCTCTGCATTATAAACTTCTGTGAAGCCCTTGGTGGGTCAAAGTGCTCACCACACATCCAGATAAGTTCCTTAGAGGGTCTACTTTCCAAAATGGTGTCTCCAAACGCAACATGGCGTCCCATCTCAATTCCTGTCAATTTTGCATTGATAAGTCAAACGGCGCTCCTTCCCTTCCGAGCTCTCCCATTCGCCCAAACAGTGGTTTACCCCCACATATGGGGTATCAGCGTACGCAGGACAAATTGTACAACAACTTTTGGGATCAATCTTCTCCTGTTACCCTTGGTAAAATAAAACAAATTGGAGCTGAAGTAAATTTTTTGTGAAAAAAAATTAAATGTTCATTTTTATTTAAACATTCCAAAAATTCCTGTGAAACACCTGAACGGTTAATAAACTTCTTGAATGTGGTTTTGAGCACCTTTAGGAGTGCAGTTTTTAGAATGGTGTCACACTTGGGTATTTTCTATCATATAGACCCCTCAAAATGACTTCAAATGAGATGTGGTCCCTAAAAAAAAAAATGGTGTTGTAAAAATGAGAAATTGCTGGTCAATTTTAACCCTTATAACTCCCTAACAAAAAATAATTTTGGCTCAAAATTGTGCTGATGTAAAGTAGACATGTGGGAAATTTTACTTATTAAGTATTTTGTGTGACATATCTCTGTGATTTAATTGCATAAAAATTCAAAGTTGGAAAATTGCGAAATTTTCAAAATTTTCGCCAAATTCCCGTTTTTTTTCACAAATAAACGTAGGTAATATCAAAGAAATTTTACCACTATCATGAAGTACAATATGTCATGAGAAAACAGTGTCAGAATCACCAGGATCCGTTGAAGCGTTCCAGAGTTATAACCTTATAAAGGGACAGTGGTCAGAATTGTAAAAATTGGCCTGGTCATTGACGTGCAAACCACCCTTGGGGGTAAAGGGGTTAAATGAGAAGGTGTGTCCAAACTTTTGGTCTGTACTGTATATCTATACCCAATATTGCCATTTCCATGTGTGATTCTACCGGAACCCCCAGCAGCGCGCTTGCTGTTTTGGGGTAATATTTGACACAGAACTTTCCTTTATTCAATATATTCACTTGCTTGCTCATGTCACCTGCATCTAAAAGAATCTCCAGAATCTGACTTTTTCTCACCTTTGAAACTGCAAAACCTTTTACAAATTCTGTGCAAAGTGTCTCAAATATTTTTCCTAATGTTCAAAAAGCCATTTTTCTATTCATATTTCATTTATTTCATATTCGACATGCTTTGGCACGATAGAGTGCAACCTTTTTTTGTATATTATATATGGAGGTAGCTGCTCCGGGTATGCACCTATTCACACTAGTTTGGATGTGCCTGTCGTTTTTCTGTCATTTCTATGTTAGCTTACTGACTGAGCACTCCTCCCTTCACCATCTGGTTTTTAATTACATCTAATCACACTTGGTTCCGGCCAACCCTTATATGTAGGCTTTAGTGAGAGAGGTGTCCACATTCACCCATGCATACAGACATTAGCCTTCGGTAAGTGTTCACATTTGGACAGGGAGGTCAGGGACCTAGCAGATTAATGAGACCACCTTGTCGATGGTTG
Source organism: Ranitomeya imitator (assembly GCF_032444005.1). NCBI lineage: Eukaryota > Metazoa > Chordata > Amphibia > Anura > Dendrobatidae > Ranitomeya > Ranitomeya imitator. The sequence continues at coordinate 694,757,952 of NC_091282.1, read as the reverse complement.
ATGGGCTCACACTATTTGGCCAAATTCTGTGCAAAGCGTCTCAAATATTTTTCCTAATATTCAAAAAGCCATTTTGCTATTCATATTTCATGTACCGTATATACTCGAGTATAAGCCGAGATTTTCAGCCCAAAATTTTGGGCTGAAAGTGCCCCTCTCGGCTTATACTCGAGTCACGGTAGCGGTGGGGTCGGCAGGTGAGGGGGAAAGGGCGGTGAGGTATACTTACCTAGTCCCAGCGCTCCTGGCGCTCCCCCTGCCTGTCACACGGTCTTCGGTGCTGCAGGTCTTCCCCTGTTCAGCGGTCACGTGGGACCGCTCATTAGAGAAAAGAATACGCGGCTCCACCTCCCATAGGGGTGGAGCCACATATTCATTTCTCTAATCAGCGGTGCTGGTGACCGCTGATAAAGGAAGAAGCTGCAGCACCGAAGACCGTGTGACAGGCAGGGGGAGCGCCAGGATCGCTGGGACTAGGTAAGTATGTAATATTCACCTGTCCGTGTTCCACCCGCCAGGCGCCGCTCTGTCTTCGCGTCCTCTTGCTCTGACTGTGCGCGGCGCCCTCTGCCTGATCAGTCAGTGCGGAGAGACGCCGGGACTGGATGCTGGGAGCTGCAAGCAATGGCACAGCTTTCTATGGCACAGCTATGGGGCAATACTGAACGGCGCAGAGCACTATATGGCAGCTATGGGGCAATACTGAACGGCGCAGAGCACTATATGGCAGCTATGGGGCAATACTGAACGGCGCAGAGCACTATATGGCAGCTATGGGGCAATACTGAACGGCGCAGAGCACTATATGGCAGCTATGGGGCAATACTGAATGGCACAGAGCACTATATGGCAGCTATGGGGCAATACTGAATGGCGCAGAGCACTATATGGCAGCTATGGGGCAATAATGAATGGTGCAGAGCACTATATGGCACAGCTATGGGGCAATACTGAACGGCGCAGAGCACTATATGGCAGCTATGAGGCAATACTGAACGGTGCAGAGCACTATATGGCAGCTATGGGGCAATACTGAACGGCGCAGAGCACTATATGGCAGCTATGGGGCAATACTGAATGGCGCAGAGCACTGTATGGCAGCTATGGGGCAATAATGAACGGTGCAGAGCACTATATGCCACAGCTATTGGGCAATACTGAACGGTGCAGAGCACTATATGGCAGCTATGGGGCAATACTGAACGGCGCAGAGCACTATATGGCAGCTATGGGGCAATACTGAATGGCGCAGAGCAGTATATGGCAGCTATGGGGCAATAATGAACGGTGCAGAGCACTATATGGCACTGCTATTGGGCAATACTGAACGGTGCAGAGCACTGTATGGCAGCTATGGGGCAATACTGAACGGCGCAGTGCACTATATGGCAGCTATGGGGCAATAATGAACGGTGCAGAGCACTATATGGCACAGCTATGGGGCAATACTGAACGGCGCAGAGCACTATATGGCAGCTATGGGGCAATACTGAACGGTGCAGAGCACTATATGGCAGCTATGGGGCAATACTGAATGGCGCAGAGCACTATATGGCAGCTATGGGGCAATACTGAACGGCGCAGAGCACTATATGGCAGCTATGGGGCAAGAATGAAGGGTGCAGAGCACTATTTGGCACAGCTTTATATGGCACATCTATGGGGCAATGATGAACGGTGCAGCGCACTATATGGCACAGCTTTATATGGCACATCTATGGGGCAATAATGAACGGTGCAGAGCACTATATAGCACAGCTATGGTGCAATACTGAACGGTGCAGAGCACTATATGGCAGCTATGGGGCAATAATGAACGGTGCAGAGCACTATATGGCACAGCTTAATATGGCACATCTATGGGGCAATGATGAACGGTGCAGCGCACTATATGGCACAGCTTTATATGGCACATTTATGGGGCAATAATGAACGGTGCAGAGCTCTATATGGCAGAGCTTTCTATGGCACATCTATGGGGCAATAATGAACAGTATGGAGCATTATATATGGCACAGCTTTATATGGAGCATCTTATGGGGCAATAATGAACGGTATGGAACATCTATTTTTATTTTTGAAATTCACCGGTAGCTGCTGCATTTCCTACCCTAGGCTTATACTTGAGTCAATAAGTTTTCCCAGTTTTTTGTGGCAAAATTAGGGGGGTCGGCTTATACTCGGGTCGGCTTATACTCGAGTATATACGGTATTTCATATTCGACATGCATTGGCATGATAGAGTGCAACCTTTTTTTTTTGTATATTATATCTTCATGGTGGTCTTACCAACACACCGCAGCCCTTCAAGGACAAAATATTACATAAACTACATAGCTACTTGAACATGTGTACCTATCCTTAATCATATACCTTCTACCAGTTTGGGGATGCGAGAAATAATTGCCCTTCAACATATTGCCACAATACGCACATCCTAGACAAGGAAAATTCCCAATTTTTTTAGTGCTCAAAGTAGTCTGTTTCGACTTTCTAAAGGAATTTAAATCCGTCTTTACCAATTTGTCATTAAAGGGCTTGTCCACTACGAGGACAGCCCCTTGTTGATCTAAATGTTTGGTGCCGATAAAAAAATCTTCCACTCACCTCCTGTGCCGACGCTGTTTCAGCAGTGTTGGCACTCGTGTTCCCTAGGCTCTTATGTGTTGTTGTTATGACCCATGAGTCCGGCGCCCAATCAGCGCTGGCATTACTGTCTCCACCTTTGTACGAATCAAACATCAAGAAGAAGTGGGCCTCATTGTTCAGAAGCTATAGTGCACCTTGAAATCTAGTGGTGGGGTTATTGAACAAGTTTTCATATACCATTTCATCAGATAGCTGGTGCCAAATCTCATTCTGATATCCATAACAACTATAGCTCTCCCCTGTATTTTACCAAGTGGATTCCTTGGGACTTCTCTGACTATGTGTCTACACTTGGGCTTAGGGGCCCTATTTCTGTCACTTAGTGACAACGGCCCGCGGTGTTATGATCCGGTGACCTTGGAGCTGCATGAGAACTTTCACTGGAGAAGGTGGCCACTATACTGACCGCAATCCTGAACGTAACACTGCAACTAGAAGTAGCCGTGGAGTGTACCTAACACACCTAGACACCTCGTCACAGCCGGAGGACTAAATACTCCTAAAGATGGAAATTTGAATACTATCTTGCCTCAGAGAAAATCCCCAAAGGATAGACAGCCCCCCACAAATATTGGCGGTGAGTCGGAGAGGAAAAAACATACACAGGCAGAAAAACAGGATTTAGCACAGGAGGCCACTCTAGCTAGATAGGACAGGATAGGACAGAGTTCTGTGCGGTTAGTATTAAAACCCTTCAAAACATCCACAGCAGAATATACAAAAAACTTCCTACATCTAACTAAAAGATGTAGGAGCGTAAATCTGCAACTCCAGTGAATCCTACAATCAGAGCAGGAATGAAACTGAAACAAGCACACAGCAGTGTGCCACAGATACAAAAACCAAACATTTATCTTTGCTGAATTTGGCAGCTAAGCAGGAGAAGCCAGAAAGTGATCCAACACTTCACAAGGAACATTGACAACTGGCAAGGGCTAAAGGATCCTGCACACCTAAATATCCCAGTCAGAATTGTAATCATCCGATACACCTGGCCAGGACTGCGAGTCAGAGACAACTGCATTCCCACCTACAACCACTGGAGGGAACCCAAGAGCAGAATTCACAACAGTACCCCCCCTTGAGGAGGGGTCACCGAACCCTCACCAGGGCCCCCAGGACGATCAGGACGAGCCAGATGAAAGGCAAGGACCAAATCAGCAGCATGGACATCAGAGGCAAAAACCCAAGAATTATCCTCCTGGCCATAACCCTTCCATTTGACCAGGTACTGAAGCTTCCGCCTCGAAAAACGGGAATCCAAAATCTTCTCAACAACATATTCCAACTCCCCATCAACCAACACAGGGGCCGGAGGATCAACAGAGGGAACAACGGACTCCACATATTTCCGCAACAAAGATCTATGGAAGACATTATGGATAGCAAAAGAGGCCGGAAGCGCCAGTCGAAAAGACACCGGATTAATAATCTCAGAAATCCTATAAGGACCAATAAACCGAGGTTTAAACTTAGGAGAAGAAACCTTCATAGGAACATGACGGGAAGACAACCAGACCAGATCCCCAACTCGAAGCCGGAAACCAACACACCGACGACGATTAGCAAAACGTTGAGCCTCCTCTTGAGACAATACCAACTTGTCCACCACTTGAGCCCAAATCTGCTGCAACCTGTCCACCACAGAATCCACACCAGGACAGTCAGAAGGCTCAACCTGCCCAGAAGAAAAACGAGGATGAAAACCAAAATTACAAAAGAAAGGCGAAACCAAGGTAGCAGAACTAGCCAAATTATTAAGGGCAAACTCGGCCAATGGCAAGAAGGCCACCCAATCATCCTGATCAGCAGACACAAAGCATCTCAAATAAGTCTCCAAGGTCTGATTAGTTCGCTCGGTCTGGCCATTTGTCTGAGGATGAAATGCAGAAGAAAAAGACAAATCAATGCCCAGCCTAGCACAAAAGGCCCGCCAAAACCTAGAAACAAACTGAGAACCTCTGTCGGACACAATATTCTCCGGAATACCATGCAAACGAACCACATGCTGAAAGAACAACGGAACCAAATCAGAAGAGGAAGGCAATTTAGGTAAGGGCACCAAATGAACCATCTTAGAGAACCGGTCACAAACAACCCAGATAACAGACATCTTCTGGACACCTCGTCACAGCCGGAGGACTAAATACCCCTAAAGATGGAAATTTGAATACTATCTTGCCTCAGAGAAAATCCCCAAAGGATAGACAGCCCCCCACAAATATTGGCGGTGAGTCGGAGAGGAAAAAACATACACAGGCAGAAAAACAGGATTTAGCACAGGAGGCTACTCTAGCTAGATAGGACAGGATAGGACAGAGTTCTGTGCGGTCAGTATTAAAACCCTTCAAAACATCCACAGCAGAATATACAAAAAACTTCCTACATCTAACTAAAAGATGTAGGAGCGTAAATCTGCAACTCCAGTGAATCCTACAATCAGAGCAGGAATGAAACTGAAACAAGCACACAGCAGTGTGCCACAGATACAAAAACCAAACACTTATCTTTGCTGAATTTGGCAGCTAAGCAGGAGAAGCCAGAAAGTGATCCAACACTTCACAAGGAACATTGACAACTGGAAAGGACTAAAGGATCCTGCACACCTAAATATCCCAGTCAGAATTGTAATCATCCGATACACCTGGCCAGGACTGCAAGTCAGACACAACTGCATTCCCACCTACAACCACTGGAAGGAAACCCAAGAGCAGAATTCACAACACCGCGGGCACCTAACCGATCCCTCGAACTAGGAGCGCCCTATGCTATCCCTGTCCCCTGGATTACCCTGAATGGTACAGACGCCAGGTACCTTGCTATGCTCCGATTTTTACCCTTATCTGTTCCCTGCCCACCCAGGGAGGTGTGAGGCCAAAGTCTATTGGAAAATGCTAACCAGAGAAGACAGGGATAAAATAAAACTGCAAATACACCCACAAAACAACAGAGTGGGAAAGAAGGGAGGTATAGGAGGCACAAACCAAATGAGAGAGGATAAGGATAAACACGCAAACCAAATCCACGCAGCAATCTCCTGAAAAACTCCAACTGCCTACTCCAAACATTGAACTTCTTCAACTCCAAACCAGGAAGTAAAAAACTATCACTGGCAACTCTCAAGTGCCAGTGGCGAGTTTGAATACCAAATGGGCGTGGTCAACACTGAATGGCTGAGACAATTCAGGACACAGAGCTCCATGAGTACAACTGAACTAATTAACCCTGCACTGTTTAATAGAATGGTTCTAATAAGTGCAGGAGTTCATGTAACCAGACACCACAATATTCTGTCTGCTCTTTGTTGCTGTATCCCTGTGATAATTTCAGTGGCCATACTAGAGTGCTACAATCAATTTTCTATTTACAGTGGGGCAAAAAAGTATTTAGTCAGTCAGCAATAGTGCAAGTTCCACCACTTAAAAAGATGAGAGGCGTCTGTAATTTACATCATAGGTAGACCTCAACTATGGGAGACAAACTGAGAAAAAAAAATCCAGAAAATCACATTGTCTGTTTTTTTAACATTTTATTTGCATATTATGGTGGAAAATAAGTATTTGGTCAGAAACAAAATTTCATCTCAATACTTTGCCAACAAAGGATATATTACAATGACAGAGGTCAAACGTTTTCTGTAAGTCTTCACAAGGTTGCCACACACTGTTGTTGGTATGTTGGCCCATTCCTCCATGCAGATCTCCTCTAGAGCAGTGATGTTTTTGGCTTTTCACTTGGCAACACGGACTTTCAACTCCCTCCAAAGGTTTTCTATAGGGTTGAGATCTGGAGACTGGCTAGGCCACTCCAGGACCTTGAAATGCTTCTTACGAAGCCACTCCTTCGTTGCCCTGGCGGTGTGCTTTGGATCATTGTCATGTTGAAAGACCCAGCCACGTTTCATCTTCAATGCCCTTGCTGATGGAAGGAGGTTTGCACTCAAAATCTCACGATACATGGCCCCATTCATTCTTTCATGTACCCGGATCAGTCATCCTGGCCCCTTTGCAGAGAAACAGCCCCAAAGCATGATGTTTCCACCACCATGCTTTACAGTAGGTATGGTGTTTGATGGATGCAACTCAGTATTCTTTTTCCTCCAAACACGACAAGTTGTGTTTCTACCAAACAGTTCCAGTTTGGTTTCATCAGACCATAGAACATTCTCCCAAAACTCCTCTGGATCATCCAAATGCTCTCTAGCAAACTTCAGACGGGCCCGGACATGTACTGGCTTAAGCAGTGGGACACGTCTGGCACTGCAGGATCTGAGTTCATGGTGGCGTAGTGTGTTACTTATGGTAGGCCTTGTTACATTGGTCCCAGCTCTCTGCAGTTCATTCACTAGGTCCCCCCGCATGGTTCTGGGATTTTTGCTCACCGTTCTTGTGATCATTCTGACCCCACAGGGTGGGATTTTGCGTGGAGCCCCAGATCGAGGGAGATTATCAGTGGTCTTGTATGTCTTCCATTTTCTAATTATTGCTCCCACTGTTGATTTCTTCACTCCAAGCTGGTTGGCTATTGCAGATTCAGTCTTCCCAGCCTGGTGAAGGGCTACAATTTTGTTTCTGGTGTCCTTTGACAGCTCTTTGGTCTTCACCATAGTGGAGTTTGGAGTCAGACTGTTTGAGGATGTGCACAGGTGTCTTTTTATACTGATAACAAGTTTAAACAGGTGCCATTACTACAGGTAATGAGTGGAGGAAAGAGGAGACTCTTAAAGAAGAAGTTACAGGTCTGTGAGAGCCAGAAATCTTGATTGTTTGTTTCTGACCAAATACTTATTTTCCACCATAATATGCAAAAAAATTGTTAAAAAAACAGACAATGTGATTTTCTGGATTTTTATTTCTCAGTTTGTCTCCCATAGTTGAGGTCTACCTATGATGTAAATTACAGACGCCTCTCATCTTTTTAAGTGGTGGAACTTGCACTATTGCTGACTGACTAAATACTTTTTTGCCCCACTGTATATATAATGACTGACTGTCTGCCAGTGTTTTTCTGAATCTGGAATTTCTTATTTTTTGCTTCTGCTCATCTTCTGAAATATGGCCCCATCTTAGACTAGAGCCCGATTCATTTAGACCGGTATTGTTCATTCTGGTCTTGATGAAGAGGGGTGCTGGAGTCAAATGCTACTGATTCATGAAGAGGTGTGCTACTCCAGAAATCTCACTGCAGTCAGGTACTGGAGTGAGATTTGTGGCATAGGAAACGCCACAGTATGTCATGAATTATGCCCCATATGTACCCCTGTCCTGCCTCAGCTGCACCCATTTTAGCAGAGCTAGGAGAAACTGGTGGGAAGACACTAAAAGTCACAAATTTGAACCTAAGCTTTGAGACTTTGCAAAGCTTTCACTCCAGAATCCTGGGTGTCAGGAATCCCCGACTGCTGCCACCAATTTGTCACGATTCACACCGTGACCGTCACCCCTACGTCACGGGTCGGGGTGACTTTAGGCCAACAGACGGCTATCACACGTGCAGGGGGCTTATCTTAGTTATCCCTCCACTGCTAACAATGTGATGAAAAAACACACACCAGGCTATTGACCTCTTAGTTTCCAGCAGGGGCTTATTTTAGGTATCCCACTGCTTTCAATATACCACAAACTGCAGGGATTTATGTATATCCCGCTTACAGTTCCACTTAACACTTGCAGCTCTCTGGCGCCCCCCTTACTCTCAGGTCAGATTAGGTACTGCACCTGGGGTAATTAGTCACCAGAAAGGCTGCCTGCTATGTACTGGCTATTGGGCACACTGCAGCGACGCGATGAACTACTCCCACTCAGGCAGGAACAATAATTATCAACGCCGCAGTCACTTCAGCATAACCCAAAAGTCAGCACACTATCGCTGCCACCAGCTTCGATTAAACGGGTCGGAAGCTAACCCAACACAACAGTAGCGTATTTCCCTTCAAGAGACAGGGTACGTTTAGAGCATGGAGAATGAACTAACATATAATATTATATCCCATAAAAAATTAGGCAGTGCTTTATCAAAAATATTTTATAAAGATGTTACAAATGAGACAATTGCAAATATGTACAAGGGTAATTATGAAATATCCAAGAAAAGGAAGAAAATGTTCCAGCTTCCAAGTAAAATATACAAGTTTTAATCCAACATATTAAAATGAGGAGACAACTCCTGGGACGGCATCATACACATAGTAAAGCGAGCTATGTGTATGATGCCGTCCCAGGAGTTGTCTCCTCATTTTAATATGTTGGATTAAAACTTGTATATTTTACTTGGAAGCTGGAACATTTTCTTCCTTTTCTTGGATATCCCTTACGTCACGTCAGGACGGAGTTCCGGGCTTCCTGCATTTCCTCGGTGTGCTGGCTCCTTGCTTTGTATGCTAATTATGAAATAAAAAGGGATTAAATGAGAAAAGGTAACACTCACATGTTCAAAGCATGGCAGGCACCAGGCTAGGGGAGTTTTTTCCATACGTCCCAGCTCATTGGACGTGCTCAGCGCTCTCCAGGAAAAGACAAGAAGTCAAGAAGAAGTGACTCCTCAGAGCCTGCCAGACACTTAAAACCTTAAGGCTGTTACATCACAGAAAGGCTGGTTTATCCAGACCCTCCTCTCTCTACATTCTGACTAAACTTTAAACTATTCTCTCTACTTTCTATAACTTCGCTACAAAACATGTCATAGTCATAACAAACCCAGCATTCATCTCGGATTAACGTGAGCACTCTAATGAGATCAAATATGTCCTATCTGGGATACATATTTACAGAGAAATCCCTACTTCTTTACCAGATGGAGTTAGAAACCCGTGCTTAGAGTGATAGATCCTCCGATGGACTCTAAGAATATATATTTTCATATTCTTAACTTAAAAGGTTTGCCTAATATCTTACAAAAACCAAACAAAGGACTTTCATGAATTTCTAGAAGTTTCTAGTTCACTTATAGCTGGACAAGAGCTAATACAGCAGGAAATGCCGGTCGTAAATACCTTTCGGCCATAAAACTCCCCCCAGTACATTGGCAAAGCAGCTCTTGGCTGAGTGAAAGGGAAGGGGGGGCTTGTTAGCCCACAGCCTTGAGCAAGAGAAGCTACTTATATGATATTTCATACCATATCGTGACACCTCCCCCTTTTGGTGTGCGCTAGGGAGGCAGTACCCCACGGTATGCCTCCGTGGGCACCTCAGTAGGTTCACCCTTGCGGGAGAGTCCATCTGCATTCCCATGCTCTTTGCCCGTTTTGTGTTCAATGGTGAAGTCAAACTGCTGAAGGGCAAGGCTCCAGCATAGCAACCTGCCGTTGGTTCCACACATGGTGTTTAGCCAGTGCAGAGGGTTGTGGTCGGTCACCACAGTGAAGGGGCGACCGTACAAGTAGGGCTGCAAGCGCTGCAGGGCCCAGACTATGGCCAGACACTCCTTCTCGATGGTGGAGTAGGCCACTTCCCTCGGCAAAAGTTTCTGGCTCAGGTATAACACGGGGTGCTCTTGGTCCTCCGAGTCAACCTGGCTGAGCACAGCACCAAGGCCAAACTCGCTGGCGTCGGTCTGCACCAAGAACGGTCGACTGCTTTCAACACAGGGGCGTTGCACAGTGCAGTTTTCAACGCCTGGAAGGCCCCCTCACAGCCATCTGTCCAGTTGACAATGTGGGGTAGCTTCTTCCTGGTGAGGTCCGTCAAAGGTTTTGCCAGGCTACTATAGTGTTGTACGAAGCGCCTATAGTACCCTGCAGTGCCCAGGAGGGACATCACCTGTTTCTTGGTCACGGGAGTGGGCCAGTTCACGATGGCGCCCACTTTCTCCGGCTCTGGCTTCAGGGTGTTCCCGCCTACCCGGTGCCCCAGGTAGTGAATCTCCCTCATGTCCATCTGGCACTTTCCCGGCTTGATAGTCAGTCCTGCTTGGTGAATTTGCCTGAGCACCTCCTCGAGATGCTGCAGGTGTTCCTCCCAGGAGGACCTGAAGATGGCAATGTCATCCAAGTACGCCACGGCGTACTTCTCCAGTCCCTGAAGCAGGAGGTTGACCATCTGCTGGAAAGTGGCAGGGGCATTCTTCATGCCGAAGGGTATGACCGTGGACTCGTACAGTTCAAAGGGTGTGATAAAGGCGGACTTCTCCTGCGCCTCGGGGCTCAGGGGAATCTGCCAGTATCCTCGACTCAGATCCATTATTGTTAGGTAATCTGCGCCCGCTAACTTATCCAGCAGCTCCTCGATGCGCGGCATTGGGTGCGCGTCAGAGGCTGTGATGGCGTTGAGCCCCCTGTAGTCCACGCAGAACCGGGTGGTCCGGTCCTTCTTTGGCACGAGAACTACAGGTGATGCCCACGCGCTCTTTGACCGTCGAATCACCCCCAGCTGTAACATCTTATCGATCTCTTGGCGCATAATCTGCTGCACCTGGTCAGAGATTCGATAGGGTGTTCGCCGTAGTGGGGCGTGATTCCCGGTGTCCACCTCGTGGACTGCTAACTGAGTCCTCCCAGGTCGGTTGGAGAACACGACCCGGAAGGGTTCCAGTGTGGTTTGCAACTGCAACCGCTGGGGTTCAGTTAACGAGGCGCTTACCTCCACGTCCTCGAAGGACCCATTGGCCTTAGCTTGGGCCAGCATGTCCAGGAGGGTGTCTTCCTCACCGTCTTCGGGCAAGCTGCAGACCGGTAGGACAAAAGGTTCACGTTCGTGATGAGCCTTCATCATGTTGACATGAAAGGCCTTTCGCCTACCCCGAGCGTGGTCAAGCGTGACCACGTACATGACCGGGTTGAGCTGTTGGTGGACAACGTACGGACCCTCCCAGGCTGCCTGAAGCTTATCCGTTGGTACGGGGACCAGCACCCACACCTTTTGACCCACGTGGTAGGTCCGCTCCCGGGTGTTCTGGTCGTACCAGTGCTTCTGGTCAGCCTGAGCCTGCGTCATGATGTCATGCACCAACCACGTCAAGGTCTGCATCTTGTCACGGAAGCGCATGACATACTCCACTATGGACACTTCAGAAGGGTTCGGCTCCTCTTCCCAGGATTCTCTTACCAACCCAAGGGGCCCCCGAACTCGCCTGCCGTACAGGAGCTCGAAGGGGGAGAACCCCGTCGAGGCCTGCGGAACCTCTCGGTAAGCGAACAGCAGGTGTGGGAGGTACCGCTCCCAGTCGCGCCCTTGAGTCTCAACCAGCATGCGTAGCATCTGTTTGAGGGTACCATTGAAGCGTTCACACAAACCATTGGTCTGTGGGTGATACGCACTCGATACCAGGTGCTTCACCTGCATTCTCTTACAGAGAGCCTCCATTAGGCGAGACATAAATTGGGTCCCTTGATCAGTAAGCATTTCCCTGGGAAATCCTACACGTGAAAAGATAGCCAACAGGGCATCCGCCACCTTATCTGCCCTAGTTGACGACAGAGCTACTGCCTCTGGGTACCGGGTAGCGTAGTCTACCACAGTAAGAATATATCGCTTTCCAGAGCTGCTGGGGACGGCCAGCGGGCCTACAATGTCCACCGCGATCCTCTGGAAAGGCTCCTCTATCACTGGTAAAGGGATCAGGGGAGCCTTAAGAGCAGGCCCCGCCTTCCCCACTCTTTGACAAGTGATACAGGAGCGGCAGTAGTTTGACACATCTGTCCCCATCTTAGGCCAATAGAAGTGTTGAGACAGCCGGGCCTTAGTTTTGCTGATCCCCAAGTGTCCAGCTAGTGGGATCTCATGGGCATTTCGCAACAACTCACCCCGGAATTGCTGCGGGACGACCAGCTGTCTTTCCCTCAACCACTCCTTTTGTGATTCTCCGGGTACTGTCTCCCGGTACAACCTTCCTTGTTCCCAGAACACCTTCTCCTTATCAGTCTCGGAGAAGCGCGTCCCGGCGAGTTGTCTCAAACTCTCTAGGCTCGCATCTGTGTGCAGAGCGGCCTGAAACTCCTGGCTAGGGGAAGCCAAAAGCGACGTCAGGGTCCCTTCCCCACGGGAACCCTCTTGGACCTGCTCTGGGTCCACCTCTGGTTCAGTCACACTGATGACTGAGGAGGGTCCGGAAGGCAGACAGTTATCTGCGTTCCGGGCACTCTGACTGCGGGTGACAGCAGATACGTAGGCTGTCTCTCCGGGGGTTTCTACAGACCCATCAGCCGGCGCTGCTATGGGCTCTACCTCTCCATCCACCCCCAACACTCCAGGGGAAGTGCTACTTATGGGCCAGTTACCTTCCTCGGTGGCACTGGTCACTTTCATGGCGTCACCTTCCTCACGGTTCCGATGCATCTCCCCATTTCCTGTAGCACCGACACTTGCCCCTGTTAGGGGTTCCTCAGCCGTCTCACTCCGCAGAGCGACGTGGCTGGGCACGCCTGTACTTATGGACACATTAACCTTCACAGAAAAATCATTATCAGGTTCAGCTGGCACAGGTACAACATTTTCACCATCAATCCTAGGGAAAAAATGGTTATTAGATGCATCATTACAAGATAAAGCATGGTCAGGGAACACATGTGATTTCCCATCATCATCATCATCAGGGTTAACTTTACCCTCATTAGCAGATTGGGGAGGGGTGTCAGGAACGTAGTATGCAACCAACCTCCCCAAATCAGTCCCCAACAAAACATCAGTGGGCAAATTATCAGACAGCCCCACTTCCTTCACCCCGTTCCCGGCACCCCAATCAATATAAACCCGGGCCATCGGTAAGGGACAGCTGATGCCCCCAATCCCAGTGACAGTTAGGGTTTTCCCCGGAATGATTTCTTCAGGGGCCGCCAGTTGGGGTCGGATGAGGGTTCGTTCAGCCCCGGTGTCCTTGAGACCTGTAGCAACATAGCCTCCCACAGTGACGTGCTGTACGTTGTCACACACCCTCCCAACCACACCACCCACCAAAAGAACTGCTGCATTAGGCCCAGGGGCCTTGGCTGGGGTGTTCTTCTGCTTGGTTGGCCAGGAGGGACTGATATGACCAGTCTGATTGCAGGTGTAACACTTGCGAGGTTCGGTGGTAGGTCTGGTGTTGTTGGCCACGGGGACAGGACCTCTGGTGTGTTGGCTGGCAGGGATACTGGCGTTGGTTGCAGGCTTACACCCTCTCCAGCTGGTGGTGACTGGCTTCTGCGCTTCCGATCTACGGTTGGCCTCATAGGCATCGGCAATCTGCGCTGCTTTCGTCACGTCTTTGGGTTCTCTGTCCATCACAAACTGTCGCACCTCAGCTGGGCAAAGATGAAAGAACTGGTCTTTGATCATCAGGTCTCGCAGCTGTGCAAAGGTGGTCACTGACAGTCCTTGGGTCCACTGGTCAAAGTGAGTCCCCAGTCCATGCACCACATCACTGTAACTGTCGTGTGGGCCACGTTGGAGGGTCCGGAACTTTCTACGGTACACCTCGTGAGTAAGCTGGTACTTTGCTATCAGGGCCTGCTTGATGGCCTCATAGTCTCCAACTTGTTCTTGAGGGAGGGCAGCAAACCTCCAGAGCTTTGCCTCTCAGCCCTGGTGTCAGGTATCGTGCCCATTTATCTGTAGGCAGCCGGTACTGTCTGCAGGCTTTCCCAAAGGCCCGCAGAAACGTGTCCAAGTCTCCGTCCTTCTCCATAAAAGGAAAGTGATCAGGCCGGGGCTTCGGTGTCTGAGCGCTACTGGGCTCACGGTTGGTCTGGGACAACCTCTGCATTTGCAGTCGGGCCATCTGCAGCTGGTACTCCCGCTCCGCTTGGGCCTCTCGCTCGGCTCGCTGGGCCTGGGCCTCTCGCTCGGTTCGCTCCTGGTATTGCTGGATCAGCTGCAGACGTCTCTCTAGGTCATCTGCGGAGCATTGTTGCAGAGCCAGCTGCAGGAGGAGGTCTGCACCCCCCTGGTTTCCAGTAGGGCCCGTATTCAGTGGTTGGACCTCTGCTGCAGCACCATGTTCGCTTGTGCTGCCTTCTGCGGCCTCTGGGCTCTGTGGCCTGGCTTGGTCTGCTTCAAATTGCACCAGTTCAGCGACCATTTGAGCCTTGGTCTTACCCTGGGGGTTCAGGCCATGGCACGTGCATATCCCAGCGAGAAAGTCCTTCTTCTGCTGGTTGTACCAGGCTTCCCCTTTCGCAGCCATGGTTGCCAAATAAAAGATAGGATAGAAAAACGAAGAGGAAGGGAGGGGATAATTACCAGTACGCAATTGTCTCAAGACTAATAAAACACTGAGTTCGTTCTCCAAACTTATTTGCGCAGAGTCCTCGCAAGAACTTTCTGCAAGATTTTAGTGAGAGGAATGATTGCTCAAACCAAATCACTAATGCTCTAATATATCCCACCGCCTTGCCACCAATTTGTCAGGAATCCCTGACTGCTGCCACCAATTTGTCACGATTCACACCGTGACCGTCACCCCTACGTCACGGGTCGGGGTGACTTTAGGCCAACAGACGGCTATCACATGTGCAGGGGGCTTATCTTAGTTATCCCTCCACTGCTAACAATGTGATGAAAAAACACACACCAGGCTATTGACCTCTTAGTTTCCAGCAGGGGCTTATTTTAGGTATCCCACTGCTTTCAATATACCACAAACTGCAGGGATTTATGTATATCCCGCTTACAGTTCCACTTAACACTTGCAGCTCTCTGGCGCCCCCCTTACTCTCAGGTCAGATTAGGTACTGCACCTGGGGTAATTAGTCGCTAGAAAGGCTGCCTGCTATGTACTGGCTATTGGGCACACTGCAGCGACGCGATGAACTACTCCCACTCAGGCAGGAACAATAATTATCAACGCCGCAGTCGCTTCAGCATAACCCAAAAGTCAGCACACTATCGCTGCCACCAGCTTCGATTAAACGGGTCCGAAGCTAACCCAACACAACAGTAGCGTATTTCCCTTCAAGAGACAGGGTACGTCTAGAGCATGGAGAATGAACTAACATATAATATTATATCCCATAAAAAATTAGGCAGTGCTTTATCAAAAATATTTTATAAAGACGTTACAAATGAGACAATTGCAAATATGTACAAGGGTAATTATGAAATAAACAGGGATTAAATGAGAAAAGGTAACACTCACATGTTCAAAGCATGGCAGGCACCAGGCTAGGGGAGTTTTTTCCATACGTCCCAGCTCATTGGACGTGCTCAGCGCTCTCCAGGAAAAGACAAGAAGTCAAGAAGAAGTGACTCCTCAGAGCCTGCCAGACACTTAAAACCTTAAGGCTGTGACATCACAGAAAGGCTGGTTTATCCAGACCCTCCTCTCTCTACATTCTGACTAAACTTTAAACTATTCTCTCTACTTTCTATAACTTCGCTACAAAACGTCATAGTCATAACAAACCCAGCATTCATCTCGGATTAACGTGAGCATTCTAATGAGATCAAATATATCCTATCTGGGATACATATTTACAGAGAAATCCCTACTTCTTTACCAGATGGAGTTAAAAACCCGTGCTTAGAGTGATAGATAGATCCTCTGATGGACTCTAAGAATATATATTTTCGTATTCTTAACTTAAAAGGTTTGCCTAATATCTTACAAAAACCAAACAAAGGACTTTCATGAATTTCTAGAAGTTTCTAGTTCACTTATAGCTGGACAAGAGCTTACACGGCAGGAAATGCCGGTCGTAAATACCTTTCGGCCATAAAACTCCCCCCAGTACATTGGCAAAGCAGCTCTTGGCTGAGTGAAAGGGAATGACATAAAAATGAAGACCCATGTGTCACCAAAAACGATTCGCTATGTATCAGCACTAGCGAGCCAGCACTGTTAGGCTGTGTTCACACGTTGCGGTTTTTTTCGCGGTTTTTCCCGCTAAAAACGCTATAAAGCCGCAAAAAAAATGCATACAATAAGCATCCCATCATTTAGAATGAATTCCGCATGTTTTGTGGACATGATGCATTTTTTTCCGCAAAAAAAACGCATCGCGGCAAAAAACGCAGCATGTTCATTAATTTTCCGTTTTTTTGCGGAAGTGTCCGGAAAAAACTGCGGCAAAAACGCAGCAAAACCACGGCAAAAACGCGTCAAAACCGCGGCAAAACCGCGGCAAAATCGCGGCAAAAACGCATGCGGTTTTCTTGCAGAAAATGTCCGGAATTCTCAGGAATTTTCTGCAAGAAATCCTGAACGTGTGCACATAGCCTAAGCGTGTGTTCTAAGATTCCCCAGCTTGCAGAGACCAGTGCTGCCCTCGTAAGTGATGTCACTTGCTTGTGAGGCCAGCGCTGGCCTCTGCACTCAGGGTATTCTAATAACGCACATTGACAGTGCGCTCTGTTGCCAGCTCGTTACTGTCGATCTGAGCCGGCAACCAATAGCGCTGTCATTGTGCACATTGCACAGGAACTAGCCCAGCCTCTGAAATGAAGTTCACTGATGGCTCTTTATTTCAGTGTGGGGACAGGGGCCGTAACAGTGACTGCAGCCTTTGCCCTTAATTATGCTTTGTTTCAGTGTCCCAGCATGCACTGGGGATTCTCAAACGAAGCGTCATCAAACAGGAAGTAGGTAAAAAAGAAAAGCTGTCAGTGTAGTGAGGGTAGGATAGGGAATTATTAATTCATGTACATTAGAAAATAGTTTACATTGTGGCATTAAATAGGGATTCAGGATAAAAATGACTTTGTATGTCGGACCACCCCTTTAACTCTTAAGAGTTTTCCTTAATTTTCCATAAATTTTGACAGAATCTACATCATATTTTTACACAAGTCTTAAAAAGTAGATAAAGAGAACCAAATCAAAGAAATGAGTCAAAATATTACACTCATTTTTTTATTGAAGAAAGTGATGCAATCTCACCAGTGACTGCAGGGAGAGTAAAAAAACAAATATTTTCTTTTAAATCATATTTCAGTAAACCAACAGATTTAAATTCTATTTGCTTGCAGATTACCACAATATCTCATGTTATAAAGTGTTTTTGTATCTGACAGGTTCCCTTTCAGTCTGCATCCAGTTTTCATGTTTTGCATTTTAAGTTTTTCCTCTTTTTTTTTTTTTCTCATAGCCATAACTTTTTTTTTTTTAACTTTTGCACTGAGATAGACATACGAGGACTTAAATTTCCAAAGGCTGTGGAGTGGTGAACGAAACCCCCCACAACTCTGCCATTGTTTTTTGAGTTATATTTTTACAGCGTTAATTGTGCATTAAAAGAGACCTGGAAACGTGATTCTCCCAGTCAATACAATTGCAGAGATGCCAAACATGTATAGTTAATTTACTATTTTATTGACGTGAAAAAAAAAATCCTGAATTTTATAAAAAAAAAAAAAAATTGGTTTGCGCCACCATTTTTCAAGACCCATAACTTTTTTATATTGCCATCAGTGGAGCTGTGTAGGCCTTGTTTTTTGTTTTGGGAGCTGGTGTTTTGGATTTTTTGTACCCAATTTTGGAGTCAATATTTTGTTTTGATCACTTACTGAACTTTTTTTTGCGTTAAATGCAATTGTGGTGTTGATTTTTTTTCATCTTTTCAGCTTTCACCGAATGTTAATTTTATATTTTGGTAGACTAGACTTTTCTGGATGCAACGATACCAAACATGTATATTTTTTTGCATTTCTGTATTGTTCACTGGGGAAAAGGGTGTGATTTTAATTTTCATATATTTAAGATTTTTTGTAATTTTGTGAAAACAAAAATTCAACTTTTTGCGTCATTTGATAGTTACTTTCGGTGGACTTGAACCTGCGATACATATACAGCAGTGCTATAGTGTAAACTTTAAAGACTCCAATGACGCCAAGCCACATGGATGACGTCACAGGAGAGATCACCTGACAGGCAAGGGGGCCTTTAGCTGGCTCCCAGCTGTCATAGGAATCCATCTGCTCGTGGGGGGAGGGGGGTGCTCCAGAACTACCATCTTGACTGGATTGTGGCACTTTCAACATCAACGTCAGTGATTAACAACTGTCTCAGTAATAGAAAACAAAGGGTGTTTATTAATGATTGGGTCACAGTGAATATCACAGGGGTCAGTATCGGGCCCTCTTTTAATAGATTCGTTAGTAACCTTGTAGAGGACATACAGAGTAGAGGTTCAATATTTCCAAATGATAGGATACAAAGCTCTTCAAGTTAATTAACATAATGGAGAATAACATCATAAGACATAAGTATTTAGATCAAGTAAATAAGGCAGCACACTGCAGCGCTAAAACATGCAAACATGAAACACGAAAATTGAACTGCATTACTGCACTAGAAATATGAAAAATGAGAGCGTTTAGCGCATAAAAATGGCCAACTTTATGTGTACCTGGTAGCCACTTTACGGCATCTCTCTTATACCAGGTCCTACACTTGCCTTTCCTCGCTGAGAAAAAACGTCTCCATCTGAATGGGTACCTGTGAAACCTCTTCTAAGACTAAAATTCTCTCTCTCTGTGGAGGGGTTATGGACCTGTTGCGATAAGTATTTAGATAACCTGGAGTCTTGGGCCAAGAAATTGCAATTGAAATTTAACGTATAATAATGTACAGTCATGCACTTAAGTCAAGAAATAAAGTGGAGAATTATGTACTAAATAGTAAAACTCTGGGTAAAGCTGTCATTGGAAAAGACTTGGGTTCAATTATTTTAGATCTGTGATTTTGCTGTAATAAAATGCCAAATCACAAATAAGTTGCAGTCTGTGAGATCTTGGTGCCGAGATCTCTATCTGCGCCTGCGTCGCATCCGCTGTCATTTTCCTGGAGACATCGCGTAGAGGCAGGGTAGGATGGAGATCTCGGCTTTCCTCCATCTGCGCCGAGTGAGAAGCCGGACCCCGGAAGAAGAATGGCGGCCGCGATATGCCACCACCGCAGGGCTACTGCTTGCCACCATACCACCCCTGCACACCGCAGGACCACCACAACACCCCCAGCTCTGGGCCTGCAGCATCAGTAACAAAAGTGTTTGGTTTATAAGAAGCACCCCCATTTTCCTCCTAATTTGGGGGATCATAAAAGTGCATTTTATAATTTAAAAAATATGGAATATAAATGGGGTATCACTGTAAGCTTACTGACCTGAAGAATTAAGCGTTTTTTTCATTTAGACCTCATGGTGCAGATAAAAAAAAAAAGTAAAAGTTAAAGCATCACTTTAATTGCTGTTGATTTGTTCATTCTGCTTCCCAAAAATTGCAGTTAGCCTGGGGTCACACTTAAGAGTTCAATGCGAGAAACTCGCATTCGCAAGTGTGATCCCAGCCTTAGTTTTGTTCACAGTTCTCTATCCTCTACACTGAGCACTTACATCCATTTTTCTGTATAATACTCTAGTGCCAGAACATAGGCCAGGTGGAATCCAGAGTAACTCTGCTGCCTCATGATAGTGATTGGATCCATCCAGGATTCCATCTGCACCACGTATTTCTGATATTTAGACAGAAATCCTGTGGTAAGTGTTCAGCGTAGAGCGTAGGATAAATCTTAAAGTGAACCTGTCAGCTAATAACTGTTGGCCATTCCATTGTATTATGTCATCCAGGTATGTTTCCCTCTGAAATGCAGCAGCGTTTCAGACAAAAACACTTCAATACCCGCCGGGGACTGAGACCATGGTATAGAATATTTGGACAGGCGGGTCTCGCCGGTGGCTTTTCCCCACCCGCTGCCAGTGACTGACAGATCTCTGCCTATACTCGCATGTAGGCAGAGACCTGTCTCTCCAGAGCAGCGATCGGGAAGAAGCCACCAGGGACCCGCCTGTCCAACTAGACTGTAGTGTGGTCTAGCATACCAGGCTGACATAATACAACCAGATTGCACAGCATGTATCATCTGACAGGTTCACTTTCACTTAGCCTTAAATATCCATAATGTTATGTACCCCAAAATGGCACCAATAAAAATTTTAACTCCGTTGACCAAAATCAAGCCGCCACTCAGGTTTGTCAATATAATTATAGGGGGTTTCCACATTACTGGTAGCTCAAAGGCTCTGGTAAAGTACGATGACTGCCCCAAAAAGAAAAGTCTCTACTGCCAAATCCAAATGTCACCATCCCTAATGAGCCCTACAGTGTGCCTAAACCACGGTGAGTGTTCATATGTTGGCATTTCTATAGAGGGGAGAGCCAACGTAACAATTTACGGGGTGTGTGTCTCCAAAAGTACAGCTGGGTACAATCTATGGGGCACTACAGTGTATTGGGCACTACATTGGCATATTTGCAGTTTGCACTCGGCAACATCCACTGCCCCCTTGCTTGTGGAAAACGCCAATGAAGTCAAAATCCTCACTAGACCAATAGATGAATTCCCAAACAGGTTTAATTTCCAAAATGGGGACATTTGTTGGGGTTTCTGATTTACTGGCACTAAGGTGCTCTGCAAACTATTGTAGGAAAATGTGCGCAACAAAAGTCAAATAGCGCTCCGTCTCTCCTACTCCCTGCCGCGTGTGGTCAAACACTATTGTACTGCCATATACAGTATGGTGTACTATTATCTTTGGGAGATGTTGCATAACAAAATTTGGGGCCATTGCCCCTTGTGAAAAGATAAAATGAGGGGTAAAATTGTAATTATTTTCTCTTCACCACCCAATAGCATAAAGTTCTGTGACAGTCCTGTAGTATCAATATGATCACTGCACTCAGAGATTAATTTATTGAGGAGTGGAGTTTGTAAGATATGATCTTGAATGGGGGGAGCCTCAGTTTCACCTCAGGGGCTCTGCCAATGTGACATGGCACCCACAAACCATTGCAGCAAAATCTGCACTGTAATATGGCGCTACTTCCCTTCTGAGCTTTGCACTGTGCCTCAAAAGTAGTTTCTGACCACATGCGGTATATAGGCATAGTATAGAGAAATTGACTAACAAATTATTTATACTAAATTATTTTCTACTATTAACCCCTTTTTTTGAAAGTTAAAATCTTGCTGTTGGAGCAATATTTTAGAGGAAAAAATATATATATTACATTTTCACAGCCCAATGTTATAAAATTCTGTGAAGCTTCTGTGGGTTGGATATGCCCAATACACTCATAATAAAATCCGTAAGGGGAGCAGTTTCTAAAAGAACATTAATTGTGGGGGAAGGGAGGGGGTCTGTTTTTTTTTTGGCACCTCAATGGCTTTCCAAATGTGACTTGGCATCCGTAATCTACTCTAGAAAACAAAACGTCAAATGGCACTTCTTCCCTTCCCAGTTTTTGACAACTTATCGGCATACTCAGGAGAAATTGCATAACAACCTTCAATGTCCATTTTCTCCTGTTGCCAATGTGAAAATGAGAAATTTTGGGCTAAAGCATAATATTTGTGGAAAAACATTTTAATATTTAATTTTCACTGCCCAATATTATAAAATTATGTGAAGCACCTGTTGGTTCAAATGCACATCACACCCATACATGAATTCCTCTTGGGGTGTGGTTTCCTAAATGGTTTTTTTTTTGTTGTTGTTGCTGTTTTGGCACATCAGGAGCTCTGCAAATGTAAAGTGACATAAACAAACTATTCCAGCGAAATTTGCGTAAAAAACCCCAAAACAAATAGCGCTCCTTCCCTTCTGAGCCCTGACGCGCGCCCAAATAGTAGTTTCTGACCACATATGAGGTATCGATGTACTTGAGATAAATTGATCAACAAAACTGTGGGGTCTATTTTCTCCTTTAAGGGTCTGTTTCCACGATCAGGAAACGCTGCGTGTCTGACGCTGCATAGAGCCGCAGCGTCAGACACGCAGCGTCCAGATGTTACAGCATAGTGGAGGGGATTTAATGAAATCCCGTCTCCACTATGCGTGGTAACACGCACGCGGCGGCCCTGCGACTCCGGACATGCTGCGCGTCTTTTCAGATCGCAGCATGTCCGTATATCTTGCGGCGACGCTGCGTCGCCGCAAGATATAGCACAGGGCCCTATGGTGGGGAGCGATGATGCCGGATGTGTGCTGTGAACACATCCGGCATCATCGCGTCTCCAGAAGGGGGCGGGGCTTACCGCAGAGCGGCTAAGCCGCTCCGACGATACCGCCAGCTATCCTGATCGTGGACACGCAGCCTAACACTTGTGAAAATGAAAAAATTGGGGATAGAACAACATTGTTTGAAAAAAAATGTATTTTGTTTCTTCCTCCACTCTTCATTAATTTATCAGGCGTTTTATGGTATATGACCCCTCAGAGTCACTATAATTCATTGAAACATTTTTTAAACATTGCTACTAAACTTTTAGCCCTTCTAACATCCAAAGAAATGACAAAGTTGTTTAAAAAACAACAATGACAAAGTAGATTTACGTTAAATGTTCTTTATGAACTATTTTATGTTTTAAGGGCATAAAAATTCAAAGTGAAATAGTTTATGGGAGTCGTTTGCAGAAGGTCCAAGAGCAGGGAACTCCAAAAATAACCTGGTTTTAGAAATTAGACCCCTTGGTGAATTCTAGGGGTGTAGTGACTATTCTAACCCCACACGTGTTTAACACAAATAGTTTGTTGTACTTTTGAATGGCATCATTCATTTTTACCAGATAGTGTATTGAAAAAAAGTGCTATAAAATTGTAATAAAGGTGCAATTCCACAATTGTTTTCAGTTTTTTTTTACCATTTCCACTAAATACTAAAACTAACTTGTCAATATGATTCCCCAGGTCATTACGAGTGCGTAGATACCAAACATGTATAGGTTCTTTTTTATTTAAGTGGAGGGAAAAAAAAATCAGAAATTTGTAAGAATTTTTTTTGCGTATGTCACCATTTTCCGAAACCCATAGTGTCTCCATTTTTTGGGATCTGGGGCTGGGCGAGGGCTTATTTTTTGACCTGACATTTTATTTATCCTATTTTGGGGTAGATGTAATGTTTTGATTGCCAAATATTGCATTTTCTTGCAATGTTGCGGCAACCAATAAAAGTCATTCTGACATTTTGAGTTTTTTCTTGCTGCTCCATTTACCAATTGGAATACGGTAATTTACTTTATATTTTGATAGATTGAACATTTCTGAATGCAGCGATATCAAATATGTGTAGTTTTTTAATTGTTTTATTTTCAGTGAGGGTAAAGGGGAATGACTTGAATCAGGGCCGGCGTCAGCACCCGGCACAGCGGGCAAATGCCGGGGCCCTGGGGAGAGGGGGGGGCCCACGGAGAGCAGAGCAGGAGATAACATGCTCTCTCCCCCCACAATGTCACTGCTGGCTGCGTTCTCTTAACCCCTATGTGCCAGCTCTGACACAAGCATCTTCTCACTCAGTCAGTGCAGCCAGGCAGGCACACATAGGGGTTAAGAGAAGGCAGCCAGTGTGACTGTTTGTGGGCGGAGACAGCACGTTCTCTGCTCTCCCCCCTGGGTGGCTGCAGTGCTGAGCTGAACTTATCAGGCAGATTCCGAGGAGCTCCGTCCTACCAGTGCTGCCCTGAGGCTACGTTCACATTAGCGTTGCGCCGCCGTTGCGTCGGCGACGCAGCGGCGACGCGCCCCTATGTTTAACATAGGGGACGCGTGCGTTGTTTTGGTGGCGTTTTTCGCCACGTGCGTCGTTTCCGACGCTAGCGTCGGACGCAAGAAAACGCTACATGTAGCATTTTCTGTGCGTCCGATTTTCGTCAAAAACGACGCACGCGTCGCAGGGCGGCGCAACGCTAGTGTGAACCTAGCCTGAGTGAGTGTTATGGTATCCAGCAGTGGTTGCAGTTGTGGCTCAGTCTGCTGTCTGTCTGTCTCCGCTGCCTAAAAATGTGGGTGATGTCTGGAGGAGCAGCTGGTGGGGTGCAGCCTGTAGCCACCCAGCTCACCCAGAATACATGCATGCTGCACCAAACCTGCACCAGTGGGGTAGGAAGAAGCTTAACCCCTTCCCATCTGTATGAAGGTTATTGCTGAACCTTAAAGATAACAATCCGACCCGCATAAATGGGGTTAACCAGATGCCAGGAGGAAGGGGAGCTGCTGCCATGGATAAAACTGAGCTGTGGGCTGTACATTGGGGCCCCGTGGCCCCAGGCTGGAGACTGGAGGGACTCTGCCCAGTGCTGGCATGTGGGTGATTTCTGCTCCGGAGTCTCAGCTTCTCTCCTCTAGGTCACACTGTGCAGTCACAGCAACATTGGTTGTGTCTGTCCAGGTCCCAGCAGCTGCCACTGCTCCCACCAAGGACATGGCATCACTTAACCCTTCCCCTGCAGCCACCGGCAACAAATCCACATTATTCCTTGATTAAATCGGGTTCCAACCCAATAGAGGAGCAGACATTTCCTGCTGCCATTAGGGTCCGGGAGGGGGTGACATTGGTTGCCCTGCTACTCTGTAGTGGGGGGTGACAAGTGTAACATGGGGTAACGATGACGGAGAAATGCACAGGATAATAGTGAGCGCGACAGAGGGCAGTGTATGGTATGGAGCAGTCAGGGGGTGGGCTGCAGGATCCCCCCATACTGTACATGACTGCCTGGGACAGGGAGGCGTTTAATGAGCTTCTAATGACAGGGCACTAATTGGGTCATTAGGGTTTGTGGAAAGGATTCAGCATCAGGTCCCTCATTAATGCCTGAGCCGCCTGTTACTTTGTAGCACAGATCTGTTGGGGCCGCAAAACCAAACAAAGTTGTTTATGTAGAAAAGTCTTTGTTTCATAGAAAAACTCAAAACAGAAAAGCACCTCTCCTGTATATATACACTGCACAGCACCTTTCCTCCTGTATATATACATTGCACAGCACCTCTCCTGTATATATACACTGCACAGCACCTTTCCTCCTGTATATATACACTGCAGAATCTACAATAGCTGTCACTCATGTAAGAAGTGAAATCTGGCATTGTACTATACATTTCTCTGCCGTATCTGGGCATCATAAATCGGGGTATGTGTTAAAGGGGGGGGCCCACTGAGACTCTTTCGCCCGGGGCCCTCGAAAACCTGGAGCCGGCCCTGCTTGAACTTGTGTTGTTTTAATTTTTTTTAAACTTTTTTTTTTACTTTTTACTGGTCTTAATAGTTCCCTTAGAAGACTTGAAGCTCCAACCATCCGATCATCTGTGCTATACAAAGCAGGGCTTTAGATTTGGTATTTGTAGCAAAAATCACGTGACGGGGCGCCGATGGGCGGAACTTGTGACGCACTTCTGGCCGGCTCGTGTTAAATATTGCTGTGAGAGATTGGCAGCAGAATTTTACATGTTAGAGGCACATGACAGCTGATCAGATCGGCGCCGGAGCCCCCGTCATAGGCAGGGATACGCCCTTACACGTACCTATTTTTCCAAGATCGTGGAGAAGCTATTTTATTTTTTGGGTCAGGATTACACTAATACCACACTTACATAACTTTTTTGTGTTTTGCATTCCTGAATTCTATGAGCTATAATGTTATTTTTTTACAGAATTGTATGAGGGCTTGTTTTTTGTGGGATTAGTATACATTTTCAATGATACCATTTTTGTTTACATATGATATTTTGATAGCTTTTTATTCCATTTTTTTGTGTCAGTACAGTGAAAAAGTTACATTTTTGTACGGGTTTATCTATTTTTATTTTTACGGTATTCTCTGTACTGCTTAAATAATGCAACAGTTTTCTAGCTGTTTTTTTATTTTTCCAGATATGGCGATTCTAATTACCGTATGTGTACTTTGTTTGTTATTATGTTACACTTGCTTTCTTTAACTACAAACTAATTTACTGTGATTATTTTTTTTGTGTGCTTTTTTCACATTTGTGTAATATTTATTTATTTTTTTTCTTTTTACTTTGTTCACAAAGTCCAACTATGAGAGTTGGAGATTTTAGTTTTTGACTGGTGGTCTACTGCACTCTAGGGTATGAGACCTGTCAGTCTTGCACTGACACATGGCTTGTTAGTCCATGCTCATGGCAGGCCACCACAGCTGGCAGACCCTTGGGCTCACTATTTGGCATTGGGTTGCCATGGCAACCATCAGAATCATTGTCCTACACATAGTGATCTGTGTTCTGTGAAGATAAATGGCAGAACAAAGAGTTGGAGACTCCCCGACCCACTGGAGTATCCAATGGTACCTATGCGTCCTTAGGACACAAATCTAGTTGAATATGGTTCTTGCCCTGTTTTAATAACATTGCTGGTGTGGTGTGAGGGGTGTATGGGCAGGGGGCTGGCCCTGAGCAGCTGTGACCCTATGGCTACATATTGATTAAACTTTGTTTTCAGGCACATGTAGAATCTTATATTTACTAAGTTTCACATGTATCTGTTCATTTAAACATATATTCATTTGTTTTAGGTTTTGTTTGAACACTTTACCATGACCACCTTCTTGGAGTTTATTCAGCAGAACGAAGATAGGGATGGAGTCCGTTTCAGTTGGAATGTGTGGCCATCAAGTCGCTTAGAGGCGACTCGAATGGTGGTTCCAGTAGCAACACTCTTTACGCCACTAAAGGAGAGGCCAGACCTGCCTCCGATACAGTATGAGCCTGTCCTATGCAGCAGAACCACTTGCCGAGCAGTTCTCAATCCTCTCTGGTAAGTGCTCTTATACCATGCAAAATTGAATGTTATACAGGTTCAAGAAGTTCTAGAGACTTTCATAAAAGGGTATTAAACTTCAGGAGGTCGGAGAATGTCAGAATTAAACTTTCCCTCTAACTCATAGCAATTGCCGTACATCTCATAGTATAGGATTAAAAGTTAAATTATTTGATAGGAGCCATGCAGCTTTCGTTGGAGCCAGTGGTTGATGTTGTACAAGACAAATATGTGTGCAAAATGGCATATTCCTGTTTGGGCCTATGTTGATGTTTCTGGAACAAATACAGTAGAGCCCTTGTGTACCAGGTGAACATAGGCCACAGTGTGCGGAGAAACACGGGGAAGGGACTAGGCACTCGAGCAGCCACCATTATTAGAACTGTAGTGATACGTTATGATTCACATGGAGGACGTAACTTATTATTACAGGTACTGTATGTGGAGCAGGGCTAACTTATATTCCAGGAATAAGCCCTACATCACAGAGTCTCCACCCAAAAAAAACAACAGGTTTTCACTATTGCTATTTATTACTTTATTCTGCTGAATGAAGACTATAAGGCCACATGCACTTGTTCAGTATTTTACATCAGTATTTGTAAGCAAAAACCAGGAGTGGAACAATCATACGAAAAGTATAATAGAAACACGTCAACACTTCTGTATCTTCTGTATTTTTCACCCACTCCTGGTTTTGCCTTACAAATACTGAGGTAAGAAAAACCTCACCAAATACTCAACATGTGAACGTGGCCTTAGTCTGGTACTCAGTCCTAGGCCATATGCACAGATTGAGTATTTGGTCAATTTTTTACCTCAGTATTTGAAGCTAAAACCAGGAGTGGGTAAAAACTGCAGAAGTGGTGATGTGTTTATTTTATCCTTTTCCTCTGATTGTTCCACTTCTGTTTTTTTCTTACAAATACTGGGGTAAAAAACTCACCAACTACTCAACGTGTGAACGTGGCCTTTTGGGATCAATTATATTTGAAATGTGTGGCTAGTAAATAATTTCCAGGAATCAAGGTTTTGGTAGCCTCCCTCTTCTCTCTGTCATTAGTGGCCAGATCTGCCTTTAGTACAGTACGAGTCTGTCCTATGGACCAGAAGCACTTACAAAAGGACCTTTCACCAAATTTTCCATGTTGCATTGGACACACAATATAATAGTTTCTGCAAAGCAGAATAAAACTTTGTTTTTAATTTTGTCTCACTGTTGTGGAGAAATTAGCACTCAAAGTATTTGGTACCTTATGAGTTAACTTTAGTTAAAGGGAACCTGTCACCACTTTTTTGCTCTATCAACTAAAAATATAATTTAATTGATTGTCAGGTATACAGTCCACATTTGAAACCCCCTGACACCCAATGCATCACCCATATAAACCTTTTTTATTTGTCCCGTGCTGTATGTTAATCTGTTTTGTCCAGTCTGATAAGCGTTGCCTCTGTTCCCTCACTCCACCCCTCCTCGGCTTGCTGTATGCATTCTTCACCGTGAATCTCGCAGAGCGCGTACAGACTTTGCGCGTGCGCATTGCAATGTGACCTCGCGCGTGCTTTGCCCAACTGCTGGCAAAGCCGAAAAGCAGTACGGCGCATGCGCCAGTACTACGCCTTTCTGCTTTTTGGCTTTTCCCACACTTGGGCATACTACGCACGTGCGAGGTCACATTGCAATGTGCACACGCAAAGTCTGTACGCGCTCTGCGAGATTCACGGCGAAGAATGTGTACAGCAAGCCGAAGAGGGGAGGAGTGAGGGAACCGAGGCAACACCCATCAGACCGAACAGATTAACATACAGCGCGGGACAAATAAAAAAGGTTTTTACGGGTGATGCATGGGGTGTCAGGGGGTTTCAAATATATCTGTGGAATGCATACCTGACAATCAATTAAATTATATTTTTAGCTGATAGAGCAAAAAAGTGGTGACAGGTTCCCTTTAAGTCCAAGTGGGTGTTTTCATTGAGGGCTTGTACTTCTCATTGTATGATTTGCCATCTGCCAACACCCACCACCCACTTGGACTTAACAAAAGTTAACTCATTAGGTGCCAAATGCTTTGATAACATTTCCGCAATGAAAAGAAAAAATTAAAAACAAATAAAAAAGTTTTATTCCACTCTGTAGCCACTATTACACCGTGTGTCCTGTTCAACATTAAAAATTTGGTTAAAAGTCCTCTTTAAATGGTTAATCCCCTCCTGTTTGTTCAGGGTTGCACCACACCCCAGCCACCCATTAGACTTCCTGATTGCTGAGTTGTGGCTACTACTATTTGGACCAGTGACATCTTTTCACCTCCCGCCAGATAGAGCGCTCCCATCCAGTATCCAGGTTGTTCTTGTAAAATGGAAAAAGATAGCTGTTGCAATATCGCCATCTTGTCCATTCCAGGCCTAGAAGACTCGGTGCTGTCCATAAAAAACATGGAGGGCAGGCAAAGTACTAGATTTAGTAGTTTTTGATGTGGGGTGTACTAATTTTTACATCAACTAATTTCAGTAAAGATTTTGTAATGAAAGTTTTACTATTAACCTTCCTTTTATGTTATGGGTCTTGTCAAAATGTTTACTTTTCAAAGTGGTGTACTCATTTATGCTGAGCACTAGGGTTGAGCGAAATGGATCGGTCATTTTCATAAATCGGCGACTTTTAGGCAAAGTCGGGTTTCATGAAACCCGAACCGATCCTACAGTGGGATCGGCCATGCAGTACACGATCAGAGCGCCAAAAGTCGCGTTTCATATGACGCTGTCACCGCCGTTTTTCATCCAATGAAGGAGGACGCAGAGTGTGGGCAGCGTGATGACATAGGTCTCGGTCCCCACCATCTTTGAGAAGGGCATGGCAGTGATTGGCTTGCTGTCTGTGGCGTCACAGAGGGTATAAAGGGGCGTGCACACCGACCGCCATCTTACTTCTGCCGATCTGAGCATAGGGAGAGGCGTTGCTGCAGTTAGTCAGAAGCAGGGACAGAGTTAGGGAGGAAATATAAACCCCCAAACCGCTTGTGCTGGAGCGATTTTCACTGTCCCACACCACCTTTTTGTGCAGGGACAGTGGAGGTCGTATTTTAGTGCAGCAGCTGCATAGCTGTGTGCATGATGCTGTGCAAACCAACTGCTTTTTTTAAAGCAAAATTCCTGTTGCTCCTTTCTGCACAGTTACCTATCTTGTTTATTTGTCCACATTTTTGTGTTAAGCAGTCCTTTTTATTGCTGCCATACTTGTCCTGAGCTCATTGTAGGGAGCTTGTTATTTTTTTTATTTTTATTTTTTTTTTTAAATAATAATGCCAGCCACTTTCTGGCACGTTCATAGTGTTGTGTTATACCACTGGGCCAGAGTTGTGGTTCTGTGTCCCCCCCCCCCAAAAAAAAAAAATGTAGATTAAAATTCGCACACGGTGTATATTCTGCTGTACTGCTAGTGTGTCGTATATATCAGGCAGCCACTTTCTGCCACGTTCATAGTTTACTGTTATACCACTGGGCCAGAGTTGTGGTTCTGTGTCTCCCCCCCAAAAAAATGGAGATTAAAATTCGCACACAGTGTATATTCTACTGTACTGCTAGTGTGTCGTATATATGAGGCAGCCACTTTATGGCACGTTCATAGTTTACTGTTATACCACTGGGCCAGAGTTGGGTTCTGTGTCTCCCCCCCAAAAAAAAGGGGAGATTGAAATTCGCACACAGTGTATATTCTGCTGTACTGCTAGTGTGTCGTATATATCAGGCAGCCACTTTCTGCCACGTTCATAGTTTACTGTTATACCACTGGGCCAGAGTTGTGCTTCTGTGTCTCCCCCCAAAAAAAAGGGAGATTAAAATTCGCACACAGTGTATATTCTGCTGTACTGCTAGTGTGTCATATATATCAGGCAGCCACTTTCTGGCACGTTCATAGTTTACTGTTATACCACTGGGCCAGAGTTGTGGTTCTGTGTCTCCCCCCCAAAAAAAAGGGAGATTAAAATTCTCACACAGTGTATATTCAGCTGTACTGCTAGTGCGTCGTATATCAGGCAGACACTTTCTTCCACGTTCATGTTGTTGTGTTATCCCACAGGGCCAGAGTTAGGGTTCAGTGTCTCCCCCCAAAAGCGAGATAGTAATTCTCACACAGTTTATATTCTGCTGTACTGCTAGTGTGTCGTATATCAGGCAGCCACTTTCTGCCACATTCATAGTGTTGTGTTATCCCACAGGGCCAGAGTTAGGGTTCAGTGTCTCCCCCCCAAAAATGGAGATTCAAATTCTCACACAGTGTATATTCAGCTGTACTGCTAGTGCGTCGTATATCAGGCAGACACTTTCTTCCACGTTCATAGTGTTGTGTTATCCCACAGGGCCAGAGTTAGGGTTCAGTGTCTCCCCCCCAAAAATGGAGATTCAAATTCTCACACAGTGTATATTCAGCTGTACTGCTAGTGCGTCGTATATCAGGCAGACACTTTCTTCCACGTTCATAGTGTTGTGTTATCCCACAGGGCCAGAGTTAGGGTTCAGTGTCTCCCCCCCAAAAATGGAGATTCAAATTCTCACACAGTGTATATTCAGCTGTACTGCTAGTGCGTCGTATATCAGGCAGACACTTTCTTCCACGTTCATAGTGTTGTGTTATCCCACAGGGCCAGAGTTAGGGTTCAGTGTCTCCCCCCAAAAGTGAGATAGTAATTCTCACACAGTTTATATTCTGCTGTACTGCTAGTGTGTCGTATATCAGGCAGCCACTTTCTGCCACGTTCATAGTGTTGTGTTATCCCACAGGGCCAGAGTTAGGGTTCAGTGTCTCCCCCCAAAAGTGAGATAGTAATTCTCACACAGTTTATATTCTGCTGTACTGCTAGTGTGTCGTATATCAGGCAGACACTTTCTTCCACGTTCATAGTGTTGTGTTATCCCACAGGGCCAGAGTTAGGGTTCAGTGTCTCCCCCCCAAAAATGGAGATTCAAATTCTCACACAGTGTATATTCAGCTGTACTGCTAGTGCGTCGTATATCAGGCAGACACTTTCTTCCACGTTCATAGTGTTGTGTTATACCACAGGGCTAGAGTTGGGGTTCTGTGTCTCCCCCCCAAAAGCAAGTCATCTTTCAGGCAAGCTACGTGTCAGCAGGGGAAGGTGGGGCAAAAGAATGTGAAATCCATAATTGGTTAATTTAAATGAAGGTTAGATCATCAACATTTTGGTAGCCAGATGTGTCCTTTTTTTCGGTCAGTATTGAACCAGCAGCACTGAACACTCTTTCTGAAAGCACACTGACAGCAGGGCAATCGAGGTTCTGTAATCCATATTCTGGCAATTCAGGCCAGGTGTCTAGTTTAGATGCCTAGCAATTAAAGGGGAATGACCTGAGAGGGAGAACATCGATAAGGGCGGAAAAGTAGTTTGTAACCATACTGCACAAATGCTGTCTCCTGTCACTTTGAATCGATGCAGCTGTCATTGCGAAATCATTCCACAACCTTGTCGTAAAACCCCTCTGTCCAACGCTACTTCGGATTTCTGCACCTCTAGCACCTCTGCCATGTTGCCCCCTGCAGCTCGTGTGAGAACCATCACCGGCGCTGTGTTCTGGGAATGCCTGAACCAAACGGTCTACAAGAGTTGCTTGTTTGGTAGCCAATATTTGACCTAGGTTCTCATGTGGCATGATATTTTGCAGTTTTCCTTTATATCTTGTATCCAGGAGGCAGGCCAACCGGTTGTCGTAATCTGTCATCATTTTAAAAATGCGGGGGTCCCTTTTTAGGATACGCAAGGCATACTCAGCCATGTGAGCCAATGTTCCAGGTGTGAATTAACTGTTTCTGCTGGGTTGAGGCCCACTTTCTTGCAAATCAACATCACAAGTGTCCCGCAATAAACCTGTACCAGACCTTGCAATGCCACCAGTTTCTATTGCCACCTGAGAATCATCCTCCTCCCATACATATTCATCCCCATCATCCTCCTCCTCATCCTCTTCGTCCGCCAATTCGTCCTGTACAGTTCCCTGAGCAGACAATGGCTGACTGTCATCAAGGCTTCCCTCCTCCTCGGCTGCAGACGCCTGCTCCTTAATGTGCGTCAAACTTTGCATCAGCAGACGCATAAGTGGGATGTTAATGCTTATGATGGCGTCGACCATTGCACACAAGACAACTCCATGTCTGCCATCCAAGTGCCTGCCCGTGTATCCTCCCACAAATTTATAACAGCACGCCTCTGTTCGCACAGCCTCTGAATCATGTGCAGTGTGGAGTTCCACCTTGTTGCAACGTCGATTATTAGGCGGTGCTGGGGAAGATTCAGCGATCGCTGATGGTTCAGCATACGGCTGGAGTGTATGGGCACCCGGCGGATGTGCGAGCAAAGTCTTCGCACCTTCAGGAGCAGGGCTGGTAACTTTGGATAATTTTTGAGGAAGCCCTGCACCACCAGGTTAAAGGTGTGAGCCAGGCAAGGTACGTGTTTCAGTTCTGAAAGGGCTATGGCAGCCATAAAATTCCTTCCGTTATCACTGAATACCTTGCCTGCCTCAAGATGTACACTGCCCAGCCATGACTGAGTTTGTTGCTGCAAGTACTCCACCAGTACTTCCGCGGTGTGTCTGTTGTCGCCCAAACACTTCATTTGCAACACAGCCTGCTGACGCTTACCACTAGCTGTTCGATAATGGGACACCCCGTGTGCAACACTGGCAGCTGCGGATGGAGTGGTAGGGCAACTGTTCTCTGTGCACGAGCTTTCGCTTCTGGAGGAGGAGGAGTTGCGAACGCCGTATGCCAACTTTTTCCTGAGACTGTGGGATAGGCTGAACTGTCACACTATGGCTGCCCCCTGTGGACCCTGCATCCTCCACATTAACCCAGTGCGCCGTGATGGACACGTAACGTCCCAGGCCATGCCTACTGGTCCATGCATCTGTTGTGAGGTGCACCTTTCCACTGACTGATTGCCTCAAGGCATGGACAATGCGGTCTTTGACATGCTGGTGGAGGGCTGGGATGGCTTTTCTCGCAAAGAAATGTCGACTGGGTAGGTCATAGCGTGGTACTGCGTGGGCCATCAGGTCTTTGAAAGCTTCGCTTTCAACCAAACGGTAGGGCATCATCTGTAATGAGATTAGTATAGCAATGTGGGCATTCAAATCCTGTGTACGTGGATGAGAGGATGAGTACTTTCTTTTCCTAACGAGAGTCTCTTGTAGGGTGAGCTGGACTGGGGAGCTGCATATGGCGGAACTAACGGTGGTGGTGGTGGTGGACATGGCGGATTGAGAGAGAGTTTGTTATGGTATTCTTGTTGTTGCCCAACATAGAGTCTTTCCTACCAATAACCTTGTGATTCCCTGACTGCTTTGGCCTTACGACGATACCTCCACATTTGCTGCTGGTGGTGTCCTAACCGGTGGGCTTACAGTGAGGGAAGCAATGTAGTATTGCTGACTACCTTCACTCCGAGCAGGTGAACCAACGGTACGGGACGTTTCGTAGTTAGTCCAGGCTTGCAAGTGCATGGTGGTTAAATGTCTAAGCATGCACGTTGTATTTAAATTTTGAAGATTCTTCTCTCTGCTAAAGGTCTTGGAGCATTTCTTACAGATAACTTTTGACTGATCATTCTGATCTTGGTGAAAAAATTGCTACGCTACACTCTTCCTACTATCGAAAACCTTTTCAGGCATTGTGCGCTGTGCTACTTTCACCGAATGACCACGCTCTCCTAACACTGTTTTTGTTTTTCGCAAACATTTTTGGCCTGATACGGGCCTGCCAGATGACAGCTGTTGCAATGTAGATGGCTGATGCGGATCATCCTCCTCCGCTTCTGAGCTAGTGGCAGCGGCACCCTCTTCCCCCAATGGCTGCCAATCTGGGTCAACAACTGGGTCATCTATCACCTCCTCCTCAATGTCATGTGCACCTTCCTCAGTGTCACCGTGTAAGGTGCTATAGCGTTCGGGACAGGGCACCATAGTCTCATCAGGGTCACATTCTGGCTCAGTAAACTGCAAGGGCAATGTAGTGATCACAGTCAATGGAACAGCATCACAATCTAGCTGTGGCTGTGCATCAGTGCACTCCATGTCCTATTCTTCTTGTAATTGGCAGTGTACAATTTCCCTTTCGAACCCAGGCACGGTATGTGTAAAGAGCTTCATGGAGTAACCTGTAGTGTCGCCTGCTGCATCCTTCACTTTTGGTTTGGGAGAAGGACACAAGGAAACGTCTTTTTCCTGACCGGGAGCATCCACTGACGACTGGCTGCTCTTACATTTAGAACTTTGGGAAGAGGAGGCGAAAGAGCTAGAGGGTGAGTCAGCAAGGAAAGACAACACTTGTTCCTGCTTCTCCGGCTTTAAAAGCTGTTTTCCTACTCCCAGGTAAGGGAGCCTTCGAGGCCTTGTGTAGCCAGACGATGACGCAGGCTGAACACCTCCAGCCTTAGGTGCTACTGTGCTTTTGCCACTACCATGAGATGCAACACCACCAGCACCAACAGTACCAGCTGGCAACCCCCGCCCACGGCCTCTTCCACCAGACTTCCTCATTTTTTGGGGGGGAGACACTGAACCACAACTCATATTACACCGTCGTAATATGAGGGGCCCTGTGCCAGTACCGCCGCCCATGAGAGAGTGTTCCCCCCCCAGATTGAACTGTGCTCTACCACTTGCAATACTACATCTCCTAGCTCCACCACTGTGTAGTCTGTGCGGGTAAAACCTGAAATGGCACTGCCAATACGAATTATTTGAAATGATAGATGATAGTTAAAATATACAGGGGCCCTGGACTCTATTTAATACTTTGCGCCTACTACCACTGTCTTTATTATTTGGGCGTAATAACGGTGTCTGCCGCTGCATCTTTTTTTTCCTTCACTGAACAAAGCTGAACTTCAACTGTTGTCCCGTTTCAAATATTAAACTGCATTTGCCCTACTTGTTGGGTTGGGGCCTACTAACGGTGTCTGCCGCTCCTTGGTGTTCTCCTGGTTTATTTTTCTTGCGCTTCAATCTTCAGGCTTTCGTTTAAATATTTTTTATATTAAACTGCATTTGGCCTACTTGTTGGGTTGGGCCTAGTAACATTGTCTGCTGCCGCCTCTTGTTTTCCTCTACTAAACAAAGCTGAGCTTGAAGCTTCAGGCTTTCGGCTTGTAACAACAATATGAAACTACATTTGGCCTAGTTCTTGGTTTGGGCCTAGTAACATTGTCTGCTGCTGCCTCTTGTTTTCCTCTACTACCCAAAGCCGAGCTT
The DNA here is from genome assembly GCF_032444005.1 of Ranitomeya imitator. Lineage (NCBI taxonomy): Eukaryota > Metazoa > Chordata > Amphibia > Anura > Dendrobatidae > Ranitomeya > Ranitomeya imitator. Next base: position 694,721,581 of record NC_091282.1, on the reverse strand, counting down.
CAATCTTCAGGCTTTCGGCCTATATTTAGAATATGAAACTGCATTTGGCCTACTTGTTTGGTTGGGCCTACTAACGGTGTCTGCCGCTGATTGTTGTTCTCCTCCACTGAACAAACCAATGCCGCCTGTTTACTACTGTTAACAATTTTTAACAGCTTTTAGCCTACTTTTTTTTTATTTTGGGCCTATATCTGTGTTTCCTCCTCATTCCTGCCCATTGCCCAGCCACTGCTAGATGAGTCTGCTGGTACATTGACACAGACCACTACATTCCCCTTGCACTCTACACAGCCTGAATCTGACCCTGCTGAAACTCAGGTTCCCCTTCCCGCATACTATACTGTCATGATTCCAATGGCAGGGAATCACAAAAGGACAAGCACCAACGAGCTCTAGGGTGATGGAACCTGAGCTGACCGCGACCCTAAACCTGAACACACAAATAACAATAGCCGGGGAACGTGCCTACGTTGATCCTAGACGTCTCGCACCAGCCGAAGATCTAACTTCCCCTATTAGAAGAAACACAGACCTCTCTTGCCTCCAGAGAAATACCCCACAGAAATAGCAGCCCCCCACATATAATGACGGTGAAATGAGAGGAAGGCACATACACAGTATGAAAACAGATTCAGCAAAATGAGGCCCGCTAAAACTAGATAGCAGAGGATACAAAAGTAAACTGCGCGGTCAGCAAAAAACCCTTCAAAAAACCATCCTGCAATTACTTGAACTCATGTTCCAACTCATGGAACATGAGGAGCAATTACAGCCCACTAGAGCAACCAGCAGCAAAGAAACAATTATATGCAAGCTGGACAAGACAAAAATAAAGCAAAACGTGGAACAAGAAAATCAAAAACTTAGCTTGTCCTGAAGATTACTGAAGCCAGAAGCTGAGGTAACAAAACACTCTGATAACCTTGATAGCCGGCGGGGAAATGACAAGAAAGCCCGGTTAAATAGGAAACTCCCAAATCCTAATAGAACAGGTGGACACCAGAGACAACAGAACACAAATCACCCAGTACCATCAGTAACCACCAGAGGGAGCCCAAAAACAGAACTCACAACACTATACCACCTTACATAGGGACAAAGAGGAAGGTGCAGATGAAAGTGCAGGTTCCTTCAACAGGTGGGGGGGCATACTCATTGGCGACGTCACTGGCACAGGGCCCCTCATAGTACGCAAAAGTGTCTCTGCCGGTGGGAGGCGCCCCCGCCGTCAATCACAACGCCGTACTTTGAGGGGCCCTGTGCCAGTGGCAATGCGAACGAGTGTGCCCCCCCTGCTTGCTCAGGATCACATCACTTGCAAAGTTGAAATACTTACCTCTCCCTGCTCCACCGCCGTAACGTATTCCACATTTCCTGGGCCCAAGAAAAAATTGAGCCAGCCCTCCCCCCCCCCCCCCACAACTTTAACCAAATGACCCCCAATTTTCAATACCTAACTATTATTATAAGGTTAATTAAGATTGACAAGCTTAAGTAACAAGAATTGATGTTTTTGACATTAAAATGGGCTCTGTAGGTGTTTTTCTGTCCTCCACTCACTGCCGACTTTTATTCCCCATTGACTTGCATTGGGTTTCGTGTTTCAGTCGGCCCCCCGACTTTTCGCAATGATCGGCCGATTTCACCCGACCCGACTTTTGACAAAGTCGGGTTTCGCGAAACCCGACTCGATCCTGAAAAAGTAAAAGTCGCTCAACCCTACTGAGCACTGTACATATGTTGTTAATCAACTCACTCAGCTGCTCAGAGAGGTAGTAACAGGAACACTTTCCATTTAAGTTTTCAACTGGTTTATTGAAAACGTATTGCATAACCCAGTGCAAAATTAGGTAAACAAACACCGCTCTTCTGGAATAATGGGAAAACAAAATAGCATACAGTACAGTCTATGTGGCTGCTGGGTTTTGGCAATTCAGGGAAAGCAAAAATGAGGTTCGGTTCTCTTTAACACAAGAACAGCTCTGGAGATCTCATCTCCAGATACACCAAGCACTGAGTTCAAAGGCTTCACATTTACTTCTCCAGATACACTGAGTCCAAAGGCTTCACATTTACTTTCTGGATCCTGCCCTGGAATGGAGCCTCCCACCCACTCTTAAACTATTTACAAAACTAAGCCCTTAATACGGCCAATTAACTCCTCTCAGCAAACAGTATGCCGTTTCATTTTTCCAGGTTCATGTCGCTGAGGTGAACATCCTCAGTGACACATATCTCCCGTCAGTATTTTCGCTTCTCACAGTGTTTACGGTATATTGATTTGTGCAAAGTTTGTTGAAAGTACATTTACACTTTAAATGTTATCATTGATCCAAGTGTAGGTGATAACTTGCAAATAGGTGGTGGTCTGATTGCTGGAATGCCAACTGTTTCCCAGAATGGAGATCTCAAATGCCTTTTGCTGTTCTTCTTTCAATAATTCCCTATCTAACTGGTGACGATAACTATTGTATTTGACAGTCCCATAGAAAATGAATGCTATGTGGGACCACGGTGAGTCATTAGGACCACGGTGAGTCATTGGACGTGGTATATCTCGATTTTTCCAAAGCGTTTGATACCGTGCCGCACAAGAGGTTGGTACACAAAATGAGAATGCTTGGCCTGGGGGAAAATGTGTGTAAATGGGTTAGTAACTGGCTTAGTGATAGAAAGCAGAGGGTGGTTATAAATGGTATAGTCTCTAACTGGGTCGCTGTGACCAGTGGGGTACCACAGGGGTCTGTATTGGGACCTGTTCTCTTCAACATATTCATTAATGATCTGGTAGAAGGTTTACACAGTAAAATATCGATATTTGCAGATGATACAAAACTATGTAAAGCAGTTAATACAAGAGAAGATAGTATTCTGCTACAGATGGATGTGGATAGGTTGGAAACTTGGGCGGAAAGGTGGCAGATGAGGTTTAACAATGATAAATGTAAAGTTATACACATGGGAAGAAGGAATCAATATCACCATTACACACTGAACGGGAAACCACTGGGTAAATCGGACAGGGAGAAAGACTTGGGGATCCTAGTTAATGATAAACTTACCTGGAGCAGCCAGTGCCAGGCAGCAGCTGCCAAGGCAAACAGGATCATGGGGTGCATTAAAAGAGGTCTGGATACACATGATGAGAGCATTATACTACCTCTGTACAAATCCCTAGTTAGACCGCACATGGAGTACTGTGTCCAGTTTTGGGTACCGGTGCTCAGGAAGGATATAATGGAACTAGAGAGAGTACAAAGGAGGGCAACAAAATTAATAAAGGGGATGGGAGAACTACAATACCTACATAGATTAGCGAAATTAGGATTATTTAGTCTAGAAAAAAGACGACTGAGGGGCGATCTAATAACCATGTATAAGTATATAAGGGGACAATACAAATATCTTGCTGAGGATTTGTTTATACCAAGGAAGGTGACGGGCACAAGGGGGCATTCTTTGCGTCTGGAGGAGAATAGGTTTTTCCACCAACATAGAAGAGGATTCTTTACTGTTAGGGCAGTGAGAATCTGGAATTGCTTGCCTGAGGAGGTGGTGATGGCGAACTCAGTTGAGGGGTTCAAGAGAGGCCTGGATGTCTTCCTGGAGCAGAACAATATTGTATCATACAATTATTAGGTTCTGTAGAAGGACGTAAATCTGGGGATTTATTATGATGGAATATAGGCTGAACTGGATGGACAAATGTCTTTTTTCGGCCTTACTAACTATGTTACTATGTTACTAGCAATGAAACTTGCTTTGGGAGAATGGTAATATTTTTAGAGGGTGTTACATTTTCTGACAGTAAGGGTGCATGTCCACGGTCCGTAATGCCGGCGCTTTGGACGGAACGGAAAACCCGCTCCACCCAAAGCGCCGCCCCTTCTGTACGCACGGTGATTCCGGATGTGTTCATTGCACACATCCGGAATCTCCGTACCCCATACATAGGGCCCTGTGTTTTACGTTGCGGCGATGGAGCATTGCCGCAAGGTAAACAGACATGCTGTGTTCTAAAAAGACGCGCTGCATGTCCGTAAATGCAGGGCCACCGGATGCATGTTCGCACGCATAGTGGAGACGGGATTTCATAAAATCCCCTCCACTGTGCTGTAACATCTGGACGCTGCGGGTTGAATGCTACGGCTGTACGCTGCATTCAGTCCGCAGCTAATCCGGATGTAATCCTGAATGTGGACACATACCCTAAGAACATGAAATCCCTCCTGTCAATCAGAAGAACATAGAAAGATACCGTCTCAAGGTCCTTGATGTTTTTTGTTTCCTGCTGACTGTGACGACTTCCTAATCTTATTTGCTGGTTATGTAGAGTTTGGACAACTGGCCGACTCAGGTGGTGCCATGCCCAGAAATGTTGTAAAGACGGTCCAACTATTTCTCCATCCAACCTCTGTTCAGTCTCTTCTCAACTCGTTTGGTAATTTTTGAAGTTTATTGGTTCCCTATATGATGATGATGTTTTGCATTGGTTCCATCAATAGGAAACATTAAATTCTGCAGAATTTTTTTAAAATATATAATTTCTAGTGATGAGTGAATATACTCGTTGCTCGGGTTTTCCCGAGCACGCTCGGGTGACCTCCGAGTATTTTGTTAGTGTTCGGAGATTAAAGGTACCTTCACACATAACGATATAGTTAACGATATCGTTGCTTTTTGTGACGTAGCAACGATATCGTTAAGGAAATTGTTATGTGTGACAGCGACCAACGATCAGGCCCCTGCTGGGAGATCGTTGGTCGCTGAGGAAAGTCCAGAACTTTATTTCGTCGCTGGACTCCCTGCAGACATGGCTGGATCGGCGTGTGTGACACCGATATAGCGATGTCTTCACTGGTAACCAGGGTAAACATCGGGTTACATAGCGCAGGGCCGCGCTTAGTAACCCGATGTTTACCCTGGTTACCAGCGTGAAAGTAAAAAAAACAAACACTACATACTTACCTACCGCTGTCTGTCCCCGGCGCTCTGCTTCTCTGCACTCCTCCTGCACTGGCTGTCAGCGTCGGTCAGCCGGAAAGCAGAGTGGTGACGTCACCGCTCTGCTTTCCGGCCGCTGTGCTCACAGTCAGTGCAGGAGGAGTGCAGAGAAGCTGAGCGCCTGGGACTGACAGCGGTAGGTAAGTATGTAGTGTTTGTTTTTTTTACTTTCACGCTGGTAACCAGGGTAAACATCGGGTTACTAAGCGCGGCCCTGTGCTTAGTAACCCGATGTTTACCCTGGTTACCGGGGACTTCGGGATCGTTGGTCGCTGGAGAGCTGTCTGTGTGACAGCTCTCCAGCGACCAAACAGCGACGCTGCAGCGATCGACATCGTTGTTGGTATCGCTGCAGCGTCGCTGAGTGTGAAGGTACCTTAAGTTTTCATCGCCGCAGCTGAATGATTTACACCTATTAGCCAGCATAAGTACATGTGGGGTTGCCTGGTTGCTAGGGAATCCTCACATGTAATCAAGCTGACTAATAGCTGTAAATCATTCAGCTGAGGTGAGGAAAACTTAATCGCCGAACACTAACAAATACTCGGAGATCACCTGAGCGTGCTCGGGAAAACCCTAGCAACCAGTACACTCGCTCATCTAATATATAATTGCCTAGAATACTACTTCCTGCAATTTGTGCCAACTTCCGTGGCTTTGTCCGGAGCTAATGTCCGGAGCTAATGTGCGGAGATAATGTCAACAGTGTCCAGTGTCTGATTGGTTGCCGCCTGCTGCGAGCGACCAATCAGAAACGTGCCGTACTGTGACACACTCCGCCCGCCATTTTGGTGTGATTTTTGAATTTTTACCTCACAGCAAGTTTCTACTGCGTGGAGGCGGGCCCAGTGACGTTGCTCTTCAAGCTCCTGCCGAATTTCGTCAAAAAAATGATAATACCATTTACCAAAACTATATATATTTAGTTGTGAAGTGGTTCAGTGACATTTTCACACCAATTTTGAACTTTTGTTTGGTGTTTTCTCCATATACTGCCTATTATTTTTGTTCTTTCTTACTATTATTTATTAATTGTATTATTCTTACATTTGAATAAATAAAGTATATATGGATTCTAGACTCCCGATTCTTTAGAATCGGGCTGCCATCTAGTCTAATATATAATTGCCTAGAATACTACTTCCTGCAATTTGTGCCAACTTCCGTGGCTTTGTCCGGAGCTAATGTCCGGAGCTAATGTCCGGAGCTAATGTCCGGAGCTAATGTCTGGAGATAAGTGACGTCAACAGTGTCCAGTTTCTGATTGGTTGCCGCCTGCTGCGAGCGACCAATCAGAAACGTGCCGTACTGTGACACACTCCGCCCGCCATTTTGGTGTGATTTTTGAATTTTTACCTCACAGCAAGTTTCTACTGCGTGGAGGCGGGCCCAGTGACGTTGCTCTTCAAGCTCCTGCCGAATTTCGTCAAAAAAATGATAATACCATTTACCAAAACTATATATATTTAGTTGTGAAGTGGTTCAGTGACATTTTCACACCAATTTTGAACTTTTGTTTGGTGTTTTCTCCATATACTGCCTATTATTTTTGTTCTTTCTTACTATTATTTATTAATTGTATTATTCTTACATTTGAATAAATAAAGTATATATGGATTCTAGACTCCCGATTCTTTAGAATTGGGCTGCCATCTAGTCACTAATAATTTCGAATACTGGGTTCAGTGTAGATTTTGTTAGTGAATTTAGACTGAGATAGTGTAGTTTAGAACTGCTCAAGTTTATTTGCCTCAGAAGTTAAAATATACCGTACTTTCCATTTTAATTGTGTAATCGTGTATCTTTTGCATTGCAGTCAAGTGGACTATCGAGCAAAGCTTTGGGCTTGCAACTTCTGTTACCAGCGAAATCAGGTGAGACTTGTTAGTAAGTCTGTTGTATACAAGCCTTTCTGGTCCCAGGGCAACATCCCAAGTTTGACTACTCGGAACGTGAACAATGAAATGAAAATTAATCCTGTGAGTGAAACTCATACAGTGTCAGGCTTGACAAAGGACCATGCAGATCTGATGCATTTTGCTTGGGAGCGCAGTGAACATTTCTTTTCTGCCTTTATAATTTTTCTGCTGATGTGTTCAAGTTTTTTTTGTGCCTTTTATACTACTGGATCAATAAAGTAATTAATTTAAGAAGATGTAAGCACTGGCTATCATTTGGACTGTTGCTATTGTAAGACTGTCTACTTCAAGTCTACACCACCTATTAGTTGGCTTACTTCTGGTCTGAAATTATTGGGCTCACGGTTTGAGAATCTTGTCCATTCTGTTTTTCAGACAAACCGCACCTCTTTTTACAACGGCCTTGCCCTTTTGTTGGACATGGAGCAGAACATGTCTAAAATACATATATATCTGTTGCAAATCATCATCTGTTGCAAATCATGAAAGCAAGTTAAGCCAGAACTCTGGCACTTTTAGCTTAACCCTTTCACAACATTTTAAGTACATGTACGTCATATGCCGTGTCCCTACCTTTGATGCGGGCTCACAAGCCGAGCCTGCATATTGCCTGGCAGATGATAGCTGATGTAATCAGCCATCATGTGCCTATAACAGCCACTGGTGGAGTGGACCTCCGCCCGCGACTGTTAACTTGTTAAATGTTGATGTCTCCACTGATAGCAGCATTTAACACGCATCGACAGAGGGGCAGCATCATTCCATGCACACTTCGGTGCGCTCGTGACGTGATCACAGGGCACCAAGGGGACTATTAAATACAGTATAAGGATAAAAACTTTTTTTTTATTTATCAAAAAAAAATCATCCTACTTTTGCCCCATTAAAAATAAAATAAAAAAAATAAAAATGCACGTTTGGTATCACAGCTTTCTTAAAATGCCGATCTATCAAAATATAAATTAAATTAGTCTAATCAGTAAACGGCGTAATGAGAAAAGATATCGAAATTCCAAAATTATGTTTTTTTTGGCTGCAATAAAATGCTATAAGGGATGATCAAAATTTTGTATCTACCCCAAAATGGTATCAGTAAAAACATCAATTCTGCGTAAAATATAAGCCATCAGATAGCTCCTTATCCCGAAAATTGAAAACGTTACAGTTCCTGGAAAATGGCGACACAAGCAAAGTGTTTTTTTTTTTCTTTCAAATGCCTGATTTTTTTTCACCCCTTAAATAAAAAAAAAACTATACATGTTTGGTATCTGTGTAATCGTACAGACCTGGAAAGTCTTATTTCCAGGTCAGTTTTACTGTATAGTGAACATGGTAAATCAACCCCACCCCCTAACATCCAATTTTTTTTTACAAAATTGCTCAGGAAAAAACTGCTGACAGATTCTCTTTAACTGAAGCTGTAGTCAATATAATGTCTGTGTCACAGGAATATAATACTGTAAAAACAGCAATTGTGTGGAATTTCCTGCTCATCCAGTGTCTAAACCAGCTTGAACTGTGAAATGGATTTGAGGTACTGGGTGCTATAAGAGTGGCAACACATCTTTTATATACTACTGCAAAATCAAATCTTTGACCTGGGTGAAGGATCCTATTTTCTGCCGCTGCTGCTAGGCTCTACAGAAGCACTGTGAATAGGAAAAATGGTGTACACATGACTATGGAGATCTTGAGTCTGCAGAAATATCCGCTGTTCCAGCGGCTTTGGCACTGGCTCTCTCTGGGAGCATTGTTGTGTTTGGCGATCCCTCTGTTGGCCAGTCAACACTGCCTTCACCTCTCCGGCCTTCAGGCGAATCACTTACATCCAGTGGATATCACTCCATCCCCAGGAGAGCCAATGCTATATGCTGGTTCCGGAGGCGAGTTTTAGTGTTATTATCCCGAGGGAAGACGGATTCAGAAGAGGTTTGTCCGAATAGTGGACATGCCCTTTGTCTGACTAGTTGTCACAATGTTTAGAACTTTTGACTTTCAGGCTCCATATCTCGCCATCCGCTTCTGCTTTGAACGTAAGACTGCCATCATTTTATAGACAATCATCTTGGCTATCTCATACATAAATTTGACTTGCAACTATTTAGCATATAATTAGTTATGCAGATTCTTGTCATGCCACTGCAGTGTTAATATTTGGCTCCTAAAGATCTAAATTTTATTTTTTATTATTTTGTTAGTATTTTGTAAATCCACCTTTTGCTTTCAACACTGACTGAATCCTTCTGGGCATTCTCTCGATCATACTCAAGCATGTTTCTAGCGAAATCTGATCCCAGGTCTTTACTGCACTTTTCCAAAATTGGTGTATACTGGTCAACTCACTTGGGTATGTATACAGCTTTTTCATCAACTCTACCCACAAGTGTTCAATTTGGTTGACGTCTGGGGACAGTTGGGGCCAATCCAGCACCTTCATTGTCATTGAACCATTTCTTTGCCAATCTCGATGTATGCTTCAGGTCGTTGTCCTGCTGGAACACTATGTCGCCCTTTTGTACCCATAGTACCAGAGTATATGAAGTAACTCGTCTTGTCGGACACTCACATATAGCTCAGTATTGACACCACCATCCATCCTGGTCAATTATCCAACACCTTTGGCTGTGAAACAACCCCATATCATCAGACTTCCTCCACCGAACCTGACAGTTCCTTCAATTTCTCAATCCGTTAGCCCCTTTTTCCCTTATTTCTTCCAGACTCATTTGCATCCATAAGAGCCTAGTCTATTGACTTTCATCTCATCGCTACAAATCACCCGTTTATAAACTTCTACTGTATACTTTTGATACTTTATTGCAAACTTGAGCTGACGCTTCTTATGATGATATTGAAGTTGAGGATTCTTCACCTTTTTTGGGCCGCCATTCCAGACTTGTGTAACGTGCTTCGCATGGTGCTTGCATGGACGTCTGTGATCTCACTATTATGAAGCCAACGAGCTACCTCCATTACCATGTTTGTCACGTCAGAATTGATAGACCTTGTGATGAGCCGACTTGTTAATTCCGATATTTTGTCTGGACATCCACCTCTTGGCTTTTGAATGGACATATTGACTTAATTTCGTATTCTTCCAACTATCATGGCACTCACATGATGTAGTTTGTCAATTTTCTTGGCCAAGAGACCACTATCGATGAGCTGGATGATGCAGTTTCTCTTTTCTTGGAAAATAGTTTTCATGGCTTCTCTTCGATTTGAACCAGTGACCTTTCACACTGAGCTATTGGGGAATGTGAGAACAGGTTGTTACTTGTAATATACATGAACAAAAATATTTTTTCTGCAACCAGGAGCAAAGCAGAAACAATGTAGTGACATGACAAGAATCTGCATAACTAATCATATGCTAAATAGTTGCAAGTCAAATTTATGTATGAGAGAGTCACGAAGATTGTCTGTAAAATGATGGTATTCTCAGGTTTGAAGTGGTAGTGGATGGTAAGATATGGAGCCTGAAAGTCAAAAGTTCAAAACATTGTGTTACCATTTTGCTCGTCAGTTTATACCTTTTTTTTCACTTTTTATTGAATATCAGCAGCAACATTTTTAACATACTTTTCTCTTTACTTGAACTAAGTAAGAGGTTTTTAATTTATTTTGGGTCATGCTGTCACTGCACATATTCTGATTGTTATGTTTTTAATTTTTATTTCTTCAGTTTCCACCAACGTATGCCGGCATTTCTGAAGTGAACCAACCTGCAGAACTCCTTCCGCAGTTCTCCAGCATCGAATATGTGGTTCAGGTAACAAAGGTCGCAACTAGTATTTTTTTTTAATTACAGTAATAGAATATATGTCAGAGTTGCCTGTACAGAAGAGTCATCGTCTGACAATCACTATTCTACCAAGCCTGAAAACTGATTTCTTTCCACTGGAAGGCTGCTAACCCACCATCAGTTTCTAAGTTAATACACCACAGATCGAGAAATATTTTTTGAAAAAGAGAGGAACCCGACAAATGTAAAAACTTTGAGCACCTTGGCTTGATACTCCTGGCCAGGCAATTTTTAAAGAGGTATTCCATCCCCAAGATCCTATACCAATACGTAGAAGGTGTAATATTAATAATATTAGCAAATACCTCCAATTCGAAATGTTGTATAGTTCTTCTCATAAGCTATGGGCTTACTCAATATGCAGTGAATTGCAGGATTTTAGGCATCCATGGTTACGACCACTCATATAGTGACAGTTACTTGGTTAGTACGTTGTTAGTGGTCATATCCATGGATACCTAAGGTACTGCAATGCTCTTAACATGGGGTAAGCGACATAGCGAATCAGAAGAACTACACAAAATTTCTAATTGGAGGTATTTGCTAATATTATTATTACACCTACTACATATATGATCTTGGAGAGAATTCCTCTTTAATGGAATCATTCACTAGATATAATCAACAGTTGGATGGCTTTCTTCATTGCTAGCTATGCTATATCTTGTTTTGGAGCGCAAGACAGGTGTTTGGTTTGCAATTCCTGTTTGTATATGACATTTTATTTCTTATTCACTGCTCCTGTTGCCCTGACAAAAAGCTTGTGATGATTGTCTGGGTGCTAATTGGAACCATTATGCAATATATTCTGGACTGATGGATCAGCCAAGATTTAAGAGACTGGTAATTCTGTTTTGTTTTTTTATGTTCATTTTTGTACTTTTGTGTTCAATAAAAAAAGTGTCTGCTCATTGTTCTGTCCCCGACCATTCATGCGTAGTCCATGATACAATGTGGTAATGAAAGGAGAAATGAATCTTATGCGGCAGCTTTAATCGGGGAGGCGGGAGAGAAAGGTGGCGGGCCTGATCCATTACAGCATTAGTGTCTGCTTTTTGGTGCTTTGTGCCTTCTTTTGTTGCCACCAAATTCATTTTTTGACTCTATTTTGTATGTATTCGCATGTTGGTTTTTTTTATGCTCAGCATTGTGGGTATGTTTTAACATTTCCAGATGTTTTTGCCTGAATGTCCTCCAGTCTCCCCTGTTCGCAAAAACTTTTTGTGCAATTTTTTTGTGCAAAACCATTTAAAGAAAGAAAAAAATATTTGTTTTAACTTTGCAAAAAATAATTTTGCAGGCTTTGCTGAAAAAATTATCATCAAATAACACAAGAATAAAAAAAAATTTAAAGTGATAATTTCACAACCCCCACCATTCCACCCCAGAAGCGATGAAAGGGGCCATGAGAGTTTTGTTGGCTGAACTTTTACCAGGCAGTGTAATCCAGATTTTTCATCTCTGTAAAGACAGGATTAGAGTATGGGCACATGACCTCTTTTTCAGGCAGATTCCACCTACAATCAAGTAAAAAAGTGCTGCAAAACTGCTGCAAAAAATGAACATAACGCACAGCAATGTAATAGCGACATTGCTGTGGACATCCTGTGAAGGGGTAAAAGAAGTGACATGTACATTCTTCGGGCGGTTTCATTTGGAAGCCAACCGCTCTTTATAGTTGAAAGTATAGGGAAAAGATGCCTGTGGCAGAGCCGCCCAAATAAGCGTCAGCAAAGCCGCCAGAGAAACCGATTCAGGAAAAAGACCGCCAGTTTATCCTGAAGCTGCTTCGCCTAGGATACCTTGGTGCATCCACCATCATCTTAAAGAAATTGTGTGCACATACCCATGGTCAGTTTTCTGTCTATGATTTTTTATGACTTTTACATATCTGTGTAAAATTATCTACTATTTTGAATTGTTGGTGTCATTGTTAGACCCCAATTACGGTGCATGTGCATATGATTATAATGAAACACATTGGTTACTTTTATTGTTTAGTCTTTGCCCCAGAGTATTAATATGCCATTTTTGTCTTTTTCCAGCGGGGTCCTCAGATGCCTCTTATTTTTCTTTATGTTGTTGATACATGTATGGAGGATGAAGATCTTCAGGCTTTGAAAGAGTCAATGCAAATGTCTCTAAGCCTACTGCCTCCTACAGCCCTGGTGGGGCTTATCACCTTTGGTAGAATGGTGCATGTCCATGAGTTGGGGTGTGAAGGCATTTCCAAGAGCTACGTATTCCGTGGAACTAAAGACCTTTCTGCTAAACAGTTACAGGTGAGTATTTACTGATCTATAATTGTGTTATGTTTTTTATTCTCTTTACTTAAAGTCTGAAGTCCAAAATAATTTTCCTCCTAAATCCTCATAAATAATCTCTCATATACTGTATTTTTCGGACTATAAGACACACCAGACCATAAGATGCAACTAGATTTTAGAAGAGGAAAATAGAAAAAAATTTTTAAAACAGAATATGTGGTCAATTCTGTACTAATATCCCCTACCCTGATATATATGTCCCTCCCAATCCAGGTATACATGGCTACCTCATCCCTATCCTGGTATGCATGGTCCCATCATCTCTATCCTGGTTTGCATAGCCCCCTCATCCCTATCGTGGTATGCATGGGCCCCTCATCACCATCCTGGTATGCATGGCCCCATCATCGTGATCCTCATCCCTATCCTGGTATGCATGGGCCCCTCATCTCTAGCCTGTTATCATGGCTCCCTCATCCCTATCCTGTTATGCATGGCCCACTCATCCGTATCCCGGTATGCATGGCCCCCTCATCCGTATCCTTGTATGTATGGCCCCCTCATCCCTATCCTGGTATGCATGAACCCCCTCATCCCTATCCTGGTATGCCTGGCCCCTTTATCCCTATCTTTGTGTGCATGGCCCCCATCCCTGTCCTGGTATGAATAGCCCCCATCAGAAAAACATTAAACAAAACATAGACCATTCTACTTACCTTCCCTCCGCTCCTTCGCAGCATCCTGTTCTAATGCCAGCAGCTGATTTATGCTTGTAAGCAGCACATAGCAGTGATGTCATGCACTGCTTACAAGCAGAGAATAGCTGCTGGAATACTAACTGCTCCCCATGCCGGGACTATGGGCATGTGGAGCAGTGAATATTCATTGATCTTTAATAGCTGGCACTGTAAAGTCAGCTGCCGGCTTGCTGCAGCTGTCGGGCGATCACGTGTGCCCGCTACAAAAAGGAATGAATATTTACTGCTCTCTGCTCCCATGGATGTGGAGCGCAGTGAATATTCATTCTCTTTACTAGCGGGAACATGTGATCGCCCGGCGGCTGCAGGAAGCCGGCTGCTGTGATTACTGTGCCCGCTATTAAAAATCAATGGATATTCACTGCTCCCCATGTCTATGGGAGTGTAGAGCAGTAAATATTGATTTTCTTTAGAAGTGGACACTCTTTGGAGGCCAGGCAGGTGAAGGAAGCTGGCGGCTGTGGCTAACAGCATGTCTACTATTAAAGAGAAATTAATATTCACTGCTATCCACTCCCATGGGTGTGGAGAGCAGTGAATATTCATTTCTCTTTAGCAGCGGGCACAGGTGTTAGACGCAGCAGCTGGCTTGTGTCTCCAGTGACCCGTTGCTCCGCCGCTGCCGCTCCCCCACCTCCCCATTCTTTTTTTTTCCGCTTCGTTTAGGAATCTCTACTGCATGCTGGCATGCTCAAATTAAGCATCATAAGGGGCAGAAGCTGCTGCCACTGCCACAGCCTCTTCTTCCTCCCAAAAACAAAGTGTTATCAGTGACACTCCTTTCAGGGGCTGGGATAGTCCCAGCATGATGTCCACTGTCCGAAATGCACTATGACAGCGCACTCCCTGTTTTCAGCTTATATCAGCAGTAACGAGCCAGCAACAGAGTGCTTGTCAGAATACCTGGCATGCAGAGGCCAGTGACGTCACTTGTGGGTGTTCCAGAGCCCATTCTCGGATTACTCCTCTGAGATCCGTGGTCCTTGGACTACTTTTTTAAAGTATGTTTTCTCTAAACTGAAGCTGAGTTTCCAAAACCATACTGTACACAGCTGCAGTAATGTAGCAGCTGTTTGATTTATGCTACCCCTAGTTTGATCAGCATGAATCAACTGCCAGGAGCCATCAAATGATCATGTTTTCAGGAGTTCCTTAGTATTGCCCATGTCTGTGAAACTTAAATCTTGAAAACATGATTTGTTGGTGTCTTTTGAGGACTGGAGTTGGGGAACATTGTCCTACGGAATACACTATGTAGAGAGTTAGCACAAATCACTGTTTAATATAGCCCATTTGAGTCCGGAAAGACAGCAACTATTGTGTGGACTAATACTTGTGATAGGTTTCTACCTGTCAGGTATTACAAGTAGCTGAAGTGGGAACTTGTGTGAATTTGTATCACATAAAAAAGAGAAATCACAACTTGCAGGTAGTATCAGGTGGAGTAGGAAGTCAAGGTATAAGATGGTGATTTATCAGCAAATAGTATAAAAAACAAAAAGCACATATGGCCAGGGGAGAACACGCTGTCGACAGCCATTTCTTATGTGCTTAAGCTTCACTTTCCTCACTTTTTCTGCATAGTATTGTGAAGCAGCATCTCCTAAGGAATGCTCTACAGAATCGCCAAAATTCACTTATAAATATATAGACCGCGCGAGAAAGGGGAGCAGTATAACAGCTAATTATTGTATGGACTGTTCTGTTATAGAAAACAGAATTTATATCTTCAGTTGTATGGTGGGCACTGGGCATAAAAGGAACAAGCATGGTCCTGCTGGGTTGGGGCAGCAGGTGTCTGCTGGCTGCTAAATGGGTTTTTATGTATAATGTAGTTCACAAGAAATCAAAGTTGAGCCAGTACTGGACTACTAGTCAGACTCAAAATCACATGACATAGGTGCACATTATGAAAAGGTTCTACATGTATAGATGTGGCTAGATCGACACGGTGACATGTAGTGCGTAACGGCATGCGACAAAAACATCCGTGCAACTTGTCTGCGACTTGCTGTTGAGCGGCTATTTTAGAACTGTGATTTTGTTATAAAAAAACGCTACGTTGTAGACAAGTCGTATGTATGTTGCAACTAGCATTGAAGTCTATGACAAATGCACTGCGTACCACTTGCGACCAGCGATTGAAAATCCAACAGATCTGTACATATTTGCAACTCTATGACAAAGTATTAACAAATAAAGTAGCACTCTGTGGCACTATAGCATGTAAACATGAAATATATGAAATATGAATCGCATTACTGCTCTAGAAGATAGGAAAAAATGAAGATACTTATCGCATATAGGCTCTCTGGTCCATGGCAGTTTTACTTACTGCAAGATCCTACCTACCCATATAGATGCAGGCTTCAGGCTAGGTTAGGATTCACGTTAGGATAGGTTCTCAGCAACAGGAGATCGCCTTGTCGTTGGCTGCTCGACATGCATGAATTGGTTAAATTATGTTCTAGGTATCTACGTTTTTCCTATTTTCTAGAGCAGCAATGCTATTCTATTTTCATATAGTTCACCTTTACATGCTATAGCATTACAGAGAGCTACTTTATTTGTTAGTTATGTGTAGAGATGGCTACTCTTAGTTTGTACCTGTACACACTAGTCTTCTGTTTGGAAGTGATGGTCAGTCTTTTGTTATCTATGACAAAGACTGTTGCCACACCATAGCACAGCTGAGCTGTGATGAATCAAATTACACAGCTAGAATACTGCTGATGATTTAGTATATTATCTGTTCAAATAAGCTGCTGAAATGTTACTTTATTTAAGTGTTTCCTAAATGTAAATAGCATAGATTGTGGGTTCGGGAACTGAAGTCCCAGCAATATTGTTGGTACAGGAAGGGGCTCTGTATATCTGTACGTACTGTATCTGTGTGTTTATTTTAGGAAATGTTATCCCTTGCAAAAGTTCCTGCTGCTTCGTCAGGGAGTGGACCTCAAGTTCAACAACCTCCTCCATCTAATAGGTATGTACGCTTATTTATTGACCCCTCAAGGCTAATGACAGTGCTAGGTAGTATTGATGAGCGAATGTGCTCAGATAAGGTGTTATCTGAGCATGCTCGGGTGCTAACAGAGTGTCTTCAGAGTGTTCGAAAAATATGTTTGAGTCCCCACGCGCAAAACTTGGAGGGAATGCCTAGCAAACCAGCAATCCCAATCTACCTGTGTTGTGGCTGTTGAACACCCATGAGGCATGCAGCCGCGGAGAATTGAACATATTTTTCGAGCACGCAGAAGACACTTTGTTAGCACCCGAGCATTCTTGGATAACACCTTATCAGAGAACGTTTCCTCATCACTACTAGACATCTGAGGGATAAGGGTACACCTTCAATGGCAATTTAAAAAAAATATTCACTAAATTGCATGTATTTTTGGCATAAAGTAAGTTTCTGCGATTGCATTTTTATTGAAAAATTAGCACCATTTGCCTTGTATAGGCTCTGTGTTGCGCTGTCAGTGAGCTCATTCTGAAGGGGGGATCTTTTAACTCTTCCTTCTTCTAACCTCCACTCAGCTGATTTGACATCAGGATTCGGGGTACCCTTCATGTGGTCATAAATCAGCTAAGAGGATCTCATCAGAAGGAAGGTAAGAGTCATAAACTCACCTTAGAGGGGTTGCCCACAGGATAGGATGTCACTTGATGATCAGTCAGGATTTAACCACTAGGACTTGTACCGGTCATCAGAATAAGGAACTTTTATTCCCATTCGCATGGAGCAGCATCTGATAGATGAATGGAGCAGCAGTTGGGCATCCCCCATCCATTTTGTCATGGGAATAAAAGAATTCCCCACACCCCCCCATTCAGTAAGTTATCACCTATTCTGTGGATAGCTGATACCAGAGAATCCCTTTTAAGGTACCGTCACACTGAGCAACTTTGCAACAAGAACGACAACGATCCGTGACGTTGCAGCGTCCTGGATAGCGATCTCGTTGTGTTTGACACGCAGCAGTGATCTGGATTCCGCTGTGCCATCGCTGGTCGGAGCAGAAAGTCCAGAACTTTATTTCGTCGCCAGGTCTGCGTGTATCGTCATGTTTTACATCAAAAGCAACGATGCCAGCAACGTTTTACATGGAGCTAACAACCAGCGAGAACGATAAGTGAGTCGCCATTACGTCACTGGATCGCTCCTGCATCGTTCTGGAGCTGCTGTGTTTGACGTCTCTACAGCGACCTAAACAGCGACGCTGCAGCAATCGGCTCGTTGTCTATATCGCTGCAGCGTCGCTGAGTGTGACGGTACCTTAAAGGTACCGTTACACTAAACGATTTACCAACGATCACGAGTGTGACGGTACCTTGACTCATTCTGCATAGACAGTGCAATATACAGACTTTAGAATGCAAACTGTACACAACAGTTTGAACAAAACCCAATTGCAAAAATTATTTTTAGCCAAGCATACATATATTTATTCACACAAAATGACCCCGAAAGTGTCCATCTCCTTTAGAGCTTTTTAACCATAGGCTGACTGAGAAATACACGTTAATTCCTGTTCATACACTACATTTTGTCTTGCCTCGATAAAATTTTGAAAATGCCTAAAAAACTCTACTAGATCTTTAAAACCTTAATTAAACACAGTTTAGACTTCACTTCTGTTTTTTTTCATTGAAAAAAAATGTAGAAAATTGTGAAATTTCCGAGACTTTTCATTATTTCTTACCTAGTGCCCTCGCTAAAGCATTGAAGTAACTCAATATACTTCTTTATCTCTGTGAATTTTTGTACATATAAATTGACATTAATGCATATTTGCTTGGAGCACTGCCAGGGCTGTGGAGTCGGTAAGCCGAACCTCCAACTCCTCAATTTCCATGACTCCGACTCCACAGCCCTGGTCACTGAGCTGTAGTAACAGGCGCAGCTGCATGTGCAGAATACCCAAAATGAGTTATTCCACAAGAAATAGTACCAGCACTCTCATCACAATTATTCCCATATTATTATTTATTATGCTTTACTTATATAGTGCCATCATATTTCGCAGCGCTTTACAGACATCATCATCACTGTCCCCATTGGAGCTCACAATCTAAACTCTCTCAGTATGTCTTTGGAGTACATCCGTGGTGCTCAGCATTATTGATATGAAGAGTTCAAAGAGTAAGAGTCAATATTTCCAAATAGAAAGAAGTAAATTTGGCACTCGCCGGTATGGAAAATGTTATTCCAATACCATTAAAATACAACGAGGAAGCGTGTGGAATATTTTACTCACGCACAACAGCCGTTTCATTCTTAACTCCTTCATGACCTTGGGATTTCCCGTTTTTCCGTGTTTGTTTTTTGCTCCCCTTCTTCCCAGAGCCATAATTCTTTTATTTTTCCGTCAATATGGCCATGTGAGGGCTTATTTTTTGTGGGACGAGTTGTACTTTTTAACGACATCATTGGCTTTAGCATGTCGTGTACTAGAAAACGGGAAAAAAATTCCAAGTGCGGTGAAATTGCAAAAAAAAGT
Source organism: Ranitomeya imitator (assembly GCF_032444005.1). Classification (NCBI taxonomy): domain Eukaryota; kingdom Metazoa; phylum Chordata; class Amphibia; order Anura; family Dendrobatidae; genus Ranitomeya; species Ranitomeya imitator. The sequence goes on along the minus strand of NC_091282.1, from coordinate 694,702,324 downwards.
GCAATCCCACACTTGTTTTTTTGTTTGGCTTTTTTACTAGGTTCACTAAATACTAAAACTGACATGACATTATAATTCTCAAGGTCATTACGAGTTCATAAACACCAAACATGTCTAGGTTCACTTTTATCTAAGTGGTGAAAAAAAATTCCAAACTTTGCTAAAAAAAAATTGCGCCATTTTCCGATACCCGTAGCATCTCCATTTTTCATGATCTGGGGTCAGGTGAGGGCTTATTTTTTGCATGTTGAGCTGGCATTTTTAATGATAGCATTTTGGTGCAGATACGTTTTTCTTTTGATCACTCGTTATTGCATTTTAATACAATGTCGCGGCGACAAAAAAAACGTAATTCTGGCGTTTCAAATTTTTTTCTCGCTATGCCGTTCAGCGATCAGGTTAATCCTTTTTTTATTGATAGATTGGGCGATTCTGAACGCGGCGATACCAAATATGTGTAGGTTTAATTTTTTTAATTAATTTATTTTGAATGGGGCGAAAAGGGGGTGATTTAAACTTTTATATTTTTTTTCACTTTTTTTTTTCACTTTTTTTTTTTTAACTTTTGCCATGCTTCAATAGCCTCCATAGGAAGCTAGAAGCAGGCACAACTCGATCGCCTCTGCTACATAGCAGCGATCATCAGATCGCTGCTATGCAGCAGAAATGCAGGTGTGCTATGAACTCTGACCACAGGGGGGCACTCACAGCTAGCGGGGATCAGTAACCATAGAGGTCTCAAGGACCATTCTGACGCATCGCTGACCCCCGATCATGTGACTGGGTTCGGCGATGCGCTTATTTCCGGCCGTGCGGCCGGAAGCGCCGGTTAAATGCCGCTGTCAGCGGTTGATAGCCGCATTTAACTAGTTAATAGAGGCGGGTGATTTCACCCGCCGCTATTACGGGCACATGTCAGCTGTTCAAAACAGCTGACATGTCCCGGCTTTTATGCGGGCTCACCGCCGGAGCCCTGCATCAAAGCGCGGTATCTGACCTCGGACTTACTATCCCGTCTGAGGTCAGAAAGGGGTTAAAGGGAATCTGTGAGCAAGTCTTTGCTATTTCATCTTAGAGCAGCATAAAATAGATCGAGACACCGATTTCAGTAGTGTGTCACTTATTACTGTGTGTTGTCGTTTTCAATACAATCAGTGATTTATCCGCAGGAGATTATAAATGTCTGAAAAGCTCTCACATGCAGGCTAGTGTAGGTAATCTGTGTAACCACGCCTTCACCACTGATTGGCTGCTTACTGACAATGTACAGTGTACACAGCAAGCTGCCAATCAGTGGTGTGGGCAGGGTTATATAGAGCTCAGCATTCTGCTACATTTACAGATTACATAGCAAAACCCTAGAATAATAGAATGTTAGAGTTGGAAGGGACCTCCAGGGTCATCGTGTACAACCCGCTTCTCAATACAGGATTCACTAAACCATCTCGGACAGATGTCTGTCCAGCCTCTGTTTGAAGACTTCCATTGACGGAAAACTCACCGCCTCTCATGGCAGCCTGTTCCACTCATTGATCACCCTCACTGTCGTAAAGCTTTTTCTAATATTTAACCTTTATCTTCTCCCTTTCAGTTTCATTCCATTGCTTCTCGTGTTTCCATGTGCAAATGAGAATAATGTTGATCCCTCTACAATGTGACATCCCTTCAGATATTTGTAGATGGCTATTAAGTCTCCTCTTAGCCTTCTTTTTTGCAAGTAAATATTCCCAAATCCTATAACTGTTCCTCGTTGGACATAGTTTTCAGTCTGCTCACCATCCTGGTAACTCTTCTCTGCACTTGTTCCAGTTTTTCAATGTATTTTCTAAAATGTGGTTAACAGAACTGGACACAGTATTCCAGATGAGGCCTGACCAAGGAGGAGTCGAGGTGAATATTTACTTTGCGTGATCTAGACTCTATGCTACATTCTAGAACTGTTTGCCTTTTTTTTCTGCTGCATCCCACTGTCGACTCATGTGCAGTCTGTGATCTATTAGGATACCCAAGTCTTCTTCACATGTGCTGTTGCTTAGTTCTATTCCTCCCATTTTGTAGATGTCAGAATGTAGACCTGCTGACAAATTTCCTATAACACGCTTTTCTTCCTGAATATCCCTCCATCTATACATTTTTTTTCATGTAATAAGCAGGTTAACAACATCTTAATTATTAAAAACATATGAGCAGAACATATGTAAAAAAAAAAAAGGCAAGAAGCGTAAATTGGAATAAATACTAGAATCGTTATATCTTATTGAAAATTGAGTCTAAATTTTCAGTCCTAATGGTTCTGGTGCATCAGTATAAATTATCTAAAGTTCTTCTCTTTGTTGCAAGAGCGTATGATTATGTATTCCGGGTTTGCCTGTCATTATATGCTTTAAGTGTAACCGCCGTTTTAATTTTCATTTGCTAAATCAATAGTATATATGAAAATAAGCAACTTTTTTATCTGTGGAAAACATGGATAGAACTCGTTCATGAAAAATTAACATGTGAATGATCCCTAAATCATCTGTATTTAGCTTTCTTGAAGTTCCAGGGTTTTGTGTTTTCCATAACCATGTATATTTACCCATACTGACTCTACTGTTGCAGCTCCCCACAATGTTATCATTGAGCACGGGACTTAACAAAACTACACACCCCTCCACCGTTTTTGTCCTTCCTGTCCATTTTAAATGTAGTGTAACTTTCTATGTTTAGCATATATCCATGGCTCTCATCAAGCCAGGTTTCTGTATTGCCCACCACATCATAATCTGTGGCTGACCCAAGAGTCCTCATTTCATTCCTCATTTCATTCATCTTGTTTGCAAGACTTTTTGCATTTACAGCAGACATTTAATACTATTAATTAACACATTTGTCCTAATATACCATTGGTGCGTACCACTTCAAAATACACTGCTCAAAAAAATAAAGGGAAAACTAAAAACCACATCCTAGATGTCACTGAATGAAATATTCCAGTTGTAAATATTTATTCATTACATAGTGGAATGTCTTGAGAACAATAAAACCTAAAAATTATCAACATAAATCACAACTAATATCCCACGGAGGTCTGGAGTTGGAACTGCTGACACACTCCAGCCACATGAGGTCTGGCATTGTCCTGCATTAGGAGGAACCCAGGGGCAACCGCAGGAGCATATGGTCTCACATGGGGTCTGAGGATCTCATCTCGGTACCTAATGGCAGTCAGGCTACCCCTGGTGAGCACATGGAGGACTGTACAGCCCTCCAAAGAAATACCACCCCACACCATTACTGACCCACTGCCAAACCGGTCCTGCTGAAGGATGTTGCAGGCAGCAGATCACTCTCCACGGCGTCTCCAGACTCTGTCACGTCTGTCACATGTGCTCAGTGTGAACCTGCTTTCATCTGTGAAGAGCACAGGGCGCCAGTGGTGAATTTGCCAATCCTGGTGTTCTGTGGGAAATGCCAAGCGTCCTGCACAGTGTTGTGCTGTAAGCACAACCCCCATCTTTGGACGTCGGGCACTCAGACCATCCTCATGGAGTTGGTTTCTAAACGTTTATGCAGACACATGCACATTTTTGGCCTGCTGGAGATCATTTTGCAGGGCTCTGGTAGTGCTCCTCCTGTTCCTCCTTGCACAAAGGCTGAGGTGGTGGTCCTGCTGCTGGGTTGTTGCCCTCCTGTGGCCCCTCCACATCTCCTGGTGTACTGGCCTGTCTTCTGGTAGCGCCTCCAGCCTCTGGACACTACGCTGACACAGCAAACCTTCTTGCCACAGCTCGCATTGATGTGCCATCCTGGATGAGCTGCACTACCTCAGCCACTTGTGTGGGTTGTAGAGTCCGTCTCATGCTACCACGAGTGTGAAAGCACAACCAACATTCAAAAGTGACCAAAACATCAGCCAGAAAGCATTGGTACTGAGATGTGGTCTGTGGTCCCCACCTGCAGAACCGCTCCTTTATTGAGTGTGTCTTGATAATTGCCAATAATTTCCATCTCTTGTCTATTCCATTTGCACAACAGCATGTGAAATTGATTGTCAAACAGTGTTGCTTCCTAAGTGGACAGTTTGATTTCATAGACGTTTGATTTATTGGAGTTATATTATGTTGTTTAAGTGTTCCCTTTATTTTTTGAGCAGTGTATATAGAGCGTCACAACCTAAGAACTGAGCCTCACAAGCAAGAAGAGACATATGCTCAAATATGTTAAAATGTTTCTTTTTATTTGAAAAATATTTAAACCATGTTCCAGAAAAGAACAGAGAAAACCTGAATTATCACACAAGATATCGAAGGAGATCCCTAGTAAAACAATGTGCAGGACAGAGGTTTTTCTTCTGATGTCAGTCAAATGTAATAATATGTGCCAAACTTTAAAGTGCAGCATAGATCCTTATTATATGCAGTTATTACTGTTTAAATATAGAGTGTTGCAATGAAAAGCAAAATCTATGTGGATTTTAAATAAAGTACAAATGGAAAGCAGCATGATGCAAAGTGCCTAGTGCAGTCATAGATTTTACATTGAAGTTATTGACAATTGAAATGCAGCAAAGAAAGGATCATGTGAACTTACAGTTTAATCATGGGATCATATCCACCTGCTGTGTGTGCTGTGTGCTGTGCCTGCTCGATCTTTTTCACGGCGTATGATCACTGCCCCAATTGAAAATCAATGGGTACCGCAAAAACAACAGAAGTTGTTTTTTGCGGTGCACCGTCACTTGCGGTTTTGCGGAATGCCGTTTATTTTTTCAAAAACTTCTTCCATAGTATTGGAAAACTGAAAAACGGCGATCCACAATTTTTTTGCGGTCCGTTATTGTGGCAGACCGCCTTTTTTGTGGCGATACGGCCTGCAAAAAAGGCTGCAAAAAAACACGGCAAGTGTAAAAGTAGCCTAATGCGGGTCCTTCCCCCTGCCGCCATCACATGCCTATTCCCAACCTGTCACCTCACTATACCCTGGCTAGGGCACTGCCTGGCAAGTCTCACTACTGCAGATGGTATCACCACAGGGGTAGTGACAAGCACGAGACAGGCAAGGAAAGGTACAATGAAAAATTTAGCTCAAGAATCTTCTGCAAGCTCCACACATCAGAGGATACGGAACGTGGACCTCAAGCAGCTGATACACTGATTGCAGCAGAGCGCTCCCAACTCCTTAGGCTGGTCTCCAGAGAAAAACTCTACTACCAACAGTCAGCTGATGCATCATGTGGCTATTTAAAGGATAGTGGGAGTGGTCACCACAAACATCAGCTGACCAGCAACACAGCAGCTGCCAGCACGGAAACTGACATTAACTCTTGCTGGCCCAAAAGTAAAAACCACATTTATATTAAAGCAGAACCAGAGCTGTCACAGCTCCAAAAATGAGTTGTGACAGGCGTTAACAAGAGGAAAGAGAGGTCTTCTTAAATATACAATACTGACTTCCGGTTCCGGCGCTTGGAGCCTATCCCCATGATGTTGCTCTGTTAGTACCCGCATGCGCAACTTGTGTTACTCGATTACTTCCGTTTTGATGCACCTGGAGCAATATGCATGCCACACTTGCTTTCCAAGTGCCAAACCAGAAGTCAGTATTTGACCTGTGAGCAGCCGGCAAGCACTTCATGCACCGCTCTCTTTCACAGCAACTCTACACTGCTTCATACGCGACAATTGCACAATGGTCACCTATGTTTATTTAAGAAGCCCTCCCTTTCCTCTTGCTGACGTCCATTGGAAGAAGCACTGGCGAAATGGTGTTATCGGGGTTGCTACAAACAACAGGTGGATATGATCCCATGATACCACTCTATATTTAGACAGTAATAACTGGATATGATAGGTATCTGCATTGCACTATAAAGTTTGGTACATATTGTTTCTTTTGACTCAGAGTATCTAAATTGTAGCATTAGACATCAGAAGAAAAACCTCTGTCTTACACATTGTTTTACTAGGTAGCTCCTTCCATATCTTGTTTGATAGCTCAGGTTTTCCCATTTTTTTTATTGAACATGTTTTAATATATTTTTCAATTAATAAGAAACATTTTAACATATCTCGAGCCTATGTCTCTTCTTGCCTGTGAGCCTCGGTTCTCAGGTTGTGGAGTTGTATTTATTATTATTAGCAGATTTATTACTCCGAATTACGTCCTACTTGCCTTGCTAGTCGCAGTCCCCTTTAACCCCATACTGTTTCCCACTCCCCAACTGCTCATGCCATCCTGTTTTTTTGTACAGCTACCCTTCATCCCACACATCCTAATTTAAAGGGAACCTGTCACCCCCAAAATCGAAGTTGAGCTAAGCCCAGCATTCTGTAATGCCGTAGATAAGCCCCCGATGTATCCTGAAAGATGAGAAAAAGAGGTTAGATTATACTCACCCAGGAGCGGTCCCGCTGCGGTCCGGTCCGATGGGCATCGCGGTCCGGTCCGGGGCCTCCTATCTTCATAGGATGACGTCCTCTTCTTGTCTTCACCCTGCGGCTCTGGCGCAGGCGTACTTTGTCTGCCCTGTTGAGGGCAGAGCAAAGTACTGCAGTGCGCAGGCGCCGGGCCACTCTGACCTTTCCCGGTGCCTGCGCACTGCAGTACTTTGCTCTGCCCTCAACAGGGCAGACAAAGTACGCCTGCGCCGGCGCCGCAGCGTGAAGTCAAGAAGAGGACATCATCGTAAGAAGATGGGAGGCCCTGGACCGGACCGCGACGCCCGTCGGATCTGACCGCCCCCCCAGGTGAGCATAATCTAACCCCTTTTTTTCATCTTTCAGGTTACATTGGGGGCTTATCTACAGCATTCCAGAATGCTGTAGATAAGCCCCTGATGCCGGTGGGCTTAGCTCAACTTCGATTTTGGGGGCGACAGGTTCCCTTTAACAATATTGTAAATTGCGTAACATGACTACAAGATGTCCGACATTTGAACTTTAAAACGCCTTATTTTACCCTATTTTTCTGAACATTGAAAAGAAGAAAATATAACCACAGTATTCATCAGCTGGTTTTGTCTTCCAGGTTTTTGCAGCCTGTGCAGAAAATTGACATGAACCTTACTGACCTCTTAGGAGAGCTTCAACGAGATCCATGGCCTGTGCCACAAGGAAAGAGACCACTAAGATCATCAGGTGTTGCCCTTTCCATAGCAGTGGGACTTCTTGAGGTTAGTATTGGTGTCACAGCCGGTTTTATCCTTTTCGCCAAATCATTTTTTTCTATCACATTCCAGGAGCCATAACTTCTTTATTTTTTCAGCGATATAGACATAGGAGGGATTAGTTTTTTTTCAGGATGAGCTGTTTTTGTGAGTCTTCTCATTTTTGGGTTGCTTAAAACTTATTAGCAAACTTTTCAGAACTTTTGATGGGAAGGAATCCTTATATATTATTTCTAAGCACTCTTTTTCAGTGATTACTTTGTATCTCCTTTCATACTGCACCCACACACACACATGATACACCATTTGAAAGGTAAACTTGCCCCTTCAGCAAGAAAATAGACAAACAAACCACACATCCACGATGTGATCACAAAATACAGTTTAAAGATTAATTTTCATAAACCTGCAATAAGGAAAAATGACCTGCAGGTGGCACCACACTACCCCAAAGCACACTACCACAGAGTTGCTTACAGACATCACAAACAAATCCTAACATTTGCCTTGGGGGGTTTCCAGCTTGCTGAACTCCTTGCCCAGCCGATTTCAGGCACATTGGAGTATTGCACACTTCACTGCAGGTGAGTCACATATTCAAACACTTTTGTAAACATGCATTGCCTATTCAATTGCACACCTGCTCCGTTTATACTCCACCGACACATACAAATGATACACCATTTCAAAGGTCAAATTACCTGCAGGTGGCATTTGCCTTGGGGTCTTTCCAGCTTGCCCAGCCTATTTCAGGCAAATTCGAGGATTGCACACTTCACTGCAGGCGAGTCACATATGCAAACACATTTGTAAACATGCACTGCTTTTTCAGTGATTACTTCGCCCCGCATACATAAATAGTACACCATTGGAAAGGTAAACTTGCCCCCTTCATCAAGAAAAGACACAAACAAACCACACATTCACGATTTGATCAATAAATACAGTTTAAACATTCTTTTGAGAAACCTGCAGAAAAAAACAATAACCTGCAGGTGGCGCCACAACCTCAAGTTGCTCTGTTTATACTCCACCGACACACACAAATGATACACCATTTTAATGGTCAAATTACCTTCAGGTGGCATATGCCTTGGGGTCTTTCCTGTTGTGAATTCTGTTGTCAAGCTCCCTCCTGTGGTCATGAATGGTACTTCGGCTGGTTCTGTCCATGGGCTTCCTCTGGTGGTTGTGAGTGTGGCTGCGGCTTCTGAGTTTCCTTCCACAGGTGACGAGGTTAATTTGTTAGCTAGCTGCTCTATTTAACTCCACTTAGATCTTTGCTCCATGCCACCTGTCAATGTTCCAGTATTGGTCTAGTTCACTCCTGGATCGTTCTTGTGACCGGTCTTCCCAGCAGAAGCTAAGTTCCTGCTTGTTTTTCTCTGTTTGCTATTTTTCTGTCCAGCTTGCTATTTTGATTTTTGTCTTGCTTGCTGGAAGCTCTGGGATGCAGAGGGAGCGCCTCCGCACCGTGAGTCGGTGCGGAGGGTCTTTTGCGCCCTCTGCGTGGTCTTTTTGTAGTTTTTTGTGCTGACCGCAAAGTTACCTTTCCTATCCTCAATCTGTTCAGTAAGTCGGGCCTCACTTTGCTAAATCTATTTCATCTCTGTGTTTGTAATTTTCATCTTTACTCACAGTCATTATATGTGGGGGGCTGCCTTTTCCTTTGGGGAATTTCTCTGAGGCAAGGTAGGCTTTATATTTCTATCTTTATGGCTAGCTAGTTTCTTAGGCTGTGACGAGTTGCATAGGGAGCGTTAGGAGCAATCCACGGCTATTTCTAGTGTGTGTGATAGGATTAGGGATTGCGGTCAGCAGAGTTCCCACGTCTCAGAGCTCGTCCTATATTATTAGTAACTATCAGGTCATTCCGTGTGCTCTTAACCACCAGGTCCATTATTGTCCTAACCACCAGGTCATAACACTTTCCATCTTGTCGAAGTGCTTGCCCATCCTATTTCAGGCTAATTCGAGGATTGCACACTTCACTGCAGGTGACTCACATATGCAAACACATTTGTAAACATGCACTGCTTTTTCAGTGATTACTTCGCCCCACACACACAAATGGTGAGTCACATATGCAAACGCATTTGTAAAAATGCACTGCTTTTTCGGTGATTACTTTGCCTCACACACACAAATAATACACCATTTGAAAGGTAAACTTGCCCCCTCCAGCAAGAAAAGACACAAACAAACCACACATTCATGATTTGATCAATAAATACAGTTTAAACATTCATTTTCAGAAAGCTGCAGAAAAAAACAATAACCTGCAGGTATCACCACAACCTCAAGACATTTTTTTAGCCTCTACTTATCAAACCAATTTATTGTATTATGTATTACCAATCTACATATATAAATACCTCTCTGTGTTCATCATCTCATTAAATACATTTACATTTGACCATCTTGATTTTCCTGAAATTGCCTGAGCCCCCTGACAACCAATGTGCGAAAATTTCACACTGGCCAACTAGTATAAATAAAACAACAATTCTGCCTTTTTTTTGCATTTCAAAATTTCTGCTACTGTCTGTGTTACACAACTAGAGTGCTAATATTCAATTCAGTTAAATTTATTCTTTATTGCTTTTTTACAATTTATGCACTTTTGAAAAAAAAAATCATTTTTTTGTGTTGCCATTATCTGAGAGCCATAAGTTTTACAATTTTCTATTAATGTAGCTGTATGAACACGGTTATCGTGGGCCTCAGGCGAATGGGTCTCAGTGGGCCCCTTTAACACATATCACAATTCATGATGCACAGATACAGCAGAGAAATATAAGTATAGTACAATGCTAAAGATTTCATTTCTTACATTATACGAGTGATATCTATTGTAAATTCTACAATAGCTCAGAAACCAATGAATCCTCGCAATGCACAATGCGTGCCCTGGGGGGATTCAAAATTTTTCATTTTAGACCGGACAGTATAGTCCTCCATACAGTATTATGTGCACCACATAGTCCTCCATACAGTATTACAGCTTAGCATACAGTTCTCCATACAGTATTACAGCATGCCTGGTCTTGACATCGGCCCTGTGTATGAACGCTGATTTTTGGTGACTTTCGATTGCTTTTCAGTAACTCTTTGTGAGGCAAAAAGAACAAAAAAAAACCAATTCTGATTTTCATTCCTAGCTTTTAGGACTCATTCATATATACAATTTTTTTTGTGCGAGAGAAAATTGGACCTATTATTCTGATCAGACATTGATTAGGGTTTTGAGAAATAAAAAAAAAAAAATCTCCACCTTCTCCATTCTGATTGTGAAAATTGAACTGCACTCGGATGTCAGCCGAGTGAAGTCTGATATTTTTCGTGCACCCATTGACTTGCATTGCCGATTTTGATCCGACACTGAAATCAAAATTGAACATGTTTCCGACATTTTCTGCTGACCACTTGGTCCGAGGAAAAAAATTGGACATGTGAATGACCCCACAGACTACCACAGGTACAAGTGCTATCCATGAAAAACACAGATAGCACTTAGAAACAAAAATCAGACATCTACAGTCATGGCCAAAAGTATTGACACCCCTGCAATTCTGTCAGATAATACTCATTTTCTTCCTGAAAATGATTGCAAACACAAATTCTTTGGTTTTATTATCTTCATTTAATTCGTCTTAAATGAAAAAGCACAAAAGAGAATGAAGCAAAAAGCAAAACATTGATCATTTCACACAAAACTCCAAAATGGGCCAGACAAAAGTATTGGCACCCTCAGCCTAATACTTGGTTGCACAACCTTTAGCCAAAATAACTGTGACCAACCGCTTCCGGTAACCATCAATGAGTTTCTTACAATGCTCTGCTGGAATTTTAGACCATTCTTCTTTGGCAAACTGCTCCAGGTCCCTGATATATGAAGGGTGCCTTCTCCAAACTGCCATTTTTAGATCTCTCCACAGGTGTTCTATGGGATTCAGGTCTGGACTCATTGCTGGCCACCATAGAAGTCTCCAGTGCTTTCTCTCAAACCATTTTCTAGTGCTTTTTGAAGTGTGTTTTGGGTCATTGTCCTGCTGGAAGACCCATGACCTCTGAGGGAGACCCAGCTTTCTCACACTGGGCCCTACATTATGCTGCAAAATTTGTTGGTAGTCTTCAGACTTCATAATGCCATGCACACGGTCAAGCAGTCCAGTGCCAGAGGCAGCAAAGCAACCCCAAAACATCAGGGAACCTCCGCCATGTTTGACTGTAGGGACAGTGTTCTTTTCTTTGAATGCCTCTTTTTTTCTCCTATAAACTCTATGTTGATGCCTTTGCCCAAAAAGCTCTACTTTTGTCTCATCTGACCAGAGAACATTCTTCCAAAATGTTTTAGGCTTTTTCAGGTAAGTTTTGGCAAACTCCAGCCTGGCTTTTTTATGTCTCTGGGTAAGAAGTGGGGTCTTCCTAGGTCTCCTACCATACAGTCCCTTTTCATTCAGACGCCGACGGATAGTACGGGTTGACACTGTTGTACCCTCGGACTGCAGGGCAGCTTGAACTTGTTTGGATGTTAGTCGAGGTTCTTTATCCAACATCCGCACAATCTTGCATTGAAATCTCTTGTCAATTTTTCTTTTCCGTCCACATCTAGGGAGGTAAGCCACAGTGCCATGGGCTTTAAACTTCTTGATGACAATACGCACGGTAGACACAGGAACATTCAGGTCTTTGGAGATGGACTTGTAGCCTTGAGATTGCTCATGCTTCCTCACAATTTGGTTTCTCAAGTCCTCAGACAGTTCTTTGGTCTTTCTTTTCTCCATGCTCAATGTGGTCCACACAAGGACACAGGACAGAGGTGTGTTTTTTCATTTAAGACAAATTAAATGAAGATAATAATACCAAATAATTTGTGTTTGCAATCATTTTCAGGAAGAAACTGAGTATTATCTGACAGAATTGCAGGGGTGTCAATACTTTTGGCCATGACTGTATATGAGGCCTTACTGATGCCAAACACTTTTTGATTACTGTTTTTCTTTTTTTTTGTTTTCTTTTTTGATAGTAGGCATGACCAAAAACATTAAATCTAGTCATTTTAAATAAGAGCCCTAACATTTTCATTTCTGTGTTCGCAGAGCTGTATGAGAGCTTATTTTTTGCATAATGAGCTGTAATTTTTATTTGTACCATTTTTGGAATATATACAACTTGTTGATCACTTTTTATTAACTTTTTTTTAGCCAAAATTAACAGAAACCTCTATTATGGCATATATCTTCCACATTTTTTTTTAAATGACGCTCCCAGCGTGAGATGAAAAATTATAGTTTTTAGTATGGGTTGTTATGAAAGCAGCAATACCAAACGTGATGATTTTTTGGGAGATTGTTATTTTAACAAATAAATATATATTTTTTGTTAAAAGTGTGATATTCATGTTTTTATTTACCGTAAAAAAAAGTAATAACATTTAAAACATTTTTTTTTCTTTTTCCTTTTAAATTACTGGTTTCACATGGGGAGTTGAAGCTGCGATCCTTTGATCACATTGATAATATACTGTGCGAATTCTGTTATATGGTGCATTACCTAACCTGTCAGTATTTGCCTATCAGGTCCTGCCCCCATCAGGCTCTGATTGGCAAAGGAATATAATATACACAGAGGCCATTATCGGGCCTCCGGTTGCCATAGCAACCCATAGGCTCCCTGCAGTTGTGCTGCGGGGATACCTGTGGACTAGCAAAGGGAACAGTTTACCTTTGCTAAACTCCACACGTCTCTATTGAGTCCCGGGACCATTACTCAGTCCAGTCTGTCCCCATGAAGCAGGAACTCAGCTGTGTATAACATTCGGTTCCAAATGTGGACACCTCCTGAGCCCGTACCGTCATCAGATGTCACTGTATAGCAGATTATGGGAAAATACCTGCAATCTGGACATACTTTTTGTGAAAAGGATTGAAAGCAGTTACATATTTAGTAACTAGGTTTACCTCCCTCGAAAAAGATAAATGAATTGACAAATGGGTGTTAACATTCAATCTGTGAAAACAGTATGTCTCTACACAGACTGAGAATATCAGCACACCTTGGTCAGAATCAAAGTGTTAGGCCTGGTGCCCATGATCCGGAACTAGAAGCGCATTGGACGCAGTGTATGTTCGCTGATTCCAAAGCGCTGACTTCTATTGAACGCAGGTAAATCTGCATGTGTTCAAAGAATCATGTGGATTCATCGCGTTCAATACATTTCTATCGGTCTCCTCAAGAAAAATTGACATGCTGCGGTCTGGAAAGACATGCCACATGTCAGTGTCTGCGAGTGATCCGCGGGTATCTGTAGAGTCATAGTGGACATGGCATTTCTTGAAATCCCATCCACTATGCTGTCTCAGCTGGATGCTGCAGGTTTGATAATATATAAATACTCAGCGTCAAACCCGCAGCAACTCCGGATCTTGGTCACATACCCTAAAGGGACTGTCCCCACTAACAAGGGCAATTCTATCATCCAGTTTTCAATTTACTGCGGGGTGCAAAAGTATTCTCGCCCCTTAGCATTTTTAGTGTTTTGTTACCTCACGACCTGGAATTTTTTTGAGTTTTTGCATCAATTCATGTAAAGAATATGCCTACAACTGTGAACATTTGGTTTTCTTTTTTTTGTGAAGCAAACAACAAAAAGCACAAAATAACTTCAATGTGCACAGCTATTCACCCCTTAAGGTCAGTACTGTGTAGAGCCTCCTTTTGCTGCAAATACAGCTGCAATTTGCTTTGGGTTAGTCTCTCTGAGCTTTCCACATCTTGCTGCTGGGATTTTTACCCACTCTTCAAGGCAAATCTTCTCCAGCTCCTTCAAGTTAGATGATTTCCTCTGGTGAACAGCAATCTTTAAGTCTAACTGTAGAGACATGGGGGTCAGCGAGTGCTCTAGACTGCTAGCCAAAACCTCATGGACCAGGGCTCATCCCACCAAACACCTGCTCTTCTTTTACTGTGGGCGTAATACTACTCAGACAACACAGGGTGAGGGTAAAACCGTGCAGCAAAATTTTATTGAACCACAAAACAGGCAAATAACACATAGAACAGTCCCAGCTAAGTACCCAAGATGGTCTCACCCTTCCACTGATTCGCCAGGATATGAGCAGCTGTGGCTTCAGAGCTTCCAGGGCCAACAACCCCCACCTGTGACGTTCACAGAGAGGAGGTAACAACAAGCTTAGAAAGCTGACAGTCCATTGAGGTAAAATGCCATGTGACCGAAGGGTCACAACCTGGCTTCTCCGAAAATCTCCACGGATCTATTTGACCAGTGGGTCCCAAACCTGGCTTTCCCAAATGTATCCATAGGGCTCAGGTGACCGGTGGGTCCAAATCCTGACCACCCCAAAACGTATCCATAGGATCAGTGATGGTCAATGGAGTAGATCTGTATTCTTTCAACTGGGGCCTAATTCCCCTAAGCTGGCATCCTATGGAATGTCAAATCTGTGTCCATCATGGTGGACCTGTGATCTGGGATCTATCCTGTAGAGCAGGGGTCCCCAACCTGTAGCTCGGGAGCCACATGTGGCTTGCGAGCCCATGATGTGTGGCTCGCGGCTGCCTGCCAGCTTGGTGCATTATCACCAGATGTAAATAACTATTAAGAGCAGATCCCTAAATGGTTAGTTTTGTGTGTAGCTCTGCACAGAAGAGCAGATTTGAATGGGAGTGAGATAGGAAACAGTGGAGCTTGGCATACTGCCTTGGAGAGATTTCAGTGGAAAAGCTTTGGTTGTCATTATACCGATAATGGAGGCTCTCGGTGTCACTACTGAAAGTGGGGGAGGAGCTGGCTGTGGCTCTCGACACTCAGAGCTGAATGTGGCTCACGACCCTCTTTCATAGCTGGATGTGGCTCTCAAGGTCAGAAAGGTTGGGGACCTCTGCTGTAGAGTGTTCCAGACTGTGGTTTTGTAAAGCATCTCTGGTTCTCCGGATTTCTTGATCTCTTGTATGTCTTTTTACAGATGCATATCCCCTTTTTATAGTTCACTTCTGTTGTCCTTCAAGCCGTCATCCACAGGTTAAGGGGAAGCAGATTAATCCCATAAAAAATTACCTTTATTTATATAAGTTAAAATCAATACATAGAAACAGGTACAGAGGGACACGGATATGGACGGTGAAGCACTATGTGGCAGTACATAGAGCAAAGGGCCCAAGGCGACACCCACAGCCGAAGCACACCATATTAAAATATTTCAGGATATCAATCCATAAATATGGGCAAAAGATATAGCAGACACCGGTACTATGACCCGATATCCAGCAGGTAAAGAAATGTAACAGAGCAAAATAACATGCATTACCTGGTATGCTCAGCGATGGGGGACCCAGAGCCCACCCCAACGCATGTTTCGGAGCTACAGACCAGCTCCTTCCTCAGGGGGCGTGGGGGACAAACAAAATCAGCCACCTATATATACAAAGCCAAGCCCGGAGGTAATTACCTCCTTGAAGATGCGACACCTGCAGATGCCGCCGACCGCGGCGCCACCCCCACCCGCCGGAGCCGAAAACACGTGTAAGACACGTGATGCAGCCCCATGCGGCAGCGAGGACGCCGACATCAGCGGCCGTTGCCAACCACGGCGATCACGCCGCCAGCCGGAACTGGAAACACGCGGGCCCACGTGATCCGGTATCCCATGGCGACGGAGACGCCGCTGCCAACAAACTACAGGAGCAGCGCCAGCGCGGACAAAACAGGGAAGTAGGAATGTACAAAGAACAGACAGGGAAAAAAACGGGGCCACAGAGGGAAACATATAGTTATAATAGGACCCACATTGTATAGTGAATTAAATTACGGCGCCTAAAGATCTATAGTTACAAAATCGCCATTGCCCCATTCAATATAATACAAACAAAGGCAGAACATATACAAATACAAATATAAATAAGTATATAACCAATCTAACTGAATCCCACCTGCATACAACAGACAATAAATACAAAAAAGAAAAATAAATGCAAATAATACAAAATACACAAAATTGCAAACAATAAAAAATTATGAAAATACAACTATAGTACCAACATAGATCCACCACTATAAAAAAAAACCAAAAGAAAAAATGTATACAAAAATACATATATAACACCAGACAACACACAGAAACAAATATATATACATATGCATAAAGAAAATATATATGCAGCAGGGCGACAACTGAGCTGATAGATATCCCGCTAGCGTAATGTTATTCAGGTAAATCTTCAACTATCCATAGCAATAGCACCGACTCAGTACAACCTAAATAACGAAAAATAAAAAGAATTGAAAATTAATTTAAAAACAATGTACATGACACTAGTGATAACACCGGAGTAGCCAATATGGGAGATCACAAAAAGGGAGCAAATGAGATATTCTCATTCAATCCATTAGGGTGGATGGTCCGTAACGTCCAGATCCACCTTGTCTCCAATTGCGCCAGAAGTTTAGCGAGGTTACCCCCTCTGATATTAATATGCAAAAGATCAATACCACAGACGCGCAGTTGTGTACTGTCACTTTGGTGGAATTCTCTGAAATGGCGCGACAAGGTCTTAAGGGTGGCCGCGTCCGCGCAGGAGGCTGCCGCCTGTATGCCAAGCACATGCTCACGTACCCGGACCTTCAATTGCCGTGTGGTCAGCCCCACGTAAATCAGGCCACACGGACACGTAGCATAGTATATCACGTAACAAGATATACATGAAATACGTTGTCTAATGGTGAATTGCTTCATACCATCAGAAGTAGCAAATGTGGCACATCTATCGATGTTAGGACAGGCGACACACCTCCCATACGGAACACAGCCGCCCTGCCGCATACCATCTAGGAAAGTAGATGTATTTTTGCCCAGTATAGTGACTACGCGTCAATTGATCTAGCAAATTTTTAGCACGTCTGAACGCAATTGGAGGATTATCGGGGAGGAAGTTTTTAATGATCGGATCAACCTTCAAAATAGGCCAAGCATTTTTAAGGGCCAGGCGTAGCTTCTCGTGCTGGGGGTTATACGATGTAACGAATCTAACTATATTGTTACCGCCAGATTTTTTTGTGGCTTTATTATATAGCAAACTATTACGGTTGGAGTATTTGGCATGGTGGTATGCCCTCTTTACGCTCCGACCGCTATACCCCCTAGAAATGAAGCGTTGTCTCAGTTCCTCCGCTCGTAACTCGAAATCAGCATCAGTAGAACAGATCCGATGGAGCCGGAGGAACTGGCCAACAGGAATAGCTTGGATCATGTGGTACGGATGACAGGAAGAAGCGTGCAACAAGGTGTTGGTGGCCGTTTGCTTACGAAAAATATCTGTCTGGAGTAGGCCCAGTCCGTCCTTACGGATGGTAACATTGAGAAAATCAATTCTCTCAGAATCCCACACTGGGGTAAGACATATGTTAAGATCGTTGCTGTTCAGAGAGGAGATAAATTGCGCAAGGTCGATGGCGGTGCCCTGCCAGACAAAGAAGATATCGTCACTGTATTGCGTCCATAAAAGGACGCGATCCACCGACCCCTGTTTGTCCGTCAGGAAGAGATCCCTCTCCCACAGCCCCAGGAACAGGTTAGCATAGGCTGGCGCAAAGGCCGCACCCATAGCTGTACCCTGGAGCTGTAGGTAGAAGGATCCCTTAAACACAAAAAAGTTGTGTGTAAGGGTGAACTCCAATAACTCCAGGATGAGTTCCCTCAGGGCTGTAGAAAGCATAGATGTACTAAGAAAAAATCTAACAGCACGAAGCCCATCACAGTGGCGAATATTGGTATAGAGGGACTCAACATCAACTGAAGCCAGAAGAGTATCACCCCCTAAGCACAAGCCGTCGACCCTACGCAATAAATCCCCAGTATCCCTCAGGAAGGAAGGAAGATTGAGCACTAAAGGCTGCAGATGGTAATCGATCCACCTATTCACTTGTTCCAGAAAGTTCCCCCTCCCAGATACAATAGGTCGGCCGGGTGGTGACTTGATATCCTTATGGATCTTAGGAAGGAGATATAGTGTGGGGATTGTGGGTTCCTTAAATTGTAGTGCCGAAGCCAGATCCTTGGTGACAATGTCGTTGTCCAATGCTTTTTTAAGAATTAACTCCAATTTTGCACTGAATGCCGAGAGGGGGTTGTATGTAAGTTTTTTTGTAACATACAGCGTTATTAAGCTGGCGAAACGCCTCCCTCTCATACATCACTTTAGGCCACACAATGACATTGCCACCCTTATCTGCCGGCTTCAGCACTACATCCGGAAGATTTTGAAGATATTTGAACCGGATTCTTTCCTCCCTAGTCAAATTATCCCCTCCACCATATTTAGGAATCTTCAAAAATTCCTCGGTCACCACCCGTACGAATAAATCAATACTGGGACAAGACACAAACGGGGGAACTTAGTGGACCGTGGGCGGATACATGGAGGAACCTTACCTCCTTTGTTATCGTGCTCGAGTGCCAGTTCTTCCAAAATTCTTATGGCCTCTTGTTCCTCCTCTGTAGGGAAAAGACAGTGTAATCCATCATTATAGAAATATATTTTGAACATCAACGATCTCGCAAAAATGTGTAGATCTTTTACCACAGAAAAAGTGTCAAACCCCGGTGTGCGGCCCAGTCACTGCTCCTCTGGAGGAAAGAGAGGTTTAAGATTGAGCTGCAGACTAGAAATACGCCATTAAACTCGCTATTTGGTAACTCAATATTTCCCCCGGGTCTCAATTCCCAATCCTTCTCATGGTGGATCCTGAGAGGAATAACCACTATAAAACATCTCTGCTCCCCGTTTAACATAATCCTATCTAAACAGGAGTTTATTCAAAAATACGAACCGCCAGTCCGACAGGCATTTCGTATTAATCAAGTCTTTGATTTAGCTAGAAAGAGTGCAACGAATGAGAGGCCTTTCCGAGTAACTGGGTTCGAGCAGAAGTGCTTAACCGACCCACTGGGAGGAGGGGTCATTTCTTATTTATACTCATCCTTCACCAATACAAAGGAGGAAAAGAAACATAGATTTATGCAACAATAGGAGGAGGACCTGGGGTTTAATATCTCACTGGAAGAATGGCAAAACTGTTGTGGTGCTTTATCGAGAGGGTCCCACCAGGTATCCCTGGTTGAGACTTCCCTCAAAGTCTTACATAGAACATACTTGGTCCCTACGAGACTGCATACCATATATCCTCAGGTTTCTGATAAATGTTTTAGAGGCTGTGATGCACCAGGAGATATGGGTCATATATGGTGCTCAGGAAGGATATAATGGAACTAGAGAGAGTACAAAGGAGGGCAACAAAATTAATAAAGGGGATGGGAGAACTACAATACCCAGATAGATTAGCGAAATTAGGATTATTTAGTCTAGAAAAAAGACGACTGAGGGGCGATCTAATAACCATGCATAAGTATATAAGGGGACAATACAAATATCTCGCTGAGGATCTGTTTATACCAAGGAAGGTGACGGGCACAAGGGGGCATTCCTTGCGTCTGGAGGAAAGAAGGTTTTTCCACCAACATAGAAGAGGATTCTTTACTGTTAGGGCAGTGAGAATCTGGAATTGCTTGCCTGAGGAGGTGGTGATGGCGAACTCAGTCGAGGGGTTCAAGAGAGGCCTGGATGTCTTCCTGGAGCAGAACAATATTGTATCATACAATTATTAGGTTCTGTAGAAGGACGTAGATCTGGGTATTTATTATGATGGAATATAGGCTGAACTGGATGGACAAATGTCTTTTTTCGGCCTTACTAACTATGTAACTATGTTACTATGTCACTATGGTGGTCCTGCCCAGCGGCGACCGATCTGTGGGGGGAGGTAAAGCTTCTGGTGGAAAGGATGCATGGAAAAGAGATATCAATGAGCCCAATGACTTTCCTGCTGGGCTTAAAACCGAAGGGACTGCCCAAAAACCTATATAAACTGGTGGTCATGCTGGGAATGGCGACCAAAATACACATTGCGTCAAAGTGGAAGTCTCCTTTGCTCTCGATTTCTCAGGTTAAAGATAGGATGAACACCATCATGATTTACGAGCGCATTCAAGCGACAAGGACAGATAACTGGAACTCCTTTTTCCAGATTTGGTCGCCATGGCTGGAACTATACCCGGATGATCAAGTGAGGAGGGCTCTCACCCTATCTCCATGACGAGTTACCTCTTTTTGGACTTTGTGGCGGTATGGGGGCACAAGGGGGGCCGGTGCTGGGGCTGGACCAACATTTGTTGTCACAGGGAAAAAAAAAAAAAATACTCTTTTCTCATTTTCAATTTTGTAAAATTGTGGAACAGTTTTATATCACTCATGATTCTGTACCTAATCCCCCTTGTTTCTGTCTTTAATTTATTGAAACAAAAATCAATACATAGAAACAGGTACAGAGGGACACGGATATGGACGGTGAAGCACTAAGTGGCAGTACATAGAGCAAAGGGCCCAAGGCACCACCCACAGCCGAAGCACACCATATTAAAATATTTCAGGATATCAATCCATAAATATGGGCAAAAGATATAGCAGACACTGGTACTATGACCCGATATCCAGCAGGTAAAGAAATGTAACAGAGCAAAATATCATGCATTACCTGGTATGCTCAGCGATGGGGGACCCAGAGCCCACCCCAACGCGTGTTTCGGAGCTACAGACCAGCTCCTTCCTCAGGGGGCGTGGGGGACAAACGAAATCAGCCACCTATATATACAAAGCCAAGCCCGGAGGTAATTACCTCCTTGAAGATGCGACACCTGCAGATGCCGCCGACCGCGGCGCCACCCCCACCCGCCGAAGCCGGAAACACGTGTAAAACACGTGATGCAGCCCCATGCGGCAGCGAGGACGCCGACATCAGCGGCCGTTGCCAACCACGGCGATCACGCCGCCAACCGGAACCGGAAACACGTGGGCCCACATGATCCGGTATCCCATGGCGACGGAGACGCCGCTGCCAACAAACTACAGGAGCAGCGCCTGCGCGGACAAAACAGGGAAGTAGAAATGTACAAAGAACAGACAGGGGAAAAAACGGGGCCACAGAGGGAAACATATAGTTATCATAGGACCCACATTATATAGTGAATTACATTACGGCGCCTAAAGATCTATAGTTACAAAATCGCCATTGCCCCATTCAATATAATACAAAAAAGGCAGAACATATGCAAATGCAAATATAAATAAGTATATAACCAATCTAACTGAATCCCACCTGCATACAACAGACAATAAATACAAAAAAGAAAAATAAATGCAAATAATACAAAATACACAAAATTGCAAACAATAAAAAATTATGAAAATGCAACTATAGTACCAACATAGATCCACCACTATAAAAACCCCCCAAAAGAAAAAATGTATACAAAAATACATATATAACACCAGACAACACACAGAAACAAATATATATACATATGCATAAAGAAAATATATATGCAGCAGGGCGACGGCTGAGCTGATAGATATCCCGCTAGCGTAATGTTATTCAGGTAAATCTTCAACTATCCATAGCAATAGCACCGACTCAGTACAACCTAAATAACAAAAAATAAAAAGAATTAAAAATTAATTTAAAAACAATGTACATGACACTAGTGATAACACCGGAGTAGCCAATATGGGAGATCACAAAAAGGGAGCAAATGGGATATTCTCATTCAATCCATTAGGGTGGATGGTCCGTAACGTCCAGATCCACCTTGTCTCCAATTGCGCCAGACGTTTAGCGAGGTTACCCCCTCTGATATTAATATGCAAAGATCAATACCACGGACGCGCAGTTGTGTACTGTCACTTTGGTGGAATCTCTGAAATGGCGCGACAAGGTCCTCCGCGCAGGAGGCTGCCGCCTGTATGCCAAGCACATGCTCACGTACCCGGACCTTCAATTGCCGTGTGGTCAGCCCCACGCAAATCAGGCCACACGGACACGTAGCATAGTATATCACGTAACGAGATATACATGAAATACGTTGTCTAATGGTGAATTGCTTCATACCATCAGAGGTAGCAAATGTGGCACATCTATCGATGTTAGGACAGGCGACACACCTCCCACACGGAACACAGCCGCCCTGCCGCATACCATCTAGGAAAGTAGATGTATTTTGCCCAGTATAGTGACTACGCGTCAATTGATCTCGCAAATTTTTAGCACGTCTGAACGCAATTGGAGGATTATCGGGGAGGAAGTTTTTAATGATCGGATCAACCTTCAAAATAGGCCAAGCATTTTTAACCCCTTCATGACCTTGGGATTTTTCGTTTTTCCGTGTTCGTTTTTCACTCCTCTCCTTCCCAGAGCCATAACTTTTTTATTTTTCCATCAATTTGGCCATGTGAGGGCTTATTTTTTGCGGGACGAGTTGTACTTTTGAACGACATCATTGGTTTTAGCATGTCGTGTACTAGAAAACGGGAAAAAAATTCCAAGTGCGGTGAAATTGCAAAAAAAGTGCAATCCCACACTTGTTTTTTGTTTGGCTTTTTTGCTAGGTTCACTAAATGCTAAAACTGACCTGACATTATGATTCTCCAGGTCAGTACGAGTTCATAGACACCTAACATGACTAGGTTATTTTTTATCTAAGTGGTGAAAAAAAAT
The DNA here is from genome assembly GCF_032444005.1 of Ranitomeya imitator. Classification (NCBI taxonomy): domain Eukaryota; kingdom Metazoa; phylum Chordata; class Amphibia; order Anura; family Dendrobatidae; genus Ranitomeya; species Ranitomeya imitator. The sequence goes on along the minus strand of NC_091282.1, from coordinate 694,679,552 downwards.
TCCAAACTTTGCTAAAAAAAAAAAAAAATTGCTCCATTTTCCGATACCCGTAGCGTCTCCATTTTTCGTGATCTGGGGTCGGTTGAGGGCTTATTTTTTGCGTGCCGAGATGACGTTTTTAATGATAGCATTTCGGTGCAGATACGTGCTTTTGATCGACCGTTATTGCATTTTAATATGCAATGTCGCGGCGACCAAAAAAGCGTAATTCTGGCGTTTTGAATTTTTTTCCCGCTACGGTGTTTAGCGATCAGGTTAATGCTTTTTTTTTAGTTGATAGATCGGGCGATTCTGAGCGCGTCGATACCAAATATGCGTAGATGTTATATTTTTTTATTGATTTATTTTGATTGGGGCGAAAGGGGGGTGATTTAAACTTTTATATTTTTTTTATTTTTTTAACATTTTTTTCAACTTTTTTTTTTTACTTTTGCCATGCTTCAGTAGCCTCCATGGGAGGCTAGAAGCAGGCACAACGCGATCGGCTCTGCTACATAGCAGCGATCTGATGATCGCTGCTATGTAGCAGAAATGGAGGTGTGCTGTGAGCGCCGACCACAGGGTGGCGCTCACAGCCACCGGTCATCAGTAACCATAGAGGTCTCAAGGACCTCTATGGTTACAATGGAGACGCATCGCCGACCCCCGATCATGTGACGGGGTCGGAGATGCCATCATTTCCGGCCGCCCGGCCGGATGCGGTAGTTAAATGCCGCAGTCTGCGTTTGACAGCGGCATTTAACTAGTTAATAGGTGCGGGCAGATCGCGATTCTGCCCGCGCCTATAACGGGCACATGTCAGCTGTTCAAAACAGCTGACATGTCCCGGCTTTGGTGCGGGCTCACCGCGGAGCCCTGCATCAAAGCAGGGGATCTGACCTCGGACGTACTATCCCGTCCGAGGTCAGATAGGGGTTAAGGGCCAGGCGTAGCTTCTTGTGCTGGGGGTTATACGATGTAACGAATCTAACTATAAATAGGAATAGCTTGGATCATGTGGTGCAGATGACAGGAAGAAGCGTGCAACAAGGTGTTGGTGGCCGTTTGCTTACAAAAAATATCTGTCTGGAGTAGGGGTGGAGCCGCATATTCATCACTGTAATGGGCAGCACCACGTGACCGCTCATACAGGAGAAGGTGCGGCGAGGACAGGACGCTGCGAGGGAGCCGGGTGAGTATTTAAATAACAGCGGGCGGGCGCACAAGGGGTGGGAGGGGGGTGGGGACAGGGATCTTTATTTAAAACACGAAGAAAAAAAAAAGGATTTTTCATATCTTCTATCCAGCGAACGCTGCTGGAGAGAAGATATGAATGGCGGCTTCAGCACCAGATGCAGGGGACAGTGCTTATCTCTAGTGCTGTCTTCTGCACGCTCCGTGTGGTACCCAGTCGGCACATGGGCGGCACACGTGTGCCACACGGATGGCCTACGTGAGCTCACGGACACACGGACACGGATAATTCCGGTACCGATTTTTCCGGTACCGGAATTATCTGGACGTGTGAGACTGGCCTAAGGCTATGTGCACACGTAGGAAATGTGGTGCAGAATTTTCGGCACTAAATCTGCATCTCCTGGCAGAATCCGCACGTGCGTTTTTTATGCGTTTTTTGTGCAGATTTTACCACTGTGGATTTCTATTATGGAGGGGTGCAGAAACGCTGCAGAACTGCACAAAAGAAGTGACATGCACTTCTTTGAAATCTGCAGCGTTTCTGCGCAGATTTTTCTGCACAGCTTTTTTTTTTTCACATTGATTTACATTGTACTGTAAATCACAGTGCAGGTCTGCAGCGTTTCTGCTGCAGAAAAATCTGCTGCAGTTCTGCACTAAATCTGCATCGTGTGCACATACCCTAAAAACACAGTGTGAACAGGGTGTTAGTGGTTAGTCCCTGCTAATATATCCAGTCTATGATGGTGCAGTCTGTGTTTGTCATATTAATTGGACTGAGATCAGAGTGCAGTGCATGGACTGACCGGTGGTTCTTCCAAGCACAACGGCTTAATGTATTTCTATGGAGCTGTCACACTTGGGTCTGGACAGCTGCCGGCTAGTCCATGCACTGTGTTCCGGACCGATTTATGCAGCAGTCTGATTGCGACCTTAGAATCTGTATATATAATTGGCTAAGGGGTACTTCCGTCTGTTTGTCTGTAACTTCCGTAACGGAAATCCCGGGTCGCTGATTGGTCGCAGCTGGCCGGCTGCGACCAATCAGCAATATTGGGGCGGGAGTTAAACACCGCTTCACTTTTTACTATTGATGCTCCCTACGCAGCATCAATAGTACAAACAGATAATGTTAAAAATAATACAACCAAAAAAACCATTACATTCTCACCGTCCGGCGCCTTTCCCTCTCCTCGCAATGCTCCGGTCCCAAGAATGCATTGCGGCAATGACTCAAGATCATGTAGCGGTCTCACGAGATGATGACGTAGCGGTCTCGCGAGACCACTACATGATCATGGGTTATTGCCCAAAGGCATTACTAGGAACGGAGCGTCGCGAGGAGTATCGCTAAAGGCCTGCGCTGGATCCGGAGGCCACCGGAAAGTGAGTATATAACTATTTTTTATTTTAATTGATTTTTAAACACGGATATGGTGCCCACACTGCTATATACTACGTGGGCTGTGCTATATAAAACGTCGGCTGTGTTATATACGACGTGGGCTGTGTTATATACTATGTGGCTGCTATATCCTGTGTGGACATTGTTATATACTATGTGGCTGTGCAATATACTACGTGGGCTGTGTTATATATTGTGTGGACCATGTTATATACTGCGTAGCTGTGCTATATATTATGTGGGCTGTGTTATATGCTATGTGGGCTGTGTTATATACTGTGTGGACTGTGTTATATACTGCGTGGCTGTGCTATATACTATGTGGGCTGTGTTATGTACATATACATACATGGGCTGTGTTATATACTACGTGGGCTGTGTTATACACTACGTCACTGTGCTGTATACTACGTGGGGTGTGTTACATAGAACGTAGCTGTGCAATATACGATGTGGGCTGTGTTATATACTACGTAGGCTGTGTTATATAATACATGGGCTGTGTTTTATACTGCGTGGGCTGTGTTATATACTACTTGGGCTGTGCTATATACTACATACATATTCTAGAATACCCGATGCGTTAGAATAGGGCCACCATCTAGTCATCTATAATGTTCAACCAAAGTCATTAGCTATGCCAAACTGCCAGTGCAAAACAGTATTATACCCAGACTTATTATTAACGTGAATCTGTCAGCAGGATTTTGCCATGTAATCTGAAAGTGGCACAATATAGTGATGGAGACCATGATTTTAGCAATGTATCACTTAGTGAAGCAGTTATGATGGAGGCACAGTTTTCTCTGTTTCAGATCTAGCAGTTCTCTGAATGCTGAGCTGTGTATAACCCTACCCACACCACAGGTTCCTTTGTATAACCCCACCCACACTCCTGCTTGGCAGATTTCTTTGTACATTATATAGAGACCTGATAGATAAAGCTGATAACCAGTGATGGGAACGTGGTTGGACTAGGAAGCATGAGGCAGCTTGTCCTATAGTGATAATGTCCTGCTGATAAAACACTGATTGGATTGAAAGAAGAAAAAAAAACAACCCAGTAAGCGGCACGTCTCTGGAATCGTGTCTGCTGACGAATTCCCTTTAATTTGCTGAAGCATGTATGTGCTGTAACCTTTCAGCTGTTATTTTTTATTGAATAGTGCACATTTCCTAATACTGGAGCCAGAATTATGATGTTCATCGGTGGACCGGCCACTCAAGGACCTGGAATGGTAGTTGGAGAGGAACTTAAAACTCCCATTCGTTCTTGGCATGACATTGAAAAAGATAATTCAAAGTATGTAAAGAAAGCTACTAAGGTGAGATTTAATTATTTTTTCAGTTTCTTTCACTGCAGAAACACAATGTGAACAGGGCCTGACTGTAAATCCAAAAACAATAATTAAATTATGCAGAAATGTTGCTGCCATTCATGTATCTTTGTTATGAGAAGTAAAATAAATATCTATATTCTGTCATTCTCTGGCAGCATTTTGAAGGACTGGCAACCCGGGCAGCTGCTTCTGGTCATGTGATTGACATTTATGCCTGTGCGCTGGATCAGACTGGAGTCTTGGAAATGAAATGCTGTCCGAACTTTACTGGGTAATAAAATGTGCCATACAACACAGAACGGCAAGTTATATACTGAATGCTTGCACTATTTATATCATATGCTCGATCTTCCTGAAATATGTTTTCAAACCTGTTTTGGTAGATCGGCTCACTCAGCTGTACACAGAGGCAGACACTGGAATTCTGGCTCCTTAAGACCTTCACTAGTTTATTATATATGCGGCATAATCCAAGGTGAAGAAAAAATAAACACGGCCTTTTTGGCAAAAACAGGAAAACAAAACAAAGTGGTAACACAAAGCACAGTGGTAGCGGGGGATCCTCCCTTTCATGGTTAGCAAAACACACGGTTCAGGTTAGCACAAATACTAACACTTCTCTGGAGATAGCCTCTCCAGGCACACCGAACACTGAATGTCTCAGGAAGCCAACTATTTAAACCCAGACCACACTCTGGAGTGGACATAAGGTGGATATAAGGTGGACAACCTCTTTCCCGCTTTATGGTTGTCCACAAAATCCCTGCCCTTAAAATGGCCGATTAACCCCTCTCAACACATAGTCTGCTGGAGCAAACTTCTGGGTTTCAAATCACTGAAACTAATAGCCTCAGTAAAACATATCTACCCTCCAGTACTTTACCAGTGACTTTGTCACATATACCACCCCTCTTTGCCCAAAGCCAGGCGCTTTGGTACCTTCATTTGCTAAACAGGGAAGTCTGGACACGGCATCTGCGTTGTCATGTAGTTTCCTGGAACTGTGCTCCACATGAAAACTAAAGTCCTGGAGCGCTAGAAACCACTTAGTCACCCGGGCATTCTTCCCCTTCCCAGAGAGTTTTCTGCATACATACAAGATGGGATGTTCCTCCCCGTTTACTTTTGAGGACAACAAGGCTCCCAACCCGACCTCTGAGTCGTCCTTCTGGACCATAACTTCTCTGCTGAAGTCAGGTGCGGTCAAGACCGGCTACTTACTCAGGGCGAACTTCAACTCCTGGAACGCCATCTCTGCTTCTGAGGACCATTTGCCATAGATGTCTTCATGCCCTTAAAGGGAACCTGTCACCCCCTCTGGCATTTTTTAACTAAAAGAGTCACCTTGTGCAGCACTAATGGTGCATTCTGTGAAGGTGGCTCTTCTTTTTGTGCTCCCTTCACAGCCATGTTAATTTTTATAATTTTCACGCCATACCTTTACTCTGTCCTGGGGGCATGTCTTTTTTTCCTGGACACAACCGCCTCCCAGCAATCAGTCAGCCCCTCCATGCGCCGGGCGCCGCCTCCTCTGTCTTCAGTAATGTACACAGCGCATGCGCTGAGCTTTTCTTTTTCGGGCATACGCCGTTTGCGCTGCCCTTCGACTCACATCACCTGATGGAATTCATCTCTCGCCTGCGTGTACCCGAGGCCCGAGGTCCCGCCCCACAGTGTGTTCTGATTTATTCAAACTGCGGGGTAGGATCTCGGGCCTCGGGTACACACAGGCGCGAGATGAGTTCCATCAGGTGATGTGAGTCGAAGGGCAGCGCAAACGTCGCATGCCCGAAAAAGAAAAGCACAGACCAGGTGCCGGGTACATTACCGAAGACAGGAGGTGGCGCCCGGCGCACGGAGGGGCTGACTGATTGCTGGGAGACGGTTGTGTCCAGGGGAAAAGACGTGCCCCCGACAAACTAAAGGTATGGCGTGAAAATTATAAAAATTAATATTGCTGCGTTGGAAGGGGGCACAAAAATAAGAGCCACCTTCACAGAATGCAGCATTAGTGCTGCACAAGATGACTCTTTTAGTTAAAAACGCCAGAGGGGGTAACAGGTTCCCTTTAAGAAGATCAGGCAAGGGAGTGGCTTTCATGGCAAAATTTGTGATAAATCGACGATAATTTCCAGAAACGTCTAAACTTGTTTCTTGGAGACCGGTTGCAGCTAGTTCTGAATTGCCTCTACCTTATTTACTTGCGGCCTGATTTGGCCCTTTCCGACTATATAGCCCAAGTAGTTTTCCTCTTCTTTCGTCATAGCACACTTCTTTGGGTTTATGGTAAACCCTGCCTTCATCAGAGCATCCAGTACCACCTGGACCTTCTGTGGATGACCTTCCTAATCCGTGCTGAAGATCACGATGTCGTCTAGATAAGCTGCGGTGTACTTTTTTGAGAGGCTAGGATTTGGTCCATGGCCCTCTGGAAGGTAGCTGGGGCTCCCTGCAGACCGATTGGCATCCTGGTGTATTGAAAGCACCCGTCAAGTGTAATAATAAATAATAATCTTTATTTTTTATATAGCGCTAACATAAGTGTAGAGAAAGTTATCTTTTCCTTGGCACTTGGGGCAAGGAGAATTTCCCAGTACCCTTTTGATAGGTCCAGGGTGGTGATATATCACGCTGGCCCTAGCCTTTCTATGAGCTCATCGACCCGGGCCATCGGGTATGCTTTGAACTTGGACACCTCATTCAGCTTCCTTTAGTCATTACAGAAACGCTACTCTCCATCCTAATTCTGTACAAGGACAATACGGCTGGATCAGCCGCTCTTTGACTCCTCGATGACCTCCAGACTCAACACTCCTCACCAACTTGGAGAGAACCTCACGGCTGGCTTTGGGAATCCAATATGGCTTTTGGTTCACCCTCACATGTGATTCCGTCAGGATTTCATGCTCCACATCCTGCATACATCCAAGCAACTCCAAAAACAGGTCTCTGTTCTGCTGAAGCAGTTCTGGGTCGGTGACAGTGTCTCTGCCACTGTGACATCCTTGACCTTGGCTTCAGGACTTGCTCCCAGGCAGGTAGCTTCCACCAGTTCCCTGTCTCTCAACGATTTAAGGAGGTTGATGTGGTACACCTGGTACAGCTTTCTTATCTCTGGCTGGTGGACCTTGTAGTTGACGTCACTCTATTTTTCGACCACCTCATATGCCCCTTGTCACTTGGCAAGGAGCTTACTTTCCACCATGGGAATCAGCACCAACGCCTGGTCTGCAGGGCTAAACTGTCTGTCTCGCCGACCAGTTGTAGACCCTTGCTTGCGCCTCTTGTGCTCAAAGGTGGCTCTCCCTCACAATCGGCATTACCTTCGCGACCCTGTCATGCATCTGAGCAACTTGTTCGATGACGCTTCGGTGAGGTGTTACCTCCACTTCCCAGGTCTCCTTTGCAATGTTTAGAAGACCCTGAGGGTGCCGTCCGTATAGCAGCTCGAAGGGTGAGTACCCCATAGAGGCCTGTGTGACCTGTTCAGAACAGAGATTAAGGAATGGAGAACAGTAGGTACAGTAGTAGGCAATTCCAGTATTGGCCATCCTTCTCCACGGCCTTCTTCAGCATGGATTTCAACGTCTTGTTTAACCTCTCCCCCAGGCCGTCTGTCTGCGGATAGTACACCGACGTCCGGAGTTGGGTAACCTCGAGAGCCTTGCACAACTCCATCATCACTTTAGGCTTCTGGAGTGTGCCAGTATGTTAGTTTGGCATATTTCCGGGCATCTTGTAAGGCCAGATCATAAAAAGCATCCTGGGGTTTGCCAGTTAGATAGAGGGACAGCACCGCCGCTCACTGCTCAGGTTGCAGCTTCTCCCACTCTGCCACCCTTTCAAACAGTCACATTATCGCCCGGGGTAATTTTTTGCATTACTCGTCTTACCGCCTTCTGGACATATGGGTCATCACCTGGACTTGGGGGAAGGGCTTCCGGCCTCCCACGAAACGTCTCTGCTAGCAAGTCAAACTACTGCTGATGTTGCATCTGTTGTATAAACAGCCTACTGGTCTCTTGTTGCGCCAGCTGTTGCTGCTGTAACTGTTGCTGGTGCTGCTGCTTCTGCGCTTGCACCAGATGTTTAATCACGTCCTTCATTTTTCCTGATGTCATTTGCTGGGTTGTGGCTGCCTTCACCCAGGACATGCAGTACCTCTTGTAGCAGTCACACATGTTTGCTGGGAATGCTGCCCGCACTTCTAACACCACCTGTGGTAGATCGGCTCCCTCAGCTGTACACCGAGGCAGACACGGGAACTGTCTCTTTAAAACCTTCACTGGTTTATTATATGTGCAGCATAAACCGTGGTGAAGAAAAAATTAGCATGACCCTTTGGACAATAACAGGAAAACAAAACAAAGTGGTAACACAAAGCACAGTGGTAGCGGGGGATCTGCCCTTTCAGGGTTAGCAAAACACACGGTTCAGGTTTGGGTTAGCACAAACACGATCACTTCTCTGGAGTTATCCTCTCCAGAGACACTGAACACTGAATGCCTCAGGAGGTCGACTATTTCAACCCCATACCACACCCTGGGGTGGAGATAAGGTGGACAACCTCCCACCCGCTCTATGGTTAAAATGGTTAACCTCTCTCAACACATAGAAATATATATATAACATTCTTGTGGTTTGAGTGGATGGTGCTCAAGTAGGGTTTCCAACCTGACACTCAAATGGAGATCACATTCCACATGTGCTGGTAACGTGGTTCCTCCTCTCATGCATTTAGTTCTGATGAAGGTCTGATGTAAGACTGAAAAGGTTAAACAAACCTTGAATGCAATAATAAAAGGAACTTTATTTGACCACATCTCCATTTGTGTGCCAAGTTCTTCAATTTATCCCTCTCAAGACATAGTCTGCTGCAGCAAACTTATGGGTTTCAAATCACCAAAGCTAATAGCCTCAGTGAAACATATCTCCCCTCCAGTACTTTGCCAATGAGTTTCTCACACTGTATATGGATTGTAATGTATGGATTGGCCGTGAGTCTCCTGGCCGCAAATATGAACAGCCTCACAGGCATATGAGGCTGTCAGGTTTAGGTCAGGGGACCCGCGACCAGTGCAGAAATCATATGTCTAATTGAGGCTTAAAAGGGTATTCCCATCTCCAAGATCCTATGCCAATTTGTAATAGGTGTAAAAATAATAATATTAGCAAATACCTTCAATTACAAATGTAGTATAGTTTTTTTGATTCACTATGTCTCTTTCCTCATGTGCAGGCATTGCAGGACCTTAGTTATCCATGGCTATGACCAGTAGCAACTAGCTAACTGATACTATATCAGTTGTAACCATGGATACCTAAGAGTCTGAAATGCTTGCACATGAGGAAAGAGGCATAGAGAATCAGAAAAACTATACTACCATTTAAATAGGAGGTATTTGCTAATATAATTATAACACCTAATACTTAATGGGATAGAATCTTGGAGATGGAAATACCCCTTTAAGGCTGTATTCTTATGTCTGATGCATGTATACACCGCAATGCCCAGATGGATCACAGGCCTCTAGACCCTTTTATATGCCTATGAGACTGCTTCTTCAGGTCAGATGACTTCTGGTCGGTTTGGGCCTGGAGATTTGTTCATAGGGTGTGAAATGCAGATTTTAACTTCAGTCTATTACATTTATATAGAATAGAGTTTTCTATAAAACTATTGGGTTATTTTTCAGTATAAGTCGGCCCATGTGTGCACATGAGAAATAACATTATTTCAGGCCATTATATGATTTGTATAATTTGTGAAGATGAGTGAATCAACTTATTGGACTCTTATTCAGCGGCCACATCACTAGTATGTGATTGCCGCCAGAAAGAAAAAAAAAAAAATTGGTGGCAAAGATGTCTCAAAAAACGTGTAGTTGTGGCTACAATCTGACCATCATTATTGCCCTTTTAGGTCTAGTCACGAAGAGGCTAACCATGTCTCCAAATCAAGTTATTTGAAAACTATTTCAGAATCATATTACTTAGGGCTCATTGTGATGTTGTTTTTTCTTGTAATAGTTCTACCAGTGCTTTTTATCAATGGAACTCTCGCACGTACAATAGTATAATCTTTGGGGCTATTGAATGTTCTATTTTTATTTTATTTTTTTTTTGGGGGGGGGGCGGTAGTTCCCTCAAAATTGTAAAGATTTGACTGATATTGATCTGAGTGTCAGATTAAAATTGCGAATATAAGTCTATAGGACCATAAAAAAAGTAGGATCGTAGTCAGAAGCCAAGCATGTGCTGTCCATTTTTCAGGGAGTGTTAGACAGGAGAAGATGAAGAAGCTTTTTTTTGTCTCTTGTCCACAAAAACTGATGAAACTCGGACCAAACTTGGACGAAACTGAAATGAAAATTTGATGTAACTCCCCCCACTTAACTGCTGCGTTCAGCAATTGATAGTTGTATCTAAACGATCAAAACAGCTCATTAGCTTGTTCCGTACGATCGCACATAAGACGCATGCAGCAGATTATTCTCCTCTTCCCATGGGGAACACCTGCACGTTTGGTTTGTCTGCCGCACTGCTCCTCCCCCTATTCTGTATACTTTATTAAACTTTTTTTTCTTTTATACATACAGTGGATACATGGTAATGGGAGACTCTTTTAACACATCTCTCTTCAAGCAAACGTTTCAAAGGGTTTTTACTAAGGATACACAGGGCAACTTCAAGATGTCATTTGGTGGTATTTTGGAAATTAAGGTAAATCTGAATGAAACATGTTAAAATATGTTGTTTTATGACACCATAATTAATCCACATTCCCTCATCAGCTAGTTTTATCCTTATATTTTTCAAATCTCACATGTGTCACATTATAGTGTAATGACTTTGGAATGCCTATACATATCCTAGTGAATCTTGGACACCTTTTACTTTTTGTTAGCAGTAAATTTAGGTCAATGTGTTTGGCATTTAATGTACAGTATTTATGACAATACATGAAATTTGATGAAAAATTACCAATGTTTCTGCCCTTTATGGAGTAAAGATCACTGTTGTCACTGTTATCCCAAACTGCATATCTAATCATCATCCATGGGGGCTTCCCCCAACCCTACACACACACACACACACACACACACACACACACACACACACACACACCGGCAATCACTGTGATTGGCACAAATATAATTTTTAAAGCAAAAGTTTTCTATTGAAAATTTTCAAATTTAAGGACATTTACCGACAGAAGAAAAGCAGACCCCACCTCCCAAACACTCCCTCCAACACATTATAACAAGTCATATTTTTGGCTTATAAATACTACTGTAAAATAGTCACCAAATACTGAATGTGTGAACGTGGCCTAATTCTTGGAGTTTTCTTGCTCCAGATTAGTTTCCTGAATAGGCAGTTAATTTTTGAAAAAAGTATCTCTGGGGTATCCAGTTAGGGGGAATTGTGTAAAACATATAGCAGTTGAAGCATCCATATCATTTTAAGTAAATTAGTGCGACCCACCACTGATAATGATAAGTTAGACTGGGTTCCAATTTTATGTGAAAATTTTGTAAAATCTGTGGTGAGATGTAATCTTTCATAACAGTTTATCTGTGTTGTTATGTTGGTACACAAATATTTAAACGTAGAGACTACTCGTAATACAGAATTGTCATAAAAAAGGAGCTTTGACCCCATTATCCAATGGAAGCAGAACTGATAGCACCAAACATCTCTAGTAAAATTGGGATGGTGGTCGTAGTGTTATTCTTGTTTATTAACCCTTTTGGCTCCAATTGAACAGTCAGTACTGAATGAACAATCTGAGCCAAAAGGATTTCTGTAATATAATGATCACCGTTCTGCCCACCATATTTCACTCAAAAATGGCATGGACGGTGGTTATATATCGTCTGTGTGTACCTGCCAGAAATAATTGGTGGCCAGTGGCTGACATCCTCCTGCAATCCAGAATTACAGATCTTCTCTTCCCATGCTGTTTGCTCTGTGTGACTCATCTGTGATCACATCAGTAGCATCACCCAAATTCATTCTGCACTGAGCGTTCATGCTCAATTTTTGTCGTACTTTATTTTTCACTGTTTTTTTTTTTTTTCAAATTAATTTAAAATTCCAATAATACCTGTCCAGTAAGAGGGCCAGGTACAGAATCAAAATCTACAAGCTTTGCGAGAATTTCTCAGGGTACACCCACAAACTTAGGGTTTACGAAGGGAGGGACAACCTGATTGCACCCCGCCGAATGCCCCCAGTCAAGGGAGTGAGTGGGAAAATTGTGTGGGATTTGGTGCACCCACTGCTAGACCAGAGTTATCACCTCTACATTGATAACTTCTACCCCAACATCCCACTATTCAACCCTCTGCCAGAATTACTGATGCATGTGGCACCATACGAAAAAATCAGAGAGGCATCCCTAAGTCGCTAATTGGGCAACTGTTCAGAAAGGACGAAAGCAGAGCCCAGTGCCGCGAGAACATGCTAGTGGTCAAGTAAAAGAACAAGAGTGATGTCCTTATCATGACCACACCCATCATTATCTGAGGTATTACAACTGAAGTCCAAAAGCCAAATTGTATCTTGGATTATACAATATATAGTGGTATAGATCTCTCAGATCAGGTTCTAAAACCATAGAGTGCCACATAGAAAACAAAAGTAAGGTACAAAAAGATGGCCATGCACATTGTACAGATGGCACTGCTCAATGCATTTGTGCTGTCTCATTGTGCAAGAAATATGGGGACCTTCCTTCAGTTCAGGAGGTAGTTATCAGGCCCTCATATTTTGAAGTCAGGAAAGTAGTGGTCCCACTCCTCTGTAAATGAAGGTGCGGTGACCATATTGTACCAGGGCAACATTTCCCTGCTGAGGTCGCCCAAGCCCCATTGAAGGGAAGGACACAGAAAAGGTGCAGAGTATTCTCCAAACAGGGAATACGAAAGGACACAATTTATTATTGTGAATCCGGCCCTAAGAAACCTGACCTTTTTTATTATTATTATTATTATTATTACCTTTGCATTAATGATTGTGTTTAAGCATACCACACATCTATGAATTGTTCCAATTTGGCTTTTTTTTTTTTTTTTAAATTCGTTTATTGATTTCAGGAAAGATCATACACATTTTGCTCGTATTCATCATTTTCCATTAATTACAGGAAATTACCATACATAGCCATGTATAAGATATTATAAAGATAATAAATTGTGCATGTTGATCATTAATGCCTTATTTTAAACTTTAACTGTAACTACATTAACTTCTAATAAAGTCTTTAATACAAACGTAGTGCCGCTTACAAAGAATATTTCTAAATACATCCCGCTCTGTTGGTAAATAATGTCTAGAGAGTCATACACCCTTTTCTTATGCGTATACTGAGTCCTTTTAACTTATACAGTGTGATAGGATGAATTCCATCTTCCCCATATCTTCTCAAATTTAGTTGGACAACCCCTATTTTGATAAAGCGTCCGCTCATACGGAATAATTGAATTTATTAAGTCAACCCATGCTCTAAGAGATGGACCAGAGCCTCCCATCCAACGCAGCGCCAACACCTTTCGTGCCATGAACAGTGACTCCCTCAGAAATATTCCTGTGTGGTGATCCCAAGCCTCCGCCTCCCATACTCCAAACAAACATACCAGTGGCTCAAGTGGAACAGGGATCGACACCAAAGATGTCAATAGTGCTGTCACTTCTCTCCAATATTGAAAAATAACAGGACACTTCCATATCATATGGATAAAATCTGCGTCACTAGAGTGACATCTCAAGCAGTCTGATGAATGAAGACGGCCCATTTTAAAAAGACGAGTCGGGGTCAAATAAGATTGATAGATTATATATAATTGGATCATCTTATTATTGATTGATGGGGAGACCTTAGTTGGAGATTCCAAGATTTCATCCCATTCTTCTCCTAGTGTATCCGGAAGAAGTCTCCCCCACTTTCCCTTAATTGAATCTGTAACAGATACTTCGCCTATGGATATTAGGTAGGTGTATAAAGAGGAAATGAGTCCCTGAGGGCCCTGTGAATTAAGAATTCCTATTAACGGCAGAGTTGAAATAGCTCGACCCGCACCCGTATTTCGTACATGTGATTGGAAGGCAGATCTTAGTTGCAGGTAGCGGAAAAATTGAGACTTCGGTATATTATGAGTATTTTGTAATTGTTCAAAAGAAACAAAAACCCCCTGGCTATGTATATCGCTCACCGTAAGGACACCACACGATATCCAAAATTCAGTAGATGGGTGGCCCAATAATCCCGGAAAGTAACCATTATTCCATAACGGCATTTCGGCTGCTATATCTACATATTGTGTCACTTTTTTAATTTGTCTCCATACTGATCGTGCCAGGCGAAGCAAAGGAAGCAAACGAGGGACAGCAATTCTCTCCATCTCTAGAAAACCCATCGGGCAATCAACTTTAGCTGAATGTAATATATGACTTTCAGAGTTGGGGAGAGACCTCCCGGGCATCCACTCACTTATCATTTTGGCCTGTCCAGCAAGGTAATACAGATAGAAGTCCGGCAAAGCCGCCCCGCCCCCCCGCTTAGGTCTCTGCAGGGTGGATAATTTAAGTTTAGGCCTAGCCTTCCCCCATATGAAGGATGTAGTAAGGGAGTTTAGGGTTGCAAAGAAAGATTTAGGTATTGAAACGGCACTATGTTGAAAACAATAGCTCAATTTTGGGAGTAAAATCATTTTGATCAGATTAATACGACCAGCCACCGATAGCGGGAGCTTATCCCAGGTAGCATATTTAAATTTAACCACGTCAATTAGTGGATATATATTGAGATGTAGATCAAGGTGACTGCGCTGAGTCATATGCATCCCGAGATACTTAAAATTGGAGACAATGGGCAATAGCGAGAGGGTTTCAAGGTTTGGCATTGGGGTATGGGAGAGAGGCATCAAAGCAGACTTATCCCAGTTTATATATAGGCCAGAAAACTTGCTAAATTTATCAATCATCGTTATTACTTTTGGTAATGTATCCTCCGTCTGGTCCATAAACACCACCATATCATCAGCATATAGACCTATAGTGTCCACCCGATCAGCAATATGTATCCCTTTAATATCTACAGAAGACCTCATCCGTATTGCCAAGGCTTCTATTGCCAAGGCAAATAAGGCTGGGGAAAGAGGGCATCCCTGGCGAGTTCCCCTATGCAAAGAAAATGGCGCAGACACAGAGCCGTTTACCACCATTCGCGCCCCCGGTTTCGCATATAGTGTACCTATCCCTCTCAGAAATTTATTCCCAAACCCATATTTCCGTAGACATGCAATTAAAAAAGACCACTCAAGGGAATCAAAAGCCTTGGCTGCGTCCAGCGAAGCCAATGCCCACTTATTGTCTGGTTCTAGTGTACTATATTGAATAACCGATTGCACCCGTCTGATATTAATAGAGGTGTTTTTCCCAGGCATAAAACCAGTTTGATCTGGGTGTATGAGATCCAATATGATCGTATTCAGTCTGGTAGCTAGAATTTTCGTAAAAATCTTATAGTCAACATTCACCAAAGAAATTGGTCTATATGATCCACAATCCAGAGGATCCTTCCCTTCCTTCCTGAGCACGACAATATTAGCATCATAAAATGTTTCAGGTACAGATTCACCCTCCCATATTCCCCTAAGTACCTTTAGCAATATAGGTGCCAATTTATCACGGTATTTCCTGTAAAATTCAATGGGGAACCCATCAGGTCCCGGGGCCTTCCCAGTAGCCATATCCGCCATTGCATGTTCTACCTCTTCCAGGGTGAATTCAGCCTCCATAAGGGCTCGTTGAGATGGGCTTAGTAAGGGGAATGTTATATCTGATAGATAATCCAAACATTCATCAATATCAAAACCACTTTTAGATTTGTATAATGAAATGTAGTAATCGTAAAAGCTCTGAAGTATTTTATCAGTAGAGGATACCAACGAGCCATCAGACGCTCGGATCTGCAATATTGTGTTGGAGGTGTTATGTTGGCGCACCAAAAAGGCCAGGAGTGTACTGGCTTGATTGCCTAGCTCAAAATAGGACTGCCGAGTGAAAAATAGTTTGCGTTTTGACTTAGCGTCTGCATGTTGGGTATATAGTCTCTGGGAAGTAAGCCATTCAATTCTATTGCTGCTGGACTGATTAGCTATATAAGTGGCCTCTGAGTCTTTTAATCTTTGCTCTATCTCCTCATCCTCCCTCGCCGTTACCCTCTTGATGTAGGAAATAGTTGAGGACAAGCACCCTCTCAGGTATGCCTTCAGGGTATCCCAAAATAGACCAGAGTTTTGGAGTTCCGAATGTGTTAGAGTAAAATCATTCAACTGATCAACCGTCCTATCACTAGAGTCTATCAATTTCAACCAGAAGGGATTCAGTTTCCAGAACCCACCACTATTATCGGATTTCTCATATTTAAGTTTAAGAATAATTGGACTATGGTCTGAGATCCCCCGATTACCATGTTCAATGCTATCCACCCGTAATGCCAACTCACCCGACCCAAATATATAGTCTATTCTAGATAGAGATTGTCTAGTTGACGAGTGGCAGGTGTACCCTCTAACTTCCGGATGATTTATTCTCCATAAATCTAACCACCCGCTCCCGTTCATAAACAATGCTAATTGAGAGGGTTGTTGAGGTAAAGCGTCCCCTGGTGTTACGTCATCCAGTCTCAATCTATCCATGGATTGATTCATAACTAAGTTAAAGTCCCCCATACAAATAACTTTGGCTTCCGGATATTTTAAGGAAAAGCCTAGAGCCATACGGAGGATTGACACATTGGCAGGAGGAGGATTATAGATGCACAATAACACATACTCTCGTGAATTAATAAATGCATGCACAAAAACGAAGCGGCCCTCTGGATCACGTCTCGCCTCCCTGGCCTCCCACCTGACCTCCTTGTGTATCAGTAGAGAAACCCCTCTAGAGTAGCTAGTGTGGAATGTGTGCAAGGACCATTGTACCCACGGTTTCTGCATACATCGAACTGTGTCCCTTGTTAAATGTGTCTCTATTAGTGCCACAACATGAGGGTGATATTTTTTTATCTGCGAGAATACCTTAATTTTCTTTCGTGGGGTCTTTATACCTCGTATGTTCCAGGTCATACATATAATTTCAGCCCCCATGTTCACTCTTAAAGGGAAAGTGAATGCATATCATTACTATTCGGGTGTAGTTCAGCGGCATCGCACAGAGCAAAGAGTCAGCATTAGCGGCAACCATACCTAGTAAACAATCTAATCTAATACATAAAACCAAACTGAACAAAACTTGAACAATAGGGGAGTATATTTCCATACTCCCACAGTCAAATTGAAAAAGGGATACCCTCACTGGATTCAGTGTCCGGTATTGTTGACATTCCCTGCACCCAAACAAAGAGCTCTATCTATACTGCCATTAGTCAGGGAGTCCAGGTTAGGAGTTTTCCGCATTTGACCCCACACGGGACCGCAGCCACTCGATCGCCTCCGCTGGGTCTGTGAAAAATAAGGAGGAGCCCTTATAAACAATACGGAGCCGGGCCGGATAAAGCATAGAGTAGACGATGTTCCTCTCTCTAAGTTGCTTCTTGACATCCATAAATCGTGCCCGCTGCTTTTGAAGCTCCATGGAAAAATCTGGAAAGATCGAAATGGTAGCATTATCGAATTTAATGAGGCCCTTCTGTCGCGCCAAGCGGAGGATGGCGTCTCTGTCTCTACAATTAAGGAGACGCGCCAGAAAGGGTCGCGGAGGGGCTCCAGGAGGGAGAGGTCTCGTCGGGACCCTGTGGGCCCTCTCCACCGAAAATGTCGAGGAGAATCCATCTCCCAATGTAGACTTAAGCCATTCCTCCAGAAATTGCTCAGGCTGTTGGCCCTCTGACCGCTCCGGGAGACCTATGATACGGATATTATTGCGGCGCAGTCTATTTTCTAAGTCGTCTGCCTTTTGCTTCCAGGCATTCACGGATCCAGCAGCTTTATTCAGTTTAGCTTCCATAGGGGTGATAGTGTCCTCTATATGAGACACCCTCGTTTCAACCTCTGAGATACGCCCTCTCATAGCCTGCATGTCATGTCTCAGGCGCCCCACCTCGGTATGTACATCCTCTATTTTCTCCGTGAGAGATGATCTAGTGAGAGATATAGCTTGCATCAACTGCTCTGATGCCTGTTTAAGAGTCAGTTCATCCTCTCCTCTCTCCTCATTACCATCAGAGGGGCGACCTTTACGCTGAGATGGTGCGGGGTTATTTCTAAGACTGCGCACATTATCAGGGGGATCATCCTTGGCATATTTTTTTAATTTTTCAGCAGCTGCAGCTCCTCTAGGGTGCTGCATGGTGAGTGTTTACAAGAAGATTATGCAAAGCGACCTCAGGTGCAATTATGGGGAAGCTCAAAGTCACTTGTAGCACGCAGGCCGTGTAATTTCACAGTTACCCCCGGGGAAGCAGCTAAAAAGGGGTTAATCCCTGTAGTATTATGTCACTGGTAGGGAAAATGTCCACCCGACAGGGGGGCACAGGTCCCGCTTTTTCAGGGCACACACTGTACCACCCCTACTTCTTCAGGCGCCCATTCACCGCCCAGCGCCGCTGATGTGGTTAAAAGCGCAACTCCCTATCTGCCAGGGTGTGCGCTATATTAATGGCCGCTGCCCCAGGCACTTTCCAGCACCTATCAGTCCTCACCGCTCCTGCCTGCAAGCTTCCCGCCTCTCTCTCCAGCACCATCCACCGCCGTTACTTCTGAGGTGAGAGGAACCCAACAGAGAGCAGCGCTGTGATTCATGCGCCCTCCCTGCTCACACATGTAGGTGTCCCGCCGCTCTCACCAGCGCGGTCAGCCGCCGCCGCCTCCGGGATAACAGGGGGGTTCAGCTCCAGTAGTTGGCAGCACCGCGTCCTGTGCTCCCTGGCGCGTGCTCAGAAAATGGCCGCCGTCACCTGCGGGGATCTCCTGCCCGCTCCGGTTCCCGCGGCTCCCGACTCCACGGAGCTCTGCAGCGGTCTCCCAGAAGATCCAGGGGACTCTCTGGTATGTAGGGCTCAGGTTTGGGTTGGTACCGCTAGGTCCCGCTCAGTATTTATGGCAGATATGCCTCAGGATGTACGGAGCTCTCCTAAGATGCTTCCGTCTTCTTCGGCTACATAGCCACGCCCCCGTTCCAATTTGGCTTTACCTGTTGTACTCCACACAACTTGCACATGCTATACTGCATTATAAATTCATACACCATTAAAACCAAAAGCATAACTCATTATTCTGTTAGATGAAGAATTCCTTGAGGGGTGTAGTTTGTAAAATGGGTTCACTAGTGAGGTTTTTCTATTAATCTGGCAAATAACATTTTTGTGAAAGAATTGGAATATTTAATTTTCACATCCCCACCTTATAAACTTATGTGAAGCACATTTGTGGCCAAAAAGGTTATTACACCCCTATTTACATTTCTCTAGGGATACATACTCCAGACTATACTATAGACTGAGGTAATGTGTGAGAGGGTTTCTGCTGTTTTGTCACCTCAGCGGCTCTTCAAATGCGACATGGCATCCACAGTCTAGTTCAGCCAAAATTGCGCTATAAAGGTCAAATAGCACTCTTTCCCTTCCGAGCCCTACCATGCGCCCAAACAATAGTTTTCCACCACATATGAACTATCCGCCTACTCAGAATAAATTGCTTTAGAATTTGTGAGGTAATTTATTTTTTTCCCAATCCTGGCAACCCCTTTAAAATGTTATTATTTGTAGTATATATATTACTATGTTCTTGGGTGCCTTTTTAGAAGTATCTCTGAGGTTTTCCTTACTTGTGCTTTTTTCCTTGTTTTCTTTAAAGACTTCAAGAGAAATCAAGATTTCAGGTGCAATAGGACCTTGTATGTCTCTGAATGCCAAAGGATCCTGTGTTTCTGAAAATGTAAGTTTTTAGAGGCGTGCTCCTGTATAAAACAAAACAATAGGCATTTAAAAATGAAAAAAAAAGATTACATTCAATAGCATCTTACATGACTTCTTGTTTTTAACTACTGTATATCCATGCATAATAAAGCCATATAAAATTTGGAAGGGATCTACAGAGGGAGATATACCTAAAAATAAATTTAAAAGAAGACGGGCCCTATCTGAGCACAGTTAACAGTTTTATATTCTACATTTCTCTTAGCAGTGCAGTTGAGAGCTCTTGGAAGCTTTCCTGCATTAAGGCTCTCAGATGTTCACGGTTAGCTACTCCCATCTCCTGTATAAACTGGACGCTCACTAGCACTCATTGTCAGAGCAGCTTATGCTGCATGGCTGGAGGTTGTTGATTTTTGTTGCAGAAGGCGTTTGGTAGATTTATCTGTAAGTGTTGCTAGGTTTTGAGTGTGTGATAATTCTTTTTCTTCTCCTACTTCAACCCCATTCTTTACTCCCTAGTGCATTCCATTGTTTTCTGTGTGATTATATTTGTATGTTTGGTATTTTTCATAATCCCTGTTCGTATTACCTTGTTAGTCTGGTTGGTGTATTGCTGTACACTACTACTCCACTCATCATTGGGTGGGGGAAGGGTACAGACTGAGGGCAGATTCAGGAGCAAGGTATGTGGCCCCGGCATCTTCATCAGAAGTAATCCGGGAATAGGGTATGTCTCACGGTGCAGCACTGAGCTCAGACAGTTCATCGCAGTTCACTGTTAGAAATTACTCCCACTGAGGCAGAGGCCATTAATTGTGCAGAGTGGGAGTTGCAGGAGAGACTGAGGATTGCTGTCTCCATCGCGGGCAACGGAAGGCTCAGACTGCTTGGAGATCCGAGGAATGTGGGAGGGCAGCGAGGACTTGTGAGGTGAGGGGATTCCCCCATGTGGAATCTCGGTGTAGCGCAGTCGCAGCGCTCTGAGTGTTCTCTTCCCTCCCCTCCCCTCTTGGTCCGCGTACCTGCTCCAATTGTGCCGGAGCCTTGGCGGGTGCTCCCCGGCTGGTGATTGATCCTCATGGGGGAGTGTGGAAGCAGGGAGCTTGGCAGCCTTCCAGGAGCGGTCCACGTGTGCTGCAGTGAGTGGCTTGTGACCGGAGCGAGGGCACTCCGGCGGCTATCTTTATGAAAACAACCACAGCGCTTAACTCACTAAATCACATGGACTCGCTGACTGTGAAGTACTGCTGCCACCTAGTTCCCTTTCTGGAAATTGTGCCTGTTGCCTGAGCGTATCAGAGTGCTAGAACAAAAATTGAAGTAATGCGTACAAATGCAGTATTTGTAAGCCAAAACCAGGAGTGGGTGATAAATGCAGAAGTGATGCATATGTTTCTGTTATACGTTTCCTCTATTTGTAAAACTCCTGGTTTTGGCTTACAAATACTGGTGTAAAATACTGACCAAATACTGCTAGTGTGACGGCAGCCTAACTGTTATTAGTGATTCGGATTGATTGAAGAGAATATAAGAATTCTACCTATGCCTATACTTCAGTTTGAAGAAGTTTATGGTCATCTCTTGTTATATTTGTATGGCCACTACTGGTCAGTGATTCACAGTTTAATTGAAAATTCAGTAAAGAATCAGCATTGCACCTATACTCTACCGCTTTGGTTTGATCGGTGTGTTGTAGAGCTAGGCACTCCGGAAGTAAATATTATTCTGTGTCAAAATTTTCTTTGGAGTCTATATGGCATCACTTAAACTCCTTTCTGGGAACATTAGGGGACTGGAGTCTGCTAGGAAACTAAATATGGTGTTCTCCCAGATACGTAAAACACAAGCGCAGATATTATGTCTTCAAGAAACCCACTTGATACCAGACACTGTATTCAGAAAGAATAAACCTTGGATACAATGGCAGAAACATGCTACACACACGTCCTATTCTAGAGGGGTGGTCGTTATGGTACATAGATCGTTGAGATGGTCAGTTCAAATGATCAGAAGGGGCCCAGAAGGTAGATTTATTTTTATATAAGTATTTATAGATATGGAGACAGCAGCATCCTTTTAAGAAGGAGTTCTCCTGTTATACATCAGCTGTTCGCTGTTTATCCAGAATTGATCATGCATTTGGGAATAATGCGGTACTATCGGACCTACGTGAAATTGAATACCTTCCAAGAGTAGTATCCGACCATGCTCTATTGGCGGTTTGTCTCCATCTGGGTGGCCCTGAAAGGCCTAGGAGGCTCCACATGCATCCATTTTGGCTGCCTCTCATAGGGGAACAAGACTGAATAACAGACCAACTAGAGGTATTTATAACGGATCATTCTGATTTCCCCGATAAACTGGTGATGTGGGATACACTTAAAGTATACTTGAGGGGATGTGTCAGGTCAACATCTTCGTATATTAACTCCTTCACAACCTGTGACACAGCGTATGCGTCATGAAAGTCGGTGCCAATCCGACCTGCTGCGTCAGAGAATGATCACGTTCCTGCAGAACGGGTGTTGTGAATTCCGCTCGTGGGCTCCCTCCGGTGGTTGTAAGTGGCACTTTTGTGAGTTCTGCTCTTGGGCTCCCTCTTGTGGTTTCTAGTGGTATGGCTGCTCCTTGGAGTTAGCTGTCATCAGCTGCCTCCACTTATTGTCCGCTATTTAAGTCTGGCTCTTTATTCAGCCTGTGCCACTTGTCAATGTTCCTAGCTGGATTCACATCTCTGCTTGGATTCTCCTGGTTTCCTGACCAGTTCTGCAAAGATAAGTTCTGGCTTTGCTTATTTCAGTCCACATGTTGTGGACTTATTGTTCTGTGCATTCTATATTTGTCCAGTTGTCAGTATGGATTTTTTCTGTTAGCTGGAAGCTCTGGGAAGCAGATTTACCCTCCACACCTTTAGTCAGGTGTGGAGATTTTGTAAACTCTGTGTGGATTGTTTTGTAGTTTTTATACTGACCGCACAGTATCCTTTCCTGTCCTATCTATCAAGCTAGACTGGCCTCCTATGCTAAAATCTGATTTCATTTCTGCGTATGTTATTTTCCCCTCCTCTCACCGTCAATATTTGTGGGGGGCTATCTTTCCCTTGGGGATTTTCTCTGAGGCAAGATAGGTTTCCTGTTTCCATCTTTAGGGGAAGTTAGATCTTAGGCTGTGCCGAGGGGTCTAGGGAGCGTCAGGTACCCCCCACGGCTATTTTTAGTTGCGCTGCTAGGTTCAGGGTTTGCGGTCAGTACAGATACCACCTCCTTCAGAGCTTGTCTCATGTTGTTCCTAAACCACCAGATCATAACAACGGGTGAAAGGGTTAACTCAAATTTCACCTGACCTGCAGGGACAGGGGGAGTGGTACTTCAGCTCAGGGGGGTGGCTTTGCCCCTACGTGGCTAAGATCGCTCTGATTAGCTGTTTCACTTTCAACAGCCAGTCAGAGCAATTTGTAATATTTCACCTATGAAACTTGGTGAAATATTACAATCCAGCCATGGCTGATGCTGCAATATCATTGGCCACGGCTGGAGACCCCGATCTGCCCCCGCCACCGACTGACGGCAGAGATCTACCGCCGCCGTCAGTGTTTCCTACCCCTCCGTCTTGTCCTCCGCGCCCTCTTCTCCCCTCCGCCCTGTCCGATCCCACCCCCCCATACTTACCGAGTCCTGGTGTCCCTCCGTCTTCTCCTACGGGTGCTGCCATCTTCCGAAATGGTGGGCGCATGCACAGTGCGCCCGCCGAATCTGCCACTTGGCAGATTCATTCCAGGTAGATCTTTTGAATCTAGAATCGGAATTCCGATACCGATTCCCGATATGTTTAAGATATCGGGAATTGGTATCGGAATTCAGATTTAAGTGTAAAATAAAGAATTAAAATAAAAAATATCGCAATACTTACCCTCTGACGCGCCCTGGTACTAACCGGGAACCTTCCTTCCTTAGAATCAGCCTTCCAGGACCTTGCGGTGACGTCGCGGCTTGTGATTGGCCGCGCGGCCGCCCATGTGACCGCTCGCGCGACCAATCACAAGCCGCGACGTCACCGCGACGTCACCGAAGGTCCTGGAAGGGCTGATTCTTAGGAAGAAAGGCTGCCGGAAAGAAGCAAGGCGCGTCCGAGGGTGAGTATATACCTAATAGGAATATACTCACCCTCGGACGCGCCTTGCTTCTTTCCGGCAGCCTTCCTTCCTAAGAATCAGCCCTTCCAGGACCTTCGGTGACGTCGCGGCTTGTGATTGGTCGCGCGAGCGGTCACATGGGCGGCCGCGCGGCCAATCACAAGCCGCGACGTCACCGCGACGTCACCGTAAGGTCCTGGAAGGCTGATTCTAAGGAAGGAAGGTTCCCGGTTAGTACCAGGGCGCGTCAGAGGGTAAGTATTGCGACATTTTTTATTTTAATTCTTTATTTTACACTAAAATATGGATCGCAGGGCCTGAAGGAGAGTTTCCGCTCCTTCAGACCCTGCGAACCATGGAAACCCAATGCACTGCATTGGGTTTCAGGTTTCGGCCGACCCCGACCCCGACTTTTTTATAGGATCGGCCGATTTCACTCGACCCGACTTTTGAAAAAGTCGGGTTTCGTGAAACCCGACCCGATCCTATAAAAGTAAAGGTCGCTCAACCCTAATAGGTTCTATCACAGTGATCAATATAAAAAAAATAGTAAATACCCCCCCTCCTTATCACCTCCAAGGTAGGGAACATAATAAAATTAAGAAAATATATTTATTTTCATTTTTCCACTAAGGTTAGGGTTAGAATTAGGGTTATGGTTAGGGTTAGTGTTGCAATTAGGGTTAGGATTAGAATTAGGGTTAGGGTTGCAATTAGGGCTAGGGTTAGAATTAGGGTTAGAATTAGGGTTAGGGTTGGAATTAGGGTTAGGGTTGGAATTAGAGTTAGGGTTGGAATTAGAGTTAGAATTAGGCTTAGGTTTAGAATTAGGCTATGTGCACACTGTGCGGATTTGGATTTGTAGCAGTTTTCCATCACATTTACAGTTCCATGTAAACCTATGGAAAACCAAATCCGCTGTGCCTATGGTGCAGCATGTCAATTCTTTGTGTGGATTCACAGTGTTTTACACCTGTTCCTATATAGGAATCCACAGGTGAAATCCGCACAAAAAACACTGGAAATCCGCGGTAAATCCGATTTTTCAAAAACGGCACGGATAAATCCGCAATGTGGGCACATAGCCTTAGGGTTAGGGGTGGAATTAGCATTAGGGTTGGAATTAGGGTTAGAATTGGAATTAGGCTACTTTCACTACGTCGGGCCGACACATGGCGACGGCCCCGTACCGACGGACAGTGTGTTAATGTAGCACAACGGGGGCAACGGATGCAGTTTTTAACGCATCCGCTGCCCCATTGTAATGTCCGGGGAGGAGGGGGCGGAGTTTCCATCGCGCATGCGCGGTCGAAAATGGTGGACTCAACGCACAAAAAAAGTTACATGTAACTTTTTTTGTGCCAAGGGTCCGCCAAAACACGACACATCCGTGGCACGACGGATGCGACGTGTGGCCATACGTCGCAATGCGTTGCTAATGCAAGTCCATGGAGAAAAAACACATCCTGCGGGCAACTTTGCAGGATGCGTTTTTTCTCCAAAGAGACGCACTGCGACGGACATCACATGACACAAGTGTGAAAGTAGCCTTAGGGTTAAGATTAGGGATAGGGGTGTGTTGAGGTTCTGGTTAGGGTTATGGTTAGGGTTGGGATTAGGGTTAGGGGTGTGTTGGGGTTAGGGTTGTGGTTAGGGTTGTGTTGGGGTTAGGGTTGTGATTAGGGTCATGGTTAGAGTTGGGATTAGGGTTAGGGGTGTGTTGGTGTAAGTGTTTGAGTTAGAATTGAGGGGTTTCCACTGTTTAGGCACATCAGCGGGTCTCCAAACGCTACATGGCACCACCAATGATTCCAGCCAATCTTGCGTTCAAAAAGTCAAATGGTTCTCCCTCCCTTCTGAGCCCCGACGTGTGCCCAAACAGTGGTTTACCCCCACATATGGGGTATCGGCGTACTCAGGTCAAACTGGACAACAACTTTTGGGGTCCAATTTCTCCTGTTACCTTTGTGAAAATAAAAAATTGCGGGCTAAAAATATCATTTTTGATGAAAGAAAAATTATTTTTTATTTTCACGGCTCTGCGTTATAAACCTCTGTGAAGCACTTGGGGGTTTAAAGTGCTCACTATGCATCTAGATAAGGTCCTTGGGGGACACTTGTGGGGGAGCTCCAATGTTTAGGCACACAGGGGCTCTCCAAATGCGACATGGTGTCCTCTAAAGATTGGAGCCAATTTTTCATTCAAAAAGTCAAATGGCGCTCCTTCCCTTCCGAGCCCTGTCGTGCACCAAAACAGCGGTTCCCCCCCACATATGGGGTATCGGCGTACTCAGGACAAATTGGACAACAACTTTCGGGGTCCAGTTTCTCCTTTTACCTTTGGGAAAATAAAAAAAATGTTACTAAAAGATCATTTTTGGGACTAAAAAGTTAAATGTTCATTTTTTCCTTCCATGTTGCTTCTGCTGCTGTGAAGCACCTGAAGGATTAATAAACCTTTTGAATGTGGTTTTGAGCACCTTGAGGGGTGCAGTTTTTAGAATGGTGTCACTTTTGGGTATTTTCACCCATATAGATCCCTCAAACTGACTTCAAATGGTGGTCCCTAAAAAAAATGGTTTTGTAAATTTTGTTGTAAAAATGAAAAATGGCTGGTCAAATTTTAACCCTCATAACTTTCTAGCAAAAAAAAAATTTTGTTTCCAAATATGTGATGATGTAAAGTTGACATGTAGGAAATGTTATTTATTAACTATTTTGTGTCACATAACTCTCTGGTTTAACAGAATAAAAATTCAAAAATTGCGAAATTTTCAAAATTTTCGCCAAATTTCCGTATTTTTTCACAAATAAAAGCAAAAATGATCGACCTAAATATACCACTAATATGAAGCCCAATATGTCATGAAAAAATATTCTCAGAATCGCTAGGATCCGTTGAAGCGTTCCTGAGTTATTACCTCATAAAGGGACACTGGTCAGAATTGCAAAATATGGCCAGGTCATTAAAGGGACTCTGTCACCTGAATTTGTAGGGAACAATCTTCAGCCGCTGGCTGCATGCTGGCTGCAATATTGGATTGAAGTTAATTCTCTGTCCTCCGTAGTACATGCCTGCACAAGTCAACCCCGCCCCTGTGGCTGAAGATTGTTCCCTCCAAATTCAGGTGACAGAGTCCCTTTAAGGTCAAAATAGGCTGGGTCATGAAGGGGGTTAAACAGGAATCCTATATTGGGGAACAGAAAATTGCTGAGGAATGTAAATCGTTGGAAGCCGAGTATGTTAAAGGGCCACTGTCACCCCCTCCAGCCGTTATAAACTAAAAGAGCCACCTTGTGCAGCAGTAATGCTGCATTCTAACAAGGTGGCTCTTTTAGTTTTGTGTTCATGTATTACTAAAATAAAGCGCTTTGAAACTTTTCAAAAATACCTGTCTTTGTACCTGGAGGCGGGTCTGAAGCCTCCTCTGTGAAGCGCCCAACTGCCGTCACTCATCTCTTCTGGGGCGATGGTCGCTGCCCCCTGCGTGCTGTTCTTCTTAAATCCGGCGCCTGTGCTGTGCGTGCCTGCCTGGGGCAGGCGCATTAGGAATTGGCAGTCATAGCTCAGATGCCGGGTTTTGACTGCGCCTGTGCGGGCAGTGCGGCCACCCTGTTACTGAATCCCCGCCCCGCACCGTGTTATGCATTATGCACAGAGCGGGGCTCTCTTTTAATCAGATAAGCAACCAATTGTATGCAAAATATACTTTGTCTAGCACTGTTAACAGACAAATCCTCCCAAGAAATTAGTGCAAAAAGACGATATAAAATTAATTATTTTATTGAAAATTAGATAAAATAAAAATATATATCAATTATAAAAATTAGTCAATATCACAGCTGATGGAAGCACATACAATGATAAGTATAAAGGTATAAGAACATATAACTAATGTATAAATATAATACTGCCAGGCGATACAAAAATATATATAAAAGACTGTAAGCAGCAAAACACAAAGCCCTCAAGAACATATATATAGTAAAAAATATAAAATATAGAATATTTTATTATATATATATATATATCTACACAGCAGCACAAAATTATTATTACCAAACAATGTATATAGAACAAAGTGCATAAGTGCTGTGCAAAAAAACACATATAACAAAAAATATATCCAGAAAATACATATAAGGTGCCACAAAAATGGAAACAATAAATATTTGAAAAAAGTTTTTTGACATAAAGTGCAATAATATGTGCAATGTTGCAAAATCTAGGAAAACCGCAAAAAAAAAAAAAAAAAATTATTACTAAGGTGCAAAAGTGCTAAAAAGCATGTTCCATTGAAGGGCAACCTATACAAGATACTCCGAGAGTGTTATATACTGTTGGAGATATATAAAATGTAACACAATCACTGTAACTAGTTACAATAAAGAGACCATCTACTATTTTATATTTTTTACTATATATATGTTCTTGAGGGCTTTGTGTTTTGCTGCTTACAGTCTTTTATATATATTTTTGTATCGCCTGGCAGTATTATATTTATACATTAGTTATATGTTCTTATACCTTTATACTTATCATTGTATGTGCTTCCATCAGCTGTGATATTGACTAATTTTTATAATTGATATATATTTTTATTTTATCTAATTTTCAATAAAATAATTAATTTTATATCGTCTTTTTGCACTAATTTCTTGGGAGGATTTGAAGGTGGCTCTTTTAGTTTATAACGGCTGCAGGGGGGTGACAGTGGCCCTTTAATAACCCCTCTGATAACTCTTTACATAGATGGTTTGGGAAGGGGAGGGAATATCTGATATGTTTACAGGATAAAGCCCAGAGAAAATTCTTTTTTACTAAACACACCTATTTCGAATTAGGTAACCAATCAAGTAAATTTTTAGCATATATAGTCCAACAAAATCAAATGTCCCCATCCATTCTGTCCAGTAATATGAGGGAGGGAACTCCCCTACTCAAATCTGACCAGAGTGCAAACAGATTTGAAGAATATTTTAGAGAATTATATAGTTCCCAGCTGAACCATACTATAGAAGAAATTAATGAGTATTTTGGCCATGTACAATTTCCTAAACGTTCTTGTCAGGATTGAGCGTTCCTGGAAAGGGATATTACTTTGGAGGAAATTCGGGAAGCGGCCTCTTTCTAGTGGGAAAACTCCGGGACCTGATGGTATGCCCATAGAACTACATAAAAGATATCTAGATCAAATAGGGCTGGTTTTGCTGCAGACTCTTTCTGAGGCGCTTGCAAGACACTCGCTCCCCCAATCCTTTTATGATGCCACTATTGTGGTAATTCCAAAGCCAGATAAGCCTCCTGAGGAGTGTGGCTGATATCACCCCATATCTTTACTCAATACTGATTATAAAATTCTTACAAAACTTATGCTAACGGACTGAAAACAGTAATACTAAGTATTATACACGAAGATCAATCTGGCTTTATGCCACGAAGGTCCACCTCCTCTAATATTAAGGCCGAGACGCTTACCTGCCCAGGCCTCAAAACAAATTCTCTAACAGGGCGCAGTGGACCCAATTAAAGATGGCAGCTACACAGGTACAGTAATACCGATGAGACAGCCAGCCTACAATCAGGGATTGGACGTTTGGTACACCAGTGCACAAAAGGATACAGTCTGTATGCGGCAATGTTCACACACAGGAGATAGACCATCTGGCGCACAGGCTATTAATGACATCCTACTCTAACATCAAAACCACGAAAAGAGGACTTGAAAATGCTCCAAAAATGGCCTCTGTTCACACAGGATGCATTTTAGTGGTTTTGATGTTAGAGTAGGATTCACAAGTGTGAGGACCTGTGATGTGGGTTGTGAGCTTCCGTATTTTTGCCAGAATATCAACTAATACCTCACATATATTGCTATGTGCTTGCAGTTTATATCTTTCCAGGGTGCAGTTGGGCCCAGATGGCTCTGTAAACTGTGGCCCCTGTTCACACAGAATGCATTTTAGTTAGTACTGGGCAGCCCGCCTGATCTAAGAGTATGGGCATCATTAATAGGCTGTGAGCCAGATGCTCTGCATCTCCTGTGTGTGAACATTGCCGCATACAGACTGTATCTTTTTGTGCACTGGTGTACCAAACGGCCAATCCCTATTGTAGGCTGGCTGTCTCCTCGGTATTACTGCACCTGTGTAGCCGCCATCTTTAAATGGGTCTACTACGCCCTGTTAGTGCATTTGTTTTGAGGCCTGGGCAGGTAAGCGTCTCTGCCTTTTTCTTAGTGTTTTTTATAGATTTAGAGTGGAAATTTTTGCTACATGTACTTCTGAAATTTTTTTTTTCTTACAAATTTTGTAAATGGATTGAATTACTTTATTGCAAGCCGAGAGCAAATATACCGTACTTGTAAATGACATATTATCGGAGCATTTTGATCCTGGCAGAGAAACTAGACGGGGCTGCCCACTATCCCCAATGCTCTTTGCCCTCGCGATTTAACTGATTGAACTTAGGATTCAACAAGATTTTTTGGTAGAGGGAATTAATATGAACTCTAGGGTGGATAAGGTGGGACTGTAATGCTGATGACCTGGTACTTTTCCTGGATAATATAGAACAATCTCTTCCAAGAGCAATTGATCTTATCAATTGTTTCGGAGAACTGTCGGGTCTTAAAATTAATTGCAGTAAATCTGCAGTTATGTCGCTAGTAGATAATATAACAGTACCTGTGTTTTTTGGTTTACAGGTATTACAAAAATTTAAGTATTTATGTATCATAATTAATCAAATTCCGATTGGTAACCTTAAAGGGACTCTGTCACCTGAATTTGGCGGGACTGGTTTTGGGTCATATGGGCGGAGTTTTTGGGTGTTTGATTCACCCTTTCCTTACCCGCTGGCTGCATGCTGGCTGCAATATTGGATTGAAGTTCATTCTCTGTCCTCCATAGTACACGCCTGCGCAAAGCAATCTCGCCTTGTGCAGGCGTGTACTATGGAGGACAGAGAATGAACTTCAATCCAATATTGCAGTCAGCATGCAGCCAGCGGGTAAGGAAAGGGTGAATCAAACACCCGAAAACTCCGCCCATATGACCCAAAACCAGTCCCGCCAAATTCAGGTGACAGGTTCCCTTTAAGGATAATATATACCCCTTGAAGATATGATGAGGAAAAAATTTGAGGTGTGGTCCCGACTTCCCCTGTCTGTAGCGGGCAGAATTGGATTAATTAACATGATAATCCTCCAAAGTGTTTATATATGCTGGAACATACATCAATTAGGGTCCCTAAGTGTTTCTTTAGTAAAATGCATAGCATGATGACAAAGTTTATATGGGGCTCATCTAGACCTAAATTAAGTATTGGATCCATGCAGAGGCCCAAAAACCAGGGTGGATTTGCGGTGCCCGACCTTTTCTTGTATTATGTAGCTCGTCAATTACGCTACTTAAAGGGAACCTGTCACCCCCAAAATCGAAGGTGAGCTAAGCCCACAGGCATCAGGGGCTTATCTACAGCATTCTGTAATGTTGTAGATAAGCCCCCGATATATCCTGAAAGATGAGAAAAAGAGGTTAGATTATACTCACCTGGGCGGGCGGTCCGATTCGATGGACGTCGCGGTCCGATCCGGGGCCTCCCATCTTCATAGGATGACGTCCTCTTCCTGTCTTCACGCTGCGGCTCCAGCGCAGGCGTACTTTGTCTGCCCTGTTGAGGACAGAGCAAAGTACTGCAGTGCGCAGGCACCGGGCCTCTCTGACCTTTCCATTATGATAGAATATTTCTCCAAGAGGTTCTGTTTATGGCTAGAAAAGCGATAGCATTGAGGTGGATGGGGGAGAAAACGCCTTTGATTAATCAATGGAAAAAAACTAGTGAACGATATGATTCCATATGAGAACATATTATATAGAAACAGAGGATGTCCCCGGAAGTTCCATAGGATTTGGGAAAGGTGGTGTGATTCACCCTTGACACACCCAACCCCTGGTGCCATGGTTTCCTCAATCTCGCGATATGGCTCCTGAAGTGTATCCCTTCCAGAATAGGGAGGTGATGCTGTGTATGAACTTGGGAATATATTTCTATTATAACCTGACCAAGGCGATGTGCACACGTTGCGGATTAGGCTTAGGAATTTCTGGTGCGGATTCTGCCTCTCCTGGCAGAAAACGCACCTGCGTTTTTTTGTGCGGTTCCGCAGCATTTTTTTGTGCGTTTTTGCTGCGGTTTTCTTGCGGATTTGCTGCTTTTTTTACCCCTGCGGTTTTCTATAATGGAATGGGTACAAAAACACTGCAGATTCACAAAAAAGAAGTGACATGCTACTTCTTTTAAACCGCAGCATTTCCGCAGCAGATTTTCCGCAAAGTATGCACAACATTTTTTTTTTCTCATTGATTTACATTGTACTGTAAATCAGTTGCGGATCTGCAGCGTTTCTGCACTTCAAAAAACGCTGCGGATCCGCAGAGAATCCGCAACGTGTGCACATACCCTTAGTGTGAACTCTAAATTCTGATAAAGAACCTGCTGATCTGACGGTGCAATGCTTTGTAAAATACATCATGTTAAATGCTATGTTTTATTTGTTTTATTTGTTTACTCTATTACTGGGAGTGTAATATCATATCTGTGTCACTGTGAATGATGATTGTATGAATTATTCTGACTTCACACTGCATTGTTATATGCTTGATGTATTTATGGAATCTTTCAATAAAAAGAGTTTTATAAAAAAGAAATTACTCCCACCGAACTTCCTTGAGGCTTTTTTTCTGTGTTAGCGGGGATCTCACTGAGGTCACTGCAGTTCAGGGACCCGGCAGGGAACGCAGCATTAGTGACTGGCGGTAATCTCAATTACGTCACCGCTAGTCACTGATGCTGTGCTCTCATCAGCTTATTTTCCCATTGGTTCTCAGCGTGGACTGTTGCATCTTGGCAACGTCCAGGTTGAAAACTGTTTATCCCCAGACTGATTATGGCATGGGACAGAACAATGGACAGGTAAGGATGGTTGTTTTTTATCTTTGTTTTATTACAGGAGACGATGACTTTAATGGAATGGGCGATGAAGTGAGTCTAGTTTAATTTAGAATCATTAAGGCCTCTTTCACACGTCCAGATATTTCAGGTACCGGAGAAATCGGTACCGGAATTGTCCGTGTGTCCGCCCGTGTGCCGACTGAGGACCACACGGACCGTGCAGGAGACAGCGCTACAGTCCCCTGCTTTTGGGGCTGAAGCCGGCCTTCATTCCTTCTCCCCAGCAGCGTTCGCTGGAGAGAACGAATGAAAAATCAAGTTTTTTTTTTTGATGAATATGCGCATATTCATCACTGTAATGAGCGGTACCATGTGACTGCTCACACAGGACCTGCTGCCGGCGCTGAGAACATACATCGCAGGAGCTGGGTGAGTATTTCCCGGCAAGCGGGGGTGGGGGGGTAGGGGCGCACAGAGGATGGAAGGCCGGTGGTGACTCACAAACTTTATTTTTAAGGGGAAAAAAAAAACCTTGATTTTTCATTCCTTCTCTCCAGTGAACGCTGCTGGGGAGGAGGAATGATTGGCTTCAGCACCACACGCAGGGGGGACAGCGCTTACTGTAGCACTGTCTCTCCTGCGGGCGGTACGTGCACACGGAGGAGAGTGCACATTGTTCTCCGTGTGCACGTGTGCGCCACGTATTGCGGTACGTGCTGCCGGCGAAAAGCGGACATGTCTCCGTGTTTTGCACACGGACACACGGTCCGTGAAAACACGGAGACATGTGCATAGACCCATTCATTTGAATAGGTCTACGTGTGTCAGTGTCTCCGGTACGTGAGAAAACTGTCAGTACAGGTACCGGAGACACTGACATGTGAAAGAGGCCTAAAGGAGTATGTTTCATTCTGTGAATTAACCCCTTTCTGACTTTAGACGTAATAATACGTCCATGTGACCTGGGTCTAGCTGACCAGGGACGTATTATTATGTCTACTAAATCGCATGCGCACACGGGTGGTGTGCGGGTGATCGCTGCCGGGTGTCAGCTGATTATGACAGCTGACACATGGCACTTAGTGCCAGGAGCAGTCACAAATCACTCCCAGTACTTTAACCCCCAAAATGCTGCGATCGAACGAGATTGCAGCATTTCGGGAGCTTGCAGAGGGCTGACAGCCCCTCTGCCTTTGGATCGGAGACCCCGCTACGTGATGAAACACGCTGATCATCTCCATGCTGTAGACACGATCAGCCTGCAAAAAATGATAGTCCCATAGTGGGACAAAGTAAAAAAGTTAAAAACATTTTTTTTAAATATTTGTAAAAATATTTTAAAAGAATCAAAAATAATGAAAAGTCAAGATATTCTATCTTTAAATATTTGAATGAAAAAAATCTAAACAATAAGGCTATGTGCACACGTTCAGGATTTATTGCAGAAATTTCCTGAGAAAAACCTGAGATTTTCTGCAAGAAATCTGCATGCGTTTTTTGCGCATATTTGGTGCATTTTTACATTTCCCAATGCATTATATAGTGGGAAATCCGCAAAAAACCCGCAAAATTAATGAACATGCTGCGTTTTTACCGCGATGCGTTTTTTTTCACGGAAAAAAACGCATCATGTGCACAAAAATTGCGGAATTCTTTCTAAATGATGGGATGCATAATGTATGCTGTTTTTTTGCGGTTTTATATAGTTTTGATAGCGAAAAAACGCGAAAAATCAGCAACGTGTGCACACAGCCTTAAAGTACAGTATTTTCTGGTGTATAAGACGACTGGGTGTATAACACGACCCCCAACTTTTCCAGTTAAAATATAGAGTTTGGGATATACTCGCCGTATAAGACTACACCTCTGTCAACGCACATACGGAAAATATAAAAAAATATCAGATTTGATTTCAGTATGGTAATTTTAATTCAAATGCTTATGACACGCAGGTACTCAGGTACTTAGCAGGAAAACTGTCACTTATAACCATAAGTCTGTTTATCATCAAGCATGTATATTAAAACAGTGCAAGTGGATTAAACTTTTCCTAGTTCACTCTAAGGCTACTTTCACATTAGCGTTTTTTTCAATACGTCGCAATGCATCGTTTAGGGGAAAAAACGCATCCTGCAAAGTTGTCTGCAGGATGCGTTTTTGCCCCATAAACTAACATTAGCGACGCATTGACACACGTCGCAACTGTCGTGCGACGGTTGCGCCGTGTTGTGGTGGTCCACCGGGAGCAAAAAACATTACATGTAGCGTTTTTTGCTGCCGACGGTCTGCTGTTTCCGACCGCGCATGCGCGGCCGGAACTCCGCCCCACCTCCCCGCACTTCACAATGGGGCAGCGGATGTGCTGGAAAAATGCATCCGCTACCCCCGTTGTGCGGCGCTTTCGCTGCTTGCGTCGGTGCACCGCAACGTCGCATAGCGACGTGCGGTGCACGGCGCAAGTGTGAAAGTAGCCTAAAGCTGAAAGGAAGGATAAGACAATAAACCCATGGGAGCTGCCATGCTGTTTGTTTTCTAAGCTGTCAACCAAACTGGAACTGATAATGATAGGAGGAAGATAACAAACAATAGAGAGAGAGCAAGTGGAGCAAGTCCCTTTTAGAAATGCCCATCATAACTGCAAGCTACAGTATTTTTACAGGTTTTGGCTATGTGCACACGTTGCAGATTAGGCTTAGGAATTTCTGTTGCGGATTCTGCCTCTCCTGGCAGAAAACGCATCTGCGGTTCCGCAGCGTTTTTTGTGCGTTTTTGCTGCGGTTTTCTTGCGGATTTGCTGCGTTTTTTACCCCTGCGGTTTTCTATAATGGAATGGGTACAAAAATGCTGCAGATTCACAAAAAAGAAGTGACATGCTACTTCTTTTAAACCACAGCGTTTCCGCAGCGGATTTTCCGCAAAGTGTGCACAACATTTTTTTTTTCTCATTGATTTACATTGTACTGTAAATCAATTGCGGATCTGCAGCGTTTCTGCACCTCAGAAAACGCTGCGGATCCGCAGAGAATCCGCAACGTGTGCACATACCCTTTGCTGTCGTGACAGTTTCCCTTTAAAAGCCTTCAAAATCCTCCTGTTCGTCATCTGATATCATAAGTACGTCAATGACATCTTGTGATACATCTGTAAGGCAGTCATCGTATGGATCGAATTCCGTATCAAATGGTGTGGGCTCAGCTTTGGCTTCCTCCTCATCTTGCCACATGTAGTTGTCCTCCATACCATCTAATGAATTTGATATGCCACACTTCTTGAAAGACTTGATTACTGTTTCTGCATCAATATCATTCTAGGCTTTTATGACAAACTTGCACAAAACATCCAACTGTGGAGCACGCATGTTTCCTCCTTTTGTGAATGACTTTTCGCCGCTAACCATCCATTCATTCCACTGTTCTCAAATGCGATCTTTAAATGGCTTGTTTAGGCACACATCCAGTGGCTGTACCAACGATGTCAATCCTGCAGGAATAACTGCTGCTTGTGTGTTTAGGGTATGTGCACACATAGAGAGCTCCACTGCGGATTTTTCCGCAGCGGATTTGATAAATCCGCAGTGCAAAACCGCTGCGTTTTTCCTGTGGATTTATCGCGTTTTCTATTGCGGATTCCGCTGCGGATTTACATCTGCAGTTTTCTATTTCTATTCGTTTCCCATAGGTTTACATTGTACTGTAAACTCATGGGAAACTGCTGCAGACCCGCAGCTGCGGAAATGCTGCGGATCCGCAGCAAAATCCGCATCGTGTGCACATACCCTTAGTCTTGCAAGCCTTTGCTTGGTGCTGGGTGTTAAATGAGCCCTGAACATATCCCACACCAGTAGACTACATCCACCTGGTCGCCTGCTCCATACATTATCAAGCCATAGCTTTACACCTTCCTCATCCATCCAGCCTTTTTTCATTCACATGTACAAAACAACCAACAGGGAACTTGAGTTTTGGCATTGTTTTTCTTTTAAAAATTATCATTGGTCTCAGTTTGCCGCCATCAGCTGTGCATCCTAATACCACTGTAAAACTGGACTTCTCATGCCCCGTTGTTTTAATTAAAATAGTTTTTTCACCTTTTTGATGGACAGTTTTATTTCCAACCATATCAAAATTCATTGGAGTTTCATCCATATTTCCAATACTACTTAACGGATAGCCATGTTTAGTGCGCTGTTGTATTACGTATCGATGGAAACTATTTACTTTGCTATCAAGATCTGCAGGTAATTTTTGGGCAATTTTCGTCTTTTGTCTCAGTACCATGTTATGCCTTGCCATGAATCTAGTACACCAGGATACAGTGGCCTTAAAGCTGTTGCTGTGATCTGGGTTAGATTAGGCTCACTGAAGTGCAAACAAACGTATTTTATCTTGTGTCACTACATAACCGTTTTGGCAATGCTCATTTACCATGTCTGCTACATGTTTTTTCAAGTTCTGGCAAATGTGGGGTGCCTCTTCTTAATGCACACTTTCTTCTTGCTGGTGGAGCCATGATGGGGTTTTGACTGCTGGACATTTGTATACCGGTACTGTACTGTATGTACTGGTGAACATGTAAAGATACTGGTGATGTACTGGTATCAAGTGTACAACAACCATCCAACCAGTGGTTGTTGTATACAAATCCTGCTTGCGTTGGTCAGCTCTCCCTGAATGCCCAGCCCTCCTTGTCCCCAAGACTATCAGAGTGTATCCCTCTGGCCCGCCCTTGTACCTATTACTGGTACCTCCAGAGAGCGCTGTGCCCAGAAAAACACACCTCTTTCACCCGTCTGGCCCGCCCTTGTACCTCTGCCTCTCGCCTCTCTAGCTTCTGAAGACTGAACAGTGACAAGGTGAGGGGCGCAGTGAAACAGCGCAGGCGCGCATGTGCGAAATCCGAGAGGCAGAGAAGATAATAAGATACAAAGGCGGGCCAGACGGGTGAAAGAGGCCTATCTTCTGGGCACAGCGCTGCTCTCTCACTGTTTTCCATACCCCGTAATGCCTGCAGCTTGCTTCACCATCCGGTAAGGTGCCCCGTCACCTCTTCATCTGGACCGCTCCCCCCACCATATGCGCCGACCGCCGTATAAGGTGAACGCTGACCGCAGAGTGCTCCACAACCGCCGTATAAGGCGACACCGGCGAATAAGACGACCCCCGACTTTTTTGAAGATTTTCAGGGGTTAAAAAGTCGTCTTATACACCAGAAAATACCGCGTCCGCAACAACTCGACCTATAACACTGTCCCACTACTCAACCCCTTTCGTGAACACCATCAAAAAATAAAAAACAAGGCAAAAAACAATGCTTTATCATCATAACGCTGAACAAAATGTGTAATAAAACGCAATCAAAAAGACGGATATAAATAAAAATGGTACCACTGAAAACGTCATCTTGTCCCTCAAAAAAAAAGCTGCCATACATCTCAATCAGAGAAAAAGTAAAAAAGTTATAGCTCTCATAATAAAGCGATGCAAAAATAATTATTTTGTCTATAAAATAGTTTTTATTGTGCAAAAGCACCAAAACATAAAAAAAAGATGTAAATGGGGTATCGCTCCCCCCCCCCGCAAAAAAACCCTGAATTGCTGGTTTTAGTTCACTCTGCCTCCCAAAAATAGAAAGCGATCAAAAAGTGTCATGTGCCCGAAAATGGTACCAATAAAAACATCAACTCATCCCGCCCAAAAAAAAAAAACAAGCCATCACATGACTCTGTGGGCCAAAATATGGAATAATTATAGCTATCAAAATATGATGATGCAGTTACTATTTTTTTTTTCAATAAAAAGAGACTTTTAGTGTGTGACAGAACCCAAACATAAAACCCCCCAATGTAAAACTGGTATTACTGTAATCGCACTGACCCGAAGAATAAAGTCACCTAATCACTTATACCACACAAGGAACGGCGTAAAAAATAATTAAAACCGATTCTTCACCTGCTGTTGATTTTTTTCATTCTGCCTCCCAAAGATCGCAGTAAGGCTTGCCGCACATTTCGCTGAGTGCTTGCATCTGGGTTTTCCTGTAAATCTCTTAAATATGTGATTAAGATGGAATCTCTGGCGGAAGATTCCCTATAAGAAAGGATTGCATAAAAGTGCCGTTGGACACAATTTTGTGCACTTTTGAAAAGAAGGACAATGCTGAACAGAGGCCAGATGGAGTCCAGTGTTACTCTGCTGCCTCATTATAGGGAATGTATCTCTCAGGAGTTTCATCTGAATCACGTCACTCAGAGATTTAGATAGAAACCCCAGTATGTGGTCAGCGTAGAGCGCCGGATAAATGTGATCCAAAACGTCATGTAAAATGTTCCCAATAAAAGCTTCAACTAAAGCCACAAAAAATGGCAAGTCCCTCTCAGGTCTGTCATCTGTTAACGGAAGTATAGGGGGCTTCCACGTTACTGGTAGTATAAAGGCTCTGGAAAAGCAAAATGGCTCCTGACCCACCAAAAGAAATTCAGCAAATTCAGCGCTCTCAAATCCAAATGCCCCCCTTCCTTCTAGGCCCTACAGTGTACTTAAACCACATATAGAATCCACATGTTTGACATCTCTGAAGCGAAGAGAGCCTGCATTTACAGGTGCATACCTCCAGAGGTACGGGATGGGCATAATGTACTGGTGACTACAGCATACTGGTCACTACAATGGCAGTTTGCAATTTTCACTCGGCAACATTCATTGCTGCATATTTCTGGAAAATAGCCATGTAGTCAAAATAGTCACTACACCTGTAGATAAATTCCCCAAGGCCCCGAGGGATATAGTTTCCAAAATGGGGTCACTTAAGGGCAGATTCTGCTCTTCTAGCAAATAGGGGCACTGTATATGGAGTCCGCAAACTGTTCTAGGAAAATCTGCGCTCCAGGAGGTAAATAGCGCTCTATTCCTCCTGAGTCTCTCTGTATGGTAGTACTACCACATATGGGGTATTGCCATGTTCGGTAGAAATTGTGGGACACATTTTGGTGCCATTTTTACCTACTTCATGTGTGAAAATGTAAAATCTGGGGCTAAAACAAAATTTTGTTGGTAAAACTATGCCCAATGGTATAAAATTCTGTGACACACCCGTTGTATCAATATAATCACTGCACCCCTAGATGAATTCATTGAGTCATGTAGTTTGTAAATTGGGGTCACTGCTGAACTGGCACTTCATGGGCTCTCCCAGTGGGTCATGGCACCTGCAAACCATAACAGTAAAATCTGGCGCTCCTTGCCTTCTGAGCTTTGCAATGTGCCTGAAAAATATTTCTTGATTACATGTATGGTATTGGCACACTCAGGAAAAAATGGACCTCAGTTTGTTGTAAAAAAAAGTCCTATTAGCCCTTAGAAAAATGTAAAACTTGTGGCTAAAACAAAATTTTAGTGGTAAAAATGTAATTTATTCTTCTCTCACTGTGATTAACAGCAGCAGGCGTAGGCTGATGGAAACAGTAGTCCCATCAGCCCCGGCCAGTGACCGGAGGTAAACTTTTTACATCTGATTACAGCTGCATTCTCTGTTGTGAATTCTGTGGCTGAATTCACTCCTGTGGTCACAAGTGGTACTGTAGCTTCTGGGCTTCCTCCCTCAGGTGTTCTGGTGAGCTCGTTGGCTGCCTTGTTATTTAACTCCACCTGATTCTGTCTTCCTTGCTCCTTGTCAATGTTCCAGTGTTGGATCTGAGCTTCTGGATCTTTCCTGTGGCCTGCTGCTCTGCTTAGATAAGTGCCTTTTTGCTTTTGTTGCTGTTTTTTCTGTCCAGCTTGTCTATTCGTTTTTGCTGGAAGCTCTGAGACGCAAAGGGTGTACCGCCGTGCCGTTAGTTCGGCACGGTGGGTCTTTTTGCCCCCTTTGCGTGGTTTTTTGCTTTAGGGTTTTTTGTAGACTGCAAAGTTCTCTTTGCTATCCTCGCTCTATCTAGAATATCGGGCCTCACTTTGCTGAATCTATTTCATCCCTACGTTTTGTCTTTTCATCTTGCTAACAGTCATTATATGTGGGGGGCTGCCTTTTCCTTTGGGGTATTTCTCTGAGGCAAGTCAGGCTTGTATTTCTATCTTCAGGCTAGTCAGTTCCTCAGGCTGTGCCGAGTTGCATAGGTAGTGTCAGGCGCAATCCACAGCTGCCTTTAGTTGTGTTTAGGATAGGTTCAGGTATTGCGGTCTACAGAGATTCCACGTCTCAGAGCTCGTTCTATTGTTTTTGGGTTATTGTCAGATCACTGTATGTGCTCTGATTGCTGGCACACTGTGTCACTGGATTGCCTTCATAACAATTCTCACGCTGTTTGACAGTGTGGGAGCCGCGGCTGTCTGACCAACGGTAATAATTTTACCGCCGATCAAAAGCGGTGTTTACCGCGTTGTCGTGCACATAACGGCAATACAAACATCCGGTGTTCGAGGGACCAAACCCAAACAGTAACATGGACTTCCTGATGAAGTCCATGTTTCGATGTCCGTGCCCAAACAGTAAGTGTTCTTTACAGACACTGAACTTTACTGTTCGGGTTCGCCCATCTCTACTGACAGGCTGTTTGTCATGCTGATGCTATTAGATTAGCGCGTGCTGTCCAGCACTATGTAAAGGTACCTTCACACTGAACAACTTAACAACGATATCGCTAGCGATCCGTGACGTTGCAGCGTCCTGGATAGCGATATCGTTGTGTTTGACACGCAGCAGCGATCTGGATCCTGCTGTGACATCGTTGGTCGGAGCAGAAAGGCCAGAACTTTATTTCGTCGCTGGATCTCCCGCAGACATCGCTGAATCGACATGTGTAACGCCGATTCAGCGATTTCTTCACTGGCAACCAGGGTAAACATCGGGTTACTAAGCGCAGGGCTGCGCTTAGTAACCCGATGTTTACCCTGGTTACCAGTGTAAATGTTAAAAAAAAAAAAAACACTACATACTTACATTCCGGTGTCTGTCGCGTCCCCCGGCGTTCTGCTTCCCTGCACTGTCAGCGCTGGCTGGCCGTAAAGCAGAGCACAGCGGTGACGTCACCGCTCTGCTTTACGGCCGGCGCTTACACAGTGCAGGGAAGCAGAACGCCGGGGGACGCGACAGACACCGGAATGTAAGTATGTAGTGTTTTTTTTTTTTTACATTTACACTGGTAACCAGGGTAAACATCGGGTTACTAAGCGCGGCCCTGCGCTTAGTAATCCGATGTTTACCCTGGTTACCCGGGGACTTTGGCATCGTTGGTCGCTGGAGAGCTGTCTAGATCGCTGCAGCATCACTTAATGTGACGGTACCTTAAGTGAATCCCACAAGGACTAACACCTTATTATTCCACACCATCATTATAAGGCCTGGCATCATTCTGCAAGCATGGAAACGTACATGAGGTATTAGTTGATAATTTGGCCAAAATACACAAGCTTCCTACCCTTGTTTAGGATCTTCATTGTCTTTTGAGCGTCTATCCTTTACATGGGAAAATGATTATCTCTTTATGACACTATATGTATCCAAGCTATACTGTAATATCGACCACATACTGGAACTTGAGGTCATACAGATTTATTTAAAATGCACCGATATAATCTGCAATATCTTAGATGATTTTGAAGAACAATGTGCTTCCATGAGACTGTCATGGGTACTTAGGGTAACCTAAACTATGCTAATCTATTTAATGAGGCAATTCAAGTTCTTTTCACAATATATGTGTTAACCTATTATGATAATACCATCAAACCAATAGCCATTTGTGGAGAAGCTCAGTAGTAACACTTGGGGGACTAAATTTTCAATATAAAATTGTCTTTTTAGACCTTGACATTTCCCATACTGTGAAACGTTTTTACAAATACATATCTCAGTTAGATATAAGGGAACCGTTGTTTGTAGTTTAATAGGGACAATTCAAGAAAATGTAATTACAAATGTGTTGCTTATTGTTAATGGCTGCTCAGTTTATGCAAACCCTTGCAACCATTGAAATAAACAATTCGCATTTAATTTTTATTTACAGTGTACAGTGGAGAGACAGTGCAATCTTAATTTTTTTAGCTGACGTACCTCAATGTTACACACCACAAATGCTACCTGAGACCTCAGAATTAACCTAATTACTTTTATAATCACATGCCCCCTTGTAGTAACACCAAAGTCTTTATAGCATACAAACATGACATGGCACCCAAAAACCAATCCAACAGAATCTACACTCCTAAATCCAAATGCTCCCTTCTCACTCTTCCTGAGCCTCGCAGCTTGCCTAAACCACAGTTTTAGTCCACATGTATGACATTGCTGTAGTGAGAAGAACCCATGAAATAATTTATGGGGTGCATATCTTCAGAAACGCAAGCTGGACACAATGTATGGCCACTAAGCTGGCCTGTTTGCAATT
The DNA here is from genome assembly GCF_032444005.1 of Ranitomeya imitator. NCBI lineage: Eukaryota > Metazoa > Chordata > Amphibia > Anura > Dendrobatidae > Ranitomeya > Ranitomeya imitator. The sequence continues at coordinate 694,636,240 of NC_091282.1, read as the reverse complement.
TTGAGATGCGCTGGAGTCAGTAATAGAAGTTGATTGTTCAAGGTTGACAGCACATCAGAGACTTTTAAAAGAGTTCAGATGCCACCTTTCACCAGAAGGTCTGGATGCTCCATGCAGAAAAGCAACCAGAAAGAGGCAGAGCAGGTCCAGATTCAGACACAATGCCTCAAGCCGGAACGGTTACGTACTCCAGCTCAGACAAAAGTAAATTGGAGATCAAAGGAGTTGGGTGACAATAAATCCTCATGGCCTTGTATTATCAGATGGTGGTAATGGGTTGAAGGACAGAATGGACAGAATTGCAGAGAGCTTCCTGCTCACATGCTTTGGCAGATTGGAATAGCGGAAAAATTCTGGAGTGTCTGTGATTTCCCCAACTGTTTGGGAGCGGTGGATGGAAAGCACATCCGCATTACCAAACCAGCCAGAACAGGATCGGAGTACTTCAACTATAAAGAATATTTTTCTGTTGTGCTCATGGCAATAGCCGATGCGGACTGTCGCTTCATCGCCGTGGACATTGGAGCTTTTGGCCGTGGCAACGATTCCCAGACTTTCAAGAGCTCGGATATGGGCCGCCGTGTTTATGGCAAAAATTTTAATTTTCCACGGCCACAACCTCTCCCCAACACTCAAGGTCCACCGATGCCATTTGTTATGGTTGGGGATGAGGCGTTTCAGATGTGTGAAAACCTACTGAAGCCATATTCCAGTCGGGACTTGAACCACACTAAAAGGATCTTTAACTAAAAACTGACCAGGGCACGAAGAACTGTAGAGTGTACCTTTGGGATTCTAGTCTCAAAATGGCACATTCTTGCATCAGCCATTAATCTAAAAATGGAGACAGTCGACGAGGTGGTCAAAGCTTGTGTGGTTCTGCACAATTACATTATGGATAAGGAGTGGCCCAACATTGAACTGGATGAACCAGTTGCACACCCACTGCCCGATTACCAGCATCACCCGCTGCGGTCAACAGCTGAAGTTGGCCATATGCGGGACCAATTTGCTGCCTTTTTTGATTTGGATATTGGACGTATGTCATGGCAGGACAATGTTGTGTAAATGTCCTGTTGTTATTTTATCTTTACCAGTTATTTTCTTACATGTTACTAATGTTTCTCGTTAATAAACTTTTTTTGGTGTCTTGACCGTGTCTCATATGTATTTCCTCTATAAACCGAGGTTGTCCTCACACTAGCAGTATTTGGTCTGTATTTATTATCAGTATTTGTAATCCAAAACCAGGAGTGGGTGATAAAGGCTGAGGTGCTAGATATGCTAATATTATAATTTTCCTCTAATTGTTCCACTCCTTGTTTTGGCTTACAAATACTAATATAAAATACTGACCACATACTGCTAGTGTGACGGCAGCCATGTTGTTTTAGTGATAAGGTTGTTGACGTCATTGCGTCCTGATTCTGTTCTGCTATGCAGTATCCATTGGACACAAACTGAAGAGACAATGGCTGTCATACAAAACAGATCTATATTCATCAAGTCAGGTGTCAGAAATAATGAATTCATGATGCACATATAACAGCCTCATGAATTCACTATTTCGGACACATGTGCAGGTGAATATAGATATGCCATGTATGACCACTATCGTCCCTTTGTGTGAAATAGATTATGTATACAGAAGAGAAAAAGGAGGTTATACAGTACACTTCTCTACTCAACAGATCATGCGTCCCAACTAATGAGTTTTTGGACACCTGACCTGTAGAGTATAGTTTCGCATTGTATTGCCACCATTTTGTCTTCAGTCTGCAACACTAGTCACAGACTAAGCAGAATGAAGAGATTATGGAGAAAATACAAGTATAAATTTTTTGGTCCACCTCATAGCTCTATACTAAAGACACACAAAGTCTTGTACTTGCTAACTATTGGAGCTATGATGTGGCCAAAAAATAAAGTGTGCGGCGCAGTGTTTTATTTGGCACACGGTGTGTGTTGCCGGTGGCGAAAGACACAAATAACCAAACATAATTGGGGGCAAAAAACTTGTATTTATTTTTGAACAAGAAAAATATTTCTTTAACTGCGCCTGCTTGGGGTAGACTGATGGCAACGGCGGGGGGTGTGAAGCTGTGAGGCCTGGCTAAGTGTGGACAACGCAGGGATGGCAGGAGAAGGGGCAATGAAACTTGTAGGGTCTGGTAGTTCGGGGATAGGGCTTGACACATGAGAGGCCTGAGACGCACTGGAAGGGTGTGACAAACCTGACATAACAGACACACTGGGAGGTGAGGGGGGGAGGAATACTAAGAGTACGGTGTTTTTTATTTTTTCTCCCTTTCTGGGATTGCCGGGTTCTGGTAAGCCTCGGTGGGCTCATATGTCATGTTCGTGGTTGATGACCCGTCAGGGTCCGGCTGCACTGTGTCAGAGTCCATAGTGCTCGTAGAGCGTGCAGCCATGCCAGAGTCCATAGTGCTCGTAGAGCGTGCAGCCATGCCAGAGTCCATAGTGCTCGTAGAGCGTGCAGCCATGCCAGAGTCCATAGTGCTTGTAGAGCGTGCAGCCATGCCAGAGTCCATAGTGCTCGTAGAGCGTGCAGCCATGCCAGAGTCCATAGCGCTTGCAGAGCGTAAGGCCATGCCAGGGTCCTGCTGCATCGTGGTGGAGGCGGTACGGAAGGCCATGCCAGGGTCCTGCTGCATCGTGGTGGAGGCGGTATGGAAGGCCATGCCAGGGTCCTGCTGCATCGTGGTGGGGGCGGTACGGAAGGCCATGCCAGGGTCCTGCTGCATCGTGGCGGAGGCGGTACGGAAGGCCATGCCAGGGTCCTGCTGCTGCATCATGGTGTCAGTGGAGGAGGTCCAAGCAGGAGCAGCGGTTGTCATGGTGGTGGCCGTGGGCTGTCCTACAGCACTCGGCATGGTGGTGGTGCTGTACTGGTGTCCGGCAGTGCTAGGAATAGAGGTGGCCGTGCAGTGGTATGCAGCAGAGGTCGGCATTGAGGTTAATCGTGACAGTGAGGGTACAGGTGGATATGCCGACACTGTCTGCTGAAAATACCGACTCTGCTGCATAGCTTGCACGTAAGCAGCACTGCAGGCCTGCATGACACTAAGCTGGAGATCAGGAGTAAGGTGTTCCGACATGCCCTGCTCAATTTGGTTAAAGAAATGATGTGCGGGCCTCTGGAGGTCGGCTTTTACTTGGTCAAGGCTTTTGGTGACCTCCTGGATACGTGTATTCATGTGGCTAAGGGAAATATCCATTTGGTCACCCAAAGCCTTGAGTCCTTCGTGAAAAACCAAGCTCAAGTGCAAAAACTCGGGCATGAGGGACCTGTCCGATGCCCTCTGCCGCTGCCGCGAGGAGCCCAAAAAAAAGGGGGCAGAGGCAGAGGACTGGGAAAGGAGAACACCTGATGGACCAGCTTCCTGGTCTCCAGGTAGTGTGGCAGGCCCACTTGCTGCAGTGCTGCTGGATGGCTGGGACGGGTCTGTGGCTGTCTGATGAAGGACCGCTCCAGAACCTGGGCCACCAGTACTGATCCATGTGCTGTGAAAAAAGAAAAAAAAACATTAATACCAAAAATTAACCAGACGCCAACTCCTGTGGAATAGAAACACAGATTATGGCAATACAACACAACCAAATGCACGAGAGAAATACTTATGTTCTCTGGGCAAGGACCGGTCTTAAAAATGCCAGAATACGATGGTATTTGTACTTTCGGATCCTTGCTCCTGACCCACTGGGAACACGGCTCTCTTGACGCAGGTCCTTATTGATGCGGTCCTTCATCGAACGCCAACGTGTTTTGTCTTACTGCACTGTTGAAAAAACAAAAAATTATGGTTACACAATGTACTTTTGGCCATGCTCACACAACTGTGTGTGATGAGAGAAACTCCAGAGAGTTTCTCTCATCACACACAGTTGTGTGAGCACGGCCAAGGTCCCTGCTGCTTCACACTGCATTGCAATACTTACAAAATGCACTTCGGACCCGAGTCGGGGCGTTGTCCCAGCCATCCCACATCGCTTTGGCCACCTCATTCCATAGCCGCCGGATCGTCACGTTGTTTGAGTGCAGTGGAACCCGGTTGTCCCACAACGGGACTCGCTCCTGGACCAGGGAGATGAGGAGGTCATTTTCTATTAGGTCTTCATCCCGTTCTGGAACCTAAAAAATAAATAAAGACATTAATGTTGGATACATTAACATAAGGAAAAGAAAGAAAACAGAGGATGAGAAATGGCATGAATAAGGAAAGTCAAGATACAAAAGGAGTGCAGAAGAAAAATGTAAAGAAAGAGTAAAGTAAAGAAAGGAAGATTCAAGTATACTAAAGTGAGGATACAGTAAACAGTCAGCCTTGTATACGTACACGCTGCCCCCTTGTCACCCGACTGTGAGTCCGCTGCTCCTGCTCAGCCTCTGCTGCAGTAGAAGAACTCTAAAAAAAAGGAAAAAAAAATGTCATATGTGTAGATGTGACAGTGAATACTTACCAATCTGACGAGGTGAGTACTCACTTCACTGACATGTTCGGCTTCAGAAGGCCCAGGACGAGAAGACATTCTGATGCATGCAGAAAGAAAGAAATGGAAGATATTAGGACATGTAGAGACAGAAAATAGAAAATACAGGCATTGGCTTTGATATACTCACGTTGTTCAGAGTCTTTTTTCCTCCAAGGTGCTTTCCTCTGTGTGGTCTGCTTCCCAGTCTGCTGTGTAGTGACCTGGCAATGCCCACTCCCTCCCTTTATCACCTTGTATGTTGGGTGTGGCTAATCAGTGTCTAGACATGTTTTTCTCTGGTGCAACGCATGCGTTCGCGGACTCAAGCAAACGCATGTGCTTGCGGCCACATGCGTTCACATAGACAGCAATGCGTTTTTTTGCGCATTTGTGCCGCTAACAACCGCATACGTTTCTAGGCGGCTAATTGACGCCTACAAAATTACTACATGTAGCATTCACCGCTCCAAACCGCAGACGACGACACGACGCATGCGTCGTCAAACGCGGCCAAACGCAATCAAACGCAGACACTTGCATTTCTAATGTTAAGTATAGGAATACACAACGCATGTGGATTACTGCGGATGAAAAGCTGCGGACACAACCACAAATGTGAAACCGGCCTTAAACGCCAGCAGTCACCTTGATTCCAGTGGTATGTCACTCACTGAGCTACTTGCCGTAGCTGATTCCTTTTTAGTATTTTTACTACTTTCCATTTCACTTGTTGTTTCACTCCACAAGAACCAAGTAAGTATTTAGCGAGGGATCCTGTTGTGTGAGTGCCAGAAATCAAAAATGTGCCCCATCTATCGCCATCTGGGTGCTTAATATTGAGAGTAAATTTTGACTGAAAACCATTTTATGAAGATACAAAAATATTTTTTTTAATTTCTTTTGCTTGTTTATATATTCTAGATATTATCACCAGTTCTGATTTCTGTTTGCATAATGTGTAATTAATTAATGTCTTATGTCTCCCAGGAAATTGGTACAGGTGGCACATGCCAGTGGAAGATAGGTGGCCTCAGCCCTACCACAACCCTCGCAGTGTACTTTGAAGTTGTCAATCAGGTAAAATTCCATTGCTTTTTACATTCGATAGATACTAAAATAATTGTCTCGCTTAGGCCCATTTCACATGTCCAACATTCATGATCCAAGTATGGAACGTCATTTTTTCTTAACTATCCTCAGCTCTCCTGATCTGAACTCAATAGTCTCTTGTGCATATATGAGCCTTGACATACATGAGGCTGTTGAGTTTTGGAATGGAGACAAACAGTGGGTCCAGTCATCCCAGTCTGTACTTGGACCTTAAATGTTGAATTTGTGAAACCGTCCTTATAAGAAATATTTTCATAAATATAATAGAACAATTCTAAGTTAACATAGTTCAGCACATTTTTTGGACTCATGGATGATGCTATGAGGACCTGTCTTGCGCTACAAAATAATTTTTGTTACTGTTATTTTGCTTATTTCTATTGCACCAACATTTTCCGCAGCACTTTACAGACATAATAATCAGTCACTGTCTCTATTGGGGCTCATAATATAAATGTATGGTGTGATTTTTAAAGCCTATGTTGAGCTGTCTGTGACAGACTGGATACAGCAAGTAATAATCGGGGACCCATTAGCTCAGTCTCTGATCATGTGATTACGGTGTGATCAAATCATGGTGCTCAAATTAGTTTGAGTGCCTTCATTCATATTACTTTTTTTCAGCTTTATTTTAATGCTACATTTTTGTACGTGGGCAGTTTGTGAGCGTATTATGCTATTTAGCCCCATGTTCTTTTTTCCGCTGCTCAAAAACACATATATCAATGCTCATCTGCTGCGTCTCAGAATACCATGAGTTGTAATGTCAAAGGCAAATCTTCAAATCACATGAGCTATGAATCACACAGCTTCTAATACTTCTAATATTTAAAATACAGCAAGCATCTGCACCCTATTGTACCTTCTCTCCTTAGAACATTTGATCATTGGAAGAAAGAAGAGAGCAGATTGTTGGAGCTGCCTGTGAAGTGGAAAAATTTACAAAAAAGTCACCAAAAACATAAATCGCTTTAATACAATACCATGTATTGAACAAAAAGATTAAAACAAAAGCAGCCCTCACCCACCGCCCGTCAAGATTTAATCAAAATGCAATCATCAATCTTTTAATACAAAGGCCATGAATTTTCCTCCTTAGGCTAGTTTCACATTTGCGTTAAAAAATGCAGCCTTTTTAACGCAAACGCATGTGGTGCAAAAAACGCATGTAAACGCGTGCAAACGCTGCGTTTTTTACACGCATGCGTTTTTGCATGTGGTAAAAAGAACGCGGCGTTTTGACGCGTTTACATGCGTTTTTTCCTGCGTTTGCATTTTTGAAACGCATGATCAGAAGTGTGTGACAGCTGCCAATCATCAAAATCAACTAGAAAACCCACTATAAACATAAATAGCTAGGGTTAGGGTTAGGATCCCTAGGGTTAGGGTTAGGATCCCTAGTAACCCTAGGGATCCTAACCCTAACCCTAGGGATCCTAACCCTAACCCTAGGGTTAGGGTTAGGATCCCTAGTAACCCTAGGGATCCTAACCCTAACCCTTGGGATCCTAACCCTAACCCTAGGGTTAGGGTTAGGATCCCTAGGGATCCTAACCCTAACCCTAACCCTAGGGATCCTAACCCTAACCCTAGGGATCCTAACCCTAACCCTAAGGGTTAGGATCCTAACCCTAACCTTAAGGGTTAGGGTTAGTATCCCTAGGGTTACTAGGGATACTAACCCTAACCCAAGGGTTAGAGTTAGGATCCCTAGGGTTAGGGTTGGGGGGTGGCTTATCAGTGTGTATTCTTGTGTTTTTCTTTTGAAACGCATGCGTTTAAAAATGCATGCAAACGCATGTGCTTAAAAACGCATGTGTTTACATAGACAGCAATCCGTTTTTTTTGCCGCAAAAAAAACCGCATGCATTTTTTGCGGCAAAAAAACGCCGCTAGAAATTACTACAGGTTGCATTTCCGCAACAAAACGCAAGCATAGAAACGACGCATGCGTCGTCAAAACGCGGCAAAACGCATGCAAAAAAAACGCATGCATTTTTAATGTTAAGTATAGGAAAAAAAACGCATGCTTTTTTTGCGCTAAAACGCAGCGGCAAAAAACGCAAATGTGAAAGCAGCCTTAGAGGTTGAGAAGATTTCCATGGCTGGGATCATCATAGTGTCACTGTCTATTGCGATAGCAATAAAGGTTTATGAAACAAATGTTGTACAGTTACCATTTTAAGAAGTGAGGAAGAAACGAGCCATAGGCCAGAGTCCATGTCTATCAGATAGACAAAATTAGTTTAGATTAAATATTATGGAAATGATAAGTAATTTTAGTTCAAGACCTGGATTTTTCAGCCACAACACCCACAGATCCTCAAATTTCTGCATTGTACCTCTTTTTTTATAGACAAATTGAGCAAGTCAGATGATATTAGGATTGTGTCAGATGGCTTCATATACTGTGTTAATCAGATCTAACAGATCATTCCAATGTCTCCTAAGCCTGGAATAATTGCACATAACATGAAGCAGGTCAAAATATGACATATTGCATCTAATACCTTGTCAATCACTCTTATGGCCCATTTTGAATAAAATCATTGTTGCACAATAAACTTTGTGTGTGAAGTAGATTTTGGAAAGCCTGTGGCCTTCACTAAGTGAGACTTTTTAAATACCCTGTAAAACTTCTACCTATTTATCAGTAATGGAGCCCAATTCTTTTGGTTATCCAATAGACTCCAATAGACATTTGTACTTTAAAGAGATCACTGACAATCTACTACCGGTATTATATACTATATAATGGATGCGAAGAAGGTCTAAAGGATGCCAACTTGTCTTGAATGAAGTGCACATGACGTAACTGAAAGTACTGATAAAATCTATTACAACCGTCACTAAACAACTTTTTTGTTTGATCATTTCCCTGTCTGCCAAAATTCAAACCCCTCCAGCTTCTGGAATTCGGGGTATTGCTCATTATTCCATATGAGAGAGAACTTGCTATTGCCTTAGACTTATTCGATATGTTATGAATACACATTAACATGTGATGTGATGGGGGCAAGGTTTTGAATCCCCTTGAATCTTAAGCAACCAATAAATGTGTCTTGTTTACGCTGTATCATGCCATTTGTGCTGATGAGATAGAACAGGCAACGTCTCCCCTCCCGCTGATGGCTAGTCCTCCATCATATTTTGTCTACTTTAGATTTTCTAACTTATTTTTTGGTGCACACGTCCTTACTATGCTGTCAACAGGGCTCAACAGCATCAGGCGGTGTTTACCTTGAAATGTCTGGGAAATGTGAGTCACACAGCTGAAGAGTTGTGGTCAGCTCTGGAGACCGAGTTCCATCAATGGTTGTCTCCACTGAACCTACAGCCAGGGAAGGCCATGTGTGACAATGCTGCAAACCTGGGTGCGGCCCTTCGCCGGGGCAATGTCACACACATGCCTTGTATGGCTCACTTTTTGAACCTGGTTGTCCAGCAATTTTTATCCCACTATCCAGGACTAGATGAGCTTCTGCAGAGGGCACGGTCGCTGTGTGCTCACTTCCGCTGTTTGCATGCCACAGCTCAATGACTTACATCTCTACAGAAGTTGTTGGGCCTGCCAGTTCACCGGCTGAAATGCGATGTGCCCACACGGTGGAATTCAACTCTGCACATGTTTCAGCGACTGTGGCAACACCGACGATCCCTGGTGCAATACATTATGACGTATAGCCTGGGCCAACGAGATCCAGAGGTGGGGCACATCATGCTGCAGGAGTGGTCTCAGATCAGGGACCTATGCACCCTTCTGCACAGTTTTGAAATAGGGACGAAGATGTTTAGTGCTGACCATGCCATTATCAGCATGACTATTCTGGTTATTTACATGCTGGAGCACACCTTAAACAGTATTCGGAGTCAGGTTGTGGGACAAGAGGAGGAGGAACAGGAGGAGTCGTATGCGGAAGGAATAATATCTCCAAGGTCCAGACGGTCGGCAGCACCAAGGCGGCTGGCATTGGAGGGTGAGGGAGTGGGATTACCGAGGGTGCATGGTAGCAGCCAAACTGTTGAGGAAGGTGCAGGAGCCGAGGAAGAAGTGGAGGACGAACTGGCGCTGGGCATGGAAGACTCATCAGATGAGGGAGACCTTGATCAAATTTCTGTTGTGCGAGGTTGGGGGGAGAGGGCAGAGGAAGGAAGCATTATTCTCACCTCGCCGTCACCAAAACAACAAGGACTTGGTCCTTTTGGATGCGCAAGACACATGAGTGCCTCCTTGCTGCACTACCTGCAACATGACCCTCGGATTGTCAGGATTCGAAGTAATGTCGACGACTGGGTTGCCACACTCTTAGATCCCCGGTACAAAAGTAAGTTTGGCGAAATAATTCCAGCCATAGAAAGGGATTCACGCATGCAGGAGTATCAGCAGAGACTGTTACAGAATCTTACATCTGCTTTTCCACAAAACACCAGCGGTGCGCGTAGTGAATCTCTGCGTTCCAACTTGCCAACCGTGGGACTATCGAGTCGTCACTCAAACCATAACAGTAACATTGTATCTGGTGGTAACAGCAATTTTTTCCAATCGTTTCAAGAACTTTTTATACCATCCTTTGCAAGGCCACAGGAGACAAGAAGTCTGATGCATAGCCAACGCCTAGAGAGGATGGTACAGAAGTATCTCCAAGTTAACAATGATGCCATGACTGTGGAACTGGACCCTTGCTCATTTTGGCCTTCCAATCTGGAAAAATGGCCTGAGCTCGCCACTAAGGCCTTGGAGATCTTGTCGTGTCCCCCAGCCAGCATTCTCTCTGAACGTGAGTTAAGCCCTTCTGGTCGTGTGCTGAGAGATAAGCGCACGCGGCTGTCCAGTGACAATGTAGACAGACTAACGTTCATCCAGATGAACAAATCTTGGATCCACAAGGACTTTTCTACACCTGTGTCATCCTGGGGAGACTAAAAGCTTGATGATTTTTGAAAATCACCTCATTAACCATTTTAAGAAACTCTGGCGAAATTGATGCCACTTAAGTGGTGTCTGTGGCCCAATTTTTGGAAAAAATGGAGACTCTTTTTGGAGTCCCCTTGCTGTGTTTTACATGACGTTGGCATCGTCAATTCCAGGTGGGTGGGGTCGCTCCCCCCCCTTTTAACCTTTAGAAACTACATACACTATGGCTTGGGGTAACACAGATGGTTGAGTCTGCAGAGCTGTTTACTCATACAATGGCCTTGGATTCAGCGGTCTGCTCCAAAGCTTCAGTGTCTGCTAGTCAGCAGAGTAGCCCACCCATGAAGCAAACTACATTGCCTGTTTATCTAATTACTAATTTTTAACTGCATCTAGCCCAGGCAATACTTTGGGCCTAGTAGCAGTGTCTGCTACTCAGCAGAGTACCCCACCCATGAAGCAAGCTACACCGCCTGTTTATCTAATTACTAATTTTTAACTGCATCTAGCCCAGGCAATACTTTGGGCCTATAATCCTTTTCTGCTACTCAGCAGAGTACCCCACCCATGAAGCAAGCTGCACCGCCTGTTTATCTAACTACTAATTTTTAACTGTATCTAGACCAGGCAATACTTTGAGCCTAGTAGCAGTTTCTGCTACTCAGCAGAGTACCCCACCCATTAAGCAAGCTATACCGTCTGTTTATCTAATTACTAATTTTTAACTGCATCTAACCCAGGCAATACTTTGGGCCTAGTAGCAGTGTCTGCTACTCAGAGTACCCCACCCATGAAGTAAGCTGCACCATCTGTTTATCCAAATACTAATTTTTAACTGCATCTAGCCCAGGCAATACTTCGGGCCTAGTAGCAGTTTCTGCTACTCAGCAGAGTAGCCCACCCATGAAGCAAGGTACACCCCCCTCTTTATCTATTTACTAATTTTTAACTGCATCTAGCTCAGGCAATACTTTGGGCCTAGTAGCAGTTTCTGCTACTCAGCAGAGTAGCCCACCCATGAAGCAAGCTACACCGCCTGTTTATCTAATTACTAATTTTTTACTGCATCTAGCCCAGGAAATCCTTTTGGGCCCAGTAGCAGTTTCTGCTACTCAGCAGAGTACCCCACCCATGAAGCAAGCTACACCGCCTTCTTCCTTTCTCAATCTAACCCCTCTGCTCTGGGGTGTCCACTCTCCCTAAAGCTCTCTCTTTCTCACAAGTGGACTACCGCGTGTATTCACACTGTGGCGAATCTTTTGGGCCCAGGCATAAGAATTCGTTGAGGTAATGGATAATATGTGCCCCCTTAGAAATGTCCATGACGACCCATTCGAGGAAGCAACTAAACGCCTCAAATAGTGAGCAGGATATCGAGCACCCCATGGGTAAACAGCGATCTCTGTAGTATGCTCCTTTACAGAAGCAGCCGAATAGGCGGACACTATTCGGAGGCACAGGTAGTAACTGGAATGCCCCCTCAATGTCTGTTTTGGCCATTAGGGTGCCCCTTCCCAACTTCTTGACCCGGCTGATTGCCTCGTCAAAGGAGGTACAGTATATAGTACTGTACTTGGTTCCGTGTCGATGTTGTCGTTTACCGACCTTCCCCTTGGATATGACAAATGGTGGATTAGTCTGAATGTATTGGGTTCCTTTCTTGGCACGACCCAACAGGGATACCACTACATCTTCTTAGGAAATTGTTCTGAATGGACCCGCCATTGTACCTAAAGATATTTATTTTTTTAAAATTTTTGTCACGACGTCTGGGTGTTGGTAGGCTAATTTTAGACTTCTACTCCAGCCTTTCTTGATTTTAGAAGGGCATGACATGCCTATATCTGTGTCTTCTCCTCCTTTTACTCCTCCACCTCTTTTTTTTTCTGCATGACTATATGTACTTTTCCATGTGTTTTTTTGTGTCTTCTGAGCAGTTTATCAGCTTTTGGACACCTTTTAAGGTGTTTTCTATGTGTTTTCTATGTGTTTGTATGTGTTTTTGTTTGCCTGCCATTGGTTTCAATGGGGTTCGACTGTGTTCGTCGAACGTTCAACGAACATTTGTTGAACACGCCCCAATTCGACTAACCGAACTCCATCACTAGGGGGGTGGCTCAACACTAGTGTCGAGAGACACAACAGCCTTAAAATCCTGTTCTTCAGAAGGAAGTAAATTAAGGAAAAGCCTCCTGACATTGACGATGGTAGACTTATCCGTATTGAAGCCGGCCTGATCAAGATTAATCACTGACATAATCACTTTAGTTGGTTTGTTTGCCAAAATCTTTTTGTCTACCATCAACAATTAAGCAGTTCGGTGAGAATCTGGAGACTGCAGGTTTTTTCTGGTTTTGAGATGACAACTATTGCAGTATTATTCATAGAATCTGGCAAGTGAGTTTCCTTGAATGCTGTTTCATATACTTCTCATTAACTGGTTTGGAGAATTTTTTTTACATGAATTTAACACCTCTGCAGGAAACAGTCCTCTCCAGGAGCTTTGCCCTTTGGCAACAACTCAATTTCTAACTCCTCTATTGTAATGGAACCCTTCAGCAACTGAGCCTCCTCCTTTGATAGTGTGATGATTCCTGCATGAGGTGAACCTTATTATTATACAAGGTAGTGAAGAATGAGTAGCTCGGAGCTGACTGCACACTAGTACAATCAGCCATCTGCAGTTCTTTAATGAAGAATGATCCATGTTCAGATCTTGTGATAACCACTGGCAATTGCTGAGCGCATTCCCCTTCCTCATAGTATCTTTGTTTCTGGGAGTAACATTTCTTATTAGCTATGGTTAACGTGTTGTTTGTTTTGCTATTGCTCAGTTTGTAGCCTAATCTTACTCTGATCTGTTGGGTCATGAATATAATTGTCTTTACCACCTACACTTTTTTAGATGAATTTTACAAGGCATTGAACTCCTTTATCAGAAATCCCCCAAGATCTTCTTCATAGTATTCCATATGGTAAGTGCAGAAGCCGTCTCCAATTAATGATGGAGAACTCCTGTAACAGATCAGGGACAGAACTGGTTGTAGACAACTTTATACAATATGGGTTGAAACGCTGTAATTTTGGGGAGCATTCATGATCTTCTACTAACTTGAGAGTCATCCTAAGTTGTGCATGATGTGATAGCCCTCAAATGAATTAATCCAAATTGTGAAGTAGAAGAGCAGCCACACATTTACCCATGACCAGATTTATACTGGAAAAGGCACCATGAACACAGGAATAGTAAAAGTATTGTTTAGTTGTTGGATTCCAGAGATGCCATAAATCTACAAGTTTTATTTTCAGTAAGTAATTTGCCAAAGGGCATAAGCCCTATGGAAGCATAGTTCCGACTTCTAATTAATCAGCCCAGAGACATATCTATGGTGTTATTAAAATCTCCCATATATATTCTAGGTGCATGTGAGGCCTGGGCAACAAATTTAATTGCTTTCTGAATGACTAGTCCTAAGTAAGGGGAAAGGACATGACATTAACAGCTATAATAATGCAAGAGACATTCGTCAATTTCCCTAGTAGACAGACATGTCTCCCCTCTTTATCTTTGTCAGTGGAGTGGCTTCCAAAAAGGTCATTTCGATTAATAAAAATACTGACTTCTCAAGAATAAGCTGACCAGGTAGCGTGAAATCCCTGCCCAACCCAGAAAACCTCTTAAGTATTGTGTTTTCTCAGATAGTAAATGCATCTCTTTGAGACAAAGAATCAGGGGTTGGTAGGGTTTCACAAATTCAAATATGGCTTTCTGTTTAGTTGAGTCATTTAGTGCTAACATTGAAGGACTAAAAGTATATTAGCCATAATTAAAGTAGGGATATAAGTTGGATGGATAGCTTAGAGGACGTCTGTTGTATTCTGATCAGATCATGCCTGTTTACACCTATTCACAAACTAAGGCCGGGTTCACATTAGCGTTCGGGGGCTTTGCAGAGGGCTGTGTACGTCCTCCACTAAGCCCCACTTACTTCTGCATACTTCTGCATGCGTCCTGCATACCTATCTTTAACATTGGGTACGCAGGACATGCGGATGTATGCGGACCGCACGGAAACGCAACTTGGTACAATATGAAACGCTGTAATTTTGGGGAGCATTCATGATCTTCTACTAATTTGAGTCATCCTAAGATGTACCCCCTTTTTGCGTTCCCGGGCGGTCGGCGGGCGCATCAAAACAACACATCCGCATACATCCGCATGTCCTGCGTATCCAATGTTAAAGATAGGTATGCAGGATGCATGCAGAAGTATGCGGAAGTAGGCGGGGCTTAGCAGAGGACATACGCAGCTCTCCGTAAAGCCCCCGAACGCAATGGTGAACTGAGCCTAAGAGTTGAATAAACTTAACATAACAGACCAGGTGGTAGTACCCCCCAGAAAGTCTTTAACCCACTTGTAAAAATGAAAAAAGCAGAATGAACTATTACAATGGATGGCTTCCTAGGCCAATATGTCAACCTACAGAGGAAGCCATTTATTGGGGTAAGAGGACAATAGTATTCTCTAATTCTGTCAGTAAATGGCCCCAGTGCCCCTTATAATACACATCAGATCACATCATGGGTTGATATTCCTAAAACTCACCCAGGATTGCAATGGTGAGAAATTTACATGTGCAATATTTATGTAAATGCATGAAAATATGGAAGCATACACATTTATGGATTAAATAAACCTTAGAATAAAACACATTTTCAGAGTTCATCAGGATTAGTTAATGGGTGCTCTAATCTATTTGTCATTGCGGTCAACTCAGGACAAGATATCTTTGGTAACTAAATAAATTGGATATCATTGAGGATGACGACTCGCAATATAAATATAAACTGCTTTTTTTGCGCATCAGTGAAATAATCTGGAAACATGGAGACCTTATGTCTATCTATAACCCAGATTTTGGTTTTCTCTTGCTTTTTGTAGCAGGATATCTCAGTCTTTGTAGTTAGGGATCTTCATTAGAACCATGTGAGGATAAATACTTGGAGGTAACTGGTTGGGACACAATGTATGTATGTGAACAGGTTAGGCTTTACATTTGCCGTGATTTTATGGCCCCAATAGATTTTTATGGGACCGCAAAAACTGGCCACAATAAGTCCATGGCACGCCGTATGGCCGTGAGGGCCGTATTTACGGCCGTGAAAAAAGATCAATGGAAGGTTGGTTTTGCGGTGCACCGAGACTTCTGGTTTTGTGGACCGAAGTTTTTTTTCCTAATAATTTTGCTATAATATTGGGAACCCGAAAAGCGGTGATCCTCAAGTTTTTTGCGGTCCGTTATTGCGGCAGACAGTGAAAATTGCGGCAATACGGCCCACAAAAAAGGCCCTCAATAACGGGCCGCAAAAAACCCGGTAAGTGTAAAAGAAGCCTTACTGGGATGCACCAACACAAATAGTAATAATGTGAAAGTCAGCATTTAAAACTATTTATTTTCTTACCACAGAATGGAAGTTTAACTATAGAAACAGATGGTTATTCATGTATACGGAAACAATTATGACAGCAATAACCACAGTACAGGTCCTTCTCAAAAAATTAGCATATAGTGTTAAATTTCATTATTTACCATAATGTAATGATTACAATTAAACTTTCATATATTATAGATTCATTATCCACCAACTGAAATTTGTCAGGTCTTTTATTGTTTTAATACTGATGATTTTGGCATACAACTCCTGATAACCAAAAAAACCTGTCTCAATAAATTAGCATATTTCACCCATCCAATCAAATAAAAGAGTTTTTTAATAACAAACAAAAAAAACATCAAATATCAAATCAGTTATGCACTCAATACTTGGTCGGGAATCCTTTGGCAGAAATGACTGCTTCAATGCGGCGTGGCATGGAGGCAATCAGCCTGTGACACTGCTGAGATGTTATGGAGGCCCAGGATGCTTCAATAGCGGCCTTAAGCTCATCCAGAGTGTTGGGTCTTGCGTCTCTCAACTTTCTCTTCACAATATCCCACAGATTCTCTATGGGGTTCAGGTCAGGAGAGTTGGCAGGCCAATTGAGCACAGTAATACCATGGTCAGTAAACCATTTACCAGTGGTTTTGGCACTGTGAGCAGGTGCCAGGTCGTGCTGAAAAATGAAATCTTCATCTCCATAAAGCATTTCAGCCGATGGAAGCATGAAGTGCTCCAAAATCTCCTGATAGCTAGCTGCATTGACCCTGCCCTTGATGAAACACAGTGGACCAACACCAGCAGCTGACATGGCACCCCACACCATCACTGACTGTGGGTACTTGACACTGGACTTCAGGCATTTTGGCATTTCCTTCTCCCCAGTCTTCCTCCAGACTCTGGCACCTTGATTTCCGAATGACATGCAAAATTTGCTTTCATCAGAAAAAAGTACTTGGGACCACTTAGCAACAGTCCAGTGCTGCTTCTCTGTAGCCCAGGTCAGGCGCCTCTGCCGCTGTTTATGGTTCAAAAGTGGCTTTACCTGGGGAATGCGGCACCTGTAGCCCATTTCCTGCACACGCCTGTGCACGGTGGCTCTGGATGTTTCCACACCAGACTCAGTCCACTGCTTCCTCAGGTTCCGGTCTCCTCTTCTCGTTGTACAGCGTTTTCTGCCACATTGTTTCCTTCCAACAGACTTACCATTGAGGTGCCTTGATACAGCACTCTGGGAACAGCCTATTTGTTGAGAAATTTCTTTCTGGGTCTTACCCTCTTGCTTGAGGGTGTCAGTGATGGCCTTCTTGACATCTGTCAGGTCGCTAGTCTTACCCATGATGGGGGTTTTGAGTAATGAACCAGGCAGGGAGTTTATAAAAGCCTCAGGTATCTTTTGCATGTGTTTAGAGTTAATTAGTTGATTCAGAAGATTAGGGTAATAGGTCGTTTAGAGAACCTGTTCTTGATATGCTAATTTATTGAGACAGGTTTTTTGGGTTATCAGGAGTTGTATGCCAAAATCATCAGTATTAAAACAATAAAAGACCTGACAAATTTCAGTTGGTGGATAATGAATCTATAATATATGAAAGTTTAATTGTAATCATTACATTATGGTAAATAATGAAATTTAACACTATATGCTAATTTTTTGAGAAGGACCTGTATAACAGTTACAATATCCTATTCTATGTTCTATCAAGTTATGTCTCAGTTAAACGACTATTAATGTCTTTCTAAAAAAAAAAAGAAAAAAAAGAGCATGAACCGCACATCCCAAAATCATACGTTGATCTAAAGCCACTAGGCAAAAATTAATATAAAAGAATATGAGGTTTTCAGTTTAACATTCTGATCAGACTGTATGAAGCCCACTGCCCCTTCACGGCAAACCTCGTAGTGGGTCCTATCGCCCTAACGGAGCGGAGCGGTGCGGCGCCCACCGCCACAGCGGCCACGCACCAGCAGGGCGGACAGCCTGTTGCCCCACAGCACCCATGCTGCAAGACTGAGTCCCCAAGACTCCAGACCGCGCCGCCCCACCAGCACAAAGCCACAGCAACAATGGCCGCCACACAGCACCAACACCAAAATGAAAGGAGCACTTAAACTCACCTTGCTCCAGCTCTTCAGTGAGAGCCAAATTGGGCTAGACCCCTTACTTTGCAGTCTCCTGCTAATTAAAATCACCTGAGCCAAATGGGAGGAGTGCTGGTCCAAGAAGAAGACTAGAACATGCTTTACAAAAAAGAAAAAAAAGAGCATGAACCGCACATCCCAAAATCATACGTTGATCTAAAGCCGCTAGGCAAAAATTTATATAAAAGAATATGAGGTTTTCAGTTTAACATTCTGATCAGACTGTATGAAGCCCACTGCCCCTTCACGGCAAACCTCGTAGTGGGTCCTATCGCCCTAACGGAGCGGAGCCGTGCGGCGCCCACCGCCACAGCGGCCACGCACCAGCAGGGCGGACAGCCTGTTGCCCCACAGCACCCATGCTGCAAGACTGAGTCCCCAAGACTCCAGACCGCGCCGCCCCACCAGCACAAAGCCACAGCAACAATGGCCGCCACACAGCACCAACACCAAAATGAAAGGAGCACTTAAACTCACCTTCCTCCAGCTCTTCAGTGAGAGCCAAATTGGGCTAGACCCCTTACTTTGCAGTCTCCTGCTAATTAAAATCACCTGAGCCAAATGGGAGGAGTGCTGGTCCAAAGGGGGTTCACCCCCTTTTTTTTCTTTTTTGCAAAGCATGTTCTAGTCTTCTTCTTGGACCAGCACTCCTCCCATTTGGCACAGGTGATTTTAATTAGCAGGAGACTGCAAAGTAAGGGGTCTAGCCCATTTTGGCTCTCACTGAAGAGCTGGAGGAAGGTGAGTTTAAGTGCTCCTTTCATTTTGGTGTTGGTGCTGTGTGGCGGCCATTGTTGCTGTGGCTTTGTGCTGGTGGGGCGGCGCGGTCTGGAGTCTTGGGGGGACTCACTCTTGCAGCATGGGTGCTGTGGGGCAACAGGCCGTCCGCCCTGCTGGTGCATGGCCGCTGTGGCGGTGGGCGCCGCACGGCTCCGCTCCGTTAGGGCGATAGGACCCACTACGAGGTTTGCCGTGAAGTGGCAGTGGGCTTCATACAGTCTGATCAGAATGTTAAACTGAAAACCTCATATTCAGTTATATTAATTTTTGCCTAGCGGCTTTAGATCAACGTATGATTTTGGGATGTGCGGTTCATGCTCTTTTTTTTCTTTTTTGCAAAGCATGTTCTAGTCTTCTTCTTGGACCAGCACTCCTCCCATTTGGCACAGGTGATTTTAATTAGCAGAAGACTGCAAAGTAAGGGGTCTAGCCCATTTTGGCTCTCACTGAAGAGCTGGAGGAAGGTGAGTTTAAGTGCTCCTTTCATTTTGGTGTTGGTGCTGTGTGGCGGCCATTGTTGCTGTGGCTTTGTGCTGGTGGGGCGGCGCGGTCTGGAGTCTTGGGGACTCAGTCTTGCAGCATGGGTGCTGTGGGGCAACAGGCCGTCCGCCCTGCTGGTGCATGGCCGCTGTGGCGGTGGGCGCCGCACGGCTCCGCTCCGTTAGGGCGATAGGACCCACTACGAGGTTTGCCGTGAAGTGGCAGTGGGCTTCATACAGTCTGATCAGAATGTTAAACTGAAAACCTCATATTCAGTTATATTAATTTTTGCCTAGCGGCTTTAGATCAACGTATGATTTTGGGATGTGCGGTTCATGCTCTTTTTTTTCTTTTTTTTCTTTTTTGCAAAGCATATTAATGTCTTTCTGCCTTAGCTCAACGGACATCATTCCCAACGAAAGGCTCATCACCATATGCTCGTCAAGCGCTTTTCATTGTTATACTGACACTGATGGGGTCGCCAGTATTTCCCGTTAGGCTGCAAGTCCTTCACAGGCGAGTCACTTAGTAGCCTGTGTGTATTTGTCACACCGACCACCCTTAAGGTACCGTCACACTCAGCGACGCTGCAGCGATATAGACAACAAGCCGATCGCTGCAGCGTCGCTGTTTAGGTCGCTAGGAGACGTCAAACACAGGAGCTCCAGAACGATGCAGGAGCGATCCTGTGATGTAACGGCGACTCACTTATCGTTGTAGCTGGTCGTTAGCCCCATGTAAAACATTGCTGGCATCGTTGCTTTTGCTGTCAAACACGACGATACACGCCGACCTGACAACCAAATTAAGTTCTGGACTTCTAGCTCCGACCAGCGATATCACAGCGGGATTCAGATCGCTGCTGCGTGTCAAACACAACAAGATCGCTATCCAGGACGCTGCAATGTCACGGATCATTGTCGTTCTCGTTGGAAACTTGTTTAGTGTGAAGGTACCTTTACTCCCTTTTGGAGCATGGCCACACCCTGTACTGTATGTCTATGCTAGGAGAAACAGCCCGGTTCTCTTGGATTCTTGTCACAGCGGCAGGTGTCCGACCGTAAGTGCCTGACCAGCAGCGTCTGGATGTCGGGTCTTGACTGGTGAAGACTGGGCTTCTGGTTTTGACCAGTGTAGTATGGGTCTCAGGTCTTGACCGGCGACGTCTGAGCTTCAGTACTTAACCAACAATGTGTCGCCTGTCCAGGTCCAGGTGCTCTGTTGTGGTAACCCTATGACAGAACCCCCTCTTCTACGTGGGACCTCCGGAATCTCAGGACCAAGTTTATCCTTGGGTGCAACATGAAAGGTCCGAACCAGTCTGGCAGCATGGACGTCAGAAGCTGGTACCCACATCCTTTTCTCAGGATCGTACCCTTTCCAATGTATCATATATTGAAGGGCCCAATGAACAAGATGAGAGTCTAAGCCCTTTGCTATCTGGAACTCCAGATTACCATAAATAATAACAGGAGAAGGTGGTAGAGGCAAAGGTACTGCAGATGCCACATACTTCTTGAGAAGCAAACAGTGAAAAACGTTATGAATTCTAAAGGTAGGTGGCAGAGCAAAGTGGAATGCTACTGGATTGATGACGGCTAAGATGTTATAAGTGTCGATAAACCTGGGACCCAGTTTCCAAAATGGAACCTTCAGCTCAATATTCCTTGAGGACAGCCACACCAAGTCACCAACACACAGGTCCGGACCCACCAAAAGTCTCAGATCAGCCACTTGCTTATATTTGGGACCCATCTTTCGCAAATTATTAGTCACCCCCTGCCATATGGTAGAAATGGAAGATGAAAACTGTTCTTCCTCAGGTAATTTGGAAGGGCGATTACAATTGAAAGAACTAAACTGCAGATGAAACCTATATGCCCTGAAAAACAGGGACTTACCAGTTGATTCCTGATGATTATTTACTGCAAATTCAGCCAATGCTAAGTAGGTAACCCAGTTCTCCTGATTCTCAGACTTGAAACATCTGAGATATGTCTTTAATTTCTGATTAAAACTGTTCAGTCTGCCCATTAGACTGCGGGTGAAAAGCAGAAGAAAAAGACAAATGGATCCCCAGATGGGTGAAAAACGTCCTTCCAAAATTTGGAGATAAACTGTACCCCAGATGAGAAACAATATCGGTAGGAATCCCATTCAGTCTAATTATTTCCCTGATGAAAATTTGCACCAGAGATTAGGCGTTAGGCAAAGCTGGTAAGGCAATAAAATGAGACCTTTTACTGAACCTGTCCACCACAACCAGGATTACAGTGTTCCCTGCAGACACGGGTAGGTCCGTAATAAAATCGACCGACAAATGAGTCCAAGGTCTGCTGGGAATCTCCAATGGTTGGAGAGCCCCTGACGGGCAAGTATGGGAGGTCTTAGAACGCGCAGGTGGCCATGTACTCCCGAACATCCTTATGAGCACCTGGCCACCAAAAACGCTGAGTAAAGTAGATCCTCGGTGGCCTTATTCCCAGGATATCCAGCCAACACCGTATCATGATGTTCACTGAGGAACCCTGAGAAGGAGATTGACTGGAACAAACAGTTTACCAAGTGGACAGGTAGCGCCAGCAACCTCTCTTTCAAGATTGGGGCATATAAATGCCATCACTACCTCTTTTTGGAGAATAGGAACTGGTTTGCACTTGTCTCCTCCCCCAGGAAAGCAACAGGGCAAGGCATCTGCCTTAAAGTTTTTGCTCCCCAGCCTAAAAGTAACAAAAAAGTTAAACCTGGTAAAGAATAAGCCCATCTTGCCTGTTGTGGTGTAAGACTTTTAGCCAACTCAGAGTATACCAGATTTTTATGATCTGTGAGAGACGCAATCGGGGTCACCATACACAAGGCCCAGAGCCTGAAAATTCCCTCTACCATCTGGAGTGACTGTGAGTCAGATGGAAGAGAAAAAGCCCATGCTTTTGTGTCCCCCTGGAGGAGAGAAATTACAATCTCCACCCATTGCTCCTCTGAACCTGAGAATACCGGACGCAACCTTAAATAAAGTTTGCAGGCCTCACAGAACACCACAAACTTGTCACCCCCCCCCCCCCCCCAGAGAACCTGTCCGGTAAAGCAACTTTGGGTTCCACAACGGTTAGTCTGGAGAGCAAGACACCCACATCAGATGTAATAGGGTGCTGTGAAACCACTGTGTGCAAATCCGCCACCTCCGGACTGAGCTACAACTGCCCTGTCAGAGCTGAGATAGGATCCATCACGGATGAGAAAAATTGATTGCGGTCAGAGTTAATGGCATGATTCGACTGGCGAGTGACCTGGGGCCAGTGTCACCTTTCCTGGCCCTAACACTACAGTAGGGTGCGCCCTAACTCGCCCTGTTCCACGGGATACTGTACTTCAGATGGCAAAGACGCCGGTCCTCCGCCCTTGCCCTGTCTACTAGATACTAGATTAGCCCTTCTTCTTTCCCCTTCCCCCAACCAGGGAAGAGGGAGCACTACTGTGCACCACAGTACACCAACCCAACAGACAGGGTAACAAAGACAAAGGTAAACAGAAAACTCCACACACAAAATATACACTCACATATAACAGAGGTATTCACCAGGATGTGTATGGAGGGGGGAGAAAGCAAAACAGGGAACTATAAGGAATTACCAAACGTCCAACCAGATTAGTCGCTAATAAATTCCTCCAGCATTCCTTCACAAAACCAACTTCTCCCACTCCTATGTCTTACAGCAATTGCTAACTCAGACAAAGACTTGGTAATTGAGCCCAGATTTTATAGGGGAAAAAAGTGACTAACCTAGCACAGCTGAATGTGGGAATTTCCAACATGGCTGATTAAACCCTGTTCTGCTGAAAGAAATAAACAGGTTTAATACAATGGAGAAGTGCTTCTTCTCAGTGGCGGAGTAGCAACCACCAGATGCTGCTATATTCTGGCTCTGTTCTGTTGCGGTAACCCTGTGACACCCAGTTTTTTATATTTGATAACTGCGCCACAGCTGCCACCTGACCCGGTGTCCCCTTCACGTTTTTCCCTCTAGAAATGCTTAGTCCCACCTTTTAGTTTCGACCTACTTTGGTCACTCAGCAGATGGCGACATTTGGTCGTAAATGCCGAAGGATGTTGATGAACCACATCTTCGGCTTTCCACCTTCTTACACACACGCATTCTTCAACAAAAAGTGGGCTGAGGTAGTCCTACCAAACTTTTAGAAAACAGGATTCAAACAATTCTGTGGGGTTGTATCCCCTTCTTTTCTCTGGTAGTCTCATGACATGTATATTACTCAGTTGATATTTTTTACATTATCTTGATTTGCATGGCTTGTTTGAAGCGCTCTGCTGTGCTGCTGCACATCTCATGTGAGGCCAAAATTCCTCCATATCACTAGTCCTCTCATCTGCATGTGGTCCAGTCAGATAACTTCTTAGGATCATTCATTACAATTGTAGCTCTTTACTACATCTAATTTGAAAGCCAAGGAAGTTTATGGATTTATTCCATTATCATATGGTTCAGATAACATCTTTGAGGGTAGGTTCTTAATATTCAAGTTGTTCTCCTGCAGAACACTAATAATTTGTGACTTGGCAGCATTACTCCCATCCTCCATCATTTTCTCCCTGGTCAGCTTTGTAATTGATGAGGTCATGGTATCTGCACTCTGTGAAGAATGTTCAACTTGGACTAATTCATTACTTCTTGTATCTGCCAATGCAGATCTAGCATGCCTTCCCAGTCTGGAAGCTACGGTATATTAAAAAACTCCTCAGCCATGCAATCTGTGAGGAAAAGACAAGGCTTGAGAGGCTGATATCACCCTGAGTATCCTGCTCTGTTCCTTTATTTGTTTTGCTTCTTATCATGAGAGAAGACAAGACTTCAAAGTTGCACACACCCAATGCATGAGGATCTGAGGAAGATGTACCGTAATTCTGTCTTGCACCAGAGAGCAAGTTTAGTTTGACTTTATGAGGATATATGGGATCACTCAGTTGGATCTAGAAGGGAACACTTCTGCTCTTGATGTGTGTAGACCACACACCCAGTCCACAACAATTTAATGAAACGGGTGCCGAGCATGCACACCTCTGCTCCATTCAAGAAGACAGGGCAGCAAATCCCCAAGTTTTCTCGGTTTCAGAAACCAGACTTCTGAATTGCTGTTGGACCCCAACAATATAAAAAGTTAACCTGTATCCATTGGATAACTTGGGGGATAACTTATCATTTTGAGGCTAATCCTTTAAACATCACTCACCTTACATTCAGCAGGGAGGCTGCTGTATATGAAATACATTGTCTCTTCTTTATCAAACGCAATTTCATGAAACACAACAAAGACGTCACTGTCACGTATTATAAAATTATAAGCCATACATTCTGAGAAGCCTTTTGTCAAAAATGCCAAAATATGGTAAGTAATTGACCTGTTCCCATTACTCAGCTGCCTTTTCACTTCTTATTAGAATATCACACTTTTCATTAGATTGCGAAATGGCAGTGAATTTTCTTTTTAAATCAAATAATTTTTTATTGAATACCTCCACATATAGATTTTCCATCTTTCAGATATCATAAATGACATATGCAAATTGCCTCTTCAGATAGGAATAGAGCTAGAACTCTAGTTCCTCCTATTGGAAGTCGCAGTCCTAAAAGTCAATATCCACCCTTTAATGAGCCTTGCCATGTGACTTAGGACAGACCTGGGCAAAGTGCGGCCCGCGGGGCACGTCCTGCCCTCTGGCTGTTCCTGTCGGACCCACGGAGCAGGACAGCTAAGGGGCTGAATACAGTAGCCTACAGGCCACATATTCCCCTCCCCAGCCTGTCTGCCGCCGCCCACAGTCACCGTTATCTGCGTCCTTGGGATGCAGGCATCAGTGAATGCATTGGTGGAGGGGCTGCCGGCCCCTTCTTCCACCAATCCGCGCATGAGACAGCTGACACAATGACGTGATTCCTAGTCCTCTTCCTCTCTGAAGAGGCAATTTGCAGATTTAATTTCCCAGAGGAACATACATGGCATATAAGTCTTCTCACTCTGATATGACAGGCTTGTCACTCTCCACATGAATAACATAATAATTCTATATAATAAAACATAGACAAAGTATTATAACTTCAATTCCCTAACCCACTCTAAACCCAAATCTCAACATTTCAGAGAGGATGATTTTAATTTTCAGAGCAGTTCTAGAATAAAAGAGTATAAAATTTGTGGAAGGTATAAGATGGAGGAAAAAAGGGGACTAACAATTAAGGGATAGCGTTGTAAATATCTGTCTCTATTTAGAAGATTTGTGGGCAACCCTTGCATGTCCAACCAAGGACTCCATATCTTTTCAAATTTGCGAATAGAGTTACGTTTATGATAGACTCCTCTTTCTAACCACATTACATTATTTATTCTTCTTTTTTTAGCTCCCCCATAGATGGGTGTTGTTGTGTCAAACCAATGAAATGGAAGAAGTTTACGTGTTTTAAATAAGATATGAGAGATTAACAGGGGTGAGTTGGGAGCCAGTCCATCTTCAAATAATCCTAATATACATATACGGAGATCTGTTAACAATTTCACTCCATACACCATTTCTATCAAGGAGATGACTTCATTCCAAAATGGGTCTATCTGTCTATATTGAAAAGAGAAACCAAAAAGAATAGAACTGAGATACAGGTTAATTATCTCAGAATCAAAGTATCAGGGCAAGGAAGGCAAGTAAAATAATAATGCAACCCATCCGACATACACAGTATAGTGCAGCCCCCCCACACAATATAATGCTGCCCCCCCACAGTATAATGCAGCCCCCACACACACACAGTGTAGTGCAGTTCCCCACACACAGTATAGTGCAGCAGACAAACACACAACACAGTATAGTGCAGTTCCCCCACACACAGTTTTGTGCAGCAGACACACACATATACACACAATACTTACCTCTCCTTCTCGTACCCTCGCTGCTCTAGCTTCTGCACAGCGTCTCAACGTCTTATCAGCTTCCCTGCTGGCACACACTGAGTCAGAGGCAGAGGGGGAGTGATGGGAGAGGGAGTGTCATCTGTGATGCCGATAAGTTGAATGCGCAATGTGTGCTTGGGGGGTGGCGCCGGGCCTCTCTTACTTAGGGGTCCCATAGCGGTCACTTGGTGTGCTGCTATTAGGCTACGTTCACATTTGTGTTGTGCGATGTTGCGTCGGAGACGCAACGCACAATGCAAACAAAAGCGCAACAAAACGCATGCTAAAACGCAGTGTTTTGCGACGCATGCGTCCTTTTTTGCCGAATTTTGGACGCAAAAAAAATGCAACTTCCTCTGCGCCCTACGCTTGCGGCAGAAAAAATGCATGCGTCGCAAAACGCAGCACAACGCATGTCCATGCGCCCCCCATGTTAAATATAGGGGCGCATGACACATGCGTCGCCGCGGTTGCGCCCGACGCAACGCAAATGTGAACGTAGCCTTAGCGGCTCACCACTTGCTGGGAGTCCCTGGATGAGCGGGGAGCCCTCGGCAACTACATGGTCTGCCTGCCCCTAACACCGGTCCTAAAAACATAGTATTCCGGTATGATGGAAACACAGCAGCAAATAGAGTATAGAAATGGATGGTATCTATAAATAAAGTGCAACATGCCAGTAGCAGAAAAGGACATATGAGACCATAAATGTGCAAAAAGGCAAATTCCAGAGATATAAATAGAAACAAAATATATATATTCACATACCGTATATACTCGAGTATAAGCCGACCCGAGTATAAGCCGACCCCCCTAATTTTGCCACAAAAAACTGGGAAAACTTAATGACTCAAGTATAAGCCTAGGGTGGAAAATGCAGCAGCTACCGGTAAATTTCAAAAGTAAAAATAGATACCAATAAAAGTAAAATTAATTGAGACATCAGAAGGTTAAGTGTTTTTGAATATCCATATTGAATCAGGAGCCCCATATAATGCTCCATAAAGTTTGATGGGCCCCATTAGATGCTCCATATTAAAATATGTCCCATATAATGCTGCATAAAGGGTAATAAGGGCCTCATAAGATGCTCCATAGGGATATTTGCCCTATATAGTGCTGCAGAAGTGTTATGGCCCCATACAGATGCTCCGCACAGCTACTTGCCCCATATAATGCTGCACAAGTGTTATGGCCCCATTATAGTGCTCCGTACAGCCACTTGCCCCACATATAGTGCTGCACAAGCGTTATGGCCCCATACAGATGCTCCGCACAGCCACTTGCCCCATATAATGCTGCACAAGTGTTATGGCCCAATACAGATGCTCCGTACAGCCACTTGCCCCGCATAGTGCTGCACAACCGTTATGGCCCCACACAGATGCTCCACACAGCCATTTTCCCCTTATAATGCTGCACAAGTATGGCCCCATAAGATGCTCTGCACAGCTACTTGCCCCATATAATGCTGCACAAGTATGGCCCCATAAGATGCTCTGCACAGCTACTTGCCCCATATAATGCTGCACGAGTATGGCCCCATAAGATGCTCTGCACAGCTACTTGCCCCATATAATGCTGCACAAGTATGGCCCCATAAGATGCTCTGCACAGCTACTTGCCCCATATAATGCTGCACAAGTATGGCCCCATAAGATGCTCCGCACAGCCACTTGCCCCATATAGTGCTGCACAAGTGTTATGGCCCCATAAGATGCTCTGCACAGTCACTTGCCCCATATGCTGTGGCTACCATAAAAAAAAAAAAAAAATCACATACTCGCCTCTCTCCGCTCAGGACCCCGGCACTGTCACCTGCTCCTCGTGCGGCTCTGTCTTCGGCACTGACGCTCAGCAGAGGGAGCGCACTGACTACGTCACCGCGCCCTCTCACCTGAGCGTCACTGCTGAAAACAGAGCGACACCCGGACCGAGGAGCAGGTGACTATCGCGCAGCACAGCGCTCCCCCTCCCCATATACTTACCTGGTCCTGGCGCTGCGTCCCTGCTTCTTCCCCGGCGCTGTATCTTCTTCCTGTATTGAGCAGGCAGCATCACTGCTCATATACAGTAATGAATATGCGGCTCCACCTCTATGGGAGGTGGAGCCGCATATTCATTTCTGTAATGAGCGGTGCCATGTGACCACTCAATACAGAAAGAAGATGCAGCGCTGGAAGAAGCAGGGACGGCAGGGACCGCGCTGGGAGCAGGTAAGTATAATTACACAGCCCCCGCTCCCCCTCCCGTGCCGACACCCGGGTATGACTCGAGTATAAGCCGAGAGGGGGACTTTCAGCCGAAAAAAATGGGCTGAAAATCTTGGCTTATACTCGAGTATATACGGTATGTCACTTAAAAACAGTACAATTCATAAAGCAACTTTATACAGATCCATACACATAGAATGTATGAAGGTAAGGTATTTAGAAATATATAAGGGGTATGGGAAGACATATTTCACAGTGGCAGATTAATATGAATGTTGGTGGAAGTGCAAATCCTAAAGAGGGTAACCACCAGGGAAGCCATATCATGACAGTAAGGAGCCTGTGGTGGGAGCCATGGGTATAATCAATAGTGTACAAGAAGGCACATATATGCATAGAGGTACATACCAGGGAGCTGTTGTGCTGAGTAAGAGGACCTGTAGCTACAAACCCCAACATGCGTTTCGGACTAGACCAGACCTAACCACAGGTCTAACTACAGATTTTTAATGATGTTCAGATAAGGGGACTGTGAGGGCCATTGTAAAACTTTCAGCTTGTGCCTTTTGAGGTAGTCTATTGTGGATTTTGACATGTGTTTAGGATCATTAACCATTTGCATAAGCAAACCATAAGCATGGTGTTATATTTGAGTCAAGAATTTTATGAAATATCATTGAATTAATTCTTCCCTCTCCCGTGAAATGTTCCCGGTTCCATTAGCTACAACACAACCCCAAAGCATGACGACTTACTTACAGCCAAAGCTAACAGACAATTCTCTATACTCCTCCTCCTAGACCTGTCCTCTGCCTTCGACACAGTTGACCACTGCCTCCTACTACAGATCCTCTCTTCTTTTGTGTCAAAGACGTTGCCCTATCTTGGATCTCCTCATACCTTACCAACCACACATTTACCGTTTCCTACTCCCATACTATCTCTTCATCTCGCCCCCTCTCTGTTGGAGTTCCCCAAGGCTCTTTCCTAGGACCCTTACTCTTCTCAATCTCTACACTCGGCCTGGGACAACTCATAAGGTCCTATGGCTTCCAGTACCATCTATATGCCGATGACACTCAGATCTACCTCTCTGGCCCAGATGTCACCTCTCTGCTCTCCAGAATTCCAGAGTGTCTATCGGCCATATCATCCTTCTTCTCCTCTCGCTTCCTCAAGCTCAATGTGGACAAATCTGAACTCATTATCTTTTCTCCATCACGCATATCTTCCCTACCTGATCTATCTATCAAAATAAATGAAATCATACTTTCCCCTGTCCCCAAAATCCGCTGCCTCGGAGTAACCCTTGACTCTGCCCTGTCCTTCAAACCGCACATCCAAGCTCTTGCCACCTCCTGTCGCCTCCAGCTCAAAAATATTTCCAGAATCCGTCCTTTCCTCAACCCACACTCTACCAAAATGCTCGTGCATGCCCTAATCATCTCCCGCCTCGACTACTGCAACATACTCTTCTGTGGCCTACCTTCTAACACTCTTGCACCCCTCCAGTCCATCCTTAACTCTGCTGCCCGACTAATTAATCTCTCTTCTCGCTACAATCCTGCTTCACCTCTTTGTAAATCCCTTCACTGGCTCCCAATTTCCCAGCATATCCAGTTTAAATTACTAACACTGACCTACAAAGCCATCCATAACCTTTCTCCTCCGTATATTTCCACGCTAATCTCTCAATATCTTCCCTCACGTAATCTCCGGTCCTCCCAAGACCTCCTCCTTTCCTCCACGCTTATTCGCTCCTCACTCAATCGCCTCCAAGACTTCTCCCGAATATCACCCATCCTCTGGAATTCAGTGGCCCAAGACATCCGGTTATCCACTACTTTTGGATCCTTCATAAGAAACCTGAAAACCCACCTCTTCAAGGAAGCTTACAGCCTGTAAAGACCACACGGCCACCTCAACACCATCAGAGCTACTGCAACCCTCGACCTACTGCCTCCTTCCCCATAATCCTGTAGAATGTAAGCCCGCAAGGGTAGGGTCCTCTTCCCTCTGTACCAGTCTGTCATTGTTAGTTTGTTTACTGTAAGTGATATTTGTATTTGTATGTAAGCCCTTCTCATGTACAGCACCATGGAATTAATGGTGCTATATAAATAAATAATAATAATAATCCCCATGCTTAATGGTTGGCTAGATGTTCTTTTCCTGAAATTCTGTGTTCTTTTTTATGCACACATACTTTTGATAATTATGGCAAAAGAGTTCTATTTTAACCTTATTGGTCCACAGGACTTGTTTAAATGCATACAGCTTGTTTTTTTGCAGTCTTCTGACACTGAATTTTATGATGAGGATGCAGGAGAAGTTTTATTTTGATGACTCTTCCATGAAGGCAATATTTGTGCAGGTGTCTCTGAACAGTAGAACCTGTGCTTCCTTCAGAATGTCAATCTGTCTTTGATGTTTTTTTTGGAAAGAAATGGCAGCCCAAATCTGGCTCTAAAAGCTTTTTCCTTACTTTGATGATGCACGGATACCTGACTCCTACCATTTTAGAGTAAGTTCTACACTTGAACCAATCCTGTAGCTTAAATCTCTTTAAGAGATGGTCCTGGCACTTGATGGACTTTCTTGGGTGCCCTGTAACTTTCCTCATGGTAATTGAACTTATCTCTTTGAAGTTCTTGATGAGCTGATAAATGGTTGATTTAGGGGCCAGCAGTGTTCTTGCCTGTAAAGCCCTTTAGATGGAACTCAAAGTGAGCATATGGTATATAAACCTCTGATTCCAACATATGAGATATATACAGTTGAAATCAGAAGTTTACATTCACTATATAAAAAAACACATATGCATGTTTCTCTCAATATCTGACACAAAATCAGAATAAACCTTTCCTGTTTTAGGTCAATTAGGATTACCAAAAGTATTAATACTTGCCAAATGCCAGAATGAAAGAGAGCGAGAGAATGTTTTAAGGTATTTTTATTACTTACTGCAAAGTCAAACGTTTACACACAGTTAAGATTACTATGCCTTTACATATTTCTAGCCTGCACATATAACAATGTCATGTGTTTGGAAGCTTCTGATAGGTTCTTTGGTAACATCTGAGTTAATAAGATGCACACCTGTGGACATATTTTAATGCACACCTGAAACACTGCTTCTTTGTGTAGCATCATGGGAAAGTCTAAAGAAATCAGCCAAGATATCAGGAAGAGAATTCTGGACTTGCACAAGTCTGGCTCATCCTTGGATACAATTTCAAGATACCTGAAGGTGCCTCGTTCATCTGTACAAACAATTATACGCAAGTACAAACAAGATGGGAATGTCCAGCCACCATACCGCTCAGGAAGGAAACGGGTTCTGTGTCCCAGAGATGAACATGCTTTGATCCGACATATGCATATCAACCCAAGGACAAAAGCAAAAGACCTTGTGAAAATGATGGCGGAAGCTGGTAAGGTTGTGTCAATATCCACAGTGAAACCAGTACCGTATCAATATGGGCTGAAACGCCACTCTGCCAGGAAGAAGCCATTATTCCAAAATAAATATAAAAAGGGCTAGATTAGTGTTTGCAAATACACACAAGAACAAAGACGTTAATTTTTGGAGACATGTCCTGTAGTATGATGAAACTAAAATTGAACTTTTTGGGCATAATGACCATCATTATGTTTGGAGGAAAAAGGAAGAAACTTGGAAGCCTAAGAACACCTCCCAACTGTGAAACACAGGGGGGGCTGCATCATGTTGTGGGGTTGTTTTGCTGCAGAAGGGACTGGTGCACTTCACGAAATAG
This sequence comes from Ranitomeya imitator, assembly GCF_032444005.1. NCBI lineage: Eukaryota > Metazoa > Chordata > Amphibia > Anura > Dendrobatidae > Ranitomeya > Ranitomeya imitator. The sequence continues at coordinate 694,603,930 of NC_091282.1, read as the reverse complement.
ATAGCATCATGAGAAAAGAAGATTGTGTGTCAATACTAAAGCAACATCTTAAAACATTAACCAGGAAGTTAAAACTTGGGCAGAAATGGGTCTTCCAAATGGACAATGACCCAATGCATTCTGCTAAAATGGTAACAATGTGGCTTAAGGATAACAAAGTCAATGTTTTGGAGTGGCCATCACAAAGCCCTGATCTCAATCCTATTGAAAATTTATGGACAAAGCTGAGAAGGCAGGTGCGAGCAAGGTGACCTACAAACCCGGATCAGTTACACCAGGTTTATCAGGAGGAATGGGCCTAAATTCAGACCAACTATTGTGAGAAGCTTGTGGAAGAATATCCCAAATGTTTGACCCAAGTCATTCAGTTTAAGGGCAATGGTACCAAATACTAATGAAATATATGTCAACTTTTGACTTTGCAGTAAGTAATAAAAATGCCTTAAAACATTCTCTCTTTCTCAATAATATGATATCTGGCAAATATTAATAACTATGGTAATCCTAATTGACCTAAAACAGGAAAGGTTTATTCTGATTTCATGCCAGATATTGAGAAAAACATGCATATGTGTCTTTTTATGTAGTCTATGTAAACTTCTGGTTTCAACTATATATATATATATATATATATATATATATATATATATATATATATATATATATATATATATATATATAAATATACATACATTCATACATACATACATACATACATATATATACACCCCAGAACGGTCACTGCCAACCTCCACAATAACAAAAGGAGCTGTCACCACCAATCATTTATACAGGCCAATTGGATACTTGTTAAGATAGCTTATTGCTTTAGGGGAGCAGTTTACTGAGCAAGAGGAACGAAGCTATTGCATTTTATATATTTAACCCCTTTCTGACATCCGACATACTATACCGTCCATGTGGGCTGGGCCCGTCTGACCATGGATGGGATAGTACGTCGAAGCTGATCGGCCACGCACACGGGTGGTGTGCGGCCGATCGGGGCCGGGTGTCAGCTGATTCTCACAGCTGACACCTGTCACCAAGTGCCAGGAGTGGTCACGGACCGCTCCCGGCACTTTAACATCTGGAACACTGCGATCAAACAAGATCGCAGCGTTCCGGTGCCGGCAGAGCCATATGGAAGCATCGCGCAGGGAGGGGGCTCCTTGCATGCTTCCCTCAGAACAACGCGATTCGATCGCATTGTCCTGAGGGTCTCCATGGAGACCCCCGGCACCAAGATGGCCACATGGTTGTTCCGGGTTCTGCAGGGAGGTGGCTTGTGAGCGCCTGCTAAGATCAGGCATCGGCAAGCCTCCTGCACTGCCTGTTAGATCGCTGATCTGATACAGTGCAGTGCAAAGTGTCAGATCAGCGATCTGACTATATATAGTGATGTATATCCTGGGACAATGTAAAAAAGTTTAAAAAAATTAGCATGTGTAAAAAATATATATATTTTTAAAATTCCTAAGTAAAGAAAAAAAGATAAATATTTTTCCAATAAATACATTTCTTTATGTGAATTAAAAAACAATAAAAGTACACATATTTAGTATCGCCGCGTCCGTAACGACCCGACCTATAAAACTGTCCCACTAGTTAACTCTTTTAGTGAACCCCATTAAAAAAAACCAATGCTTTATGATCATACCGCCGAACAAAAAGTGGAATAACACGCAATCAAAAAGACATATATAAATAAACATGGTACCACTGAAAACGTCATCTTGTCCCGCAAAAAACGAGCTGCCAAACAGCGTCATCAGCGAAAAAATAAAAAAGTTATAGCTCTCAAAATAAAGCCATGCAAAAATAATTATTTTTTATATAAAATAGTTTTTATTGTATAAAAGCACCAAAACATAAAAAACGATATAAATGAGGTATCGCTGTAATCGTACTAACCCGAAGAATAAAACTGATTTATCAATTTTTCCACACGCGGAATGGTATTAACGCCCCTCCCAAAAGAAATTCATGAATTGCTCGTTTTTGTTCATTGATAAAAAGTGATCAAAAAATGTCATGTGCCCGAAAATGGTACCAATAAAAACGTCAACCAATATATGGAAAAATTATCGCTCTCAAAATGTGGTGATGCAAAAACCTTTTTTTGCAATAAAAAGCATCTTTTAGCATGTGACAGCTGCCAAACATAAAAACACGCTATATATAGTAAATCAACCCCCCTTTATCACCCCATTAGATAGGGAAAAATAATTAAATAAAAAAGTTTTTATTTCCATTTTCCCATTAGAGTCAGGGTTAGGGTTGGGGCTAAAGTTAGGGTTAGGACTAAAATTAGGGTTAGAGTTGGGGCTAAAGTTAGGGTTTGGATTAGGGTTAGAGTTGGGATTACGTTTATGGTTGGGATTAGGGTTAGGGGTGTGTCAGGATTAAGGGTGTGGTTAGGGTTGGGATTAGGGTTAGGGGTGTGTTGGGGTTAGGGGTGTGTTGGGCTTAGGGTTGTGGTTAGGGTTGGGATTAGGGTTAGGGGTGTGTTCAGGTTAGGGGTATGTTCGGGTTATGGTTAGGGTTGGAATTAGGGTTAGGGGTGTGTTGGGGTTAGGGTTGGAGTTAGAATTGGGGGGGTTCCACTGTTTAGGCACATCAGGGGCTCTCCAAAGGCTACATGGTATCCGATCTCAATTCCAGCCAATTCTGCGTTGAAAAAGTCAAACGTGCTCCTTCCCTTCCGAGCTCTGCCGTGAGCCCAAACAGTGGTTTACCCCCACATATGGGGCATCAGCGTACTTAGGACAAATTGGACAACTTTTGGGGTCCAATTACTCCTGTTACCCTTGTGAAAATAAAAGTTTGGAGGCTAAAAAATCATTTTTGTGGGAAAAAAAATATTTTTTATTTTCACGGCTCTGCGTTATATACTTTAGTGAATCACTTGGGGGATTAAAGTTCTCACAACACATGTTGATAAGTTCCTTGGGGGGGTCTAGTTTCCAAAATGATGTCACTTGTGGGGGGTTTCTACTGTTTAGGCACATCAGTGGCTCTGCAAATGCAACATGACGCCCGCAGACCATTGCATAAAAGTCTGCATTCCAAAAGTCACAACTTCCCTTCCGAGCCCTGACGTGTGCCCAAACTGTAGTTTTCTTCCACATATGGGGTATTAGCGTACTCAGGACAAATTGCACAACAACTTTTGGGGTCCAATTTCTCCAGATACCCTTGGGAAAATAAAAAATTGCAGGCTAAAGGATCATTTTTGTGGAAAAAAAATGATTTTTTTATTTTCACGGCTCTACATTATAAACTTTAGTGAGACAATTGGGGTGCAAAGTGCTCACCACACATCTAGATAAGTTCCTTTGGTGGTCTAGTTTCCAAAATGGGGTAATTTGTGAGGGGTTTCCACTGTTTAGGCACATCAGGGGCTTTCCAAATGCGACATGGCGTCTGATCTCAATTCGAGCCAATTCTGCGTTGAAAACGTCAAACAGTGCTCCTTCCCTTCCGAGCTCTGCCATGCGCCCAAACAGTGGTTAACTCCCACATATGGGGTATCAGCATACTCAGGACAAATTGTGCAACAACTTTTGGGGTCCAATTTTTCCTGTTAACCCTGGGAAAATTTAAAATTGTGTGCGAAAATATCATTTTTGTGAAAAAATATTATTTTTTATTTGTACAGCTCTACATTATATACTTCTGTGAAGCAATTGGGGGTTCAAAGTGCTCACCACACATCTAGATAAGTTCCTTAGGTGGTCTACTTTCCAAAATGGTGTCACTTGTGGGGGGTTTCCACTGTTTAGGCACATCAGGAGCTCTCCAAACGCGATATGGTGTCTCATCTCAATTCCAGCCAATTTTGCATTGAAAAGTCAAACGGCGCTCCTTCCCTTTCGAGCTCTGCCATGCACCCAAGCAGTGGTTTACCCCCCCACATATGGGGTATCAACGTACTCAGGAGAAATTAGACCCCAAAAGTTGTTGTGCAATTTGTCCTGTTACCCTTGGTAAGATAAAACAAATTGGATCTGAATTAATTTTTTTGTGGAAAAAAGTTAAATGTTCATTTTTTTAAAACATTCCAAAAATTCCTGTGCAGCACCTGAAGGGATAATAAACTTCTTGAATGTGGTTTTGAGCACCTTGAGGGGTGCAGTTTTTAGAATGGTGTCACACTTGGGTATTTTCTATCATCATACACCCCTCAAAGTGACTTCAAATGTGATGTGGTCCCTAAAAAAATGGTGTTGTAAAAATGGGAAATCGCTGGTCAACTTTTAACCCTTATAACCTCCTAACAAAAAAAAATTTGGTTCCAAAATTGTGTTGATGTAAAGTAGATATGTGGGAAATGTATTTTTTGTGAAATATCTGCAATTTAGAGGCATGAAAATTCAAAGTTGGAAAATTGCGAAATTTTCTAAATTTTCGCCAAATTTCCATCTTTTTCACAAATAAACTGTCACGGAGTTAACGAGACAGAACAGTACCAGAAGACCACAGCTTCTGATGGCTCCTGCTTTGCCTCTGAGAAGAAGCACTTCTCCAGTGTATTAAATGTGTATGTAAAAGATCCGCAAAAAAAATCTGCAAAATTAATGAACATGCTGTGATTTTTACCACGATTCTTTTTTTTGCAGAAAAAAATGCAGCATGTGCATAAGAATTGCAGAATGAATTAAAAATGATGGGATGCTTATGTATGCTTCTTTTAGCTTTTTTTCCCGCGGAAAACGGCCAATAAACGCGAAAAATCCTGAACGTTTCCACATAGCCTTTCTGTAAATCTTGAAACAGCTTCACCGCTAGTTTTCAGAGAGTCCTGTATTTCAGCTGATGTTATTTGTAGGTTTTTCTTTGCATCCCGAACAATTTTCCTGGCAGTTGTGGACGACATTTTTGTTGGTCTACCTGACCGTGGTTTTGTTTTTACAGAGCCCCGGATTTTCCATTTGTTAATCACAGTTTGAACGCTGATGACTGGCATTATCAATTACTTGCATATCTTTTTGTATCCCTTTCCTGTCTTCAACAGTTCAACTACCTTTTCCCATAGAGCCGTTTACAATTCTTCTGCTTTCCCCATGAATCACATGTCCATGTCTGGATCCCAGAAACTCACTCAGCTTTTATGCACACACTAATTACAAGCAAACAGGTCACAGGTGAGGATGTTACCTTTAGTAGCCATACAAACGCAATTGCGTCGACTTCTGTGTATGTTATCAGGCCAAAATCACCAGGGTATGTGAACTTTTGATCAGGGCCATTTGTATGTTTTGGGTTGTCATTATGATTTAGGAAGAGAAAACACAGTAGGTTGACAATAAATGGCTTCACCCAACCACTAACCGTGAGTGGAGAAAAAGTTTTGGTGTTATCATTCATATTCTCTGAAAAAAAGGCCAAGAAAGCAAAAATTCTGCCGGGGTATGTAAACTTTTGAGCACAAGTGTATAATATGATGATTGCAGTATATTATGAGGATACAAAATTTGATGGGAGGAGTGCTTCCTTTATTCATTTCTTAACAATATTTTAGGACGGAATCCTGCAGTATTTGTACAGTCGCTGCATACAACAAAACTGTACTACGTGAAATTAGATTTAGAAACCAGATACAATCAGCATAATTTATTGTTTAAACAATATGCATTTATTTCATTTGATCATCTTTATTCAAATATTCACAAATTCATAATATGTTTATACATTGAGGATTAAATGTACCGTAAGTATTGTACATTAAAGTAGTTCAAAGAGGTTTTCCAGTTAGAAAAAAAGAAATAAAAAAAAAAATTATCTTGATGTCCCTCTAAGGAGCCCCCAAATCTCCCTATTACTTTTTATTTTATTTTTTTTAACTACCCTCTAGCCGCAATGCACCTATACCTGTGGTTATGGATTATATCCTGAATAGTGACGAGTGAATATACTCGTTACTCGAGATTTCCCGAGCATGCTCAGGGGTCCTCCGAGTATTTTTTAGTGCTCGGAGATTTAGTTTTCTTCGCCGCAGCTGAATCATTTACATCTGTTAGCCAGCTTAATTACATGTGGGGAATCCCTAGCAACCAGGCAACCCCCACATGTACTTATGCTGGCTAACAGATGTAAATCATTCAGCTGCGGCAAGAAAAACTAAATCTCCGAGCACTATAAAATACTCGGAGGACCCCCGAGCGTGCTCGAGAAATCTCAAGTAACGAGTATATTCGCTCATCACTAATCCTGAACTTACATATTGAAATCCTGCCTCTAGACTACATTTACCAAGAGGCAGAGCTGTATCTGTCCCATAGCTCTCAACCTTAGTGCCTGCTCATTCCACCTATAGAGCACTATCTAGAGACTATTTGCACAGTCTTAACATGGATAAATTGCTGCAAACAGTTTCTCCTCCCTAACATTCTCCCTCTTCACCTAGTATGCAGTGTCTTGAGACTTTCCTTGTACAGTGACAATAATGACACAAGAGCGCACGTTGACATTACATGGGCTCATTGAGTTAGATAATGTAATCATTTATTATAATGTAATTTAGCACTATGGAAAGCTAAGAACCATCTCATTTGGCCAAACACACAAGTTGCTAATAGTACTTGGTGTAAGTGAAGCCTGCAATATCAGTGCCCTCTCTTTGCTCCACCTACCTCCCCTGTGCACATCTCCAGTCACTGATAGCTTGCTGAGGATCACAGGCTATGTGCTTACCTGACATCACCATCCTTGGCTAAGTAGCTCAGCTCTTCAAGCTCAGATAGGGAGTTATCTCCTCTTTGCTTTGAAGGTGCTGTAGCAGGGGGTAAGGAGCTGGGGGACACGTTATCGCATGCGATGGCTCAGGAGCAGAGCATAATTTTAACATCAAATAAATTATGAAGTTTTGTCATTTCTGATAGGCATTACAGTGCATTAATAATATTTGTGCCCCAGACACCCCCTCCCCTCTTTAAATATTTTCCCTATTAAGGAATTCAGAAATTGAAAATACAGAATTTACACATTTTTATGAGGTCCTTTGTTGAATGGCATAAAGCTTATATAGGATAGACATGCAGAAAGTAAAAAAAACACGTCTTCTACAACATCTGATGGTTATTTTCAACTAAAAAAAAGAAAACATATCCGATGTCGAGCGTTAGTCTATTACAGAAGATAATGGGTCCACAAAATGCTTTAGACTGATCGTTATCTGGAGAGTTAAAAGATCCATAAAAGACTTCACCTCAAGAGTAGGTTACCTGTTGGATTACATTTAAATAGAGAGATTATGTTACATTATCAAAATATTGGAATATATCTATTTGAGCTTTATTGTTCTTACTTGATTGACAGTTTTATGAGTATTATGCATTTTTTTCAACTTCTCTATCAATGTAATATTTTTCTATGTTGTATTTGTGAGCCACTTTGACTACTTTGTTTATAATTATAATTGCTTCATACATAAATGGACACATATATACACACACAAAAATACACATGTATAAATACATGCATACACTCAAATACTAATCTTCTACTATACCAAGTGATCAGCCGATTCGTGGAGGAGGTCGGCCACGTAGTGCATAGACCAGCTGGAAAGGGCTGCAGAAACCACTGCGGAGAAGGGGGGCACAGCAGAAAGGACTAAAAACAGCTCCCTGCTCCTGCTGTGCAATCCTTTCCCTTGGGCCCTCCATTCCTGACCTCTACTCTTTGATTAGGTGCTGCTGAAAATTGAACAGTACAGGGAACAGAAGACACACAGTAAGTCATTTTGCACTTCCTCCACTATGGTCCCCTGTGTGCTGTGTGGCCCGTCCCCCTGTCTCTACAGGTGAACACTCACCGTTGGGGCGCCGATCAGGAGGACATATACTGCAGTCAGTGAGTGCTCTCATCAGTTGATGGGGAAAGTGTTCATTGGCCAGTGGCTCTTCCTGCATGACACACCCCATTTTTCAATGCCTGCACTCAGTTCAGCGCTCTCGCCCCAACTCTGGGTATCAGAATGATTATGGGTGGCAGTAGGAGGGGATAGGTGTCCAGCACACTGGGCATAGGTGCCCCATAGCTGCTGCAGTATAACCCTACCTGCAAGGGCCCCCTCTACCTCCAGGCTTTGGTGCAGCCAGTCCGGCCCAGAATTTGGTATCAATATAATCAGTCTTACAGTACAAGGGTAACATTATTTTTGCTGCATGGTAAATGTGCAAAATTGTAAATGTAAAAAAGAAATGTCAAAATAAAGTTTTTTATTCCTCACAAGAAGGGATAATATAAAATCTAATAAATAACTTTAATATAGCAAAAAGATGATGCCAGTGGAAAATATAACTTCTGTCTACAAAACCAAGTGTTCATATGGCTTCATCAACAGAAAAATAAAAAAAAATTATGGCTTTCTACAAATATCTAAAAAACTAAAAAAAATAGTCTGGTCCTTAAAAGGATTCTCCAGGAATAGAAAATAATAAATAACTAAGGGAAATGGCATTATAAATAAGTTACTAAATACAGCGAATTACATTAGTTTTGTCTAGGGAGGTAATCACTATAGAATTAAAACAGCCGCTGCCTTGTGTTAGGTGTCGAGTTCCCGCCGCTGCACAAGGGGAATCTCGAACCATGTCTGCTGCGGTCTCCCATTCTTCTCCAGCCGCAGTGGAACCTGCTCAGCGGAGACTTTGGTCCCAGAGTCTGGTTCAGCCCGATACTGTGTGAATGGTTACTGCTGCCTTTCCGGGCTCTGCCTTTGTAGCCAGCACTGGTCAGCAGCGAGCAGGCTTTTCTGGGACTAAGTCCTGCTTTTCATGCACTGAGCATGCCCACGGGAGGACCTCTCATTGGAGGTCGGGGGTCACACGCTCAGGCCCTGTAGCATCTCCTATTCGTCCACCAGGAAGGTCCTGAAGAGCTGCAACTATAAAAGGTTCGCATGGCCGCACAGCCATGAACTAGTATCAAATGTGTTTGGCTTATGCCAGTGGATACTATACCATTCTAAACATATGTGGTGTGAGGCTGTAGCTTTGGGACAGTACACTCAGTCAGGCAGCTAGCGTCAGTGGGGGTAATTAGCCTTGGCTTAGCATCTGGTTCCTTCATGTGTGCGGTTTGCACAGAAGAGTTCCAGAGCATGCACAACCCTTAGTTAGGGTAATAGTTTTGTGTACAGCACGACTCTGAGGCAACAGAGATCGCTTCCAGTTCACACGGGGTGAAGCTTAACCCACTTGTGAGCTCAGAGTTTATCCGACGTTACTTTGCAGCAAATATCTCTGCACGGTGGTCCCCGGGCTGCGAATGCACCTTGTAGCTACCTATCCATATTCGGTGCGTTCCGCTAGCCCTAACAGTATACTAGCGCCAGGGTCTGGTTAAGTAATGGCGGACGAACAGCGATTGTAGGGGTACATCCAGCAGCTGGAGGGCAGGTTGGCGGCTCTCAATCGTGCAACCTCAGCTGTGGATGTTACCGCAATAGCTGTTCAGGCTGCTAGCGTGGCTGCAGCAACTTTAACCATTGCCACCCCTGTTTCAACCTTATCCCACCTCCCGCTGCCAGAGAAATACTCTGGTAACAGTAAATCATGTAAGGGTTTCGTGAACCAGTGCGGTATACACCTCGAGCTCCTGGCTGCACGTTTTCCCACAGAGCGGGCAAAGGTGGGATTCATTATTTCTCTTCTGTCGGACAGGGCGTTGGAGTGGGCTACACCGCGACGATCATGTGGTGCAGACTGCTCCTCGGTTTTTGAGCACTCTGAAACAGGTCTTTTTAGGACCTCGAGTCACCCATGATACGGCGCTCCAACTGCCGGCATTGACTCAGGGTTCGTCCATGGTCAGCCATTTTGCCATCCACTTCTGGACTTTAGCGTCTGAGCTGGAGTGTCCGGATAAAGCCCTCATTCCGGTATTTTGGAGGGGGCTGGCTGACCATGTGAAGGACGCTTTGGCCACTAGGGAGATTCCCGCCACACTGGAGGAGCTCATAGCAGTATCAACTTGCATCGACCTTCGTTTTAACGAGCGAAGGTTGGAGCGAGCCCAGTGTAGGCATAGGTTTCTGCTGGCTCCCACCTTCGCTAAACCTCTGGAATCTCCTGTCCAGGCGTCCGAGTCACATGAGGCCATGGAGGTGTCACGAGCGGGATCTAAGTCCCGGACCGCTCATGCACTTAAGGTCTGTCATGTTTGCCGGCAGTCAGGACACCTTGCCTGCAGGTGTTCTCAGCGGTCAGGAAAATGTCAGGGTCTAGTGGTAGTCAGAGGAGGTACACTAGACATGGCGATGTTTTCCTCCAAATTGTCCTTCTAGGGGACAATTACCATAGGCCCATCCACTCTTATGGTAGAGCTTTGCGTGGACTCCGGGGCGGAGGGCAAATTTATGTCATCTGCTTTCACCCAGCGACACGCAATACCCCTGGTGATGCTCGCCAAACCTGTGACCGTTCGAGTGGTAAATGGGTCGACACTACCCTCAAGATTACACACCAAACCATTCCATTCACTCTTTCCATGTCTCCATCTTATCAGGAGATTATGTCCCTGCTAGTCATTCCCAAGGGAATTGATGAGGTCCTGTTGGGGATACCATGGCTACCCTACCACTCTCCTCATATAGAGTGGTCCTCAGGGAGAATATTGGGATGGAGTAAATCCTGTGAGAGTAGAAGTCAGAGGGAGTGCGTTCTGGTTGCTACAACTGAGGTACCCGCAGATCTTTCCTCTCTCCCCAAGCACTATTGGCCCTATGCGGACGTGTTCTCCAAAAGGGCTGCGGAGACCCTTCCGCCTCACCGCCCCTATGACTGTCCTATTGACCTCTTGCCTGGTGCAGAGCCTCCCCGGGGTCGAGTCTATACGTTATCTCTTCCGGAGACGGAGGCAATGTCCCAGTACATCCGAGAGAATCTGGCAAGAGGATTCATTAGGAAGCCAGTGTCACCTGCAGGGGCTGGGTTCTTCTTCGTGCAGAAGAAGAGTGGAGAACTATGTCCATGCATAGACCACAGGGGTCTTAACGCCATCACCGTTAAGAATAAATACCGACTACCCCTGATATCTGAGCTCTTTGATAGGCTACGGGGAGCAAGGGTATTTACTAAATTAGATCTGCGGGGTGCTTACAACCTGATTCGCATCCGTGAGGGGGACAAATCGAAGACTGCTTTTAACACCAGGGATGGGCACTATGAATATCTGGTGATGCCCTTCAGGCTCTGTAATGTCCCAGCCGTTTTCCAAAACTTTGTGAACGACATCTTCTGGGATATGCTCACCACCTCGGTCGTAGCCTATCTGGATTATATTCTCATGTACTCTCCAGATATTGACTCCCACCGGAGAGATGTTTGCAAAGTCTTCGACCTCTTACGGGCAAACTCCCTCTACGCCAAGTTGGAGAAGTGTGTGTTTGAGCAGGAGTCCTTGCCTTTCCTAGGCTATATCATCTCTGCCCAGGGATTGGCTATGGATCCTGCCAAGCTACAGGCTGTGATGGACTGGCAGGAACCCCATTCTCTTAAAGCGGTGCAGCGCTTTATGGGGTTCATTAATTACTATCGCCAGTTCATTCCCCACTTCTCAACTTTGGTAGCTCCCTTGGTTGCCCTCACCAAGAAGGGAGCAAATCCAAAATTGTGGTGGGAGAAGGTCTCCAAGGCCTTTCTCGCTATTAAGTCACAGTTCGCTATCGCTCCCATCCTACATCGCCCCGATGTAGATAAGCCGTTTATAATGGAGGTGGATGCCTCATCCATTGGTGCTGGAGCAGTCCTCTTTCAAAAGGATGCTCAAGGTCGGAAGCATCCTTGCTTCTTCTTTTCCAAGACCTTCTCACCAGCGGAGAGGAATTATTCCATTGGGGACAGGGAGTTGCTAGCCATGAAGTTGGCTTTCTCAGAGTGGAGACACCTCCTGGAGGGGGCTTGCTTCCCCTTTCAAGTTTTTACAGACCACAAAAATTTGGTGTACTTACAGACAGCCCAGCCAGATGGTCCCTGTTCTTCTCCCGGTTCCATTTCACCCTCCATTTTCTCTCTGGGGAGAGGAACATTGGTGCCGACGCTCACTCCCGCTCCGTAGTGTCATCAGAGGAGGAGGAGCCTCGTCTTTTTGTCCCTTCTGAGAGCTTGAGAACCGTGGCTCCGATTTCGCTACTAGAGTCTGTGCCCCGTGCAAGACTTTTGTACCATCAAATTTGCGACCTCTTGGGCTCATTCGTCCAGGGTGGTTGGACATTTTGGGACCCGGAGGGCATTTGAGTTTCTGGCGAGGACATACTGGTGGCCGCATATGGCTCGTGACGTCGGGTATTTTATTCGCGCGTGTGTCTCCTGCGCCAAGATTCGGTCTCCTTGGCAGCGGCCTGCTGGACTAATTTACCCCCTGCCAGTGGCAGACAGGCCCTGGGAGATGGCCGGGATGGACTTCGTTGGGGGCTTACCTAAGTATCGTAGCTGCACCGTTATCTGGGTAGTCATCAATCATTTTTCTAAAATGGTGCACATGGTGCCGCTTCCACGGTTACCTTCTGCACAGGCCTTGGCGGCGTTGTTCATAAAACATATTTTCCGTCTACATGGCATGCCTGACAAAATTGTCAGTGACCGTGGTCCCCAGTTTGCGTCTCGTTTTTCTCGAGAGCGCTGTCCTTTACTCTGCATTGAGCTGAATCTCTCTTCTGCATACCATCCCGAGACGAATGGGTTGGTAGAGAGGGCCAACCAGACTCTGGTGACATACCTGCGACATTTTGTCTCTTAGAACAGTAGCAGTATTATATAGCAACATAACGTGAATTAAACAGATGTATAATCTAAATGTTGCGCACGTGCCGGACTACTAAAAACCAGTCGTTAGTACATAATGCAACGGGGATGTGGAAGCCACAAAAAAGCACGACCAAAAGAGAATAACTATGATAAGCAAAAAAATCTTTATTCAAATGCAAAACACATTAAAATGGTAAAAATGACCGGACAAAGATGGGAAAATGGTGCAGGTCACAATAAAGTGCTACCGTGCAAAAACAAGACATACAGACCGGGAACTGGCTCCCTGATATAAATCTAAGATGTTTACTATGGGGGACATAACAAACGAGCGAGAGTAATTACTACATATGTAGACTATACCTTTAAAGCTTGCTGCTGTACCCAGGATCGAATTAAATAATAAAATGCAGTCCGCAATCAGACCATAATAATGCCACACTGGGTTGGAGTGCTAAACTAATACATATATAGAGGCAAAAAGTTCTAAATATCAAGGGTAACGTCTATGAAAAAAACACGATGGCAGTGCTCATATATAGTACTGGCCATCCCTGGGGGCACTACCCCAACAACAAGGCAGAACAGCGGTGGTAAAACCACCAACATTGATTCTAGGCAAACAAGGCTGCCTCAGTATATATTACCTTGTTAGGGCGGCACTCGGATGTGTCCAGATCCACAGTCTGCACGTCTGCCCGACGCGCGTTTCGGGGAGAAACTCCTTCATCAGGGGGAGTGTCAGATAACCCAAATTCCCGGGGTTTAAATACAGTACCATCAATACCAGCGGTGGCGCTCACCGGAAGTGACGCAGGCGCTACTATGGCAACATGTGACTCACAGCGGCGGCGACGTCATGCAGGAGCGCCGCCAAAACCATGGCAACCGCCCAAGCATAGAGACGCCACAAGCCGCCAGGAGCAGCGGAGCCAAGTGCGCATGCGTGCAGGCGGCACCACCGTAGGTATAAGACTATAGCATAAGGCATTGTAGCCGCGGTGTATAAAAAAGAGGGAAAGTAAAAGGGAAGAAAAGAAAGAGGAGTGGTAAAACGCCGTGTACCATGATGCGATATCACAAACCGTACTATGTACTTAATGTGCAGAGTAACATGGCATACAAAAGAGCACTATATACCAATTAACCCCCTAACCACCTGCAATGACAATGAAATAGACAACCCACTAAGCAGTGAATACCAAAAACATAATGGTAACCATAAAATGAAACACAAAAAAAGCATAGAGAATAGAATAGTATCACACACACTTGTGACATTACATATTCTTATACATTGTAGAGAAATGTGAACACTGACTATGTACAAAACAACACAATAAGATTCAATGAATATTTTCCAGATGCCGTCTTCCATGGATCTTCTTAAGGTAAACGAAAAAGAACTTGGATCCAGTTCAAATGTCATCTGACATATCCAAAGATTATACGTATCTAAAATGTTAAAAACACAATTAAAAACAAGCACAAGTGCACCACCACATTTTGTCTCTGCTAGGCAGGATGACTGGGCATCTTTGCTACCTTGGGCGGAATTTGCTTTGAACAACGCCGTAGCCGACTCCACTGGGCAGACTCCATTTCTCCTTAATTATGGCCAGCATCCGCATGACCCTGTGCCCATGCCCGTGTCATCCACTGATTCCAGGGTGGCAGACTGGGCAGTGAAGGCACGTGACATTTGGGCCCGCACACAGGATGCCATTCGGGCCTTCAAGGAGAGAATGAGGGTTTCTGCCGATGCACACTGGCGCCCCGCTCCGACCTTCGCTCCTGGTGACTTAGTGTGTCTCTCCACCCGTAACATCAGGCTGCAAGTTGAGTCCACTAAGTTTGCGCCTCGTTACATTGGTCCTTTCAAGGTTCTGGAACAGGTTAACCCTGTGGTCTACCATTTGGCTATACCTCCGCCCCTTGGTATCACCGACACCTTTCATGTTTCCCTCTTAAAGCCCGTCTATATGTCCCGGTTTTCCGAGTCATCTGCCGGGACATCGGGTTCATCCACGGATGAGTGCGAGGTGAACTCTATTTTGAGGTGCAAGGTGGTACGTGGGAGGAAATACTATCTGGTGGACTGGAAGGGTCACGGCCCAGAGGACAGAACCTGGGAACCTGTGGAGCACATTCGGGCTCCGCTTCTCATTGCAGCCTTTGAGCGTAGAGAGGCTCAAGGAGGAGGGGGCCCTAGGAGGGGGGGGGTAATGTTAGGTGTCGAGTTCCCGCCGCTGCACAGGGGGAATCTCGAACCATGTCTGCTGCGGTCTCCCATTCTCCTCCAGCCACAGTGGAACCTGCTCAGCGGAGACGTCGGTCCCAGCTTCTGGCTCAGCCTGATACTTTTCTGGGACTAAGTCCTGCTTTTCACGCACTGAGCTTGGCCACGTGAGGACCTCTCATTGGAGGTTGGGGGTCACACGCTCAGGCCCTGTAGCAGCTCCTATTGGTCCACCAGGAAGGTCCTGAAGAGCTGCAACTATAAAAGGTTTGCATGGCCGCACGGCCATGCGTTAGTATCAAATGTGTTTGGCTTATGCCAGTGGATACTATACCACTCTAAACATATGTGGTGTGAGGCAGTAGCTTTGGGACAGTACACTCAGACAGGCAGCTAGCGTCAGTGGGGGCAATTAGCCTTGGCTTAGCATCTGGTTCCTTCATGTGTGCGGTTAGCACAGAAGAGTTCCAGAGCAAGCACGACCCTAGTTAAGGTGATAGTTTTGTGTACAGCGCGACTCTGTGAGGCAACAGAGATCGCTTCCTGTTCACATGGGGTGAAACTTAACCCACGTGTGAGCTCAGAGTTTATCCACTGTTACTTTACAGCAGATATCTCTGCACGGTGGACCCCAGGCTGCAAACGAACCTTGTAGCTACCTATCCATACTCGGTGCATTCCGATAGCCCTAACACCTTGTTTCACTGACAAAACCTGTACTGGGAAATTAGTACAGCTGCCATGAACATAAGCAGTCGATTGCCACCACCACAGGATAAGTGGGAAGAGCTGAACAAAGCGTCAGAATTGGCACATTTAATAGATTTGCCTTTTCTGGGGCAGTTGCAGGCTACTATTTTTTGGCTGGGGGGCAAATATCCATGGCCCCTTACCAGCCTGAGAATACCTGCCCCCATCTGTCTGCTTTAGCAAGGCTGGTTGTCAAAAATTGGGGGGACAAAATGCCGTTTTTTAAAATTATTTATTTAAACTTGCAGATGAGGGTTGCAGCCTGCAGCTGTCAGTTTTGTAGGGCTGGTTATCAAATACAGGGAAACTCACATCGTAGGTGTAATAAAACAAATACAGCCCTATGTGCAAGAAAGAAAAACAAAAGAAAACGGTAGCTGAAAGCACCTCCCGCTCACTGCTAGCAGAACACACACGGTTCAGGTTTTAGCAAAAACTTCTCTGGAGTGCTTCCTCCCCTGACACTGAACACTGCTGCCTTTGGAGGTCAACTACTTAGGGCTGCTTTCACACATCAGGTTTTTTGTTTCAGGCAGAATCCGGCTAATGTTCCAAAAGACGGATCCATTGCAAATAGTGGAAAAACTGATGCAACAGATCCGTTTTTCCGTTTTTTTTATGTTTAACATGGAGGAGAGAGAGAGATCACAGAACGGAAAATGGTTGGAAAAGCGGATTCGCAGGCCTCGATTCATCATTTCCCATCTACGTTTCACACGTTTTTGGCTGGCTCCGTCACTGTGCGCTTTGTTCGCCGGATAAAAAAACGTTCCTCTGGACGTTTTCTCCGTCTGCCGGAAACGACTATTTGGATGGATCCGGAAAAAAACGGATGAAACGTCTGGCCATCAGGCGCAATCTGGCATTAATACAACTCTATGACAAAAAATGGATCCAGCGTAAAAAATATGCATCCGTTTTTTTCAAAACTTGCCGGATTGTGCCTGAAACGAAAAAACCTGATGTGTGAAAGTAGCCTAAGCCCTAGACCACGTCCTGGGGTGGACATAAGGTGGACATCCTCCCACCCACTCTATGGATGTCCACATAAAAGCCAATCCATTATGCAAATAACTTAACCCTTCACAACACTTAGTGTGCTGGAGGAAAAACTCTGGGTTTTTATATCACTGACGCCATTAGGCATAGTGAAACATATTTCCACTCCAGCACTTTACCTGTGACTTTGTCACAATATGTTTAAAATATAAAGTCTGTTTTGCACAATGTATTACTAGTTTATATGTACAGTAGATAGAAAGAAAAATGCAGCACATTCTTCTATTCTCCTTTGTGTTACAAGAAAAAGTTTCGTTGTTCCACAGTCAGTACATGAAAATTCATCTCTATCTTCTTTAATGATGAACTTTGCTGTTCCATCTTGAAAGTATTATCATATTTGACTCAGAATTAGATAATTGAGAAATTAAGCCTTCCTCAGATTACATTTGCTCATTGAGTGCCCCAGCCACCAAGTCATATTGCTTCTAGATGAATTAAAAAACTGTAAGAAAAGACAAAACTCAAAAATTAGATAGGCAATGTTTCATAATGATCTTGCATTTCCTTTCTGAGAGTTTTGCAACAAGCATTTTTTTCAATTTGACAAAGGCAAATGCAGCCATATTAATTAAAATTGTCCAATGTTGGGAACAATGACGCCAGTGCTGCTTGGGCGCAAGGCTCGCTACTCATAACAACTGTACGGGAGTCCCGGGAACATGACTGCCAACATCGCTGGAACGGCAACGGAACAGGAGATGAGTCTATGTGGGTTTTTTTTATCAGCACCAAGCATTCAGATTGAGAAGGGGTTATCCTAGTAGGGGACAACCCCTTTAATTCTTCTAGGTACACTTGCACAGTTTTTGATGGGGTTCGACAGGGAGGTGGTACCACACATTTTGGAAAGCTAACCACAGATTTTCTGCCGCTGTCCCATGTACAAATCCTTTTGTCTCTTCATGTAATCGCAGATAAACTTGATATAAATTAGGGTTCTCTGGGGGCCATATCATCACTTCCAAGACTTCTTGTTCTTCTTTTCACTTAAGATAACTTTTAATAACATTTGCTGTATGTTTGGGATTTGGAGCCAGTCACATGCCTACCTGATCTTATGTTATGGATAAGTATCTCCCTATATTTCTCAGCACTGAGTCACCATTAATCCTGACCAAAACCCCAACTGGATTTGCTTAAATTCAGACCCAAAGTTGAATGCATGGTGCCTGCAGACACTCATTATTGTGCCTCTCTCCAGCCCTTTTGTGAATAAACTGACTATTGTTACAGCCAAATATTTCGCGTTTTAACTGATCACTTCAAAGCACCCGCTGCCATGTTTTCTGCATCCCATTTTTCATGTTTTCCTGTGTAGTTGAGTCTCTTGGCTTTGTGTTCATGTTGAAGATATTGCTTTTTTGCTGGAGATGGAAGTCCACTTCTCGACAGACTTCTCAGAATAGTAGCTAGATATGTATCTGGGTCCGGCTAGTTGCTGCCAGTTCTGAGCTTATGTCACTTGTGGATATCTTCCAATTTCAAAAGGAATTAAGCATGATGTGTCTCTTACTGGCTGCTCTAGGTTTTCTTGGCTGACCACTGCATTAATAATCCTTAATGTTGCCCAATTCTATGAATTTGCCTGGGAAAGACCTTGTTGATGCAGTATAACTACCTTGTGAGTTGTTGCTGTGCTTAATCTTGCATGGTTTTTGACCTGTGACATGAAACTGTCCTCAACAACCTCACTTTGTAGTAGATTTTGGCTGTTTCTCACCTAGTTATAAGCTTCTTATACAGCTGTTGAAGATTATGATCATTATCACCTGCTTAGTATAATTGGTTAGTCATGCACTGGACTAAAATTCTGTAAAATCCCTGACTTTGTTCATTTACTTTGCTTTTTGTTAATTGATAAAAAAAAATTATTAAACACTTCTATTTGTGACAGTGTGTATTACTTTGCCACAATTTCCCAAGCCTACCTAAACCGTTTACACACCACTGTATTTATAATGTATAATCGAGAGGATCAAATGGCCTTGATCAGTCCTAGCATCGATAATGACCATGGCAGCAGGGTGTCGGCTGTATGTTGCAGCTGACACCTGCTGAGGATGGTGCGTGTTGAGCCCTCAAAATTTCCGTGATGTACTATTACAGCATGCTGTATGATAGCTGAGCCAGCCATGACATAGTAGTACTTCATGGACCTGGAAGAATTTAAGTGGCAGTAAACTAGATATAAATGATGTTGAGTTTATCACTCAAACAAATGGGAAATATTGATAATATGATAAGGAACATACCTCTTCTAATCTTGAAGATGTTAGGATTCGGTATTTTTTTCTGTTCCTGTTTGAATCGTCCTTGTCGTGTTATGTCCGGGAAGGCAGTGATGAGTTTGGATACTTGGATGTCTTTCATTTTCACTTGGCGAGTCTACACTGGAGCCCATGTTTTGAAAGATTCTTTTAATCTTCTGCCAGCTCTCCCGGAGGGCTTTTCTATATTTTCTTTAGTTATACATAAAAAAAGCTGTTTTATCATGAGATAACACTTAACACCATGAATAATTTAAATATTGAGGAGTATGAAATTGGTAAAGCAATAGAACACACTTTAGGTTTTAGTGGGGAACCACAAGGGGTCAGATAGTGATGAGCAAACATGTTCGGTGTTATGTGATGAGGTGTTATCAGAGCATGCTCGGGTGCTAGTAGAGTGACTTTGGCCAAATAATAATAATATAATTTGGCCAAATTTTATTCAACGCATCTCATTTTTTTTTCTCTTAATATTTAAAAGCCGTATTGCTATTCATTTTTCATATATTTCACATTGACATGCTTTAGCATGATAGAGTGCAACCTTTTTTTGTATATTGTATATGGAGGTCACTCCTCCTGATTTTCACCTATTCAGACTAGTTTGGATGTGCCAGTCAGCTTTTCGTCATTTATCAGTCATCAGTTATTGTCAGATAGATAGTGAATGGTACACATACACACACACTTCCATTAGGGAACGTGATAGGCCACTCTGAACAGATGTGTTTTCAGCCGCGAGACATGCAGCCCCTGTGACTCGAACATAGTATTTGAGCATGCTCGGATAACACCTTATCCTAGCACATTCACTCATCACTAATTCTGACATAAAGTATCATGTTTCTAGCTCATTTTTACTGTACATTGAACACTGTGAAAACAAAACCCAAAAAACAATGTTACTTTTTTTTCACAATTTCATTCCATTTGTAGTTTTTTTTTTGGGGGGGGGGAAATCATGGCGCTGAGTAAAACTGCCACTGAAAACTATTTAAGGTGGTATGGTGGACAGCAAGCCTAAGTTTTGTGACCCTTGACTAAGGTTTGGGAATGGGTGGTCGGCAATACCAAGACAGGTTATTACATTTGGGGTTATTCAGTTTGAAAAAAATGAAGACTTAGAGGTGACGTTATTACAATCTACAAATATATATGATCGGACAGTACAGAGATCTGTATAGTGATTTTTTATACCTAGGCCTGCAATGATGATGAGGGGGCAACTTATTTGTCTAGAGCAGTGTTGGCAAACCTTTTAGAGACCGAGTGCCCAAACTGCAACCCAAAACCCACTTATTTATCTTAAATACTGAATACTGAGGTTTTAGTTTAGAAAAAAACAACTCATGCAGAGACCAGACGGGGGCAAGGGAGCAGGCGGTAGCAGCAGAGATCAGGTGGGGCCAGCAGAGAGCAGCAAACATCCCTTTAGGGCTATGCTATAGTATGACAAATGTATGCTGAAAGAAGCATTCTTAGTATCAGTTCAGGTGGAATAGATTGCTATCAACTGGAAATTGGATCCCTTGAAAATTTGGGAGCCTATAGGCCACAAATTTCCATGTCTTTGCCATATTCAAATATAGTATGAACAGAATATAAAATATACACTGCTCAAAAAAATAAAGGGAACACAAACAACAGATTATAACTCCAAGTAAATCAAACTTCTGTGAAATCAAACTGTCCACTTAGGAAGCAACACTGTTTGACAATCAATTTCACATGCTGTTGTGCAAATGGAATAGACAACAGATGGAAATTATTGGCAATTATCAAGACCTACTCAATAAAGGAGCGGTTCTGCAGGTGGGGACCACAGACCACATCTCAGTACCAATGCTTTCTGGCTGATGATTTGGTCACTTTTGAATATTGGTTGTGCTTTCACACTTATGGTATCATGAGATGGACTCTACAACCCACACAAGTGGCTGAGGTAGTGCAGCTCATCCAGGATGGCACATCAATGCGAGCTGTGGCAAGAAGGTTTGCTGTGTCAGCGTAGTGTCCAGAGGCTGGAGGCGCTACCAGAAGACAGGCCAGTACACCAGGAGATGTGGAGGGGCCACAGGAGGGCAACAACCCAGCAGCAGGACCACCACCTCAGCCTTTGTGCAAGGAGGAACAGGAGGAGCACTACCAGAGCCCTGCGAAATGACCTCCAGCAGGCCACAAATGTGCATGTTTCTGCACAAACGGTTAGAAACCGACTCCATGAGGATGGTCTGAGTGCCGAACGTCCACAGATGGGGGTTGTGTTCACAGCCCAACACAGTGCAGGACGCTTGGCATTTGCCACAGAACACCAGGATTGGCTCCACTAGCGCCCTGTGCTGGCCCGCCCAATCTCCAGACCTGAATATGATTGAACACATCTGGAATATCATGTTTTGCACCATCCACCAGCGTCACATTGCACCACAGACTGTCCAGGAGTTGGCGGATGCTTTAGTCCAGGTCTGGGAGGAGATCCCTCAGGAGACCATCCACCGCCTCATCAGAAGCATGCCCAGGTGTTGTAGGGAGGTCATACAGGCACATGGAGGCCACACACACTACTGAGCATCATTTCCTTGTCTTGAAGCATTTCCACTGAAGTTGGATCAGCTTGTAACTTCATTTTCCACTTTGATTTTGAGCATCATTCCAACTCCAGACCTCCGTGGGATATTAGTTGTGATTTACGTTGATAATTTTTAGGTTTTATTGTTCTCAACACATTCCACTATGTAATAAATAAAGATTTACAACTGGAATATTTCATTCAGTGATTTCTAGGATGTGGGATTTAAGTGTTCCCTTCATTTTTTTGAGCAGTGTCTATATTTCTGTAGAGTGATTATTGTGATTCACTTTATTTATTTATCAGCACATTCAGTATCTTTCTCAAAATAAGGAGTGTTGCTAAAGTCTATTTAACATCATCAGATGTACGCCTGGTTCAGACGGGCATATACGAATCGGAATGCCTGGACTGACCACTGGTCTGCAAAACCGAACTTACAGTTTCTTGTACACAAGTGAAACTACATGTCGGGGTCAGAGTACTCGGAGTCAGTTCATATTTGAACTGTGAAATATGCCTGTCTGAAACCAGCTGTAATCCAGAAGTTAAGCATACACTATTGGATTCGATTTTTAGCAAAAATTTATTCTAAATTCAAATTCTGTTTTAGCACCAATTTATAATTTCCACAAGGGGTAATAGGAGGAAATGGATCCCATAATTTGTTATGCAATTTTTACTGAACGTGGCAGAAACCCATATGTCGTTGTACACTCCTGTTTGAGCACACGGCAAGGATCGGATAGGAAGGAGCGCTACTTGGCTTTTAGAAAGTAGATTCCATTTGAACAGATTGTGGGTGTCATTAGGCAAGCCTCTGAGGTGTAAAAAAAAACAGAAATTCCCTCTCCCACATTAGCTAAGCTCCTGAGTTGTTAAAACAGCAGATACCCCCCCCCCCACACACACACGCACACACATTAGCCAAGCCCCTGAGGTGCCAGATCAGTAGAAGCCCACCTAGGTAACCCATATTGGAAACTTTATTAGGGAGCTATTTTATAACAGTGGAAATATAACATTTTAGTGGTAAAAATATAATTTTTGCATCTTCTGCAAATTTGTCAGTTAAACAGCAGTTAATATGTGAAACTGGACCCCACAATTTCTCCTGAATGCGGTGATACCCCATATGTCACCAGAAACTGTTGTTTGGCTGAGAAAGTGTGAGTGCTATTTGGCTTTTGAACCACAGATTTTGCTAGGATAGTTTGCTGGCAACATTTGCTGAGCCCCTAGTGTGGCAGAACAACAGACAAACCCCAAAAGTGACTCCATTGTAGAAACTACATCTCTCAATAAATTAATCTAGAGGTGCAGTGACTATTTTGTAACATCCCCTCTAGGGTTCATTCTGGAGAATTGCAAATATGTCAGTTTAATGCCCATACATTGTGCCCCATACAGTGTAGAGTCCACATATATTGTAGAACCTCCATACATTGTGCCCAGCTTGTTCATCCAGCAACACACACTCTGTAAATTGTTAATTGGGCTCTCCCTGCTACAGTAATGCCAAACATGGGGCCACTTACTGCAGTTTAGGCACAGTGGGGCTCAGAAGGAGGGCGGAATTAGATTTATGAGCACAGATTTCACTGGATTTTATTTGAGGGGGTGGGTGAGCCGTTGCTTTTCAAGAGTCTTTGTTCTACCAGTAACGTGGGACCCCTTATATTCCAATGATATATCGGCGCCGCCGTGCATTAGTCACAGCTGTGTGACCGTCACAGCACATGCATGGAGAGCCTGTGTGTTGGGCTGTCCATGCATGTGCTGTGACTGTCACACAGCCGTGACACATGCAGCTGTGGTGCCGATCAGCTGATTGGCCGGCCCGATCCAGGAAGCCGAGTTCCTTCTGCATCTTTTTTGGTAGGCGGTATAGCTTGCTGAGTAAGAGTGAACCCAAACAAATTTGCTTAACTCTATATATGAGGAGCTGTGGTGACCATACTGTATGTGGGGCTGTGGAGATAATTATACTGGGGGCTCTGGTGAACATACTGGATATGGAGCTGTGGTGAATATGGTACTGTTTGAGGTGCTTCTTGTGGGCCATAATACTGTGTGGGGTGCTGTGAGGGCCATCATAGTATGGACGCTGTTTTGGACATCATACTATTTATGGGGGTCTGTGGTGCACATCATACTATATATGGGGGGCTGTTGTGGTGACCATACTATAGGCGACTTGCTGTGGATATTGTACCGTATAGGCGGTTGTGGTGACCATCATACTGTGTAGGGGGACAATGTGAGGAGTGGTTACAGTTTGAAGAGGGCAGCAACAATTGTAGGCTGCGCTCCACGTCATCCTCACAACCATTACTTACTAGGTATGGGTCGACTTGCGATGTACATGTATAGCAGATGTCAGTAAGGGGTTGAATATAATATAAAGTTAATACACCTATTATTAGTACATTAGCATTTAGCCATATTACAGCTCCTACTTACGCATAGATTCCAATCTCAATACATCTCTCTTTCCTGTAGGGTAAACAATATTTATGCCACTTGTTTTTAATCTATATGGTTTAAAATATGTGCACTTTTTTTTAGAAAGTGCTAACATTTTTATGGTCTTTACAAAAAGGGCATTGCTCAAAGGGTGACTAAAGATACATTCCCCAGGGAATCCTGTGAACACCACTCTCAGTAAATGAAAAGTCCACAAATGAGAAGCATGAATAAATGACCAGTAAAAACTGGCCACTTTTGACCTGGTGAGAGGACCTCTTTAAAGTGGTTGTCCAGGCTTTTTTCTTATTTCGAGTGTGTACCTAGGCTGCAGAATGCTGACAGTTTCAACATTCTGCACTGTTGCCTAGATATCACACTTCAGCAGGTGACCAGCTCTCCTGATTCTAGAGGAGCTGGTCACACTCTGTCTGGACACAAAAGACAGCATGCCCCCAGTCTCTGCCAGACTCCCCCAGTCCAGTCAACTCTTAGCAGGGACAGACAGAAAAATTGAATGTGGAACAAGAAGCACAAAGCTGAAAGCTCCTTCCTCCACCGTTCAATCTCAGCAAAGACTAAAGATACTGCTTTGCTTGTAAATACATGCAAGAAACAAAAATCTTTAAATAATTCACAGGCACAAAAAAAATCTAAAACTGTACATTACATGTAAAAGTGATTATTTTAACTACTATGCTACATATCCATGTAACAAGGACTAACCTTATGGACGAAGATGGGATTTCAGAATTAATATTAACTCTAAAACACTTTACAGAACATTACAGAGATGAATCATGTCAGATATTGTCATTACAGAGATGGAATTGATGTCAGATATTGAGGAGGAGATGCATAAATAGAGTCTATCTTCTTACTGAAATATTTCTAGTTAGATGAATTTGGATCTAGTTTATAGTGACATATTGTGACAGTATCCCTTACCTTTCACCTGCTAAATATTGTGGGCACATTCTTGTCTATAACATTGCTCTGAGCTACAAGCACTACACTTGGACATGTGCTATATGCGCTACGTTTATTTGAATAGTTTTGTATATTTCCCTATTCCAAGATGTTGCACATCTATGAGCATTTGTGACAACGCATGCGCGTCTTCTCTCCTTGATTCGTGACTTGACAGGGCAACTGTCGCATTACACTAGAACAAGTGCCTTACAACAGGCAGCAGACAATTATTCATCGATAAGGTAAGCTTTGACACCTGGCCAGCATCCACTGAAGCATTTGCCTTGCCTCCCAGTTTAGCATACCCCAAATAATCAGTTTGGTAAAAAGCATAAAGCATGTTGGGGTCTGAGGTGCAGGCTACTGCTCAGGAACATTATCTGTACTTTTTAATGGTCCATATCAATTATATCCATTTGTATTTCCAAAGTATTATGTTTAAGAGGTATACTGTGCCTGGCAACATTAAGCTTTTATAATTGGAACACATCTTTTAGACACCTCACTGCTTTCAAAGCCTAAAGCTGTTAAAAGAAGTGACAAAAAACGGAACATACACAGAAGTCGTTTTGACACTGCTGTGTTATGATCATTAATTTTTTCTTTTTATAGCAATTTTTGGGGGGCAGGTGACAGGCTGAATCCATCGGAAAAAGACATCATGTGCACATACACTTATGTGGATTCAGAAGGGTAACGTATCTTCTTGCGAAGAGTGACATGTCAAGCCTGACATGCCAGGGTGAGGAGACTTTTAAGCCGCAATGCTCCTTTGGGAAATATGTCAATTGTCTCTTCAGAGAGGAAGAGGAGTAGAACTCTAGTGCCACCTATAGGAAGTAACAATCATAAAAGTTAATGTTGACTCTCCAATGAGCCTTGTCTCATGACTTAGGGTAAAAGCCCAAACCAAAATCTCAATAATCTCAATTTGCAAATTGAGAATCTGGTTTTGTCTTTTATCCTAAAGGTACCGTCACACATAACGATATCGTTAATGTTATCGTTGCTTTTTGTGACGTAGCAACGATATCGTTAACGAAATCGTTATGTGTGACAGCGACCAACGATCAGGCCCCTGCTGGGAGATCGTTGGTCGCTGGGGAAAGTCCAGCACTTTATTTTGTCGCTGGATCTCCCGCTGACATCGCTGAATCGGCGTCACACACTGTGTTCACTGGTAACCAGGGTAAATATCGGGTTACTAAGCGCAGGGCCGCGCTTAGTAACCCGATGTTTACCCTGGTTACCGTTGTAAATGTAAAAAAACAAACACTACATACTTACATTCCTGGTGTCTGGTCATGTCCCTTGCCTTCAGCTTCCCGCACTGATTGGTGAGCGCCGGCCAGCCGTAAAGCAAAGCACAGCGGTGACATCACCGCTGTACTTTACGGCCGGCGCTCAGTCAGTGCTGGAAGCTGAAGGCGAGGGACACCGGGAATGTAAGTATGTAGTGTTTGTTTTTTTACATTTACAACGTTAACCAGGGTAAACATCGGGTTACTAAGCGCGGCCCTGCGCTTAGTAACCCGATGTTTACCCTGGTTACCCGGGGACTTCGGGATCGTTGGTCGCTGGAGAGCTGTCTGTGTGACAGCACTCCAGCGACCAAACAGCGACACTGCAGCGATCGACATCGTTGTCGGTATCGCTGCAGCGTCGCTTAGTGTGACGGTACCTTAAGTCATGTGACAAGATTAGTTAAAGAGTAGATATTACATTTTAGGATTGCTACTTTCTATAGGTGGTGCTAGAGTTCTAGTCCTCTTCCTCTCTGAAGAGACAATTTGCTTACCCTTATGCTAACTCTGGAGTGGATTAGGATTGCAGTGATCTCTTATGGCTACGCAGACTTTGACTGATGGGAGATTTCTTTAGATTTTGAATGGAATGACCTTTTAACATTTTGTGATAAAATGAAGCTCAGTTTGGTTATTATTAGTGATGAGCGAGTATGCTCGTTACTTTGGTGGTCTCCGAATATTTTGACATGCTCGGAGATTTAGTTTATGTTGACGCAGCTGCATGATTTGCAGCTGCTAGACAGCTTGAATACGTGTGGGGGTTGCTTAACAAACAGGCAATCCCCACATGTATTCAAGCTGTCTAGCAGCCACAAATCATGCAGCTGCATCGACAGAAACTAAATCTCCGAGCACGCCGAAATATTCGGAGACCACCCGAGCATACTCGGAGAAACCCAAGTAACCAGCATACTCACTCATCATTGATTATTATCAATAAATCATACTTAGAGAATAAGAAGAAAATTAAATGAAAGCCCCAAAGAATATCTATTAGTACACATACCTTTGAGCCAGTGAATTAACCCACGGATTTATGCCAGCTGTCAATACAATAAGCCACGTGGAAGCCATTTCTGCTATCGGAGGTACATTGTAAGTTTGAAATATTTCACAAAAGCTAATTGTGATAAATGGAACCCAGCATACTAGAAGATACACTAGGATTGAAGCAAAAACATTAAAATATTTAATGTCAATTTTTGTATACTTTTGGTAATCATACTGACATACTAAAGTAAATACATATAATCATTTAAATAAAGTGATAGATATGTAACTAGCCATAAATGTTGTTGAGGGTTATAACTAAAGGAGTTTTGCACTTAACCCCTTTTCTAATTTTTTGTTTTCATTTTTTCCTTCCTTTCTTCTAAGAGCCATAACTTTTGTATTTTTCAATTCACATAGCTGTATGAGGGCTTGGTTGTACTTTTGAATGACACCATTAGTTTTATCGTGTGATGCACTAGAAAGCGGGAAAAAAATTCCAAGTGCTTTCAAATTGCTGCTTTGTAGTGAAAACCACAGTCTGATAGGTATTGTGAAAATCACAGAGGTATTCAGCAGACCCCCAGCTGTCATGGCAACCCACAGGCCTCCCTCGATCACGTCATGGGCACGCTGATGTACCCCCTGTCGGCGTGTGTTAAATGTCACTATCAGAGATTGGCAGGCTTTTTATGGACAGGCATTTAACAGGCTAACAGCCATGGGTGGAGTGGCTGTTAATGACAGATGATTGCTGAATTAAACAGCTATCATCTGTTGGAATAGTTGCAGGTTTGGCTTTCAAGCCCACATCAATGGCAGGGGCAAGTCTAATGACATAAATGTACACCAACTCTACTTTTTTACATGACATAAAGACGAGGCACAGCTGGAAGAGAAGCCAGACAGAGATCACAGCTACACAATTTGCAGCATTAAAATGAATGGTTCTGTCATGAGTTTTGTCTGAATATTGTTTTTTTTTTTAGATTAGATCTACTTCCCATGATGAGCTTTTGCTGAGTTTATATAACTTTATTGATATAGTCATGTGGTTTTGATCTGTTTGAATCACGCACCGCTGGTCAGTTTACGCTGACTAAAAAGAAGCCCATTGGGCAGGAGTTTTCTATAAATCACATCTACTTTCTGGGAACTTTAAGACACTGCATTTTTGATGCAGCAATAATACACAGGGTCAAAAACTCTCCAAAATGCATCATGTGCACACAACGTCAGTTTCAGGTGGATTCTACCGGGAAACTTCCTGAAAAAGTGCTAAATAAATGTTCAAAAAGATAATTTTGGGGCTTGTATGGTCTGATCTTGTATTGCCGTACATTAGAGCTCTCTCTTTCAGGCCAGTCTCACACATCCAGATAATTCCGGTACCGGAAAAATCGGTACCGGAATTGTCCGTGTGTCCGTGTGCTTACGTTGAACATCAGTGTGGCACACGTGCAGCAGCCGTGTGCCGCCCGTGTGCCGACTGAGGACCACACGGACCGTGCAGGAGACAGCGCTAGAGTTAAGCGCTGTCCCCTGCGTGCGGTGCTGAATGCGGTATTCATCCCTTCTTCCCAGCAGCGTTCGCTGGAAAGAAGGAATGAATAATCGTTTTTATTTATTTATTTTTGTTTTTAAAATAAAGTTGCCGGTAATCTGCCCCCTCCCACCCCCTGTGCGCCCCCCCGCTGGCATTAAAATACTTACCCAGCTCCCTCGGCGCTTACATCCTTTCAGCGTCACTGCTTGTCCTGTATGAGCGGTCACGTGGTGCAGCTTATTACAGTAATGAATATGCGGCCCCACCCCTATGGGAGGTGGAGCCGCATATTCATGACTGTAATGTGCGGCACCACGTGACCGCTCATACAGGACAAGCAGTGACGCTGAGAGGATGTTAGTATTTTAATGCCAGCGGGGGGGCGCACAGGGGGTGTGCAACTTTATTTTAAAAACAAAAATAAATAAAAAAAAAGGATTATTCATTCCTTCTTTCCAGCGAACACTGCTGGGAAGAAGGGATGAATGGGGCTTCAGCACCACACGCGGGGGGGGGGACAGCGCTTACAGTAGCGCTGTCTCCTGCACGGCACACGGACTGCACACGGACAACATCCGTGTGCGGTACGTGTTTTACACGGACCCATTGACTTTAATGGGTCCATGTGATCCGTGCGCTCCCACGAACACTGACATGTCTCCGTGTTTTCCAAACGGACACACGGACCGTGAAAACACGATGACATGTGCAGAGACACATTGATTTGAATGTGTCTACATGAGTCAGTGTCTCCGGTACGTGAGGAAACTGTCACCTCACGTACCGGAGCCACTGACGTGTGAAACCGGCCTCACACCGACAGAATTTCAGTTAAGCTGGAGTCACAGTACCATAGAATACGGCCGAGTGCTATGCGAGAATACATTGCGTAGCACTCGGTTCAGTGTTAATCTATGAGGCAGCTCACTTCAGCATTTATTTTCTCAGGCATATTCAGTGTGCGTGTAAAATCGCAGCATGCTGTGATTGTCTCTGAGACTCGGCCCAGACTCGGCAATGCAAGCCTATGGGTGCGAGAAAAAAATTGCACAGCACTTGGACCATGCGAAAAATCAGATTGTACTCGCATGACACTTGCATTACACTTGTGCAACCCTCAGCAGGGAGACTCAGACTGATTTTTCATACGTTTAGTGTGATTCCAGCCTTAGGCCGGGGTCACACTTGCAAGTGCAGTGCGAGAAACTCGTGTTAGTCTCTCGCCTCAATACCCAGCACTGCCGCCGGCACTCGGACCGGAGCGTTCAGCTGCATAGAAATATATGCAGCCGCATGCTCCGGTCCGAGTTCTGGCGGCAGTGCCGGGTATTGAGGCGAGAGACTCACGCGAGTTTTTCGCATGGCACTCGCAAGTGTGACCCCGCCCTAAGGCTACATTCCCACGATGAGTAATTGGTGAGTAAATTAGGTTATTTGCAGGGATTTTTTTGTGGTTTTGAGTGCAGTTTTTTACATATTTTTTTTTCAAGTTTGTGACTTTGCTGTTTTTGTCTTTTTGGTATGTCATGTTTTAAGTAAAACTTCTTTGTTTTAGGCTACTTTCACACTAGCGTCGGTACGGGGACGTCGCCATGCGTCGGCCCGACGCACGTTGTGAAAAAAATGAACAACGGGGGCAGCGGTTGCAGTTTTTCGACGCATCCGCTGCCCCATTGTAATGTCTGGAGAGGAGGGAGCGGAGTTTCGGCGCGCATGTGCGGTCAAAAGTGGCGGACTCGACGCACAAAAAAATGTTACATGTAACTTTTTTTGTGCCGACGGTCCGCCAAAACACGACGCATCCATCGCAATTCGTCGGCTAATGCAAATCTATGGAGAAAAAACGCATCCTGCGGGCAACTTTGCAGGATGCGTTTTTTCTCCAAAACGACGCATTACGACGTAGGTCACACAACGCCAGTGTGAAAGTAGCCTTAGATATTTTCTAGTATTAGACTTTTAAAAAACTTTATTGATACAGTCGTGTGTTTTACATGCATTTTTAATGTGTTTCCCCAGTGGTACCTGCATATCTAATGCAATTCTATGAAGAAAATCTGTGCATAAAATTCAGCGTACCCTCAAGAGAAAATTATATGCTGTGGTTTTCACTGCAGGTGAAATCCACAGGTGAGTTTACACAGCATAAAAACGCACAGTGGGCATGAGATAGATCCCATCCACTTTGCTGGAACTGTAAGATGCTGTGTTTTTCTGCAGCAAAAATATGCAAAATTCAAAATAAAAAATACACCAAAAACTCTTTGTTGGAACTTAACCTTTAGGCCAGGGTCACACTTGTGAGTTCAATGCAAGAAACTCGCGTGAGTCTCTCGCATCAATTCCCGGTACTGCCGCCGGCACTTGGGACCGGAGTTTGCGGCTGCATGCTTCGATCCAAACTGCCGGCGGCAGTGCCGGAATTGATACGGGAGACTCGTGCGAGTTTCTCGCATTGAACTCGCAAGTGTGACCCAGGCCTTAGGCAGTGCTTACATAAGTGTCTAACACGCCACCATGCCAGGCATACCTGGGGGTCAATGTTTGATCTCCGGTTGCCATGACCATTATAATGGGTTACTGTTGGGCTTTGGGAGTCCCCCTTCCTTTCCCAGCCTTCTAAATACGGTGGTCACTACAGAACATGGCATCTAGGGGGCTAAACAGCCAGGATTGGTTCTGGCATTGATTGTTGCTGTTAGAGCCGAACTATCAGTCGGATCGAGCTCCCGCAGTGATTGTACCCGACACAGCACCTGTGCCCATATGATCATATAGATATATTGGTATGTCTATTTGCGGGAACACTTACTCAAATAAGATGCACTAATATGTCCGGAAGTGTTTAAAGGGGACTGGACTCAGGATGATTTCACAATACAGATTACATAGTATTATTACATAGAACATGTACACAGTTTGTATTGTGAGATCTGGTGAGTGATCTGGTGAGAGAGCCACTTTAGTAACAAAACTCCAGTCCCATCTCTTCACAGATGACATTGTTATAATTAATTTAGCAATGAAATTATGTATAATGGATCCATATAAATCCTTTAACTTGCCCCTGTAAAGTTAGGTCAAGGACAGACAACCTTAGATTGCCTCATCTGAGACAATTTGGCTGATTATGCAAATTACACTCTGATTAGAGTTTGATCATAGCGTGATCCAATTCTCTTTCATGAGAAGATGGAAAGAAAAATTTCTCAGTCACTACGATGCATCAGTGAACAGATATCTGACCGCACTCAGATGTCATACAAGTTCAGTCCAAAGTTTACCACTGACTCATTGACTTGCGTGGCCAAGTGCAATCTGAGTATCAGATCCAACTCTGACACAAAACAATTTTTTGCCTTTGACTGACTCTGTCTGAGGAAAAATTTGGACACTTACACAGTCCCATAGACTAACATTGCTCCGAGTGCGTTCTGATGCTTTGTTAGATCACACTCAGACCAACAATACGATCGTCTGCACAGAGCCCTTTTTAAGAGGGTTTTGCTCTCCTCTAGGTCAAACAGCTGGGGCTGAGATCCCAAAGCTTTTATAACCTAAATACTTATGTATACAACATATTCTTGAAAAGGCTATTAGTAACTTTTTAATAGTTCGGCCTGTTTTTCTAGAGGCACAAGATCTAAAGCTACCTGACTACAGTTTGAGGCTGACATCACATCAGTGTTTCGAGTACCATCATTCTGGTCAAAAATAGGACAGGGAAAATAGAATTCATAGTAGTCACATTCATCAGGGGAGGTCACAGACGGAAGAAGCCCCCTGCATGCAAGAAAAGTGAGTGGGCCCTTTGAAGTAGAATGTCTCATCATAATGCACCCCTTGGGTAACGAGGTGCTTGTTGCTTTGGAGGTAGAAGTAGTCCCTCTTCACATCTCGGGCCCCTGTGTGACCGGACAAGTGTCACCAATGATATGTCATAATGTCTGAACTTCTTTTTTGGGGGGGTCACGTCTCATTCCCTCCCAAAAAGAGGAATAATAAAAAAGAGGTAAAAAAAAGTACCCCAAATGGTATGAGCTAAACCTATAGCTGATCCCATAAACAAGCCTTCACACAACTCCACAAAAAAGTTACAGTTAGGTCCATATATATTTGGACAGAGACAACATTTTTCTAATTTTGGTTATAGACATTACCACAATGAATTTTAAACAAAATAATTGAGATGTAGTTGAAGTTCAGACTTTCAGCTTTCATTTGAGGGTATCCACATTAAAATTGGATGAAGGGTTTAGGAGTTTCAGCTCCTTAACATGTGTTACTCTGTTTTTAAAGGGACCAAAAGTAATTGGACAGATTCAATAATTTTAAATAAAATGTTCATTTTTAGTACTTGTTTGAAAACCGTTTGTTGGCAATGACTGCCTGAAGTCTTGAACTCATGGACATCACCAGACACTGTGTTTCCTCCTTTTTGATGCTCTGCCAGGCCTTCATTGCGGTGGTTTTCAGTTGCTGTTTGTTTTGGGCCTTTCTGTCTGAAGTTTAGTCTTTAACAAGTGTAATGCATGCTCAATTGGGTTGAGATCAGGTGACTGACTTGGCCATTCAAGAATATTCCACTTCTTTGCTTTAATAAACTCCTGGGTTGCTTTGGCTTTATGTTTTGGGTCATTGTCCATCTGTAGTATGAAACAACGACCAATCAGTTTTGCTGCATTTGGCTGGATCTGAACACACAGTATGGCTCTGAATACCTCAGAATTCATTCGGCTGCTTCTGTCCTGTGTCACATCATCAATAATCACTAGTGACCCAGTGCCACTGGCAGCCATGCATGCCCAAGCCATCACACTGCTTCTGCCATGTTTTACAGATGATGAGGTATGCTTTGGATCATGAGCTGTACCACGCCTTCGCCATACTTTTCTCTTTTCCATCATTCTGGTAGAGGTTGATCTTGGTTTCATCTGTCCAAAGAATGTTCTTCCAGAACTGTGCTGGCTTTTTTAGATGTTTTTTAGCAAAGTCCAGTCTAGCCTTTTTATTCTTGAAGCTTATGAGTGGCTTGCACCGTGCAGTGAACCCTCTGTATTTACTTTCATGCAGTCTTCTCTTTATGGTAGATTTGGATATTGATACGCCGACCTCCTGGAGAGTGTTGTTCACTTGGTTGGCTGTTGTGAAGGGGTTTCTCTTCACCATGGAGATTATTCTGCGATCATCCACCACTGTTGTTTTCCGTGGGCGCCCAGGTCTTTTTGCATTGATGAGTTCACCAGTGCTTTCTTTCTTTCTCAGAATGTACCAAACTGTAGATTTTGCCACTCCTAATATTGTAGCAATTTCTCGGATGGGTTTTTTCTGTTTTCGCAGCTTAAGGATGGCTTGTTTCACCTACATGGAGAGCTCCTTTGACTACATGTTTACTTCACAGCAAAACCTTCCAAATGCAAGCACCACACCTCAAATCAACTCCAGGACTTTTATCTGCTCAACTGAGAATGACATAATGAAGGGATTGCCCACACCTGTCCATGAAATAGCCTTGGAGTCAATTGTCCAATTACTTTTGGTCCCTTTAAAAACAGGGTGGCACATGTTAAGGAGCTGAAACTCCTAAACCCTTCATCCAATTTTAATGTGGATACCCTCAAATGAAAGCTGAAAGTCTGAACTTCAACTGCATCTGAATTGTTTTGTTTAAAATTCATTGTGGTAATGTCTTTAACCAAAATTAGAAAAATGTTGTCTCTGTCCAAATATATATGGACCTAACTGTAGGTAGTTTTAGAATGGGATGACAGGCCAATTTTTTTTAGTAGTAAGACATAAAAAAAGAATACATACATTTGATATCACCGCATTCATACTGACCTGGAGAATAAAATTAAATGTTATTTTTACTGTAAAGTAAATAGCGTAAAAAAGCATAAAAAAACTAACTGCGGGTTAGCTTGTTTTTTTTTTTAAATTCAACAACATTAATTTTTTTTTTCCATTTTCCAATGGATAGAAGGTAAATTAAATGATTATATTTAAAAACTACCGTACATTTGATCCTGCTGAAAAAAAAAAACAAGCACTCATAAGGTTATCCTGCTGGTTACCCTTGGTCAAGGCTTGTGAACAGCTGTGTATTGGACACTGTCAGCATCTCCACAGAGTGTCCATTAGGTCGGGATCACACATACGCGAGATACGGCCGAGTCTCGCAGGTGAAATCCCTCCTCTGGCGCAGACATAGAGGTCATCGGAAAATTGCGGAGACATATGTGATTTTGATCCAAGTGTTGGATCAGAATCGTCAATGCAAGTTAGTGGGTCCGTGAAAAAAAATCATACCACACTCGGATGACATTTGAGTGCATTCTGAACGTCATGGACTGTCAGATTGGAGAAGATGGGGAAAACTTTTTTTTCTTTCATTTCTCCACATACGAGAAAATCAGATGCCACTCGGACCACTCTATGATCAGGGTTGCCAACTGTCTAGAAACTCCAGGACATTCCGTAAAAATAATTAAGACACTTTTTTTTTGCGCTGTCAGTAAAATGAATTAAGGCATCTGTGATTTTTTTTTTTGAAGTTGAAGAAACTTCTATAGATTACTTTGATTGTAATTATCATCATTTGCAGTTTACAGTGAATGCAGCCGATGTCTTCAAGTCAGAATTATGGACTATAGACATGGAACGCTTGTAATCAGATTGATTTATTCTGGTCTTCCATTGGGTCCGTAAAAAAATATTTTCTGTTCGGGATTTTTTTGATAAGCTGTCCAGAAAAAATAAAAAGTCAAGTTGGCAACCCTGACTCTGATCAAACTTTGATCAGAATAATCGATACTTTTCTCGTACTTGAAAAATCGGACATCTGCATGAGCCATACTTAGAGGAGACACCCACCGAAGCCTGTATTCGTACCTTGCCCATCCTACCCTCTCCACCTCTTTATAACACATGGACGTCACACAGACTACACAACAGCGCAGCGAGCTGGACCATCCACATTGGGACAGAAGCCAACGGCGAACAATAGTTGCTGGTATATGAAATTTAGACAATATATCTTCATTTATCCAACTCACTTCTGGCTTCCATCAACAATGTTTGTTTTCCAGTTCACTGTGCTCTGCAGTTTTATGTTGGATGCTAACGGTTAACAGCAGAATCGATGCCGTGAAGATGGGCACTATCCAAGTCGTCACCGTTCGGAATCATTCAGACGTTTGTTTTTTCTCACAAGTGTTCCCTCCCAAGTTTTTCAAGCATAGAACACTCACCCATTATGGTCTATGCTGCTGTTTACATTTTTGTTTTTTTGACAGCCAAAAATCAACCATGCAAATCTATGTGTCCATAGACAGCACATGTATGCCAGGCTTTGCAATTTGTCATTTTTTGCATATGAGCAAATCACTGATGAAACACTGATCCTAAAAACTGGTACACGGACCAAACACTGATATAAATGGGTATTTTTTTTTTCACTTATATGATAAAAAAAATGGACATCTAAATGAGGCCTTAAAGGGACACTGTCACCTGAATTTGGAGGGAACAATCTTCAGCCATGGAGGCGGGGTTTTCGGGTGTTTGATTCACCCTTTCCTTACCCCGCTGGCTGCATGCTGGCTGCAATATTGGATTGAAGTTCATTCTCTGTCCTCCATAGTACACGCCTGCGCAAGGCAAGATTGCATTGTGCAGGCATGTATTACGGAGGACAGAGAATGAACTTCAATCCAATATTGCAGCCAGCATGCAGCCAGCGGGTAAGGAAAGGGTGAATCAAACACCCAAAAACCCCGCCTCCATGGCTGAAGATTGTTCCCTCCAAATTCAGGTGACAGTGTCCCTTTAAGGAGATTCAGAGGGGGCTGAACGTGACAAGCAAGATGCGGTAACACTTTTTCTCAGGTGTATGTGAACTAACGTTTGGTTACAAAGGTAAAAGGGGGCGTTATAAAGTGCTGTGGTCTCCTGGGGGCCAAAATCTTCACCTTATAGCAGGCACAAAGTGACCTCATCGCCCTGAATGGATGTTACTGTCTTGATTTAAAAATGAGAAATGGAAACTAATTGTTCAATAGAGGCCGGGGACTACCAACTCTACCGGGGAGAGACTGAAAAGTCTCTCCCCATTTTGCTGACAGATAGAGAAATGGAGAAAAATGTTTTAATACATGACACAGTTCAGCAATGAGTAATGGTGTGTGCACACATTGTCTTTTAAATGGAATGGTAAAACTGGAGAGACAAAAAGTGCAAATAGTATCTTATCTGATAACACTTTGTTACAAAGGTTTTGTACCTCGAACAATTTTGAGCGTTCCTGATAGATTTTTGTCATGCTGATTTCAGAAATGACTTTAGATTTTTCCTCTCATGTAAGGTTTTTGAGAAATGATATGAAACAGGATAATATTCAGTTATAAGTCTAAAGGTACCTTCACACTCAGCGACGCTGCAGCGATACCAACAACGATGTCGATCGCTGCAGCGTCGCTGTTTGGTCGCTGGAGAGCTGTCACACAGACAGCTCTCCAGCGACCAACGATCCCGAGGTCCCCGGGTAACCAGGGTAAACATCGGGTTACTAAGCGCAGGGCCGCGCTTAGTAACCCGATGTTTACCCTGGTTACCAGCGTAAAAGTAAAAAAAACAAACACTACATACTTACCTACTGCTGTCTGTCCCCGGCGCTCTGCTTCTCTGCACTCCGCCTGCACTGACTGTGAGCACAGCGGCCGGAAAGCAGAGCGGTGACGTCACCGCTCTGCTTTCCGGCTGACCGACGCTCACAGCCAGTGCAGGAGGAGTGCAGAGAAGCAGAGCGCCGGGGACAGACAGCGGTAGGTAAGTATGTAGTGTTTGTTTTTTTTACTTTTACGCTGGTAACCAGGGTAAACATCGGGTTACTAAGCGCGGCCCTGCGCTTAGTAACCCGATGTTTACCCTGGTTACCAGTGAAGACATCGCTGGATCGGTGTCACACACGCCGATCCAGCGATGTCTGCAGGGAGTCCAGCGACAAAATAAAGTTCTGGACTTTCCTCAGCGACCAACGATCTCCCAGCAGGGGCCTGATCGTTGGTCGCTGTCACACAGAACGATTTCCTTAACGATATCGTTGCTACGTCACAAAAAGCAACGATATCGTTAACGATATCGTTATGTGTGAAGGTACCTTTAAAACTCATATGAACATTTTCTGAAACAGTATAATCTGAATTTTCCACTGAAATAACATAAATCGCTGATCTACACATATGCAAGCACTTATTATGCGAATTGCGCGCAGGCACAGTGAATCATTCGGCTGACCATGTACGGAGCATACCACATCTCCTGGGCAGGGGAGGAATCAAAAGACAATACTGACATTACAGCAGGGGATCACAGCAATGTGTCACTAAAAATGCATTTTCTACATTCTCACTTGGACTTTTTTCCAGCCAATCTTGATGCCGTTAGCAATGAACACTTTTAAAGATTTCACCAAGACATTGCGCTGATGGAGAAAAAGACAAAAGGTACCAGGGAAAGTGGAGTACGTCAATGCTGGCTGACTATTGCAGGAATCTTATTTGAGTAGCATCTGACACAGATGAGAAACAAAAGTCGCCTGCAAAACACTTTTGAACAATTGCTTTTGCTACTGACATCGATACATATGTATGTAGTGTCTCGGACGTCATAATGTAGACTATAAACTGTTGTTTCATAACCCCTTACTGCCAGCTGACGGAATAGTACGTTAGCTGGCAGTATCCCCCGCTTTGAAGTGGCCTCCAGCGGTGAGCCCACCTCAAGGCTGCGACATGTCAGCTGTTTTTAACAGATGACATGTGACCGAAATAGGCACGAGAGGAATCGTGATCCACCCGAGCCTATAAAGTAGTTAAATGCCGCTGTCAAACTCTGACCGCGAGCATTTAAGTGCACTTCCGGACGTCCAGAAATGCGCGCAGCGACGACCCCCGTTGCCATCACAACCAGAGATCTCCTCGTGACCTCTATGGTTGTTGATGGCAGATTGCTATGAGCACCACCCTGTGGTCAGCGCTCATAGCAAGCCTGTAATTTTGGTTGCATAGAGGTTATCTGAGCATTACCTCAATGTAGCAGAGCCAATCACGCTATATCAGCTTTTACTCTCCTATGGAGGCTATTGACGCATGCCAAAATTTAAAAAAAAAAGTGTTTAAAAATATTTAAAAAAACCATAAAAGTTCAAATCATCCACCTTTCGCCCCAATCAAAATTAAAAAAAAAATCAAACCTACACATATTTGGTATCGCCGCATTCAGAATCTCCCGCTCTATCACTAAAGAAAAGAATTAACATGATCGCTAAATGGCGTAACGATAAAAAAAATCAAAACGCCAGAATTACTTTTTTTTCGCTGCAACATTGAATTAAAATGCAATAACGGGCAAACAAAAGAACGTATGTGCACAAAAGTGGTATTCTTAAAAACGTCAGCTTGTCCCACAAAAATAAGCCCTCACATGGCCATATTGACGGAAAAATAAAAAAGTTATGGCTCTGGATAGAAGGGGAGCGAAAAACAAAAAAATCGAAAAAAGCTCCGGTCATGAAGGGGTTAAAAACCTTACGTGATACAGACTTTTGGAGCACATATTCCTGTTCAGCATATCAAAATCTATAAGATAAAATAACATTTTCTTAGGGGACAAGAACTTCCCTAAAATTTGTTGCGCAGTGTAACCAAGTGGTCTTTAAATATTACAAGGTCTGCTCACCTGATAGGGTTGTGACATTCACAACTTCTATAGAAGCATATAAAGGCTGCAGCTGGACACCAAGGAGATACATTGCAACGAATGAGGAATACGGTGGTTCAGAGTCCGCGCTGCCCAAGGTTCAAAGATATGCGGTTTATTATGTCAACGCATTTCAAGATTCTCAAACCTCTTCATCAGGACCAAAACAAAATGATAAGATACAACTCAAAAAGCACGGGAATATATGGACAACGAACCCTTGCAGTCATATTTGATGCCACGTCATTGTAGCAGATGCAAAGATTGCAAGCAGAATAAAGCAAAGTATGTAACTGTAAAAACAAAGTGTATGTAATTGTGACAGATGTATAAAGATAAAAAATTAAATATACACACGTGGTCAAAATTGTTGGTACCCCTCGTTTAATGACCAAAAAACCAACAATGGTCACAGAAATAGCTTGAATCTGACAAATAAAAGATCTATGAAAATGAACAAATGAAAGTCAGACATTGCTTTTCAACCATGCTTCCACAGAATTTAAAAAAAATAAAACTCATGAAATAGGCCTGGACAGAAATTATGGTACACCTGAAAATAAGATGACAAAAAAGACATGTTAAATCAAGGTGCCCACTAACTAGCATCACAGGTGTCTACAATCTTGGAATCAGTGAGTGGGCCTGTATATATGGCTACAGATACTCACTGTGCTGTTTGGTGACATGGTATGTATCACACTCAACATGGACCAGGCGGAGGAAAGAGTTGTCTCAGGAGATTAGAAAGAAAATTATAGACAAACATGTTAAAGGTAAAAGTTATAAGACCATCTCCAAGCAGCTTGATGTTCCTTTGACTACAGTGGCACATATTTATTCAGCAATGTTAGATCCATGGGACTGTAGCCAACCTCCCTGGACGTGGCCGCAGGAGGAAAATTGATGACAAATCAAAGAGACGGATAATACGAATAGTAACAAAAGAGCCCAGAAAAACTTCTAAACAGATTAAAGGTGAACTTCAAGCTCAAGGATCATCAGTATCAGATCGCAATATCCGTCGTTGTATGAGCCATAGTGGACATCAGTGTTGAAAAAAAAAATCATAAAAAAGCCAGACTGGAATTTGCCAAACTACATGTTGACAAGCCACAAAGCTTCTGGGAAAATGTCCTATGGACAGATGAGACAAAAATGGAACTTTTTGGCAAGGCACATCTGCTCTATGTTCACAGATGGAAAAATGAAGCATATCAAGAAAAGAACACTGTGAAACACGGAGGAAGCTCTGTTATGTTCTGGGGCTGCTTTGCTGCATCTGGCACACGGTCTCTAGAATTTGTGCAGGGTACAATGAAATCTGAAGCCTATCAAGAGATTCTAGAGAGAAATGTTCTGCCCAGTGACAGAAAGCTTGGTCTCAGTCGCAGGACATGGGTCTTGCAACAGGATAATGGCCCAAAACACACAGCTAAAAACACCCAGGAAGGGCTAAGAGGAAAACTAAGAGGACTATTCTGAAGAGGCCTTCTATAAGCCCTAACCTAAATCCTATTGAGCATCTTTGGAAAGAGCTGAGATCACCGTTTGGAAAAGGAGACCTTCAAACACGGGACAACTGGAGCAGTTTGCTCTTGAGGAGTGGCCAAAATACCTGCCGAGAGGTGCAGAAGTCTCATTGACAGTTATAGGAATCGTTTGATTGCAGTGATTGCCTCAAAAGGTTGTGCAACAAAATATTAAGTTAAGGGTACCATCATTTCTGTCCAGGCTGTCCAGGCTTCTTTCATCTGTTGTGTTTGAAACTGTTAAACTGTAAAGCGCTGCGGAATATGTTGGCGCTATATAAATAAAGATTATTATTATTATTATTTTATTCTGTGGAAGCATGGTTGAAAAGCAATGTCTGACTTTCATTTGTTCATTTTCATATATCTTTTATTTATTATTACTTTTGACAGATTCAAGTTATTTCTGTGACCATTGTGCGTTTTTCTGTCATTAAACGAGGGGTACCAACAATTTTGACCACGTGTGTATGTATGTCGCATTTTACAAAAATATATTTTTTAAGTATGTTGTCATGTGTAAAAATTCGGGGGATCAAACTCATTCTTAAAAATTGGAATATTTGGTGTGTATGCCAGGTGAGACACTAGTGCAGTTGGCATACACACTGAACACTCCAACATTGTCTTTATATTCCCGCAATTTTTAAGTTGTATCTTATCATTGTGGTTTGGCCCTGATGAAGAGGTTTGAAAATGTTGAAAAGCGTTAAATTAACATACTAAACCGCATTCCTGCTTCACCTTCATGTGTGATTATAGCTCTAGCAGCGTGGCCTCCGTATTACCAGAATACCACCGTATTCTTCAATTATTGCCACGTTGTTGTTTTTTGACATCGGTGCACTGATGAGTTTTACTAGGCAAAGCTGCTTTAGGAAGACGTTGGTGGTCATTTTCCTAAGGTCTATTGCAATATCTGGCAGCCAATGGTAATGATCCCATGCTCTTCTATACATTGTAATAGTACAGATCAGTTATCTTTAGTGATGTACAGTGAATAAATAGTGATTCTCTCAGTCATGCTTCTCAGAGCTCAAAGTTGTAATACAGGAAATAAGGCAATTTACACTTACCTATAATTGCAAACAAGTCTTTAAAGGAATTACTATATACACTGTGTGCAGAATTATTAGGCAAGTTGTATTTTAAAGGATTATTTTTACTATTGATCAACAACTATGCTCTCAATCAACCCAAAAGACTCATAAATATCAAAGCTTAATATTTTTGGAAGTTGGAGTTTTTTTTTTTTAGATTTGGCTATCTTAGGAGGATATCTGTTTGTGCAGGTAACTATTACTGTGCAGAATTATTAGGTAACTTAATAGAAACCAAATATATTCCCATCTCACTTGTCTATTTTCACAAGGTAAACCAATATCACTGCACAAAATTTAGAAATAAACATTTTCTGACAAGCAAAAACAAAATCCCCCCAAAATAGTGACCAATATAGCCACCTTTCTTTATGATGACACTCAACAGCCTTCCATCCATAGATTGTTAGTTGCTTGATCTGTTTACGATCAACATTGCGTTCAGCAGCCACCACAGCCTCCCAGACATTGTTCCGAGAGGTGTACTGTTTTCCCTCCCTGTAGATCTCACATTTTATGAGGGACCACAGGTTTTCTATGGGATTCAGATCAGGTGAACAAGGGGGCCATGTCATTATTTGTTCTTCTTTGAGACCTTTACTGGCCAGCCACGCTGTTGAGTAGTTGGAGGCATGCGATGGAGCATTGTCCTGCATGAAAATCATGTTTTTCTTGAATGATACCG
Source organism: Ranitomeya imitator (assembly GCF_032444005.1). Lineage (NCBI taxonomy): Eukaryota > Metazoa > Chordata > Amphibia > Anura > Dendrobatidae > Ranitomeya > Ranitomeya imitator. The sequence continues at coordinate 694,560,932 of NC_091282.1, read as the reverse complement.
ACTTCTTCCTGTACTACTGCTTGAAGAAGTTGTCTTCCAGAAACTGGTAGTAGGTCTGGGAGTTGAGCTTCACTCCATCTTCAACCCGAAAAGGTCCCACAAGCTCATCTTTGATGATACCAGCCCATACCAGTACCCCACCTCCACCTTGCTGGCGTCTGAGTTGGAGTGGAGCTCTCTGTCCTTTACTGATCCAGCCTCTGGCCCATCCATCTGGCTCATCAAGAGTCACTCTCATTTCATCAGTCCATAAAACCTTTGAAAAGTCAGTCTTAAGATATTTCTTTGCCCAGTCTTGACGTTTTATCTTATGTTTCTTTTTCAAAGGTGGTCGTTTTTCAGCCTTCCTTACCTTGGCCATGTCCCTGAGTATCGCACACCTTGTGCTTTTTGTTACTCCAGTAACATTGCAGCTCTGAAATATGGCAAAACTGGTGGCAAATGGCATCTTGGCAGCTTCACGCTTGATTTTCCTCAATTCATGGGCAGTCATTTTGCACCTTTTTTGCCCAACATGCTTCTTGCGACCCTGTTGGCTATTTGCCATGAAACGCTTGATTGTTCGGTGATCACACTGCAAAAGTTTGGCAATTTCAAGACTGCTGCATCCCTCTGCAAGACATCTCACAATTTTGGACTTTTCAGAGCCCGTCAAATCTGTCTTCTGCCCCATTTTGCCAAAGGAAAGATAGTTGCCTAATAATTAAGCCACCTTATATAGGGTTTTGATGTCATTAGACAACATCTGTCCTCATTACAGAGATGCACATCACCTGATTTACTTAATTGGTAGTTGGCTCTCAAGCCTGAACAGCTTGGAGTAGGACAACATGTATAAAAAGTATCATGTGATCAAAATACAACTTGCCTAATAATTCTGCACACAGTGTACATGTCCACACCGGCCAGCAATTGCCCATGTCGGCTAAACGCTCAGAAAGTTAAGTAAATCGATATTTAGGCAAGCTTAAAAATTATCATTCTTTGTATCACATAGTCATAGGTAATCAGTACATGTCCCCGTCCTGCTGATAACATAATGTTCTATGCGCACAGCATAATTGTAGTCAGGTATGTAATGATCACAGTCTCAGAGGGTACAACTTAGCTCATGCAGGAGGGGGCCCACCGACACCAGCATGTATTTGAACTGGATGTGCTTCTGAGGACACATATTCAGCTGAATTACATTGAGGTGCAGAGACCCGTCTGATCCCTGTAGCACAATACAAGCTGCCAGCCAGTCATAGGTTACATCTGACTTTGGCGTGCAATTCACTGACTATGCATGGCAGTGACGTCATACACTGGCACACTGAAGTCAGCTGACGGCTCCCGCACTGGCTACAGAAGAGGACGATGCGTGGTATGGGAGTGTGGGAAAGTGGGTAGAATTCTTTTTTTTAATGCGATAAAGAACAGCTGCAGAACAGGGAACATATATATATATATATATATCAGGATGGACCCAGGCTGGGGGCCATATATACCAGTATATGGGTCTTATAAACCAGGATGGGGCCAGGATAAGAGACAGATATACCAGGATGGGAGACTTATATACCAGGAAGGGGGACATATACATCAGGATGGGCGTAGGATGGAGAACATGTACACTCCCTGACAGAAGTTTTGTCGCTTATCCATTGTATGTAAATAAAAGCTTATAACCTGACGTTAAATTCATCCATTGGTTGTATAAATTATTCTTTTGATAGCTGAAACCCTCCGAAATGTGGTTTAGGTTAAGAAAATAAATTGGCATCAATGCAGAAATATTGATCAGTTAATGGACACAGAATGGTCAGATTTTGGCAAGACAGAAGTTTTTTCACCCACAGAAAGTAATGTGATATTCAAACAAATAATTAACTTAAAATACAAATATATGTTGCATAACATTGGTGAATGAAGTTGTGGTGCTATAAGTCATATTTAATATTTTGTGTGACTTCCATGAGCTTGAAGGACTGCATCCATGCGGTTCAACAATGATTCATACAATTTGTTAATGAAGTCATCAGGAATAGCAAAAGAATGCAGTCTTACTTTCCTCCCAGAGCTCATCTAGAGTCTTTGGTTTTGTCTTACAAGCTTTCTCTTTCATCCTACCCCAAACATTCTCAATGATGTTCATGTCTGGTGACTGGGCTGGCCAGTCCTTGAGCACCTTGATCTTTATTGTCTGGAGGAACTTTGTTGTAGAGATGGATGTCTGAGATGGAGCACCATCCTGCTGCAGAATTTGACCCCTTTTATGATTTGGAATATAAGAGGTAGCTAATACTTCTTGATATTTTAGGCTATTGATATTGCCTTCCACCTTGCAAATGTCTTGCACACCCCTATACTGAATGTAACCCCAGATCATGATCTTTCCACCACCAAATTTAACTGTTTTCTGGGTGTATTTTGGATCCATACGGGCTCCAGTAGATCTCCTGCAGTATTTGCGGCGGCTGTGGTGTAATTCTACTGAAGATTCATCAGAGAAATCCACCTTCTGCCACTTTTCCAGCATCCATCTGTTTAGCAGGCTGTGGGATTTTGCAAATGCCACACAGTTTTTTATTTGCCTGTTGTTTAGTGCTGGCTTCTGGGCACGGATTCGACCATGGAGGCTATTTCAAGACAGAATCCTTCATACTGTTCTAGTTGACACAGGGACTTGAGGTGACTAGGCCTCTTGGAGCTCTGCTGCAGTTTAAGAGGGGCTTGCTTTGGATTTTCCAACCAACAAACATTCCTCCTGAGTAGTTGTCTTGCGGGGTCTGCCGGACCTGGGCTTGTCAAACACATCTCCAGTCTCTTGAAATCTTTTTGTAATTCTTTGTACTTGACGCTGATACACATTAAAGGTGCCAGCCACTTCTGCAGTGGATCTCGTCTTCAGCCTCTTGATAATCCAGGCTTTGGTCGCAGGGTGGATTTTTGGCATGTTGTCAGAGCTCAAGTTGCAGTTCAAGTGAAGGTCTGGGGTGCTGGGTTTCTTTTTATACACATACACTAATTAACAGATCATTTACTGAGCACAGGTGAGGATGTAAACTAAGATTGGGTGCATTATATGACCATGCGACAAAACGTTTGTCTTGCCAAAATCTGACAATTCTGTGTCCATTAACTGATCAATATTTCTGCATTGATGCCAATTTATTCTCTTAACCTAAACCACATTTCGGAGGGTTTCAGTTTTCAAAAGAATAATTTATACTACCAATGGATGAATTTAACATCATGTTATAAGCTTTTATTTACATAACATGGATAAGCAACATAACTTCTGTCAGGGAGTGCATACTAGGATGGTGGACATATATACCATTGTGTGGGACATATATACCAGTATGTGGGTCATATATACCAGGATGGGGCCCAGGATAAGCGACATATATACCAGGATGGGAGACTTATATACTAGGAAGGGGCCCAGGATGGGGGGGGGGCGCATATATAAAATAATGGGGGAGAGGGGCAATCTGTATGCTCTTATAGGGTTTAGAATGCTACAAGGGCTCCCCATACATCTGACCAACATGTGTGGGAAGATACAGGTACAAATTATCTACAGGGGCAGTAATGATCATTTTGTGCCCATGGTAGTGCAGTCAGGCTGTGTAAACAGGCCATTAAACTACTGGCGATCAGGGTTGCCAACTGTCTAGAAGTTCCTGGACAAGTCTGTAAAAATAGAACCCTTTTTTTGCCATGTCCATAGATAAAATCCTACTGAATCTTTCTCAACATTTGGCCACAAACCCCACATTCTTAGTCAAAATGCAATTCATACATGTGTCTGCTGCTGTTTTTACCCCTAAAGTAACCTTTTTGTTGAAGTCGTCCTTTGGTCATTTGACTAATTTCACATTTGATCTTTGTTTTATGGTTGTGTATATTCTTTTAGGTTTTGGCTTAAAAACTTACATGCGGAGACCACAAGAATAAGAGTATTTCGAAAATAAGACCTGATGGGCACATAGTAGCAATGTTGGTCATTGCAAACAAAAGTTCCTCTCTTTGCCTGGTTCCTGGCAATCTGAATGATGGCAAAGTAAAATACACTGATTGCTGATATTGGAGTGAGAACACCACCACTAAGTAGCATCACGCTATAAGCCATGGTTGTTGAGTTGAGTGAGGGCAAACACACATAGGCATCTTTGTTGAAGCTGTAGTCTCCAAAACCCATGAAAGGTAGGGCAGCCAAAACTATGGCGTAAATCCATAGGAAAATCAAGATAATCCAAATACGTCTCTTGGTGACTATTTGAGCATATCGTAGAGGAAAACAGATTTCCGTAAACTTGTCGACAGTTGCCCACACCAGGGAGTTTAATGATGCCAACTGCAATAGAACAAACATGAATCCTGCAAGTTTACAGGCAATGTTGTTATTCAAGAAGGCACCACCTCCAAGGCAGCTGTAAATTGCAACGGAGATGACACTTATTCCAAAAAGCATGTCACATAAGCTGAGATTAAGTATTAAAGCCCAGGTGTCTGTGCGCAGTTTCAAGTGTGAAGCAAATAGTAAAAGTAAGGTGAGGTTTGCACTCACAGCACCAACACTTGTGCTGATTATAAGCGTTGCATAGACAATCAGGACAGATGACATCTTAATCCGAGGATGCAGTTGAAGGTTCTTTACTTCAGGGCTTATGTCCACGTGTTGTCACCATCTCACCTGTAGTGTGCAAAGACAATAAATATATATGTATGAGAACAGTCTTTTTTTAACAAATACGGCTTAAATTCGTACTGTATTATAACAAATCTCGTAATATATCCTATCAAAGAAATTAACTTTTTTCTCCACTTATTAGCCACCTTTCCCTCTGCCTCATGAACTGAACAGACACTCAGAAAAACAGTTTAATCCATGTCCAAGATGAGACAGACATGCAGTTTACTGTAGTGTCAAGATACACAACTGATTTTACTGCATGGAGAGGGGATTGAGGAGCAGGGTGAGAAATCATGCAGAGGGAGACACAAACAGATTGTGTTGAGGATTCTAACAAGCCTTTTAACTCACTGGGGGGCAGACACAGATAATAAAGAGCTTCGTGCATGAAATTGTGTTATCCTATAGTACATCATAAAGGAACTTATTATTTCTCTCTAACAATCCTCCAGGAAATGTGATATACTGTATATAAACATACATACATACAATGGGTGACATTATGTATTGAACATATCACCAATTTGCTAATTTAATATGTTTCTAAATGTGCTATTGACATGAAATTCTCACCAGATGTTGGTAACAACCCATCCAATCCACACAGGCAAAAAATTCAAACCACAGATATCCATAAATTACCTTATGTGTTATAATGAGAAAAGACATGGGAAAAAAAGTATTGAACACATGAAGAAAGATATGCAAAAATCCATGGAAAGTTATGACTCCAGCTGAAATCTATCAGTAATTTGAAAGTAATCCTGCCACTTACTGAAAATATCAGCTGGTTCAACTGATGGCCTACACAAAGTTGCCTCATTACCAAGGTGCCACACAAGAAACCTCTCATGATGGGTAAAACCAGTGAGCTGTCTCAAGACCTTCACAACCTTATTGTTTCAAATCCAGATGTCGAAACAATATAATTTCACGACAAACCGGCCACGGCCAGGTGTTCTCCACAAAAGTTTATTGCAAGGACTGAAGAATTATCAGAACAGAGCCATAGACTATCTGTGGAGAGCTACAGAAAGACCTGGAATCAGGAGGTACAATTGTTTCAAAGAAAACTATAAGAAAGGCACTTAACTTCCATGGCCTGTACGCAGGTTCACTATGTAAGACTTCATTGCTTAGCAAGAAGCATGATCAAGCACATTTAAAATTTGCTCAACAGCATTTAGATAAGCATGTGAAATACTGGGAGAATATAGTCTGGTCAGATAAGACCAAAATTGATTTCAGTAGATACCATAATATATAACATGTAGGCCAAAAGATATTGCATATGACCCCAAAAACACCATACCAACAGTGAAGTTTGAAGGTGGGAACATCATGTAACATAGTTAGTAAGGCCGAAAAAAGACATTTGTCCATCCAGTTCAGCCTATATTCCATCATAATAAATACCCAGATCTACGTCCTTCTACAGAACCTAATAATTGTATGATACAATATTGTTCTGCTCCAGGAAGACATCCAGGCCTCTCTTGAACCCCTCGACTGAGTTCGCCATCACCACCTCCTCAGGCAAGCAATTCCAGATTCTCACTGCCCTAACAGTAAAGAATCCTCTTCTATGTTGGTGGAAAAACCTTCTCTCCTCCATGGTGTGGGAGGTTTTTCAGTATATGGCACTCCCAAGGATGAAGAAAGGATGAATGAACAAATGTGCCAAGACATTCTTGATAATAATCTGCTGCAATCTGCCAGGATGATGAAGATGCAATGATGACGGACATTTCAGCAAGACAATGATCCCAGACACACAGCCAATGAAAAAGATAGCATGAAAATAAGAGTTTGCAATTTTTTTGCTTTTCCTATATGCTGCTTTTCTTCGGCAATAAGAACTCTTCTTGCATTGTTTATAGCTTTTTGTCAAGGGGACTAACCACCAAAGGATGGTCGAACAAACACAGTGTCTGATAGTTAAAGGGCCTCTGTCACCCCCTCCAGCCGTTATAAACTAAAAGAGCCACCTTGTGCAGCAGTAATGCTGCATTCTAACAAGGTGGCTCTTTTAGTTTTTGGTGCAGTTATTCCCAAAATAAAGCGTTTTATAATTTCGCCAAAATACCTTTCTTTAGACAGGGAGGCAGGTCTTAACCCCCCTGCTTGAAACGCCACACTGCCGTCACTCAAATCTTCAGGGGCACCGGGCGCCGCCCCCTCCGCGCTGTTTTCCCATGAAATCCGGCGCCTGCGCTGTTTAGTACTGTCTGGTGCAGGCACAGTGAGCTCTGGCCATCTGATCTCACATGCAGTCTTGCAGACTGCGCCTGCACCAGCCAGTACTAAACAGCGCAGGTGTCGGATTTCATGGGAAAACAGCGCGGAGAGGGCGGCGCCCGGCGCCCCTGAAGATTTGAGTGACAGCAGTGTGGCTTTTCAAGCAGGGGAGTGAGGACCTGCCTCCCTGTCTAAAGAAAGGTATTTTGGCGAAATTATAAAACGCTTTATTTTGGGAATAAATGCACCAAAAACTAAACGAGCCACCTTGTCAGAATGCAGCATTACTGCTGCACAAGGTGGCTCTTTTAGTTTATAACGGCTGGAGGGGGTGACAGAGGCCCTTTAAGTCTTGAAATCTCAGTCACCCCCCTTTTATAAAGCATTCTGTGAGTGAGAATTCGTAGATGATCTTGCAATAAGTACAGAGTGCCAAATCATCACATGAAATTATGAAAACAGAATGCTCATTCATCAGATGAAATTATTTGGCCTGGACAAGAGATCACCATTCTCAGCAGCTCATTCTCAACCTATTCTCATTGATCGACCCATTACAGATTGTTCAGTATGTATCATTGATCATGTCCTGTTCGTCTAAACAGGCAAATAAACGACTGCCAATCGGTAAATTATTTCCAATTGGTGGTCATTTAATGTTGCAAATTGGGGGGTGGGGGTAAACACTCTTAACCACTGCTCATTTCCCCCATAAGCACTGTTATTTCTATTTGTAAATATACACATATTGGTGTAAAAATGCATAAGTCTGAGTTCACACATCCCGTATTCATCCGTTTTAAATGGATCCTGTAAACTAAAAAACTGGATCATTTTCAAACTGATGAAAAATTCATAAGCAATTTAAAATTGACCACATTATTTTGACTTTAATGATTTAACAAATGGAGCCCTCAACAATCAGTTTTCTTAGACGGGATGACGTTGTGCCTGCACATTCCTGTCACCTGAGCTGTGCACCTTGCAGTGATGGGTTTAAGGGGAGTCTCAGGAGCTGAACTCCCGATGATCTGTAATTATAAGGGCATTTAAATATGAACAAAAATGTATACGGGTCAGGGCACACATTGTACTTGTGTTGCGTTTTTTTCTGAGCAGTTTTGTCACAAAGACTTATGGATTTCCTAGTGCCAGGAAAGTGAATGAGATTCCTGAAATTTCGAGAACATGTTGCTTATTTTTGTATTGCAGATTTGCAGCAGATTTATATGTTCAGCGTGTCAATTTTTTTTTTGCTGCAAATTTCACCCATACTAATGAGTATGAGTCTGCAACAAAAAATGCTTGCAAAAAAACTTAACAAAAATGCACGCATTTAAGGGTAAGTTCACACTAGTTATTTTTTTTTTTAGAGTTTGTTTTTCTGCAGCAAAACCTGATCTCCTGGCAGGAAAGAAGCTGCAAAAAAAAGCATGTTTTTCTTGGCATTTTTTATTTGCTTTGTGAGCGTTTTTTTTGCGGCAGTTTTGGCATTCTAGATTTGTCTCTTGTGAATGCTGATAAAGTTTAGTGTTGAAAAAAGTCATATTCCATAGAATCAGACTTTGGCACAAAAAAATGCAGCAAAAACTGATACCTGCGTTTTTGGTGTGTTCTTTTTTCAGCTTTTTTCAACACCCATTCAAGTCAATAGAAGCAAAAGAGAGTATAAATACATTACAGTATGGGATCACAACTGATTCTTACTTTGAGGTAAAACATTGCTTAAAAACAGGCAGGGATATGCTTTATCTTGCAAAAAGAATCATCTGTGCTCCCGTGCTGTAATAACACAGCCATTATGGGCGGCACGGTGGCGCAGTGGTTAGCACAGCAGCCTTGCAGCGCTGGAGTCCTGGGTTCAAACCCCACTCAGGACAACATCTGCAAAGAGTTTGTATGTTCTCTCCGTGTTTGCGAGGGTTTCCTCCGGGCACTCCGGTTTCCTCCCACATTCCAAAGACATACTGATAGGGAATTTAGATTGTGAGCCCCATCGGGGACAGCAATGATAATGTGTGCAAAATGTAAAGCGCTGCGGAATATGTTAGCGCTATATAAAAATAAAGATTATTATTATTATTACACAGTATATACCAGGGGCACATTAATAAGATTATCTCAGCACAGGAACATTATTTTTTAACACATCCAATTGTGAAAATTATTAATATTCCAACATCTAATAATTAAAATGTACTTTGTTTGTGGGAAAACTCCTTCAACCCCTTAGTGACCACCGATAATGTCTTTTTCCTGACCTGCAATATAAGAGACTAGCAGCCCCCAATGGGTGACAATCCAGCACCTGTCGGCTGTACACTATAGCTGACAACTTGCTGCACCAGCTATGATCTGTGTTGGTACCAACTCGTTTAACCCCTTTAATGCTGCTGTCAATAATGACTACAGGTTCTAGATAGTTCTAGGTGGTTATCAGAGTGTGGGGGCTTCCTATTTAACCCTATCGGCACCCTGAGATCTTGATTGTGTGGCCCTGATGTTTGCGATGGCAATTCATGGCCTGATAATGGCCTTAGAATCTGCCAGCTATAGCGGCCTGTGTAGAAGTTATCAGCATTTAGATGGTAAAAATACATTTCTTCATTCCGGTTATGCCATTTTGCATTAATTCCCGAAAAGCACCTGAAGGGTTAATAAACTACCTGGAAGCAATTTTGAATATATTGAGGGGCGCTGTTTTTAAAATGTATCACTTTTGGGGTTACCAATATATAGGACCCCCATTTAGTTGCTTCCTCGAATAGGTCGTCATGGACGTTTCTAAGGTGGCACATATTATCCATTACCTCGACGACTTCTTGTCCCTCGGCCCAAAAGATTTGCCACAGTGTGAATACACGCGGTAGTCCACCTGTGAGAAGGAGAGAGCTGGAGCGAGACACCCCAGAGCCGAGGGGTTAGATTGAGAAAGGAAGAAGGCGGTGTAGCTTGCTTCATGGGTGGGGTACTCTGCTGAGTAGCAGAAATTGCTACTAGGCCCAAAAGGATTTCCTGGGCTAGATGCCGTTAAAAAATAGTACTTAGGTAAACAGGTGGTGTAGCTTGCTTCATGGGTGGGGTGCTCTGCTGAGTAGCAGAAATTGCTGCTAGGCCCAAAGGATTTCCTGGGCTAGATGCCGTTAAAAAATAGTACTTAGGTAAACAGGCGGTGTAGCTTGCTTCATGGGTGGGGTACTCTGCTGAGTAGCACAAAATGCTACTAGGCACAATAGGATTTCCTGGGCTAGATGCAGTTAAAAATTAGTAATTGGATAAACAGGTGGTGTAGCTTGCTTCATGGGTGGGGTACTCTGCTGAGTAGCACAAAATGCTACTAGGCCCAAAAGGATTTCCTGGGCTAGATGCAGTTAAAAATTAGTACTTAAATGAACAGGCGGTGTAGCTTGCTTCATGGGTGGGGTACTCTGCTGAGTAGCACAAAGTGCTACTAGGCCCAAAAGGATTTCCTGGGCTAGATGCAGTTAAAAATTATTACTTAGATAAACAGGCGGTGGGTGGGTGGGCTACTCTGCTGACTAGCAAACACTGAAGCTTTGGAGCAGACCTCTGAATCCCAGGCCATAGTATGAGTAAACAACTCTGCAGACGACCCCACCCACCTGGAATTGACGATGGCAACATCATGTAAAACACAGCAAGGGAACTCAATATAGAGTCTCCATTTTTTCCAAATATTCGGCCACAGACACCAGTTAAGTGGCATCAATTTTGCCAGAGTTTTTTTAAAATGGTTGGTGAGGTGATTTTCAAAAATTATCAAGCTTTTAGTCTCCCCAGGATGACACAGGGGTAGAAAAGTCCTTGCGGATCCAGGATTTGGTCATCTTGATGAACGTTAGTCTGTCTACATTGTCACTGGACAGCCGCGTGGGCTTATCTGTCAGCACACCACCAGCAGCGCTGAACACATGTTCAGAGAGAACGCTGGCTGCGGGCACGACAAGATCTCCAAGGCGTGAGTGGCGAGCTCACGCCATTTTTCAAGATTGGAAGCCCAAAATGAGCAAGGGTCCAGTTCCACAGTCATGGCATCGATGTTAACTTGGAGATACTCTTGTACCATCCTCTCTAGGCGTTGGCTGTGCGTCAGACTTCTTGTCTCCTGTGGCCTTGCAAAGGATGGTCTAAAAAATCTTGAACTATTGGAAAAAATTGCTGTTACCACCAGATACAATGTTACTGTTACGGATTGAGTGATGACTCGATAGTCCCACGGTTGGCAAGTTAGAACTCAGAGATTCACTACGTGAATCACCACTGGTGTTTTGTGGAAAAGCAGATGTAAGATTCTGTAACAGTCTCTGCTGATACTCCTGCATGCGTGAATCCCTTTCTATGGCAGGAATTATTTTGCCAAATTTACTTTTGTACCAGGGATTGCTTACACCTAAAGAACATCTCTAGAATCCGCCCTTTTCTCACCATGGAGACAGCTAAAACCCTCAGTCGCCCTGATCCACTCCCGCCTGGACTACTGTAACGCTCTATTAATTGGCCTTCCCCTCACTCGACTTTCCCCTCTCCAGTCCATCCTTAATGCAGCAGCCAGGGTCGTCCATCTGGCTAATCGTTACTCGGACGCGTCCGCTCTTCGCCAGTCGTTACACTGGCTACCCATTCATTACAGGATACAATTCAAAGTACTTGTTCTCACCCACAAAGCTCTCCACAGTGCGGCACCCCCTTACATCTCCTCCCTCATTTCTGTCTATCAGCCTAACAGACCACTGCGCTCTGCAAATGACTTTCGATTAACCTCTGCACTAATCCGTACCTCCCACTCCCGACTCCAAGACTTCTCCCGTGCTGCGCCAATCCTCTGGAATGCTCTACCCCAAGATATTAGGACCATCCATAATTTGCATAGTTTTAGGCGCTCGCTCAAAACACATTTGTTCAGAGCGGCCTATCACGTTCACTAATCAAAGTCATTTTATGTTTGTGTGTGTGTGTAGCCCATTCACTATCCCCATCTATTCCCCAACCCCTGAAGATGGCTGGACCATGATTGTAAATACATCATTGTAAATACACACCTGTACTTTGCATCTCCCCCACCTCATTGTAGATTGTAAGCTCTCACGAGCAGGGTCGTCTTATTTTGCTTTAATTATTGTATTGTTAACGTTGTTACTTATGACTTTTGTGTTTGAAACTGTTAAACTGAAAAGCGCTGTTGGCGCTATATAAATAAAGATTATTATTATTATTATTATTATTATTATTGTGGCAACCCAGTAGTCGGCAATACTTCGGATTCTGACAATCCGAGGGTCATGTTGCAGGTAGTGCAGCAAGAAGTCACTCATGTATCTTGCGCATCCAGGAGCACCAAGTCCTTGTTGTCTTGGTGGTGACGAGGTGAGAATAGCTTCCTTCGTCTGCCCTCTCCCCCCAACCTCGCACAACAGAAATTTGATCAAGGTCTCCCTCATCTGATGAGTCTTCCATGCCCATCGCCAGTTCGTCCTCCACTTCTTTCTCGCCTCCTGCACCTTCATCAACAGTTTGGCTGCTACCATGCGCCCTCGGTAATCCCTCACCCCCAGCCTCCAATGCCAGCCGCCTTGGTGCTGCCGACCGTCTGGAACTTGGAGATATTATCCCTTTCGCAAACGACTCCTCCTGTTCCTCCTCCTCTTGTTCCACCACCTGACTCCGAATACTGTTTAAGGTGTGCTTTAGCATGTAAATCACCGGAATAGTCATGCTGATAATGGCATCGTCAGCACTAAACATCTTTGTTGCTATTTCAAAACTGTGCAGAAGGGTACATAGGACCCTGATCTGAGACCACTCCTGCAGCGTGATTAGCCCCACCTCTTGATCTCGTTGGCCCAGGCTATACGTCATAACGTATTGCACCAGGGCTCGTCGGTGCTGCCACAGTCGCTGCAACATGTGCAGAGTTGAATTCCACCGTGTGGGCACATCGCATAAAAGCCAGTGAACTGGCAGGCCCAACGACTTCTGTAGAGATGTAAGTCGTTGAGCTGCGGTCTGCGAGCGGCGGAAGTGAGCACACAGTGACCGTGCCCTCTTCAGAAGCCCATCTAGTCCGGGATAGTTGAATAAAAATTGCTGGACAACCAGGTTCAAAACGTGAGCCATACAAGGCACGTGTGTGACATTGCCCCGGCGAAGGGCCGCACCCAGGTTTGCAGCATTGTCGCACACGGCCTTCCCTGGCTGCAGGTTGAGTGGAGACAACCATTGATGGAATTTGGTCTCCAGAGCTGACCACAACTCCTCAGCTGTGTGACTCACATTTCCCAGACATTTCAATGTAATCACCGCCCGATGCCGTTGAGCCCTGGTGACAGCATAGTAAGGAGGTGGGCAGGATTCCTTCTGCGCAGTTAGAACACGGGTGGCATTACCAGACAAGCTTTGGGTGCAGGTGGAGGACCGAGAGGAGGATGAGGAGGCAGAAGCAGTGGAGGAACTTCTAGATACAGAGGATCGACGAGCAACTTGAGGGGACGGCAAGACTTGGACGGCAGCTCCTTCTCCTCATGTCATCATAGTTGCCCAGTGCTCAGTCACCGACATGTAACGCCCCTGTCCATGTCTACTCGTCCAAGTGTCTGTGGTGAAATGCACCCTGTCACACACACAGTTTCTCAAGGAAGCGGTGATGTTGTGTGCGACATGCTGGTGTAGTGCAGGCACAGCTTTCTTTGAGAAGTAGTGGCGACTGGGCATCTGGTACTGGGGCACTGCGACGGACGTAAGGTCTCGAAAATTCTCTGTGTCCACAGGCGGAAAGGCAGCATTTTTGTAGCCAACAGCTTGCAGATGGTGAAATTCAACCTCTTAGCTTTGTCATGGCTAGGAGGAAATGGTCTTTTACTTGTCCACATCTGAGGGACTGAGGGCTGGCTGCCGTGCTTAGACGGAGTTGAGTAGGGTGTCCCCGGCAAACTGCTGGTCTGTGAGGAAGGTGCAGGTGGAGATGTTATGTTGCCTTGAGCAAAAAGTGGTCTCGATGTCGGAGAGCGCTCAACACCAGCAGGTGTTTCTAATTGCAAATTTCCTGATGACCTGCCAATCACACTGGCTGTTGCGGGTAAAGAGGTGGAAGGTCTGTGTCCAAAACCATGTGCGACTGCTGTCCCCACAGTCACAGAATGAAGAGGACACGGATGCACTTGATGGGGCAGACGGTGGTTGACCTGGCCCAGTAGGCCGCATTGTAGCACAGAGAGCTTCCCACTGCAACTTATGCCTCATATCCATGTGACGGTTCATGCATGAAGTACTCAAGCTAGTCATTTTTTGGTCTCTACTGAGATTTTGGTGACAAATCTTACAGACAACATGAGTTGGGTCATCCTTTGCGATGTCAAAAAATGCCCAGGCTATGCAAAGCTTAGAGCCCGTGTGACCTGAAGAGTCACCATGACTTCAGCTCAGAGGCACAGTTGGGGTTGAGGATGCAGTTGTTGACATGCTTCTAGTACTCCGTCTCTGTCCAGGAAGGCGCAACCTAACCTCGTCGTCAGACTCTTCACTAGCATCCTTCTCCACCTCCTCTGCTGACCTCATGGACTGGCAGACTGTGGGTTGACAGTAAGTGGGGTCTCCCACCTCATCATCATCATCCTGTGTGTTCTCACACCCGTCGTCCTCAGAGCCAACCTCTTCCTGCCCTGACCGAAAAGCCAAGTTTTCGTTCCAATCAGGTATCTCAGTCTCATCATCATCTTCCTCATTGTCTCCACCAACAGGAGTTACAGTTTGGCAACGAGAGTCTACATTATGCTCAGAACCTTCTTCATCTGGGCCTGGATCCGACTCACAAAGATTCTGGGCATCAGTGCAGATCATTTCCTTGTCTGGATTCACAGAAGCTCTGGAGCAGACCTCTAATTCCCAGGCTATAGTATGAGTAAACAGCTCTGCAGACTCAACCATCTGTGTTACCCCATACTCAGATGGGCAGCTGGAGACTTGGGAGCTGTGAGGAAGCAAGTGCAATTGGGGTGACAACTCTGAGGACTGGAGTAGTTGTGAAAAACCTGCTGTTTTTGTGCCTCATCTGGAATTTTTGGCGATGCTCATAGCGATGGTCATAAGAAAGGGATCATATCAGATTGTCCACGAAATGAAGTAGACATCTTACTTTGGCTGGAAGATTGGTCTTTCTTTTACAGATGTTACTGTTGCTTTAACACCTACCCCACGGACACAACCTTTCTTCCCTTTCCAACACGCCTATTACCCTTTTCACCAGCAGCAGGCCTTTTGCCACTCATTTTGGTGCTTAACTAATTGGCAACTCTGTATCTGTAGTTGTTGGCACAACAACCGATGGATGAAAACAAGCAGAACTGAGTGGCCAAACTGTGGTACAAGGCCTAAAAGGATTTACTGGGTTAGATGCAGTAAAAATTTAGATACACAGGCGGTGTAGCTAGCTTCACAGGCAGGCTACTCCACTGATGTGCAGACACTGCTACTAAGCCCAAAAAGATTTACTGGGTTAAATGCAGTAAAAATTTAGATACACAGGCGTGCAGACACTGCTCCTAGGCCCAAAATAATTTACTGGGTTAGATGCAGTAAAAATTTAGATACACAGGCATGCAGACACTGTTCCTAGGCCCAAAACAATTTACTGGATTAGATGCAGTAAAAATGTAGATACACAGGCGGTGTAGTTAGCTTCACAGGCGGGCTACTTCGCTGACGTGCAGGCACTGCTCCTAAGCCCAAAACTATTTACTGGGTTAGATGCAGTAAAAATTTAGATACACTGGCGGTGTAGTTAGCTTCACAGGCGGGCTACTCCGCTGACGTGTAGACACTGCTCCTAAACCCAAAACTATTTAGTGGATTAGGTGCAGTAAAAATTTAGATACACAGGCGGTGTAGCTTGCTTCACAGGCAGGCTACTCCGCTGACGTGCAGACACTGCTACTAAGCCCAAAGAGATATACTGGACAAGATGCAGTAAAAATTTAGATACACAGGCATGCATATACTGCTCCTAGGCCCAAAACTATTTACTGGGTTAGATGCAGTAAAAATTTAGATACACATGTGGTGTAGCTAGCTTCACAGGCGGGCTACTCTGATGACGTGCAGACACTGCTACTAAGGCTGGGTTCACATTGCGTTAAACCCGCCCGTTAGACGGACTACGTTACACCGCGGCATTAACGCGGTGTAACATAGTCCGTCAATGCCGCCATTCAATGCAAAGTCGGACGCATCACTAACACATGCCCAAAATGGGCATGCGCTAGCGATGTGCCATCATTGAGTGATGGACCCCGAGACGCGGGCTGCAGCGTTTCCGGGTCCGTCACAGCTAGCGCAGATAGAGCTAGCAGATGCTCTATCTGCACTGGCATGCTTCTATACCAGCACTTGCATTTACAGCAGCCCGTTACTGTATGTGTTGAACGGGCTGCTGTAAGCGCAATGTGAACCCAGCCTAAACCCAAAACAATTTCCTGGGTTAGATGCAGTAAAAATTTAGATACACAGGCGGTGTAGCTAGCCTCACAGGTGGGCTACTCAGATGACTATCAGACAATGCTACCAACCCAAAAGGATTGGCTGAGCTAGATTACACCAAATGCTGTGACAAACACTTGCAAAGCACTGGCACAGACCTGCTTGGCAAAAAGTGCTAGGAACTGCTTTAACCTACACTGAAAAGGACTGATATTACAACTAGTCCCAAAACCTATCTCTCTGAAAAGTAGCTCCCAAAAAAGACTCTTAGTCTGTATAGCGCCCACAGCAGCAGCGGTGCCGTCTAACACTAAGCTGCAGCAGTGAGGAAATGGTGGCGATGGGGAAAATGTCTGGTTCTTATTGGGCAAGGACATGTGACATACACAGCCAATGACACATGCCCTTGCTTGTGTGCATCACATGCACATTGCTGTGTGTGTGTGCACTGCTGATAGGCTGAGAGACTGTAGATGCGGGAAAGAAAAAAAATGGAGATCGGCATTATTTCAGCACAGATCTATCCCCCGCCCCCACCCACTATACACTGAAACAGTCTATTAACAATGATAAACAGTTTTAATGTGCAAATCAAGTTAGGCTTTTGGTGAACGAACAGTTATCGAACAGGAACTCGAACAGCCGAATTTTAAGCAAATTGTTCGAGTTTGACGAACGACTCGAACACCGCCCAAAACAGCTCGAATTTGAAATTGGCGAACAGTTCGACTCGAACACCGCTCATCTCTAATACTTACCTTCTGATGGCCCACGGAGTCCTCCCGGCTCTCAGCGTTGTACGTGGCGGCTTCCGTTCCAAGGGAAGCATTGTGCGAATCACCTGAGATGATGACGCGATCTTGTGACCGTGACATCACAAAAGTCCTTGGCGCAAAGCATCCCTGGAAACGGAACGTATCGGGAGCACGGATGAGGAGATCGGGGGTCGTCGGAAGGTGAGAATAACCATATTTTTTATTTTTTTTAATTATTTTTAACATTCTATCTTTTACTATTGATGCTGCATAGGCAGCATCAATAGTAAAAAGTTGGTCACACTTATCAAGCACTATGCTTGACAAGTGTGGCCAACCTGTTAATCACTTTTCCAAGCGATGCTTCAAATCACTTGTAAAAGCGCAAGCATTCTGCAAGCTAAAAACCCTTGCAAAATGCTTGTGTTTTGTGGGAAAACGCATGCGAATGTGGCATGCTTTTTTTCCCGCGGCAGGGAGTTGCGGAAATGCTGTGGACATTTCCGCAGCTTTTCTGCAACGTGGGCACATAACCTTAGCGCCATCAATTTTAAGGAAGGTTCAGTTAATATGCACTGCTCAAAGATAAAGGGAACACTTAAACAACACAATATGACTCCAACTCAATCACAGTTATGTGAAATCAACCCATCCAGTTATGAAGCTACACTGATTGTGCATCAATTTCTCCTGCTATCTTGCAAATGGAACAGATAACATGTAGAAATGATAGACAATTAGCAAGGCAACCCCTATAAAGGAATGGTTCTGGGGGGGAAGAGGGGTGACCACAGACCATTTCTCTGTTCTCGTCCTTTGTGGCTGTTGTTTTAGTCATTTTTCATTTTGTCATTGTCCTCCACCCCTAGAGATACAGTATCATGAGGCAGTATCTACCAACCACAGAAGTTGCTCAGGTAGTGCAGCTCATCCAGGATGGCACATCCGTGCGAGCTGTGCCAAGAAGGGTAGCTGTGTCTGTCAGCACAGTGTCCAAAGCACGGAGCAGATACCAGGTGACAAGCCCGTATACCAGGAGACATTGAGGGGGCTTTAGGAGGCAGCAACCCAGCAGCTGGACCGCTACCTCCTCCTTTGTCCAATGAGGAATAGTGTCAGAGCCCTGCAAAATGATCTCCAGCAGGCCACTAAAATCCATGTATGTTTCTGACAGTTTGAGCAGTCTCCATGAGGGTGATATGTGTTATGAACAGGTAATTCAGAACCACAATGGACCTTGAAGTTCAGAGCACACAAGGTGATCTGACATTTACCAAAAACATAGGACGAGCTCTGAGACGTGGAAACTCTGCTGACCGCAATCCCTAATCCTAACACACCACACTAGAGGTAGCCGTGGATTGCGCCTAACGCTCCCTATGCAACTCGGCACAGCCTGAGAAACTAACTAGCCCTGAAGATAGAAAAATAAGCCTACCTTGCCTCAGAGAAATTCCCCAAAGGAAAAGGCAGCCCCCCACATATAATGACTGTGAGTAAAGATGAAATACAAACACAGAGATGAAATAGATTTAGCAAAGTGAGGCCCGACTTACTGAATAGACCGAGGATAGGAAAGATAGCTTTGCGGTCAACACAAAAACCTACAAACAACCACGCAGAGGGGCAAAAAGACCCTCCGCACCAACTAACGGTACGGAGGTGCTCCCTCTGCGTCTCAGAGCTTCCAGCAAGCAAGAAAAACCAATAAAGCAAGCTGGACAGAAAATAAAGCAAACAAAAATAACACAAGCAGAACTTAGCTTATGCAGAATAGAGAGGCCACAGGAACGATCCAGGAGGAAGCAAGACCAATACTAGAACATTGATTGGAGGCCAGGATCAAAGCACCAGGTGGAGTTAAATAGAGCAGCACCTAACGACTTAACCTCATCACCTGAGGAAGGAAACTCAGAAGCCGCAGTACCACTCTCATCCACCAAAGGAAGCTTATAGACAGAACCAGCCGCAGTACCACTCACGACCACAGGAGGGAGCTTGGCCACAGAATTCACAACAGATATGAGGGCCTGACGTCCACATTTGTGTCATTTCTTTGAAGGGCCAAACAGCCCTCCATGTGCTAGCCAGAGGTACCCTGGCTGCCATTGGGTACTGGGATGAGATCCTCAGACCCATTGTGAGACCATATGCACATGCAGTCTGCCCTGGGTTCCTTGTGATTCATGACAATGCTAGGCCTCATGAAGCTGAATTGTGTCAGCAGCTCCTGCATGATGAAGGTGTAATAAGGTGGCATGACCGAATCCATTTAAAGCAACAGGCCACAACACTCTGGCCCCTTGCACATAGAACATGTTCCAAATTATTATGCAAATTGGATTTAAGTGTCATAAAGGTTTAATTGTTTTTTTGTTGTTTTTTTTTTCAAATAATCTCATGGATGGTATTGTGTCTCAGGGCTCAACGGATCACTGAAATCAATCTTAAACACGTGTCATAATTAGTTTTCCAGGTGATTCGAATTAAGGGATTAAAACATTAGATATTTCCTGAAAACTTAAGCATGATCATCGTACTGTTAAGAGATTTGTGGCTGAATCTGAGCACAGACGTGTTCGTGCTGATAAAGGCATAATGAGGAAGGTTTCTGCCAGGCAAGTTCATCGGATTAAGAGAGCAGCTGCTAAAAAGCCATTACAAACCAGCAAACAGATATTTGAAGCTGCTGGTGCCTCTATAGTAACTCGAACCTCAAGGTGTAGGATCCTTCAAATGCTTGCTTTGGTTCATAAACCTACTATTCGGCCACCCCTATACATTGTTCGCAAGCAGAAATGGTGGCAGTGAGCTCAGACATACATGAAGACTAATGTTCAAGCAGTCTTGTTTATTGATGATTGTCGAGCAACCCTGGATGGTCCAGATGGATGGAGTAGTGGATGGTTGGTGGATGGCCACCATGTCCCAACAAGGCTGCGACATCAGCAAGGAGGTGGAGGAGTCATGTTTTGGGCCGGAATCATGGAGAAACAGCTGGTAGGGCCCTTTAAGGTTCCTGAAGGTGTGAAAATGACCTCTGCAAAGTATATAGAGTTTCTGACTTGACTGACAACTTTCTTCCATGGTATAAAAAGCAGAAACGTGCCTTCAGGAGCAAAATCATCTTCATGCATGACAATGCCCCATCTCATGCTGCAAATAATACCTCTGAGTCATTGGCTGCTATGGGCATAAAAGAAGATAAACTCATGGTGTGGCCACCATCTTCCCCTGACCTCAACCCTATAGAGAACCTTTGGAGTATCATCAAGCAAAAGATCTATGAGGGTGGGAGGCAGTTCACATCAAAATAGCAGCCCTGGGAGGCTATTCTGACTTCATGCAAAGAAATACAAGCAGAAACTCTCCAAAAACTCACAAGTTCAATGGATGCAAGAATTGTGAAGGTGATATCAAAGAAGGGGTCCTATGTTTTGAATCAGATATTTTTATTAAACCATCAAAATTGTGCATAGACAATAAAAGGAATAGTTTGTTTTCAGCAATATACAAATACACAATACTTTTTTTTTTTGTTAGAAAACTTATTTAGTCCCAAACCAAACTCCCACCCCCCTTCCCCCCACCCACTAGAGACCTGTCAAGAGTCATCCCCCACTAAATTATCACATACAAAAGTACAAGAAGAGGAAGATGACTTGTCAAAAAAAATATTTCCATAGGGGCAAAAGGTCTTCAGGTCACATTGATTCAAGCCACGGGCTCCACAACCTGTCAAAGAGGTCCATCTTATTCCTCCTAACGTAGATACTCTTCTCCAAAGCAATGATATGGTCCACTTGCTTCATAAAGTCTCTCCTTGTTGGTGGCTCTTCCCTAATCCAGAATTTGGCGATCAACTTTCGCGCAATAAATAACAGTCTAGCTATAACCGTTTTATACAGCTTATCAGTTATTACCTCCTCCACATAG
The DNA here is from genome assembly GCF_032444005.1 of Ranitomeya imitator. Lineage (NCBI taxonomy): Eukaryota > Metazoa > Chordata > Amphibia > Anura > Dendrobatidae > Ranitomeya > Ranitomeya imitator. The sequence goes on along the minus strand of NC_091282.1, from coordinate 694,539,830 downwards.
CCCAAAACACATACCAGAGGATCCCGAGGCACATTACAACTATATGCCAAACCCACTTTATTCAACACCACCACCCAAAAGGAGGACAGCCTGGGGCACTGCCACAACATATGAAGGATGCCTGCTTCGGACTGCGAGCATCTAGGGCATTCTGAATTAGGCCTTAATCCGGCTTTGAACAACATGTCTGGGGTTCTGTAAGCCCTATGAATGACAAATAATTGTGACAGCCTACCAGGCTCACTCATTGATATCTTGGGCACATAATCCAATACTGATTCCCATCGGTCATCATCAATCGCCCCCAGGTCAGCCTCCCATTTCGCCCTTGCTCTAATAGGGTGCTCCGCCAGAAAAGAAAATAGAAGGAATTCATATATACCCGAAATCACCCCCTTCGTGCCTCCCCCTTCAAGGATAAAATCCAGCATAAGATCCACCTGGATTTCAACAGGCCCTCTCTTACACTGTGCCCGGTACGCATGAGAAAGACGACGGTATTGGTACATCTCAGACTCCGGGAGTAAAAATTCTTCCTGCAATATCTCAAAGTCTCTAATTCTACCCTGATGTAAAATCTGGCCCATCCGAGAGATGCCTGCCTCCCTCCAAATATGAAATCCCTCCATCTGTCTAAACTCCTGTAGGACACAGTTGTTCCAAATGGGTGAGAATCTAGTGAGTGCCCGTACACCCCTAATTCCTTTAACTTTATCCCACACCTTGTGAATGAGCCTTACAGTGCAAAATTTAGAACCTTTCTCACGGAAATGTCCCCCCTCTAGGCCCTCACTCAACACCTTTGTCCCAATCAATGATCTCAGGCTGCAAGGTGCCCGCATCCCACCTGACCCATCTCCCCATCCCTTGAAATGCTGACACTGTGAGGCCAAAAAATACAACCACGGATTGGGCAATGCCACCCCTCCCTCCGTCTTTAGTCTCTGTAGGGTTTCCTGTTTAAATCTGGGGCTCTTCCCACCCCAGATCAGCTCACCAAACAAAGATCTAATCCTCCGAAACCTATTCTGCGATATCCATATAGGGGAATTGTGCAACACATAGAGTAACTGCGGCATCACAATCATCTTTATCAGGTTAATCCTACCAATTACCGATAAGTGTAGCTTTTTCCACGCCTGGACCTTGGTACGTATCTTACGCAGAAGAGGTGCCAAATTCAGTTCCTCAAAGCTAGTCAGAGGGAGTGCGATCTGAATCCCCAAGTACTTAAATTTCTCAACTAGCCTCAACCTTGTGACAGAGTCCCCCCCATCACCGTCCCCACTATCCCCATCTATCAACATCATATTCGATTTGTCCCAATTGATCCTTAAGCCCGAATAACTCCCGAATTCCTCAATAATGGCCTCCGTCTTTACCAAGGTCCCCTCGGAATCCTCCAAGAAGAGCAGGATATCATCAGCGTATAACGCTACTTTTTCTTCCGCCTCCCCGTACATAAAACCCTTCACCTCCCGGGACCCTCTGATCTTTGCGGCAAGGGGTTCCACCGCCAAGGCGAAGAGCAGCGGGGACAGAGGGCAGCCCTGTCTAGTACCTCTAGATAAAGAGAAAGTCTCAGAGAGAGCGTCATTCACTCTAATTTTGGCCACCGGAGAAGAGTACAACAGCCGCACCCATGAGATAAATTTAGGTCCAAACCCCATTCGTTCCAGTACTGACCACAAATAACTCCACTCCACGCAATCAAAAGCCTTATGAGCGTCCAAGGATACCACAACCCGTTTGCCAACATTGTCAGAAGGGATTTGCAAATTTAAAAATAACCTTCTCAGATTAAGTGCCGTTGATTTATTGGGCATAAAGCCTGACTGATCCGGGTGAACCAGTCTGTCAATCACCCTAGATAACCTGTTTGCCAGAGCTTTTGCCAGTATCTTAATGTCAGCCGTCAAAAGTGAGATTGGTCTATAGGATTCTGGTAATTGTGGGTCCTTGTCGGCCTTAGGGATAACGACCACGATAGCCTCTCTCATTGAAACAGGTAACTCCCCTCTTTCCAATGACCTATTATACACCTCCGACAGTTTGGCCAACAAAGTTTCTTTCAATACCTTGTACATCTCAGCTGGAATACCATCCGCCCCCGGAGCCCTACCCCCAGCAACCCCCGCCAAAGCGGCCCCCAATTGAAGGGGTCCTATGTTAACATGTAACTTGGCCTGTTAGGAGGTTTTGAAGTTAAATGGCTTTTTTGTTCTGTGAATGTGACCTCCTAATGCTGCAAATTCCACAAATGAGCATTTTCAGTTCTTTAAAACATATCAAATGTTAAAAACTTCTACTGTGCCTAATCATTTGGAACAGTGCATTTTGAGTTTTTATTAATTTTGGAGATTACCGGTATACTGTTATCATTGGGAGGTTTCTTCAATAAAATTCGATGTATAATCTAACGGGTGATGACTTTTATTAGACTGACAGTCATTTGCACCGACCATTTAGGAAAATCCGAGAAAAATGTAATTTGCATAATAATTTGGAACATGGTGTACAACAGACAGGACAGATGCAGTCCCATGCAATTTACCTGTTCTTCCCGGTCACTGCAGCACGGGCACCAGGGGTCCAAGAAAACAACTCAGTCACAGTTGTAATCCAACAGGAAAAACATTTTTATTGTTGAAAAGGAAGATGCAATAAACTGGATAAAACTTCCTGCACTCTCCCTAGCCACCTTCACCTTAGTATCATCAGCAGCAGAAGTAGTAGTTCACAAGCCGGTATCTGGATGCTGAGGGTATGTTTCCACGTTCAGTATTCGCTGCGGATTGGATGCTGAATACAGCCGCAGCATCCAATCCACAGTGGCCAGATGTTACAGCACAGCATAGTGGAGGGGATTTTATGAAATCCCATCTCCACTATTTGTGCAAGGATGCTTCAGGCTTATCTGCGTAATCGGACATGCGGCACGTCTTTCTAGACCACAGCATGCCTATTTATCTTGCAGAGGCGCTCAGTCTCTGCAAGATAAATATCACAGTCCAATGTATAGGATGCGGTGATTCCACATGGTTCAATGAACACATGCGGAATCACTGCGCGTACAAAAGCCAGCAGCGCTTTGGACGGAGCTGCGTCCAAAGCGCTGCCAATTCGGACCGTGGAAACATACCCTTATAGTCCTCGGTGGGGCACCTTCACAGTCTTGGTACTCGCTTCACTGTCCGGGGGTCCGGGGCAGCACTCCCTCCCCTCCAGGGGAGTTTTTGGTTCCAGACGCTGCTGAGCACCTGCCATGGGCAAGCCTGCCCGGGCATGGACTTCCTGTCCCTTTTTTGTGGCTGCTAACCCAGCCCCCTTAATTAACCTCTGCTGTACCCTACTAAAACATGGGCACAGATACCATATTACAATACACAGAATTAAAGGGAACTTTACATAGTAAACCATAATACACAGCAGACGTAAAAACACTACATATGAGACATGGCACATTCATCATACAAAAGGGGTCGCATGGGCTCCGTGTGTAGGAGGGGGGAAGCAAACGGGGGTTTCCGCCACCTCCCTACAAAGGCATAGATGCTATAGACTGGCCTGCCCATTCCCCAGACCTGAATCCCATCAAGCACATCTGGGACATTATGTCTCGTTCCATCCACCAATGCCACATTGCACCACAGACAGGGGCGTAACTACAACAGGTGCAGGGGTTGCAATCGCACCCGGGCCCTGGAGCCTAGGGGGCCCTAAAAGTCCCTTTGGCTTATAGAAAAAGACTATTGCAATTAAATATTTAAAATATTTGGGGGGCCCTGTTGGAGCTTTCGCATCGGGGACCATGAGTTTCAAGTTACGCCACAGACTATCCAGAAGTTGACTGATGCTTTAATCCAGGTTTGGGAGGAGATCCCTCAGGAGAACATCTGCCGCCTCATATTTCCATTTTGCTCGAAAACTATCTGAGCACACTATTGAGGGGATCTTGTTCAGTGAACTAGAGGTAGAGCTTTTCCCTCCTCCTCTTTACATAGGAGATGACAGTTGCTACTGGTATGACTTTATCTCATTAATGTAACATTCTGTCTTCACTAAATATAGATTTTACAATAGAATTGAGAGTTTTAAAACATTATTGATAAGTCTTGGCAGAGAAAGAAGCAGATTTCTCTGATAAGATGCTTTAAAAAAGCTTCTTATTTTCATGTGTGCTGTTTATGAAATAAAAATTAAAAAAAAAATTATGGTTACTCTTAAAGGTTTTTTATATTTAAGTGGTAAAAAATTTGTGTAAAAAAAATAGTTTGCTGCAATTGGTAACTTTGATATTTTTTTTCTTGATGGGATGTTTTTGGGGGAAGTGCAGCAACTGAAAACTGCATAACATAAGGCATGACGTAAGGATGGTCACCCCTATGTGATCCCTTTTTTACGCACCAATTAACTTACAAAGGGCGAATCTGTTCCTGATCACGGTTATACAGGCTGCGTTTTTTTTTTTCATGCCGATCATTGGTCTGTGTGCAAAAAGCCATTAATGTGAACAGCTAGATTAACTTGCATTGGTTTGTGTGCTGTGTGTACACTATCAGTTTTGCATACGGACAGCACAAGAACGTGTAAGATGTTGGTCAGAGCCAGCCCTTTGGAGGAGTTTCCTCCTGCTGCATGGAGATGATGGCTAGCAGTGGCCGCAGCTACAGGCTTCAGAACTAAAAACCTCCCCAAAAATGAACATTAAACCAAAATATCAAGAAACATTGTTCAAATAGTTTATTAAGTATGATTTAAAAAACGGAGAAACTGACAAGATAATTCGCAATAAATATCATAGTGCAAAAATAAATCATGTAGGGTACAGATCAAATATACATACTGAAGAATAATCTCCAAAGGGACAGACCTATAAGTGCAAAAGTGTATCATGAACGATCTAAAAAGACTAAATAAAGTGCATGGAAAGCCTCTAAGAAAATACTGGTACCAGTGTAGAGATGATCTGTAGTTCCCAGGAGCTGGAGTCCTGCACTCCAACATTAGATTAAGAGCAGGGCTCTAGAGTCCCATTCTTGGGACTCTACGTCTCCAAGCTCCAGATCACTTGGGGTCCCAGTGGTCTGAACACCAGTGGTCTGAGAGCCAGTGCTCAGCAATTTTTTCCCTATCCTTAGATAACTGACTGAGACTGACAATTCCAAAGATTATCCGGTCACATTGCAGAATAAAATTTTCACACTTTCATCATTTTCATTTTAATATGAATATGTAAAGTAAAATAAAAAGACGACTTACCAGACAGTTAGTGCATTCCGGGTATAAATGTGACTGAACGCAGAAGCATCTCCGCAGATGGAGGAATTGTGTAGTCTCAGACGTTGACCCGCCTGTGGATGAACATTAGATGTGCACTGTCTATAGGTCAGTAATCAGATGACATGCAGCATCCTGATTTATCCAGTGCTTGCTAGCTGACTGAGGCATGTAAGTGCCCGTGCCCTGGAGACACAAACTCAAACAAACTATCCTGCCCGCTAGTGCATTTTTATTGCTGTCCATATTATAGCCAATTTCCTCCTTACTGCATTTCAAGTTGTCGTGTTGTTTAGCAACACGGATAATTACTGTAATCTCACATGATTATGTTTTATGGTCATTATATTTGATGAATGACATTTTTGTTAGTTGTCTTAATTAGTGAAAAGGTGGACACAATCTTTGCTGAAATCATAACTGGTAATTGTGCCATGCTAAGTGTTAATGCTGAATGATGTGACCTGAGTCAGGGGCATAGGTAGAAATCATGGAGTCACCTAGTAAAAGCCGTACTTGCCCCCTCCCATCCTTATAGTTAAATTAGTGACGAAATGTACAATTGGTGGAGAAAGGTTGAATTTGATGGACCGAGGTCGTTTTCAACCTATGTAACTATGTAACAGAGTAGGCTGAGATTACGGTGCATAGTCACAGTTGAAAAAGAGAAGACCTTACTACTTTTTGAAGGACATGTACTGAGGCATGTACACAGTAATAGTGCCCCTACTGATGCCTTTAGTGTCCCACTAGTTAACCCCTTCAGTGAACACCGTTAAAAAAAATAACGAGGCAAAAAAACAATGCATTATCATTATGCTGCCGAACAAAAAGTGCAATAAAACGCGATCTAAAAGACTAATGTAAATAAAAATGGTACGGCTGAAAACGTCATCTTGTCACGCAAAAAATCGAGCCGCCATACAGCTCTATCAGCTGAAAAATAGAAAAGTTGTAGCTCTCAGAATAAAGCGATGCAAAAATTATTTTTTTTTCTATAAAATAGTTTTTATTGTGTAAAAGCGCCAAAACATACAAAAATATATAAATGGGGTATTGCTGTAATCCAGTGTTCCCCAAGTCCAGTCCTCAAGAGCCAACAACATGTTTTCAGGATTTCCTTACTATTAGGCCGGCGTCACACTAGAGAGAAATACAGATAAGGGAGAGGCGCAAAAACAACGCATTGCACATGGACCAATGTTTCTCTATGGGGCAGCTCCTATCTGCCGTATATTTCTCGGACGTATTTTACAGGCTGAGAAAATCATAGCATGCTACGTTTGTCAGCATATTTCTACAAAAATACGCCAATGAAAGTCTATGGGGGCGAGAAAAATACAGATTATACACGGACCATCGGTGTGATTTGCGAGAAATATGCACCGATGTCCTATAGAAAAGCCAATAATTCAGTGCGGTGTACAGTAAAATCACACTGACAGGTTAGAATAGAATAGAGAAAATAAATGTCTACACATAGAATAGGTAGATATATACAGTACAGACCAAAAGTTTGGACACACCTTCTCATTTAAAGATTTTTCTGTATTTTCATGACTATGAAAATTGTACATTCACACTGAAGGCATCAAAACTATGAATTAACACATGTGGAATTATATACTTAACAAAAAAGCGTGAAACTGAAATTATGTCTTATATTCTAGGTTCTTTAAAGTAGCCACCTTTTGCTTTGATGACTGCTTTGCACACTCTTGGCATTCTCTTGATGAGCCTCAAGAGGTAGTCACCGGAAATGATCTTCCAACAATCTTGAAGGAGTTCCCAGAGATGCTTAGCACTTATTGGCCCTTTTGCCTTCACTTTGCGGTCCAGCTCACCCCAAACCATCTCGATTGGGTTCAGGTCTGGTGACTGTGGAGGCCAGGTAATCTGGCGTAGCACCCCATCACTCTCCTTCTTGGTCAAATAGCCCTTACACAGCCTGGAGGTGTGTCTGGGGTCATTGTCCTGTTGAAAAATAAATGATGGTCCAACTAAACGCAAACCGGATGGAATAGCATGCCGTTGCAAGATGCTGTGTTAGCCATGCTGGTTCAGTATGCCTTCAGTTTTGAATAAATCCCCAACAGTGTCACCAGGAAAGTACTCCCACACCATCACACCTCCTCCTCCATGCTTCACGGTGGGAATCAGGCATGTAGAGTCCATCCGTTCACCTTTTCTGCTTTGCACAAAGACATGGTGGTTGGAACCAAAGATCTCAAATTTGGACTCATCAGACCAAAGCATAGATTTCCGCTGGTCTAATGTCCATTCCTTGTGTTCTTTAGCCCAAACAAGTCTCTTCTGCTTGTTGCCTGTCCTTAGCAGTGGTTTCCTAGCAGCTATTTTACCATTAAGGCCTGCTGCACAAAGTCTCCTCTTATCAGTTGTTGTAGAGATGTGTCTGCTGCTAGAACTCTGTGCGGCATTGACCTGGTCTCTAATCTGAGCTGCTGTTAACTTGCGATTTCTGAGGCTGGTCACTCGGATAAGCATCCTCAGAAGCAGAGGTGACTCTTGGTCTTCCTTTCCTGGGGCGGTCCTCATGTGAGACAGTTTCTTTGTAGCACTTGATGGTTTTTGCCACTGCACTTGGGGACACTTTCAAATTTTTCCCAATTTTTCGGACTGACTGACCTTCATTTCTTAAAGTAATGATGGCCACTCGTTTTTCTTTACTTAGCTGCTTTTTTCTTGCCATAATACAAATTCTAACCGTCTATTCAGTACGACTATCAGCTGTGTATCCACCAGACTTCTGCTCAACACAACTGATGGTCCCAACCCCAATTATAAGGCAAGAAATCCCACTTATTAAACCTGACAGGGCACACATGTGTAGTGAAAACCATTCCTGGTGACTACCTCTTGAAGCTTATCAAGAGAATGCCAAGAGTGTGTAAAGCAGTCATCAAAGCAGAAGGTGGCTACTTTGAGGAACCTAGAAAATAAGACATAATTTCAGTTGTTTCACACTTTTTTGTTAAGTATATAATTCCACATGTGTTAATTCATAGTTTTGATGCCTTCAGTGTGAATGTACAATTTTCATAGTCATGAAAATACAGAAAATATTTTGTATAAATATATATATATGCAGTGCCGGCAAAAAAAAATCTTTACAAGACTGCCAAATAACAAAATCGGCTGAGCTGCACATAGCAACCAATCAGAGGGCAGCTTTCGCTTTACCAGAGTGAAAACTGAGCATTGATTGGTTGATATTTGCAACAAAGCCAGCTTTAATATTAGACAGTTTTTTATTATCTCCCCCATTGTGTACACTTTTAAAAAGTGAAATTATGATGTGGATGTTATATGTAAAGTTTTTTTTTGCTGCACAAATGCAAAGATTTTTTTTTTGCCGGCACTGTATATATATATATATATATATATATATATATATATATATATATATACGGTATATGTATGTATATGTCAGTGACACACATATATATATTTATGTTCAAAGAGAAAGAAAAAAGTGGTGCTGCACAGCCTTAATGCCTTGAGCGGACTGATCACAGTCCAATCGCGGTGGGAAGAGAGCCTGACTTCGGCAATGGAGGTGCTCGCATGAAAACAGGTGCACATATCATGAACATGAAAAGAAGTATGCGGGTGTCGTAGAAGCGCTTTTATCAGCGCGAAACGACCGTCGTCATTCCCTGCTCACCTCCCTTCCATCTGCACTCACTCGGGCCGTGAAGCTGTTATTTTTATGTCTTAAATAAAGGACTGGACCACACGAAGCTTGGTGAGTGCTGCCGCATACTTCTTTTCATGTTCATGATATATATATTTATATTTCATACAGAGCTAGATAGCATAAAAGCCGGTAATTCAATTGCCGCTTTTGCTACCTCCTTATCAAACCCGACAGGATATGAGACATGGTTTACATACAGTAAGCCATTTCATATCCCTTATATTTTTACATATTCCTCACGAATAATGTTAGTAGTGTGTGCAAAATTTGGGAGCTCTAGGTGTTAAAATAAAGGGTTAAATCACGGAAAAAACTGGAGTGGGCTCCCGCGCAATTTTCTCCACCAGAGTGGGAAAGCCAGTGACTGAGGGCAGATATTAATAGCCTTGAGAGGACCATGGTTATTGGCCCCCCTGGCTAAAAACATCTGTCCCCAGCCACCCCAGAAAAGGCATATCTGTAAGATACGCCTATTCTGGCACTTAGCCACTCTCTTCCCACTCCCAAGTAGCAGTGGGATATGGGGTAATAAGGAGTTAATGTCACCTTGCTATTGTAAGGTGACATTAAGCCTGCTTAATAATTGAGAGATGTCAATAAGACACCTTTCCATTATTAATTCAATAGTAATAAAGGGTTAAAAATACACACACACATTATGAAAAAAGTATTTCAATGAAATAAATAAACACATGGGGGTTTAACATCTTTATTGTACGCTCAATCCAACCGACGACCCTCACTCTTCTGGAAAAAAAAGGAAAATAAAAAAGCAACAATATCCCATACCTATCTGCCTTACAGTCATGTCCCATGCTGTAAAACCATCTGAAGGGGTTAAATACATTTACAACCAGGAGCCTGCTAATGCAGCCGCCCCTGGCTGTAATAACTGGGGAATGAGTGGAATGCAGCTTCGTTGACTTGCGGTGCCATCATAGAAGCTGCAATTTCTCCTGTTACCCTTATGAAAATGCAAAATTTGGGGCAAAAAAAGATTTATCTGGGAAAAATTGTATTTTTTTATTTTCATGGCTCTACGTTATAAACTTCTGTGAAGCACCTGTGAGTTCAAGGTGCTCAATACACTTCTAGATAAGTTCCAAAAGGGGTGTAGTTTCCAAAATGGTGTCACTTGTTGAGGGTTTCTTCTGTTTAGGCACATCAGGGGCTCTCCAAACATGACATGGTGTCTGCTAATTATACCAGCAAATTCAATGTGAAATGGCGCTCCTTCCCTTCCGAGCCCTACCGTGTGCCAAAATTGTATATTTCCCCCACATATGGGGTATCTGCATGCTCACTAGAAATTGCACAACAAAGTTTATGTTCCATTTTTTCCTGTTTCCTTTGCAAAAGTAAAAGAAATTATGGTAGGTCTAAAAGAAAATTTGTATGAAAGAAAAGTATTGTATATACTCGAGTATAAGCTGAGATTTTCAGCCCATTTTTGGGAGCTGAAAGTCCCCCTCCTGGCTTATACTTGAGTCATACCCAGGGGTTGGCAGGGGAGGGGGAGCAGGGGCTGTCTAATTATACTCACCTGCTCCTGGCGCGGTCCCTGCAGGTCCCTGTTTCCCCGGCGCTGCAGCTTCTTCATGTACTGAGCGGTCACATGGTACTGCTCATTACAGTAATTAATATGCGGCTCCACCTGCCATAGGGTTGGAGCCGCATATTCATTACTGTAATGAGCGGTAACAGTGACCGCTCAATACAGGAAGAAGCTGCGGCGCCGGGGAACCAGGGCCCGCACCAGGAGCAGGTGAGTATAATGGGTTGGAGGAGCACTGCGCGATAGTCACCTTTCCTCGTTCTGGTGCCGCTCCATCTTCAGCGTCTTCTGCAGTGATGCTCAGGTCAGAGGGCGTGGTGACGTGGTTAGTGCGTGCCCTCTGCCTGAACGTCACTGCAGAAAACACTGAAGACGGAGCGGCATCGGAATGAGGAAAGGTGAATATTGTAAGTGCCGGGAGCCTGAGCGACGAGAGGTGAGTATGTGATTTTTTTCTTTTATCACAGCAACAGCAAAGGGGCAAGTGTCTGTATGGAGCATCTTATGGGGCCATAATTAATGGTTGTGCAGCATTATATGGGGCAAGTCTCTATATGGAGCATCTTATGAGGTCATAATTAACGTTTGTGCACCATTATATGGGGCAAGTGTTTATATGGAGCATCTTATGGGACCATAATTAACGTTTGTGGAGCATTGTATGGGGCAAGTGGGTCTATGGAGCATCTTATGTGGCCATTATTAACCTATATGCAGGATTATATGGGGATATGGGGCATATTTTAATATGGAGCATCTTATGGGGCCAATCATAAACTTTATGGAGCATTATATGGGGCTCTTGATTCAATATCAATATTCAAAAACATTTAACCTACTGATGTCTCAATTAATTTTACTTTTATTGGTACCTATTTTTACTTTTGACATTTAGGCCGGGGTCACACTAGCGAGTTTTACGGACATATGAGAGGCGCAGAAAATACGCATTGCACACGGACCAATGATTTTCTATGGGGCAGCTCCTATCTGCCGTATTTTACGCATCCTTATTATACGGTATTGTACGGCCGTAGAAAATCGCAGCATGCTGCGTTTGTCAACGTATTGCGCAAAAAATCCACCAATGAGGGCGAGAAAAATACGGATTACACACGGACCAACAGAAATCGCTGGTCAACTTTTAACCCTTATAACTTCCTAACAAAAATAAATTATGTTTCAAAAATTGTGCTGATGTAAAGTAGACATGTGGGAAATGTTACTTATTAAGTATTTTGTGCAATATGACTCTCTGAAGCAAGAGATAGTATACAGACAGGACAGTACGGGATCCCAGATGATTCTGTGAGATAAAAGATTTTTTTTCTGTGAGGTAAATAATTCACAGAAAGAATCAGCTGTGATCCTGTGCGGTCATAACTGTATTCTCTATTTTCCTTCCTCCCCTGCCCAGGAGATGTAATATGATCAAACCATGTTTCTTCACGGTGAGACACGGCCATTACACAGTACACAGCAGGGGCACATTTATAAGATTATCTCAGCACAGGAACATTTTATTTAACACATCCAATTGTAGAAATTATTTTTATTCTAAAGTCTATTGATCAAAATGTACTTTGTTCAAGGGGAAAACCCCTTTAATCAAGGAGCACCGATCATAAATACATTTGATATTCTGATCACAGCAGTTACTGATAGTCGGGATGGTTACAATAACACTAAATTTATATAATTTTTAATGTTGCGCTACTTTTACACAGTTGTGGTTTTACATACAGCGTTTTTGCTGATATTTTTTTGTTTGCTACACTTTTGCAATAAAAAAAATGTAGCCAGTTATTAGCCAGTCTATATGTTCACAAATGATGCACTACACATCTCTGGGCAGGGGATTTCAGAGTCCAAATGTTACATTTTTGTGATTTTTTTTTTTTTTAATGTTCTTTTTGTGTGTTTTTTTTTTTTTTTTACCATTTTCTTTATTTTTTCCAGTATGCAGCATGTTCTAGGTACGGTGTTCTTTCTTTCTCTATCTTTTTTCTTTTTGCTATTGTATTTTCTCCCTTACTCTTTTTACATGTGCACATTTCCCTCTTGGCTCATCTTTTGATAAAAATGATAGCAAAGTTCTGGAACGTAATGAGCCCTGTGCAAAGCTGGTGTTACTACATTTACATTTATCGCTCCTCATTACGATAATGATGTTTTATTACCTATTGTGAGAAATGCCTCATCCATTCTAATGTGTTCATTCGGCATACATTTGACATGATGTGTTTCTTTTTCATTAGCACAATGCACCTATTCCTCAAGGGGGTCGAGGAGCAATTCAGTTTGTGACACAGTATCAGCACTCGAGCGGACAACGGAGAATTTGTGTAACCACAATTGCAAGGAAGTAAGAATCATTCTTCTTTATAAATACACAGTGTGAAGAAAATAAATGAAATTACCAGTCTAAAGTTAAAAAAAAGCTTGAAGGAAGATATTTTGTATGAGCTAGGTTGAAGTATCATCTTTCGGTAATCTGGCATGGTTTGGGGAATGGAAACTTTAAGTATGACATGTCTCAGCAAGCCCAACTTCACACCATGCATTCTCTATGGAACTACTAGCCGTGAACATAATTACTGGGTTGGTCAATTAAGTCTTTTTTTTTTTTTTAAATGTGATATAACAAGAAAAGTGAAAGTCCTTTAAAGGCCCATCATATAAAGGCTGTTTTATTCAAAAACAATTTCTAGTGTTGTATGAAGTCTGTGTCCTAACAGCTCCATAAACTTACTGACAGGCATTGTGTCATAGCTTAGCTAACTTTCTTGACTTTACTGAAGATGACTTTACTTAAAGGGAACGTATCACCAGGTTTTCCCCATATAAGATATGGACAGAACCTATATGCTCTTTTACAGCATGCTAGTAAGCTGTATCTCTGTCCACAATCCTCTCTGCAAGGCACAAAAATTTTGGCCGGGGTCACACTAGCGTATGGCATCCGATGTGAGAACATCGGATGTGATATGCTAATGACCCTTGGCTCCTGCTCGCATCAGAGCATGCTACTGTGGTCTGATCCTCTCGCACAGAGAGAATCGGAGCACAGCTGCGGAGGAGGCAGAGAAACTAATTTCTCCATCTCCTCCATTTCCGGCGTTGGCGAATATCGCACAGCACTCGGATGATATTCGAGTGATGTGCGCTGTCAATCGCACCCATAGACTTATATGGGTGGGAGTGAGCCGAGACTCATCCGAGTCTCGGTGCCAATCGCAACATACTGTGATTGTTTTCGCATGCCGATTCGGCATGAGAAAATAATCCAGATGTGATCTGCCCCATAGATTAACACTGGTCCGAGTGCTATGCGATGTTTTCTCACATAGCACTCGTCCGTGTTATATGCTAGTGTGACCCCGACCTTTAGTAGAGTCTCATACTCTGCCACCCAGTCCGATGGGCGTCTCTGATCTTGATATGGTGCCTCCTCTCTTCTTACAATGGTCGTCTTTCTTGCATCATGTGGATGACATATCCTACGTCATCCACACATTGTCCCCCATTGCGCTCCTGCTTACAGTGCGTTGCGAAAGTATTCGGCTCCCTGGAACTTTTCAACCTTTTCCCACATATCATGCTTCAAACATAAAGATACCAAATGTAAATTTTTGGTGAGGAATCAACAACAAGTGGAACACAATCGTGAAGTTGAACAAAATTTATTGGTTATTTTAAATTTTTGTGGAAAAAAAGTTCCAGGGAACCGAATACTTTCGCAAGGCACTGTAGGTGCATTTCTCTCTGCTCTGCTGAGGGCAATATAAAGTATTGTAGTGCGCATGTGCCGGCTTTACCTACATGACATCGACGGTCTTTGTCCTTTCCCCGCGCATGTGTAGTACAGTACTTTGCTGTGCCTTCAGCAGGACAGAGAAAAGTACACCTGCACAGGAGCGAGATTGGAGACCCTAGGTGATGAGGTAGAACCTAAATCGTATATTAACCCCTTAAAGGTTTTTTTTTCCCACAAAGTTAATTTTAATCAACACTTTTTGGAATAACAATAATTTCCACAATTGGATGTGTTAAAAAAGTTCCTATGCTGAGATAATCTTATAAATGTGTCCCTGCTGTGTACTGTGTAATGGTGGTGTCTGACCGTACAGGAACATGGTCTGATCATAGCAAAGCTCCTGGGCAGGGGAGAAATAAAAAAAAAAGTATACAGACATTACAGCATGGCATCACAGCTGATTTCTATGAGGTAAAACATTTCTTAAAAACAGTAATATAAACATTTTTCCTTACAAAAAGAATCAGCTGTGATCCCATGCTGTCTTATCTGTATTCTCTCTTTTGTTTCCTCCTCTGCCCAGGAGCTTTGCTATGATCAGACCATGTTCCTGCACGGTCAGACACGGCCATTACACAGTACACAGCAGGGGCACATTTATAAGATTATCTCGGCACAGGAACATTTATTTAAACACATTCAATTGTGGAAATTATTATTATTCCAAGATCTATTAATGAAAATGTATTTTGTTCTCAGGAAACCCCCTTTAGCTACAGCCCCTGTACATGTACAGTGGCCATGTGCTATCTCTGTGTAGAATGAGCTGATCAGCTCTGTTAAATATCCAGTACCCACAGTAGCCACAATTGTTTCAGTTCAACCCCATAAAGAAATTAACCGTAAGTAAAGTAAAATTTAAATTTTTACTTTCTAAATCAACAGTATGCATGAAAATAAGCAACTTTGTAATATCTCTTCCTGGACTGATCTTTGTCTTTCTATATTCATCATGGGTAAAACCTGTATTAAGTGAAGTCAGATGTTCCCATTACTGAGATAGGAAATGACAGTTGGTGCTTTCTATGGAGTGGGAGGGAGCTCGATGAAGAATCAGAAATTCTGCTGCAAGATTTCCTAAAACGTCAGTAAGGCTATGTGCACACATTGAGTACAATCTTTGCACCATTTCTGCAGCTGTTGGCAGGAAAAACTCAACTAAAAACGTGTGTTTTGCCGTATTTTTGGTGCAATTTTGCCCTGCGTTTTTGTCCTGCATTTTTTACTAATCTGACTGAATTCAATGGTGATAAACGCAGTGCAAAAACGCACAGAAACTGTCATGCATTACATTAGTTTCTGCACCAAATCTGCATTTCAAAAATAAGCAATGCATGAATGACACGTCAGGTTTCTCCTTCTCTTTGCTGGCATCAGGATTGCTTTGGGTTTATCAAGGAAATCTGCAAGGAAAAAACGCACCAAATCTGCAGTGTGCATACAGCCTTATATCTCTCCATTTAATTCTATGAGCTGTCATTTTAAGAAAGAATGATCAGTTTAAGAGGAGAAAGAAGTGGATCACTCTGAGATATATTATAACTTTTATTATTTTTATGTGTATTATTGATTTATGAAGAAAAAAATTAAAATACTGCTGTGAAGTATGGATACTGCATTTAAGAGGCTTTAACATGGTGGCTGTCAGTTTTGACGGCCATTGGCACCCTGCTGCTGATCACAAGCCATGGCAGCTGGGGGCTTTCTAAAGGCCTCCATACCTGTCTTGAGACACCTTCTATGAAGCCCACATCAAGGGAGACCAGTGATTACACAATACACTGCAGTACTATGGTATTGCAGTGTATTGTATGGGTGATCAAGCAATTGCAGCTTCAATTCTCTTAAGTGGACTAATACACATGGTTAAGTTCACCCCCCAATCCAGAAACTGGAAAAAGGTTTAAATAACCCCATTTTTCTCCTAATAAAAAAAGCAAAATGTAAAAAATAATACATTTAAAAAAATGAAATAGCTGGTATTGCTGCACGCTAATTGCTTGAACTAATAAAATATGAATACATGTATCCCATATGGGATTGGGTGCGTATTGTGTGTTTTTAAAATATGTTGGCTGTTTTTGTTGCTGGTCACATGTCACCACTTATATTCGACATGTGGCTTATCTGTATCTTAGATGTTTTAGTTACAGCAAAACCAAAGCTCTCACATAGTTGCCCAACAGCGAAGTCGCAACCCAATTGCCCAAATATTTTTGGTCACACAACACGTTGGAGAATCGCTGTCTCTTGGCACTGTTGCCATGTAGCCCTCCCTAAATAGTAAATTGGATGGTGCCATTCAAAAGTCCAACTTGTCCTGAAGAAAATCAAGTCCCTATACGGCTTTGTCAATGGAAAGATTTTTTTTTTTTTAACGTTATCGCTCTTGGAAGAATAGGAGGGAAAAAAATGGAAAAATGACTCATTTCTTAAGCTGTTAAAAACAATAATTTGTGCACCAAAAAAAGTCATTCAAGTACTCAAAATAACAACTGATATATACTGATGCTATAGCCATCAGAATCTAGTGGCAAAAATGAGAAACATAGGAAACAAAATAGGCTGCACCCTAAAGGGGTTAATCATTTCAATGATTTAATGAATATTGCAAATTCAAAATAAACCTAATGTTATTGGTTGTCCTAAAATTCTAGAACCTTGTTACTAGATATGTGTCTAATAGTTCATTGACATCTATGCAGGGAAATGTGACTGTAAAGCCAGATGTGCACTCGTTGCTTTCAGTAGTACTTCCTTCATAAACATTCCGAGTTGCGGCTCTTGAGTCCCATTAGTGCAATTTGGCATTTAATTACCAGAAGGAAATGAGACAGAGGAAGTCATGTTCTAAATATTCTGTATAAATGTATGCTGTACATCCTCGCTTGTGGTATTAAAGTATCATTTCATCCAAAGATGCCGATTACCAAATTGAATTAAAACAGCAAGATAACAAAAAGCAAACAGTACGCTATATAAATGTTTTTGATAGGCAGTAGAGCTGACGAGGAGGATCATCCTTGAGTCGAATTTCCTAAAATTCGCAAAGTCCCCATGAATTCAAACAGTATACCGTTTGATCTGAGAACATCACAAAAGCAAATAATGCCCACCACTATTTCGCACACCACTCAAGACTCAGGAAGAACAGGGTAATGACGTCAGGCACAACCGTGCAGACTTCCCTTGACCTGCACCTATCGCATCATATAGTCTAGTTCAGCCAATCAGGTACGAAGGTGGGGGGCTATCACAGCCAGTATAAAAGATTGGGGGTGGCCAAGAAGTGCCATTTTATGCTTGCACAGATATATATATAGGTCAGGGCGCACAGCTCATTCCACATAGAGGTAGCAAATGGCCTAATCTGATTGTGGTGTACTACTTTATTGCTGATGCAGATTGAATATGGGGAATGGTAGTCTCAATCTGTAAATACTAATTCAGAGATTCAAGTGATACATAGGGAAGTGTGTTATGATCCGGTGACCTTGGAGCAGCATGAGAACTTTCACTGGAGAAGGTGGTCACTATACTGACCGCAATCCTGAACTTAACACCGCAACTAGAAGTAGCCGTGGAGTGTACCTAACAACCTAGACACCTCGTCACAGCCGGAGGACTGTTATGGACCTGGTGGTTAGGAGCACCAGGAAAGACCTGATGGTTAAACTCACAGGACAAGCTCTGGGAAGTGGGAACTCTGCTGACCGCAATCCCTAATCCTATCACACACACTAGAAATAGCCGTGGAGCGTACCTAAGAGGCCTAGACGCCTCGGCACTGCCTAAGGGCTAGCTACCCCTAGAGATAGAAAGTAAAGCCTACCTTGCCTCAGAGAAATTCCCCAAAGGAAAAGGCAGCCCCCCACAAATATTGACTGTGAGATAAGATGAAAGTCACAAACACAGGAATGAAAGAGGTTTCAGCAAAGGGAGGCCAGACTACCTAAACAGACAGAGGATAGAAAAGGTAACTTTGCGGTCAGCACAAAAAACTACAAAAGACCACGCAGAGTGTGCAAAAAGACCCCCGCACCGACTCACGGTGCGGAGGTGCCCCTCTGCCTCCCAGAGCTTCCAGCTAGCCAGACAGAATCATATTAGCAAGCTGGACAAGAAAACAAGAACAACAAAATAAACCAGCAGGGACTTAGCTTCTGCTGGAGTAGACAGGTCACCAGAAAGATCCAAGAGCGAACTGAACCAGTACTGGAACATTGACAGGTGGCATGGAGAAACGATCTGGGTGGAGTTAAATAGAGCAGCCAGCCTAAGAATTAACCAGGTCACCTGTGGAAGGAACCTCAGAACCAGCAGCTCCACTCACAGCCACCAGAGGGAGTCCATGGACAGAACTCGCCGAAGTACCATTCATGACCACAGGAGGGAGTTCCAAAACAGAATTCACAACAGTACCCCCCCTTGAGGAGGGGTCACCGAACCCTCACCAGAACCCCCAGGCCGATCAGGACGAGCCAAATGAAAGGCACGAACCAGATCAGCAGCATGAACATCAGAGGCAACAACCCAGGAATTATCTTCCTGACCATAACCTTTCCACTTGACCAGGTACTGGACTTTCCGTCTCGAAACACGAGAATCCAAAATCTTCTCCACCACATACTCCAACTCCCCCTCGACCAACACCGGGGCAGGAGGGTCAGCGGAGGGAACCATAGGCGCCACGTATCTGTAACAACTCTGCTGGCATCACGTCATGGCCTCACATCTCTCACACTATCTTACCCACTGCTCCAGGTCATGATGTGGTTTCTGTTTCATGCCAGCTCCATGTTCTGTGTCTCTGCTCTCTGCATGCCTCATGGCTATGTGTATAGGGGGCCGGCGCCTGAACTCTCTGGTTCTTATAGGAATCAGGTGCATCTGTCTAATCAGTTCCTGACCAATTATCAAGAGGCCTCCTGTATATAGTGCAGCTCCACCCTGTGGTCTGGGCCTGTGCAATGTGTTAGCTCAGTTTGTTTCTTGCTTCTGAGTTTGCCAGGTCCTGCTCTGAGTTTCTCCCTCTCTGGAGGCTTTTCTCTGTGCTATTGCCTTGATCTTGTAGTCCGCCCTCCAGGAGGCAGAATATCCTGGTCCCTGTGTCTTTGTCCCTGTGTCTTGTTCCATTGCCTTGTCTGTACTTAGTCTTATCTCGGTCTCCTTGTCTGTGGCTTCCTTCCCTGCTGTGTCTTTCCTTGTGTTCTCAGTCTGCTTACACTCGGCACTCTTGCAGCTCTGCACTCAGACCTTGCTTCGCACTCTCTGGCTTTGCTCTGTAGCTCCGCTCTTTGCGGTTCTATCTGGCTCCGCCTCCTGTGTTTCTGCACTTGGCTCCGTCTCCGCTCTTGACTCCGCCTCCAGCGTCTCCGCTCTTGGCTCCGCCTCCAGCGTCTCCGCTCTTGACTCCGCCTCCAGCGTCTCCGCTCTTGGCTCCGCCTCCAGCGTCTCTGCCCTTGGCTCCGCCTCTTGCGTCTCCGCCCTTGGCTATGCCTTCACCTTCTCTTCTCTTTGCTCCACCTTCTTCTCGTACTCAGCCTCCTGCGTTTCTGTTCTTGGTTCTAGCTCTTGTGCTTTCGCTCTGCATCCGCTCTTGCGGTCTTTCTCTACTTGTTACTTAGTCCTCCTGTCTGAACAGGTTCCAACCTGTTTCACATACCTGCCTGCAGACCGGTCCCTACCGGTTTTTCCTATGTTCCAGCCGTACCCGCCTGCCTACCAGAGAGCCAGCCGTGTCCGCCTGCCCGCCAGTGTCTCTGTTGTACCCGTCTGCCTGCCTGTGTCCCAGCCGTGCCCGCCTGTCAGCCAGAGTGCCAGCCGTGCCTGCTCCGTTCCATAGTGGGATCAGCACCCACAGCCAGACATCACCCTGGAGTGGCACCTGGTAGCTTCCTATTGCACAAGTCTGACCTCACCATCAGAGGCTCCAGCGAACACCTAGGAAGCTACTTAGTTACGCCCCTTCCAGGGAAGTTTGGTCTGTGGTCCAGTGGGGCCACACCCCCGTATGCCCGCGCCAACCAGTCTGGGCGCGTGCGTGACAGTTTGCACAGGTCATGGTCCCCGCTGAGTCCCATGTGCCTTCACTCTCGGAGCAAGATGAACTCTCTTCTTGCCAGTATTGGCCTCCGAGGAAAATGTTTACCCAGTCTGAAAGCCAGTCCTTCACTGCTCCATCCCCTATTGTCATCTCTAATGAGCTGTTTGATCGACTTCAAGCCTGCGCTCCTAATGACAAATCCAAGCCAGCAGATCCTCCATGCTACTATGGGGGCCCAAAGCAATGTTGTGTGTTCCTGGAGCGGTGCTTGCGTTATTTCAAGTGGCATGCTACCCAATTCCCCACTGACTGGTTGAAAGTAGGTTTCTTAATGGCCTACCTTTCAGGAGATGCTTTGATGTGGTGCGACCCCCTTTGGGAAGCAGGGGACCCCACCATCTCGAATCTGCCGGCCTTCCTGGTGGCCTTCTGTAAAGCCTTCGATGAGCCAAGTACTGCATCTCCTGAAAAGCCTTCCCCTTCAAGCTCACAGAGACGGTCCAGCCGAAAGAAAACTGTAGGTAAACCGTCACTTCCGTCTATGACCGTCCAAGACTCATCTGTTCCACAACCCGCCAAAACGGCCACCCGAGCAAGATCCAAGAGGTCGAATAAGAGGGGTCTGGCAAATCTGCAGCCTGAATCTGGTGCTGAGATTGAAATACGGTATCCCTGTGGTTGTAAAGAACATTCAGATGGTCTTTGCCCTGTGAAGCCTGTACTCCAAAACCCTGGGCCAGTAGGAGAGGCTGCCCCTGGCGAGAGTACTTCCTCTCCGTCAAAGTTAATGACTGTTTCTCTGCCTTCTGGGAGCTTTGGTGTGTTTAAGCTGCCTATCATTCAGAGTCAGTGTATGGTGTCCGTTCTACAGCTCCAGAACCCGGTGTGGGCGTTGCCTGATAATGGCCGAGCCCTGCTAAAGAGCAGTCTAGTCCAGCAAGGACAACTACAGCTCCAAGTTGGAGCCTTATGCACGAAGAAGTTTGTTTTCCGTATGCTGTCTGTTATGCCCATGGGTCATTCTGAGCCAAGGACTCTACCACCCGCTCTGGTCAAGAGTTACAGTAAAGTGCTTCGTTTGAACTTACCCAGTCTTGTGAAGTGTCTGGTTCCCATGCGTCAAAGACACTCAGCAGTGTCATCTTCTTCAGCTGGTCTGCTAGTCGTCGAGTCAAGGTGTGCTGACGTCACCGAAGATGGGGAAACGGTGACGAGGTCTCCACACATCTCCAATGACTATACCAGTAAACAGTTAAGTCGTCGAGTCAAGGTGTGCTGACGTCACTGAAGATGGGGAAACGGTGACGATGTCTCCACACATCTCCAGTGACTATACCAGTAAACAGTTAGTCGTCGAGTCAAGGTGTGCTAACGTCACTGAAGATGGGGAAGCGGTGACTATCTCTCCACACATCTCCCACGACTATTCCTGTAATCTGTTCCTAGGAACATCCCCGCCGTTTGGACGATTTCTTCTGGATAACGGGCAGAAGATGGTTCCTATGTGGATACCTTCAGCGTCCTTGTGGCCGGCTGGTGAAGATTTCAAAACAGAACTTTGTTCACCTCAATTTTTCTCTGACCCGGTGGCGCTGTTGTTCTCCACTCTCATCTCTAATGACTTTTCTTGTGTTCCGTACCTAAGAACATCTCTGCTACCTGTCGGGCAAAAGTTGAATCCTAAGAGAAGGCTTCCAGTTTCCATGTGTCCGGCTCTTGAAGATGTTAAGACAGCAGCATTCAATTCCCTGTTACCTGTCTACCTGAAGGAGGTGGTCCAGCTCATTGTGGAAGCTAACCCTGTTGAGCACCAAGAGACTTTGTTTTATGAGATTCCTGGTGACCCGCCTGCCTTATTCTACCCTGAAGATGTCATGTTGGCCTGGACTATGTGTGCTCCTATCCTTCTTCTACAAGTTATTCTGGCGGGCTTGAAGAAGAGGGGCCGTAAAGGGGGGGTACTCTGCTGGCATCACGTCATGGCCTCACATCTCTCACACTATCTTACCCACTGCTCCAGGTCATGATGTGGTTTCTGTTTCATGCCAGATCCATGTTCTGTGTCTCTGCTCTCTGCATGCCTCATGGCTATGTGTATAGGGGGCCGGCGCCTGAACTCTCTGGTTCTTATAGGAATCAGGTGCATCTGTCTAATCAGTTCCTGACCAATTATCAAGAGGCCTCCTGTATATAGTGCAGCTCCACCCTGTGGTCTGGGCCTGTGCAATGTGTTAGCTCAGTTTGTTTCTTGCTTCTGAGTTTGCCAGGTCCTGCTCTGAGTTTCTCCCTCTCTGGAGGCTTTTCTCTGTGCTATTGCCTTGATCTTGTAGTCCGCCCTCCAGGAGGCAGAATATCCTGGTCCCTGTGTCTTTGTCCCTGTGTCTTGTTCCATTGCCTTGTCTGTACTTAGTCTTATCTCGGTCTCCTTGTCTGTGGCTTCCTTCCCTGCTGTGTCTTTCCTTGTGTTCTCAGTCTGCTTACACTCCGCACTCTTGCGGCTCTGCACTCAGACCTTGCTTCGCACTCTCTGGCTTTGCTCTGTGGCTCCGCTCTTTGCGGTTCTATCTGGCTCCGCTCTTTGCGGTTCTATCTGGCTCCGCCTCCTGTGTTTCTGCACTTGGCTCAGTCACCGCTCTTGGCTCCGCCTCCAGCGTCTCCACTCTTGGCTCCGCCTCCAGCGTCTCCGCTCTTGGCTCCGCCTCCAGCATCTCCGCTCTTGTCTCCGCTCTTGGCTCCGCCTCCAGCGTCTCCGCCTTTGGCTCCGCCTCTTGCGTCTCCGCCCTTGGCTATGCCTTCACCTTCTCTTCTCTTTGCTCCACCTTCTCGTACTCAGCCTCCTGCGTTTCTATTCTTGGTTCTAGCTCTTGTGCTTTCGCTCTGCATCCGCTCTTGCGGTCTTTCTCTACTTGTTACTTAGTCCTCCTGTCTGAACAGGTTCCAACCTGTTTCACATACCTGCCTGCAGACCGGTCCCTACCGGTTTTTCCTATGTTCCAGCCGTACCCGCCTGCCTACCAGAGAGCCAGCCATGTCCGCCTGCCCGCCAGTGTCTCTGTTGTACCCGTCTGCCTGCCTGTGTCCCAGCCATGCCCGCCTGTCAGCCAGAGTGCCAGCCGTGCCCGCTCCGTTCCTTAGTGGGATCAGCAGCCACAGCCAGACATCACCCTGGAGTGGCACCTGGTAGCTTCCTATTGCACAAGTCTGACCTCACCATCAGAGGCTCCAGCGAACACCTAGGAAGCTACTTAGTTACGCCCCTTCCAGGGAAGTTTGGTCTGTGGTCCAGTGGGGCCACACCCCCATATGCCCGCGCCAACCAGTCTGGGCGTGTGCGTGACAGTATCTCAGCAACAACGACCTATGGAACACATTATGGATGGCAAAAGAAGCTGGAAGGGCCAAACGAAATGACACAGGATTAAGAACTTCAGAAATCTTATAAGGACCAATGAAACGAGGCTTAAACTTAGGAGAGGAAACCTTCATAGGAACATAACGAGACGACAACCAAACCAAATCCCCAACACGAAGTTGGGGACCAACACAACGACGGCGGTTAGCGAAACGTTGAGCCTTCTCCTGGGACAATGTCAAATTGTCCACTACATGAGTCCAAATTTGCTGCAACCTGTCCACCACAGAATCCACACCAGGACAGTCCGAAGGCTCAACCTGCCCTAAAGAAAAACGAGGATGGAAACCATAATTACAGAAAAAAGGCGATACCAAAGTAGCCGAGCTGGCCCGATTATTAAGGGCGAAATCAACCAAAGGCAAGAAGGACACCCAATCATCCTGATCAGCAGAAACAAAGCATCTCAGATATGTTTCCAAAGTCTGATTGGTTCGTTCGGTTTGGCCATTTGTCTGAGGATGGAAAGCCGAAGAAAAAGACAAATCAATGCCCATCTTAGCACAAAAGGACCGCCAAAACCTCGAAACAAACTGGGAACCTCTGTCCGAGACGATTTATCCGGAATGCCATGCAAACGAACCACATGCTGGAAAAATAATGGCACCAAATCGGAGGAGGAAGGCAATTTAGACAAGGGTACCAAATGGACCATCTTAGAGAAGCGATCACAAACCACCCAGATGACCGACATCCTTTGAGAGATAGGGAGGTCTGAAATAAAATCCATGGAAATATGCGTCCAGGGCCTCTTCGGGACAGGCAAGGGCAAAAGCAACCCACTGGCACGAGAACAGCAGGGCTTAGCCCGAGCACAAGTCCCACAGGACTGTACAAAAGAACGCACATCCCGTGACAAGGAAGGCCACCAAAAGGATCTAGCCACCAAATCTCTGGTACCAAAGATCCATGACCAGCTAACACCGAACCATGAACCTCAGAGATAACTCTACTAGTCCATCTATCAGGGACAAACAGCTTCTCCGCTGGACAACGGTCAGGTCTATCAGCCTGAAACTTCTGCAGCACCCGCCGCAAATCAGGGGAGATGGCAGACAAAATTACCCCCTCCTTGAGAATACCATCTGGCTCAGGAACATTTGGAGAGTCAGGCACAAAACTCCTTGACAGGGCATCAGCCTTCACATTCTTAGAGCCCGGAAGGTAAGAAACCACAAAATCGAAACGGGAGAAAAACAGCGACCATCGAGCCTGTCTAGGATTCAACCGCTTGGCAGACTCGAGATAAGTCAAATTCTTGTGATCCGTCAAGACCACCACGCGATGCTTGGCTCCTTCAAGCCAATGTCGCCACTCCTCGAATGCCCACTTCATAGCCAACAACTCTCCGTTGCCAACATCATAATTACATTCGGCAGGCGAAAACTTTCTAGAAAAGAAAGCACATGGTTTCATCACCGAGCCATCAGAACTTCTCTGAGACAAAACAGCCCCTGCTCCAATCTCAGAAGCGTCAACCTCGACCTGAAACGGGAGCGAAACATCTGGCTGGCACAGCACAGGGGCAGAAGAAAAACGACGCTTCAATTCCTGAAAAGCCTCAACGGCCGCAGAAGACCAATTGACCACATCAGCACCTTTCTTGGTCAAATCAGTCAACGGTTTAACAACACTAGAAAAATTAGCGATGAAGCGACGGTAAAAATTAGCAAAACCCAGGAACTTCTGCAGACTCTTCACAGATGTAGGCTGAGTCCAATCATAAATGGCCTGAACTTTAACAGGATCCATCTCGATAGTAGAAGGGGAAAAAATGAAGCCCAAAAATGAAACCTTCTGAACTCCAAAGAGACATTTTGACCCCTTCACAAACAAGGAATTATCATGAAGGACCTGGAACACCATTCTGACTGGCTTCACATGAGACTCCCAATCATCCGAAAAGACCAAAATATCATCCAAATATACAATCATGAATCTATCCAGATACTCTCGGAAGATGTCATGCATAAAGGACTGAAACACAGATGGAGCATTAGAAAGCCCGAATGGCATCACCATGTACTCAAAATGGCCCTCGGGCGTATTAAATGCTGTTTTCCATTCATCGCCCCGTTTAATATGCACAAGATTATACGCCCCTCGAAGATCTATCTTGGTGAACCAACTAGCCCCCTTAATCCGAGCAAACAAATCAGACAGTAGCGGCAAAGGGTACTGAAATTTGACCGTGATCTTATTAAGAAGGCGGTAATCGATACAAGGTCTCAAAGAACCATCCTTCTTGGCCACAAAAAAGAAGCCTGCTCCCAACGGTGACGACGACGGGCGAATATGCCCTTTCTCCAAGGACTCCTTTATATAACTCCGCATAGCGGCGTGTTCTGGCACAGATAAATTGAACAGTCGGCCCTTAGGAAACTTACTACCAGGAATCAAATCAATGGCACAATCACAATCCCTATGAGGAGGTAGGGCACCGGACTTGGGCTCATCAAATACATCCCGGTAATCCGACAAAAACTCAGGAACTTCTGAAGGAGTGGAAGACGAAATTGACAGCAATGGAACATCACCATGTACCCCTTGACAACCCCAGCTGGACACAGACATAGATTTCCAATCCAATACTGGATTATGGACCTGTAGCCATGGCAACCCCAAAACGACCACATCATGCAGATTATGTAACACCAAAAAGCGAATATCCTCCTGATGTGCAGGAGCCATGCACATGGTCAATTGAGTCCAGTACTGAGGCTTATTCTTGGCCAAAGGCGTAGCATCAATTCCTCTCAATGGAATAGGACACTGCAAGGGCTCCAAGAAAAAACCACAGCGCCTGGCAAACTCCAAGTCCATCAAATTCAGGGCAGCGCCCGAATCCACAAACGCCATAACAGAATAGGACGACAAAGAGCAAATCAGAGTAATGGACAAAAGAAATTTAGGCTGTACCGTACCAATGGTGGCGGACCTAGCGAACCGCTTAGTGCGCTTAGGACAATCAGAGATAGCATGAGTGGAGTCACCACAGTAAAAACACAGCCCATTCTGACGTCTGTGTTCTTGCCGTTCAGCTCTGGTCAAAGTCCTATCACACTGCATAGGCTCAGACCTATGCTCAGAGAATACCGCCAAATGGTGCACAGCTTTGCGCTCACGCAAGCACCGATCGATCTGAATGGCCAAGGACATAGACTCATTCAGACCAGCAGGCGTGGGAAATCCCACCATAGCATCCTTAAGGGCTTCAGAAAGACCTTTTCTGAAAATTGCCGCCAGGGCACACTCATTCCACTGAGTAAGCACAGACCACTTTCTAAACTTCTGACAATATACCTCCGCTTCATCCTGACCCTGACACAAAGCCAGCAAGATTTTCTCTGCCTGATCCACTGAATTTGGTTCATCATAAAGCAATCCAAGCACCAGAAAAAACGCATCTACATCACGCAATGCAGGATCTCCTGGCGCAAGGGAAAATGCCCAGTCTTGAGGATCACCACGTAACAAAGAAATAATTATTTTTACTTGTTGAACTGAGTCACCAGAGGAGCGGGGTTTCAAAGCAAGAAACAATTTACAATTTTTTTTGAAATTCAGAAACTTAGATCTATCCCCAGAAAACAAATCAGGAATTGGAATTCTAGGCTCTAACATTGGATTCTGAACTACAAAATCTTGAATGCTTTGTACCCTTGTAGTGAGATGATCCACACAAGAGGACAGACCTTGAATGTCCATATCTAAACCTGTGTCCTGAACCACCCAGAGGTAAAGGGGAAAAGAAAGACAAAACACACTGCAGAGAAAAAAAATGGTCTCAGAACTTCTCTTATCCCTCTATTGAGAAGCATTAGCACTTTGGGCCACCTGTACTGTTATGGACCTGGTGGTTAGGAGCACCAGGAAAGACCTGATGGTTAAACTCAGAGGACAAGCTCTGGGAAGTGGGAACTCTGCTGACCACAATCCCTAATCCTATCACACACACTAGAAATAGCCGTGGAGTGTACCTAACAGGCCTATACGCCTCGGCACAGCCTAAGGGCTAGCTACCCCTAGAGATAGAAAGTAAAGCCTACCTTGCCTCAGAGAAATTCCCCAAAGGAAAAGGCAGCCCCCCACAAATATTGACTGTGAGATAAGATGAAAGTCACAAACACAGGAATGAAAGAGGTTTCAGCAAAGGGAGGCCAGACTACCTAAACAGACAGAGGATAGAAAAGGTAACTTTGCGGTCAGCACAAAAAACTACAAAAGACCACGCAGAGTGTGCAAAAAGACCCCCGCACCGACTCACGGTGCGGAGGTGCCCCTCTGCCTCCCAGAGCTTCCAGCTAGCCAGACAGAATCATATTAGCAAGCTGGACAAGAAAACAAGAACAACAAAATAAACCAGCAGGGACTTAGCTTCTGCTGGAGTAGACAGGTCACCAGAAAGATCCAAGAGCGAACTGAACCAGTACTGGAACATTGACAGGTGGCATGGAGAAACGATCTGGGTGGAGTTAAATAGAGCAGCCAGCCTAAGAATTAACCAGGTCACCTGTGGAAGGAACCTCAGAACCAGCAGCTCCACTCACAGCCACCAGAGGGAGTCCATGGACAGAACTCGCCGAAGTACCATTCATGACCACAGGAGGGAGTTCCAAAACAGAATTCACAACAGAGGACTAAATACCCCTAAAGATGGAAATAGGAATACTATCTTGCCTCAGAGCAGATCCCCAAAGGATAGACAGCCCCCCACAAATATTGGCGGTGAGTCGGAGAGGGAAAAACATACACAGGCAGAAAAACAGTATTTAGCACAGGAGGCCACTCTAGCTAAATAGGACAGGATAGGACAGAGTTCTGTGCGGTCAGTACTAAAACCCTTCAAAAATATCCACAGCAGAATATACAAAAACTTCCTACATCTAACTAAAGATGTAGGAGCGTATATCTGCAACTCCAGCGAATCCTACAATCAGAGCAGGAATACAAACAAAAACAAGCACACAGCAGTGTGCCACAGACACAAAAAACCAAACACTTATCTTTGTTGAATTTGGCAGCTAGCAGGAGAAGCCAGAAAGTGAACCAACACTTCACAAGGAACATTGGCAGCTGGCAAGGGCTAATGAATCCTGCACACTTAAATATCCCAGTCAGAACAGCAATTAGCAGATACACCTGGCCAGGACTGTGACTCAGAGACAACTGCATTCCCATCTACAACCACTGGAGGGAACCCAAGAGCAGAAATCACAACAGAAGTGCTGATGTGGTATAATCTGTGTGATTGTGAATTAAAGGGAATCTGTCAGCAGGTTTTTGCTACCTCATCTGAGAGCAGTGTAACATAGGTAAAGGGAAGTTGGATCCAACTACACTAGCTTTCAAAAGTTTAGGGTCACTTAGAAATTTCTATATTTTTGAAAGAAAAGCACAGTTTTTTTTCCAATGAAGCTAACATTAAAAGATTCAGAAATACCCTTTATGTGGCAAATGACTATTTTAGCTGCCAACGTCTGGTTTGTAATGCAATATCTTCTTAGGTGTATAGAGGCCCTTTTCCAACAACCATCACTCCAGTGTTCTTATGGTACTTTGTGTTTACTAACTGTGTAAGAAGGCTAATGGATGGTTAGAATACCCTTGAAACCCTTGTGCAAGTATGTTAGCACAGCTGAAAACAGTTTGGCTGATTAGAGAACCTATAAACCTGACCTTCCTTTGAGCTAGTTGAGAATCTGGAGCATTACATTTGTTGGTTCCATTAAACTTTCAAAATGGCCAGAAAAAAATAACTTTCATGTGAAACTTGACAGTCTATTCTTGTTCTTAGAAATTAAGTCTATTCCATGTGAGAAATTGCCAAGAAATTGAAGATTTCCTACAGCGGTGTGTACTACTCCCTTCAGAGGAGAGCACAAACAGGCTCTAACCAGAGTAGAATTAAAAGTGGGAGGCCCCGCTGCACAACTGAGCAACAAGACAAGTACATTAGAGTCTGTAGTTTGAGAAATCGACGCCTCACAGGCCCTCAACTGGCAGCAAAACGCCAGTGTCGACGTCTACAGTGAAGAGGCAACTCCGGGATGCTGGCCTTCAGGGCAGAGTGGCAAAGAAAAAGCAGTATCTGAGACTGGCTAATAAAAAGAAAAGATTAATATGGGCAAAAGAACACAGACATTGGACAGAGGAAGATTGGAAAAAAGTGTTATGGACAGACGAATCCAAGTTTGAAGTGCTTGGATCACACAGAAGAATTTGTGAGACGCAGAACAACTGAAAAGATGCTGGAAGCGTGCCTGATGCCATCTGTCAAGCATGGTGGAGGTATTGTCATGGTCTGGGGTTGCTTTGGTGCTGGTAAAGTGGGAGATTTGTACAATGTAAAAGGGATTTTGAATAAGGAAGGCTATCACTCCTTGCAACGTCATGCCATACCCTGTGGACAGCGCCTGATTGGAGCCAGTTTCATCCTACAACAGGACAATAACCCAAAGCACACCTCCAAATTATGCATGAACTATTTAGGGAAGAAGCAGGCAGCTGGTATTCTATCTGTAATGGAGTGGCCAGCGCAGTCACAAGATCTCAACCCCATTGAGCTGTTGTGACAGCAGCTTGACCGTACGGTACACAAAAAGTGCCCATCAAGCCAAACCAACTTGTGGAAGGGGCTTCTGGAAGCATGGGGTGAAATTTCTCCAGATTACCTCAGCAAAGTAACTGCTAGAATGCCAAAGGTCTGCAATGTTGTAATTGCTGCAAAGAGAGCATTCTTTGACGAAAGCAAAGTTTGAAGGAGAAAATTGTTATTTCAAATAAAAAACTTTTTTTTTTCGAAACTTGTCAATGTCTGAACTAGATTTTCAATTATTTGGCAACTCATTTGATTAATAAAAGTATGCGTTTTCATGGAAAACCCAAAATTGTCTGGATGCAGAATTTCTCCCACAATTCAGAGCTGTTTAGATTCAGAATGAAACAGAGCTGAGAAAGCTAACCATGCCCACACCAGGTTCTCCAAGTACAAAGTGCATAGACAGTGAGATTCTTATCACATGAGGGGGCTTTGCCAGTTTAGTCCAGGAATGTTAATCTCCTAAGGTACCGTTACACTAAGCGACCCTGCAGCGATATAGACAACGAGCCGATCGCTGCAGCGTCGCTGTTTAGGTCGCTAGGAGACGTCAAACACGGCAACACCAGAACGATGCAGGAGCGATCCAGTGACGTACTTATCGTTCTCGCTGGTTGTTAGCTCCATGTAAAACATTGCTGGCATCGTTGCCTTTGCTGTCAAACATGACGATACACGCCGACCTGACGACCAAATAAAGTTCTGGACTTCTAGCTACGTCCAGCGATGTCACAGCGGGATCCTGATCGCTGCTGCGTGTCAAACACAACGAGATCGCTATCCAGGATGCTGCAACGTCACGGATCATTGTCGTTCTCGTTTTAAAGTTGCTCAGTATGAAGGTACCTTTAATGGTAAATCCTTCGCAGTTAGTAAACAACAGCACACACCTTGACAAGTTACACATCCCTGAATTCTATGTTTCAGCCTCAAACTCCTCCTGTCTTCAGATTTCATAGCAAAAACCGGCTAATAGATTCTCTTTACTTGATCTGAGATATACTATAGTAACAGCACCATAATTTCGGCCATCTTTTTCTTCCCACTCTGCAAATAAGGGCAAATTAGGAAGGCAGTATTAAACCTCTTAGTTATTTTTGCAACTTTTGTTACGGAATGCAAGCTTATGTCACAAAATGTGGTCTTCCAACATTGGAAGATGGCCAGCTACATATTGTTTTACTTCCTTAAGAAAAATATCCCTAATCCAAAAATGTTAACCTCTTTTTGCACATTTTCTTGTTCTAATAATTCAATAGTACTGCACTCGTGCACACACCACACCCAGGCTTGTTTAATTTACTTGGTTTTGTAGTTGAATCAACTTAGCATTTTGTCCTGTATTATATTTTCATGTCATGGGGCATGTAGCCAAGGTTTTTTTTAGGTTGTGGGGTTAAATAATTTAAAGCAGGCCATATTTTAGTTTTGGATACCTATTTTGATTGTCCAATTAAGGAACCTTACGCACCTCGACCATGCTGTATGCTGCTGCTGCATATTCATTTCCGGTTGTGAACCAATGTGTAGTTACATCTCAACTAAGTATGTTAAGGTTACGTAATTTAAATTTTTGTTTAAGGGAGAGATAGTTAACCATAAAAAGAATATATACAAAATGTAAGGTTAAGGTTTTGCAATTGTTTTACAAATCGCATTTAAGAAGCATCCGCGCCACACAAATGCTACTGCCTGTTGCCGCAGCTTACTTTCTATGCATGTAACTAAATTGCACCTAGATTTTTATTGTTAAGCAATTTTTGTTTTGAGTTGAAGAATTTGAAACAAAAATAACTATTTCCTCCCTCCCCCCAAAAAAATGATACACACATTTTAATTTTTACATACCTGTTTAACTCCTTCAAACCTCAAGCCAGTTTTCACCTTCATGACCAGGACAAATTTTACAATTCTGACCACTGTCACTTTATGTGGTAATAACTCTGGAACGCTTCAACGGATCCCACTAATTCTGAAAAATTTTTCTAGTTAGAAATAGTACTTCATGATGGTGGTAAAATTTGTCCGATTTGACTTGCACTTATTTGGAAATATTGGAAATTTGGCAAAAATGTTGCAATTTTAAAACTTTTAATTCTTATGCCTTTAAACTAGAAAGTTATATCACCCAAAAAAAAGTTAATAAATGACATTTCCCACATGTCTACTTTACATCTGGATAATTTTTGAAACTTGTTTTTTGTTAGTAACTTATAAATAGAGATGAGTGAACCCTTCAAGGTTCTGTTAGATTCTCCAAACGTTTAGACGTTCGCCGAACATGTTCATCAAACGGTTCGACGAGCATACCTGAACCCCATTAAATTCAATTGGAGGCCAAACCAAACATATACACAACACCTTAGGGGTGACAAAAAGCTTCCAAAACTGCTAAAATTAGGGGCAGACACCATGAAAAGTGGCATCAATTGACCCACAGTAGAAATTTGCAAGTGGCACAGCAGCAGTCAACCATGGGTCATGCATGAGATATAGTGTCTGGGCCACTATTTACAGCTTGGAATTGAAGTTTCAATAAGGACCTGGTGGTTAAGGGAGTAATGTAAGCCTTCTTATCTGGGAGCCCTGATACCTCATGCAACACCTCCAATTTTTGTTTTAATTATTATTATTACAGCCACACTCAGATGGCACAAGCATGAGCTTCATAGAGTACTATTGGTATTAAAATGTAAGAAAAGTACCAAAGGTTGTTGACTGATCAATTGAGCCACAGTAGAACCTTTTATAATGGCACAGCAGCTGTCAGCCATGGGCCATGCATGAGTTATCAGGGTCTGGCCCAGCATTTACAGCTTGGTATTGGTTTCCATGGGGACCTGTTGGTTAAGGGAGCGATGTAAGCCTTCTTAGCTAGGAGCCCTGATACCTCATGCAACACCTCCATTTTTTTTTCCAGCCACACTCAGATGGTGCAAAAAATCAGTTTCATACGGTACTGTTGGTATTAAAATGAAAGGAAAGTAACACAGGTAGTTGACTGAATGTAAGTGCAGGCCTGCCTCTCTGGGAGACATACTTACATGGGCAACCCCCCAGATGGAGACACAACTTGGAGTCTCCACATTTCAAAAAATTATTGTCACACACCACTAAAGTGGCATTAATTTCCACAGAGTAGAAACAGTATAATAGGCCTCTGACACACCTTCCACCACAGGCAACCCCCCAGATGGAGACCCAACTTGGAGTCTCCACATTTAAAAAAAAAGTTTGTAACATCAGCAGCAGTAGCAGCAACAGGCATTGAAGACACCACAAAGGTGGCACAGACTGCAATAATGTGAGATCAATGCATGACACAAAAAACTACACCATCGCTTAGTCTGCCAAGTCTGCGAATGGGGTGTAAAAATCATTGTAGATTTAAGACTTGTTCATTTTGATGAAAGTTAGGGGATCTGTACTTTCAGAGGACAGCTGGATTCGCTCATCCATCAGGACACCATCAGCAGCACAGAAGACCCGTTCTGTGAAAACGCTGGCTGCTGAGCATGACAAAACCTCCAAGACTTGACAGGCGAGCTCAGGCCACTCTTCCGTTTTTGAAGATCAAAATTCAAAAGGGTCCAAACACCCCCTGATGGTATTGATATTGAGCTCTAGATACTATTGCACTATCCTCTCCAGTCGTTCATAACATGTCAGACTTGTACTGCTGGTGCACGGGCTGGTCTAAAAAATGTGTGAAACGGCTCACAGAAAATGCTTATGCCACTTGTACTGCTGCTGCTGTTAATGTTTTTGTGATGTCATTCCCGGGGTTGGACATCTAGAACTGGGATGCACACTGTGTGCCTCAGTGCTATCTTTGGGAAAATTTCTTTTAAGATTGTCTACAATCATGTTTCGACACTCCAACATTCGCACGTCTCGTGCTTTCGTGAGGTCCAAGTCCATGGTCAGTTGGTGGTGGGGTATCACTCAAGGTTGCTTTGTCCGTCACCTCCCGCCAACCACGGACAATAGAGAGGGGATCATTATCTTCTGACTGTTGCGCATCCATCATCTAGTTCTCCATTTGTTCCTCGGCTTCTGCACCTTCACTAACAGTTTGTCAGGTACCATGAGCCCCCTCGATCACTGTAAGCCACCCTCCCTTGGCACCCGCCTGAGCTACAACAGTCCAGATATTTGAGATATTGTTATCCCTGCCACATCCTCCTCTGCTTTCACCTCTTCCTCTGGTACCACCACCTCTTCATGCAGACTATACAAAATGTGCTCCAGCATGTAGATGACCAGAATAGTGATGGCACTAACCAACTTAGTAGCCATTACGAAACTGTGCAGAGGTTCTTCATCTTTGCCCACTCCGCAAGCATGATTTGCAAAAGGACCTATTGCACCAGGGCTCATCTCTGTTGCCACAGTCACTGCAACATGTGCAGAGTGGATTTGCACTGTGCCCGAACATCACAAATCAAATGGTTAACCGGTTGCTCTGCTGTACACTACTATGTGGGCTCTGTTGTATACTACTATGTGGGCTGTGCTATACACTACTATGTGGGCTCTGCTGTATACTACTGTGTGGGTTCTGCTGTATACTACTATGTGGGCAGTGCTGTATACTACTATGTGGGCAGTGCTGTATACTACTGTGTGGGCTGTGCTGTATACTATTATGTGGGCTGTGCTATATACTACTGCGTGGGCAGTGCTGTATACTACTATGTGGGCAGTGCTGTATACTACTACATGGGCTGTGCTATATACTACTATGTGGGCAGTGCTATGCACTACTATGTGGGCTCTGCTGTATATTACTATGTGTGCTGTGCTATACACTAATACACTACTAAGTGGGCTGTGCTGTATACTACTGTGTGGGCTCTGCTGTATACTACTGTGTGGGCTCTGCTGTATACTACTGTGTGGGCTCTGCTTTATCCTACTATGTGGGCTGTGCCATACACTACTATGTGGGCTCTGCTGTATACTACTATGTGGGCTGTGCTGTATACTACTGTGTGGGCTCTGCTGTATACTACTATGTGGGCAGTGCTGTATACTACTATGTGGGCAGTGCTGTATACTACTGTGTGGGCTGTGCTGTATATTACTATGTGGTCTGTGCTATATACTACTGTGTGGGCAGTGCTGTATACTACTATGTGGGCTGTGTAGTATAATACTATGTGGGCAGTGCTGTATACCACTATGTGGGCAGTGCTGTATACTACTGTGTGGTCTCTGCTGTATACTACTATGTGGGCTGTGCTATATACTACTTTGTGGGCTGTGCTGTATACTACTATGTGGGCTGTGCAGTAAAATACTATGTGGGCAGTGCTGTATACTACTATGTGGGCAGTGCTGTATACTACTGTGTGGGCTCTGCTGTATACTACTATGTGGGCTGTGCTATATACGTGGGCTGTGCTGTATACTACTATATGGGCAGTGCTGTATACTACTATGTGGGCAGTGCTGTATACTACTATGTGGGCTGTGCTATACACTACTATGTGGGCAGTGCTGTATACTACTGTGGGCTGTGCTGTATACTACTATCTGGGCAGTGCTGTATACTACTATGGGCTGTGCTGTATACTACTATGTGGGCAGTGCTGTATACTACTTTGTGGGCAGTGCTGTATACTACTGTGTGGACTCTGCTGTATACTACTATGTGGGCTGTGCTGTATACTGCTACGTGGGCTGTGTTATCTTTTATGCGGGTTGTGCTATATAC
Source organism: Ranitomeya imitator (assembly GCF_032444005.1). Classification (NCBI taxonomy): domain Eukaryota; kingdom Metazoa; phylum Chordata; class Amphibia; order Anura; family Dendrobatidae; genus Ranitomeya; species Ranitomeya imitator. The sequence goes on along the minus strand of NC_091282.1, from coordinate 694,503,682 downwards.
TATGGGGTGTATATTTTATTCTATGTCGAAGGCCGTGTTACATACTATGTGGCTGTTATATACTATTGTGGGGGTATATTATATTCTATGGGGGAGGCTCTTTCACATTATGGGGGCTGCATTATATTCTATGGGGGCTACATTATATATTATGGGGAGGTGGGCTGTATTATATTTTATGGGGTGGCTGCATTATACTCTGGGGTGGCTGCATTATATTCTGTAGGGTGGTCGCTGCATTAAACTATATGTGGGCTGCATTATACAGTATCAAGGATTATCGGGAATATGTTATTCTATATGAAGAACTATGGGGTGCATTATACTATGGGAAGTGAATTGTACTACATGGCTGACTATGGCAGTGCATTATACTACATGGAGCACTATGAGGAGTGTATTATGCTATATGGAGGACTATGAGGAGTGTATTACGCTATATGGAGGACTGAGCAGTGTATTTTAATATATGGAGGACTATAGGGAGTGTATAGTACTATATGGAGGACTGTGGTTCACATTATAATATATGGAAGACTATGGGGTGTATTTTACTAAATAAGTAAAATGCTGCATATTCAAATTGTTTTTGACGGAACAAAAATCATTGTTCTCAGCAGCACATCGCCAGCGTAAACTGTAGATGTGCTGCTGATAACATGATACTGTATGGTGATCTGTTAGTGATCTGTTAGTGATGGTTCTGTCCCATAATTATTCCTCAGCTGGTAGAAAGAGGCCGGGAAACAAGTGTAGAACAACTTCAGTATTGTTGATCAAACTCATTTAGCGGCCTGAACTCAGCGCTTGTAAATACAGCCGAAATGCTTTTGTGTGATGTGTAATATGTTAGCATTTGGGGCCCCATTTTAAACTTTGCCTAGACATAGGGGCCCACTTTGCCTAAAACCGGCCCTGCCTACAAGTGTACAAAGATATTATACAGTCACCATGTGACAAGTGGGCCTGTGTAACTTCAAATGCCAGGGCTGAATTTTAGTCCCAGTCCAGCCGAGGCTGTGCTCAAAGCTGAGCACTTACATCGAGGTTTCCATCTAAATCCCCAAATTATATGATTCAAATGAAACCACCGAGCAATCCATTCACTATGTTCAGTGGTGTTCTTCCTTTCAGAACTGTTTTCTGGTTGACGAGCTGACGTTTTTATTTGTACCATTTTTGGGCACTTTACATTTTTTGATCACTTACTATTCCAATTTCTGGAAAGCAGAATGAACAAAAACCAGCAATTCAAGAATTGTATTTTTTTAATACCATTCTGCATGTGGTAAAATTGATAAGGCAGCTTTATTCGTTGGTTCAGTATGATTTCAGCGATACCACATTTAATAATTTTTTTACGTGTTGGCGCTTTATTGTGTGAGCTATAACTTTTTTTTTCTGCTGACAGAGCTTTATGGCAGCTTGTTTTTTTTGCAGGACAAGATGACGTTTACAACAATAACATTTGTATTTACATTCGTCTTTTTGGTTGCTTTTTATTCCACTTTTTATTCAGCGATATGATGAAAAAGCATTATTATCTGCCTCTTATTTTTTTACGGTGTTCACAGACTATTGTTTTTATAAAGCATTGCAATGCTTTCTATTATAACTATCACTACTGCACCGATACAAGCTTGTTAGACCATTCTCAGAGCATGACACCTTGGGTCACCATGGCAATGATCAATGATGTTGCGGAGGTGCTGGAAGGCTCCCTGCCTTCAAAATGCATTCAAGATTCAAGATGCTATCATATTTGCTGAACAACCCCGCTCCAACAAATGATGTATTGCTGTCAGATGACTATAAAGTGTTGGATCCCCAGCTGGCTGTGTGTAGGCAGACACAATGTGGTCTATGTACTATACGCATATATCTTCATCTACCTACATGTACTTTGTCATGTAGTGTTGCCCTCATTTTTTTGCACACTGCTCTACTATATTAATTGATATCTCGTATATACAGTTGTTCTCAAAAGTTTACATATCCTGGCAGAATTTTTGCTTTCTTGGCCTTTTTTCAGAGAGTATGAATGATAACACCAAAACATTTTCTCCACTCACGGTTAGTGGTTGGGTGAAGCTATTTATTGTCAAACTACTGTGTTTTCTCTTTTTAAATCATAATGACAACCCAAATTACCCTGATCAAAAGTTCACATACTTTGGTGATTTTGGCCTGATAACAGCCACAAAAGTTGACACAAATGGGTTTGAATGGCTACTAAAGGTAACATCCTCACCTGTGACCTGTTTGCTTGTAATCAATGTGTGTGCATAAAAGCTGAGTGAGTTTCTGGGATCCAGACAGATTCTTGCATCTTTCCTTCAGCCACTGAAGTTTCTGGATTGTGAGTCATGGGGAAAGCAAAAGAATTGTCAACAGATTTATGGGAATAGGTAGTTGAACTGTATAAACAGGAAATGGATAGAAAAAGATATCCAAGGAATTGCTAATGCCAGTCAGCAGCATTCAAACTGTGATTAACAAATGGAAAATCAGGGGCTCTGTAAAAACAAAACCACGATCAGGTAGACCAGCAAAAATGTCGTCCACAACTGCCAGGAAAATTGTTCGGGATGCAAAGAAAAACCCACAAATAACATCAGCTGAAATACTGGACTCTTGAAAACTAGCAGTGTGGCTGTTTCAAGGTGCACAATAAGGTCATGATCCAGGCCGGGGTTTACTTTCTGCATTCCCTTCTCCAGCCTGGTCATGGCAGGGTTAACTTTTCCTGCCTCTCTGATTTTTGGGTGGCTATTTATTGGTGTTGTTGCTGCCTTTGTCAGCGATAGTTCTGGTCCTAGGCTTGAGCAGCTGACCCGTAATTCCCTAGTGATCCTTCTGCCTCTGACTTCCTGTATTGTGTCTGACCCATTCCCTATCCCTGACTTTGCACTCGTTTTGTGATTTCCCTTCTAGTGTATGACTTGGCTTGAACTTTGAACCCCGCCTCCTGTTTTCCCATTTTTGATACTACGCTCTCTGACCGGCTTTTGACTTACTGGCTCGTAATCTGACTCCACCTCCCATCTCTCATTTTGGGTACCGCGTTCCTCGTCCGGCTTTAACTCTCTGGCTAGTACCCTGACTCCGCTTTCCGTCTCCTGTCTCTGGCACAGCGCTTTCGGCTGTTAATGACCCGATTTGTTTGACTTCTCTTTAGCCATCTCATCGTGGTGCCTGACGCGGCACCTCTACTACTTTGGAGGTGAGTTATGGTCATCCTCCAGTCGTTGCTGGTGGTACTGCACCCTTGGCAACACGATAGGAGGCACTTGAAGAAAAATGGGCTGCATGTTCGAGTCGCCAGAAGAAAGACATTACTGTACAAATGCCACAAAGTATCTCGCCTACAATACGCAAAACAGCACAGAGACAAGCCTCAAAATTGAACTTTTTGGCCACAACCATAAACGTTACATTTGAAGAGAGGTCAACAAGGCCTATGATGAAGGGAACAGCATTCCTACTGTAAAACACGGAGGTGGATCGCTGATATTTTGGGGATGTGTGAGCTACAAAAGGCACAGGAAACTTGGCCAAAGTTGAAGGAAAGATGAATGCAGCACTTTATCAGGAAATACTGGAGGCAAATTTGCAATCATCAGCCTGGAAGCTGCATATGGGACGTACTTGGACGGTCCAACATGACAACGATTCAAAACACAATGCCAAGTCGACCTGTCATTGGTTACAACAGAAAAAAGTCAAGATTCTGGATTGGTCATCTCAGTCTCCTGACCTCAATATCATTGAGCCACTCTGGGGCGATCTCAAGCACACAGTTCATGCTAGACAGCCTAGGAATTTACAGGAGCTGGAGGCTTTTTGCCAAGAAGAGTGGGCAGCTTTACCATCTGAGATAATAAAGAACCTCATCCACAACAACCACAAAAGGCTTCAAGCTGTCATTGATGTTAGAGGGGGCAATACACGGTATTAATAAATGGGTATGTGAACTTTTGATCAGGGTCATTTGGATGTTTGGATTGTCATTATGATTTAAAAAGAGAAAACAGTAGTTTGACAATAAATGGCTTCACTCGACTACAAACCATGAGGGGAGAAAAAGTTTTGGTGTTATCATTCATATTCTCTGAAAAAAGGCCAAGAAAACAAGAATTCTGCTGAGGTATGTAAACTTTTGAGCACAACTGTATGTATATATGTATTTTAATATGTTCATTAAACTTTGTTTTTTTTCTGAGACATAGTTAGCATTGGATTCTATGTTGATATTTGAGGCTCATTTATGGTGCATGTCAGCACATATCTGTTACTCTATCTCACCTATTTTTGTTGGTAATAATAGTATCCCATATAGTAGTAAGATGAAACATATTCTGGCAGTGCATGTGCAGGAGTGCTTATAGTGTCCCATGTTATGAACAATGCTATCTATTAATACATATGTGAAAGCACATAAAATGACTTATACAGCAAGAACTCATCACTAATTTTCCTCGTGTTTAAGGATGAGCTAAAAAAGTGATCAAATTTCCCTTGCTGAAATGTAATGCCCGATCCCTCATAATAACCTCATAATACATACCTGCGTCGCTGCAGAACCTCATAATTCACGCCTCAACTGCAGTAGAACCTCATAATTCAACTTCAGCTGCTGCACAACATCATATTTCACACCACATGACTCAAGAAGGAGGTCTGTAGAGCAATCGTACTGCCTGTGTGGTGGTAGTGTCTAGTTTCTCCGCCTTCTTTTTATCAAAGACATTTGTGAAAATCCAATAAGTGGGAGGAACGCCAGGTAAATTTGATGAAGTTGGTGGAGGACTAGCAGGACAAGGGGGGATAAGGCACTCCTCATGAGAGACCCGGCCCCTTCGGAGTACTTCTCCAGATTGCTAATCTAAGACAGGCTTGTGCTTTTGTAGCCATGGTAGGCCCAGGATCAGGGGATGGGCCAGCCAGATAGGTACATAAAGAGAGATTCTCTGCGAGTGCAGCATTCCAACCCAAATTTCCACAGGTTCAGAAACTAAAAGAACGGCCTCGGACAGAGTTTTTCCATCCACTGATGATACCAGCAGTGGAGCTTGTAAACATTGGATTGGGATTTGATACCGCTCCACAATGGCCTGTTGAAAGAAATTTCCTACAGAACCAGAGTCCAGATAGGCCGTTTCGACAAAATGGATGTTGCCACAGGAAATAGATTCTGACAGAGTCAGCGAAGGAGAGATGTGATCCTCGCCCAAGGTAGCCCTTCCAACAGACCCTAGGCTCTGTAGTTTCCCATTTTTTTAGGGCAGGAGCTGATTAAATTTTCAGGATTGCCAAAATAGAAGCAAATTCCTTCAGCACTATTGGCTTCTTGATGATGGTTGGCCATCTTCACCCAGTCGATATGCATGGACTCTGGGGAGGGTGCGAAAGCTGAGGTTTTCTGCATGATCGGCCTTTGAAAGGTAGGAGTCAAGCTCACAGGTCTCCTTTAACGGGTAACCTCTTTGGAATGCTCTTGAAACTTGATGTCTGTCACAGGTTTATCGTGACAGAAAGGAGCAAGAAGACCATGCTGGCTGATTTCTCCTACTCCAGCACTGGCTAGAAGCACTTTGCCTTCATAATAAACAATGCAGTTTTCTTCTAGCAGTGCAGGGGTTAATCTGCTCAGTTGAGAGCTCCTGGAAGCTTACCCGCATTAAGGTTTTTAGCTGTTCACTGTTGGCCATTCCCCTTTCATATATAAACTGGACTCTGGTAAGCAGGCATTGTCCGAGCTACAGTAGTTTCATTGTTGCATGGTTTAGGAGTTGGAGAGTTGTTGTTTGAGAAAGTCTGGTCTGGTGTATTGCCATACACCACTACTCCCTTCTTCCCTGGGTGGAGGGAGGAAACCGACTGAGAGTGGATTTAGGAGCTCAGCAAGCTACATGGCCCTGGCATCTTCACTATTAGAAGTAATCTGGGGAACAGGGATAGCTAGGGCACCCCTAGGGTTAGGAACAGGGAGAGTGCCCTTTGTCCTGGGATACCCGACAACAGACTTGTGACAATGTGGATTCGAGTTGCCAGGGACACCAGGTTGTCCAACGAGGTGGGTATATCACAAACAGCCAGGTCATTCTTGATTCTCCCAGAAAGGCTCTCCCAGAGGGTAGTCACCAGTGCCTCAATAATCCAGGCGAGCTCGGAAGGCAGGGTACGGAATCGTACAGCGTACTGACCCACTGTGAGGTTTTCCTGACTCAGTATGAGGAGAGAAGATGCTGCCGAGGGAACGCTGCCAGGCTTATCAAAAACCTTGAGGAAGACTTCTAAGTCTGAAGATTGGAGATGAGAGGATCCTCTCCCTCCCTTAGGGGATTGAGTCAAACCAGAGCCTCACCAGTGAGGTATGACATGATGAAAGCCACTTTGGCCCGATCTGAAGTGAACCGATGGGCAAAAAGTAAAAAATGCAGGGTTCATTGATTGGTAAAACCTCAACATAGGGCAGGATCACCACCATAACGTGGAGGAGCTGACAGACGAGGTCTGAAGAGCTAGGAACATGGCTGGCAGATGTCAGCACATCCAGGCGGGTGGTCACTGTCTGCAGGTAGGAGAAGATTTTATCCTGCTGATCTTTCTGGCAAGAAACTTCCTGGTGCAGGTCTGAGATAGAGGAAGTTTGAGAGCTAGCGGATTCCATGGCTTGAGCAAACTGTAAATGGGGTGGTGCAACTGTAAGGCTGGGTTCCCATTGCGTTATGGGACCGCGTTTAACAGACAGCGTTGCACGGCGAAATTAACGTCGTGCAACGCGTCCGTTAACGCGCCCATTGAAGGCAATGGGAACGCGCTTCACTAGCGCGTGCCATGTTCGGCACGCGCTAGCGACGCGCCGGTGATTCCTGGCGCACCGCGGACGCTGCTTGCAGCGTCCGAGGCGCGCCCGCGGTCCATTCCCCGCTCTCGCAGATCGGGGATCTGCGAGAGCGGGGACGTTACCGCGACCCCGACCGCAGCCCCATAGAAAACATTGCGTTAGCGCAATCCGCTAGCGCTAAACGGATTGCACTAACGCAATGTGACCCTAGCCTAAGGGGTTACAAGGACTGATGCACACCCCTATCCCTTTTATTAAGTCTTGGTTAAAGGTGATTTATAAATACTGTTTATATTATGTTATATATGATAAGAGTATATATGTACAGAATTCTAGTATTTTAGCTGCTTATGCACAAAGAATTGTTTTGTTATAGGGTAAGCACAGTGCCCATTTCTGGCCACTAGATGGGGGCTGTTGTGAATTCTGTGGTCAAGCTCCCTCCTGTGGTCATGAGTGGTACTTCGGCTGGTTCTGTCTATGAGCTTTCTCTGGTGGATGTGAGTGGGGCTGCGGCTTCTGAGTTTCTTTCCTCAGGTGACGAGGTTAAGTCGTTAGGTGCTGCTCTATTTAACTCCACCTAGTTCTTTGTTCCTGGCCTCCAGTCAATGTTCCAGTATTGGTCTTGCTCTCTCCTGGATCATTCTTGTGGCCTGTCTGCCCTGTATAAGCTAAGTTTTGCTTGTGTTACTTTTGTTTGCTATATTTTCTGTCCAGCTTGCTATATTGGTTTTTCTTGCTTGCTGGAAGCCCTGAGACGCAGAGGGAGTACCTCCGTACCGTTAGTTGGTGCGGAGGGTCTTTTTGCCCCCTCTGCGTGGTTGTTTGTAGGTTTTTGTGCTGACCGCAAAGCTATCTTTCCTATCCTCGGTCTATTCAGTAAGTCGGGCCTCACTTTGCTAAAATCTATTTCATCTCTGTGTTTGTATTTTCATCTTAACTCACAGTCATTATATGTGGGGGGCTGCCTTTTCCTTTGGGAAATTTCTTTGAGGCAAGGTAGGCTTATTTTTCTATCTTCAGGGCTAGCTAGTTTCTCAGGCTGTGCCGAGTTGCATAGGGAGCGTTAGGCGCAATCCACGGCTACCTCTAGTGTGGTATGATAGGATTAGGGATTGCGGTCAGCAGAGTTCCCACGTCTCAGAGCTCGTCCTATGTTAGTAACTATCAGGTCACTTTGTGTGCTCTTAACCACTAGGTCCACTGTGGTTCTGAATCACCTGTTCATAACAGTACTGGAGGCCCAAAGTACTAATGCTTCTCAATAGAGGGAAAAGAGAAGTTCTGAGACCATTTTTTTTTTCTCTGTACTGTGTTTTGTCTTTCTTTTCCCCTAGACATTTGGGTGGTTCAGGTGTAGTGATGGACATTAAAGATCTGTCTTCTTGTGTGGATCATCTCACTGCAAGAGTACAAAATATTCAAGACTTTGTGGTTCAGAATTCTATGTTAGAACCAAGAATTCCTATTCCTGATTTGTTTTCTGGAGATAGAGCTAAGTTTCTGAGCTTTAAGAATAATTGTAAACTGTTTCTGGCTTTGAAACCCCGCTCCTCTGGTGACCCAGTTCAACAAATTAAGATCATTATTTCTTTATTACGTGGCGACCCTCAAGACTGGGCATTTTCCCTTGCGCCAGGAGATCCTGCATTATGTAATATTGATGCGTTTTTTCTGGCGCTCGGATTGCTGTATGATGAACCTAATTCAGTGGATCAGGCAGAGAAAAATTTGCTGGATCTGTGTCAGGGTCAGGATGAGGTAGAGATATATTGTCAGAAGTTTAGGAAGTGGTCTGTGCTCACTCAATGGAATGAATGTGCGCTGGCAGCAATGTTCAGAAAAGGTCTCTCTGAAGCCCTTAAGGATGTCATGGTGGGATTTCCTATGCCTGCTGGTCTGAATGAGTCTATGTCTTTGGCCATTCAGATCGGTCGACGCTTGCGTGAGCGTAAAACTGTGCACCATTTGGCGGTATTATCTGAGCATGGACCTGAGCCTATGCAGTGCGATAGGACTTTGACCAGAGCTGAACGGCAAGAACACAGACGTCAGAATGGGCTGTGTTTTTACTGTGGTGATTCCACTCATGCTCTCTCCGATTGTCCTAAGCGCACTAAGCAGTTCGCTAGGTCTGCCACCATTGGTACGGTACAGTCGAAATTTATTTTGTCCGTTACTTTGATCTGCTCTTTGTCATCCTATTCTGTCATGGCATTTGTGGATTCAGGCGCTGCCCTGAATTTGATGGACTTGGAGTATGCTAGGCGCTGTGGGTTTTTCTTGGAGCCCTTGCAGTATCCTATTCCATTGAGAGGAATTGAGGCTACGCCTTTGGCCAAGAATAAGCCTCAGTACTGGACCCAGCTGACCATGTGCATGGCTCCTGCGCATCAGGAGGATATTCGCTTTTTGGTGTTGCATAATCTGCATGATGTGGTCGTGTTGGGGTTGCCATGGCTACAAGTCCATAACCCAGTATTAGATTGGAAATCAATGTCTGTGTCCAGCTGGGGTTGTCAGGGGGTACATGGTGATGTTCCATTTCTGTCTATTTCATCATCCACCCCTTCTGAGGTCCCAGAGTTCTTGTCGGATTACCGGGATGTATTTGATGAGCCCAAGTCCAGTGCCCTACCTCCGCATAGGGATTGTGATTGTGCTATCGATTTGATTCCTGGTAGTAAGTTTCCTAAAGGTCAACTGTTTAATTTGTCTGTGCCTGAGCACGCCGCTATGCGGAGTTACGTAAAGGAATCCTTGGAGAAGGGTCATATTCACCCGTCGTCGTCGCCATTGGGAGCAGGCTTCTTTTTTGTGGCCAAGAAGGATGGTTCGCTGAGACCTTGTATTGATTACTGCCTTCTAAATAAAATCACGGTCAAATTTCAGTACCCCTTGCCGCTGCTGTCTGATTTGTTTGCTCGGATTAAGGGGGCTAGTTGGTTCACCAAGATAGATCTTCGTGGTGCGTATAATCTTGTGCGTATTAAACAGGGCGATGAATGGAAAACAGCATTTAATACGCCCGAGGGCCATTTTGAGTACCTGGTTATGCCATTCGGGCTTTCTAATGCTCCATCAGTGTTTCAGTCCTTTATGCATGACATCTTCCGAGAGTACCTGGATAAATTCCTGATTGTATACTTGGATGATATTTTGGTCTTCTCGGATGATTGGGAGTCTCACGTGAAGCAGGTCAGAATGGTGTTCCAGGTCCTGCGTGCGAATTCTTTGTTTGTGAAGGGGTCAAAGTGTCTCTTTGGTGTTCAGAAGGTTTCATTTTTGGGTTTCATTTTTTCCCCTTCTACTATCGAGATGGACCCTGTTAAAGTTCAGGCCATTTATGATTGGACTCAGCCGACATCTCTGAAGAGTCTGCAAAAGTTCCTGGGCTTTGCTAATTTTTATCGTCGCTTCATCAATAATTTTTCTAGTATTGCTAAACCGTTGACTGATTTAACCAAGAAGGGTGCTGATGTGGTCAATTGGTCTTCTGCTGCTGTGGAAGCTTTTCAAGAGTTGAAGCGTCGTTTTTCTTCTGCCCTGTGTTGTGCCAACCAGATGTTTCGCTCCCGTTCCAGGTCGAGGTTGATGCTTCTGAGATTGGAGCAGGGGCTGTTTTGTCGCAAAGAAGTTCTGATGGCTCGGTGATGAAACCATGCGCCTTCTTTTCCAGGAAGTTTTCGCCTGCTGAGCGTAATTATGATGTTGGCAATCGAGAGTTGCTGGCCATGAAGTGGGCATTCGAGGAGTGGCGTCATTGGCTTGAGGGAGCTAAGCATCGCGTGGTGGTCTTGACTGATCACAAGAACTTGACTTATCTCGAGTCTGCCAAACGGTTGAATCCTAGACAGGCTCGTTGGTCGCTGTTTTTCTCCCGTTTTGACTTTGTGGTTTTGTACCTTCCGGGCTCTAAAAATGTGAAGGCGGATGCCCTGTCTAGGAGTTTTGTGCCCGACTCTCTGGGTTTGTCTGAGCCGGCGGGTATTCTCAAAGAGGGGGTAATTTTGTCTGCCATCTCCCCTGATTTGCGGCAGGTGCTGCAAAAATTTCAGGCTAATAGACCTGACCGTTGCCCAGCGGAGAAACTGTTTGTCCCTGATAAATGGACGAGTATAGTTATCTCTGAGGTTCATTGTTCGGTGTTGGCTGGTTATCCTGGAATCTTTGGTACCAGAGATTTGGTGGCTAGATCCTTTTGGTGGCCGTCTCTGTCACGGGATGTGCGTTCGTTTGTGCAGTCCTGTGGGATTTGTGCTCGGGCTAAGCCCTGCTGTTCTCGTGCCAGTGGGTTGCTTTTGCCCTTGCCAGTCCAGAAGAGGCCATGGACACATATCTCTATGGATTTTATTTCGGATCTCCCCGTCTCTCAAAAAATGTCGGTCATTTGGGTTGTTTGTGATCGCTTCTCTAAGATGGTCCATTTGGTACCCTTGTCTAAATTGCCTTCCTCCTCTGATTTGGTGCTATTGTTCTTCCAGCATGTGGTTCGTTTACATGGCATTCCAGAGAACATTGTTTCTGACAGAGGTTCCCAGTTTGTTTCGAGGTTTTGGCGAGCCTTTTGTGCTAGGATGGGCATTGATTTGTCTTTTTCCTCGGCTTTCCATCCTCAGACAAATGGCCAGACTGAACGAACCAATCAGACCTTGAAAACATATCTGAGATGTTTTGTTTCTGCCGATCAGGATGATTGGGTGTACTTTTTGCCTTTGGCTGAGTTCGCCCTTAATAATCGGGCCAGCTTGGCTACTTTGGTTTCGCCGTTTTTCTGCAATTCTGGTTTCCATCCTCGTTTCTCTTCAGGGCAGATTGAGTCTTCTGACTGTCCTGGTGTGGATACTGTGGTGGATAGGTTGCAGCAGATTTGGACTCATGTGGTGGACAATTTGACATTGCCTCAGGAGAAGGCTCAACGTTTCGCTAACCGCAGGTGCTGTGTGGGTCCCCGACTTCGTGTTGGGGATTTGGTTTGGTTGTCATCTCGTTATATTCCTATGAAAGTTTCCTCTCCTAAGTTTAAGCCTCGTTTCATTGGTCCGTATAGGATTTCTGAGGTTCTTAATCCTGTGTCTTTTCGTTTGACCCTTCCATCTTCTTTTTCCATCCATAACGTATTCCATAGGTCATTGTTGCGGAGATACGTGGCACCTGTGGTTCCATCCGTTGATCCTCCTGCCCCGGTTTTGGTTGAGGGGGAGTTGGAGTATATAGTGGAGAAGATTTTGGATTCTCGTATTTCGAGACGGAAACTCCAGTACCTGGTTAAGTGGAAGGGTTATGGTCAGGAAGATAATTCCTGGGTCTTTGCCTCTGATGTTCATGCTGCCGATCTGGTTCATGCCTTTCATTTGGCTCATCCTGGTCGGCCTGGGGGCTCTGGTGAAGGTTCGGTGACCCCTCCTCAAGGGGGGGGTACTGTTGTGAATTCTGTGGTCAAGCTCCCTCCTGTGGTCATGAGTGGTACTTCGGCTGGTTCTGTCTATGAGCTTTCTCTGGTGGATGTGAGTGGGGCTGCGGCTTCTGAGTTTCCTTCCTCAGGTGACGAGGTTAAGTCGTTAGGTGCTGCTCTATTTAACTCCACCTAGTTCTTTGTTCCTGGCCTCCAGTCAATGTTCCAGTATTGGTCTTGCTCTCTCCTGGATCGTTCTTGTGGCCTGTCTGCCCTGCATAAGCTAAGTTTTGCTTGTGTTACTTTTGTTTGCTATAATTTCTGTCCAGCTTGCTATATTGGTTTTTCTTGCTTGCTGGAAGCTCTGAGACGCAGAGGGAGTACCTCCGTACCGTTAGTCGGTGCGGAGGGTCTTTTTGCCCCCTCTGCGTGGTTGTTTGTAGGTTTTTGTGCTGACCGCAAAGCTATCTTTCCTATCCTCGGTCTATTCAGTAAGTCGGGCCTCACTTTGCTAAAATCTATTTCATCTCTGTGTTTGTATTTTCATCTTAACTCACAGTCATTATATGTGGGGGGCTGCCTTTTCCTTTGGGAAATTTCTCTGAGGCAAGGTAGGCTTATTTTTCTATCTTCAGGGCTAGCTAGTTTCTCAGGCTGTGCCGAGTTGCATAGGGAGCGTTAGGCGCAATCCACGGCTACCTCTAGTGTGGTATGATAGGATTAGGGATTGCGGTCAGCAGAGTTCCCACGTCTCAGAGCTCGTCCTATGTTAGTAACTATCAGGTCACTTTGTGTGCTCTTAACCACTAGGTCCACTGTGGTTCTGAATCACCTGTTCATAACAGGGGGCATTATGGTGGACATACTATGTGATGGGAGTTCCATATAGCAAATAGTTAATATAGGAGGGGCCACTGTGGGACAAGAGGAAAAGCATTTACTGATTTTAGGCAGTGTAGCCTCAGCCTGGGAGATGAACAGCTCAGGAGGGCCTGAATGCCCAGACAGTCGAAACGGGCTTAATGCCTAGGACAACACAGTGACCACGTAACGTTAAGGTAAAAGCCCAGCCATCCAGGACCAGCAGGCCAGACCAGCGGCAGAACAGAAGCAGTGGCAGCATTAGTAAAAATTGAAGCTGCAGGAGAAGTAACAGCAGTAATGATGTGCAGGTCCCTCACCATGTGGCAGATCATCACATGGGCTGATGCCCTCAGATCCGGGGCTGAGGGAACCCTCAAGCGCAGAGAGTCTGAACAGGGAGGACGCTGAGGAACTGTATGAAACGGTCTGTCCCAGGCACGTGCTGTGTGACAGTGATAAGAGTACAGGGAAAGAGGAAGAAATGCGTAGTGTGAAATCTAATGTTGATCCTTCAAAGAAAGTGGATGTGCTGCAAAAACATGAAAGTAAAGTTTTGCATTTGAAGTTTGAAACAGACTCTGTGTCTTTATATGGAACAACGTCAGCAGAGGATCTTCAGCCAACCCGATGGGACCCTGACGGTGCAGAAGGAGAAGCAGAAGGTATGCTGCAGCGGGGACACTATATTCATGTGACGGGAAACCAACGCGTGTTAAAGTATAGAAACTCTGCCACGACAACGGCCCTGTCTCTGCCCCTCACGCAAACATTGCGCTGTGATTCGAGGAGAGCTTGGAGGGGTGTGACTAGGCACAAACATTACTTTTGGCTAGAGCCCCTGATGGTGGGGTTTGACTTTGCTCCAGATGGACGGGATGGTGAGATTTGAACTCAGGACTCCAGCACTGACAGACTGCAGTGCTAACCACTGAGCATCGTGCTGCCCTATTTGAATGAGTATGGGGCATCCATGAAGGGCATGGCAAATCCAATGCCCTCATCAAAGGTCAGGATGATGATAGGACCAATATAACATAGTGTGCAGAGGCAAAGATCAGAAACCACAGACGTGTATAACAGCAGTAGGGTGATCGATATGCTGAGAAACAAGAGTAGGTGTGTAGATAATACTGAGCCTGAGTGTTTTCTTGCTTTCCTCATTTTCCAAAACTTCTGCAAGTCATCCTCTGGCCCTCCACAGGTCATGTTTTACAGTCAAAACAGTTCATGCTTCTACTTCTGATCCAATATTCACAGAGTATCAAATCAACCATGTTCTGGACCGTGAAATGACTCATGGTTCTGAGAAGAGCTACTGGGTGGCTAATAAGTACATATATACTCCTATCCTGCTCAAGAGATTTCATGCTAAGCATCCTTTTTCTGCTGTCACTAGCTTGTCTGTTTTGTGTTGTGCTTGCATTCATCACTGCTATGCTCTACTTCATCCGTCCTGCTTTTCCTGAGATACCTGTGCGAAGTCCTTGTTACCCACATGCCTTTCTACTTCCTGCATCAATGCTTAGCATCCGTGTGCCCATCTGGACCTAAGGCTTAGAGGATCCATCTCACAAAGTGAACTTAACTCAGCCTTTTTTTGTATGAGGTTGACATACACTTTAATTCAACTTTGTATTTGTTACTTAGATGTTTCAGAGGATTTAATTAATAATGATCTGTGGTCTCTCTTGAATTTCATGACTGATCCTAGAAAAAGGATTTAAGTTCCCTTTATATGCAAAAATGTGTGGGTCTCACCTTGCAGATCTCCACCAGTGTTACAGTATCTTTATAGATAAGGAATATTTGCAGGTTAATAACGTTTTTTACGTGACAGGTTTCCTGTTTTGCATTGCACTTTGTTTTTGTCTTATTATACTTTGTACTGGCCTATTTAACCATAATGGTTTCTTTTTATTCCTGCACATTTTGAAAAACAAAATGCAATTTGGCTTGAAAAATATATATATATATTTTTTTAAATTTGATAATAGATAATGATATGTATAATGTATTGTTTTTAATCCCCCTCCCTCATGTAGCTGGGCTGATGCCCAAACTCAGATCCAAAACATTGCTGCTTCCTTCGATCAAGAGGCCTCTGCTATCCTAATGGCAAGGTTGGCTATGTTTAGAGCAGAAACTGAAGAGGGCCCAGATGTCTTGAGGTGGCTGGATAGGCAACTAATACGATTGGTAAGATGATTTTTTTTCATGAAAAACACTTGATTATGAATATTTGATGGTGAACCGGGCATCCACATATTTTTGTTAATACCTTGAAAGGAGACATGTGGTAAACCTACTGTAAATACTTGTACACTTTACATGTTATTGTTTATTCACAATTAAGATTAGTTTGTGATGCAAATTTGTGTTTAGAAAAAGC
The DNA here is from genome assembly GCF_032444005.1 of Ranitomeya imitator. Classification (NCBI taxonomy): domain Eukaryota; kingdom Metazoa; phylum Chordata; class Amphibia; order Anura; family Dendrobatidae; genus Ranitomeya; species Ranitomeya imitator. The sequence continues at coordinate 694,488,184 of NC_091282.1, read as the reverse complement.
ATATTGAAAGGATTTTCCACTACCTCGTCTCATTTCGGTTACCAGCTCCACACAGGCACATTTTTTTATTTAGTATTATTACCTGTGATGCCTCCTTGCGCATGCCTCATTGTTGGCCGTGTGATTCACGGTTTTCATACATTGTTTCCTTTCTGTGCTGTATCTTCCGATATATCGCTTTTCTAGGTTCTGGAGTTAGATGGAATGTGACAAACACATGACACTCCTGCACCTGATGGTACATTGGGGACTGTATGTATGCCGCAGACTTGATACAGCTTGCTCGGCTCACCATGTATCAAAGAAGTGCAGCACTAATTTATTAACTGCAAATGCGCGCAGATCTGGCAAGGTTTGAGAGGCACTGATCAATTTTCCTGTTTTGCGCCATAGAATAGGAGTATCTGTTAGGCTTGAGTCACAGTGTATATTCTCTCATCTGACAGAATTGGGTCAATTATGCAAATCACACTGTGATCAAACTCTGAGCACAGTTTGATCAGAGTGAGCATAGTGTTCTCTGATTCCCTCAGATGAGAAGATGGCCGAGTGCGATCTGAAAATTTGATCAACTCGGCCATGCCGCCATTTTATCCTTAGAAGAAAATAGACTAGGCACTCAACTTATGCAGAACTTTTTGTGGTTTAATATAGTCAATAAATAAACGTTTCAGCCACAGTAAAATGCCTTCTTCAGTAACTTTTAGTACCAGAAGAAGATGATAACGTAGGTGAACGTGGTTATATAACGTAGACATGATAACAGCAATATCTGTGCAGGAGTATAAGGTCCCAACTGGAGTAACCGGTGTGTAGTAGAGACCCAGAAAGGACAACATGCCGGCGTGTCTGGCAGGGATTCTGTATCCACCGCATATTTCTATATATATGGTGTGGGACCCTACTAAGGCACCTATTCTGGTAGTGTATACAGTGTTTCTTCATGCCATTTTATCCTTAGTCTGGCTCTGTCGGAGGAAAATATCGTACATGTGCACAGCTCCATAGACTAACATTCGTCAGATCGCACTTGGACCGAAAATACGGTTGTCTGCACCTGCCTTATATGCATAAATCTCACAAACATGTTGCACTAATTTACCACTGCATTCAATTTGCACATAAACACACCTAAAGGAAACTCTATGTTCGCTTCCTGCCTGGATTCTGAAGCTTATTTCTTACAGAATATTGTTATTTATCTGCAAAGTACGGTATTAAGCTGTGCCTGTATGTTATAGGCTGAACTAAAGAGGGAGGATGCAGAGCCTTCAAATGGGTTAATCCATTAATTACATAGCTGCTTCTAATGGGTTTTCCCTGCGGAATGAAGATATGGCTGCTTCTAAAGGGTTGAACTTCTAGAGAATAGTATACATGCTTCTAAATGGTTAATTTCTAAGAGAAGAAGACAACCGCTTGTAAAGGATCAATGTCTGCACATACTGCACACAGACAGAAAGCAACAACATACTAAGGAGAAGGATACAACAGGATTTACCTCTTTTGCTGTTTTTAGCATCCTCACACTGCTCTATGATACATCGCTTTCTATATCATTACATCAAGTGTTAAACAGTTCAGTTCTTCCCCGTGGTTTGATAGTAGTGTGCAAATCATGAAAAAGGGAAGCAGGTTATACCTGCGATACCAAGATAGGTTATTACACTTGGGGCTATTTAGTTTGAAAAAACGAAGACTAAGGGGTGATCTTATTTTAATGTATAAATATATGAGGGGACAGTACAAAGACCTTTCTGATGATCTTTTTAATCATAGACCTGAGACAGGGACAAGGGGGCATCCTCTTCGTCTGGAGGAAAGAAGGTTTAAGCATAATAACAGACGCGGATTCTTTACTGTAAGAGCAGTGAGACTATGGAACTCTCTGTCGTATGATGTTGTAATGAGTGATTCATTACTTAAATTTAAGAGGGGACTGGATGCCTTTCCTGAAAAGTATAATGTTACAGGGTATATACACTAGATTCATTGATAGGGTGTTGATCCAGGGAACTAGTCTGATTGCCGTATGTGGAGTCGGGAAGGAATTTTTTTCCCTAATGTGGAGCTTACTCTTTGCCACATGGGTTTTTTTTGCCTTCCTCTGGATCAACATGTTAGGGCATGTTAGGTTAGGCTATGGGTTGAACTAGATGGACTTAAAGTCTTCCTTCAACCTTAATAACTGTATGTATGTTACTATGTTATTAATGGTTTTCTGAGAAATGTTCTGCTACAATGAATGCATTTGGCAAAAAAAACACATCAAGATCCACTTCTGGCAGCTCCCTTTGCATTTGCCAACTAATTACGTCTTAGATGTGCTCAATGGGAAACAAGTCTGGAGTTGCGGCGTCTGCTCACAATAGCACAAGCAACATGTGTCCTGACATTGTTATGTTTGAAAACAGCTCCTGGGGCAAATGCTGTGCTGTTCGTGTATCTCGAATGAGGACTAGAGGGGTCTAGCGACTGTATGTTATGTAACCCCACACCATAGTCCTGGGAGAAGAACCAACATGACATTTTCACATGAAGATCTCTTCATGGCATCGTCAGATGTGAAGAATAGTGCGTAGTGATCCATTTAGTGCTGCAAATTAAATTAGACATCACATGCAAGCCTAAGGGTACCGTCACACTATACGATTAACCAACGATCACGACCAGCGATACGACCTGGCCGTGATCGTTGGTAAGTCGTAGTGTGGTCGCTGGAGAGCTGTCACACAGACAGCTCTCCAGCGACCAACAATGCCGAGGTCCCCGGGTAACCAGGGTAAACATCGGGTTACTAAGCGCAGGACCGCGCTTAGTAACCCGATGTTTACCCTGGTTACCAGCGTAAAAAAAAACAAACAGTACATACTTACATTCCGGTGTCTGTCCCTTGCCGTCTGCTTCCCGCACTCACTGACTGCCGGCCATAAAGTGAAAGCACAGCACAGCGGTGACGTCACCGCTGTGCTCTGCTTTCACTTTACGGCCGGCAGTCAGTGAGTGCGGGAAGCAGACGGCAAGGGACCTGACGGACACCGGAATGTAAGTATGTACTGTTATTTTACATTTACGCTGGTAACCAGGGTAAACATCGGGTTACTAAGCGCGGCCCTGCGCTTAGTAACCCAATGTTTACCCTGGTTACAAGCGAACGCATCGCTAGATCGGTGTCACACACACCGATCCAGCGATGACAGCGGGAGATCCAGCGACGAAAGAATGTTCCAAACGATCTGCTACGACGTACGATTCTCAGCAGGATCCCTGATCGCTGCTGCGTGTCAGACACAGCGATATCGTATGGATATCGCTGGAACGTCACGAATCGTACCGTCGTAGCGACAAAAGTGCCACTGTGTGACGGTACCCTTAGGCATCAAACATTTTCTGCACAAACCATTAGAAGGCTTTTGCACAACACTGGGCCGTGAGCCAGACATCCCACTACAGGTGTTCCATTGACCTCATGCCACTGCTGTCAAAGGTTATCATTGTACAGCGCAAGACAGCAATGGAGGCTGGAATAGAGGTCTGTTCTTTTTAGCGATTATCACCACAAATGTTTTCAATCACAGCTGGAGATAAGTCTGGAGACCATGTAGGCAAGTCATGAAGATGCCTTCACTGGGGAACATGAAAGTCTCACAGGAGCCGATTTTTTTTTTCATGTTGCTTGTGCTATTGTGAACAACCTAAGTGTACTGAGATGGCCGGCTGCATCTCCAGACTTATTTCCTATTGAGCACATGTTACGCATCTGCCTTTGCGCCATAGGGCTTCATCATCCTCCCCTATGGCTACTGTCCTCTCCTGTGCTCCCCACCCATTCTTTCTGTCTTTGGCCTCCAGCGTTTCAAGTCCTTGCACCATACCTGCTTTCTTGTGTATTGTCTACCTGTGGCATCCAGTGATTCAATTCCTCTCTCCTTAATGTCTCCTGCTGCTGCATCATTACCCGTGATCTGTCTGCACAGTCGGACCTGGGGCTTAGAGGATCCACCTATGAAGGTGAGCCCTTAACAGCACATCTGAGATATCTTTAGTTGGCAATTACAGCAGCAGCTGCCAGCAGCGGATCTGGAAAATTTTCATGCCCAAATGCATTCAGCGTTGACAAAAACTCATATATACTCATATAACTCATTGCTCATATAACTATTAATAACCTAATTGAGAACAACCAAGGCGTGTTAGTGCATGGATTTATGCACAAAACACACATACTCAACTCTGAATAAATCAAGATATTATGAAAACATTTATTTCCAATTTTTCATCATTTGCATGTCATTACCATGTCTATCAATCTTGTGATTTTCATAATTCCATGACTATTGCTTTTTTATGTTGCAATTAAGTGTTGAGGAATGTGTATATAATAGTATATTTGAAAAAGTCTATACATTTTGGTTTCATTTTACTCCAAAAAGTATCCTACGAGGTGATAAGTGCTAAATAAGTAACGATGATCTAACTACAGTAGTGTTCAAAATACCAGCAGTACAAAATGAATTAATTATTAATTAATTAATCAGTGTTTTGGGTATAAATTATATTATCACGTGTCAAACAATTTACCAGTTGGTGCTGTAGATTCTAAGAAAACCAACACACTCCGCATTGATGATCTGCAGGTTTTTTAGTCTGTGTATTAGAATAATTGATTGAAAGGGGAAAGTGTTCAAAATAACAGCAGTGTGGAGTTCAGTTAGTGAAGTCAGTCATTCTGAAGAAACAAGTGTGAATCAGGTGGCCCTTATTTAAGGGTGAAGCCAGGACATGTTGTACATGCATTTCTCCTTGAAAACCTGAGAAATATAGGTCATTCGAGACATTTTTCAGAAGAATAGTGTATTTTTGTTAAAATGTTGGTTTGGAGAGGGTAAAACTTATAAAGTGCAGACAATGATTGGCTGTTCAGCTAAAATGATCTCCAATGCTTTAAAATATAAAGCCAAACCATAGAGATGTGGAAGAAAGTGGAAGACTACTATTCAAATGGATGGAAGAATAGCCAGAATGGCAAAGGCTCAGGCAATGATCAGCTCCAGGATGGGCAAAGACAATCTCAAGTTACCTGTGAGGACTGTGACAGTGAGAAGAAAACTGTGTGACGCTAATCTCTTACCAAGAAGTCCCCGCAAATTCCTACTGTTAAAAAAAAGAAATGTACTGAAGCGGATACAATTTGCCAAAGAGCACATCAACTGACCTAAAGAGAAATAGAGAAGTAGTTTGTGGACTGATGAAATTAAAACTTTTCTTTCCAGGACGTCCCCCTGACATCACCCTGGAGGACGTCCCTCCCCTGTCCTTGCAGGGACAGGAAAAACACACGAGAGGTTAAAAGGTCCCACTCCACCTCTTTTCCTTCAGTGTTTTTCCTGTCCCTGCATTGAAGGACATACGAAAGATCTGCGCAGCGTGCGAAGGCTTACCGGAAACTGGAGGGCTCAGGGGGATCGTGCGGCTGGTTCAATATCCTTCCCCCTGTCAAGTGGCCCAGGGCAGAATCTTCCCGGTGGGGAGTCCCTCTGCCCCAGAGACCAGTCGAGTGGACGAGCTCCTGGGTAGAGCCGCTTCCTCCCGGTGGGGGCTCTAGGCTCTGGCGCCATGCGGCAGGAGAAAAGGCGCTCGGAACCATGTGTTCCATACAGGAACACAGAGGAGTCGGCGGTCAGCAAGACGCCACTCCCAGAACCGAGCGTCACTTCCAGTGACGTCAGCGGGGACCCAGCTTGCTTTCCACATCGTGGAACGCGGAAGTAGGTGCAAAAATAACCGAGCGTCACTTCCGGTGACGTCAGCGGCGTATCCCGTCCGGCGTTTCACAGAGTGGAATGCGGATGTAGTTGGGGGAAAAAGCACTCAGGCTTCTGAAAGTCCGCATGTGAACAGGACTCGCGGTCAAAAGTTCAGCGTCGCTGGTTTGGCACAGGGTGTGTATCTTTGAACCAGTGTCTAAATGCCTGAAACGAAAGATGATATGGAATTCAGGAGTGAGGATGCCGGGGAAAGTGCGCATAGCGCAGATGCACCTGAACACGCATGCAGACTAAGTCCAGCCCTATTATCCCTATTCTTGTATTATTTAGGATAAGAATACCCCACAGACACCCCTCCCAATGGCCAAAAAGCCAGGCAAGGCCTCGTCAAAGTGTAACCGTTGCTCCATATGTCATTTAAAGATTCCAGAGGTGTACAAAAAATCACTCTGCAGCTCATGCATTTCCAAAGTTGTAAGGGAAGAACAATAAACACTCTTGTCTGAGATGAGTTTAATCCGGGAGGAAGTGCAAGCATCCTTGGCTACCATATCACAACAGCACCATTCCAGTCCAGGTCCGAGCATTAAGAGACCCAGATGGGACCCAGAACAGAGAGATCTCGATATATCTTCAAATGATGAATCAGACTAGGAGCTCAGACCAGGAAAAAGGGGAGCTTCCACTAGAAGAGCAGGATCAAGGAAGGAAATATCTCTTCCCAGTGAGAGATACGGAAGATCTAGTACAGGCGGTGAGAAATACTATGCAGATGAAGGAGGAACCACGTACAAAGTCCAGACAGGATCTAATGTTTGGAGGTCTTACATCCCAGAGACAGATGGTGTTCCCTGTAAGCGAACATATCCAGCTGATGATATTGCAAGAATGGAAGGAAACAGAGCATAGACTAGTGATGTCCAGGAAATTTAAGGGCCGTCTACCATTTGACCCAGATGATATCAAGACATGGGAAGAAATCCCTAAAGTCGACGTACCTGTGGCCAAAGTTACAAAAAAGACATCCATTCCTTTTGAGAACTCTTCAAGCCTCAGAGATGCCATGGACCGCAAGGCAGATATTCTCCTACGTCGAGCTTGGGAAATGTCAGCAGCCCTGATACGGACTAATATAGCGGCTACTTCGGTGGCCAGATCCATGTTCTTATGGATGGGGCAATTAAAAGAACATTTAGTTAATAAAACCCTGCGGGCTGAAATAATTTCTTCCCTTTCCATTATAAAATCCACCACGGCCTTCATGGCTGATACTTCAGTCGAATCAGTGAGATTTGCGGCTAGAAATATTTCCTTGTCTAATGCGACCCGTAGAGCTATATGGCTTAAATCCTGGTCAGGAGATAACGCCTCTAAAAATAAATTATGTGCCATTCCCTTCGCAGGATCTAGGGTGTTTGGACAGGCGTTAGATGACATCTTAGAGTTTGCGTCTAATAGTAAAAAGGATAAACCCAAGAAATTTCAGCCCTTTCGGAAAAGGCCACCACCTCGCAAACAACCTGACTATAGAGAGGAGTGGAGATCCAACAGAGAGACCTATAAAGGTTCCTATGCTCAGAACAGAAGGGGAAAAAATTCCCTTTTTGGATCAAGCTCTAGATCTAGAAGACAATGACGCCATAGGTATAGGGGGCAGGCTCAGTCTTTTTCTAAACAACTGGAGCCAGATAACAAGAAACGAATATGTCCTAAATATATATCGGAGGGCTACAAAATAGAGCTTATATCTACCCCGCCCCAAAGGTGTATCTCACTGACAACCATGGCAGCCGATTCTCCAATGTTCTCAGACCTTCAGGAACTTTTCAGCTCCAGGGTCATAATTCGGGTCCCCTCATCAGAAATAGGCAAAGGTCTCTACTCTTCCCTATTCTCAATTCCGAAACCGTCAGGGGAAACACGCACAATCATAAACCTAAAACCGTTAAACGCATGGGTCAAATACAAAAGGTTCAGGATTCTATAAGGTCAACCATCCACCTCATAGACAAAAATTCAGTAACGTGCACTTTTGACCTCAAGAGTGCGTATTATCAGTTACCAATCCATCCAACCTCTCAGGAACTTCTGAGGTTCTCAGTAAGTCTGCCGGACCAAACCTGCCGCCTCCAGTTTCAATGCCTCCCTTTCGGCTTGTCCTCAGCTCCAAGAATATTTACGAAGCTGATCGCAGAGGTAGTTGCATACCTAAGAAACCAAGGAATTACAATAATTCCTTATTTGGATGATTTTCTCCTGGTAGCCCAATCAGAAAGGACTTTACTCTTACACAGAGATCGAACCATTGCGGTGTTAGAACACCTTGGCTGGGTCGTAAATCGAAAAAGGTCACACCTGAAGCCCGAATCTCAGAAAGTATTCCTTGGAGTGCTTCTGGATTCTACCTGTAGACAATCCTTTCTACCAAGAGACAATCAGGAGTCAATAAGAAAAATCATGACAGAATTACTGAGACATCGGGTTACCATAAGATCAGCCATGAAGATCTTAGGAATAATGACAGCCTGTATCACCTGTGTCAGGTGGGCCCAAGCCCACTCAAGACTATTACAGAGACAGGGTCTCTCGGTATGGGATCGTTGCCAGATGTCGCTGGACAGACCAATACATATATCAACAGCAGTGAGATGATCATTACGATGGTGGACACAACCCGGCAACCTAAGAACAGGTGTCTCATGGATTCCGTCCCCTTGTGTAGTAATCACCACGGACGCCAGTCAGTGGGGATGGGGAGCACACCTAGAAGGGAGTTTTTTTCAGGGCAGGTGGCCCGAAGACATCAGCCACAAGTCATCAAATTTCAGGGAACTTTATGCAGTTTGGGAGACCCTAAGAAGAAACTCTTCTCGGTTAAAGAACAAGCATGTGAAGATTTTAACAAACAACATGACAGCAGTGTAATTCTTGAGACACCAGGGAGGTCCCAAGCACAAAGCACTACAAGATCTAGTGCAAAACATATTTGTCTGGTCAGAGAACACAGTTTTTTCAATTACAGCAGTGCACTTAGAAGGGTCGCAAAATATCCTGGCCCACTACCTAAGCAGGAGGAATGTCTGCCCAACAGAGTGGGAACTAAACCAAGAAGTTTTCCAACTATTATGCCACCATAGGGGAACTCCCAGAATAGATTGGTTTGCCACAAGAAAAAATTCGAAGGTGACCAGATTCTATTCTCTCAATCCTTCAGACATGCCAGAAGCAGTTGACACCTTAAGCTAGACATGGGACGAACCACTCTACTATGCATGTCCCCCGTTGATACTCATTCCAGTGGTACTCCGAAAAATCCAGGAAGACCAGGCAACAGTTCTGTTGATTGTGCCATTCTGGCCAAAGAGAAGCTGGTTCCCGTTGCTGGGGTCCATGACTACAGAAAACCCAATCAAGTTTCCTCTATGGAAGGACATCATCTATCAGGGTCCTGTCTTGCACAAAAACCCGAAAAGGTTACACCTGTCAGCATGGATCCTGAAAGGGACATCTTGAAAGCTCGGGGTTTATCAGATGAAGTCATTTCAACCATTCAAGCTAGCAGAAAACCAGTAACTTCGGCGATCTACTACAAGATCTGGAAGATATTCTGTATGGAGGGTGGCAGGTCGGCCATGTTGCCAGAGACCCCGGATGTCCCCAGAGTTCTGGATTTTCTTCAGTGTGGGTTCAACATGGGTCTTAGGCCTAGTACCCTTAAGGTACAGATTTCGGCCCTCAGCACTTTCTTAGATTATCCTTTGGCCTCCCACCCATGGATAATTAGGTTTGTTAAAGCCATCCAGAGATTGCGTCCCACCTTTAGGCAGTTAACCCCCTTTTGGGACTTAAACTTGGCCCTCAGGGCTTTATGTAAAGAACCTTATGCCCTAGGTGAAAACATGCCTATCTCAGTTCGTACGTGGAAAACAGCCTTTCTACTAGCAATTACGACAGCTAAAAGAGTGGGAGAGATTCAGGCTTTATCTATTAGGGATCCGTATCTTCAGATTCGCGATGATCACATAATCTTAAAATTAGACCCATCGTTTATCCCAAAAATTGCATCAGTACAAAACCGGAACCAAGAGATAATTTTACCCTCCTTTTGCGAAAACGGCTCTAATGCAAAAGAGCAATGTTTACACTCCCTGGAGGTAAGACCTCTAGAGACCACTAGTACCTGGAGAAGGGACCCTAACCTATTTATCCTGTTTGGGGGAAAAAAATAGGGGGAAAAAAGCTTCCAAAAGTTCTACAGCTAGATGGATCACAACTGTAGTTGCTAAAGCCTATTCGTCAGAAGGGGTAGACTGCCCAGTGGGAATAAAAGCTCATTCTACTTGGGCCATTTCAGCATCATGTGCTGAACGAGCGGAGGCGTCCTTAGAACAAATATGTAAGGCCGCAACCTGGGCCAGGGTGAATACATTCTGTAAACATTATAAACTTGACGTGTTAGCAGCCCAGCAAACGTCATTTGGGAGAAAAGTTCTCCAAGCAGTAGTCCCACCCTAAATGAGTTTTCTTTGGTATTCTCCAGGGTGCTGTCAGGGGGACATCCTGGAAAATGGGTATTAGACCTACCAGTAATTCCAGGAGTCCATCCTGACAGCACCACTTCTTTCCCCCCCCTATGTATACTATTTTCATATGCTGTAATATGATTTGGTTAATTAAAAGAATTCAAATTGCATCTATCCATGGTGTGGTACTTGTCAAAACACTGAAGGAAAGGGGGCGGAGTGGGACCTTTTAACCTCTCGTGTGTTTTTCCTGTCCCTGCAAGGAGGAGGAGGACGTCCTCCAGGGTGCTGTCAGGATGGACTCCTGGAAACCGAATTACCAGTAGGTCTAGTACCCATTTTTTGGGTCCAAAGGCCGCAGACAGTTCGTCAGATGACCCCCAAACTCGTTACTCAAGCCACAGTACACTCTGAAGACAGTGAAGCATAGTGGTGCAAGAATCACAATATGGACATTTGTCTCTTACTATGGTTCCGGGCCTATTTACCGCATACCAGGGATCATTGACCAGTTTGCTTATATTAAAATACTTGAAGAGATCAAAATCAAAAAGATCTTCTGTAAACGAGCAAAATCTTGGTTCCAGTCCAACAAAATTGAGGTTATGGAGCGGCCAGCCCAATCCCTGAACCTTAATCCGATAGAAGACTTGTGGGGTGACATTAAAAATGCCATTTATGAGGTAAAGCCAACAAATGCCAAAGAATTGTGAGATATAGTCCAAGCATCCTGGGCTGGAATAACAGTGACAGGGACCAGAAGTTGGTTGACTCTATGTGACATACAGTACAGACCAAAAGTTTGGACACACCTTCTCATTTAAAGATTTTTCTGTATTTTCATGACTATGAAAATTGTACATTCACATTGAAGGCATCAAAACTATGAATTAACACATGTGGAATTATATACTTAACAAAAAAAAGTGTGAAACAACTGAAATTATGTCTTATATTCTAGGTTCTTCAAAGTAGCCACCTTTTGCTTTGATGACTGCTTTGCCTGCTTTGCACACTCTTGGCATTCTGTTGATGAGCTTCAAGAGGTAGTCACAGGGAATGGTCTTCCAACAATGGTCTTCCAACAATCTTGAAGGAGTTCCCAGAGATGCTTAGCACTTTTTGGCCCTTTTGCCTTCACTCTGCGGTCCAGCTCACCCCAAACCATTTCGATTGGGTTCAGGTCTGGTGACTGTGGAAGCCAGGTCATCTGGCATAGCACCCCATCACTCTCCTTCTTGGTCAAATAGCCCTTACACAGCCTGGAGGTGTGATTGGGGTAATTGTCCTGTTGAAAAATAAATGATGGTCCAACTAAACGCAAACCGGATGGAATAGCATGCCGCTGCAAGATGCTGTGGTAGCCATGCTGGTTCAGTATGCCTTCAATTTTGAATAAATCCCCAACAGTGTCACCAGCAAAGCACCCCCACACCATCACACCTCCTTCTCCATGCTTCACGGTGGGAAACAGGCATGTAGAGTCCATCCGTTTACCTTTTCTGCGTCGCACAAAGACATGGTGGTTGGAACCAAAGATCTCAAATTTTGACTCATCAGACCAAAGCACAGATTTCCACTGTCCATTCCTTGTGTTCTTTAGCCCAAACAAGTCTCATTTGCTTGTTGCCTGTCCTTAGCAGTGGTTTCCTAGCAGCTATTTTACCATGAAGGCCTGCTGCACAAAGTCTCCTCTTAACAGTTGTTGTAGAGATGTGTCTGCTGCTAGAACTCTGTGTGGCATTGACCTGGTCTCTAATGTGAGATGCTGTTAACCTGCAAATTCTGAGGCTGGTGACTCGGATAAACGTATCCTCAGAAGCAGAGGTGACTCTTGGTCTTCCTTTCCTGGGGCGGTCCTCATGTGAGCCAGTTTCTTTGTAGTGCTTGATGGTTTTTGCCACTGCACTTGGGGACACTGTCAAAGTTTTCCCAATTTATCAGACTGACTGACCTTTATTTCTTAACGTAATGATGGCCACTCGTTTTTCTTTGCTTAGCTGCTTTTTTCTTGCCATAATACAAATTCTAACAGTCTATTCAGTAGGACTATCAGGTCTGTATCCACCAGACTTCTGCACAACACAACTGATGGTCCCAACCCCATTTATAAGGCAAGAAATCCCACTTATTAAATCTGACCGGGCACACCTGTGAAGTGAAAACCATTCCCGGTGACTACCTCTTGAAGCTCATCAAGAGAATGCCAAGAGTGTGCAAAGCAGTCATCAAAGCAAAAGGTAGCTAATTTGAAGAACCTAGAATATAAGACAGAATTTCAGTTGATTCACACTCTTTTGTTAAGTATATAATTCCACATGTGTTAATTCATAGTTTTGATGCCTTCAGTGTGAATGTAGAATTTTTATAGTCATGAAAATACAGAAAAAAAACTTTAAATGAGAAGGTGTGTCCAAACTTTTGGTCTGTACTGTAGATGTGAAGCAGTTCTAAAAAACTGTGGATAGCAAATAAATATTAGGTTAGGGAGTCACAGGAATGCTAAATCCTAAAAAAAAATACATATTGTGAGTCTGTAAAGACAGATGCCGTCACTGCTATTTTTTTAGAACAGCCTAACCCCTTAAGCCCCAAGGGCTTTGCACGTTAATGACCGGGCCAATGTTTACAATTCTGACCACTGTCCCTTTATGAGGTTACAACTCTGGAACGCTTCAACGGATCTTGGTAATTCTGACATTGTTTTCTCGGGACATATTGTACTTCATGATAGTGGTAACATTTTTTCGATATAACTTGCGTTTATTTGTGAAAAAAACGGAAATTTGGCGAAAATTTAGAAAATTTTACAATTTTCCAACTTTGAATTTTTATGCCCTTAAATCACAGAGATATGTCATGTAAAATAATTAATAAGTAACATTTCCCACATGTCTACTTTATATCAGCACAATTTTGGAACCAAACTTTTTTTTGGTAGGGAGTTATAAGGGTTAAAAGTTGACCACCAATTTCTCATTTTTACAACACCAATATTTTTTTGGGACCACATCACATTTGAAGTCATTTTGAGGGGTCTATATGATAGAAAATAACCAAGTGTGACACCATTCTAAAAACTGCACCACTCAAGGTGCTCAAAACCACATGCAAGAAGTTTATTAACCCTTCAGGTGTTTTACATGAATTTTTGGAATGTTTTAAAAAAAATTAACATTTAACTTTTTTTCACAAAAAATTTACTTCAGCTCCAATTTGTTTTATTTTCCCAAGGGTAAGAGAACAAATTGGACCCCAAAAGTTGTTGTACCATTTGTTCTGAGTACGCCAATACCCCACATGTGGGGTAAACCACTGTTTGGGCGCATGGCAGAGCTCGGAAGGGAAGGAGCGCCGTTTGACTTTTCAATGCAAAATTGACTGGAATTGAGATGGGACGCCATGTTGCGTTTGGAGAGTCCCTGATGTGCCTAAACATTGAAACCCCCCACAATTGACACCATTTTGGAAAGTAGACCCCCTAAGGAACTTTTCTAGATGTGTGGTGAGCACTTTAGCCCACCAAGTGCTTCACAGAACTTTATAATGCAGAGCCGTAAAAATAAAAAATCATATTTTTTCACAAATATGATCTTTTCGCCCCCAATTTTTTATTTTCTTAAGGGTAAGAGAAAAAATTGGACCCCAAAAGTTGTGCCATTTGTTCTGAGTATGCCGATACCCCACATGTGGGGGTAAACCACTGTTTGGGCGCATGGCAGAGCTCGGAAGGGAAAGAGCGCCATTTGACTTTTCAATGCAAAATTGACTGGAATTGAGATGGGACACCATGTCACGTTTGGAGAGCCCCTGATGGGCCTAAACATTGAAACCCCCCACAAGTGACACCATTTTGGAAAGTAGACCCCCTAAGGAACTTATCTAGCTGTGTTTTGACAGCTTTGAACCCCCAAGTGTTTCACTACAGTTTATAATGCAGAGCCGTGAAAAAAAAATTAATTTTTTTTTCACGAAAATTATTTTTTAGTTCCCAGTTTTGTATTTTCCCAAGGGTAACAGGAGAAATTCGACCCCAAATGTTGTTATCCAATTTGTCCTGAGTACGCTTATACCCCATATGTGGGGGAGAACCACCGTTTGTGCGCATGGCAGAGCTCGGAAGGGAAGGAGCACCATTTGGAATGCAGACTTAGATGGATTGGTCTGCAGGCGTCACGTTGCAATTGTAAAGCCCCTGATGCACCTAAACAGTAGATACTCCCCAGAAGTGACACCATTTTGGAAACTAGACCCCCCAGGGAACTTATCTAGATGTGTTGTGAGAACTTTGAACCCCCAAGTGTTTCACTACAGTTTTTAACGCAGAGCTGTAAAAATAAAAAAATCATTTTTTCCACAAAAATTATTTATTAGCCCCCAGTTTTGTATTTTTCCAAGGGTAACAGGAGACATTGGACCCCAAAAGTTGTTGTCCAATTTGTCCTGAGTACGCTGATACCCCATATGTGGGGGGAACCACCGTTTGGGCGCGTGGCAGAGCTCGGAAGGGAAGGAGCGCCATTTGGAATGCAGACTTAGATGGATTGGTCTGCAGGCGTCATGATGCATTTGCAGACCAGGCAAAATAAGAGTGTAGAGCGCACTACAAATACCAATAGTACTAAATGCCAATTGGGGTGCAAACAAGCGGCCAATATCATGAATCTGAAGGCAAAGAAAAAAGAAGCCACTCAAAGGATTGCACACCACAGGGCTAATAAATAATGATATACAAAATATAATCACAGGAATTTTATTAGCAAATAAAATTCCTGTGATTATATTTTGTATATTATTATTTATTAGCCCTGTGGTGTGCATTTCCTTTCAGATTCACGATGCATTTGCAGAGCCCCTGATGCACCTAAACAGTAGAAACCCCCCTGAAGTGACACCATTTTGGAAACTAGACCCCCTAAGGAACCTATCTAGAAGTGTTTTGACAGCTTTGAACCCCCAAGTGTTTCACTACAGTTTATAATGCAGAGTCGTGAAAATAAAAATTAATTTTTTTCCCACAAAAATGTTTTTTTAGCCCTCCAAATTATTTTCCCAAAGGTGACAAGAGAAATTGGACCCCAATAGTTGTTGTCCAATTTGTCCTGAGTATGCTGATACCCCATATGTTGGGGTAAACCCCTGTTTGGGCGCACGGGAGAGCTCGGAAGGGAAGGACCACTGTTTTACTTTTTCAACGCAGAATTGGCTGGAATTGAGATCGGACGCCATGTCGCGTTTGGAGAGCCCTGATGTGCCTAAACAGTTCAAACCCCCAATTCTATCTGAAACCCTAACCCCAACACACCCCTAACCCTAATCCCAACCATAACCCTAAACACACCCCTAACCCTGACACACCCCTAACCCTAATCCCAACCGTAAATGTAACCCTAACCCTAACTTTAGCCCCAACCCTAACTTTAGCCCCAACCCTAACTTTAGCCCCAACCCTAACCCTAGCCCCAACCCTAGCCCCAACCCTAACCCTAATGGGAAAATGGAAATAAATACATTTTTTAAATTTTTTTTATGTTTCCCTAACTAAGGGGGTGATGAAAGAGGGTTTGATTTACTTTTATAGCGGGCTTTCTAGCGGATTTTTATGATTGGCAGTCGTCACACACTAAAAGACGCTTTTTATTGCAAAAAATATTTTTTGCCTTACCACATTTTGAGAGCTATAATTTTTCCATATTTTGGTCCATAGAGTCATGTGAGGTCTTGTTTTTTGCGGGACGAGTTGACGTTTTTATTGGTAACATTTTCGGGCACGTGACTTTTTTGATCGCTTTTTATTCCGATTTTTGTGAGGCAGAATGACCAAAAACCAGCTATTCATTAATTTCTTTTGGGGGGCGCGTTTATACCGTTCCGCTTTTGGTAAAATTGATAAAGCAATTTTATTCTTCGGGTCAATACGTTTACAGCGATACCTCATTTTTTATCATTGTTTTATGTTTTGGCGCTTTTATACGATAAAAACTATTTTATAGAAAAAATTATTTTTGCATCGCTGTATTCTGAGGACTGTAACTTTTTTATTTTCTTGCTGATGATGCTGTATGGTGGCTCGTATTTTGCGGGACAAGATGACGTTTTCAGCGGTACCAAGGTTATTTTTATATGTCTTTTTGATTGCGTGTTATTCCACTTTTTGTTAGGCGGTATGATAATAAAGCGTTGTTTTTTGCCTCGTAATTTATTTATTTTTTTTGGTGTTCATTGAAGGGGTTAACTAGTGGGACAGTTTTATAGGTCGGTTCGTTACGGACGCGGCCATACTAAATATGTGTACTTTTATTGTTTGTTTTTTTTATTTAGATAAAGAAATGTATTTGTGGGAACAATATACAGTATATTTTTTTCTTTATTTAGGATTTTTAAAAAAAATTTTTTTTACACATCTAAAAATTTTTTTTTTTACTTTGTCCCAGGGGGGACATCACTGTATAGTGACAGATTGCTGATCTGACACTTTGCAGAGCACTGTGTCAGATCAGCGATCTGGCGTGCCCTGCTGCTTGGTTACCAGAGCCTGCTCTGGACCCGGAAGTACTCCATGCAGGAAGTAGGCCTGTGGCCATTTTGGATCCGGGGCCTGCAGGGAAGAGACGCTCGGTACAAGGTGAGCACATCGCCTTGTACCGATCGTCTCAGGGAAGCCCGCAGGGAGCCCCCTCCCTGCGCGATGCTTCCCTATGCCCCCGGAACACTGCGAACATGTTTGATCGCGGTGTGCCGGGGGTTAATGTGCTGGAAGCGGTCCGTGACCACTCCTGGCACATAGTGCCAGATGTCAGCTGCAATAGTCAGCTGACACCCGGCCGCGATCAGCCGCGCTCCCCCCGTGAGCGCTGCCGATCGGGTATGACATACTATCCCGTCACTGGGAATTAAGTCCCAGGTCACCTTGACGGGATAGTACGTCATATGGGATTAAGGGGCTAATGTTCATTTTTTGTTATTTTCTGTAAAGTAGTTAAAAATTATATACATTTCTATTCATGTTTTGAATTAGAAAACAATGTGCAACATTCCCAATACTGGAAATAAAAACTAGTATACAGATTTTGTGATTATCTCACGGTTTTGAACACACTGCTATTATTTTGAGCACTACTGTATGTGACATATTAGTATAGATAGTATCAAATTGACTTTTTGATAAGCAGTTTGGCATTTTCTGATTGAGTTCCATTAAACAAGAACAAAATGGCATGGCTTTGGAGATGTATTTAATATGCTTTTTACCATCTAACAATAGGAAGATAAAGTAATTATTTTTGTTTCTCTAGTGCCAGAAGTTTGGAGAGTATCACAAGGATGACCCTAATTCCTTCCGCTTCTCAGAAACATTTTCTCTTTTCCCCCAGGTATATACTTATGTATTTTCAGTAAGTCTTTACAGTCCAAGTTATAAGGCTTTTAAAGAAATACGTAAACCTTTACTTACCTTTGCTTACTTAAGAGCCGCACCTTTTTTATTTTTTCGTCAACATAGCAATGTGGGGAAAAATACAAAAGGGTTCCGCACTCCTTTAGTATTAATTTATAGTTACACAAAAAAGTTGTTGGCAATATATAAAACTATATATACAGACTATGCATCAACACACTGCAACAAGTGAACATATGAATCCCATTAATGCTATAGACATGAAAACCTAAGGTACGTAAAAGGGGTGTTCCAGAACTAACATTTATTTTAATTCTAAATGCCTATCTATTTAATGTTATAATCCAATCTATTGTATAATATACTTTATTTTAAAAGTCCCTATCTTTCCTTCACTACACTATTTAACTACTTTATTTATTTTTTACTACTACATTTTGGTTGAGAATTCCAGTGCATGCTGGGATAATCACACGAGTCGCCATCAGGGAGCAGACGGTGTGGTCACTGCCGTAGCCTCTGCCCTCTCCCTGAAATTAAGCAAATTCAATGACATCCGTTTCAGGGTCGAGTCTTTTCATTACATCCGTGGTGTCTCTTACATGAGAAGGCAGGATTTCAACCAATGGGTGCAGGTAATGTTCAGTAATTTTGCATACTGGGTCACACAACCCTCCAATGCCAGAGACAATTGGACAACCTGGTGGATTAAGGGGATCCTTGAGGACTTTGCGAAGTAAATAAAAAGTGTCAATAACCAGAAACTTCACAAATAACCCGTCTAGTACCTTTTTAGGAATGATGATGCCTTGAGAAAAAGCCCTGTCTAGGATTTGAAAAAGTTCCATAGAGAAGCCAGTTTGAGGGTTATAGGACAAGGAAGTGTAAGACTCCTGGTCCCTAAATCGCCAGAAACGCTCTCTCTTGTACGTCGCAATGAGCCAGATGACCACATTCTTCCTCTTTCCATTTGGTTTAAATACCACGTCCTCTAGGGACCGCAGCTCTCTGAGCTCTCTTCATCATTCACAAGTAAGATTATCATCTACTCTATTGGTGGAAATTGACCTGCAATCCTCAGCAACAAGTGTACTGAAGAATTCAACTTGAGGACAGAGTGAGAATGGGGTGGGGGAATACCTGTGGGAGCACTTGAGCTTTCCTTTCTAACTCCTCCAGGATCAAGATGGCCTCCCATTCTGCCCTGGTGTTAAGTCCCAAATCAAGATCAGTTTTTGAGTGTAATTTTTTTTGACAAGCTTTCTTGAGAAAATGTGTAGATCCTTCACTGCAGTAAAAAAAAAAAAAAAGGCAAGTTATTAATTGGAACAAAAGGGAGGCCCAATTCTGAAACCTCCTGCAGAGTGTTAGATAAGACATGGGTGTATAAGTTAATTACCTCAAAATTATTGGTTTTACTCTTTTTCTCTGTAGACCGAGGGACTATTAATTTACATTTGTTAAATGTTTTTCCCTTTTGAGCAATGGAATGTCTAATCAAATAGATTGGTGCTTACATTAATGCTCACTGATGAATCATCATCAGCCGATGATGCTGAATTTGAACGGATCTTTGTGGAAGATCTATAGATTTAATTATTTTTAAAATCAGTGACATCCATTTGATATTTGTTGGTTCTAGCAGCAACCAAATATTTTTCTCATTTGCGAAAGTCAGTATCCAAATCCTCATTAAGTTTAGTCATGGCATCTGGGGAAAGCCGATTAAGGAGGTTCTCCTTGATTGAATTAAGCTCAGTTTCAATTTCTAACCAAGAACTTTTGTTAGACCCAATCAAAAGATCCATAAAGTCACCTGGAACATGTGGAATAGAGCTCTTCCCATTGTTTTTTTTTTAAATATCGTCATCAATCATGAAAGAAGGAAAAACCTGAATGCGTA
Organism: Ranitomeya imitator; assembly: GCF_032444005.1. Lineage (NCBI taxonomy): Eukaryota > Metazoa > Chordata > Amphibia > Anura > Dendrobatidae > Ranitomeya > Ranitomeya imitator. The sequence goes on along the minus strand of NC_091282.1, from coordinate 694,468,594 downwards.
GGCCTTGAAGTATCAAGCCCTTAATTAGATATTGCTCCTGAAACGACTTATTCCACCATAACCTAGTTTTCGTGTTTAATAAGTTTTTAAGTTTAACTTCTTTCTGACAATGGACATAATGATTTGTCCATGTGCTCTGAGCCTATTTGACCATGGACGGATCATTACGCCATCGTGATTGCCCACGCATACAAGGATGCCATCCATGTGACACGCATCGGCGCCAGGGAAGAAGCGTTACAGTAAGCGCTGTTCCCCGACACCAGGTTCTGAACATGGCTCTTATCATTCTTCCCTGCTGTGCTTGCGAGTAGGGGAGAATGATGAGAGTTATATGTTAAGTGAGAAAAGAGATAGCAGGCGACAGCTGATAAGACTATTACTCCCACCCTTTATGGCAGAGTGGCCCGACGGAAGCCTCTCTTCAGTGCAAGACATATGAAAGCCCTCATAGACTTTGCTAAAAAATACATGAAGGACTCCCAGACTATGAGAAATAAGATTCTCTAGTCTGATGAGACGACGATAGACTTTTTTGGTGATAATTCTAAGCTGTATGTGTGGCGAAAACCAGGCGGTGCTCATCACCTGCCCAATACAATCCCAACAGTGAAACATGGTGGTGGCAGCATCATGCCATGGGGGTGTTTTTCAGCTGCAGGGACAGGGCGACTGGTTGCCATTGAAGGAAACGATTTCGAACAAGACAATGACCCTAAGCACACAGCTAATATACAGTAACAAAGGCTTCAGAACAACTCTGTGACCATTCTTGACTGGTCCAGCCAGAGCCCTGACTTAAGCCTCATTGATCATCTCTGGAGAGACCTGAAAATGGCTGTCCACCAAAGTTCACCATACAAACTGACGGAATTGGAGAGGATCTGCAAGAAAGAATGGCAGAGGATCCCCAAATCCAGGTGTGAAAAACTTGTTGCATCATTCCCAAGAAGACTCATGGCTGTACTAGCTCAAAGGGGGCTTCTACTCAATACTGAGCAAAGTGTCTGAATACTTATGACCATGTGATATTTCAGTTTTTCTTTTTTAATAAATTTAGCAAAAATTTCTACATTTCTGTGGGGTGCAGAGTGTACATTAATGAGAAAAAAAATAACTTTTTTAATTTACCAAATAACTGCAATGAAACAAAGAGTGAAAAATTTAAAGAGGTCTGAATACTTTCTGTACCCACTGTATACCCTGATCTGATCACTGCCAGCTCCATAACAACAAAATGAACTAGCTGCCACCACCAATTGTTTATGTAGGCCTACTGGACACCCATTGTGATAGCTTATTGCTTCAGGGGTGCAGTTTACAGAGCAAGAGGAACTGAGCTTTTAAAGCAAACCTGTCAACAGGTTTGGCCGATATGAGTTACGTCCAGTGCCTTTCAGTGCTTATCTACACCATTCTATAATGCTGTGCATAAGCCCCCAATCCGACCTGCAAGAGAATAAAAATAACTTTTATTATACTCACCTGCAGGGCGGTCCAGTCTGATGGGTGTCGCAGGTACTGGTCTGGCGTCTCTCATCTTCTTGCGATGCCGCCCTCCTGCTGGCTTCATGGCTCCTTGGCAGGCGTATTTGTCTGTCCTGTTGAGGGCAGAGCAAAGTACTGCACTGCGCAGGCGCTGGGCCTCTCTGACTAGAATATAGAATGCTGTAGAAAAGCCCTAAAAGCCAGTGGCCGTAACTCATATCAGCCAAACCTGGTGACAGGTTCCCTTTAAATGTTATATGTTTAATCTGGAAAAACAGGCAGTGTTTATAAAAACTATACAAAGATGTTACCAAAAGGAAAAGAAAACAATACAGTATATACAATCATATGACACAAACTGCATGACAAAAGGAAAGTGCTAAACCCGTGTCACGAAAATGGCTCAGAGCTAAGGAAGAACTCCTTGGAGCAAGGGACCGAACCACAGAGCACTGTGTCTTCCTGAACTGACAAACTAAATAAACACAAGAGTGATACCCAATGGTATTATATTGGAATACCCTATTCGATATTTTTTTGTAAACCAATAATTTATTAAATACCATAGAGCTCCAAACAGGGTAAACCAAAAACCACTCAAGCAGAGAATGCATGATAAAAATATATATCTTTATTACGAAATAATATGACAATAGAAAAGCATACAATAAATGTTGATTTCTGTATATAAAAAATACCAATTTTGCATATGGTGGATAAGGTAAAATTCACAAAATTGAATATATATATATTTTATAATATTTCCCCTAGGAAGTATAAGCACCAGACATGAAAAATCATAAAAATAAATAATAAAGAAAAAATTATAATTTATGCAATGTTTATATAGTCACTCCAGTGCACAAGCAATGCAAAAATTGCAAAAACTAAGCACACCAGTGTAGTACAATAAAAAAATAAAATAAAAAATAAATATATAAAGAACTCATATATTCATAAAGTGCATATGGACTGTAAAAGATATATGAATATACAGTACAGACCAAAAGTTTGGACACACCTTCTCATTTAAAGATTTTTCTGTATTTTCATGACTATGAAAATTGTACATTCACACTGAAGGCATCAAAACTATGAATTAACACATGTGGAATTATATACTTTGCAAAAAAGTGTGAAACAACTGAAATTATGTCTTATATTCTAGGTTCTTCAAAGTAGTCACCTTTTGCTTTGATGACTGCTTTGCACACTCTTGGCATTCTCGTGATGAGCTTCAAGAGGTAGTCACCAGGAATGGTCTTCCAGCAATCTTGAAGGAGTTCTCAGAGATGCTTAGCCCTTGTTGGCCGTTTTGCCTTCACTCTGCGGTCCAGCTCACCCCAACCATCTATAGAGGCCAGGTCATCTGGCGTAGCACCCCATCACTCTCGTTCTTGGTCAAATAGCCATTACACAGCCTGGAGGTGTGTTTGGGGTCATTGTCCTGTTGAAAAAAAATGATGGTCCAACTAAGCGCAAACCGGATGGAATACCATGCTGCTGCAAGATGCTGTGGTATCCATGCTGGTTCAGTATGCCTTAAATTTTGAATAAATACCCAACAGTGTCACCCGCAAAGCACCCCCACACCATCATACCTCCTCCTCCGTGCTTCACGGTGGGAACCAGGCATGTAGAGTCCATCCGTTCACCTTTTCTGCGTCGCACAAAGACATGGTGGTTGGAACCAAAAATCTCAAATTTGGAATCATCAGACCAGCACAGATTTCCACTGGTTTAATGTCCATTCCTTGTGTTCTTTAGCCCAAACAAGTCTCTTCTGCTTGTTGCCTGTCCTTAGCAGTGGTTTCCTAGCAGCTGTTTTACCATGATGGCCTGCTACACAAAGTCTCCTTTTAACAGTTGTAGAGATGTGTCTGCTGCTAGAACTCTGTGCGGCATTGACCTGGTCTCTAATCTGAGCTGCTGTTAACCTGCGATTTCTGAGGCTGGTGACTCGGATAAACTTATCCTCAGAAGCAGAGGTGACTCTTGGTCTTCCTTTCCTGGGACGGTCCTCATGTGAGCCAGTTTTTTTTGTAGCACTTGATGGTTTTTGCCACTGCACTTGGGAACACTTTCAAAGTTTTCCCAATTTTTTGGACTGACTGACCTTCATTTCTTAAAGTAATGATAGCCACTTGTTTTTCTTTAGTTAGCTGCTTTTTTCTTGCCATAATACAAATTCTAACAGTCTATTCAGTAGGACTATCAGTTGTGTATCCACCAGACTTCTGCACAACACACCTCATGGTCCCAACTCCATTTATAAGGCAAGAAATCCCACTTATTAAACCTGACAGGGCACACCTGTGAAGTGACAACCATTCCCAGTGACTACCTCTTGAAGCTCATCAAGAAAATGCCAAGGGTGTGTAAAGCAGTCATCAAAGCATAAGATGGCTACTTTGAAGAACCTAGAATATAAGACAGAATTTCAGTTGATTCACACTCTTTTGTTAAGTATATAATTCCACATGTGTTAATTCATAGTTTTGATGCCTTCAGTGTGAATGTACAATTTTCATAGTCATGAAATTACAGAAAAATCTTTAAATGAGAAGGTGTGTCCAAAGTTTTGGTCTGTACTGTATGTGTATGTACATAAATAGATCTAAGAAGAATTAAGACGCTGTGTACAACAGTGAACTCTATAAGAGGCACAAATAATAAAGTGCAAGTGCATGGAATCAACAAGGTGTTATGCAGTGTACATTTTAAAGTGGAATGTGCATGGTGTTCAAAAAATCACCAAGGGGAAAGATGGAGGAATATATCATTAAATACCGCCAGATCTTGAAACGGCGCACCCCGACGCGCGTTTCAGAATAGGGATTCCCTGACGAAGTAGAGATAGTGTCTTTTAGTATATCTTTTAATATATCTTCACCCCTGGAGGTCCCAGGCAGGAGATATTGTCATGTTTCCTATTACGATTTTATCTTACTGTAGAGATGAAATATGGCATGGATAGCATCATCCATCGGACCCCCGATAATAAGTTGGAAGTGTTAGGCCAGCCTTACGATGATGTGAGTGAATGAGCTATGTTCGCCATTTTGCCACGACGCTGAAAATATATCTCTCATAAATATCAGATCAAGACAAACCCCATCATTGACCAATGTCTCCAGAGAGTTTGAGATAATTCCTTTGAGTAGAGTAAGCCCCTGCCTCGGGAATTGTACTTTTCTGCCTCTGAGTATAGGAATCCTACACTTGGTGGATGGCTCTCAGCAGATCCCCTGTTGTAATTACCTGTTCAGGACAGGAGATCCTACTTCAATGGAGGTTGAGGTGACAGGTCTTTCTCACTTTCCAGTTATAATTAATCTCATCTATTCAATGTAAGGGTGATATGTCCCCTCTCTGGAAATGTCTTTATGTATTTTACAATTTTTCTCTACGACAATATGTAATTTTTGCATGCATTTTCATTTGGGATAATGTCTATCATACTTGTAATACTGCAAACATTCATCATATGCATGTTAATTTAGGAGGTTTGGGACTGATAGTCGATAGTTTAGAAGATATATTTGACAACAATTTTTAACAATTGATGAAATTATACAAAACTGAGTTTTGTTTTTTACTTACCTTTTAGTTTATGTTCCATTTGAGAAGATCACCTTTTCTGCAGGTGTTTAACAACAGTCCAGATGAGAGTACCTACTATAGACATCACTTTATGCGTCAAGATCTTACCCAGTCCCTTATAATGATGCAGCCCATCCTTTATTCATACTCTTTCAGTGGTCCTCCAGAGGTATGTCCAGTAATAGCTGATAACTACCATGCATCCAGAGGGGTATTTCTTTCAATTTGTCATGTAGTATTATTGGTATAAACATGTTCAAATATGCAAATTCACAGTGATTGGAAACAAAAAGACAAATTAAAGGCTTAAATCGCCTTGTGGGATTAAAAAATTATAAACACATGTAATATAAAAATCCAAAATGGTGTGGTTAAAACTTTATTCTAAGTTATACTTATTTATATAAATGGTGTATAATTATGGAAATGAGCTATGAAGTTAACGATACATTATGAATAATACATAAACCTATACAATATGTATATAATTTGAATGGGTTTCCCTGGGAAGATACTTATGGTTGCATCCATCACACATAGGGTCCCAGCATAAAAATATGTATATGTTTGCATTATTTTTTTAACGAAGTACTGTTGAATGAAAGAGTGTAGTCTACTCAGCTGTTTCATGTCTGTTGTGCACAGGAGCTAATGAAATCCTAAGGGCATGTTTAGTGAGTATGTTATAAGCTTTGCCAGCATACACACTACTAGTGTAACAAACAGGAGATGTGAGCATAACCTTAACATTTTTGTTAACCTCTTCCCAACTTAGGTCGTTATAGGGTCTTCATGTATGGGGTGGGGTCAGGAGTTGAGGCTGCACCATATCTGGCAGATGCTGGTTGTGTGCTTCTGTTTGAATTGACCTACGGGCATCACTAGGAGTGGAGCCTGCAGCTTAGTGTGATCCAACACAGGAAACCTCACCTAGGTGAGACATGGAAAGGACTGACAAATGGAAAGCTCAGCTTCGATTTCTGCTGTTAATCACTAACAGCAGCATTTCAATGACTATGATGTAAGATTTGCATGCTGATGTGTTGACACGGCAGCTGGGAACTTGCAGAAGACCACCATGGCTTCCATCTTAAGGTACCTTCACACTGAACAACTTAACAACGATATCACTAGCGATCCGTGACGTTGCAGCGTCCTGGATAGCGATATCGTTGTGTTTGACACGCAGCAGCGATCTGGATCCTGCTGTGACATCGTTGGTCGGAGCAGAAAGGCCATAACTTTATTTCGTCGCTGGATCTCCCGCAGACACGCCGATTCAGCGATGTGTTCACTGGTAACCAGGGTAAACATCGGATTACTAAGCGCAGGGCCACGCTTAGTAACCCGATATTTACCCTGGTTACCAGTGTAAATGTAAAAAACAAACAAACACTACATACTTACATTCCGGTGTCTGTCATGTCCCCCGGCGTTCTGCTTCCCTGCACTGTGTCAGCGCCGGCTGGCCGTAAAGCATAGCACAGCGGTGACGTCACCGCTCTGCTTTACGGCCGGCACTTACACAGTGCAGGGAAGCAGAACGCCGGGGGACGTGACAGACACCGGAATGTAAGTATGTAGTGTTTTTTTTTTTTTTTTACATTTACACTGGTAACCAGGGTAAACATCGGGTTACTAAGCGCGGCCCTGTAACGTCTTTTTGTGCGTCGTGTCCGCCATTTCTGACCGCGCATGCGTGGCCGGAACTCCGCCCACTCCTCCCCGGACATTACAATGGGGCAGCGGATGCGTAGAAAAACTGCATCCGCTGCCCCCGTTGTGCATTTATTTCACAACGTGCGTCGGTATGTCAGCCCAACGCATAGCGACGGGCCCGTACCGACGCTAGTGTGAAAGTAGCCTTATATTGGAAAATTAGCATGATGCAGTAATTGCCTTTTTCTGGTTCAACACCTTAGGATTATATTTTTAACTTGACGAACTTGTGCTTTCTTTCAACCTTAAAACGTAGAAATTTCGCATATGCGTGCCTAAAATATGTGGACAGACATTTTTTAGGTTTTCAAAGACCATGAGTTTTTCAAGCAGAAACCTCTTCAGGAGTTTTTATTTTTGCAAAACATTTTTTTTTAAGAGTATTTTACCTGATGCATTATTTTGCTGCCTTTTAATGGCACAGTGCCCAGTTCAGAGAGGTTTCTCTTAGGATCCACACTTAAAGAAGTGATATTTTTTTTTCTTCCACCAGGCATTTTCAAACCCCGTGTAGTGAAAAGGAGTATAAAAAATTCCTTATATGAATGTTCCAAAAACACTGTGTGCAGATGCCCTTTACACCCCCTGCTGGATTTAAAGGAACAGAAAGGACATAATGCAATTCAAAGTATTACAGTATATTATATAAGCATTCTGAGGATTTCCTGTTCATATACTTGGATTTTTATCTAAAATTATAAAAATGTAAAAAAAATTTCTTGTGTAAGGTCTTTTTTTCACATAAAATGAGAAAAAAAAAAACATACCGTAATTGGCATCATTGCTTAAGTTGTGACCATTTCCTTATTGCCAACCTTGGGAGGCAGAATGAACAAATCACAGCAGTTCCAGAATTGCTTTTATTTATATTTTTGTTATGCCGTTCACCGTACTGTATAACTGATTAGAGGACTTTATTCTTCGGGTCACTACAGTTACAGCGATGCCAGATTTAGATAGGATTTGTGTTTTGCTTCTTTTAAATTCTAAAAATATTTTTGAATTGCCTTATTTTGAGAACTATAATTTTTCTACAGAGTCATGTGAGGGCTTGTGTTTTGGAGGATCAGTTTCAGTTTTCTTTCAACCTTTTTGGGTTACATATTTTCTGATCACTTTCTTTTCCATTTTTTTGGAGGCAGAATGTTAAAAACAGCAATTGTTTTTTTACCACCATTCACCTTGTGGAAAAGCTGATAAGGCAGCTTTATTTTTTGGGTCATTTCATTATGATTACAGAGATGCCACGTTTACCGTATATCATTTTGTTATTTTACTGCTTTTTAACACTAAAAACTATTTCATAGAAATATATACTTTTTTTGCATCCACATAGTTGTGAGAGCTATAGCTTTTGTATTTATTTTTTATTGATAGAGCTGAGTAGGGGGTTATTTTTTTGTAGGACAGAATGACGATTACAGCGGTACCATTTCTATTCACATAGGACTTTATGATCACATTTTATTCCTCTTTTTGTTTGATGGTATGATGAAATAATTTTTTCAGCTTTTTTATTTTATTTTTCACTGTGTTCATTGTAGGGGTTTAAAAGTGTAGCAGGTTTATACATAAGGTTGTTCCGAACGCAGTGATACCATATGTGTGTACTTTTTCCATAAAAATTTGTGTGTCATTTAAAAAAAAAAACACAAAATAAAGAATGGAAAAAATCATGAAAAAATATTATTTTTTTTTACTTAGTCCCGCTATTGGACTTTAACTTTTACTTGCCTGATCACTAGTCTCATGCATTGCAATGTACATATACTGCAATGCATGACACCTGTCAGATTACACTGGCAGAACGCCTGTTAGACCCTGCTTCTGGTTGGGTCTAAAAGGCCACCATAGCTGGCTGACCTGGAGGTCAATATTTGACCTCCAGCTACCATGACTACTGTTGGCTTCCCACAGACATTTTGTGGGGATGTCATTGAGGCAGGGATCCCACTCAATCCCACTACGTTCTTAGCACAATTGATCATATCATCTATAAGATAACAGAGCTGGGGGGCTGATTTACATGGGCCAATTAGGTCCTGATGATTTGTTCAAGAGCACCAGGTTCTTGGACCTTACCCCTGCGTGTTTTTGGTGGTCATGAAGACGTTAATATGGAGTTGAAGATAGGAAAATGACAGCGCTCCATCCGGGTGTAATCCAAATATGAAAATTTATTAAGCCATAAAACAGCAAACAGCTGTTTGCTGTTTTATGGCTTAATAAATTTTCATATTTGGATTACACCCGGATGGAGCGCTGTCATTTTCCTATCTTCAGACTTCTACGGTCCTAGTGGGTTCCCTGGACTTGGACTGGCGCTCCGGTCAAGTGAAGTGCGGTTAGCCATCTTGCTTGTTTTGTTAATATGGAGTTGATCCCTCATTTGCAGCTTAAGTGGATTCCACTTTTCTACACGATTTTGTTTTGTGTCCGTTGGAATTTTTGCCCATTTATCCAGAAGATCATGTGTGAGGTAAAACTGATGTTGGGCTAGAAGGTTCATCTCACAATCTCGGTTGTAATTTATCTTAAAGGTGTTCTGTGGGATTAAGATTGGGGCTCTGTCCAGGCCAGCCAAGTTTTTCCACCCCAGGCTTACCCAACAGTGGAGATGGAAGACATACATGCAACTGCTCGGCTATGCTACGGTGCTCCAGGCACTCAATTTTGTGCTAATGTAAATTTCTGAAGAGGTTTGGACCTCTGATGTTATTTAGACAGCAGAACGTTGGCAACTTTTATGCGCTATACAACTCTGTGCTTGGTGACACTTCTTTGTAACGTTACTTCGTCTGCCATTTTGTGGCTGGGTTCTCGTGGTTCCTAAATGTCTTCACTTTTCTATTCGCATAAGAAAACAGCAGAAGCGGACAGCACATCTTTCTCTAATAAAATGTTAGTGATTAATTTTTTGCTAAAGTCTGGCACAAGTGGTCGGGTTTCTGACATTAAACTGCTCTTAATGGTAGAGGTTACTCACTTGGATGTTATTATTAAATAAGATTTTCTATACATCATCCACGTGCCTAAATATAAATGGATAATAGGAACAAAATAAGAAAAAAATCATTATTTTTCAACCAATTTCCTTCTCTTACCTGTTGAGTTACCATTTCTATACCTTAGAACACTAAACCATTTGTATCTTTAGACCACGTTCACATGTCCAGTATTTGACCAGTATTTTACATCATCGTCTCCTGAGATCTCCATCTGCAAAAGCGCTCGCTGGCTGCCATTTTCCCGAAGCCCATCGCAGGGATATCATTTTGAAAATGGACTCCGCTCACCAGTGATGACACCTTCTGAGATCCCAGGCACTGCAGCTACTGCTGCCGATGGCCTCTTGAAACAGCGACCCTGCCTCCTGTGACCCCACTACATCGGCGCCAGCCACCTGTAAGCTCTTTTCAGATTATAAAACACCCCACCCCGTTTACTCAAAAATTTGGAGGAAAAAAGTGCATCTTATAATCTGAAAAATACAGTATATATAAACAACATATAATATGTATATAAATATAACAGTATAGGCAGTCTACCTCAACACATCAGGTACAGTGGGGGAAATAAGTATTTTATCCTTTGCTGATTTTGTAAGTTTGCCCACTGACAAAGACATGTGCAGTCTATAATTTTATGGGTAGGTTAATTTTAACATTGAGAGATAGGATATCAAAAATAAAATCCAGAAAATCACATTGTATAAATTATTTAAATTTATTTGCATTTTCCAGTGAGAAATAAGTATTTGATCCCCTTCCACCCATTAAGTTCTGACTCCTACAGACCAGTTAGACTCTCCTAATCAACTCTTTACATGCATTAAAGACAGCTGTCTTACATAGTCACCTTTATAAAAGACTCCTATCCACAGACTCAATTTATCAGTCAGACTCTAACCTCTACCACATGGGCAAGACCAAAGAGCTTTATAAGGATGTCAGGGACAAGATCATAGATCTGCACAAAGCTGGAATGGGCTACAAACCCATAAGTAAGACGCTGAGTGAGAGAAGACAATTGTTGGTGCAATAGTATGAAAATGAAAGAAATTCAAAATGACTGTCAATCGACATCGATCTGGGGCACATGCAAAATCTCACCTCGTAGGGTATCCTGTTGTGGATTCTGTTTTTGGGCTCCCTCTGGTGGTTACAGATGGTACTGGGTGACTTGTGTTCTCTGCGGTCTCTGGTGTCCACCTGTTTTATCAGGATATGGGAGTTTCCTATTTAACCTGGCTTTCTTGTCATTTCCTCGCCGGCTATCAATGTAATCAGTGTGTCTTGTTACCTCTGCTTCTCGTTTCTGTATTCTTCAGGACAAGCTAAGTTTTTGATTTTCCTGTTCCACGTTTTGCTTAATTTTTGTCTTAGTCCAGCTTGCAGATATGTGATTCCTTTTTGCTGGTTGCTCTAGTGGGCTGATATTACTCCTCATGTTCCATGAGTTGGAACATGAGTTCAAGTAATTTCAGGATGGTTTTTTGTAGGGTTTTTCGCTGACCGCGCAGTTCACTTTTGTATCCTCTGCTATCTAGCTTTAGCGGGCCTCATTTTGCTGAATCTGTTTTCATAACTACGTATGTGCTTTCCTCTCATTTCACCGTCATTACATGTGGGGGGCTGCTATTTCTGTGGGGTGTTTCTCTGGAGGCAAGAGAGGTCTGTGTTTCTTCTAATAGGGAAAGTTAGTTCTTCGGCTGGTGCGAGACGTCTAGAATCATCGTAGGCACGTTCCCCGGCTACAGCTAGTTGTGTGTTGAGGTTCAGGATCGCGGTCAGCTCAGTTTCCATCACCCTAGAGCTTGTTTTGTTTTTTGTGCTTGTCCTTTTGTGATCCCCTGCCATTGGGATCATGACAGTATAGCCGGCCCAAAAGTGGTAATCGTATTGGCTGAAGTAGGAGGAAAAGTAGTCTGAGGAAGTTTTTTTTTTTTTTTTTCCCCTCAGAGTTTGCTGCCTAGCCTTAATTGCAGCCTGGCTGCGTCTTACCTCCTCTTAATCCTTGAATGGCTCTGACCTCAGCTGTTTATCATGGACGTCCAGAGTTTGGCTTCCAGCCTGAATAATCTTGCTGCTAAGGTTCAAAATATACAAGATTTTGTTGTACATGCTCCTATGTCTGAACCTAGAATTCCTATCCCAGAGTTTTTTTCTGGAGATAGATCTAGTTTTCTGAATTTTAGGAACAATTGCAAGTTGTTTCTTTCTTTGAAATCTCGCTCTTCTGGAGACTCTGCTCAGCAAGTCAAGATTGTTATATCTTTCCTGCGGGGTGACCCTCAGAATTGGGCATTTGCATTGGCACCAGGGGATCCTGCGTTGCTCAATGTGGATGCGTTTTTTCTGGCATTGGGTTTGCTCTATGAGGAACCTAACCTAGAGATTCAGGCTGAAAAAGCTTTATTAGCTCTCTCTCAGGGGCAAGATGAAGCAGAAATATATTGTCAGAAATTTCGGAAATGGTCGGTGCTTACTCAGTGGAATGAGTGCGCCCTGGCTGCAAGATTCAGAGATGGCCTTTCTGAGGCCATTAAAGATGTCATGGTGGGGTTCCCTGCGCCTACAGGTCTGAATGAGTCTATGACTATGGCTATTCAGATTGATCGGCGTTTACGGGAGCGCAAACCTGTGCACCATTTGGCGGTGTCTTCTGAACAGGCACCTGAGACAATGCAATGTGATAGAATTCAGTCCAGAAGTGAACGGCAAAACTATAGGCGGAAAAATGGGTTGTGTTTTTATTGTGGTGATTCAGCTCATGTTATATCAGCATGCTCTAAACGCACAAAAAAGGTTGATAAGTCTGTTGCAATTAGTACTTTACAGTCTAAGTTCATTCTGTCTGTGACTCTGATTTGTTCATTATCAGCCATTTCCGTCGATGCCTATGTGGATTCAGGCGCTGCCCTGAGTCTTATGGATTGGTCATTTGCCAACCGCTGTGGGTTTAGTCTGGAGCCTCTGGAAGTCCCTATTCCTTTGAAAGGAATTGACTCTACACCTTTGGCTATGAATAAACCTCAGTACTGGACACAAGTGACCATGCGTATGACTCCCGTTCATCAGGAGGTGATTCGCTTCCTGGTACTGTATAATTTACATGATGTCTTAGTGCTTGGTCTGCCATGGTTACAAACTCATAACCCAGTCTTGGACTGGAAAACGATGTCTGTGTTAAGCTGGGGATGTCAGGGGGTTCATGATGATGCACCTCCGATTTCTATCGCTTCATCTACTCCTTCTGAGGTTCCGGTATTTTTGTCTGATTATCGGGATGTTTTTGAGGAGCCTAAGCTCAATTCGCTTCCTCCTCACAGGGATTGCGATTGTGCTATAGATTTGATTCCTGGCAGTAAATTTCCTAAAGGTCGTTTGTTCAATCTGTCAGTGCCAGAGCATACTGCTATGCGGGATTATATTAAGGAGTCCTTGGAAAAGGGACATATCCGTCCATCTTCGTCCCCTTTGGGAGCAGGTTTTTTTTTTGTGGCCAAAAAAGATGGTTCCTTGAGGCCTTGTATAGATTACCGTCTTTTGAATAAGATTACAGTTAAATATCAGTATCCTTTGCCATTGTTGACTGATTTGTTCGCTCGCATTAAGGGGGCTAAATGGTTCACTAAGATTGATCTTCGGGGTGCATATAACCTTGTGCGGATAAAGCAGGGTGATGAGTGGAAAACCGCATTTAATACGCCTGAGGGCCATTTTGAGTATTTGGTGATGCCTTTTGGACTTTCTAATGCTCCTTCTGTCTTCCAGTCCTTTATGCACGATATTTTCCGTGAATATCTGGATAAATTTATGATTGTGTATTTGGATGATGTTTTGGTTTTTTCGGATGACTGGGAGTCCCATGTTCAGCAGGTCAGGAAGGTGTTTCAGGTCCTGCGGGCCAATTCTTTGTTTGTAAAAGGTTCAAAGTGTCTCTTTGGAGTCCAGAAGATTTCTTTTTTGGGGTATATTTTTCCCCCTTCTACTATTGAGATGGATCCCGTCAAGGTTCAGGCTATTTGTGACTGGACGCAGCCTACATCTCTTAAGAGTCTACAGAAGTTCTTGGGCTTTGCTAATTTTTATCGTCGTTTCATAACTAATTTTTCTAGTGTTGTTAAGCCTTTGACGGATTTGACTAAGAAGGGTGCTGATGTTGCTGATTGGTCTCCTGCGGCTGTGGAGGCCTTTCAGGAACTTAAGCGCCGGTTTTCTTCTGCTCCTGTGTTGCGTCAGCCAGATGTTTTGCTTCCTTTTCAGGTTGAGGTTGATGCTTCCGAGATTGGAGCGGGGGCGGTTTTGTCACAGAGAAGCTCCGATTGCTCAGTGATGAAGCCATGTGCGTTCTTTTCTAGAAAGTTTTCGCCCACTGAGCGGAATTATGATGTTGGTAATCGGGAGCTTTTGGCCATGAAGTGGGCATTTGAGGAGTGGCGTCATTGGCTTGAGGGTGCTAGACATCGTGTGGTTGTCTTGACTGATCACAAAAATCTGATTTACCTTGAGTCTGCCAAGCGTCTGAATCCTAGACAGGCTCGTTGGTCACTGTTTTTCTCCCGTTTCGATTTTGTGGTTTCATACCTGCCAGGTTCAAAGAATGTGAAGGCGGATGCTCTTTCTAGGAGTTTTGTGCCTGACTCCCCTGGAAATTCTGAGCCCACTGGTATCCTTAGGGATGGGGTGATTTTGTCGGCTGTCTCCCCAGACTTGCGACGTGCTTTGCAGGAGTTTCAGGCGGATAAACCTGATCGTTGTCCGCCTGAAAGACTGTTTGTTCCGGATAATTGGACCAGTAGAGTCATCTCCGAGGTCCATTCTTCTGCGTTGGCAGGTCATCCTGGAATATTTGGTACTAGAGACTTGGTGGCCAGGTCTTTTTGGTGGCCTTCCTTGTCGAGGGATGTGCGTTCTTTTGTGCAGTCTTGTGAAGTTTGCGCTCGGGCTAAGCCTTGCTGTTCTCGGGCCAGTGGATTGTTGTCACCTTTGCCTATCCCGAAGAGGCTTTGGACGCACATTTCCATGGACTTTATTTCGGATCTCCCGGTCTCTCAAAAAATGTCCGTCATCTGGGTTGTGTGTGACCGCTTTTCTAAGATGGTTCATCTGGTACCCTTGCCTAAGTTGCCTTCCTCCTCTGAGTTGGTCCCTCTGTTTTTTCAGAACGTGGTTCGTTTGCATGGGATTCCGGAGAATATCGTTTCTGACAGGGGATCCCAGTTTGTGTCTAGATTTTGGCGGACGTTCTGTGCTAAGATGGGCATTGATTTGTCCTTTTCGTCTGCATTCCATCCTCAGACGAATGGCCAAACGGAACGAACTAATCAGACCTTGGAAACTTATTTAAGGTGTTTTGTTTCTGCTGATCAAGATGACTGGGTTACCTTTTTGCCGCTTGCCGAATTTGCCCTTAATAATCGGGCTAGTTCTGCTACCTTGGTTTCTCCTTTCTTTTGTAATTCGGGGTTTCATCCTCGTTTTTCCTCTGGTCAGGTGGAGCCTTCTGATTGTCCTGGAGTGGACATGGTGGTGGATAGGTTGCATCAGATTTGGAGTCATGTGGTGGACAATTTGAAGTTGTCCCAGGAGAAGGCTCAGCAGTTTGCTAATCGCCGTCGCCGCGTGGGTCCTCGACTTCGTGTTGGGGATTTGGTGTGGTTGTCTTCTCGTTTTGTTCCTATGAAGGTCTCTTCTCCTAAGTTCAAGCCTCGGTTCATCGGTCCTTATAGGATCTTGGAAATTCTTAACCCTGTGTCGTTTCGTTTGGATCTCCCGGCATCGTTTGCTATTCATAATGTGTTCCATCGGTCGTTGTTGCGGAGGTATGAGGTACCTGTTGTTCCTTCGCTTGAGCCTCCTGCTCCGGTGCTGGTGGAGGGAGAATTGGAGTATGTTGTGGAGAAGATCTTGGATTCTCGTGTTTCCAGACGGAAACTCCAATATTTGGTCAAGTGGAAGGGTTATGGTCAGGAGGATAATTCTTGGGTGGTTGCCTCTGATGTTCATGCTGCTGATTTGGTCCGTGCATTTCATAGGGCTCATCCTGGTCGCCCTGGTGGTTCTCGTGAGGGTTCGGTGACCCCTCCTCAAGGGGGGGGTACTGTTGTGGATTCTGTTTTTGGGCTCCCTCTGGTGGTTACAGATGGTACTGGGTGACTTGTGTACTCTGCGGTCTCTGGTGTCCACCTGTTCTATCAGGATATGGGAGTTTCCTATTTAACCTGGCTTTCTTGTCATTTCCTCGCCGGCTATCAATGTAATCAGTGTGTCTTGTTACCTCTGCTTCCCGCTTCTGTATTCTTCAGGACAAGCTAAGTTTTTGATTTTCCTGTTCCACGTTTTGCTTAATTTTTGTCTTAGTCCAGCTTGCAGATATGTGATTCCTTTTTGCTGGTTGCTCTAGTGGGCTGATATTACTCCTCATGTTCCATGAGTTGGAACATGAGTTCAAGTAATTTCAGGATGGTTTTTTGTAGGGTTTTTCGCTGACCGCGCAGTTCACTTTTGTATCCTCTGCTATCTAGCTTTAGCGGGCCTCATTTTGCTGAATCTGTTTTCATAACTACGTATGTGCTTTCCTCTCATTTCACCGTCATTACATGTGGGGGGCTGCTATTTCTGTGGGGTGTTTCTCTGGAGGCAAGAGAGGTCTGTGTTTCTTCTAATAGGGAAAGTTAGTTCTTCGGCTGGTGCGAGACGTCTAGAATCATCGTAGGCACGTTCCCCGGCTACAGCTAGTTGTGTGTTGAGGTTCAGGATCGCGGTCAGCTCAGTTTCCATCACCCTAGAGCTTGTTTTGTTTTTTGTGCTTGTCCTTTTGTGATCCCCTGCCATTGGGATCATGACAGTATCCTTATTCATGAGGAAGGTTAGAGATCAGCCTAAAACTACACAGTAGAGAAACTTGTTAATGATGTTAAAGCAGCTGGGACCACAGTCACCAAAAAAAACATAAGTCACACATTACGCCATAAAAGGTTTAAAATCCTGCAGTACCCGCAAGGTCCTCCTGCTCAAGATTGCACATGTGCAGGCCCGTCTGAAGTTTGCCAATGAACACCTGGATGATTCTGTGAGTGATTGGGAAAAGGTGCTGTGGTCAGATTAGACAAAAATTGAGGTCTTTGGCATTAACTCAACTCGTCGTGTTTGGAGGAAGAGAAATGCTGCCTATGACCAAAACAACACCGTTCCCACTGTCAAGCATGGGGGAGGAAACATTATCTTTTGGGGGTGTTTCTCTGCTAAGGGCACAGGACTACTTCACCGCATCAATGGGAGAATGGATGGAGCCATCTACCATAAAATCCTGAGTGACAACCTCCATCCTCCGCCCGGAAAAAAATGGGTCGTGGCTGGGTCTTCCAGCAAGACAATGACCCAAAACATACAGCCAAGGCAAAAAAGGACTGGCTCAAAAAGAAGCACATTAAGGTCATGGAGTGGCCTAGCCAGTCTCCAGACCTTAATCCCCTAGAAAACTTATGGAGGGACTTGAAGCTCCGAGTTGCCAAGCGACAGACTCAAAATCTTAATGATTTAGAGATGATTTGCAAAGAGGAGTGGACCAAAATTCATCCTGACATGTGCGCAAACCTCATCATCAACTACAAAAACGTCTGACTGCTGTGCTTGCCAACAAGGGCTTTGCCACCAAGTATTAAGTCTTGTTTGCCAGAGGGATCAAATACTTATTTCTCACTACAAAATGCAAATATATTTGTATAATTTATACAATGTGATTTTCTGGATTTTATTTTTGATATTCTATCAATGTTAAAAATTTACCTACCCTTAAAATTATAAACTGCACATGTCTTTGTCAGTGGGCAAACTTACAAAATTAGCAAGGGATGAAATAATTATTTCCCCCACTGTAAATAAAGTATATGCTGAAAAAATATATGAGGCTGTACGAATGGTCAAGGATAAAAGATGAAAAAAAAAGCCCATACATCAAATGAAGCAAGCAACTGCTGCAGGCAAAACTGAATACCTTACGGAAATAAATACACCCAATTTGCAAAGAAGGATCATGATAGAAGAGGAGTCTGCTAATTATACATGCCAAAGAAATTGATTACCAGATGTAATGAAAAGGTGGTAGAAAGTCCTATTAAAGAGTGATGAATTGGCTTATTCTGGTCTCTATGTATAAAAGGAGACTGTGAGCACAGACGGGGAATAACTGACGACCAAAAACCCCACGTGTATTGCCTGCCAAATGTGGCTTCCTCGTGGGTAATCCCAAAGTGGTTGAGAAGTACAAATTAGGGTTGGGTTATGAAAAAAAATATCCAAATCTCTGATGATCTGCTTCACAATAAAAAGAAAACCAAATATTCACAGATGAAGGCATGTTCTTTACATGAACTGATGCAAAGCTTCAAAACAGTGAAATTCCAAGTTGAGAGGTAGCAAAACACGAAAAATGTAATTGGGGTGAATATTTTCGCAAGACCCTGTAGCTAATGAGTACAAGCATATGCATATTCCACCCACCCAACTTGACAGACAACTACAGCTGGCTCTGAGCAGTGTTGGATTTCAGCAGCAGAAGGCAGAATTAGTGGTCCGAGAATACTGTATATTACACTTTTCTAAAAGATTATGTACACATTCTGGCATACATCATTTTATTAGATTTAAGTCATCCAATCAGTAATGCATGCAGTTTTGTATTATGAAATCTGGTGATGGATCTGCTTGTCAAGAGCTTACCAGGTGAGGTGAATCCTTGAAGCCCAAGGTCTGGATGGTCATATGGGCCACAGGCTTTAGTGAAGCAGGCAGTTGAAGCAAGCAGGGAACACAGACAGGTAGCAGAGGTATTAGAAGCCATAGACAGGAGACATCCTGGAGAATGAGACAGGTAACAGAGGCCATGGAAGACTGTGAACAAATACCAGAGGTTTTGGAAGTCGCAGGTAGACAGGAGACATCCTGGAGACTGGGGACAGTGAGCTGTGCACATACAAACTAAAATTCTGGATATCAAGACACAGGTGTGTTTCCTGATAGGCCATATATAAGCCTAGGAAGGTAAACACATGGGAGCACACCAGGATACTCACAAAGCCCAACATGGAGCACAAGAAAGTTTAGCTGACTGGGTCGTAGGAAGCAGAGGCCACACCTCGCATAAAGTTTTTTTTTTTTACTAAATCTGTGTATGTAGTGTAGTTTGTGTGTATTGATATACTCACCTAAAGCCACCTTCTCTGGTCTCCTGCACCATTCCGCTCCTATTCTCAGTGGTGTTAAGGTACCTTCACACTAAACGATATCGCTAGCGATCCGTGACGTTGCAGCGTCCTGGCTAGCGATATCGTTCAGTTTGACACGCAGCAGCGATCAGAATCCTGCTGTGATGTCGTTGGTCGGGGCTAGAAGGCCAGAACTTTATTTGGTCGCTGGCTCTCCCGCTGACATCGCTGAATCGGCGTGTGTGACACCGATTCAGCGATGTCTTCGCTGGTAACCAGGGTAAACATCGGGTTACTAAGCGCAGGGCCGCGCTTAGTAACCCGATGTTTACCCTGGTTACCAGCGTAAAAGTAAGAAAAACAAACGCTTCATACTTACCTTCCGCTGTCTGTCCCCGACGCTGTGCTTTCCTGCACTCACTGTGAACACAGCGGCCGGAAAGCAGAGCGGTGACGTCACCGCTCTGCTTTCCGGCCGCTGTGCTCACAGCCAGTACAGAGAAGCACAGCGCCGGGGACAGACAGCGGAAGGTAAGTATGAAGCGTTTGTTTTTTTTACTTTTAGGATGGTAACCAGGGTAAACATCGGGTTACTAAGCGCGGCCCTGCGCTTAGTAACCCGATGTTTACCCTGGTTACCGGCATCGTTGGTCGCTGGAGAGCTGTCTGTGTGACAGCTCTCCAGCGACCAAACAGCGACGCTGCAGCGATCCGGATCGTTGTCTGGATCGCTGCAGCGTCGTTTAGTGTGAAGGTACCTTTAGTGGTCTGTAATAGTGGCTTTTACAATGTAAGCCGACACTCCATAGGCTTCTTTTGTAAAAGGAGACATCCTGCTCACATGTAGAGATGGAATAAGAACAGATCTGGATGCTGGATACCAGGGAAGGCAGCGATAGGCGAGTATATTAATACACTCACACTACATCCTATGCACATATACACAGATGTAGTAAAAAAATAAAACTTCATAGGAGTGCACCTTTAATGTAAATATACTGTATATGAAATGTATCAGGTTTCTTGAAAACTCATTAATGCAAATAAATTATTTATTGATTTTACAGCCTGTATTGCTTGATAGCACTAGCATTCTACCAGATAGGATTCTGCTGATGGACACATTTTTCCAGATCCTTATTTATCATGGTGAGGTAAGTTTGATTCTCTCAAATTTATTAATGGAATATTTTTTTCATTTATCTGTTTTGTGTTTAATTTATATTGTTAATATTTTAGTTAACTTCCCCTCCTTGTTCTGTTTTCATCTAGACTATTGCACAGTGGAGGAAAGCAGGCTATCAAGATATGCCTGAGTATGAGAATTTCAGACATTTGCTTCAGGCCCCTGTTGATGATGGACAGGAGATCCTTTGCTCACGTTTCCCAATGCCTCGTTACGTTGACACAGAACATGGAGGAAGCCAAGTAAGTGCTGATATAAATGCAAGGATTTAACAGGGAGAAGTACACTAAAAGGAGTTGTCTGGGTGTATGATAGTAATGACCATAATCATAAGGATGGGGGTGCAACTTAAGACACCTCCACCAATCAACTGTTGTACGGTCAAGTCACAGCCAGTTGTAGACATAGAAAGAAGATGCTTTGCCACAATTCTGTCTCTGAGCTCCTTGGCCAGTTCCTTTGACCTCATGATTCTCATTTGGTCTGATATGCACTGTGAACTGTATGGTCTTATATAGACAGGTGTGTGCCTTTCCAAAACAAGTCCTATCAGTTTAATTAAGCACAGCTGGACTCCAATAAAGGAGTAGAACCATCTCAAGGAGGATCACAAGGAAATGGACAGCATGTGACTTAAATATGAGTGTCTGAGCAAAGGGTCTGACTACTTATGACCATGTGATATTTCCGTTTTTCCTATGCCTCATTTGGGACACAGGACCATGGGTGTTATGCTGCTGCCACTAGGAGGACACTAAGTTAACACATAAAGAATTACTCCTCCCCTGCAGTATACACCCTCATGCTAAGTGAACCAGTTCTTGCTTAGTGTCTGTAGGAGGCACTTGGGTCTGCTTTCAGACCCCACCGTTTTTATTTTCATTTTTTATTTTTATTCTATTTTTTACCTTAACGGAGCGAATGGGGGCGACGGATCCTTTCTAGGTTCCGATATCTCCCGAATCATCAACAGGTAAGTACGTGGAGCGTTCCTCCTGTATCCTTTCCTGCAACGTTGGATGCCAGCCCTGAGCTCACCTTACGGGTGACGGTTCCTTTGTGTTCCAATCTCCCCCCTCCATAGCAGGCGACCACATGGAGTAGCCCTCCATCTACCTCTTCTGGAGCCAGGTGCATAGCCGGACATATTATGTATGGCGTTCGTGCAGCCCCCCTCTGCATCACCACTGATATAGCGGATGACGAAAGGCGGCAGAAGCTCTCCACCCGCTCCCTGACTATGGCGACGGTGGATTGAGCACTGGCCCACCGCATCTACCATGAGTACACTGCGGGGGCCGAGGCGCTGGGTGTCCTGATCCCCGGGGTATGGAAGGTCCGCACCTCTAACAAGGCATAAAGCCCGGGTCCGTGGGTGGTCCGCAGTGCGGCATCTCTATGAAGGAGAGCGGCTGAGTGATGGCACTAATAGCGGTTGCGCTGCCTCAGGCCGCAACCGCTAGTTTTTAAAAATTAGTCCCCGGCTTTTCCCCCTTCATACAGGCTGGAGTTTTTGGCAACACCCACCGGCAATTACCGCCACCCATCTTTTCTAGCGCTTCTCGTTCCCTGAGAAGCGCTTTCACAGATCTCGGTGGCCATCTTGGGACACCCACAGCGCTGATGCTGCTCCAGCTCTCCTAATCACAGCCTTCAGGACCATACATTGCGGACCTCCCCTAGGGACTCAAGACACAGGACCTGGGTAAACTGCAGAACCATAGCTTAACCCTTCCCCTGCTAGTAAGCACTCTCCTCAAGGCTACTATGTCTCAATCAAGGCCTCACAAAAACTCTGGGAAAAGCTACACTGTATTCTTCGCTGCATGTACCTCTTGTAAGGTCTCATTACCCCGGGGTCACACTACTGCATTGTGCACAGCTTGTGAACCCGTGACTGTTCAGGAACCACCTGTTACTGATACCGAACCTAGTGAGCCTGGTGCCCTGAGTGGGCTACCTCGCTTACCCGGTCTATGGCATCCCTGGCAAAAGTGTTAGAATCGTTACGAGACCCCTCCTCTAACCAGGGCACTCTTACGGATGACACTTCTGATCGTCAAAACCCCTCGTACTCTAGGGGTCGTACCTTGCCAAGGAGCTCTCGCTCTTCCAGAAAAAGGACTCATGCCCAGACCATCACCGCGTTTTGGGTTCTGAGAGCTCCATTTCTCGTTCCCCTTCCATTGGGACTAGTAGAGAACCTGTTTCAGATGACGATTCTGACACGTCCCTAGATTAGGAATTTCATCACGATCAGGAGACTCTCGACTCTCTGGTTGAGTCAGTGAATAAGGCTTTGAAACTTGAGGAAGAACCTTTATCTAAAACGGATCATGCCGTGTCATTTAAAAGGACTAAACGAGCTCATAGAGTGTTCGGCACTCATCCCGAATTTAAGGAAATCGTTGAATCTCACAGGATCTGTCCAGATAAACGATTCACAGGGCAGAAGCCCATGGAATCAAAATACCCCTTTGCCCAGGATCTAAGAAAAGATTGGTCGCAATCTTCCCCGGTAGATCCTCCGGTATCACGCCTGGCTACTAAATCTATTTTATCCTCTTCAGAGGGCGCCTCTATTAAAAACCCAACCGATCATCAGATCGACAATTTGGCGCGTTCAGCCTTTGAAGCCTCGGCGGCCGTACTTTTCCCATCTTTTGCCGCTACGTGGGTGGCTAAAGGTACCTTCACACTGACCAACTTAACAACGATATTGCTAGCGATCCGTGATGTTGCAGCGTCCTGGATAGCGATATCGTGTTTGACACGCAGCAGCGATCTGGATCCTGCTGTGACATCGTTGGTCGGAGCATAAAGGCCAGAACTTTATTTCGTCGCTGGATCTCCCGCAGACATCGCTGAATCGGCGTGTGTGATGCGATGTCTTCACTGGTAACCAGGGTAAACATCGGGTTACTAAGCGCAGGGCCGCACTTAGTAACCTGATGTTTACTCTGGTTACCAGTGTAAATGTAAAAAAACCAAACACTACATACTTACATTCCGGGGTCTGTCGCGTCTGTCACGTCCCCCGACGTTCTGCTTCCCTGCACTGTGAGCGCCGGCCGGCCGTAAAGCACAGCGGTGACGTCACCGCTCTGCTTTACGGCTGGCGCTCACACAGTGCAGGGAAGCAGAATGCCGGGGGACGCGACAGACACCGGAATGTAAGTATGTAGTGTTTTTTTTTTTTTTACATTTACACTGGTAACCAGGGTAAACATTGGGTTACTAAGCGCGGCCCTGCGCTTAGTAACCCGATGTTTACCCTGGTTACCCGGGGACTTCGGCATCGTTGGTCACTGGAGAGTTGTCTGTGTGACAGCTCTCCAGCGACCACACAGCGACGCTGCAGCGATCGGCATCGTTGTCTAGATAGCTGCAGCGTCGCTAAATGTGTCGGTACCTTAAGGCTATGACCCACTGGGCTGAGGTCTTGTCTGCAGCAGTGCTGGATACCGATCTCCCTCCCGAGATAGCAGACCTCGCTACTCAAATAGCCAGAGCTGTAGATTTTGTGACCGCGTCCCTGGATGCTGCTAACTGTGCTTCGCAAGCAGCAGCAAACGCCATCACCATCCGGAGGTCCTTATGGCTCAGGGACTGGCGTGTGGACTCGGCTTCCAAAAAGTCATTGACTTCTCTTCCATATCAGAGCGGTCACCTTTTTGGCGAAAAGCTCGACCAATTAATTTCCGACGCCACTGGAGGGAAAAGTAAATTTCTTCCACAACAGAGACCCTTTCAGCCCTTTCGGAACCAGCAGCAGCAGGCTCGGTCCCAATTTTTTCGCTTCCTCAAATTGGTCCTCTACTTCCACTTCTTCCGGACCTGGCCAGGCACAACGTAGGGATAGAGGTCCTCAGACCTCTTACAAACCTTCCCCTTCTTGGAGAGGCAGGCCTAGGCAGTCAGGATCCAGGGAGTCCAGACTGGGCAGGTCTCTCACACAATGACTCCCTACGGTATCCGGAGGACACCCTCAAAGTAGGCGGCCGCCTGCTTTCCTTCAGCGACGTGTGGCTCTTGGTCGTTCACGACGAATGGGTCCGCGACCTAGTGTCCTCCGGATACAAGATAGAATTCTCCTCTTTTCCACCAAATCGCTTTTTCCTGTCTTCTCCTCCCAGGGCAAAGGCATCAGAGTTCTTCCAGGCCTTAAGCTCTCTAAAAGAAGACGGGGTTATTATCCCGGTCCCTCAAAGCAAAAGGTTTCAAGGTTTTTATTCAAACCTGTTCATTGTTCCAAAGAAGGACAGTACAGTATGGCCCATACTGGACCTAAAACTGCTGAACAAGTTCGTCAGGGTGCGACGGTTCCAGATGGAATCGCTTCGTTCTGTCATCGCCTCCATGGAGAAAGGCGAGTTCCTGGCGTCGATAGACATCCAGGACGAGTACCTCCACATTCCTATTTTACCTTCTCACCAAAGGTTTCTTCGCTTCGCAGTTCAGGAAGATCATTTTCAATTTGTTGCTCTGCCCTTTGACCTCGCCATCGCTCCCAGGGTATTCACCAAGGTCTTGGTGGCCGCTGTGGCCATCCTTCATTCCTGAGGTGTGGTGGTGCTACCGTATTTAGACGATATCCTCATCAAAGGCCCCTCTTTCCGCACCTGCAAGGAGGCTGTGAACATCACAATAAATACTCTTTCTCGCCTGGGTTGGAAGATAAACTTCAAAAAATCTTCCCCAGTACCGGCTCAGCGAATTTCCTTTCTATGAATGATACTGGACTCGTTCCAGGGGTTGGTACTTCTTCCCCTGGATAAGATCTCAGTCATACAGCGGGAAGCTCAGAAGCTCTCCCAATCGCATACTCACTCTCTACGTTTCAGTATGAGAGTCTTTGGCAGGATGGTAGCAGCTATGGAGGCGGTCCCATTCACTCAACTACACCTCTGCCCCTTACAACATGCTCTCCTGGCTGTGTGGGACAGAAACCCGTTCTCTCTCGATCGTTGTTTCCTCCTTCCCCAGCGAATCAGACAGTCTCTCAGGTGGTGGACTTTGAAGTCCTCCCTGAATCAAGGGAAGTATTTTCTCCCAGTACATTGGCTAATTGTGACAACAGATGCCAGTCTTCTGGGCTGGGGAGCGGTGTTCCACCATCACACTGCTCAGGGCCGCTGGTCTCTTCAGGAGGCACGCCTGCCCATCAGCATCCTGGAAATACGGGCAGTCAGGGTGGCTCTTCTCCAATTCCATCCCTTCCTGGCGGGTCGTCCCATCAGGATTCAGTCTGACAATGCTACAGCTGTGGCATACATCAACCGGCAGGGGGGAACACGCAGCAAGGCAGCCATGACAGAGGTAGGCCACATTCTCCACTGGGCCGAGGAAACCGCTCAATGATTTCTGCGGTTCACATCCCGGGAGTGGAAAATTGGGAGGCAGATTTCCTCAGCTGTCAAGGTCTCGACTCCGGAGAGTGGTCTCTCAATCCGGAGATCTTCCACCAGATCTGCTGTCGTTCTGGAACCCCAGACGTGGATCTGATGGCCTCACGGCTAAATTCCAAGGTTCCAGACTTCATAGCTCGGTCCCACGATCCGGCAGCCATCAGGGCAGATGCACTCGTTCACTCGTGGCATCAGTTCCAGCTTCCGTACATATTTCCCCCACTTCCCTTACTGCCGAGAGTCATCAAGAAGATCAGAGCGGAGGGGGTACCAGTAATCCTGATTGCGCCAGATTGGCCGCACAGGGCCTCGTACACCGAACTAGTTCAACTAGTCGCCGATGTCATCTTGCGATTACCGAATCACGCAGACCTGTTGTCCCAGGGCCCCATTTACCACCAGAACTCTGAAGCCCTGTGTTTGACAGCAATGGCCGTTGAGTCCTGGGTGCTAACACAGGCAGGCTTCTCTCAGAAAGTCATTTCTACCATGATCAGCACTAGAAAGCCTACGTCTACGCGTATTTATCATCGCATTTGGAAGACCTTCTTCTCATGGTGCAAAGACCGAGGACGCTCTCCTCTTGAATTTTCCATTCCTTCCATCCTCGAATTTCTTCAGTCGGGTTTGGATTTAGGTCTCGCCCTTAGTTCACTCAAAGGGCAGCCTTGTCAGTCCTGTTCCATTCATTCAGGGAGTCTCTCATGTGGTGCCGCCCTATAAGATGCCGTTGGAACCATGGGACCTTAATTTGGTCCTCGGAGTCATGCAGGAGGCTCCTTTTGAACCTCTGCAGGACGTTCCCCTGTCTTTTCTGTCATGGAAAGTTGCCTTCCTGGTTGCGGTTACGTCCATCCGATGAGTCTCAGAGCTGGTGGCTTTGTCTTGTCAAGTTCCTTTCCTCATTTTTCATCAAGATAAGGTGGTTTTGAGAACATCCCCGTCTTTTCTACCGAAAGTTGTCTCGTCTTTCCATCTCAATGAGGAAATTGTCTTGCCCTCACTTTGCCCGGCACCGGAACATCGCACCGAGAAGGCTCTTCACACACTGGACTTGGTGAGAGCTCTTAGGAGATACGTTTCGAGGACGGTGTCTTTCCGCAGGTCAGATGCCCTGTTTGTGCTCCCGGAAGGGCCAAGGAAAGGTCTAGCTGCTTCCAAGGCTACGATAGCCAAGTGGATTTGTTCAGCTATCCAGGAGTCGTACGAGTTAGAGGTCACCCCGTCCCAGCAGGGATTAAGGCTCATTCTACTCGGTCAGTGGGTGCGTCTTGGCCCATCCGGCACCAGGCTTCGGCATCACAAGTCTGCAGAGCTGCGACTTGGTCCAGCCTGCATACATTTACAAAACATTACCATGTCCATTCTCAGGCCCCGGCAGATGCGTCTGTCGGCAGATGAATTTTGCAGGCGGCAGTGCCGCATCTGTAACTTGTTGGTACAGGAGCAATTCCAGTTGGTTGTTCCCCACCTATGGACTGCTTTAGGGCGTCCCATGGTCCTGTGTCCCCCAATGAGGCATAGGAGAAATAGGGATTTTTGTGCACTTACCGTAAAATCCTTTTCTCTGAGCCAATCTTTGGGGGACCCAGTACCCACCCTGTTAGCCTATTGGCTTTTTTTTTTCTGTGTTGACTTGGTTTTGACATAGTTCATTCTTGTTAAATGTTAAGCTCCTAGCCTCCTACTTCTTTGTTACCGAACTGGTTCACTTAGAGCCAGCAGGAGGGTGTATACTGCAGGGGAGGAGATATTCTTTATGTGTTAACTTAGTGTCCTCCTAGTGGCAGCAGCATAACACCCATGGTCCTGTGTCCCCCAATGATTGGCTCGGATTTTGTGAGTACACAAAAATCCCTATTTACCTTTTTTAATAAATTTGCAAAAATTTCTTCATTTGTTTTTTTTTCAGTCAAGATGGGGTGCAGAATGTACATTAATGAGAAATTTTTTTACTTTTTTTTAATTTACCAAATAGCTGCAATGAAACAAAGAGTGAAAAATTTAAAGGGGTCTGAATACTGTGCCTTGAAATGAGGTTTATTGTACTAACAGAAAATGTGCAATCTGCATTCAAACAAAATTTGACAGGTGCATAAGTATGGGCACCCTTATTTTCTTGTTTTAAATACTCCTACCTACGTTTTACTGACTTACTAAAGCACTTTTTTTGGTTTTCTAACCTCATTGAGCTTTGAACTTCATAGCCAGGTGTATGCAATCATGAGAAAAGCTACTTAAAGTGGCCACTTGCAAGTTGTTCTCCTGTTTGAATCTCCTCTGAAGAGTGGCATTATGGGCTCCTCAAAACAACTGTCTAATGATCTGAAAACAAAGATTTTTCAACATAGTTGTTCAGGGGAAGGATACAAAAAGCTGTCTCAGAGATTTAACCTGTCAATTTCCACTGTGAGGAACATAGTAAGGAAATGGAAGAACACAGGTACAGTTCTTGTTAAGGCCAGACGTGGCAGGCCAAGAAAAACATCAGAAAGGCAGAGAAGAAGAATGGTGAGATCAGTCAAAGACAATCCTCAGACCACCTCCAGAGAGCTGCAGCATCAACTTGCTGCAGATGGTGTCACTGTGCATCGGTCAACTATACAACGCACTTTGCACAAGGAGAAGCTGTATGGGAGAGTGATGCGAAAGAAGCAGTTTCTGCAAGCACGCCACAAACAGAGTCGGCTGAGGTACACAAAAGCACATTTGGAGAAGCCAATGTCTTTTTGGAAGAAGGTCCTGTGGACTGATGAAACCAAGATTGAGTTGTTTGGTCATACAAAAAGGTGCTATGCATGGTGGCCAAAAAACACAGCATTCCAAGAAAAACACTTGCTACCCACAGTAAAATTTGGTGGAGGTTCCATCATGCTTTGGGGCTGTGTGGCCAATGCCAGCACCAGGAATCTTGTTAAAGTTGAGGGACGCATGGATTCCTCTCAGTATCAGCAGATTCTTGACAATAATGTTCATGAATCAGTGACAAAGTTGAAGTTACGCAGGGGATGGATCTTTCAGCAAGACAATGATCCAAAACACTGCTCCAAATCTACTCAGGCATTCATGCAGAGGAACAATTACACTGTTCTGGAATGGCCATCCCAGTCCCCAGACCTGAATATCATTGAACATCTGTGGGATCATTTGAAGAGGGTTGTCCATGCTCGGCGACCATCAAACTTAGCTGAACTGCAATTGTTTTGTAAAGAGGAATGGTCAAAAATACCTTCAGCCAGGATCCAGGAACTCATTAAAAGCTACAGGAAGTAACTAGAGGCTGTTATTTTTGCAAAAGGAGGATCTACTAAATATTAATGTCACTTTTCTGGTGGGGTGCCCATACTTATGCACCTGTCAAATTTTGTTTGAATGCAGATTGCACATTTTTATAAAACATTAAGCTTAAGATTAATAGGGGTGCCCAAACTTTTTCATATAACTGTATATAGATCATTTGTTTGGTATCTCGGTGTTTGGGGCTACTGACACATGCAGGCACAAAACATCCTATGGGTAATCAGTGCACGGTCACTTTATATATGATGCTGCTGCCTCTTCATTCATAGCCCATTTACATCAGCGTACTTTACTGATACTGGGGTCATTTCATGTTCATTACTGTGGTACTGGCCCCTATTTACAACATGTTTTTTAGTACATGATTGTACTTGGGTGCCATCTACTGGCTATACTATATACTATATTACTACATTGAGATCTGTTGAATGAATTTCTATTTGTGGAAGAGGCAATTTGCATATTTGTGGATTGTGACTTTCAGCAATCTATTTAACTAATGTGTAAAAATATTATTTTGCTTTTCAAGTAGCTATAACATTTATGTATCTTTCGTGTTGTCACATTTTTTGTGTCCTCACCATTTGACCTACTACTTATTTTTTGCTTGATTACTTCTTGTAATGTTGCCTATGAATTATTTTGACTTTTTCAATAAAATGTCATTTTTAATAAAATAGGTTTTTTTTTTTACTATTTTATATCTATTTTGGGGTCAACATACCCCATTTTTCCTAACTGTATTGGGAGTTCACCTGTATAATTTTTGGATTATGGTTCATATTTCTTGTATTTTTATATTCAGTACAGTAGTTTGATATCTGCTTACACGTACTGACCTAGGGAATCGTATTGCCAGGTCAGTTTTACCATATATTGAACATGGTAAATAAAAAAAAATAAAAAACATTGTGGAATTGCACTTTTTTTTTTTTGCAGTTTCCCCACACACGTATTTTTTCCCCCTGGCTTTCAGTACACTATGTGGCAGAATAAAAATAAAAAAGCTATGACTCTTGGAAGAAAGGGACAAAAAAACAAAATTTGAAAATCGCCAGGCAGGTGGTAAAGGGGTTAAACTGAAATGGCGCTGCAGACCCTCATGTTTTACAGTGATCGTCCCCCTTTTTTTGCTGCTCTAGACCATGTAATGTGTTATCTGCAGTATATAGTGATGAAGCCCGCACGGCTGCGCCTAATGATTAGCCTGCTATCTGAGCAGTCACCAGCCTATGAATTAGCCTTAGGAATGTATGTGTGTATATATAATGGAATGGGCCATGTATATGGATACACCTAAATAATATAGGAATGGTTGGTGATATCAACTTCCTGTTTGTGGCACATTTGTACAGTATATTGGGGGGGGAACTTTTCAAGATGGGCGGTGACCATGGCGGCCATTTGAAGTCAGCCATTTTTAATGCAACTTTATACATATATATTATATATATATATATATATATATATATATATATAATTGTCTAAGGGTTTTTCCGTCCGTCTGTCTGTCTTTCTGTCTGTCTGTCTGTGTGTCCTGGAAATCCCGGCTCTCTGATTGGTCGAGGCCGCCAGGCCTTGACCAATCAGCAACGGGCTCAGCGACGATGATGTCATAAAGGACGTAGACATCTCAAGTTTCTGATTCAGCGACGGGCACAGTATCGACGTAGATGACATAATGGTTGCCATGGCGACGATGATGTCATAAAGGTTGCCTCGACCAATCAGTGACGGGCACAGTCTGCCGCGAATTCTGGAATCATCATTGTCCATATACTACGGGGACATGCATATTCTAGAATACCCGATGCGTTAGAATCGGGCCACAATCTAGTATATATATAATTGTCTAAGGGTTTTTCCGTCTGTCTTTCTGTCTGTCTGTCTGTCCTGGAAATCCCGTGTCTCTGATTGGTCGAGGCCACCAGGCCTCGACCAATCAGCGACGAGCACAGCGACGATGATGTCATAAAGGACGTAGATATCCCGCGTCTCTGATTCAGCGACGGGCACAGTATCGACGTAGATGTCATAATGGTTGCCATGGCGACGATGATGTCATAAAGGTTGCCTCGACCAATCAGCGACGGGCACAGTCTGCCGCGAATTCTGGAATCATCATTGTCCATATACTACGGGGACATGCATATTCTAGAATACCCGATGCGTTAGAATCGGGCCACAATCTAGTATATATATATATATATGTATGTATATATATATATATATATATATATGGGTTTTAATTATGCACTGCCTTTGATAGGTCCCTTTGAGTGGTTGACTAGGCTATATGATGTGATATCTGCAAGGTATTATAGAGAAGCATGCAGAGATGTGCCTGACATCATTAGCGCATTCCCTGGCTGCTGTAGTGTAGCGGTGTGTGGCTGAGAATAATAGTTTAATAATAATATTTATATAGCGCCAACATATTCCGCAGCGCTTTAAAATTAAACAGGGACATGTGCAGACAATAAAAAGAATACAAGGTGACACACTTCAACAGTTACAGGAGGAGTGAGGGTCCTGCTCACAAGCTACAATCTATAAGGAAAGCGAGGGTACACTACAGGTAGAGCATGTTATGTACGGTCCAGCCATTATTATTATTATAATAAGAAAGTTTGGTTATTGAGTTGAGGTGATAGGTTTGTCTAAACAGATGTGTTTTTAAAGCACACTTAGGCCAGGTTAACATTTGCGTCTGTGTGCACAATGTACGATCCGCATCCATCCACATGCGTCATGCGTACATATCTTTAACATTATTATCTTTAACATGCTTTTGCATGCATTTGCTTGCGGATGCATACGCATGCGTCGTTTTGCGGGGTCTGGCGAACGCAACATGTTGCATTTTTTGAGGCGTCAAATTTTTCGCAATCGGCAGCATGCGAGTGATTGCAGATGATTGCTTCCAAAAAACGCATAGTTGTCTATGGGAATGCATTGATACGCAAGGACATGCGTTCGCATGCGTTCGATACGCATGCGTACTTTAGACTGCGCATGTCCAGAAAATGATGTTACCGCCCTCACCATTCGCATAATAAAATGCAAACGCATGCCAAAACTCATTTAAACGCATGCACATGCAGCATTTTGGTTTGCGTCAAGATGATGCGCAGGTGTAAGCATGCTTTTGCATGCATTTTGGCATGCGTTTGCGCATGCAGATGATACGCTGCGGACACATACGCAAATGTGAACTTAGCCTTAAAAACACGGGTGCTAGAAGTGAATAGGATCATTTGGGTAATCAGTGCACGGTCTCTTTATATATGATGCTGCTGCCTCCAGAAAACTTGTGCAACACGAGAGAAGTGTTGGAGACGGAGATGTGAGATTTGAGTTATGAAGGATGTTAGTCTTAGGTCAGTTGCAGAACGGAGGGCATGGGTAAGGTGATAGAAAAAAGGGATGAGATATAGGGTGGTGCAGAACAGTGGAGAATTTCGTGGGTGAAAGAGATGAGTTTGTATTGTATAATGTAGCGGATGGGTAACCAGCGCAATGACAGGCACAGGGTAGAGGCATCGGTGAAACGGCTTAACAGAAATACGATCCTAGTTGCTTAATTCAGAACAGATTGGAGAGGAGAGAAACCGATTAGAAGAGAGTTGCAGTAGTCCAGATGAAAGTGAATAAGAGCAACAGTAAGAGTTTTTGCAGTTTTAAAGGTGAGAATAGGTCGAATTCTGGAGATGTTTTTAAGGGGCAGGTCACACAAGCGAGTGATTGGATATGGGGAATAAAGGAAAGATGTGTGTAAAATATGACTCCAAGACAGTGAGTGTGCTGCTTGGGAGTTATGTTTGCACCACGCAAGAAAATTGCAAAGTTGGGAATAAGTAGATTATTGGGGAGAGAGAGAGGGAACATAAGCGATTTAGTTTCAGATAGAGTGAGTACATGATGTTAGAGACAGCAGACAGACAATCCCTGGTATTTTGTATTAAATTGGGGGTGATGTCAGGTGAAGAGGTGTATAGTTAGGTGTCATCAGCATAGAGATGATACTAGAAACCAAATATACTGATTGACCGATAGGGTCAGTATATAAGGAGAGGAGGAGGGGGTCTAGGACTAAACCTCAATAGTAAGGTGAAAATTAGAGGAAGAAGAGCCAGCAAATGATACAGACATAGGAGGAGAACCAGGAGAAAACAATGTTCTTGAGGCCAATAAAATAAAGAATGGTGAGGAGGAGCTGGTGATCCACAGTGCCAAATATTGTAGAGAGATCCAGGAGAATCAGCAGAGAGCAGTCACCATGGGGTTTTGCTGTTAGTAGGTCATTAGAGACTTTAGTAAGGGCAGTTTGGTAGAGTGTGAAGAGTGGAAGTTAGATTGTAAGGGGTCGAGAAGAGAGTTGTCTGAGACATAGCTGATCAGATGGGAGTGGACCAAGCATTCCAGGAGTTTAGACATGAAAGGAAGATTAGAGATCGGTCTGCAGTTAGCAGCGCAGTTCTGGCCCAGGGATGACTTTTTAAGTAAAGGGGTTATGATGGCGTATTTGAATGAAGAGGGAAAGATATCCAAAGAAATAGGTTAAATATTTTAGTTAGGTGGGTAGTCACAGCTGGGGAGAGGGACTGAAGGAGATGTGAGGGAATAGGGTCACTGTTGCAGGTTTTAGGATGAGAAGAAAAGAGGAGCCTGGTCATTTCTTCTTCTGTGACAGGCTTAAAGATGGAAAGTGCACTTGAGGTGAGGGAAGGAATGGGATCCAGGCTCTGTGGGGTTTGTGTGAAAATGTCCTGACACATGTGATTGATTTTTTTGTAGGAAATAAGTGGCCAGATAGTCAGCGCTTAAGTTGGTGATGTGGGCCTGTACTTTGGGGCTCAGATGGAGTGGAAGGATTCAAAGAGTCATTTTGGATTGTTGGCTAGAGATGTGATGAGGGTGGTGAAGTAGACTTGTATAGCCAGATGGAGAGCAGAGTTATAAGTTGTGAGCATGAAATTATAGTGAATGAAATCATGCAGGCCGCTCTGCAAAGTATTGTTATAATGTAACAGTGCTGAGTCTGGACAGGAAAAGAAGGAGATGGGAGATAAAGATAACTGTAGATTGTTGATAAGCCACGTGGTATCGATGGTAAGCTGATTTCTGTGTGTGTAGTAAATAGGGGTGTCCTGCGTGTGGACACAGTTCTTGACAGAGAAGGAAAGACGTTTGTGGTCAGAGAGTGGGAGAGGGTAGTTAGTAAAGTCATGCAGCGAGCAGAGTTGTGAGAAGCCCAGGTCCAGAGTATAACCGCCATCATGTGTAGGAGAGTTAGTAAGCTGTGAAATGCCAAAGGAGGAAGATATAGAAAGAAGATGAGAGGCAGATGAAGAGAGCGGCTTATCAATGGGGATGTTAAAATTACCCAAGATGAGAGTGGGAATATCACAGGATAGCAAGTGTAGAAGTCAGGTGGCAAAGTGATCCAGGAACTGATGGGAGAAACCTGGAGTACGATACACAACTGCTACTCTCAGGGAGAAGAGTTTGAAGAGTCTAACAGTGTGGACTTCAAAGAAAGGAAACGTAAGGGAGGGGATCAAGGGAAAACCTGGAAAGCACATTCTGATGACAAGAGCAAACCAATACTTCCACCTCTTGTCTGCTCTCAGGTCAGGTATGAGAATTATAGCCTACCATATGAGAGAATAGCAGCGGTGGTGTCAGACTGCTTGATCCAGGTTTCAGTGAGAGCGAGAAGTTTGATGGAATTTGAAAGGAAAATATCTTGGATGTAGAGGAGTTTGTTCTAAAGGACACAATTAAAAGAGACAGGGAAGGCATGCCCTGAATGTTCATGAGATTGGCTGGGTGTAAATATGCTGCAAGATGACAGGTAGATATAGTAGTGTATAATGGCCCAGGGTAGAGAGAGATGTCGCCAGCGACAAGGAGAGAGAAGAGAAAGAGCAGGAGGTTTAATGATTTGTGTGAGCGTTTTGTATGGTGGTAGTGGATGGTTTTGCATGATTGAGAAATGTCAATAGGGCCTCTGTGTTGTACATAGGACTCCTAGAAATGTATACTGTTATTTGACCCATGCTTTGCGTTTTATCTTGACTTTTTTTATAGACTAAGAAAAAATGATTTTTAAAAGTTATATTGGACTTTTGTTTTATTTTCCAGGCACGCTTTCTGCTTTCAAAAGTGAATCCTTCCCAGACTCATAGTAATATGTATGGCTGGGGACAGGTCAGTATTTATGTGGATTTGTGCTTTTTTATGTGTTCAGTGAATAATATTTTAGTGTATTAAAGGGAACCTGTGAGCTTATACATGCTGCCCAATGCATCGACAGCATGAATCCTAGACCATCTACTATAAACATATGTTTTACGTAGTAGAAAGCGTGGTCGAGGACGAGGGGATTAGTCCAAGTGGCGTGTTCCTTCTGGTTTCTTTGGGCTAGATTGACAGGTCTCTCCTGCTGTGTATAAGGGGCAGAATCCTGTCAGTCTTGTAAGGTAGGCGGTTTTAGCAGCATGAATTAGCTGACAAGTTCCCTTTAACCCCTTCATGACCCAGCCTATTTTGACCTTAAAGACCTGGCCGTTTTTTTGCAATTCTGACCAGTGTCCCTTTATGAGGTAATAACTCAGGAACGCTTCAACGGATCCTAGCGATTCTGAGACTGTTTTCTCGTGACATATTGGGCTTCATGTTAGTGGTAAATTTAGGTCAATAAATTCTGTGTTTATTTGTGATAAAAACGCAAATTTGGCGAAAATTTTGAAAATTTTGCAATTTTCACATTTTGAATTTTTATTCTGTTAAACCAGAGAGTTATGTGACACAAAATAGTTAATAAATAACATTTCCCACACGTCTAATTTACATCAGGACAATTTTGGAAACAAAATTTTTTTTTTGCTACGAAGTTATAAGGGTTAAAATTTGACCGCGATTTCTCATTTTTACAACGAAATTTACAAAACCATTTTTTTTAGGGACCACCTCACATTTGAAGTCAGTTTGAGGGGTCTATATGGCTGAAAATACCCAAAAGTGACACCATTCTAAAAACTGCACCCCTCAAGGTGCACAAAACCACATTCCAGAAGTTTATTAACCCTTCAGGTGCTTCACAGCAGCAGAAGCAACATGGAAGGAAAAAATGAACATTTAACTTTTTAGTCACAAAAATGATCTTTCAGCAAAAAATTTTTTATTTTGCCAATGGTAAAAGGAGAAACTGAACCACGAAAGTTGTTGTCCAATTTGTCCTGAGTACGCTGATACCTCATATGTGGGGGTAAACCACTGTTTGGGCGCACGGCAGGGCTTGGAAGGGAAGGAGCGCCATTTGACTTTTTGAATGAAAAATTGCCTGCACTCTTTAGCGGACACCATGTCACATTTGGAGAGCCCCCGTGTGCCTAAAAATTGGAGCTCCCCCACAAGTGACCCCATTTTGGAAACTAGACGCCCCAAGGAACTTATCTAGATGCATAGTGAGCACTTTGAACCCCCAGGTGCTTCACAAATTGATCCGTAAAAATGAAAAAGTACTTTTTTTTCACAAAAAAATTCTTTTAGCCTCAATTTTTTCATTTTCACATGGGCAACAGGATAAAATGGATCCTAAAATTTGTTGGGCAATTTCTCCTGAGTACACCAATACCTCACATGTGGGGGTAAACCACTGTTTGGGCACACGGCAGGGCTCGGAAGGGAAGGCGCGCCTTTTGACTTTTTGAATGGAAAATTAGCTCCAATTGTTAGCGGACACCATGTCGCGTTTGGAGAGCCCCTGTGTGCCTATGCATTGGAGCTCCCCCACAAGTGACCCCATTTTGGAAACTAGACCCCCCAAGGAACTTATCTAGATACATACTGAGCACTTTAAACCCCCAGGTGCTTCACAGAAGTTTATAACGCAGAGCCATGAAAATAAAAAATAATTTTTCTTTCCTCAAAAATGATTTTTTAGCCTGGAATTTCCTATTTTGCCAACGGTAATAGGAGAAATTGGACCACAAATTTTGTTGTCCAGTATGTTCTGAGTACGCAGATACCCCATATGTGGGGGTAAACCACTGTTTGGGCGCACGGCAGGGCTCAGAAGGGAAGGCACGCCATTTGGCTTTTTAAATGGAAAATTAGTTCCAATCATTAGCGGACACCATGTCACGTTTGGAGAGCCCCTGTGTGCCTAAACATTGGAGATCCCCCACAAATGACCCCATTTTGGAAATTAGACCCCCAAAGGAACTAATCTAGATGTGTGGTGAGCACTTTGAACCCTCAAGTGCTTCACAGAAGTTTATAACACAGAGCCATGAAAATAAAAAAAAATTTTTTCTCAAAAATGATTTTTTAGCCCGCAATTTTTTATTTTCCCAAGGGTAACAGGAGAAATTTGACCCCAAAAGTTGTTGTCCAGTTTCTCCTGAGTACGCTGATACCCCATATGTGGGGGTAAACCACTGTTTGGGCACATGCTGGGGCTCGGAAGTGAAGTAGTGACGTTTTGAAATGCAGACTTTGATGGAATGCTCTGCGGGCGTCACGTTGCGTTTGCAGAGCCCCTGATGTGGCTGAACAGTAGAAACACCCCACAAGTGACCCCATTTTGGAAACTAGACCCCCGAAAGGAACTTATCTAGATGTGAGGTGAGCACTTTGAACCCCCAAGTGCCTCACAGAAGTTTATAACACAGAGCAGTGAAAATAATAAATACGTTTTCTTTCCTCAAAAATAATTTTTGAGCCCATAATTTTTACATTTTCCCAAGGGTAACAGGAGAAATTTGACCCCAATATTTGTTGTCCAGTTTCTCCTGAGTACGGTGATACCCCATATGTGGGGGTAAACTACTGTTTGGGCACATGCCGGGGCTCGGAAGTGAAGTAGTGACGTTTTGAAATGCAGACTTTGATGGAATGCTCTACGGGCGTCACGTTGCGTTTGCAGAGCCCCTGATGTGGCTAAACAGTAGAAACCCCCCACAAGTGACCCTATTTTGGAAACTAGACCCCGAAAGGAACTTATCTAGATATGTGGTGAGCACTTTCAACCCCCAAGTGCTTCACAGAAGTTTATAACGCAGAGCCGTGATAATAATATATACGTTTTCTTTCCTCAAAAATAATTTTTTAGCCCAGAATTTTTTATTTCCCCAAGGGTTACAGGAGAAATTGGATCCCAGTAATTGTTGTCCAGTTTCTCCTGAGTACGCTGATACCCGATGTGTGGGGGTAAACCACTGTTTGGGCACACGTCGGGGCTCAGAAGGGAAGTAGTGACTTTTGAAATGCAGACTTTGATGGAATGGTCTGCGGACATCACGTTGCGTTTGCAGAGCCCCTGGTGTGCCTAAACAGTAGAAACCCCCCACAAGTGACCCCATTTTGTAAACTAGACCCCCCAAGGAACTTATCTAGATATGTGGTGAGCACTTTGAACCCCAAAGTGCTTCACAGATGTTTACAACGCAGAGCCGTGAAAATAAAAAAAAATTTTTCTTTCCTCAAAAATGACGTTTTAGCAAGCAATTTTTATTTTCTCAAGGGTAACAGGAGAAATTGGACCCCAGTAATTGTTGCGCAGTTTGTCCTGAGTATGCTGGTACCCCATATGTGGGGGTAAACCACTGTTTGGGCACACGTCAGGGCTCGGAAGTGAGGGAGCACCATTTGACTTTTTGAATACAAGATTGGCTGGAATCAATGGTGGCGCCATGTTGCGTTTGGAGACCCCTGATGTGCCTATACAGTGGAAACCCCTCAATTCTACCTCCAACACTAACCCCCCCACACCCCTAACCCTAATCCCAACTGTAGGCATAACCCTAATTACAACCCTAACCACAACCCTAACCCTAAGGCTATGTGCCCACGTTGCGGATTCGTGTGAGATTTTTCCGCACCATTTTTGAAAAATCCGCGGGTAAAAGGCACTGCGTTTCACCTGTGGATTTACCGCGGATTTCCAGTGTTTTTTGTGCGGATTTCACCTGCGGATTCCTATTGAGGAACAGGTGTAAAACGCTGCGGAATCCGCACAAAGAATTGACATGCTGCGGAAAATACAACGCAGCGTTTCCGCGCTGTATTTTCCGCACCATGGGCACATCGGATTTGGTTTTTCATAGGTTTACTTGGTATTGTAAACCTGATGGAAAACTGCTATGAATCCGCAGCGGCCAATCCGCTGTGGATCCGCAGCCAAATCCGCACCGTGTGAACATAGCCTAATTCTAAAGGAATGTGCACACGCTGCGGAAAACGCTGCGGATCCGCAGCAGTTTCCCATGAGTTTACAGTTCAATGTAAACCTATGGGAAACAAAAATCGCTGTACACATGCTGCGGAAAAACTGCATGGAAACGCAGCAGCTTACATTCCGCAGCATGTCACTTCTTTCTGCGGATTCCGCAGCGGTTTTACAACTGCTCCAATAGTAAACCGCAGTTGTAAAACCGCATTGAAATGCGCAGAAAAACCGCGGTAAATCCGCGATAAATCCGCAGCGGTTTAGCACTGCGGATTTATCAAATCCGCTGCGGAAAAATCCGCAGAGGACCAGAATACGTGTGCACATACCGAAACCCTAACCCTAGCCCTAACCCTAGCCCTAATCCCAACCTTAGTGGAAGAAAAAAAAAAATTTCTTTATTTTATTATTGTCCCTACCTATGGGGGTGACAAAGGAGGGGGTCATTCAGTATTTTTTTTATTTTGATCACTGTGAGGTTTTATTACAGTGATCAAAATGCACTTGAAACGAATCTGCCGGCCTCATCAGTGTTTCCAGCCATGGCCGATGATATTGCAGCATCGGCCATGGCTGGATTGTAATATTTCACCAGTTTTTTAGGTGAAATATTACAAATCGCTCTGATTGGCAGTTTCACTTTCAACAGCCAATCAGAGCGATCGTAGCCACGGGGGGGTGAAGCCACCCCCCCCCTGGGCTAAAGTACAACTCCTCCTGTCCCTGCAGGCCAGGTGAAATTGGAGTTAACCCTTTCACCCGGCCTGCAGGAGCCCAATCCGGCCATGACGCATATGCTGCGTCACAGGTCGGAATGGCACAGGTTTTCATGACGCATACGGTACGTCAAAGGTCGGGAAGGGGTTAAAGGTCATTTTCCCCAGACATCTATGGCATATCCGCAGGATTTTCAACTATCTCATTAATGGTAACCCCCCTTTCGTGCCTGGCCAGGCAGCTAACAAAGAGATCTGCACATGTTGAGCTTGCTTGTGGATATGCAATAAGGCGTGGGTAGATGGCCACTTTGCCCATTACATGGGTCATATGGCCAAATTTCGCTTTGTGCAGCTACTACATTGCAGCATAATGCAGATGTACCACAACTAACATGTCATAAAAAGTCCAACCGGTTCATACTATTTACTGCTTGCTTGTCACCATACTGTATTGTCGCAGTACAACCACACTCGCCTGCAGTATGCAGCAGCGTAGCAGTTGCACAGAGCAATCTTCGGCCGCTGCTCAATCCATTTTTCATGTCCGTATAAAGTTACTTTTTTTAGGGCCGCAAATACGGACACATGCACACCCTTTTTATTTAATGGTGGTGCGCACATGTCAGGTTTTTCACATGGACCGTATGTCCGTGTGAAGAACCCACAGATGTGTCAGTTTCTTTTGTGCAGCACAGACAAAATGCGTGCACACACATACATACTGATGACACACGTATGATATTCATGTATCAGTGTGACAAGTACCGGCGCTTGGGAAGAAGCAGTACAGTTCACGCTGTTCCCAGGCGCCAGCTACTGAAGGCAGTTCTCATTATTGTCGCCTGGTCTCCGTGAGATCAGCACGACCAGGAGAAAATTATGGGAGTTGTATTCATCAGCAGCAGTGTAACTCATGTAAAACAAAGAATTAAATAGAAAAAATGTTGTGGGCGTCAATTTTTTTTTGCAAACAGATGTAAGCTGTTATTAATAACCTGAGATTTTTTTGGCATATGGCCCCTTTTCCAAGATTATTAACATCAATCCCCAGCTGTGAGCTTTCCGTCCGCTGGTTATGAAAATTGCACAGGAGACCAAAACTTTTTTTTTTTAAATGTAATACTTTATTTTACACATGAGTTACACAGCTGCTGCTGAATACAACTCCCATCATTGTCTACTGATCACACTGATCTCAGCGCGACCAGGCGACAACGATGAGAACTGCCTTCAGCAGCCGGCATCTGGGAACAGCGCAAACTGTACAACTTCTTCCCAGGCGCAAGTACGAGTTATGCTGATGACAACTCCCATCATTGTCTCCTGGCTGTGCTGATCTCAGTGCGACCAGGTGACAATGATGAGAGCTGTCTTCAGCAGCCGCCATCAGGGATCAGCGCGAACTGTACTGCTTTGCCCAGGTGCCGGTACGTGTCACACGGACGCACATAGATGTAACACATCGACAGCAAACACGGATACACAGATGTCACATACGTACACGAACCACGGATCTCAGAGTACTGGTTTTTTCTGCACAGGAATCACCAGGATGTGTGAAGGAGGCTTAAGGTGAGAATACCCCTTTAAATAATGTTACAAATAGCAGAATTCCTACAAAAATGAGTAAAGTTAACTAAATAAAGTACTATGTTTGTAATTGCTTTTTTTATTTGATTTATTTTTTTTATAAAGAGTAATAGCTAAGCCTTAATATTTTGCAATCATCACATTATACAGCACTGTCTACTTGCAATTGCTCATTTTGCCTTTCTACCCAGCTAAGTAGAAACAGTGAGTATCTTGTCCTTGCATTTATCATTCCCCTCTTCACCTCCTGACCCAGCTGCTCCTTCCTCCCCCCCCGCCATAGACTTTTGCAGTAATGACTCATACAGGGAAAATTAATGACTCGTACAGGGAAAATTGACCTCCTATTTCTACCTTAAAAGAATTCAGGTAGTCAGTTATTAATCCCAAGATTTCAAAGACCTAATCAAACAGGTCTTAACTGGGCAGAAAGGCAAAATGAGCAATTGTAAGTACACAGTGCTATATAATATGATGATTGCAATATATTAAGAGAATTAAAAATTTGAAGGGAGAAGGAGTGCTTCTTTAATTAAGCTTAATATCTAACTGCAATTTTAGTAAAACGTTCGATGGCCTCTCTGTTTTGCTTCTGTCGATTTCTATCTTATCCCTCCTCATTCATATATATCAAATTATGTAAAAATAAAATGACGGTTACCTTTTAAATAATGGGTAGATAAGTTAGAAAGGTTGTCTGGGATATTAACATTGGTGGCTTACCCTTAGAATAGGTAATCATTGTCTGATCATTGTGGTGCAGCACTCCTGCCTATTGACTGCTCC
The DNA here is from genome assembly GCF_032444005.1 of Ranitomeya imitator. Lineage (NCBI taxonomy): Eukaryota > Metazoa > Chordata > Amphibia > Anura > Dendrobatidae > Ranitomeya > Ranitomeya imitator. The sequence goes on along the minus strand of NC_091282.1, from coordinate 694,426,347 downwards.
TGATGGTGATTTAGTTCCTCAACATCAACAGAACTGTTTTTCCTCTTCTGCTTTGTTGACGGGGCATGACTAGTGACATTATACTGATTAATAGCCGGCTCCCTGCAATTAGGCAGCGGGGAGCCGGCTGTCAATCAGCAAGATGTTGGCAGTCACACGCCGTCAACAGAGCAGAGTGAAAAAGAAGCTGCTGCTCTGTCAATGTGACATCAGGGGAAGCTGCTGAATCGGTGGCAGGAACAATCACTGTGCTGGCAGAGCTCAGTGCCGGGGACCAGATGCAGTTTGGTAGCACCAACCTGCCTGTTAATTTATAGGCCCATAGTAAAAAAAAATAGTGTTGGATAAACCCTTTAACTGTACCCCTTTGGAATCAATTGGGGTTGGATGTGCAGTACCTGACCAAGGCCACTATTCCGTTGACAGATCTGCTCTCTGCAGCTCCACAACTGAGCAGTACCTGGCGCTGCCAACATTGGGAACAGTTAATCGGCGTGGTTGCTGGGACATGGATGACCTATTATAAGGGTAGCCCATCAATGTTAAAGTCACAGACAACCCCTTTAAGGTTAAAGCAGTTTTCTGAGCAAAGAGCAATTGAGAGAGAGTTCCTGAATCGGAAAACGCCATTAAGCTTCAGTTCAGTTAAGTAAAAAATATTTTTAAATGTACATTACATGCTACAGGTATTTATATCTGGCAATACATTATATTGATGCTTTTCGACAATTATATATTCACAAATAAATTTCATTGCAGGAAACTGGGGCTCCTATTCTCACAGATGATGTTAGCTTGCAAGTTTTTATGGATCATCTGAAGAAATTGGCGGTTTCCGGTGCAGCCTAGATGTTTAAAAGGACATTATGGAGCAATCTTTGTTGGAACCCTCTTGCATTAGATTGGATAATGATACATTTTAATAAATCCATATGCGTGATATTCCTTTAGATATCTTATTATTGCACAATTCATTAATCAGAAAACTGTTTTCCGCACAGTATGATCTGTTCATGCAACTAATTAACTGTAACGGATGTTTTTACAATGCCAAAAAATGGAATCAAATATATTATACTTTAGAGGATACAAAGACCTATTGTCTATATAACAAAACAAGATCAACATACTTCAATTTGGTTTTATTACCTTGAAATGAGCTGTGTCTTTCTTTTATCATCTTTGGAACTGCCCTATTCGATGTAGCTTCACTTTAACCATTTGTTTTATTCTGATTGGCGTTATGCTAAATGTCTGATTTAGATTAGTTGTATAGTGGCCACTTATCATCCTGCTTTATTGTTCCTTTTTCCTATAAGAATAAACCCTTGCAACAATGGGACAGTTCTGTTCTACTAATGATCAGAACTCTTATTGTCATAATGAACGTTCTTTAAAATTACAGAAAGTTGTGCATCATCAAGCCGGGATCTCGGACAACCAGACGGGAACCTACCAAATGTCACTGACAGGAAAAGTGGATCACCATTGGGCTCACAAATGAGCTTCTTACCTGAATTCACTTTGTCTGCCACTAACTGCCTGATCCTGTCTGGGGTTGTCTGAGGTTCCTATTTTATGTTTTACTTGTCCATTCTTCCAAGGATTGTAATGTTTGGTACCCAATTTAGATAAGAATATATATGTTATATTTTGTTGCATACAGTAATAAGTACTATGTAATTTACTTTACCCACTGTCAAACTGACAGTATCTCTTACAAAGGGAGAGATGAAGGGTGACTAGATACACAGTCAAATGTTATTACTAGCCCTCTTAGCTGCTTTGTTTTACTTACCGTATGTTAACTATACTTTGTCTTTGTTATACACAGTATTACTGTCATAAAATGAACTTGTTGATACTTATTGGTTATATTGATATACGTCTTAGGAGTAAAAATTGAGATCTTGTTTAAATAAGATTTAAGGTAAAGTTAAATACAGAGAGTGAAATAGAATATAAGCAGAATATTATAAAACCCATATGTTGGTCTGACGAGATCCACATTTGTTCCCTATTAGTTTTGCTTCCCTAGATAGTATGCAGATTGGGGAATTTACCTAGTACTTGGAAAAAATGAAAAGATCCCTCAGAAAAGGGAACTAAATGCGTACAATATTCTTAAAGGAGTCCGATGATATTTGTGATTAATGCCTATGGTAAATCTCCATATATGGAATAGAGGGAGATATATTCTACCAGAACTAATTGGGGAAGGCATGGTAGATGAAAAATTGCTAAAATGTATCTCTCCCTGCTATAGAAATGAAATCCATTGTGCCTGGTTAGAAGAAGTGTATCTGTACCAGTAGTTATTCTCTCTGTTCCCACCACTTTACCATCAAATAGTATAATTAATAGAACTAGATTCTTGAATATTATGGAGTGTGGTGATGAACAGATGCTGGCCTGGTGGCCCAAAGTAGACTCTAGCTGCATGTGATGCAGTAGCTGAAGCAGATGGCACATGGTGTACAGCCTATAAGGACTAAGTAACCTCCAACTCATTTAAAGATAAGGAAAAGGAGGAATGTTAATGATGGTATTAGTCCATATAAAAAACTAGCTGATTATGTCACCGAAACAAAGAAACCATTGATGGATGATACATATACTAATTCACTGCATCTTCATCAGACAAGAACTAGTAGGGGGACATCTGAATCCAACACACAAAGGATATGCCCTATGTGATGGGCCAAGAGGACAGTCATGGAAGATGAGAAATCCATATTGCACTTTACTTTTGAAATAAACAGGTTGGGGATTATAAGAACAATCCGAGAAAATTATGGATCTGATTAATAAACTCTTTCACACCCACCAGATGCAGGGCCAAGCAACAAGTATTACACACTGCATTCATGCCTGATGAGGCTTTTAGTTGAGAATATGGATTATGCCAACACAAAGATTAATGGGACAAAATCTATAATGATTACAAAAAGTGATTCTAAAAACTGGTGAAAAATTACCCGGCGTCCAAATTCTCTTTCCTTATCAGATTCGGCCACAATCCCATAACTACTGAACATTCTCTTTTGTTATCGGCAGATGCCCCGATAAACCTTCTGGGGTGGGACTGTTGTGTAAGCTAAACTGTACCACCTATTGCACCCCTGATGGAGTGCATTTACAAACAGTCATATATTGGGCATCCAAAAGTAACATCCAAGAGCGGTCTAAAGAATCTGTTAGAGAACAGCATCACCAATTCTGTTAATTAGTAAACGATCAAGGTAGTGAGAAAGCTTTGTTGGAAGTGCCTGAAGTTGTTACAATACTTGTACAAATATTAATAGATGGGTTAACCAAGACCCTGCGGGCCAAATTAACTACCCAGATGCCGCGCTGGAAACATCTGGAGTTCAGAGCCATTTTCGATGGTCTTTACTTTCATGAGAAAAATAACGAGTCGTTACATAAAAGACGCAGCTACTGTACTCACTGTTAAGAAAGTACAAGCCGCTCCATCCTCATAATCCTCTTCATTTAGGGGTAAATGGGGGACTAAAGATTTTATATGTCACAATTGTAACAAGAAAGGACAAATATTGTAGAAAACTGAAGAAACAAGGGAAGAAACGGTCAAGGTCCCGCAGCAGAGCAGGATTACCTAGAGGTAAATGAATTAATCATGTGTACTCCTGATTTTTTGTCATCTACAAATGTCTGAGTCATTGAATGTGATTTTACATTTTCATCTGCTTTTATAAAACCTTTCCAATGTGGACATGAATGTAAACGAACAAACATTTTGATCAATTTTTAATTTGCTATTGGTTGTGTTCCAGATCAACTTTTTTTAATCCATCAGTATCCTTATCATGTAACCACTCATTTGACGTCCTCTTATAAGGCATTTTTAATGCTCATCGTCTGTAAATAGTTGCAGAAAGCTGAAGCCACATTTTAAACAGTTGATTTTCTCCTCATTGATGAATTTTTACATGCAGTGATATTCTCATTATATGTGAGAATGTCTTTACTTAACCCTTTAATCACCGGAGCTTTTTTCGTTTTCGTTTTTTCGCTCCCCTTATTCCCAGAGCCATAACTTTTTTTTATTTTTCTGTCAATATGGTCATGTGAGGGCATGTTTTTTTGCTGGACGAGTTGTACTTTTGAAGAGTCATGTACCTGAAAACAAGAAAAAAAAAATTCCATACTTGTTATGTGTTTGGTTTTTTAATAGGTTCACTAAATGCTAAAACTGTCCTGCCGTTATGATTCTCCAGGTCATTACGAATTCATAGACACCAAACATGTTTAGGTTTTTTTAATCTAAGTGGTGAAAAAAAAAATTCCAAAGTTTGTTAAAAACAAAATTGCTCCATTTTCCGATACCCGTAGCGTCTCCATTTTTTGTGATCTCACCTTGGGTGAGTGCTTATTTTTTGCGTGCTGAGCTGACATTTTTAATAATACTACTTTGGTGCAGATACAATCTTTTGATTGCCCGTTATTGCATTTTATCCCCTTCATGACCCCGCAGCTTTTTTCGTTTTTCACTCACCTTCTTTCCAGAGCCATAACTTTTTTATTTTTACATCAATATGGCCATGTTAGGGCTTATTTTTTGCGAGACAAGTTGTACTTTTGAACGACATAATTGGTTTTAGCATGTCGTGTACTACAAAAAAGGGGGGGAAAAATTCCAAGTGCGGTGAAATTGCAAAAAAAAGTGCAATCCCACACTTGTTTTTTGTTTGGCTTTTTTGCTAGGTTCTCTAAATGCTAAAACTGACATGCCATTATGATTCCCCAGGTCATTACGAGTTCATAGACACCTAACATGTCTAGGTTATTTTTATGTAAGTGGTAAAAAAAATCCAAACTTTGCTTAAAAAAAAAAAAAATTAATAAAAAATTGCGCAATATTCCAAGACCCATAGCGTCTCTATTTTTCGTGATCTGGGGTCAGGTGACAGCTTATTTTTTTGTGTGCCGAGGTGACGTCTTTAATGATACCATTTTGGTGTAGATACGATCTTTTGATCGCCCGTTATTGCATTTTAATGCAATGTCGCGGTGAAAAAAAAACCCCGTAATTCTTGCAAATCTTTTTCTCGCTACGCCGTTTAGCGATCAGGTTAATTTTTTTATTGATAGATCGGGCGATTCTGAACGCAGCGATACAAATATGTGTAGGTTTGATTTTTTTTTTAATTGTTTTATTTTGAATGGGGCGAAAGGGGGGTGATTTAAACTTTTATATATTTTTTTTTCAGATTTTTTATAACATTTTTTTTTTTTGCCATGCTTCAATAGTTTCCAGGGGAGGCTAGAAGCTGGCATAGCTCTGCTACATAGGAGCGATGCTCAGATCGCCCCTATGTAGCTGAATTACTGCATTGCTATGAGTGCCGACCACAGGCTGGCGCTCACAGCAATCCAGCATCAACAACCATAGAGGTTTTCAATAGACCTTTGGTTGTGATGCCGACTCATCGCTAAGCCCTGATCACGTGATGGGGGGTCAGCGATGCGCTCATTTCTGGCCCGATGGCCAGAAGCGCTAGTTGAATGTTGCTGTCAGCGTTTGACAGCGGCATTTAACTAGTTAATAGCAGCAGGTGGATCGCGATTCCACCCGCCACTATTGCGGGCACATGTCAGCTGTACCAAACAGGTGACATGTCCCGGCTTTCATGCAGGCTCACCACCGGAGCCCGCATCAAAGCAGGGGTTCTGACCTCAGACATACTATCCCGTCTGAGTTCAGAAAGGGGTTAATGCGATGTCACGGAGACCAAGAAAAGCATAATTTTGGCATTTTTACTTTTTTTCTCGCTATGCCATTTAGCAATCAGGCTAATCCTTTTTTTTATTGATAGATCAGGCGATTCTGAACGCGGCGATACAAAATATGTGTAGGTTTGTTTTTTTATTGTTTTGTATGGAGCGAAAGGGGGGTGATTTGAACTTTTAGATTTTGTTATATTTTTTTATATTTTTAAAAACTTTATTTTTTACTTTTGGCATGCTTCAATAGTCTCCATAGGAGACTAGAAGCTGCCATAGCCCTATCGGCTCTGTTACATAAAGGCAATGGTCAGATCGCCTCTATGTAGTAGAGTTGTTGACTTGCGATGAGCGCTGACCATTGGGTGGCGCTCACAGCAATCCAGCACTGACATCCATAGAGGTCTCCAGGAGACCTTGGGTTGTCATGCAGACACATCGGTGACCCGCGATCACGTGATGCAGGTCACTGGTGTGCGTATTTCCATCACGATTGCCAGAATTACCATTTAAATGCTGCTGTCAGAGTTTAACATTCTAATAGCCGTTAGTGGATCGTGATACCACCTGCGGCTATTGTGGGCACATGTCTGCTGTTCAAAACAGCTGATATGCGCCGGGAAAGATGTGGGCTCACCACCAGAGCCCACATCACAGGGAGTAACACCGACATCGGGCATAATAGTAAGGGGTTAATATGAATAATTTCTGTAATTTTAAATAAAACTGGACATCTGTGATTTGTAACCTGTTATTTGTATTTTTGTTTTTACCATTCTAAGATAGAATACATTTGCACGTCCCTGTTTAAAGGGGCTCCTTCCCTGTCAATAACGCTAGGGTCACCCTATCTCGACCTGCTCGCCAGATTACTTCTGATGGTGAAGACGCCGGGGCCACATACGCTGCCTTAGCTCCTGAATCTGCCCTCAGTCTGTACCCTTCCCACACCCAGAAAAGAGGGGAGTAATAGTGTACCATAATACACCAACCAGACTAACAAGGTAATACAAAGAGGGATAAAGGAAAATACCAATCATACAAATATACTAATATAAACAACAGTGGTAAACATCAGGGAGTGGAAAATGGGGGAAACCAAAGTAGGAGAAGAAAGGGAATTATCACACACTCAAAACCTAGCAACAGTCACAGATAAGTCCAGCAAACGCCTTCTCCAATAACGACCATCAACAACCTGCAGCCAAGCAGCAAAAGCTAACTCTGGCAATGAGTGCTAGCCAGGGCCCAGATTATATAGGAGATAGGATGTGACTAACAGTGCACAGCTGAGAGTGTTAACACAAGAAAGTTTCCATGAGCTCTCAACTGAGCAGATTAACCCCCGCACTGCTAAAAGAAATTTACACCGTAAAGGTGCAAATTGTCTCTTCAGAGAGGAAGAGAACTAGAACTCTTGTGCCACCTATTGGAAGTAGCAATCCTAACAGTCAATGTCGACCCTTTACCGAGCCTTGTCACATGACTTCGGATAATAGCCAAACCAGAATCTCAATTTGCAGACACTGTGTTTCGGGGTACTGCAAAGTGTTTCGTCAGTGCAAAGTGGAGATTTGGTTTGGCTGATTAAGAGGCGTCTGACCGGGATCCAAGAAGTATCGTTTCTCCTTGTGGAGAGTGACATAATAAGCATGTCGAGGTAAGGAGACAAAGCCGCAATGCTCCTCTGGGAAATATGCAAATTGTCTCTTCAGAGAGGAAGAGAACTAGAACTCTAGTGCCACCTATTGGAAGTAGCAATCCTAACAGTCAATGTCGACCCTTTACCGAGCCTTGTCAGAGGAGCATTGCGGCTTTAAGTCTCCTCACCTCGACATGCTTATCATGTCACTCTCCACAAGGAGAAACGATACTTCTTGGATCCCGGTCAGACGCCTCTTAATCAGCCAAACCAGATCTCCACTTTGCACTGACGAAACACTTTGCAGTACCCCGAAACACAGTGTCAGTCAATGTCGACCCTTTACCGAGCCTTGTCAGAGGAGCATTGCGGCTTTAAGTCTCCTCACCTCGACATGCTTATCATGTCACTCTCCACAAGGAGAAACAATACTTCTTGGACACCGTAAAGGTGAAATACTTCTATTCAGTGCAGGAGTAGGAGAAATCTGATGCTGCTGTCTTCTTGCTCTCCTCTGTCGCAGTAAACCCATGATACTTCCAGTGACATCAATGTTTTGGATCACTATGTCATCAGTGTCCGTGTGTCCGTTTTTACCATCAGTATGATATCAGTGTTTTTCGCAGATAGATAAAAAAAAAGCTTTTTCTATTTTTTGCAATGTTAATTACTGTCAGAACACGGATGGTACACAAATGCCTTCCATGTGCTGTACTTGTTTTCTGTGGACCCATAGACTTGTATTGGCACTTTTCATCTAAAATACCAGAGAAAAACAGACATGTAATCATCCCCACAGACTATAATGGGTACGTGTTGTATCCGTGAAAAACACAGAACACATAAGTGAAACATGGATGTCTGAATGAGGCCTTAGTAGATACAATGACACATTCAGCAGAGACTACAGAAGCGTGTCTCACATTATCTGGCTGGATCTCTACATCACTTGCAGTATCACTAGAAGTAGCCAGCACAAATTTCACCTGGATGTACAAGTAGTTTATTTTATTGCACTTTATTCACAATCTGGGTATTTTACCTGAGGACACAGGGGCATAGTCACCTCTAAGATATTATATTATAAGGTGTTTCTTCTGCTACAAGGGTTGGTTGATATTTATTGGATATAACTAATTGTGCCTATTAATTAGGTTCATATTCTTAGTCTGTGCTATGTTTGGTCCTTGTGGTTTTTGTGGCAATTTGTCAGTATAACCGAGTCCTTTTTTTATAATTGTCAATTTTTATTGAAAATAAATATTTCCAAAATGATTAACATATAACATGAATATTGACATTCTCTTAAAGAAAAGTGTCAAACAATAAATTGTCAAATCAATGAACCAGTAGGATGTTGCCGACATTATATTAGGTGGCATTATAATGAATGGTATACCAATAGAATGTTCAACTATTGTATACATGAATCGGTATACGCAAAAGTGTGGGACCAACCAGACACAAGACAGTACATTAACAAGGGGGGGGGGGGGGTATCTGAAAATCAGAAAGGGGAGACCGGGAGTGGCTATATAGTCTAGAGAATCGGGTTCATGTATTTATTGAGGCCCAAAAAAAGTCCCAAGGAAACCATATAGAATCAGATCTATCAATCGTGTCATTATGCAGGGCTGCGTGGTATTCAAAATTTTTAAAATCAATAATTCTGGCATAGAAGTCAAGTCTAGATGGTGGAGAAGTTTGGAGAAGAAGAGTGGTCCAAATACATATATACACACACACACTCTAAGGATACTTTCACACATCAGGTTTTTTCCATCTGGCTGGATCCGGCGTCGCCCGAATCCGGCGTAAATTGTGAAAAACTGATGAAACGGATCAGTTTTTCCGCCGGATCTGACTAGCAGAACCGGCAAAAAAAAACGGATCCGTTTCATCAGTTTTGACTGTTTTTTTTAACCGTTTTACGACGGATCTGGTTTTTAAAAACGCCCGTGGGAGTCTCCCAAACGTGATTGGCTACTGAAAACCTATATTTACATTGTTCCTACAGCCCATCTTTGACAGTTTGTAGAGGAACAAGTGGCGAAGATGGAAGGCGTGATTGCAATCATTCTGAAGATTACTGTGGAGTTTACTATTATTATACATTTTTATAGTGCCATTTATTCCATGGCGCTTTACATGTGAATACGGGCAAATATAGACAAATACATTAAACATGAGCAAATAACAAGGCACATGGGTACATAAGGAGGCAAATCGTTTGAAAGCGATTGTTCTGGAGAAGGAGCTAGAGAGACAGCAGCGCATCATGCATCAGCACCGACGACGTTTGTGGATCCATCCCATCACAGAGAATGACACGTGGTGAGTAGTGTTGAGCGATACCGTCCGATACTTGAAAGTATCGGTATCGGATAGTATCGGCCGATACCCAAAAAATATCGGATATCGCCGATACCGATATCCGATACCAATACAAGTCAATGGGATATCAAGTATCGGAATGTATCCTGATGGTTCCCAGGGTCTGAAGGAGAGGAAACTCTCCTTCAGGCCCTGTGATCCATAGTGAGGTGTAAAATAAAGAATTAAAATAAAAAATATTATTATTATTATTATTATTATTATACATTTTTATAGCGCCATTTATTCCATGGCGCTTTACATGTGAATACGGGGCAAATATAGACAAATACATTAAACATGAGCAGATAACAAGGCACACGAGTACATAAGGAGGTAGGACCCTGCCCGCGAGGGCTCACAGTCTGCAGGGGGTGGGTGAGGATACACTAGGAGAGGGAAGAGCTGGCTGTGCGGCTGTTCAGTAGGTTGAGGATCACTGCAGGCTGTAGGCTTGTCGGAAGAGATGAGTCTTCAGGTTCTTTTTAAAATATTGATATATTCACCTCTTCGGCGGCCCCTGGACATCACGCTGGTAACCGGCTGGCTTCTTTGTTTAAAATGAGCGCCTTTAGGACCTGCGAATAACGTCGGGGCTTCTGATTGGTCACGTGCCGCTCATGTATCGGATCTCGGTATCGGAAATCCGATACCGCAAGTATCGGCCGATACCCGATACTTGCGGTATCGGAATGCTCAACACTAGTGGTGAGTATTCTACACTATACATGGAGCTACGAGGAAACCCTAAGAAATTTTTCTCATATGTGCAGATGCAAATGGAGAACGTAGTGGTTTCTGGCAACTAAAATAATTTTTTTAAATTACCGCCTCACACAATGGTGGAGTGCGCTTTTGGGATTCTGAGTTCTATTGACTGCTATCAACCTGAACACTGACACTGTGGACGAGGTGGTGAAAGCTTGTCTGATCCTGCACAATTTTGTTACATGCAAGGAACAGATTTCCATTGATGACCACTCTGAAGAAACCACCTTGCATGATTATCACAACATTGCTTATCAAAGTTCTGTATCAGTTTCCAGAATGAGGGACAAATTTGCTGAATACTTTATTTCACCTCAAGAAACAGTAGACTGGTAGGATGAGAGAGTTTGAAAAATTTGTCTTGGACCTTGTTACCCAAAGTATTTGACCTTCTTTACCCAAAGTATTGTACCTGGTTGGGTTTTCCCCAAAGTATTTTACCTTCTTTACCCAAAGTATTGTACCTTTTATACCAAAAGTATTGTACCTTGTTTTAACCAAAGTATTTAACCTTATAAATTAATAAAAGAAACAACATTTTTAAACCAAAAAACTGTTTTTATTAATAAATTTTTAACAAACAAAATCTTTATAAATTTAAATAGTGTGGGGTGGAGATAATACTGGTGGGCCTGTCAGGTTGGGACACTTCGACATTGGGAGTGTGGAGAGAGGAATGTGATGGTGGTGGTGGTGACGGATCAATAGGCAAAACAGGTGAAGGGGTGGAGAAAGAAAAAACGGGTGGACATGAACCCGGGACTAGTGTTGGGAATTTGGAAGGTTTGAGGGGTGGAGTGGAGGGATTGGGAGGCAGAAGAGGTGGTGGGTGGGGCATGATGGGTGTTGAAGGAGACTGGGACACAGGGAGTGGAGGCGCGGATGATGTGGTTGGGAACTGGCATGAGGCAGGATGCTGGCACTGGGCAGGATGCTGGTATGGGGCAGGATGCTGGCACGGGGCAAGATGCTGGTATTGTCTAGGAGGGGGAGGAAGGACAGTGGCTGGAGGGGAGCAGGTGGTGAAGGAAGTACCGGGGCGGGTGGACGGGCTTGGGAGCTAACATGCGCTAGAGCAGGGGTGTCAAACTGCATTCCTTGAGGGCTGCAAACGATGCGTGTTTTCAAGATTTCCTTAGCATTGCACAAGGTGCTGCAATCATTATGTGTGTAGGTGATTAACCCCTTCCCGACCCATGACGCCGCGTAGGCGTCATGAAAGTCGGTGCCAATCCGACCCATGACGCCTATGTGGTGTCATGGAAAGATCGTGTCCCTGCAGATCGGGTGAAAGGGTTAACTCCAATTTCACCCGATCTGCAGGGACAGAGGGAGTGGTGCTTCAGCCCAGGGAGGGTGCTGCAATATCATCGGCCATGGCTGGAAACACTATTGTGCTCCCCCCTACCACCACCGATCGCCCCCCCAGTCCACCGATCTGTGCTCCACTCCCCTCCGTCCTGTGCTCCGCTCCCCCGTCCTCCTGTCTGCTCCCTTCGTGCTCCGATCCCACCCCCCGTGCTCCGACACCCCCCTGTGCCCCGATCTCCCTCCCTTATACTTACCGGGCCTCCCGATGCCCGTCCGTCTTCTCCCTGGGCGCCGCCATCTTCCAAAATGGCGGGCGCATGCGCAGTGCGCCCGCCGAATCTGCCGGCCGGCAGATTCGTTCCAGGTATATTTTGATCACTGTGACCTATCACAGTGATCAAAATAAAAAAAATAGTAAATGACCCCCCCTTTATCACCCCCATAGGTAGGGCCAATAATAAAATAAAGAAAATATGTTTTTTTTCTTTTTCCACTACAGTTAGAACTAGGGTTAGGGTTAGGGTATTTGCACATGGTGCGGATGCGCAGCAGATTGGCCACGAATCCGCAGCGGATTGGCCGGGGATCCGCAGCGGATTGGCCGCTGCGAATTCGTAGCAGTTTTCCATCAGGTTTACAGTACCATGTAAACCTATGGAAAACCAAATCCGCTGTGCTCATGGTGTGGAAAATACTGTGCGGAAATGCTGCGTTGTATTTTCCGCAGCATGTCAATTTTGTGCGGATTCCGCAGCGTTTTACACCTGTTCCTCAATAGGAATCCGCAGGTGAAATACGCACAAAAAACACTGGAAATCTGCTGTAAATCCGCAGGTAAAACGCAGTGCCTTTTACCTGCGGATTTTTCAAAAATCATGCGGAAAAATCTCACACGAATCTGCAACGTGGGCACATAGCCTTATGGTTAGGGTTGGAATTAGATTTAGGGTTGGAATTAGGGCTAGGGTTGGAAATAGGGTTAAGATTAGGCTTGTGGTTAGGGTTATGGTTAGGGGTGTGTTGGGGTTAAAGTTGTGGTTAGGGTTGGGATTAGGGTTAGGGTTGGGATTAGGGTTAGGGTTGGGATTAGGGTTACGGGTGTGTTGGGGTTGGGGTTAGGGTTGTGATTAGGGTTATGGCTACAGTTGGGATAAGGGTTAGGGGTGTGTTGGGGTTAGTGTTGAAGTTAGAATTGAGGGGTTTCCACTGTTTAGGCACATCAGGGGTCTCCAAACGCAACATGGCGCCACCATTGATTTCAGCCAATCTTGCGTTCAAAAAGTCAAATGGTGCTCCTTCCCTTCCGAGCCCCGACGGGGGGTCTAGTTTCCAAAATAGGGTCACTTGTGGGGGGTTTCTACTGTTTAGGCACATCAGGGGCTCTGCAAATGCAATGTGATGCCCACAGACCATTCCATCAAAGTCTGCATTTCAAAACACCACTACTTCCCTTCCAAGCCCTGACATGCGCCCAAACAGTGGTTTACCCCCACATATGGGGTATCAGCGTACTCACGACAAACTGGGCAACAAATATTGTGGTCCAATTTCTCCTGTTACCCTTGTGAAAATAAAAAATTGCTTGCTAAAACATCTTTTTTGAGGAAAGAAAAATGATTTTTTATTTTCACGGCTCTGCATTGTAAACTTCTGTGAAGCACTTGGGGGTTAAAAGTGCTCACCACATATCTAGATAAGTTCCTTGGGGGGTCTAGTTTCCAAAATGTGGTCACTTGTAGGGGGTTTCTACTGTTTAGGCACATCAGGGGCTCTGCAAACGCAACGTGACGCCAGCAGACCATTCCATCAAAGTCTGCATTTCAAAAGTCACTACTTCCCTTCTGAGCCCCGACGTGTGCCCAAACAGTGGTTCCCCCCCACATATGGGGCATCAGCATACTCAGGACAAACTGGACAACAACTTTTGGTTTCCAATTTCTCCTGTTAGTCTTGTAAAAATAAAAAATTGCAGGCTAAAAAATAATTTTTGAGGAAAGAAAAATGATTTTTTATTTTCATGGCTCTGCGTTATAAACTTCTATGAAGCACTTGGGGGTTTAAAGTGGTCACCGCAAATCTAGATTAGTTCCATGGGAGGTCTAGTTTCCAAAATGGGGTCACATGTGGGGGATCTCCAATGTTTAGGCACACAGGGCCTCTCCAAACGCGACATGGTGTCCGCTAATGATTTGAGCTAATTTTTCATTCAAAAAGTCAAATGGCACTCCTTCCCTTCCGAGCCCTGCCGCGTGCCCAAACAGTGGTTTACGTGTACTCAGGAGAAATTGCCCAATAAATTTTAGGATCCATTTTATCCTGTTGCCCATGTGGAAATGAACAAATTGAGGCTAAATGAAATTTTTTGTGAAAAAAAAGTATTTGCATTTTTTCAGATCAATTTGTGAAGCACCTGGGGGTTCAAAGTGTTCACTATGCATCTAGATAAGTTCCTTGCGGCGTCTAGTTTCGAAAAGGGGGTCACATGTGGGGGAGCTCCAAAGTTTAGGCACACAGGGTCTCTCCAAACGCGACATGGTGTCCGCTAAAGATTGGAGCCAATTTTTCATTGAAAAAGTCAAATGGCGCTCCTTCTCTTCTGAGCCTTGCCGTGTGCACAAACAGTGGTTTGTGACCACATATGAGGTATTGGTGTACTCAGGACAAATTGTACAATAACTTTTGGGGTCCAGTTTCTCCTTTTACCCTTGAGAAAATAAAAAAATTGTTGCTAAAACATCATTTTTGTGACTAAAAAGTTAAATGTTCATTTTTCCTTCCATGTTGCTTCTGCTGCTGTGAAAGGGGGTCTACTTTCCAAAATGGTGTCACTTGTGGGGGGTTTCAATGTTTAGGCACATCAGGGGCTCTCCAAACGCAACATGGTGTCCCATGTCGATTCCAGTCAATTTTGCATTGAAAAGTCAAATGGCGCTCCTTCGCTTCCGAGCTCTGTCATGCGCCCAAACAATTGCAGAATTGCAAAAAACGGCCAGGTCATTAAGGTCAGAATAGGCTGGGTCATGAAGGGGTTAAATTATCACCTGTGCAGTACAAGGAAATCCTGAAAACATGACCTGTTTGCAGCCCTCGAGGAATGCAGTTTGACACCCCAGCGCTAGAGCAACCTAGCACGATTGCATTACATCAGGGGTGTCAAACTGCATTCCTCAAGGGTCGCAGACCATGCGTGTTTTCAAGATTTCCTTAGCATTGCACAAGGTGCTGCAATCATTATGTGTGTAGGTGATTAAATTATCACCTGTGCAGTACAAGGAAATCCTGAAAACGTGACCTGTTTGCAGCCCTCGAGGAATGCAATTTGACACCCCTGCATTACATGCATCTGATCAGGAGATAGCTTGTCCATGCACTCGAGTACTGCCTGGAAAAAGGAGTGGTTTGGCGAGTTACTTGCATCTGAATGCATCCTATCAGGCATGTGTGCAACTCATGAATACTGTTGCTGAGAAATTTAAATCCTGCAGTCATTTGCTCAGACAACAGTTTGAGACAGTTCTGGAAGGCTGCATTCAGATGCAAGAACTCGGGCGCATAGCTCTGTACCTGACCCCTCTGGCGCTGCCGCCCAGAACCCACAGGTGTTCTAGAGGTGTCAGAGGGATGGGGTAAAGGAATAGCCATATCCTCACCAGCAGCTTCATGTAACAGTCGGCCACGATGCTCCAGCGCTGGTGAATGGGACCGAGGGATCAGATTTGAGGGAAGGCTGGGAAGGTGCACATGGGCCGGGACTGTCGAAGTGTCCCTCGATAGTGTGACGCCCAGGAGACCGGGATACCCAGCACCGGACCAATGGAGTCTGTCTCTTGAGGGGGATGTCACGGGTGGCTTGACCCGGTGCTGTGGCCTCAGGCAATGCACAGTGTAAGGGGTATCGTGAGGGGACAGGCACTTACTTGATCAGCAGCAGGTTCTCCCAGCGGTGACGATCTCGATCCTGGATAGATGGCTATTGTCCAAATGAAAGACTGAGGCACTGAAACGTTTAACCAGTTTACTTTAACATAAAAGGATTTACAACCAGTCCTGTCACCGGAGTCTGTATGGGAACTCTGAGTTACTTTGACCCTGCCGGGGTCTTCGCCTCTTATTGTGCGCAATTTCTGTGTGGCCCTGCTGCTGTATGTGAACTGGCTGCCGGCCCAATCTGTCCCCTCCGGGTCCTGGTTCGACGGGCAACCCGAGTCCTTTTATCAGCTTACCCCCTCCAGGAGTACCGCTGAACTCTGTGTCTGTTGCTGCATCCGACCCTAGTGAAGCTGATATCACCTCACGTTTTTCCGGTTGCTGTATTATATATAATGAATACAGCCACGGATCCGGTATCCGTCTCTGCGCCTGTTCTGGGTAGTGATTAATGCTACCCGGTTCTCACAATGTCCTTTTTCTCTATCCCTCTTCTCCTCAGGCCGGTGATTTAGGCCTGGTAACAGTCACAGGGCTGTTAGAGATTCAACTGTATGACCTCTCACTATCAGCTCCTTGGCCCAACTGCCAGTTCTTCTCTCAGACCAGAATGGATCAAGGGGAGTCTCTGGAGCTCCCCCTTCTGGCCGGAGGAGGTAGTGCAGTCTTGCTATTTTAGTATTTGTATTCAGTGTCAGTAACTATATTTGTGGCAAATACCTCTAGGGGTGCCACATTCCCCCTTAGTTAAGAACAGTACTCCGGGACTGTGGGACAATAACATTTTGAAATAACAATTAATATGTACAGAGTCTTAAAAATGAAAAGTTACAAAAACCACTCAAGGAAACAAAAATATAGTTCTGTAAAAAGTCACTTCAAATAGCGTCCATTAATACAGTTCTATCCTTGAAGGTACTAGGAAAGGCACTGCACTTTGTGTCCAGGAATTTAGTTCCATTTTTCCAACGGAGTTATCAATATAAAGTCTAAAGAAAGTTCAAAAAGAGCAAAAAGCAAAGTTCAAAAAGCAGTCTTTCCGGAGCTTTGATTTAGTGCCTCCGGGCTGATAAAAAGTTCAAGAATATGCAATAAGTTCATACAGACAAGTCTCTGTAGGCACTGGGCTTAAACGTTGCAGACTGATAGCAATGACTATACTACATTTTCTGTTTAACTATATACGGCATAACATATATACAATTCACATTATGAGCTTTATAGTTGGTAATCTGCATACCTGGCCGGTAATTGACCCTGGGTACTACGCTGTGATCTACGTAATAGCGGTGTCTCTTCATGTGGTGTACTACTGTCTACTGCGGATGTAGTATCTGCCCGCTCTGCTAAAGATAATTCCACGACTATGGAGTTGGCAAGTCCACCGTGAATGGGATTACTCTGACCAGGAATCTGTTCTTCCTGGCCTGGAACCTCCTGTAGTACGGGGTCAGCCTCTTCCTGTCTTGGGACTTCTGGTATTGGGTTCGGTGTTGGGTAAAAGGCCACCATGGGAACCACTACTGCACCATGGTATGTTAGTAGGGTTTTGGGAAAGTCTCCTATACAGGTATGATACACTTCCTCTTCTTTTTCCTTTACTGGTTGAACCTGTATGGGTTGAATAACTTCTGGTTCTGGCTGGACAACGTCTGGCTCTTTCAATGCTTCCGGACATAATTTAAGATTGTCTCTTGACACTAGTACAGATGTTAAGCCTCCGTTTTTGCTAATGAGACACATGTTAGGATTATCCACTCTTGTTGGTAAAACTGTGTAGGGTACGGCTTCCCACTGATTGTCCAGTTTATTGGTTCGACGATTTCTCTTGAGCACTTGGTCACCCGGTCTTAATGGGGTCGCTAGAGCATTCTGGTTGAAAGTTCGCTCTTGTCTTTCTCTAGTTTGCTGAAGGCTTCTTTCCACACTCTCTTGCACTTGGCGATACTGCTTTTGCCGTATGATATCCCAATTGGAGTCTTGAACTTCTGCGTCTGGTTTCAGAATTCCCATTTCTAGATCGATTGGTAATTGGCCGGGTCTTGCACGCATAAGGTAAGCTGGGGTGCAGTTGGTGGAGCTCACCGGGACATGATTATACAGATCCACCAAGTCAGGCAATTTCTCTGGCGATTGATTCCTTTCTGTCTCAGGTAAAGTCTTTAGTAGGTCTATTACAATATGGTTCATCTTCTCGCATAAGCCGTTTGTTTGTGGATGATAGGCCGTCGTCCGGATCTTTTTGCAACCATACATATTACAGAATTCTCTGAAGATCTCTGATTCAAAGGCTGTACCTTGGTCGGTGAGAACCTGTTCCGGATATCCATGGGGTCTACAAAAGTACGTTTGGAACGCTTTGGCTGCTGTTTTTGCTGTCAGATCTTTTACGGGTACTACTACCAAGAAACGTGAATAATGGTCCACGATGGTCAAGGCATAGACATAGCCGGACCGGCTTGGTGTCAACTTCACGTGGTCCATGGCTACAAGTTCAAGTGGTTGTTTGGTGATTATGGGCTGCAGTGGTGCTCTTTGGTTCTTTTGATCGTTTCTTCTGAGGTTGCACGGGCCACAATTTCTGCACCACTGTTCGATTGATTTTCTCATCCCGACCCAATAAAATCTTTCTCTTAGAAGTACTTCTAACTTTTTCCAACCGAAGTGACCAGCACCATTATGGTAAGCTTCGAGGACCATCTTCACATCTTGTTTAGGCACAATAATCTGCCAAACCAATTCATGTGTTTTCGGATTGGTGTATCTTCTACAGAGCTTCCCTTGATACAGGAACATTTTGCCTCTCTCTTTCCAGAGTTGATGCGTCTCTTCTGGGGCATCCTCATAGGGATATGCACTTTGCTCAGTCAACAGTTCCTTCACCAACTTCACAGCCGGATTGCTGTCTTGGGTGTCAGCCCATCTATGGTGTGCTAACGGATTAAAATTCACCTCTTGTTGTTTCTGATAGGTACTTGACTGAAGATGTTTTGCCTTGGGACGATGGAAGGCTGGTAGTTCAATTTCTTCAAGCTCCCCCGTTTCCTCTTCTACATCTCTCAAGTGTGGCATCCGGGATAGGGCATCGGCATTTCCATTCTTGCGACCTGCTCGATACTTGATTATGAAGTTGTAATTAGATAACCGGGCTATCCATCGCTGTTCTAACGCACCTAATTTGGCTGTGTCCAGGTGGGTCAACGGATTGTTGTCAGTATAGACAATAAATTCTGCAGCGGCCAGATAGTGTTTGAAACGCTCCGTCACAGCCCAAACTACTGCCAGTAGTTCCAATTTGAAGGAGCTGTAATTTTCTGAAGCTCTTTCAGTAGGCCGGAGCTTTCTACTTGCAAAGGCGATGACTTTCTCCCGACCTTCTTGCTTTTGTGACAGCACCGCTCCTAGTCCCACATTACTGGCATCGGTGTAGAGGATGAAAGGTTGATGGTAATCTGGGTATGCCAGAACCTCTTCTCCGGTTAGTGCCTTCTTTAGTTGTTCAAAGGAGTCTTCCCTTTCGTCGTTCCACTGAAAAGGAGGGTTTCGGTTTGAAGGTTTCTTCGTCTGCCCTACCAAGGTGTCTTGCAAGGGTGCTGCCAACTTGGTAAATCCTTTTATAAATCTGCGATAGTAACCCACCAATCCCAGGAATTGTCTCACTTCTTTTGCGCTGGTAGGTCTTGGCCAATCCCTTATGGCGCTTATTTTCTCGGGATCTGGTGCTACTCCCTCCGAACTCACGATGTGTCCCAGGTACTGTACCTTTGGCTTGAGAAGGTGACATTTGGATGGCTTGACTTTCATGCCATACCTGGATAAGGCTTCGAACACTTCTGCCAGGTCTATTAAGTGTTGTTCGTAAGTCTTTGAGTAGACGATCACATCATCTAGGTACAGGAGGACGGTCTCGAAGTTCTTGTGTCCGAGGCAGCATTCCATCAGCCGCTGGAAGGTACCGGATGCGTTGCAGAGTCCGAACGGCATGCGATTAAATTCACATAGACCCATTGGTGTGGTGAATGCCGTCTTTTCCTTATCTCTCTCAGCCACAGGGACTTGCCAATACCCACTTGTTAAGTCTAAGGTGGAAAAATAATTAGCAGATTTCAAAGCAGTTAAGGACTCTTCTATCCTAGGCAAGGGGTAGGCGTCTTTATGGGTGATGTTATTAATCTTCCGGTAGTCTACGCACATTCTCATGGTTCCGTCCTTTTTTTTGACAATCACTAGAGGGGCCGCCCAGGGGCTACAGCTGTCTCTTATTACCCCGGCCTGTTTCATTTCCCTCAGCATATCTTTTGCACATTGATAGTGAGCGGGCGGTATGGGTCTATATCTTTCTTTTATTGGGGGATGGTCACCTGTGGGGATTGTGTGTTCTACCCCTTCTATCCGTCCGAAGTCCAATGGGTGTTTACTGAAGACTTGTTCATATTCCGTCACTAGCCTATACACCCCTTGTTTTTGATGGGTAGGTGTTGAATTTATGCCCACGTGTAGCTGTTGGCACCAATCCTCCATTTCTCCATCTGAGCCATTGCCTTCCACCTGACAGGTTGGTTCTAAGGGCTCAATGGTTGTGATGGCATTGTTGTCAACAGTATATAGCTTTGCCATTGTAGCATACCTTGGCAAAGTGACCTCTTCCTCTCCACAGTTCAAAAGTCGTACCGGCACTCGTCCCCGGTGTACCTCGACTATCCCTCGTGCTGTGAGTATAGTGGGCCTGCTGTCGGTGTACACTGGTTCTATTAAGGCTTGATAATCTCGTCCCTTAGTACCAATGGCTGCTCTACACCATACCAGCATTTCTGTTTTTGGTGGGATTACAATAGACGTTGGATCACTTACCCTCACACTGCCGATTTCTCCACCTGCAACTTCTACCTGTTGCCTTAACATCAATACTTTTATTTCCCTCCGGAGAACTCTCTGCTGGCAGGATTGGGCAGTTTCAGCAATTTGCTGTAAGACAGAAATGACTTCGGAAAAGCAGTTCTCTAACACATTCATTCCTATCAATACAGTTGGTTCACAGTTCCGCTGGTCAACATCAACAACAATTATACCGTTTCTTCAGTTCTACTTTACCAATCTTTATGGTCATCTCCCTGAATCCTAGTTTCGGTACCAACTTACCATTACTGGCCCATATATCTAGTTCAACATCAGAGGGCCCTTTATCAATATCTGCATCAGCCCAGTACCTTTTATAAAGGATATACGGTATAGATGAAATCTGGGAACCTGTGTCCAGCAAAGCGTTGAGGGGAATTCCGTCCAGCACGATAGGGATAATGGGTCGTCCTCCGATGTACCAGTCGTGCCAGGGTGTTGGGCCTTGAAAGTTCATTCCTGCGAAGCGGCCCGCATTCCCAGGGGATTCCCGTTTAAATCACAATCTCGTGCAAAGTGGCCTGGCTGCTGGCAACGGCGGCAAATGGGCTGTCCATCCGGTTGGTAGCGGTCGCGGGGTCGTCCTCTCCATGTCGGGTATCTCCGGGGTCTCATCCATGGAACATCCTCTCTACAGTTTGCCAACTCCATCTTGTGTCCTCTCATCTCCTGCATGGTTTTAGCCATTGAAGCAACAACATCAGCTAAAGAGTCAAGCTTTTGTTGAAGAGCCTCATTAGTACTGGGCCCCAGGGGCTTAGCAATGGCCCCAGACATAGCTGATGTCACTGGCACTCCCTGTTGTTGAGGTGCCTCTGCCATGGGTTGCGCAGGATCCTGATCCCGAGGTGCCTCTGCCAGCTGGAGACGTATAGCGCTCTCCTTTAATTGGGCAAATGTCAATTCAGGGTTTTTAAAAACAAGCATGCTCACATGCCCCCGGTGAGAAGGGGTGTAGAGTCCCTCAATAAATTGATCTCTTAGCAGTTTATCCGCTCCGGTGTTAAAAATGGGTTCAGCCAGTGTAAGTGATTTAAGGGCTTCCTGCAGGTTTAAGGCAAAGTCTCTCACGCCCTCATTAGCTTTTTGTTTGCAACTAAAGAATCGTATTTTAGCTTTGCTGCTGGCCGTGGTTTCAAATGTAGCTTTTAATCCAGCAAATATGCGTTCAACAGTGCCTTTTAGATCAGCTGCCCATGCTGTGACTTCTCGCTTAGCATGGCCACTTAACTGCATCATCAGGAGACTAACACGCTGAACTTCACCCACAGGGAACATGTCAAAATGGGCCAGCATCTTTTCTCTGAAATCGTCAAGGGTATTAGGCTCACCTTCATACATTGGAAGCCATGGGCCACCCGGGGTATATGGCATCAGCACCGGCATGATGGGCGCCACTCCTTGCACCGCTGCGCTGCCGGACTCTCTATTGACACTCTGTCTTTCAGCTGCATTAGCGTTGCTGAGTGCTGCGGCGTCTCCGTGCTGCGACATACTGTGCCCCCTTAGTTAATCCGGACCCTTCCGGTCCTCCGCTTCCGTCGGGATAGTGTAGGTTCGTTCCGCTGTGCAGCAGGATCGATTTTCCCCTTGCTCTGATGTCAGAGCGCTCAGCTTGGTGCCGCCCACAATGACACGCCCCCTGCTGCTCCCACCCACCGCGCTCTGTAATGGCGGATTCTGAAGTTTTTCAGTTAGACTGGGGCTCAGGTGATGGCGTAGCTCAATTAACAGTCTCGTGCCTAACGGTTATGAAGTGATTACCTCAGGGGATGGCGGCCATCTTTACTCCATTATAACCAATGGGGAAAAGTCACTTTCAATAGTTTTCAATGGGGAATGGATTTTTCTTTAATAAAGTCAATTTTCAAGATTTTTCATCCCAGTTTTCACAGTTTTGGGCTCCAATCACGGCACACAATACCCGGTATACGGGCTGGCTAGATCCTGTTCGTGACGCCAATTGTGACGCCCAGGAGACCGGGATACCCAGCACCGGACCAATGGAGTCTGTCTCTTGAGGGGGATGTCACGGGTGGCTTGACCCGGTGCTGTGGCCTCAGGCAATGCACAGTGTAAGGGGTATCGTGAGGGGACAGGCACTTACTTGATCAGCAGCAGGTTCTCCCAGCGGTGACGATCTCGATCCTGGATAGATGGCTATTGTCCAAATGAAAGACTGAGGCACTGAAACGTTTAACCAGTTTACTTTAACATAAAAGGATTTACAACCAGTCCTGTCACCGGAGTCTGTATGGGAACTCTGAGTTACTTTGACCCTGCCGGGGTCTTCGCCTCTTATTGTGCGCAATTTCTGTGTGGCCCTGCTGCTGTATGTGAACTGGCTGCCGGCCCAATCTGTCCCCTCCGGGTCCTGGTTCGACGGGCAACCCGAGTCCTTTTATCAGCTTACCCCCTCCAGGAGTACCGCTCAACTCTGTGTCTGTTGCTGCATCCGACCCTAGTGAAGCTGATATCACCTCACGTTTTTCCGGTTGCTGTATTATATATAATGAATACAGCCACGGATCCGGTATCCGTCTCTGCGCCTGTTCTGGGTAGTGATTAATGCTACCCGGTTCTCACAATGTCCTTTTTCTCTATCCCTCTTCTCCTCAGGCCGGTGATTTAGGCCTGGTAACAGTCACAGGGCTGTTAGAGATTCAACTGTATGACCTCTCACTATCAGCTCCTTGGCCCAACTGCCAGTTCTTCTCTCAGACCAGAATGGATCAAGGGGAGTCTCTGGAGCTCCCCCTTCTGGCCGGAGGAGGTAGTGCAGTCTTGCTATTTTAGTATTTGTATTCAGTGTCAGTAACTATATTTGTGGCAAATACCTCTAGGGGTGCCACAATAGCGACCACCCTGACGCTCACGCCGACGACCCTGGGAGCCGCTTTGAGGAGCTCTAAATTGAGCCGCAGAATCAGAAGACTAAAAGAAAAAATAATTATGTGCTTGGATGTAGGTTATGTGTTGTGCGTACGGTGATGTCTATAATAATCTGTTTGTGTTGTGTGTACTGTGATGTGTGTGATGATGGGGTTCTGCGATGCATGTAAAAGGCAACCACAGATGTGGACTTTGTCCATTTTGTTCACAACACATAACAGGCCGTAACCTGCTCATTGGTGCGGTTTCACATCATGTTTCCGATTTTATCTTCTGCTAGGCTACCCATGTGGTATATGTAATATTTTGCCCCTGTAAATTCTTCTATATAGGGAAGACAATACGTCTGTTATATATTAGATTCAGAGAGCATTATAATTCTGTTACTACAGGTAAGGGTATGTGCACACGTATTCTTGGCCACTACGGATTTTTCCGCAGCAGATTTGATAAATCTGTAGGGCAAAAACGCTGCGTTTTTGCTGCAGATTTATGGTGGATTTACCGCAGATTTACTGCGGTTTTACAACTGCGGTTTTCCATAGGGGCAGCTGTAAAACCGCTGCGGAATCCGCAGAAAGAAGTGACATGCTGCGGAATGTAAACGGCTGCGTTTCCGCACGTTTTTTTCCGCAGCATGTGCACAGCGTTTTTGGTTTCCCATAGGTTTACATTGAACTGTAAACTCATGGGAAACTGCTGCGGAGCCACAGCAAAATCCGCATCGTGTGCACATGCCCTAAAGGTGTACCACGCTTGATAAACCATATTAGGGACTCTCACGAGGGTAATCCAGAGACTCTAACCTTTGCCGGCATAGAGAAAGTAACGCTGTCCTCACTGGTTGGCAATCTGCATAAGTTGCTACTCAGAAGAAAAACCCGGTGGATTTTGCGCACACAGGCGCTGGACTCCACTGGGTTAACTGAAAGAGTTGACATGTCCATCTTTCTCTAAGATCAATTTTTGGAAAAAGTTTCTACTTGGGCTTATTTTTTTTTTTTTACCAATGTGTTTAATACTTTTTTTAATGTGTGGTTATTCAATGTTTTGTCTTGTGTAATAGGGAAATTGGGGGGGAGGAGCTTACCTTCACACATGTTTTTAATCCCCAGTCATTTCCCTTTGCTTGTGTGATCGTCGTCATTCACGCACCCCTGTTCCCATTCTCCCACCGAGGATGCTGCAATAAAGTCTGAAAAATTAGCCTGGTGAGTGCCATTCATTTGTCTATATTTGATATTGGAGGACTCTTGTGGCACTGGATGAACACCCAAAGGCTTCAGGTTGTCTGCCGGCTGCGGCTCACAGAAATATGGATGGCAGCACTGCAGGTGTTTAAGTGGTGCAGACTCTTTTGGTTCTTTCATGAGAAGTCACCACCCAGCACACCCGGGGCCCTGGGCGAATGATTGGGCTCAATCACTGGAGACAACGCGACGCTATGAGGCTGGTGAGTAGAAGGAACCCAGTGCCAATGCTTGCGAGGACCCCCCTCAAATACTCACCACTCCTAGTTTCCCGCAGCTCCAGCATTTTCTGGGCAGAGGGCGTGATGACATCACTACAGGACGCCCACTGTGCTGAGCACTGCAGAGAGACAGCAGAAACTCAGGAGACAGGACCTGCAGGGAATGGGAGAGGTACTTGATTTTTTATAATATGCTGAGAAAAAAAAAAAAGACTAAATAGCCACAGCCAGCTCACCGATCCACGCAGGTGCACGGAACTTCATCTCGGACCAGGATGAGTGAATAGCAGAAGGAATAGAAGAAAGGCGTTCCAGCTCCTTTAAAAATTTCAAAAACTTTATTTCTCCATTAAAATGCGAAACAGCAATCCTTGCCTTAGTGCGAAAATGTGAGTGCAGAGTACATGCGACGCGTTTCGATCTAAATGATCTTACTCAATGCATGATGTTTGACAAACTGCAGTGGCTATTAATATACAGATGGACCAATCTCTTCACTGATACAAGTCACATGACTCATTACCACAGGTCCTATACATGTGAACTCCACTGCAGCTGCAAGAGATGAACAAACAAATAAGCCAAGGTAACACAACATACTTAAAAAATGTAGATACACAATAATAAAAACAATAATACAATAAGTAACTAGCAGTAATGATACATGATCTCATTTTTACGATTTAGACCAAATGGGTGTCTTGTTCCCAAATTGAAAATCAAGAAAGCTTCTCTGGTCAGAAGCTGTCTTTTGACATCTCCACCTCGCTGTGATATATTAATATGCTCTATGCCCTGGATTGTCATGGTAGATGTATTCCCTTCGTGGTGCACATTAAAATGCTTGGCGACAGCTGATATATTTTTACTAGCGATGTCATTTCTTCCTAAGTCCCTTAAGTGTTCAGATATCCTAGTCTTCAGCTTTCTGGTCGTGCAGCCTATATACGCTGCATTGCATTCAGTGCAATCGATTTTATAAACCACATTCTTAGTGTGACAATTAATGAAACTTTTTATGTGATAGGTTTGGGTTTTATCTCTGTTCTGGAACATATTTTTTACCAGTGCATTACGGCAAGTGGTACAAGCGGCAACTCCACACTTATAAAAACCTTTACATTCAAGCCAGGTTTTGGAAACCGGCTGTGAAGAAAAGAAACTCGGCGATAAAGAGTTGCCAATAGTGGGCGCCCTTCTCGCCACAACGTTAAGACCATCCCTAAGGATTTCAGAGAGAAAATCATCTTCTTTTAATAAAGGTAACCTTTTCAAAATAATATTTTTTATCTCCTGAAATTGAGTGCTATACTGAAAGCACACATACGGTTTTTTCTTTCTGGCCTCTTTTTCTTTGCTTTTTCTTTGTCATGGGTCAAAAGACTATCTCTGGGCTTACTATCCACTATTTTTTGTGCTCTGCTGAGGGTCCAATCTGGATACCCTCTTTTTTTTAGTTTAGTTTTTAACAAAGAAAACTCCTCTTTACTTGCCGTATCTTTACTACAATTTCTTTTGAGCCGCGTGTATTCCCCAACGGGAATCGATTTGACGGTATGTTTGGGGTGGCAACTTTTAGCGTGTAGTACTGTGTTCCCACTGATGGGTTTAACATGCGTTTTACTATTGATGATCTCATCGTTTACACCCATTAGATCAAGATCCAGGAAGGAGATTTCATTCTGGTTCCATCTGTGGGTGAATCTAATGCCATAATCGTTCCCATTAATGTACTCCATGAAGTCCGGCACGGTAGACACATCGCCACCCCAGATGATAAGGGTGTCATCAATGTATCTACCGTACCAGACAAGGAGACTGGCAAAAGGGTTATCTGCACAATAAATGAAATTACGTTCCCAATACGACATAGTAAGATTAGCTAATGAGGGTGAATATTTAGCCCCCATCGGAACACCTGTTCTTTGCTCATATACCGTTTTTTCAAAGGAAAAAATGTTGTGCTTCAAAAGAAAAAAAGTGACATCCAGGACATAATTAGTAAAGTCTTGTGTATAAGTACTGAAATTTTCCAAATAGAAACGTACCGCTTCCATGGCCAATGTGTGTGGGATACACGTATATAATGAAATTACATCACAACATAGCCATGAATGGTTTTCGTTCCACACTTTGGTAGAAAAAGTTCGGAGGACCTCTCTGGAATCTTTAATGTGACCGGGTAATTTGACTACAAGCGGTTGTAAGATGGAATCCACCCACTCACATAAATGCTCATTCATTGAGCCTATGCCCGAAACTATGGGTCTCATTGCTGGTAAACCCACCCCTTTGTGTACTTTAGGCAAACCATATAGTATGGGCATTTTAGGATGGGGAACATATAGATAATCTGCTTGTTTTTTACTGAGGATACCTAGGCTCAAGCCTTCATTTATGATGATGTTAATTTCCTCATTATATCTCTTTGATGGATTTCCCCTCATTTTACCATATGTTACATCGTCCGTTAGTAGTTCCAACATTTTATCTTTATAATCATTTTTGTTCATAACGACTATCATGCCCCCTTTGTCACTTTTTTTTACAATTATCTCTTTTTTGTTTTTCAATTCTGTAAGAGCTTTCTTTTGTTTATATGTGAGATTATTAGTTTTATTTTTATATGTTGCTTTAGACATTTTGTCCTTGAGGTCCTTCAAATCTTTTTCTATCTTATCTTGGAACCTATCCATACACTCCACCCTAGATTAAATTGGGTAGAAATATGGATTTTTAGTGCCAAAATGAGTAGTCTGTTTATTATGTCTAAATTCCGTTTCATTCTGTGCCGATAAATCCAATAGACACGAAAGCGCTAATTGCTCGCCAAAGTCCAAATGTGCAAACTCATTTTCCTCTTGTCTTTGCATTTCTGAGACTCTCTCCTCTTCACTGTTGGAGAAATGTTTTTTTATGGTAAGATTTCGTATAAACTTATTAACGTCCATAATAGTCATAAATAAATTAAATTCATTATCCGGCACGAAATTCAAACCCAGGGACAATACATCTAATTGATCAGTTGTAAGTTCACAATTGGAGAGGTTAATGACATTACATCTTATTTCTTTTTCTGTCTGCTCCGATATCTGGTGGTCACTCTTGGTGTATTTTTTATGCTTTCTCCCACCCCGTCTTTTATGTTTTTTGACGGTTTGTATGATGTCCTCCTGTTCTCCCACGTGTTATTTTCCAGGGATATATCTGATGTACTGATATTTGTATCCGTTGATTCGGCATCTGACGATATAAAGCCCACCTGCGATTTATTGGTCGGTTTTCTATGAGCTGAGCTGGTTTTTAAAATGGATCTCGGCGATTTATAATTTCTGTCCCACTGACCCCACTCATAAACTTTATCCGAGGCATAATCTTTGAGATCTCTCTCGAATTTCCGTTTTTTGCGATCCATGATTTCAGTTTCAAGCATGCTGATATTATTCTTCATTATTTTTAATGAGGATTCGAAATGTGAGGAATCCCTGAATTTATCAAGGGTGATATTTAGTTCCTCAATGTTCATTTGTATTTCACCCAATTTCAGTTCCTCATTTTTTATTAGCAGTCTCATCAGATTCAATGAGCAATTCGTCAGTACCTGGTTCCATTCTTTCTGAAAGTCTTCAGAATAGATCGTGGTGGAGACTTTTTTTATTCTTAAGCCCCGTGGGATCATCTCTTTTGCCAGATAATTATGTAGCGTAGTATTATTCCATTTTTTTTTTCTCAGCATATTGCATTTTCTGGACTTTGCCGTGGTCTCACGATTCTTATCCTGCCATATATTATTTTTTGTGTGAATGTTAGTAGTGCAGAGCACTGAAGGGCACCATGAATAACAATGAAAGATCAGCAAAGGCTGCTCAAGTTTTTGGTGACTTCAACAGCACCTCAGCTGTTAATTCTGATTTTTCCTTGCACATGTCGTAATTAGAAAAACTCTCCAAACAAGAGATGCGAATTTGGTGGAATAATACTACGCTACATAATTATCTGGCAAAAGAGATGATCCCACGGGGCTTAAGAATAAAAAAAGTCTCCACCACGATCTATTCTGAAGACTTTCAGAAAGAATGGAACCAGGTACTGACGAATTGCTCATTGAATCCGATGAGACTGCTAATAAAAAATGAGGAACTGAAATTGGGTGAAATACAAAAGAACATTGAGGAACTAAATATCACCCTTGATAAATTCAGGGATTCCTCACATTTCGAATCCTCATTAAAAATAATGAAGAATAATATCAGCATGCTTGAAACTGAAATCATGGATCGCAAAAAACGGAAATTCGAGAGAGATCTCAAAGATTATGCCTCGTATAAAGTTTATGAGTGGGGTCAGTGGGACAGAAATTATAAATCCCCGAGATCCATTTTAAAAACCAGCTCAGCTCATAGAAAACCGACCAATAAATCGCAGGTGGGCTTTATATCGTCAGATGCCGAATCAACGGATACAAATATCAGTACATCAGATATATCCCTGGAAAATAACACGTGGGAGAACAGGAGGACATCATACAAACCGTCAAAAAACGTAAAAGACGGGGTGGGAGAAAGCATAAAAAATACACCAAGAGTGACCACCAGATATCGGAGCAGACAGAAAAAGAAATAAGATGTAATGTCATTAACCTCTCCAATTGTGAACTTACAACTGATCAATTAGATGTATTGTCCCTGGGTTTGAATTTCGTGCCGGATAATGAATTTAATTTATTTATGACTATTATGGACGTTAATAAGTTTATACGAAATCTTACCATAAAAAAACATTTCTCCAACAGTGAAGAGGAGAGAGTCTCAGAAATGCAAAGACAAGAGGAAAATGAGTTTGCACATTTGGACTTTGGCGAGCAATTAGCGCTTTCGTGTCTATTGGATTTATCGGCACAGAATGAAACGGAATTTAGACATAATAAACAGACTACTCATTTTGGCACTAAAAATCCATATTTCTACCCAATTTAATCTAGGGTGGAGTGTATGGATAGGTTCCAAGATAAGATAGAAAAAGATTTGAAGGACCTCAAGGACAAAATGTCTAAAGCAACATATAAAAATAAAACTAATAATCTCACATATAAACAAAAGAAAGCTCTTGCAGAATTGAAAAACAAAAAAGAGATAATTGTAAAAAAAAGTGACAAAGGGGGCATGATAGTCGTTATGAACAAAAATGATTATAAAGATAAAATGTTGGAACTACTAACGGACGATGTAACATATGGTAAAATGAGGGGAAATCCATCAAAGAGATATAATGAGGAAATTAACATCATCATAAATGAAGGCTTGAGCCTAGGTATCCTCAGTAAAAAACAAGCAGATTATCTATATGTTCCCCATCCTAAAATGCCCATACTATATGGTTTGCCTAAAGTACACAAAGGGGTGGGTTTACCAGCAATGAGACCCATAGTTTCGGGCATAGGCTCAATGAATGAGCATTTATGTGAGTGGGTGGATTCCATCTTACAACCGCTTGTAGTCAAATTACCCGGTCACATTAAAGATTCCAGAGAGGTCCTCCGAACTTTTTCTACCAAAGTGTGGAACGAAAACCATTCATGGCTATGTTGTGATGTAATTTCATTATATACGTGTATCCCACACACATTGGCCATGGAAGCGGTACGTTTCTATTTGGAAAATTTCAGTACTTATACACAAGACTTTACTAATTATGTCCTGGATGTCACTTTTTTTCTTTTGAAGCACAACATTTTTTCCTTTGAAAAAACGGTATATGAGCAAAGAACAGGTGTTCCGATGGGGGCTAAATATTCACCCTCATTAGCTAATCTTACTATGTCGTATTGGGAACGTAATTTCATTTATTGTGCAGATAACCCTTTTGCCAGTCTCCTTGTCTGGTACGGTAGATACATTGATGACACCCTTATCATCTGGGGTGGCGATGTGTCTACCGTGCCGGACTTCATGGAGTACATTAATGGGAACGATTATGGCATTAGATTCACCCACAGATGGAACCAGAATGAAATCTCCTTCCTGGATCTTGATCTAATGGGTGTAAACGATGAGATCATCAATAGTAAAACGCATGTTAAACCCATCAGTGGGAACACAGTACTACACGCTAAAAGTTGCCACCCCAAACATACCGTCAAATCGATTCCCGTTGGGGAATACACGCGGCTCAAAAGAAATTGTAGTAAAGATACGGCAAGTAAAGAGGAGTTTTCTTTGTTAAAAACTAAACTAAAAAAAAGAGGGTATCCAGATTGGACCCTCAGCAGAGCACAAAAAATAGTGGATAGTAAGCCCAGAGATAGTCTTTTGACCCATGACAAAGAAAAAGCAAAGAAAAAGAGGCCAGAAAGAAAAAACCGTATGTGTGCTTTCAGTATAGCACTCAATTTCAGGAGATAAAAAATATTATTTTGAAAAGGTTACCTTTATTAAAAGAAGATGATTTTCTCTCTGAAATCCTTAGGGATGGTCTTAACGTTGTGGCGAGAAGGGCGCCCACTATTGGCAACTCTTTATCGCCGAGTTTCTTTTCTTCACAGCCGGTTTCCAAAACCTGGCTTGAATGTAAAGGTTTTTATAAGTGTGGAGTTGCCGCTTGTACCACTTGCCGTAATGCACTGGTAAAAAATATGTTCCAGAACAGAGATAAAACCCAAACCTATCACATAAAAAGTTTCATTAATTGTCACACTAAGAATGTGGTTTATAAAATCGATTGCACTGAATGCAATGCAGCGTATATAGGCTGCACGACCAGAAAGCTGAAGACTAGGATATCTGAACACTTAAGGGACTTAGGAAGAAATGACATCGCTAGTAAAAATATATCAGCTGTCGCCAAGCATTTTAATGTGCACCACGAAGGGAATACATCTACCATGACAATCCAGGGCATAGAGCATATTAATATATCACAGCGAGGTGGAGATGTCAAAAGACAGCTTCTGACCAGAGAAGCTTTCTGGATTTTCAATTTGGGAACAAGACACCCATTTGGTCTAAATCGTAAAAATGAGATCATGTATCATTACTGCTAGTTACTTATTGTATTATTGTTTTTATTATTGTGTATCTACATTTTTTAAGTATGTTGTGTTACCTTGGCTTATTTGTTTGTTCATCTCTTGCAGCTGCAGTGGAGTTCACATGTATAGGACCTGTGGTAATGAGTCATGTGACTTGTATCAGTGAAGAGATTGGTCCATCTGTATATTAATAGCCACTGCAGTTTGTCAAACATCATGCATTGAGTAAGATCATTTAGATCGAAACGCATCGCATGTACTCTGCACTCACATTTTCGCACTAAGGCAAGGATTGCTGTTTCGCATTTTAATGGAGAAATAAAGTTTTTGAAATTTTTAAAGGAGCTGGAACGCCTTTCTTCTATTCTTTCTTGATTTTTTATGTATGGAGTGAAATATGGGGCCCATTATACTGTATGAAGCAAATATGGGGGCCATTATTCTGCATGGAGCAATATATGGGGCCAATCATACTGTATGGAGCAAAATATGAGACCCATTATACTGTATGGAGCAATATACGGGGCTATTGTACTATATGGAGCAATATATAGGACCCGTAATACTGTATGAGGCAAAATATGGGACCCATTAAACTATATAGAGCAATATATGGGGACCATAATTCTGTATGGAGCAATGTATGGGGCTCATTATTCTGTATGGAGCAAAATATGGGGCCCATTATACTGTACAGAGCAAAATATGGGATCCTTTATACTGTATGGAGCAATATATGGGGCTCATAAATATGTATGGAGGACTATGTGGTGCTCATAATACTTTATGGAGGACTATGTTGTGTCCACAATACTGGGCCTAGGATCTGGGACCCTATTAAATAAAGGGGTGACAATTACTGTATGGGGGTCAGGATGAGGAACATACATTATTGGTTTATGGTGGCAAGTGTGGACATAATGGAGGGGCCATTATTACTGCTGTAGATTAATTTACCTTTGATATCATCTTCCATGGGGGGGAACAAATGGGGGCCCTGTAACTGCAGGGAGGTACTATGTTGCTTTCTTTTTTTCATCTGACTTAGTGTAGAAGTTGGGGAAAAGGTGGGGAATGTGCTCTGGAAGCGATTAGCTATAGGTAACTTTGTCTTATTTTAAGAAGACGATTCCTGACTGGAAGATGTTATGGCAGTCTGCACTGGATGAAGAAAAACGAAGACAAATGACTTCAACTACAGACATCACTGGCAAGTCAGTGTGTTACCCGTACACTGACATTATACACTATACTATGTACAGAGGGCCTGTGTATAATGGCCCTTATGGTAATATTAGTACTGTTTTATTAATGATCAATATTGAAGTATTCAGTCATTATGTGATAGTATTATGTAGTCTGGTGTGGCGTAATTTGTCCCCTATATGCGGTATGAATGCAACTTTATTGAATATGTAGCGCTATATTATGAAAACATGATATACCATATATGAAATATAAATTGCTTTATTTCTGTTGTATATTGTGACTTGTGATCAATGCATTACCTGTACACTATATACAGAGCTCCTGTGTATAATGTCACTGGTGATCACTGCATTACCTGTACACTATATACAGAGCTCGTGTATAATGTCACTGTGCTCCCTGCATTACCTGTACATTATACACAGAGCTCCAGTGTATAGTGGCACTACTGATCATTGTATTACCTGTCTACACAAGAGCTCTGTGTATACTATAATGTCATTGGTGATCACTATATAACCTGTACACTGACACTATAAACAGATCTTCTGTGTATATCATCACTGGTGATCACCTGTACACTGTATGCTATATACAGAACTCCTGTGCATAATGTCACTTGTGAGCACTGCATTACTTGTACACTGAAACTATATACAGAGCTCCTGTGTATGTCACTGGTGATCACTGCATTACCTGTACACTATATACAGAGCTCCTGTGTATAATATCACTGGTGATCACTGCATTACCTATACACTATATACAGAGCTCCTGTGTATAACGTCACTGGTAATCACTGCATTACCTGTACACTATATACAGAGATCTTGTGTATAATGTCACTGGTGCTCCCTGCATTACCTGTAAATTATACACAGAGCTCCAGTGTATAGTGGCACTGCTGATCATTGTATTACCTGTCTACACAAGAGCTCTGGGTATACTATGTCAAGTATTTACATATAACTGTAGAGTGGGCCTCAAACACCCCAGTCCAACCCTGTATTGCAGTATGTGTTGTTTGACATTGAGGCGTTTCAGATAAAACATACATACGGCGACTATCAAGAGCCCAGTCCCCTAGGGCTTCTCGCTGTTTGCTCCCCTAGATAGGTGTCCCCTGTATTTGTTATTCTACAGGTGGACATTGACACGCCAAGTCCTAAAGTTGTGTAACATGCTCTGTTAGGATTTCACTCTACTTGCTGATTTAAGCAGTCACATGTGATCGCTCAAATGCAAAAATTAGAACACTGAGAGAAGCAGAACAAACGTCAGTCATTACATGATCACAAGTCTGCAAACTGCATGTGAGTGATTAAGTGACTATCTCATTACATTATATATAATTACAGCCCATATTGTGTAAAGGATGTAAATCATATATATAATACACAGAGTTATGTGGATGTGGGTGTCCCCAATGGGGACAGTGATGATGATTTCTGTAAAGCCCTGCAGAATATGATGGCACTATATTAGCAAGGCATAATAAATAAAGCATACATTTTTTATGATGTAATTAAAAACTTTGTAATATGTGATCATGGAAAAATGTACATATTCCTCACTTTGAAGCAGCCTGTAAGCTCACATTTCCCTAACTGCGGCTGTTTTCTGTAAATGTTTAGAAATCTAAAATAAAACAGTAAGGACTGGTGGTAAAATAGTGAGTAAATTAAGTAACCATAGTAAGCTGCAGCATTTTCCCTCATTTGCTCGCTGGAAGTTAGTGCTCATGCTACAGTTGTCCGCAAACGTTTGGAGACTGCCACAACTTTTGTTTTTCAATGTTTTCCCCTTCAGTGGTTTGCGATCTGTGTAGATGGGCTCCGGAGTGCTCCTTTTAAAGTTTTAAACATTCAAACATAATCAACTCTCTAAAAAATAAAAAAAAATGCTGTAAAATGAACATTTTTATTTTTCAGTGAATATTAATTCATCCCATTTACAAACGAAAATGGCATTCGTGGCACATATTGTAGTTTCGGAATCCAATTTTCACTTTTTTCTTTTCTTGTTTAATCCACGATAGGTCCTTTTAATTTTCTTTCGTTCTAGTGCCGCCTTGAGGCCGCTTTTAATCGTTTGCTCATTGTTCAACACATTGTAACGATTCAACTCTACTAGTCTATTAAAATCATTTGTCTCGTAAGTAAAATGTTGTGTTCTGTAAGGAGAATCATTTCTTTTAAGCACAAAATCCCCAAAAACCTTTTCTTCATCTGTCTCACGAAAAACTCCTGTAACATTTAAAAGAATAATTAAGAAAGTTTATCACATCCATTCAACAGGCAAAAAAACAAACAAAAATATACAGGGAGGGCCATTTATGTGGATACATTTCAAAACATGTACCCGTTCAGATGGAGACGTTTATTCTCAATGAGGTAGGTCAAGCGTAGGACCTCGTATAAGAGAGATGCCGTAAAGTGGCTACGAGGTACACATAAATATGGCCATTTTTATGCGCTAAAAGCTCTCATTTTTCATATTTCTAGTGCAGTAATGCAGTTCAAATTTCGTGTTTTCAAGTTTGCATGTTTTGGCGCTGCAGTGTGCTGCCCTTTTTACTTAACTATATACGAGTTGGCGACTCTGGGTTCAGCACCTGTTCACACTCAGTCTATGTTTGGATGTGCAGGTCAGGTTTTTGAAATGTATTCTCTAGCCTTCTGATCGTGCACTCCCGCCTCCTAGCCACAGGTGTTTTAATTATAGTAGGTCTAATACCCCTCCACAGAGAGTGAGAATTTGAGTCCAAGAAGAGGTTTCACATGTACCCGTTCAGATGGAGACGTTTATTCTCAATGAGGTAGGTCAAGCGTAGGACCTCGTATAAGAGAGATGCCGTAAAGTGGCTACGAGGTACACATAAATATGGCCATTTTTATGCGCTAAAAGCTCTCATTTTTCATATTTCTAGTGCAGTAATGCAGTTCAAATTTCGTGTTTTCAAGTTTGCATGTTTTGGCGCTGCAGTGTGCTGCCCTTTTTACTTATTTATGTGGATACACCTAAATAACATGGGAATGGTTGGTGATATCAACTTCCTGTTTGTGGCAAATTAGTATATGGGAGGGGGAAAACTTTTCAAGATGGGTGGTGACCATGGCGGCCATTTTGAAGTTGGACATTTTTGAATGCAACTTTATAAATGGCCCACCCCGGTGTATCCATATAAATGGCCCACCCTGTATATTCCAACTTGTCCTCAAGGATTTAATTTTCCTCTGATTTTACTAAGGACAGAGGGGTTTTTCCATTTTTAAAATTCAGAAGAAATTACGTTACAAACACTGAATTTTTCCATTTGTTCACTTCATACACTTTGATACACACATTTGCATTATGGAAAAGTGTTCTTTACTGAGCCATGCCGTACATGTACTTTTCAGAGATGGAGCAGGCGGCAGCTGCACAACTCCCACTGTGACAGCCAGGAGCACAGATATGTGCAGTCACTGCTGTTTAACTTTTTACATGCCGTGATCGCTATGTCCGTGCATGAAAAGGTTAGATAATGCACCATACAACATAAGTTGTATACTGTATTATCAATGCAGTCAAAGGACTGTTTAAAATAAATTATTAATTAAACCTTCATTTTATCAACTATTTAGTAAGATCAACATAAATTTTCCTCAAGATGCTCATGTAGGGGGATGTATATTTCAGGACTATAAGATCATGGATTTCCTCTCATATACTTCCTCCAATATAAGCCAGACAAACAGTACATAACAGGGCTAAAATGATGACAAAAAGGGAGTCACCCGCCACATGCAAAGCCCAAGGTAGGATGTATCCCTAACACAAAGAATACTAACATACAGGGAACAGCTTAAAATGCACAATGATACTATACAGTGGCCTCCCATATAGGTAAAAAGTAATATGGCCACAATACATGAACACTCCGTAGTAGCAGGGAATAGGCCGTGCACGTTACTTGATGCCGATGCCAAGTATTGTAGGGACAATACGCCCCCTGAGGAAGGTACCATACCGAAACGCGCGTCGGGGTGGACAGGTGTCCCTACAATACTTACCATCGGCATCAGGTAACGTGCACGGCCTATTCCCTGCTACTATGGAGTGTTCATGTATTGTGGCCATATTACTTTTTACCTA
Source organism: Ranitomeya imitator (assembly GCF_032444005.1). Lineage (NCBI taxonomy): Eukaryota > Metazoa > Chordata > Amphibia > Anura > Dendrobatidae > Ranitomeya > Ranitomeya imitator. Next base: position 694,388,946 of record NC_091282.1, on the reverse strand, counting down.
TATGGGAGGCCACTGTATAGTATCATTATGCACTTTAAGCTGTTACCTGTATGTTAGTACTCTTTGTGTTAGGGATACACCCTACCTTGGGCTTTGCATGTTGCGGGTGACTCCCTTTTTGTAATCATTTTAGCCCTGTTATTTACGGTTTGTCTGGCTATTATCATGTTTGATATAAAATATTTGATATTTAGACTTTATGACTGCTTGGTGCTTCTTTTTGATTAGTTTATCATATGCTGCAGTTGTCCATATGTCCATGCATAGGTGGTGGTGTGATAGACGGGAATGTAAAAGTGGGTATTAATATATACACATACGTTCAGCATAGTATACAGTTGGTCTCCACCATCGATAATGCTTATTGGAATTTTGCTTTCCTCCAATATAGTGTACATGATACAATGTACAAGGTGCCCTGGAGGAACCTACATTGGGGAAATAAAACAAAAACTACAAACGAGGATGAATCCACAGGCATACTATTAGTAATGAGCTGAACACCTGTGGGAAAACATTTCCTTGTACCTGGACACTGTATGATGGATACAAAAAGATCAACCTGGTAACTATGTTCAAGTCTTTGACAATAGGATTCAAACATCTGGATTTAAGACTTTCGTCACAAATCAAATCTTCGTCTGAATCACATTTTTGGGAATTTACATGGGAACCCTGATGTGAGCGCTCACTGGAGAGCACAGGATAAAAGTGAGCCGAGCTTTATTGAGATCATTGGGAGGCAGAATGAACAAATCAACAGCAGGTGAAGAATTGGTTTTATTTATTTTTTACGCCGTTCCTCGTGTGGTATAAGGCTATGTGCACAAGTTGTGGATTTTGCTGCGTATCTGCAGCTGCGGGTCTGCAATAGCTTTCCATGCGTTTACAGTACAATGTAAACCTATGGAAAACGCAATCCGCAGTGCCCATGCTGTGGAAAAAAATGCGCAGAAACGCTGCAGGTTACATTGCGCAGCATGTCAATTCTTGCGGATTCCGCAGCGGTTTACACCTGCTCCATAATAGGAATCCGCAGGTGTAAAACCGCAGGTGGAATCCACATAAAAGCCACGGTAAATCCGCAATAAATCCCCAGGTAAAACACAGTGGCTTTTACCTGCGGATTTATGAAATCCGCTGTGGAAAAATCCGCAGAGCTAAAAAATACATGTGCACATACCCTAAGTGATTAGATGGCTATTCTTCGGGTCGATGCTTTGCGGCTGTCACACACTAAAATAAGCTTTATTTAAAAAAAAAAAAAAAAAAAAGCTTTTCGGTGCTATATTCTGAGAGCTGTAATTTTTATATTTTGGTGAACAGAGCTGTACGAAGGCTCATTTTTTGCACGATGAGTAGGAGATTTTTTTTTGAATCTATTTGCAATCAGATTTTTCAGATGAAGAGCAAACACAAACCAGCATTTCAGCTATTTTTAACCCCTTCACGACCTTGCCCTTTTCTGTTTTTGCGTTCTCGTTTTTCACTCCCCTCCTTCCCCATAACTTTTTATTTTTCTGTAAATATGGCCATGGGAGGGCTTGTTTTTTGCAGGACAAGTTGCACTTTTGAACATCATTGGTTTTAGCATGTTGTGTACTAGAAAACGGGAAAAAAAATCCAAGTGCGGTGAAATTGCAAAAAAAGTGCAATCCCACACTTGTTTTTTTTTGGCTTTTTTGCTAGGTTCACTAAATGCTAAAACGGACCTGCCATTTTGATTCTCCAGGTCATTACGAGTTCATAGACACCAAACATGCTAAAAAAAAAAAAAAAATTGCGAAATTTTCCAATACCCTTAGTGTCTCCATTTTTCGTGATCTGTGGACAGGTGAGGGCTTATTTTTTGCGTGCCGAGCTGACGTTTTTAATGATACCATTTTTGTGCAGATATGTTCTTTTGATCGCCCGTTATTGCATTTTAATGCAATGTCGCGGCGACCAAAAAACGTAATTCTGGCGTTTTAATTTTTTTTCTCGCTACGCTGTTAAGTGATCAGGTTAATCCTTTTTTTTTATTGATAGATCGGGCGATTCTGAACGTGGCGATACCAAATATGTGTAGGTTTGATTTTTTTTATTGTTTTATTTTGAATGGGGCGAAAGGGGGGTGATTTAAACTTTTATATTTTTTTCATATTTTTTTAAACTTTTTTTTTTTTTTTTTTTTACTTTTACCATGCTTCAATAGCATCCATGAGAGGCTAGAAGATGGCACAACTCGGTCGGCTCAGCTACATGGGAGCGATGATCATCAGATCGATCCTATGTAGCTGAATTCCTGCATTGCTATGAGCGCCGACCACAGGGTGGTGCTCATAGTAATCCAGCATCAGCAACCATAGAGGTCTCAAGGACCGCTATGGTTACTATGCAGATGCATCGCTGACCCCCGATCATGTGACAGGGTTCGGCGATGCGCTTATTTCCGGCCCAATGGCCAGAAGTGCCGGTTAAATGCCGCTGTCAGCATTTGACAGCGGCATTTAACTAGTTAATAGCGGCAGGTGAATCGCAATTTCACTCGCCGCTATTGCGGGCACGTGTCAGCTGTTCAAAACAGCTGACATGTCCCGGCTTTGAGGTGGGCTCAGCACCAAAGCCCACATTAAAGCAGGGGATCGGACCTCCGCAGTAATATTACGGCGGAGGTCGTGAAGGGGTTAATTTGCACGATTCACCGTATCAAGTCAGTACGTGTCAAGTCAGTACGGTTACAGCGATACCAGATTTTTATTTTTTTAATGCTTTTGCTATTTTTACAGACTAAAAACAATATTTTACAAAAATGAATATTTTTGAAGCGCCATATCCTGAGAGCTGTTACTTTTTTTTACAGATTGAGCTTGTTTTTCGCAGGACAGTTTGGCGTTTTCATTTGTACCCTTTTTGTTTTCTTTTTTTTTTTTTACATACGACTTTTTGATTGCTTTTTATTTAATTTTTTTGTGTCAGTATGATGAAAAAGCTACATTTTAAGCATTTTCTTTTTACGATGTTCACATTTCAGTTTTATAGTGCTGTTTTATGCTCTGCTCACTGTAAGGCAGAGCAGCATACGCCTGCGCAGTCCTGTGAGGCTACTGCGCAAGTGCGGTATCTCGGGTTCGCAAAGTGGATGATGCAATTAGGAACAGAGAGGAGGGACTGAGTATGTCCATCAGACAGGACCAAAGTCATTTACATACATCGTGAGAGCATATCAAATGGTATAGATTGGGGAAAATAAGAATGGAGAGTTCTGTAATTTCTATCGTAGGTACACTTCAACTGTGGGAGACAGAATCTGAAAATAAAAAACAGAAAAATCACATTGTATGATTTTTACATAATTAATTTGCATTTTATTGCATGAAATAAGTATCTGATAAAACAAAATAACAGAACTTAATATTTGGTACAGAAACCTTTGTTGGCAATTACAGAGATCAGACGTTTCCTGTAGTTCTTGCCCAAGTTTGCACACACTGCAGCAGGGATTTTGGCCCACTCCTCCATACAGATCTTCTCCAGATCTTTCAGGTTTCGGGGCCCTCGCTGGGCAACATTGAGTTTCAATCACCATCCAAAGATTTTCTATTGGGTTCCGGTCCTGGAGACTGGCAGGGCCACTCCAGGGCCATGAAATATGCTTCTTATGGAGCCATTCCTTAGTTGCCCTGGCTATGTGTTTCAGGTCATTGTCATTCTGGAAGAGCCAGCCACGACTAGAGATGAGCAAATTTGATTGGTCCCTGCTTATTCGGCAAGCTATAGCGCTTACCGAATAAACTGCAGAGGGAACCCGGCTTCCTGGATCACTCCGCTTGATCAGCTGTTTGGCTACGCAGCTGCATGTGTCGTGGATGCTTGACATTCACAACATATGCATGGAGAGCCCAACAAACAGACTCCCCATGCATGTGTTGTGACTGTGACACAGCACCGACACATGCAGCTGCGGAAGCGAACAGCTGATCAGCCGGAACGCTCCATGTATCCCGGTTCCCTCTGCGGCTTATTCGGTAAGCGCTATAGCTTGTCAAATAAGCAGAGACATGATCAAATTCGCTCATCCTAGCCACGACCCATCTTCAAAGATCTTACTGAGGGACAGAGGTTGTTGGACAAAATCTTGTGATACATGACCCGGAACAGTCATCTCGTGCCCTTTGCAGAAAAGCACCCCCAAACTATAATGTTTCCCGCACCATGCATCATGGTTGGCACGGTGTTCTTGGTGGTTGTACAGATACTTCTTAATCCAAACACGGCGAGTACAGTTGATACCAAATAGTTCTATTTTGGCATCATTTGGCCACATGACCTTCTCCCATACCTCCTCTTTATTATCCAGACGGTCATGGGAAACTTCAAACGGGCCTGGACATGTGCTGGCATGAGCAGAGGGACCATGCGTGCCCTGCAGGATTTCAAGCCATGACAGAGTGGTGTGTTATTAATGGTAATGTTTGAGACTGTGATCTCAGCTCTTTTCAGATCATTGACCAGGTCCTCCCGTGTAGTTCTGGGCTGATTCCTGACCTTTTTCAGAATCTTCCTTACCAAGAGGCAAAAGCATCCATGGAGCATCAGGCCAAGGAAGATTTATAGTCATCTTGTGTTTCTTCTATTTTTGAATAATTGATTCAACATTTGTTGGCTTCTCACCACCAAGCTGCTTGCCTAGCGTCCTGTAGTCCGTCCCACCCATGTGCAGGTCTACAATTTTGTCCCTGGTGTCCTTAGACAGCTTTTTGGTCTTAGCCATGGTGGAGAGTTTGGATTATGATTGAGTGTGTGGCCAGGTGTCTTTTATACAGGTAACGAATTCAAAAAGGTGCAGTTAATACAGGTAATGAGTGCAGAGTAGGAGGGCTTCTTACAGAAAAACTAACAGGTCTGTGAGAGGCAGAATTCTTGCTGGTTGATAGGTGATCAAATACTTATTTCACGCAATAAAATTAAATTTAATTACATAAAAATCATACAATGTGATTATTTATTTTAATTTTTAGTTTCATTCTCTCACAGTTGAAGCGTACCTACGATAAAAATTACAGACCTCTCCATTCTTTGTGGGTGAGAAAGCTTGCAAAATCGACAACATATCAAAAACGTATTTTCCCCACTGTACAGTATATGGTTCGAAAAAAGTGTCCATTTTAGTTAGTGCTAATTTTTATGGTCTTTACAATGGAGGATTCTCTGGGGTTGAAATTCTCTGAGATATGTTTTTAATACCCAGTCCCAACGAGTCATGTCCACTGATAAAAAACAAAACAAAACAAAAAAAAAAACAGCACTGAATAAAAAGACCATATCTCTCCGCCGCACGACAAGCTCTACCCTCTTCTAGTGTATCCTCACCCATCCCCTGTAGATGTCATGGGCAGGGTCCTCTCTCCTTCTGTACTTGTGTGTGCCTTGTATTGCTCATGTTTATTGTACTTGTGTTTGTATGCCCCTTTTCACATGCAAAGGGCCATGAAATAAATGGTGCCATAAAAATGAATAATAATAATAATAATAATAATGTTATGACACATTTAAAAAAAAAATCCCCGGAAAACTCAGGGGAGCAGCAGGAATAAAAGAAAAGTGAAATTGCGTCAATTTTGAACTGGTGCCAAATAATCCTTCCTGGAGACACCTCAATTTCCCTCCCATCAATAACCCTGGAATCCTCCTCCAGTGCTGTGTAATGCAATTATCACTGTGCTTCAAAATACGGCTCAAGCTTGGCTTCCCCAAGTCACTGCTCGCCAGGAAAATACCTTCAAAGAAAAAAATGAAGGGTGTATATAGGAGCCCTGCGAGAGAGATGAAGAGCAAAGATTTTAGTTGTGCAGCAGATCGGAATGTTCCAGCATTGTTATGGTAAATCTGCTGGAAAATTCCCAGGGCGCAAAATCAACGGCATCTAAACAGCCAATAAGCATGAAAGATATGGGAACTATGCAGGGAGAATTATATGGGGGGGGGGGGGGGCGGACAGTGCTAATCTACACTTGGGCTCGAAATACAAAACTGTTTTTGATGTGTTTTTTTTTTTTTTTATAAAGCAAAAGCTTGAAATGAATCTGGTAGAAAAGGGATTACAAATTCTAGTTTTATATGTCCCATCTGTTTCAAATCCTTTTTGGCTTTGCCACAAAGATGCCATAATATCTGCATTTGTGATTTCTTACACATTTGCAGTTTACAGATATCCATGTTAGCTGCAGAATTTTATTTGCAGAAATTTTCAGTAACATATCAGCCGCGAGTGCCCATATTTTCTACTCAAAATAATATTTTACATTTCTGTCAGTGCACAAATGTATCTGACTCCTATGTGTCTTCTGGGAATCGGTCACTCGATTAGGTTGCCCAAACCATGAATCATATAATTTGAAGATCCAGCCAGGACTACTGTATAGGGAGAAGACGAGATCTGGCACTGTCCCTAACCGGCTTCTCCCAACACAGATCTGGGGTGATTGAGAGGTCTCTGCTACCTGTGTACACATACAGGAGAGCCCAATCGCTCACATCTAGCAGTGCTCGGAAAAGCCTCGTTTCGCCAGACCGACTTCCCTTAAATGCTGCAATCAGGCAGTCATGCTCGGATTACTACTGCCCGCAGTTAGTGCAGCATGAATCACACGATATGTCCCCTAAAAGACGAAATCTTTAATGCACCTCGCTAAATTGGCAGGCTCAGATCTGATGCGACTTGCAAGGAAAAAACAATCTTACCCTAAGCTACAACGGCGTCATTGTTGCGTGATTCACTGCATCTTGAGATATTTTTCTTTATATTCAACACTGGATTATTTCATTCAGCATACTAGTATATCAACTGAGGAAGAAAACTGCATGACCATAAATGTCATGCGGAACAATTACGGTACCTGGTTCTTTGCAAGCACGAAATGTATCATTTACAAGAGGAAAGTGAAGCACTATGGGAACGCGTGGATTAGCGCTATCCATGAACATGTAGCATTCTTTAGGGTTTTTCTCATCGGCTTCCGTCACCGTGATATCGGGAAAGGCGATGCCTCTTTCCTTACAGTATTTTGAAGTTAACCGAAGAACCTTTAAAGTAAAAAAAAAAAAACACACACATAAGGATGACTATTTATATAAAATAGTGGTTTTCTCGAGTCTGAGATGGAGGCATTTGTTATGTCCAAAATTGGCTAGTATCTTGGCCATACCACTGGTGGGCACAGACAGAAAAGGGCCCCTGTGCAAGAACAATATATGGGCCCTTTGCAGTTCAACAGATCATCACGATGCACAATTCCATGTGCTTTGAAATTGAAAATGGGCCCCCTTATCTTATGGGCCCCTGTACAGCTGCACAAGTTCCACCAATGATATGTCTGCCCCAGAGCCATAGTATACGCATATATCTTAATCTTATACTTATATTGCTATGCATGTCATTTCTGCAATATTTTCAAAATGGAACCTGGCTACATCATTAAATAGATTTCTTGAACCTGGTGAGGCAGATGTATTTACTTTCAAAATTCATGTCAGAATGGCTCCTTTTTTGGAAATTAAACTCTTCCCTGTTACTATTGAAATCTTACACTGCTCCGTACAGGCCGCAGTTGTCAGACTGGGTGGAGGTGGGTGGGGACTGAAGTTTTAATCCATGAGTATTCAGCCATTCTGAAATGAATTTTCAAAGTATGGTAATACGCCGCCTTCATCAGGTGCAGAAAAATCAATAAGTGCAGCTTGAACTGTGAATTGTCGCGACACATCCACTTTAACATTTTTTTTAATGACAACTGAGTAATTAGTCCTTTATATTTATTCTAGTATTTTATAATTTTAGAAAATGTTAAGTTCCTTAATGAGTCATGTAATACATAGGTTATTTATCTACTTGCGCTCATTTTGATATCAGAGATTCTGTATCGCATAATAGATTCTTCTTTGGGATTAGTCTGTAGTGTTGCCACAACAGATCCTGACACCAACCAGTATCAAGAATTTTTTGTGCAGATTTGAATGGTGTTAAAGGGACACTGTCACCTGGATTTGGAGGGAACAATCTTCAGCCATGGAGGCGGGGTTTTGGGGTTTTTGATTCACCCTTTCCTTACCCGCTGGCTGCATTATTGGATTGAAGTTCATTCTCTGTCCTCTGTAGTACATGCCTGCACCAGCAGCAATCTTGCCTTGCGCAGGTGTGTACTATGGAGGACAGAGAATGAACTTCAATCCAATATTACAGCCAGCATGCAGCCAGCGGGTAAGGAAAGGGTGAATCAAAAACCCCAAAACCCCGCCTCCATGGCTGAAGATTGTTCCCTCCAAATCCAGGTGACAGTGTCCCTTTAAGACTTAGTGTGATGCTCAGAAGTGAAGGGCAAAAAATGTTTAAGATCTGTCAGACGTCCCAAAAAAATATGAGTTTATCACCTTGCCAAAATCCCTTTGCTGGTCTGAATCTGGTGCGGATTTCCATTTTTAATTTCGGCCCTCCATTGCTGAAATATGTTTTTTTTCTACTGTCGCCAGACAAGCATGTGGTCCAAGATGGTGTTTCATTAATTTTTACTCTTGTGGTGTGCTGTTCTTCCCCCTTCACCACTTAGCAGCATGTGAAACTGGTTGAAAAGTGTGATCTGGCGAGACCGCCTTGCTTTGCGATACAATGATATAAGATAACTAACTTTGGTGCAGAGAAGTCACATTTGGAATAAGGAAATCTCCTAAGATCACTTGTTCAACCAGTTTCAGATACTGCCCAGCAGCGATTGGGCAGCGTCATAGAGGGAGATGGCTACACAAAAATGGAAAGCTGCAGATTCAAGGCAGCAGAGGGATGTTGACGAGGTAATAAACTCATTTGGCTCAGCTGGTTAATACACTGCTCAAATAGAGAACACTTAAACAACAGAATATAACTCCAAGTAAATCAAAGTTCTGTGAAATCAAACTGTCCACTTAGGCAGCAACACTGTTTGACAATCAATTTCACATGCTGTTGTGCAAATGGCATAAACAGATGGAAATTATTGGCAATTATCAAGACACACTCAATAAAGGAGTGGTTCTGCAGGTGGGGACCACAGACCACATCTCAGTACCAATGCTTTCTGGCTGATGTTTTGGTCACTTTTGAATGTTGGTTGTGCTTTCACACTCGTGGTAGCATGAGACAGACTCTACAACCCACACAAGTGGCTCAGGTAGTGCAGCTCACCCAGGATGGCACAGCAATTCAAGCTGTGGCAAGGTTAGCTGTATCTGGCATCGTAGTGTCCAGAAGTTGAAGGCGCTACCAGGAGACAGGCCAGTACACCAGGAAAGGTGGAGGGGGCCATAGGAGGGCAACAATCCAGCAGCAGGACCACTACCTTAGCCTTTATGCAAAGAGGAACAGAAGGAGCACTGCCAGAGCCCTGCAAAATGACATCCAGCAGGCCACAAATGTGCATGTGTCTGCACAAACGGTTAGAAACTGACTCCATGAGGATGGTCTGAGTGCCCAACATCCACAGATGGGGGTTTTGCTCACACCCCAACACCGTTAAGGACACTTGGCATTTGCCACAGAACACCAGAATTGGCAAATTCGCCACTGGCACCCTGTGCTCTTCACAGATGAAAGCAGGTTCACACTGAGCACATGTGACAGACGTGAAAGAGTCTGGAGACGCCGTGGAGAGGGATCTGCTGCCTGCAACATCCTTCAGCATGACTGGTTTGGCAGTGGGTCAGTAATGGTGTGAGGTGGCATTTCTTTGGAGGGCCGCAAAGCCCTCCATGTGCTCGCCAAAGATAGCCTGACTGCCATTAGGTACCGAGAAGAGATCCCCAGACCCCTTGTGAGACCATATGCTGGTGCGGTTGGCCCTTGGTTCCTCCTAAAGCAGCACAATGCAAGACCCCATGTGGCTGGAGTGTGTCAGCAGTTCCTACAAGATTAAGGCATTGAAGCTATGGACTGGCCCGCCCGTTCCCCAGACCTGAATCCGATTGAACACGTCTGGGACATCATGTCTCACACCATCCACCAACGTCACGTTGCACCACAGACTATCCAGGAGTTGGCAGATGCTTTAGTCCAGGGGTGGGAGGAGATCCCTCAGGAGACCATCTGCCACCTAGTCAGGAGCATGCCCAGGCATTGTAAGGAAGTCATACAGGCACATGGAGGCCACACACAAACTACTGAGCATCATTTCCTTGTCTTGAGGCATTTCCACTGAAGTTGGATCAGAGTGTAACTTCATTTTCCACTTTGATTTTGAGCATCATTCCAACTCCAGACCTCTGTGGGATATTAGTTGTGATTTACGTTAATCATTTTTAGGTTTTATTGTTCTTAACACATTCCATTATGTAATGAATAAATATTTACAACTGGAATATTTCATTCAGTGATATCTAGGATGTGGGATTTTAGTGTTCCCTTTTTTTTTTGAGCAGTGTATGAAGATTCCAGTATCAGGTATACACCAGCAATAATTCCCATAGTCCTGGTTAGAAAGAGGCTAAGGGTACCGTCACACTATAACATTTCGATCGCTACGACGGTACGATTTGTGACGTTCCAGCGATATCGTTACGATATCGCTGTGTCTGACACGCAGCAGCGATCAGGGATCCTGCTGAGAATCGTACGTCGTAGCAGATCGTATGGAACTTTCTTTCATCGCTGGATCTCCCGCTGTCATCGCTAGATCGGTGTGTGTGACACCGATCTAGCGATGCGATCCAGCGATGCGTTCGCTTGTAACCAGGGTAAACATCGGGTAACTAAGCGCAGGACCGCGCTTAGTTACCCGATGTTTACCCTGGTTACAAGCGTTAAACTAAAAAAAAACAAACAGCACATACTTACATTCTGGTGTCCGTCAGGTCCCTTGCAGTCTGCTTCCCGCACTGTGACTGCCGGCCGTAAAGTGAAAGCAGAGCACAGCGGCTGTGCTTTCACTTTACGGCCGGCAGTCACTGAGTGCGGGAAGCAGACTGCAAGGGACCTGACGGACACCAGAATGTAAGTATGTGCTGTTTGTTTTTTTTTAGTTTAACGCTTGTAACCAGGGTAAACATCGGGTAACTAAGCGCGGTCCTGCGCTTAGTTACCCGATGTTTACCCTGGTTACCCAGGGACCTCGGCATCGTTGGTCGCTGGAGAGCTGTCTGTGTGACAGCTCCCCAGCGACCACACTACGATTTACCTACGATCACGGCCAGGTCATATCGCTGGTCGTGATCGTAGGTAAATCGTATAGTGTGACGGCACCCTAAGGAACACTTCAACAATATATTATCAACATAATCTACTATGGTAAGTGCCATATAGATAAGAAGTGATAGTAAACAATATAGTGATAAAATAATATCTTTATTAAATAATCATATAAAAGATCAGTTAAAAAGGCGCTCGTCGGGCAAGGGGATCTTCAGCAGCAGCTGATTTCACTACACAGCTTCACAGCATCAGTCTCACAGCAGGTACTTCACTGAATATTTTGAACCTTTTTTCTTTTGGCTTGTAATAGACCTGCTTACCTACTGTGATCTGCTTGTACTTGTGATATCAAATATTTAGCTTCTATAGTCTATATAGCTCACATTTTTTGAGCATTCCATTATTTTTACTCTAATCTGGGCCTTTGTCTTATCCACTGTTTGAATAGGCGGTTATTTATTCATTTGCATTTGCCTATTTAGCACAAAATAGCAACATTTTATTGCCTGTTAAGTTTGCTCCCCTCCCTTTTTTCCCCCCCTTTCCCGTCCCTTTTTCCGCCAATCTTTGGATCTAAAGACTAATTTAAGCCCGGGTTATTTTCAATAGGGGTGTCTGCAATACATTCTGCCTCACTGTGCACTTTAATACCTGCTGCTGCTTCATTTTCCCCACCATTTTGAAGGCCCCATTTGCCCTGTCTTTTTAACTGATTTTTTAAATGATTGTTATTTAATAAAGATATTCTGTTAGCACTATATTGCTTCCTATCACTTCTTATCTATATGGCACTTACCATAGTAGATTATGTTGCTAATATACCAGCAATAATAAAGATTTGCAATAATATGTTTAATACGAAGGACAAATATTGCAAATATTGCATTCACACTCACTTGTAAGGTACAACACATCTCATTCATTTCCATACTCCACCCAAAATAGTATACAATTTGGAAAGTAATTAGCAAAGGAAGCTAGTTTGTGATGAATATGGATTTTGCTAATAAAATAAATATATATTTTGAATTCATACCCATTGCTTAAAAATAAATTTAGGATTTATTTCTATCGAAATATCTACCAAGCAGCATTCACAGCATTTCAAAGGCAGGGAGTTCTGTACATCAACTTGTCTAAAGTTTCAGCTCCAATTGCAGACCACTTATCTTCTAGAAACTCCCAACAGCAATTTTTTACTTATTACTTGCACATACATGTCAAATTCATCAATCCAAGAGGCGTTTAACTGGACCTGGATTGCCCTCAGGCGCCCTGCTGGAAATCCGTCATTACTAGATTCTCAAGGCTCTTGCTCAATAGATCCAACCAAATAGTAGGAGGTTTTCTGTAGATTTCATAGGTAACAGGTATCTAAAGGGGTAACGTTTCTCCTTGTGGAGAGTGCCACCTATTTGAAGTAACAATCCTAAAAGTTACAAGCGAAAGTGTGTTTCTTGTAGACAGGGACCGGATCGAATATCATTAGATTGTCCACATCTTACCTAACCTGTACTACCTCCCATTTAAAAAATACAGGAATCAGTCAAATTTCTTAATTCCATCTGTAGTATTAAATTATCCACCTTGGTGATAATTACTTTACAAAGCAGCTTATTAGGATTTGCAAGTATTGAAATTCTTCTCTGTATGTTCTATACAAGGTCATTAATTAACCCTTTCATGACCTTGGGATTTTCCGTTTTTCAGTTTCGTTTTTCCCTATCCGGGATCAGTGACCATAGAGCAGGGGTCCCCAACTCCAGTCCTCAAGGCCCACCAACAGGTCATGTTTTCAGGATTTCCTTTGCATTGCACAGGTGATGCAATTATTACCTGGGCAAGACTAAGGAAATCCTGAAAACGTGACATGTTGGTGGGCCTTGAGGACTGGAGTTGGGGACCCCTGCCATAGAGGTCTCAAGGACCTCTATGGTTACTCTGCAGAAGCATCGCTGACCCCCGATCATGTGACGGGGGTCAGCGATGCGCTCCTTTCCGGCCACCCGGCCGGAAGCGCCTGTTAAATGCCGCTGTCAGCGTTTGACAGGGGCATTTAACTAGTTAATAGCGGCAGGTGAATCGCGATTTCACCCGCCGCTATTGCGGGCACATGTCAGCTGTACAAAACAGCTGACAAGTCCCGGCTTTGATGCGGGCTCACCGCCGGAGCCCGCATCAAAGCCGGGGTTCTGACCTCGGATGTACTATCCCGTCCGAGGTCAGAAAGGGGTTAATACAGTGGGTGCGGAAAGTATTCAGACCCCTTTAAATTTTTCACTGTTTCATTGCAGCCATTTGGTAAATTCAAAAAAGTTAATTTTTTTCTTATTAATGTACACTCTCCACCCCATCTTGACTGATAAAAACTGAAATGTAGACATTTTTGCTAATTTATTAAAAAAAGAAAAACTGTAATATGACATGGTCATAAGTATTCAGACCCTTTACTCAGACACTCATATTTAAGTCACACGCTGTCCATTTCCTTGTGATCCTCCTTGAGATCGTTCTACTCCTTCATTGAAGTCCAGCTGTGTTTAATTAAACTGATAGGTGTATGCCTTTCCAAATCAAGTCCTATCTAAATAAGACCTCACAGCTTACAGTGCATGTCAGACCAAATGAGAATCATGTGGTCAAAGGAACTGGCCAAGGAACTCAGAGACAGAATTGTAGCAAGGTAGAGATCTGGGCAAGGTTACAACAGAATTTCTTCAGTACTCAAAAGGTTCCTAAGAGCACAGTGGCCTCCATAATACTTAAGTGAAAGACGTTTGGGACCACCAGAAGTCTTCCTAGACCTGGCCGTCCAGCCAAACTCCGCAATAGTGGAAGAGCCTTGGTGAGAGAGGTAAAGAAGAACCCAAAGATCACTGTGGCTGAGCTCCAGAGATGCAGTAGGGAGATGGGAGAAAATTCCACAAAGTCAACTATCACTGCAGCTCTCCACCAGTTGGGCCTTAAGCCCAAAAAAAAAAAAAAAAAAAAACACTTGAAGGACTCCCAGACTATGAGAAAATAAGATTCTCTGGTCTGATGAGACAAAGATAGACCTTTTTGGTGATAATTCTACGGCTAGGTTCCCATTGCGTTAATGGGACCGCGCTAACGGACAGCGTTGCACGGCGAAATTAACGCCGTGCAACGCGTCCATTAGCGTGCCCATTAACAGCAATGGGGACGCGCATCACTAGCGCGTGCCATTTTCGGCACGCGCTAGCGATGTGCCGGTGTTTTGTGGCGCGCCGCGGACGCGGCTTGCAGCGTCCGAGGCGCGCCCGCGGTCCGTTCCCCGCTCTCCCAGATCAAAGATCTGCGAGAGCGGGGACGTTTAACGCGACCCCTTTAAAACACATTGCGTTAGCGCAATCCGCTAGCGCTAGGCGCTAAACGGATTGCACTAACGCAATCTGAACCTAGCCTAAGCGGTATGTGTGGAGGAAACCAGGCAGTACTCATCACCACCCCAATAAAATCGCAACAGTGAAACATGGTGGTGGCAGCATCATGCTATGGGGGTGTTTTTCAGCTGCAGGGACAGGACGACTGGTTGTCATTGAAGGAAACGTGAATGCAGCCAAGTACAGAGATATCCTGGATGAAAACCTCTTCCAGCGTGCTCTGGACCTCAGACTTGGCCAAAGGTTCACCTTCGAAAAAGATAACAACCCTAAGCACACAGAGCTAAAATAACAAAGGAGTGGCTTCAGAACAACTCTGTGACCATTCTTGACTGGCCCAGCCAGAGCTCTGACCTAAACCCAATTGAGCATCTCTGGAGAGACCTGAAAATGGCTGTCCACCAACGTTCACCATCCAACCTGACGGAACTGGAGAGGATCTGCAAGGAAGAATGGCAGAGGATCCCCAAATCCAGGTGTGAAAAACTTGTTGCATCATTCCCAAGAAGATTTATGGCTGTACTAGCTCAAAAGGGTGCTTCTACTCAATACTGAGCAAAGAGTCTGCTTACAGTTGTGGCCAAAAGTATTGACACCCCTGCAATTCTGTCAGATAATACTCAGTTTCTTCCTGAAAATGATTGCAAACACAAATTATTTGGTATTATTATCTTCATTTAATTTGTCTTAAATGAAAAAACACAAAAAGAATTGTCCTAAAGCCAAATTGGATATAATTCCACACAAAACATAAAAAAGGGGGTGGACAAAAGTATTGGCAATGTTCGAAAAATCATGTGATGCTTCTCTAATTTGTGTAATTAACAGCACCTGTAACTTACCTGTGGCACCTAACAGGTGTTGGCAATAACTAAATCACACTTGCAGCCATTTGTCATGGATTAAAGTTGACTCAACCTCCGTCCTGTGTCCTTGTGTGTACCACATTGAGTATGGACAAAAGAAAGAAGACCAAAGAACTGTCTGAGGACTTGAGAAACCAAATTGTGAGGAAGCATGAGCAATCTTAAGGCTACAAGTCCATTTCCAAAGACCTGAATTAGACTGAGGGTGCCAATACTTTTGTCTGGCCCATTTTTGGAGTTTTGTGTGAAATGATCAATGTTTTGCTTTTTGCTTCATTCTCTTTTGTGTTTTTTTCATTTAAGACAAATTAAATGAAGATAATAATACCAAAGAATTTGTGTTTGCAATCATTTTCAGGAAGAAACTGAGTATTATCTGTGGGTGTCAATACTTTTGGCCACAACTGTATGACCATGTGATATTTCAGTTTTTCTTTTTTAATAAATTTGCAAATATTTCTACATTTCTGTATTTTTCAGTCAAGATGGGGTGGAGAGTGAACATTAATGAGAATTGTTTTAAATTTACCAAATGGCTGCAATGAATGAGTGAATGATTAAAAGGAGTCTAAATACAAAAAACGACCCCTCTGGTATACCAATTTGGCCTTGGGTCATTCAGACCCATACATGTGTTCTGTTTTCCTGCTTCCAACAGCTTCTCTCTAAGAACTGTTTTTTTGCTACTTAATGCATTCCAAACCTTGACAACCATCATTTTCATGAGATAATCAATGTTATTAACTTCACCTATCAGTGGTTATGCATTATCTGTGCACATGTTTCCACTAACACTTTAGATGTGACCTACCTCAAATTGATCTTTCCAAGAGTAGTTGAATGACAATATGATATCAACATCCCTCTCTGCCTGTAGCACCAGTGGGAAAGGAGAATTTATAGAGAATCCTCCATCCACAAGGTATAAATTTTCCTCCATTGGGGTTAAATGGTTGGGGAAAGCATCCAAGTGATTTCCTGAGAGATGTACAGCACATACACATGATTGTTTAAGACAAATGGAAACTCAACAGGTACATAGACATAAATCATTAAAAAAAATCACCATGATCTTTACCGATGTATATAAAAACTCCATTTTACCTTTCCATGCCACAAACTCTCTTACTCCCATATAGTCTTTATAAAGGTAGAGGCCTCTTGTAAAGTTATATATTTCTCCAACAGTGAAACGGGACTTAAAAAAATCCTGAAAGATGTTTGACACAATCCCTCCTGGCATGACCAAACGAGTCTCTAAACGGTTTGGATCACGAAAGTGAAATTTTCTGCAATCATCTAGAGTGAAAGGGAGAAAAATGAATGTGTGTTACCGCATTTCTGCAAAACTTTACAGTACAAGACAGGAGTGTGTGTTTTAACCCCTTTCTGACATTAGACGTGGGGTGGGCCCCTATGACCACCGACGGGATAGTACGTCATACGCGATCGGCCGCGCGGGCGATCGCGGCCGGGTGTCAGCTGCCTATCGCAGCTGACATCCGGCACTATGTGCCAGGAGCAGTCACGGACCGCTCCCGGCACATTAACCCCCGGCACACCGCGATAAAACATGATCGCGGTGTGCCGGCCGTACAGGGAAGCATCGCGCAGGGACTATAAGTTTTTTATTTTTTTGCTGATGCTGTATGGCGGCTCGTTTTTTGCGGGACAAGATGACGTTTTCAGCAGTACCATGGTTATTTATATCAGTCTTTTTGATTGCGTGTTATTCCACTTCTTGTTTGGCGGTATGATAATAAAGCGTTGTTTTTTGCCTCTTTTTCTTATGGTGTTTACTGAAGGGGTTAACTAGTGGGCCAGTTTTATAGGTCGGGTCATTATGGACGCAGCGATACTAAATATGTGTACCGTACTTTTATTGTTTGTTTGTTTTTTTATTTAGATACAGAAATGTATTTATGGGAATAATATATATATATATTTTTCATTATTTAGGAATTTATTTTTCTACACATTTGGAATTTTTTTTTTTTTACTTTTTTACTTTGTCCCAGGGGGGACATCACAGATCGTTGATCTGACAGATTGCACAGCACTCTGTCAGATCAGCGATCTGAGTTAGAGCACTGCAGGCTTTAGAGCACTGCAGGCTTACCAAGCGCCTGCTCTGAGCAGGCACTTGGTAAGCCACCTCCCTCCCTGCAGGACCCGGATGCCGTGGCCATTTTGGATCCGGGCCTGCTGCAGGGAGGGAGGTAAGGAGACCCTCGCAGCAACGCGATCACATCGCGTTGCTGCGGGGGTCTCAGGGAAGCCCGCAGGGAGCCCCTTCCTGCGCGATGCTTCCCTGTACTGCCGGCACACCGCGATCATGTTTGATCGCGGTGTGCCGGGGGTTAATGTGCCGGGGGCGGTCCGTGACTGCTCCTGGCATATAGTGCCGGATGTCAGCTGCGATAGGCAGCTGACACCCGGCCGCGATCAGCCGCGCTCCCTCCGTGAGCACGGCCGATCGCGTATGACGTACTATCCCGTCGGTGGGCATACGGGCCCACCCCACCTCGACGGGATAGTACGTCAGATGTCAGAAAAGGGTTAAAAAAAGGAGGAATATTTTCTTTCAATCGTTAACTTTTTAAGGCAACCATTTTCCTATTGGACAACATATCTGAGAAGGCTTAAGATGTTAATGTGTAAGCCAGCGATGGAGCATTAATAAATATCGAGCTGGGGTAAGCCCAACTGTCAAATTTAAAAGCACTGAACGAGCGAGTCTCATCCTATTTACAGAAGAAACTATTGTGACTTGCGCGTCGAGAACAATAGCAGACTATGCACACGGAACGATCTAACATAGTTCATTCACTGAGCATCTGAAGCCTTGGAGTCTGTAAAAGGGCTACTAATGACCACCAAGCATGTTGACAGTCATATATAATGCTCTTCATTGCGAAAGGTAAGAAATGCACGCAAAAAAATTGTGCAAATTATCAGCAGGAGATGTAGGCAACAAAATAGTATTTTAAATGGCAAACAACAACTCCAATGAGAGAGAAATTACAAACTAGAGAAACGTTCCATGCTTAAATATAACAATTTATTAACACATACAACCCCTGGCAAAAATTATGGAATCACCGGCCATAGAGGCTGTTCATTCAGATGTTTAATTTTGTAAAAAAAAAAAAGCAGATCACAGACATGGCACAAAACTAAAGTCATTTCAAATGGAAACTTTCTGGCTTTAAGAAACGCTAAAAGAAATCAAGAACAAAAAATGTGGTAGTCATTACTGGCTACTTTTTTTAACCAAGCATAGGGGAAAAATTATGGAATCACTCAATTCTGAGGAAAAAATTATGGAATCATAAACAAACAAAAAACCACTCCAACACATCACTAGAATTTTGTTGCACCACCTCTGGCTTTTATAACAGCTTGCAGTCTCTGAGGCATGGACTTAATGAGTGTCAAACAGTACTCTTCATCAATCTGGCTCCAACCTTCTCTGATTGCTGTAGCCAGATCAGCTTTGCAGGTTGGAGCCTTGTCATGGACCATTTTCTTTAACTTCCACCAAAGATTTTCAATTGGATTGAGATCCGGACTATTTGCAGGCCATAGACTAAGATTCACCGCACACCCTTAGTGGAATATCTTTCAGAAATTAATTATTCAATATGCACAAAATAAATCAGATAGCATATTTACACTGGAAAAATGATATGCGACACAGATTACTGATGTTTCAACCCCTCCCGAGTTTTGCTCATTTTGTTTCTTGTAGGTTTTGGATGGTTTATGGCATATGTGAACATGCGTTTTTGTGATGCATGTATACCAGCTTAGACCAAGCTAAATTTTTGTGCTTTTTCTCTGTATTTTTGCATTATGTGCAAGCTGGGGTGTGGCCTCTCTCTCCTGAGCTGGAAATAACATTTAAAGGCTTCCCCAGACTGGTGTCCATAGGTCAGGACGCAGTCCTTTTGTCTGCCCTTATTCACACACAGAGGTCAATTCTGACACATGGTAAGGTTTTTAACCCCTTTCCGACATAATCGTATGCTGATGTCGGACTCCCTCCCTTTGATGTGGGCTCTGGCGGTGAGCCCACATCTCTCCGGGGACATGTCAGCTGCTTTGAACAGCTGACATGTGCCCGCAATAGCCGCAGGTGGAATCGCGATCCACCCGCGGCGCGGCTATTAAGTTAAATGCCACTGTCAAACGCTGAAAGGCATTTAACAAGCACTTCCGGCAATCGCGCCGGAAATACGCACATCGATGACCCTATCACGTGATAGCGGGTCACCGATGTGTTGGCATGACAACCGGAGGTCTCCTGGAGACCTCTATGGTTGTCAGTGTCGGTTTGCTGTGAGCGCTTCCCAGTGGTCGGCGCTCATAGCAAGTGAGTAAATCTGCTATATAGAGGCAATCTGATCATCGCATCTATGTAGCAGAGACGATCGGGTTGTGGCAGCTTCTAGTCTCCTATGCAGACTACTGAAGCATGCCAAAAGTAAAAAGAAAATATTTTTAAAAATATAAAAAAATAAAAATATAAAAAGTTAAAATCATCCCCCTTTCGCCTCATTCAAAATCAAACAAAAATAAAATCAAATATACACATATTTAATATCGCCGTGTTCAGAATCGCCCGATCTACAAAAAAAAATGGATTAACCTGATCGTTAAATGTTGTAGTGAGAAAAAAAGGAAAAATGCCAGAATAACATTTTTTTGGTCGCCGCGACATTGCATTAAAATGCAATAATGGGCGATCAAAAGATCGTATCTGCACCAAAATAGTGTTAAAAACGTCAGCTCGCCATGCAAAAAATAAGCCTTCACCCGACCCTGATATCACGAAAAATTGAGACGCTATTGGTATTGGAAAATGGCGCCATTTTTTTTTAACCAAGTTTGGAAGGGACGGTCAGATTTAAAAAAACTGACCGTCACATCCAAACATAGAATAAGTGCGAACAGGTGCTGAACCTAGAGTCACCAACTCATATACAGTCAAACAAATAAGGCAGCACACTGCAGCGCCAAAACATGCAAACATGAAACATGAAAATTGAACTGCATTACTGCATTAGAAATATGAAAAAATGAGAGCGTCCAGCGCATAAATTGGCCAATTCATGTGTACCTGGTAGCCACATTAAGGCATCTCTCGTATACCAGGACCCAGACATTCCTTTCCTCGCTGAGAATAAACGTCTTCATCTGAATGGGAACCTACTGTGAATCCTCTTTTTAGACTATAATCTCTCTCTCTCTCTCTCTCTCTGGAGGGGTAATGGTCCTGCTGCGATTAAAACACCCATGGCTAAAAGGCAGAGTTGCTCAGTCAGAAGGCCAAACAACACAAATTTAAAAAAAAACTGACCGGAAGTGATGATCAGTCTTTTGATACTTGTATTAATATAAATGCAGACATAAAAGTATCAAAAATGAATCTTCATAAACAGGCTCATACCCTTAATAATGAAGCAGACTGCAAGATTACCAAAAGAAAAACAGTCCCCAACTCAAGTGTTCAGTATGTTGCTTCCTCAGGAGGTCCCTCTGGGCATAACATTCATATAACTTGCCATGGCTGAGTGTCCATAGTTGGGCCCCGATCCTTCTTGGCCCTTATTCACATTGAGGAAATTTTTTAACACATGGCAAGGGTCACGGATTTACCACGACGTAGAGGAGCCAGAAGAGTGAAGCGTCTGATTTCTCCTACTTCTGCACTGATTAGAAGCACTTCACCTTCATATTAAACAGTGCAGATTGCACTGAGCAGGTTAATCTGCTCAGTTGAGAGCATTTGGATACTTTCTTGCATTAAGGCTCTCAGCTGTTCAGTTTGCCACTCCCGGCTCCTATGTATTCTGGACCCTGGCTAGCACTCATTGCCAGAGCCAGCTTCATGCTACATGGTTACGAGTGGTTTGTGATTATTGTTTGAGAAGGTGTTTGGTGGATTTATCTGAGACTGTTGCTAGGTTTTGATGGTGTGCCAATTCCATTCCTTCTCCTACCTTGGTTTTACCCCATCCTCCACTCCCCAGTGTTTACTAAGGTTTGTATGAGCATATTTGTATAATTGCTATTTTCCTTTATCCCTGTTTGTATTACCTTGCTGGTCTGGTTGGTGTATTACAGTACAGTACTATTCCCCTCTTCCTTGGGTGGAGGAAGGGTACAGACTGAGTCCAGATTCATGTGTTAAGTCAAGGTACATGGCCTGGCATCTTCACCATTAGAAGTAATTCGAGGAACAGGGAGAGCAGTGCACCCCTAGAGTTAGGGACAGGGAAGGAGACCCTGGTCACTCGAAAACAGAGTGGTGACAGTAAGGTTTTAATATTAGAGGTTTGTACACCTTGTACAGGTGGGATGGCTTTTTCTTTTTTTTTTGTTTAAATCAAAAACAGTGTTTACTATGTACCCTATTTTATTGATATGCACCTTTTTGTTTTCCTTACTTAAATAAAGGTATATATTCATTTTGTAACTATGTTGGGTTTTGTTTAATGGACAGTGTGAACATGCTCCTACATGTTGCATGTATACTATCTTATACTCCAGCTAATTTCTTTCGGTTTTGTGTTAAATATAGCATTGCTTAAAATATTCTACCTCATACAGAACTGCTTCATTGCTTATTTTAAAATCTTTGGAGTAGAAAAAAATTTGTATTTGTATATGTATAATAAAGACTTAATCATTCCGTACCTATTACCCTGATAACATCAGTAAACGAATTAAACCAGCGTATTCCTGTGCCAGATGTCTTGGCCCAAATCTCATCAAGGTTGGCCGCAAAAACACTGCCCCAGACACCTGGAGAAAAAGTGAATAAAAGCACCCAAAAAAAATCATGTTCAGTAAGTCCAATGAGGCAAAATGGTCTTAAGAGACTATAATAAAAGTGAAACAACGTTCATAAACAGGGTAAATTACATAAATTTTTCAGAATCTATACACTTAATTAATTTTGTAATCTAACCTCTGGGCAGCACCAACCACAGCGTCCCGGACACTGATCAGAGAAGTCACTGTTTTTTTCATCATAAATCTACCATTTAAGAAGGGCCCACAAGTAGAGATGGAAGAACCCAAACAGTAAAGTTCAGCGCCTGTACTGAACACCTACTGTTCAGGCACAGACTCCGAACACTGACTTCACCAGGAAGTCAGTGTTACTGTTCGGGTTCGCCCCTTTCCCCCGAACACCAAGCAAACACTGCCTTTGATCGGTGATAAAATCATTACTGTCGGTCAGACAGCCGTGGATCCCACGTTGTCAAATGACAGCGTGAGCCCGCAGCTGTGATCGGAGGTAAAAAGTTTGCTACTGGTCAATGGCATTGGCTCATGGGACTACTGGGACAATATCCATGGCCCCTTATCAGCCTAAGAATACCAGCCTCTAGTTGTCTGCATTATATTGGCTGGTTGTTTAAAATTGGTTTGGACCCCATACCGGTTTTTTAAATTATTGAAATAATTTTAAAAAATTAAAACAGCGTGGGGACCCCACTTATTCTTGATAACCAACCTTACTAAATCTGACAGCTGAGGGTTGTAGCCTGCAGCTGTCAGTTTTGTCTGCTGGTTCTCAAAAATACAGGGGAACTCACATTTTTTTTTAAATTATTTATTTAGAGCGCAGGTGCTGACTGATGAATACTCCCATCAATCGTGCCTGCTCTCGCTGTTATTAGCGGTAGCAGCTGTAGGCTGATGTGATTAGTAGTCCCATCAGCAAACACCGGTACATAAGTACACATCACCTGTTCTGCTTCATCCAATAAGCATTCAAGTTTATAAAGCTCATATTTGGAAAATCTGCATAGAAATTATGATATGGCCAAAATACTGTATTCTCTTATAACTGTGCACACAATGTAGATCAGAATTGGTTAAACTACAGTATATACCCCCCTTAAAAAAAAGCCTTTAAAGATTTACCATATGTATTTTCCTTTGTAAATATTAATTCTAGTTTATTACAAGAAATATATGGATGGAACATGGATTTCAACTACAAACAAGTAAAAGCGGCCCAACTCAACTTGGCATGAGTAAAGCAAAGAGTCAACGTATATCTATACTTTAGAGGACATGTGCATTCCTCCTGTTCTTACCTTGTAAAAAGCAAATCTTCGGTTCTTTTCTTCTGTGGATGAGATGTCCCATAAAGAACTCGCTACCAAAATCTTCAGTTCGAATAAATGCTCCATATTTTCGAAATCCAATTTCATGAGGGGTAAATTCACACCATTCTAACATAGTAAGAAAGAGAATTTCTAATAGAAAACTAAAATTTAAAGTGGCCATGTTCACAGAATATGAAGGCAAAGATGGGTAAGTCTCAGATTTATGCGGTTCCACTCACTTGACCACTAACCCCAATCACAAGCAACTACAGTCAGGAGAATGAGGAACATCTACGGTATTTGGCGGACGAGTATGGCTCCATTTTAAGAACATCTATATGATTTTTTTTTTAACATATTAAACAACATCTTTAAATTTAAGAATTATATCCAATTGTTAGAAGAAATTCTTAAGGACAACCGAAAGGTGGATATAATATACAGCTTGATAGACATAGGAATTAAGGGCCAGATTTAGCAATTATTTTTTAAGTCTACTTTCTTTTCTTGTGATATTCATGGATGTTTTTTGTGCAAAATTCTTCAAAATGGGGTATATGGTTCATGTTTGTTTGTGCAAAATAAAAAATGCTCTATGTTTAATTTTAACCCGTTTTGCGGTTTTCTTTAGCACGAAAAGTCACGTACTCCTACAAAATCCATGCCATTATCTGGCATGCTTACAATTATTTCAGTGGACTATAGAGTACATTTCAGCTAAATCTGTGACTTTTTAAAAAGTCGCAATTGATGAATCAGCCACATGAGCGCCTATCAAATAGAGTTTTAAAAAGGTGCAAGTTAAAAGAGTGAAAAAAAAAAAACACCAAAAACTAGACCTTTTTCCCCCAGTTTTTACTGCAGTAAAACACCTTCAAATGGGAGGAGCACACCACTTATTGAAATTGGCACACCTTTCAACTGCCATGCGCCTCCACCAGAAATGTTACTCTAGTCAGGAAGTGGAATAAATTTATAACAAAATTTACGGCACCAGAGTGGCATAAATTTTGGTAACTTAGACCAGCGGGCATAGCCATGCCTGCCTATTTTGACTAAGCTGACCAGGACGGACATAAAAAAGCCAATGGTTGCAACATATTTGCAACTTATGCAACTTTAGGTGCTGTGTCACTCTTTTTGGTATTATCAGTGCATCATTTTTAGATCACTTCTATATAATCACGGGCACGTCATATGATTCTATTGTCTGGACATAATGTGATGCACTATTAGTGTCCCGGTTTATAAATTTCGATTTGTTATAGATATTTGATCAAGCGCTGATTTATACAAATTAATGCCATATAGATGTTATTTTAGTCTTGCCTGCCCAGGGTGGTGCCACCCTAACCTTTTTGACTCCATTTTCAAGCACCATTGGCTGTTATGAATAAAGGTTTTTCTATTTTTGTTCAACATACGCTTTTTTGGTTATATGTTTGAGATGACTACATAAGCAGAGCACCACATAAAGAACTCCCCCCACACATGTTGCCCCGAAGCACGAGTCTCTAACTGAAAACTGAAAATAAAAATTAAACCACCACAAGACGGATTTAATCAACCAAGGTATCACTTTAATCAGAATATCGGCGCCAACCTAACACTGTCTGTAAGTTACTCAGCACAATCCTACTGACAGGTTCCCTTTAATGAATAAGTGTATGTGCCCACGATCCGTAATTGCTGTGGGTTTGACACTGCATACTTATGTAGCGTCATAGTTGATGGGATGTCAAGAAATCCCATGCCCACTAAGAGTCCCCAGACACCCGTGTTGATGGACACGCTGTGCATCTCTCCAGACTGCGGCATGTCAATTTCTCTTGCGGATTCACCCATAGAATGTACTGAACACAGTGAATCCGCGCGGCTCAGTGAACACATGTGGATTTACCTATGTTCAATAAAGGGCAGCGCTTTGGACACAATGAACATAATTCCGGATCATATGCACCCAGCCTTAGAGGCACTTTACTCCAGTGGTCCCATTCATTAAGACTCTCATGCACAACGTCAGTCTTAAAATTAGCACGACCATAAAATTTTTTATTATATTATATATATTATATATTACAGTCATATTATATAGCACTGTGTATTTTTTGGATTATAAGATGTACTTTTTTTCCTCCAAAAATGCGAAAGAAAATGGGGGGTGGGGTGTCTTATAGTTCAGATGTACATGCTCTGGCAGTGGATTTGGAGGTAGGGGAGCAGCAGCGAAAGAGCAGCAGGTCACAGGAGGCAGGAGCCGGCAGCTGCAGCTAACTCATGTGCCCGCTGCTAAAGAGAAATGAATATTCACTGGTCTATAATAGCGGACACAGTGTTAGCCACAGCCTCCAGCTTCCTGCATCTGTCAGGTGTTCACGTGTGCCCGCTGCTAAAGGGAATGAATATTCACTGCATTCCACACCCATGGGAGTGGAAAGCAGTGAATATTAATTTCTCTATAATAGTGGACACTATATAGCCTCAGCAGCCAGCTTTCTGCAGCTGCCGGGGGTTCGTGTGTGCCAGCTACTTAAGGGAATGAATATTCACTGCTCTCCACTCCCATATGTGTGGAATGGAGTGAATATTCATTTCCTTTAGTAGGGGGCACACAAACACCCAGCAGATGCAGGAAGCAGGCGGCTGCGGCTAACACTGTGCCCGCTATTAAAGAGCAATGAATATTCACTGCTCTCCACATACATAGTCCCGGTGTAGGGAGTAGTGAGTATTCTGGCAGCTAACCACGGCTTGTTAGCAGTGCATGATGTCACTGCCATATGGTGCTTACAAGTATAAATCAGCTGCTGTCAGGGCAATAAGAAGCTGTGAGGGAGCACAGGAAGGTAAGTATAACAGTTTATGTTTTACAATGGGGGCCATGCATACCAGGACAGATATTGGGATCCTGCATACCAGGATAGGGATGAGGGGGTCATGCATACCAGGATAGGGGTTGAGGGGGCCATGCATAATAGGATCGGGATGAAGGGACCATACATACCAGGATCGGGATAAAGGGGCCATGCATTCAAGGATAGGGATGAGGGGGCCATGCATACCAGGATAGGGATGAGTGGGCCATGCATACCAGGATAGGGTTAAAGAGGCATACCAGGATAAGGATGAGGGGGCCATGCATACCAGGATAGGAATGGGGGCCATACATAGCAGGAAAGAGATGAGGGAGGCTATGCATACCAGGATAGGGATGAGGGGACCATATATACCAGGATAGGGGATATTAGTACAGAATTGACCACATTATTTGCTTAATTTTTTTTCTAATTTACTCCGCTAAAACCTAGGTGCGTCTTATGGTCTGGTGCGTAATAGTCCGAAAAATATGGTACTTACAATTGCTCATTTTGCCTTTCTACCCAGTTAATTTTTCTCTTTTTCATTAGGCCTATGATATCACGTGATTAAAAAGTGACTAGCTGAATCCTTCTAAACTCTATGTAGAAACAGGAAGTCTTTTCCCTGAATGAGTCATTTCCCTCTTTAACTCCTGA
The DNA here is from genome assembly GCF_032444005.1 of Ranitomeya imitator. Classification (NCBI taxonomy): domain Eukaryota; kingdom Metazoa; phylum Chordata; class Amphibia; order Anura; family Dendrobatidae; genus Ranitomeya; species Ranitomeya imitator. The sequence continues at coordinate 694,361,838 of NC_091282.1, read as the reverse complement.
CCTAGTTGCTCCGCCTCCCTCTGCCAGGGACTTTTGCAGTGATGATTCACACAGGGAAAATTGTCCTCCTGTTTCTATATAGAGCTTAGTAGAACTCAGCTAGTCTATTTTTAATCAAGTGATGCCAAAGACCTAATGGAAAAGAGAAAAATATACTGGGTAGAAAAGCAAAATAAGCAATTGTTAGTACACAGTGCTGTATAATATAATGACTGCAACATTTTAAGAAGATAAATTTGATGAGAGTGCTTCTTTAAGGAATAAAGCTCTTTTGACTTGTAGGAAATTGATGGCTGCAAGACAAACTGATTTTGGTGCACATAGAAGTCTCTTATGTTAGGAATTCTGATTCTTATGCTTGGTCACTTGCCATCCACACTTTTTGGAGTGGGCAGTTCCTCATCTTCAACATTTTGCCATCACTATAGGTGCTGTAACTTATTTTCCCCTCACTACCTAGTATGCATTACAGCTGCTATTGTAATCCAAGGGATAAAGTTTCACCTTGCGGAGAGTAACATTTCAAGCATGACATGCCAAGGTGAGGAGACTTAAGCCTTGCAAAGCTTCTCTGGGCAATATGCAAAATTGTTTCTTCAGAGAGTAAGAACTAAAACTCTAGTGCCACCTATTGGAAGAAGCAATCCTAAATGACAATATTGACCCTCTAATGAGCCTTGTGGTCAGATGCGAGGGGCAGTACCCTGAAATAATGTCTGCAAATTGAGATTCTGATTTTGACTATTATCGTAAGTTATATGGTAAGAGTCAGTAGTGACTTTTTAGGATTGCTACTTCCAATAGGTGGCACTAGAGTTCTAGTCCTATTCCTCTCAATTTGCAGACATAGTGATAGGGAATCTAGACTGTGAGCCCCATCAGGGACAGTGATAATGTCCAACGCGCTGAAAATAAGATAGCGCTATATAAGCAATGCATACTAAATAATAACTTGCCCCCATTATTTATAATCTCTGCTGCTAGAGAAAGGTTTCATCATTTAACAACCAGGAGTCGACAGCAAGTTAGGCAGAACATTTGAGTTTTGTTTTTGTTTTTTTTAAAAACCATCTAACCAGAAAGAATATGCAAGGTTGCCAAAAATCCTTTACCTGCAAAGTCTCCACCACTGATATTAACTCTGACATTTACTCCAGCATAGATGGGATAAGGATTCTGACCCCTGCACACACCGTCCTGCTGGTCTGAGAGTTTCGCTGGATTATCCTGGAATACAAGGAAAATGGGATGTAAATGCATTGCTTCCGACATAATAATGTGCACTGTCTATCGCAACTACAGCAATATAAATTAAGAAGCTGTACTTTGCCCATGTGAACAGCGCCTTATTTTGAAGGAAAATTACTTATTTGCTAAAGCAAACTGGGTCAAGAATGGAATAAGATCACTTTGGAAAAAGGCTAGGGCTAGAGGAGACATGGGGATTGTGATGTCGCTTGGCAAGATTGCATCTAATGACTTTCTACAGTGCTGTACACCACATGCAAGCTTCTGCAACAAGCGGCCTATTAAGACTGCAACAGAGTCAGAAATGTTTCTAAGCATGTCAGATTTTCTTATGCAGCAAAATAAAAATTGCAGCTCTAGAATAGTAATGTAACAGCACGTTGCAAACAAGTTGCACAAACTAACTTGACTGAGAATTGCTGTTGAACAACGGATACGGTCATGTAGCCCACAGCCTCCAGGTGAGAAACCTTGGCTTCCGGGAGTTGGTACAGAAAGCCTTGTTACAGTATAAGAAACACAAATCAGTACAGAAGTTGTGGAACAAATGTAGATTCAATGAAAAGATTTAGATTGTTTTCTGAAATAGTGTAAAGCTAGGTATAAAATCCTCAGCACACCGCTGTCATTACTGGTCGCCTCCCGGCATGTGCAAATTGTCTCAGGGCATAGCTAAATATATTTTCATGGAGCATTAATTTTACATAATTCAGAACTTTTTTCTTCTAGGGAAAGTCACTGTTTAAAGAATAACTGTGGTTTTAATTTTTATTTCATCAATAGCACACATGAAAAGAAGCACCTTTGTAATATATTTTAATCAGTAAAATTTGCTTCTTCCTCTGCCAAAATTGGCCAACAAAATTCTAAATTCGGAGATAAAAATCTGTATTAATTGAAGATAGACTTTCCCAGTTGCTTATTTTCACGTATATTATTGATTTATGAAATAAAAATTAAAAGCGACGGTTACTCTTTAAGGAGGCAAAGTTAATTATGACTGGGAGCAATATTTACTGTATAAAATAAGAAAATAGGATATACATACCCATTTAGGGTTGTGTCCCAGATTTTCTCCATGGTCTTCAGTTTACACTCACTGCAGATATATCACAGCCCGTATTTCTCAACATGAACAATTGCTGGTTTCAGCAGTTTCGTGAGGTATTCCGCTGAGGCCAATGATTGGCTGCAGCATAACCTGGGCTATATAGGCTGGGACATCTGAAGCCAATGTTAACAAAAGGCCAGCGGGGAAGATTCTGGACGTAGTGAGTATATCTTCATTTCTAAAAGTCGCAGTTCTGCTACCTGTGGACAGATATTAACTCAGACAACCCCTAAAAACAACTCACCGTGTGTTCTGTCATTAAGAATTCTTCATTTTATTGGTTTTCACATTTCATCTTTTCTCGAGGCATAGCTTTTATTATTACCATACGTAGCTCTTTGCAATAAATAGAACAAACTGGATAAAAAATAAGGTTGTGAAACCTGGCAATATTGTACCTTCTGGTGAAGAAAATACTCCAACACAAGACCCCACACGTCGCTGAAATTGACTTTGTGTCCATCTCGCTCCAAGGCCATCAGCTCTTGAGTACAGTGTTTAATCCTTTCTGCAGAAAATGCCCCAGCCTTGATGGATGTCATAGATCTCCGTGCCCTGTTTATAGGTTCCTTAAGATCTTTACTCGACCAATCAGGATCTTCATAAAGTGTGGACATACACCTAATATGAACAGTAAGTAAATTATGGAAAATATTTTTACAAAGTTTTTATTATTAGACAGTTACATTTTACATATAGCAATTACAGCAGGTGCTTAAAAGTGTGTGAACCCTTCAGAATATACCATGTTTATGCATGTGTTATGAAGATGAGACTATGACAGATACCTAATCTTTATATAAAACAGGTAGCCGACTCAGACCCGATTGGCCTCCTATTGATTTAAAACAAATGATCTCCTAAATTGTAAAGGTTTCACAAAATTCAAGCAACAATATATAGATTTAAATATAGTTTTAAGGAGTTTTACGAACGTATATTCAAAATTTGCAATAATTCCATTTTTTCCTCTATTTGGTCACCAACAAATGTCAAGGGGAACCAGACTAGGTGCTGAGGTAGTTGTGTACATATAGAAAACCTATGAAAGGGAACACATGACATTTGCAATTATTCAGCCAATCTGGGGACAGGATGGGAAAATGAAACATGCTAATGCTTTATGTGTCTTTCATTTACTCCAGAAACCATATTTACAGAATACCCAGGAAAATATATTACTATCATACCATGTAGATCCAGATACCCCAGATAAGTAAGTGATGCTATCCAGTAGCTTCAGATCCTGTAGGCCTTTTAGACTGCCGTAGAATGAAGTCATTGCTCTTGCTCCCCCACCAGAACCTAGAACTGCAACTACAGGAACCTGTTCAAAAATCAAAATGGTTTATGAATGACACTGTTGCATAGATTTTTCTATTTGTTTTGCATGTGTCAATAGTACAACTAATTCAGAAAAAAATGTTAAGATACAGTTACATCCATATATATTTGGACAAAGACAACATTTTTCTAATTTTGGTTATAGACATTACCACAATGAATTTTAAACAAAACAATTCAGATGCAGTTGAAGTTCAGATTTTCAGCTTTCATTTGAGGGTATCCACATTAAAATTGGATGAAGGGTTTAGGAGTTTCTGCTCCTTAACATGTGCCACCCTGTTTTTAAAGGGACCAAAAGTAATTGGACAGATTAAATAATTTTAAATAAAATGTTAATTTCTAGTACTTGGTAGAAAACCCTTTGTTTGCAATGACTGCCTGAAGTCTTGAACTCATGGACATCACCAGACGCTGTGTTTCCAAGTCTTTCAGTCAGTTAATAAAATTGCAGACACTTCTCCAGACATTCCAAACATCATGGATGCAATAGAAAAGTAATCTTTAAATGAAACTCGCATTTGGTGGGATCATACTACCCTTGAAAATTATCCAGAACAGGACATTATCCCTAGAGGATTACGAATTAAGAAAATTCCCACTACAGTATATAATGATGACTTCATAAATTAATGGAACATGGTATTGTCAACATGTTCCAAACATTTAATGCCACTCATAGTCAAATATGAGAATGAGGAGTTGTCTGTTATTAAAACTAGTTTGGATAAAGACCTTTTGTCACTTAAATCTTCAGTCACTAACTTAGAATTTGAAGACTTCCAAAAAGACCTTAAATCTAAATGACATGCCCTAGAAGAATCTATAACTACCGTCAAAAAAACGGAAATTCAATAGGGATGTGTTTGATTATACAAATAATCAGGTCAACGAGTGGGGTAGATGGGAAAGGCAACCGATCACAGCTAGATCTATTTTGAAAAAACGGAACCACACTTTTTCCTCTCTCTCTTCTGTGAATCGGAATCAAGTGACTTTCTTCATCTGATCCAGAATTGTCTGATGTTTCCGGGGATTCTTCTAAGGCCGGGATCACACATGCGAGAAACACGTCCGTGTCTCACATGTGAAATCCAAGCCCTGGTGCCGGCACTGTGGAGCGGAGCATGCGGCCGCATAGCAACACATGGAGCCCCGCATGCTCCGCTCTGGAGTGCCAACGCCAGAGCTTGAATTTCACATGCGAGACACGGACGTGCTTCTCGCATGTGTGATCCCAGCCTCACTGTGATGTTAATACACAACAATTGACTACACTTTCTAAGAACCAATCAAGCTACTATCGCAAACCCAGACCAAATAAGGCTAGGGTCACATTGCGTTAGGGCAGTCCGTTTAGCGCATAGTGCTACGGACTGCGCTAACGCAATGTCCCAAAAGGGATCGCATTAGCCGATCCCGCTAGCGCAAATCCCCGATCTGCGCTAGTGAGGAACAGACTGTGAACGCTGCAAGCAGCGTTATGCCGCGGTGTAACGTAGCCCGTTAAACGTACCGCCATAACGCAGTGTGACCCTAGCCTTATTCTGGTTATTTAAAAAACGCTTCAAAAAATGCTCCAAAAAACGTAACAGAAGGGGCGGTAGAAAACATCACAAACGCTCCTTCTATATTTCAGAATCGACTGAGGAGTTACAACAGGACCCCCCAGTTAGATGTCGTAAATTTATCCTCTTTTAGTTTTTCGGACATGGAAATTAAACTACTGTCCCGAGGATTGAATTTTGTTCCTACCAAATACTGATCTTGACATATTCTCTACATTAAAGGACATAAATAAATTTGTCAGAGACTTAACAGTGAAGAAACATTTTTTTATGGAAGAAGAAGCATCTGTTCTCTCCTTGTTTCCTAACATCAATGAATTTGCCAGCAAGGATTTTTCTGAACAAAATGGGCTTTTGTGCCTTATGGACTTAGACACTGAAAACGTATTACCTCAGAATATTGACACAATTTCTTCTTTCACAACTAAAAATCCAACTTTTTACCCAGTTCACACACGAACCGAGCCCATGGACCGTTTTCAAGAAAATGTTGAAAGAGACATTCATAATCTTTCATTAAGATCCACTATTCCCACCCCTAAATTTAATTTGACCAAACTTGAATGCAAATCTCTTTATAATATTAGAAATAATAATAACAGTTGTAAAAATGTCGGACAAAGGAGGGTCTGTGGTATTTCAGAATAAAATCTGATTATCTTAAGGCTATTTATGACATGTTATCTGAAAGTAATATTTACAGCTAGTTGAAATCAGACCCTACATCAGAATTTGTGTCACTTTGTAAAAACATTATTGATGACGGTTTAAGACAAGGTTTCTTTTCTAAAAAAACAAGCTGATTACTTATATGTGGATAATCCCAGAATTCCTTTTTTACATGCGTTACCCAAGACACACAAAAATACCGTCCCACCCCCCATGCGTCCTATAATTTCAGGAATAGGTTCTGATAGTGAACATATGGATGAACGGCTTGACAATATTTTACAACCATTGGCGCAAAGAGTTCTGGGGTATTTGAAGGATTCTAGAGACGTTTTGAACATGCTAGATGGTATAACCTGGAATTCACAATGTTCATGGCTCACCTGTGATGTAGTCACTCTTTATACATCTATCCCACACAAAATTGCTTTACATGTTATAAATTATCACTTACAAAAATACAGTTATTTCACTCAGGATTTACAATCATTTATTAGTTTGGTCTTCGCATTTTTGCTTTCTCATAACTATTTTTTATTTGATAATACATTTTTTATTCAAAATAACGGAGTTTCGATGGGAGCCAAATTCTGCCCTTCAGTGGCCAATTTGGTTATGACATGGTGGGAAGAACAATATATTTTTTGTTCCGATAATCAATTTTTTTAGAATATGAAATGGTATTCAAGATACATAGACGATTTACTATTGGTTTGGAATGGCGATCAAGATCATATATCACATTTCATTTTTTATATGAATAATAACCCGTTTAATTTAAAATTTACAAACGCTTTTGACAACCATTGTATTAATTTTTTAGACTTATGCCTTTCAGGTTCACCAAATGACATTATTCAGAGCCAAACATATCGCAAACAAACTGCTGGCAACACTATACTCCACGCACAAAGTTTTCACCCATCGCATACTATTCATTCCATTCCTGTAGGGGAAGCACTTAGAGCCAGACGTAATAGTAGTGAACTAGCATTCAATCGTGAAAAATCTCTCATTAGAAAACATCTCACTAATAGATCATACCGTAACTGGACTATGGAACGTACGTTCAATATAGCCGATACCAAATTGAGATCGGATCTCATAAACACTACTAATACTAATGATAGCAAAGTAAAAAAATCTACAAAATTATCCACAGAACGACCAACTTTAGTACTTACTTACAGCACACATTTTAAATCTATCTCAGAGATTGTTTAATGCAATTTAAATTTATTGAAAGACGATCAAATTATGGATACGATTCTTCAGGACAGTGTTAGAATAGTATCTAGACGTGCCCCTACATTAGGCACCACCTTGTCTACTAGCTTTTTTAATTCTGGTAAACCAAAAAATTCTTCACATTGCCTGTCTTCTAAAGGTTTTTTTAAGTGCGGAACGCATCCTTGCAAAACATGTCTTTACACTAAAAAAACTGCAAATTCCTCCTGTTCTAAAAATCTAAAGAATTTCCCTATAAAAGGTTTTTTAAACTGCAGTTCTGATCATGTAGTTTATATTATAGAATGCGTGGATTGTAAACTTTTACATGTGGGTTCCACGATAAAGTTAAAAGATAGATTTAGAGAACATCTTTTGGACATCGTCCAACCCACACTTCGTCATGTATCAAATCACTTTATCAAGACACATAACAGACAAACTACACATTTAAGAGTTTATGCGATAGAGCAAGCTTATAAAGATACACGCGGAGGAGATAGAGAAAAAAAGCTGCAAGATAGGGAAGCCTTTTGGATATGCTTATTGAACACCACGGTAACCTTAGGGTTAAATCTCAAAAAAGAAATTATGTTGCACTATTGAAAACTTCACGTTGTTTTCTTGCAGGTTGTTTTTGGAGTTACTCCATATATTTGTTATGTACGAGGCATGTATGCTGTTAATTGTGTTTTCTTGCAGCTGCGCTTTCTCATTGGCTTGGCTTTATGTCAGGTGTTATGCATCTTTCCATTAGGCTTCATACAGCAATGAAATTATTATTGCAGCTACTCACCTGTGGAAAATGTTTTTATACGTTAATCTGGTTTGCTCACATATACGCTGTGGACTAAGAGCATCGGGAGTGCTCGAAACGCGGTCAGCGATTATATGGCTGTTCTTTTGTAACAATCTTGTCAGCCACATGTAAGCAGCCTTTAAATTTTAACCCCTTTACCCCCAAGGGTGGTTTGCACGTTAATGACCGGGCCAATTTTTACAATTCTGACCACTGTCCCTTTATGAGGTTATAACTCTGGAACGCTTCAACGGATCCCAGTGATTCTGACATTGTTTTCTCGTGACATATTGCACTTTATGATAGTGGTAAAAATTATTTGATAGTACCTGCGTTTAGTTGTGAAAAAAATGGAAATTTAGCGAAAATTATGAAAATTTCGCAATTTTCCAACTTTGAATTTTGATGCAATTAAATCATAGAGATATGTCACACAAAATACTTAATAAGTAACATTTCCCACATGTCTACTTTACATCAGCACAATTTTGGAACTAAAATTTTTTATTGTTAGGGAGTTGTAAGGGTTAAAAGTTGACCAGCAATTTCCCATTTTTACACCACCATTTTTGTTTTAGGGACCACATCTCATTTGAAGTCATTTTGAGGGGTCTATATTATAGAAAATACCCAAGTGTGACACCATTCCAAAAACTGCACCCCTCAAGGTGCTCAAAACCATATTCAAGAAGTTTATTAACCCTTCTGGTGCTTCACAGGAATTTTTGGAATGTTTAAATAAAAATGAACATTTAACTTTTTTTCACAAAAAATTTACTTCAGCTCCAATTTGTTTTATTTTACCAAGGGTAACAGGAGAAAATGGACCCCAAAAGTTGTTTTACAATTTGTCCTGAGTACACCGATACCCCATATGTGGGGGTAAACCACTGTTTGGGCGCATGACAGAGCTCGGAAGCAAAGGAGCACCATTTGACTTTTCAGTGCAAAATTGACTGGAATCGAGATGGGACACCATGTTGCGTTTGGAGAGCCCCTGATGTGCCTAAACATTGAAACCCCCCACATGTGACATCATTTTGGAAAGTAGACCCCCTAAGGAACTTATCTAGAGGTGTGGTGAGCACTTTGACCCACCAAGTGCTTCACAGAAATTTATAATGCGGAACCGTAAAAATAAAAAATCATATTTTTTCACAAAAATTATCTTTTTGCCCCCAATTTTTTATTTTCCCAAGGGTAAGAGAAGAAATTGGACCCCAGAAGTTGTTGTACAATTTGTCCTGAGTATGCTGATACCCCATATGTGGGGGTAAACCACTGTTTGGGCGCATGGGAGAGCTCGGAAGGGAAGGAGCGCCGTTTGACTTTTCAATGCAAAATTGACAGGAATTGAGATGGGACGCCATGTTGCGTTTGGAGAGCCACTGATGTGCCTAAACATTGAAACCCCCCACAAGTGACACCATTTTGGAAAGTAGACCCCCTAAGGAACTTATCTAGATGTGTGGTGAGCGCTTTGACCCACCAAGGGCTTCACAGAAGTTTATAATGCAGAGCCGTAAAAATAAAAAAAACTTTTCCCACAAAAATTATTTTTTAGCCCCCCGTTTTGTATTTTCCCGAGGGTAACAGGAGAAATTGGACCCCAAAATTTGTTGTCCAATTTGTCCTGAGTGCACTGATACCCAATATGTGGGAGGGGACCACTGTTTGGGCGCATGGGAGGGCTCGGAAGGGAAGGAGCTCCATTTGGAATGCAGACTTAGATGGAATGGTCTGCAGGTGTCACATTTCGTTTGCAGAGCCCCTAATATACCTAAACAGTAGAAACCCCCCCAAGTGACACCATTTTGGAAACTAGACCCCCTAAGGAACTCATCTAGATGTGTTGTGAGAGCTTTGAACCCCCAAGTGTTTTGTATTTTCCCAAGGGTAACAGGAGAAATTGGACCCCAAAAGTTGTTGTCCTATTTGTCCTGAGTACGCTGATACCCCATATGTTGGGGTAAACCCCTGTTTGGGCACACGGGAGAGCTCAGAAGGGAAGGAGCACTGTTTTACTTTTTCAACGCAGAATTGGCTGGAATTGAGATCGGACGCCATGTCGCGTTTGGAGAGCCCCTGATGTGCCTAAACAGTGGAAACCCCCCCAATTATAACTGAAACCCTAATCCAAACACACCCCTAACCCTAATCCCAGCAGTAACCCTAACCACACCTCTAACCCTGACACACCCCTAACCCTAATCCCAACCCTATTCCCAACTGTAAATGTAATCTAAAACCCTAACCGTAACTTTAGCCCCAACCCTAACCCTAACTTTAGCCCCAACCCTAACCCTAACTTTAGCTCCAACCCTAACCGTAGCCTTAACCCTAGCCCCAACCCTAACCCTAGCCCTAACGTGAAAATGGAAATAAATACATTTTTTTAATTTTTCCCTAACTAAGGGGGTGATGAAGGGGGGTTTGATTTACTTTTATAGCGGGTTTTTTAGCGGATTTTTATGATTGGCAGCCGTCACACACTGAAAGACGCTTTTTATTGCAAAAAATATTTTTTGCGTTACCACATTTTGAGAGCTATAATTTTTCCATATTTTGGTCCACAGAGTCATGTGAGGTCTTGTTTTTTGCGGGACGAGTTGCCGTTTTTATTGGTAACATTTTTGGGCACGTGACATTTTTTGACTGCTTTTTATTCCGATTTTTGTGAGGCAGAATGACCAAAAACCAGCTATTCATGAATTTCTTTTGGGGGAGGCGTTTATACCATTCCGTGTTTGGTAAAATTGATAAAGCAGTTTTATTCTTCGGGTCAGTACGATTACAGCGACATTCCGCGTTTGGTAAAATTGATAAAGCAATTTTATTCTTCGGGTCAGTACGATTACAGCGAAACCTAATTTATATCATTTTTTTATGTTTTGGCGCTTTTATACGATAAAAACTATTTTATAGAAAAAATAATTATTTTTGCATCGCTTTATTCTCAGGACTATAACTTTTTTGTTGATGATGCTGTATGGTGGCTCGTTTTTTGCGGGACAAGATGACGTTTTCAGCAGTACCATGTTGTTTTTTGCCTCTTTTTTTCTTACGGTGTTTACTGAACTAGTGGGCCAGTTTTATAGGCCGGGCCGTTACAGACGCGGCGATACTAAATATGTGTACTTTTATTGTTTTTTTTTATTATTTAGATAAAGAAATGTATTTATGGGAATAATCTATCTATCTATATATATATATATTTCATTATTTAGGATTTTTTTAAATTTTTTTTTATACATTTGGAAAAAATTTTTTTTTTCTTTTTTACTTTGTCCCGGAGGGGACATCACAGATCGGTGATCTGACAGTTTGCACAGCACTCTGTCAGATCATCGATTTGTCTCTGAGCAGGCTCTGTGAAGCCACCTCCCTCCCTGCAGGACCCGGATGCCGCGGCCATCTTGGATCCGGGCCTGCTACAGAGAGGGAGGTAGGGAGACCCTCGCAGCAACGCGATCACATGTGATCGCGTTGCTGCGGGGGGCTCAGGGAAGCCCGCAGGGAGCCCCCTCCCTGCGCGATGCTTCCCTGTACCGCCGGCACATCGTGATCATGTTTGATCGCTGTGTGCCGGGGGTTCATGTGTCCATGACCGCTCCTGGCACATAGTGTCGGATGTCAGCTGCGATAGGCAGCTGACACCATTCCGCGATCGGCCGCGCTCCCCCCGTGAGCGCGGCCGATCGCGTATGACGTACTATCCCATCGGTGGTCATAGGGGCCCACCCCACCTCGACGGGATAGTACGTCTAATGTCAGAAAGGAGTTAAAGATGCTGAAATAATTTTTTTTTTATTTCACTCCGGAGCTGGATTTCCTCTTTATCTACATATGGCTCTAAATACCTCAGAATTCATTCGGCTGCTTCTGTCCTGTGTCACATCATCAATAAACACTATTGACCCAGTGCCACTGGCAGCCATGCGTGCCCAAGCCATCATGATGTGGTATGCTTTGGATCATAAGCTGTACCACGCCTTCGCCATACTTTTCTCGTTACATTATTCTGGTAGAGGTTGATCTTGGTTTCAGCTGTCCAAAGAATGTTCTTCCAGAACTGCGCTGGCTTTTCAAGATGGTTTTTAGCAAAGTCCAGTCTAGCCTTTTTATTCTTGATGCTTATGAGTGGCTTGCACCGTTCAGTGAACCCTCTGTATTTACTTTCATGCAGTCTTGTCTTTATGGTAGATTTGGATATTGATACGCCTACCTCCTGGAGAGTGTTGGTCACTTGGTTGGCTGTTGTGAAGGGGTTTCTCTTCACCATGGAGATTATTCTGCGATCATCGACCACTGTTGTCTTCCGTGGGCGCCCCCAGGTCTTTTTGCATTGATGAGTTCACCAGTGCTTTCTTTCTTTCTCAGGATGTACCAAACTGTAGATTTTGCCACTCCTAGTATTGTAGTAATTTCTCGGATAGGTTGTTTCTGTTTTCGCCGCTTAAGGATGGCTTGTTTCACCTGCATGGAAAGCGCCTTTGACCGCATGTTTACTTCACAGCAAAACCTTCCAAATGCAAGCACTACAACTCAAATCAAGTCCAGGCCTTTTATCTGCTGAATTGAGAATGACATAACGAAGGGATTGCCCACAACTGTCCATAATATAGCCTTGGAGTCAATTGTCCAATTACTTTTGGTCCCTTTAAAAACAGGGTGGCGGCACATGTTAAGGAGCTGAAACTCCTAAACCCTTCATCCAATTTTAATGTGGATAAACTCAAATGAAAGCTGAAAGTCTGAACTTCAACTGCATCTGAATTGTTTTGCTTAAAATTCATGGTGGTAATGTCTATAACCAAAATTAGAAAAATGTTGTCTCTGTCCAAATATATATGGACTTAACTGTAGTTTAAAATAAAAAATAAAAAAGGGTTTTTCACATAACTGAGTTATCCTGAATTTTTAGAATAGGCGATCACTCACTAATTGCTGGATGTCAAACTGGGAATCTCAGCATACCCTGGAAATAGGGCTCTATAAGCAGATTCAGAATTTAGCAGAAGTGTGTATGCTCAAACTCTGCTGTAGGACATGTGCAGTGACAGCAATTCTACTATGAAATGGATTGTACCAACAAGGTCAACAGCAAGATTAGAGGATCCAAGGCAGGACTAGTCTGGTATAACAAACGCCCACTGGACTAGTCTTGGCTCACATGCTGAGCTGCAGATTATAAGTGGTTTATAACTTTACTGTAGAAAGTCAAATGCTTACTAAAATGCAGTGATCAATTCAGATAACGCTACAGTGGGAGTTTGCAATGGTTAGAGGACCGGACAGGTTCCATTTAAGTAGTTTCTTAGATGAGTTATAGAAAAAACAAACATGATTACTTTGCTAGGATCTCCCGCATCTGATGCAGACGACCAAAGATGATACATGTTAAGTATGCAATTGATACTTCACACTTTGAGCATAGCAGTGATGGGTTGTTTGCAAATGAACTGAGATAAAGAGGCGGCTCCCTGCTGTGAAAGATGAGAGCCAGTACCCCAGTGAGAGCTACTGAGTTCTCTGAATGGCTTTCATTGGGTGTAAAATTCTGGTGTTTGGCGGATGTAACCCCGCCCACCCAAACCAAACTCTGCCCACTCATCAATTTAATTGGCTAACTAGAGTTTCAGATGTGGCTGGGCGTGGTTTCAGTCGCATTAAAGTCATCTACTATATAATTGTCTAAGGGGTACTTCCGTCTTTCTTTCTGTCTGTCCCGGATATTCATTGGTCGCGGCCAGCCAGTGGGCGTAGACAAAAGAGCAGGGGAGGCCAGGAAGTATGCAGAGGGAGTCCCCGCCCACTCCGTACAGGCCCAGCCAGAATCGCTGTAAAGGGGGCGGAGTCGGCCGGGACCATGGGCACTGTTGGGCCTACCGCCGCCAAAAGCCGGGGACTAAATTTGCGGCCGCGGTCAGTGATGACGGCCGTGGTTATTCATGACAACTGTGACAGCAGGAAACAGCGCAGCACATGCGGCGGTAACAGCTGTGGTCAGAAGGTAAGTATATACTACTTTGGATGTGCTATATACTACGTGGCTGGGCAATATACTACGTGTCTGGGCAATATACTACGTGGCTGGGCAATATACTACGTGGCTGGGCAATATACTACGTGACTGGGCAATATACTATGTGACTGGACAATATACTACGTGGCTCTGCTATATACTACGTGGCTAGGCAATATACTAGGTGGCTGGGCAATATACTACGTGGCTGGGCAATATACTACCTGGGCTGTGCAATATACTATGGGGGCTGTGCAATATACTACGTGGGCTGTGCAATATACTACGTGGGCTGTGCAATATACTACGTGGCTGGGCAATATACTACGTGAGCTGTGCAATATACTACGTGGCTGGGCAATATACTACGTGGCTGGGCAATATACTACGTGGCTGGGCAATATACTACGTGGCTGTGCAATATACTACGTGGGCTGTGCAATATACTACGCGGGCTGTGCAATATACTACGCGGGCTGTGCAATATACTACGCGGGCTGTGCAATATACTACGCGGGCTGTGCAATATACTACGCGGGCTGTGCAATATACTACGTGGGCTGTGCAATATACTACGTGGGCTGTGCAATATACTACGTGGGCTGTGCAATATACTACGTGGGCTGTGCAATATACTACGTGGGCTATGCAATATACTACGTGGTTGGGCAATATACTACGTGGCTGGGCAATATACTACGTGGGCTGGGCAATATACTACGTGGGCTGTGCAATATACTACGTGGGCTGTGCAATATACTATGTGGCTGGGCAATATCCTACGTGGCTGGGCAATATACTACGTGGACATGCATATTCTAGAATACCCCATGCGTTAAAATCGGGCCACCATCTAGTCTTAAATATGTGTTCACATATTGTGAAAACATATTTAATAGTGATAAATTTAGGATTCAAAAGAAACAACTTTTTGGTGAGCAGAGCCAGATCAGCAAAGAGAGCTGGACCACCCATCACAAGGCGCCTGTAATCAGTTAAAAGAGAAAAATCAAAAAAACTGCATTTATACTTCTGTGTATAAATACCACTGTATAATATGCACACTGTTATGATCGCCCTATATTTCCTGTGCAGGTGGGCAGTCATATGACCGCATGAATGTGATTTCCATAGTTGTTGTCATGTGCAGACTAGACTCATCTGGCTTTTCAGAATATAAGAGAAAAGTCCGACTAGTCTAGTTATCACATGATCACAAGTATACCAATCGTGTACATGTGGTCACATGACCACCCTACCGCATGGGAACTATGGTGGGACTGTGATAGTGTGCACATCTCATTATCACAATTCGATATTTTGTAGTCTAAGAGAGACTTAAGGGATCAACCTTATGAAACCCCGGACAACCTCTTTAAGGGAACACTTGAATCTTTTATTTGTCGAGGTCGGATATGTGATTTAAGTTGAAAATGTTCGCTGAACTAATCTGTGTTATTCATGGGGAACAAAAATATGTATGAACACTCAGTGGCAACCAATATCATCAACCAATTAAGGAGTCGACTCCAAATCACCCCAAAAATCTAAGTAAAAACTGAAACTACCTTATTTTGATGAATTTCTACACTGCAAAATAGGTTGTATGACCCTCGTGTGCCTGTACTCCTAACAAAGTCTAAAGAGATGGCAGATGGTGTCCTGGAGCAAGATCTCCTCCCTAACCTAATCAGGACTTTAGCGAGTTTCTTGAACAGTCTGTACTGCTATCTGCCAGCCATGGTTTCTTTGGCAAAATAACCTAAGGAGTATTAATTAGATTGAGGTCTGGTGAATGTGGGGATTAGTCAATGGCATCATCCATTAACTGCCTACACAGTCGCGTCACATGAGACCGGGCACAGTTCTGCACCAGGGCCTACTGCACCAGTCTAAAGTCTGGCAATGGCTCTAAGGATTTCATTCTGGCACCCTACAACAGTCAAAGGCTTGTTGATGGTACGTGGAAGTTTAAGAGACCCTCCGAGGATATACCTCTCCAAAAACAAAACACCAAACTGGTCGTACTGGGTAATGCAGCGTAATGTTCACCAAAGCATCACAAGACTGATTCATGTCTCACATGTGCTCAGTGTGAACCTATTCTCATTTATAAAGAAAATGGGGTGCCGACATCAGAGTTTCCAATTCTGGTGTTCCCGGGAAATGCTAGTCATGATGCAAGGGGCTGGACCTGGCCTGTGAGCACAGACGCTACTACAGGATCTCGGGCCCTCATGTCCTCCTCATAGAATCTTTTTGCATTAAGGAGAAGAAACTGGGCTTTCTGCTGGGTTGATAACTTACTACGGCCCTGAAAAGCTTTCCTTGTGTAACGGCCCATGCCCTGGTATCTTCTTCATGCACTTGAAGAATTTCTCAATCTGACAATTAAAGTAGCTTGGTATACAATTAAGGGCAATCATTGGAACATGGCCATGTTCACCCAATCGCATATTTTTTTTTTTTTTTTAATTGTGGCCAGAAAACGCATTGGTACAGCAACATGTGAGCACAGCCTTAGCATTAAGAAAGGTTTTAGTTCTTTTCCATCACCTCTATTCGTTACTAGATATGAAACATTGAATGCAAACATTTTAAGTCCCCATAATTGAAACCAAATCTTATGATAATAGCCAAAACATGGACATGCCTGCTATTTTCCCATTATTATTTCTTTGTAATAATAAACCCACCTGATCAGGAACTGTATTCAGAACCAGGGCTTCTTTTAGAGAGTGTGCAATAAGTTCCTTTCTCTTCTCTACAAAGTCTCTCTCTCCCTGAGAGAGAGCAAATCCAAGCCGAATGTCCAGTTCTTCAGAGCTAACCTCAGACAAAACATA
This sequence comes from Ranitomeya imitator, assembly GCF_032444005.1. Lineage (NCBI taxonomy): Eukaryota > Metazoa > Chordata > Amphibia > Anura > Dendrobatidae > Ranitomeya > Ranitomeya imitator. Next base: position 694,345,001 of record NC_091282.1, on the reverse strand, counting down.
AAATACAAGTCAAGTAGTGAAAAACGTACAGAAGTTGTAATAGAATGTACTTTTATTTTTGAGAAATTATACTAGAGATGGACCACAGATTACCACTTAATTGTAAAGGGAACTGAAGGTCTGGAGGTCAGTAACCATGACACTTTTTGAAATTTCCAAACTGAAGTAGGGTACCTAGATTGCCATTTGAAAATATTGTTTACAAAGCTGGACACAAAGAAAAGAAGCAGAATATATCTGTGTCCCCGCTCCTTCGTACCCTCACTTGTGAATATACAGGAACATATAAAGATACACAAGACAATGGGAGACAACGTCCAGTGCTCAACAGTGGCCACTAAATGTACTGGGCTGTCTTTTTCCAATCCATGCATTGCTTATTTCTGGATTCAGCCAGACCACATTTCCTCTAAATCAGCAGGGGTGTCAGGTATCTAATCTCCATGATCACACTTTAATGGGAGAAAAGTGAACCACTTTAACCCTTTCCACAGTGCCAAATTTTTGCTTTTGTGATCATTTTTTCCCCGTAACCTTCTTCCAAGAGCCATAAGTTTTTGTTTATTTCTTTGTCGGCCTAGCCATAGAAGATCTTTTTTGTGGAACAAGAGGTAGTATTGATTGTCACCATTCATTTTACAATATAATTTACTGAGAAACAAAAGACAAAATTCCTGTGTATTGTTCTTTTCAATGAACAATGCGTGACAGTGCACTCCCTCGTTGGCTCAATGTGAAATGAGGAGCCAGCAACAGAGCGCATTTTCAGTGTGCATTATATATTAAAAAAAAATGCGGCAAGCAAAGACCAGACCTGCCCCGAAAGTGATGTCTGTTCTCCTTGCTCAAGAGGTTCTCTCCTTACAAAGTGCTCTCTTACCAATTGTCACTTAGTAGTAGGCGAACAAGCGCACTGTCACTGCTCATTAAAAAGAATATTGCACATCGACAAGGGAGCTCGTACTGGGCATATGTTGGCATTGACAACCAAAGCATGCTCAGTAGCGCAGAGATGCTTTGTTTCAGGGAGGAGACAGAGAGCTGCAGTAGTTCTTATGACATCTCATTTAAGTATCCGAGAATGCACTGGAGATTTTCAAACAAAATGCCATCAAAACAATTAAGTAAAAAATAAATAAAGCAGTCAGATTAGACACAGAACAATAGGGACGTTATATGACGTTTAGTGATAGGACTCGCAAATGTAACGGCCCTTGGCGCAGGTTGTGAGCTTACATATTTTGGCCAAAATATTGACCGTCAAATATTATTTACAAACAGTATATGTTTTTTGCACTTCATTTTTCAGGGTGCAGCCAAGTCAAATATTTTTTGGCCTTGTAAACTAGGGTGTCTGCCCTCATGGGATGCATTTAGAGAGTGCTGGGCAGCCCGCCTGATCTAATAGTATGGGCGTCATTAACAGGCTGTAAACTAGACACTGTGCATCACCTGTGTGTGACCAGCGCCCTATACAAGCTTATTTGTGAAATCATATACTAAGCAATCCCCCCTCCATGAGTAGGTAGTTTGAGTGGTTGCCTCATCAGTATTTTGCACCTGTATTGCCGCCATCTTTATTACATGGATTTGCTGCATCTTGGGAGTGCACTAGTTCAGAGACCTGGACAGGTAAGCACTGCAGTCCCTTTGTGCTGTATTAATTCTTGAATTTTTGGAGGATTTTTAGTCCTCTTTTTGTGTTTTTTCTAGTACTGATTGTCGCCATTCATTTTACAGTATAATTTACTGAAAAACAAAAGACAATATTCCTGTGTATTGTTCTTTTCAATGCACAGTGCGCTCCCTCGTTGGCTATTAATTTGAAATGATAAGCCGGCAACAGATTGCACTTTCAGTGTGCATTGTATAAAAAAAAAAAAAAAAAAAAAAAAGAACGTGGTAAGCAAAAACCAGCCCTGCCCCGAAAGTGATGTCTGTTCTCCATGGTCAAGGATTTCTCTCCTTACAATGCGCTCTCTCACCAGTTTGTCACTTCTCATCAGAGCTGGTGAAAAAACGCACTGTCATTGGAATTGACAGCCAAAGCATGTTAAGTAGTGCCAGACACAAGGAAAAGAGCACATGACAAGGAGATTTAAGAGTTTGATGCTGCTCTAGAAACAACTTGAGAATAACTCTTTAAAAGATGTTTCCCAATAACAGGGCGGTAGAGTGTCCCACTGTTGGTATCCCCAATAATCGACTATAATCTTTATTAACAGAGGAATCAAATGAAGGGATACAATAATACATACTATCTATTAAACAGTGAGATGGTGAGGGAGCACTTCGCTAATTTAAATCTCCTGGCCCAGATGAATGACATCCTTGAACACAAAGAGCTAGCAGGGGAAATTGCAGAACCAGGAGAAGTCCCAGAAGATTGGCGGGAGAAGTGCAAAAGTTATCTCTATGTTCAAAAAAAGGAAGGAAGATGGAGCTAGGAAATTACAGGCCAATGAGCCTTACCTTCTATGCCAGGAAAAATGTTTGAACAAATTATTAAACAGCATGTATGTAAGTACTTTGATAATTATTTGGATTTGTAGCAAACAAGTCACGCCAGACTAATCTAATTTCCTTCATTGATGGAATCAATGACTGGGTGGATCAGGGAAATGCGGTAGATATAGTATCTCGACTTCAGCAAAGCATTTGATAAAGTATCTCATACTGTCCTTATTGAAAAAAATTACAAAGTATGGGATTGACTCAAACAGTGGTAATAAATAGTTGCACATCCAATTGGAAGCGTGTTTCAAGCCACACGGCTCTGTCCTGAACACATTGTTGTTCAACTTTTTTATAAATGATCTAGATAAGGGAATTGAAGGTAAACAAATAAAATTTCCAAAGCTTGGAGGGATAGCTAACAATAGAGAAGACAGAGAAAGGATTCAGAAGGATCTAGATAAGCTTGAACAATGGGCAGCAACTAAAAATGGTATTTAACAGGGAAAAATGAAACATTCTACATTGGGGAAATAAAAATGAAAATTACATCTACAGAATGGGATGAACAGAACGAGGCAAAAGCACACGTGAAGACGACTTGGGTATACTAAAATATCACAGACTGCACGAGTCAACCGTGTGATGCAGCAGCAAAAAGTCAAATAGCTCTGGGATGTATTAAGAGAAGCATAGAGTCTACATTGCGTAAAGTAATTATCCCCATCTACACTTCCTTGGTCAGACCTCATCTGGAATACTGTGTTCCATCCTGGGCACCACATTTTAAATAAGACATCGAAAAACTGGAGCAAGTTCAGAGAAGCGCTACCAGGATAGTGAGCAGACTGCAAACTATGTTCTATGAGGAATGGTTAAAGGATCTGGGAATGTTTAGCTTCCAAAAAAAGAAGGCCAAGAGGATACTTAATAGCTGCCCACAAATATCTGAAGGGATATCACAGTGTAGAGGGATCATCCTTTATTCCTATTTGCACGAACTGTAACATTCTATGATTCTTGATGTGTCCAATTCTCCTGCAAGCACCACCACAGGGAAAACTGTTATGACCTGGTGGTCAGGACAATAATGGACCTGGTGGTTAAGAGCACACGGAATGACCTGATAGTTACTGATAATATAGGACGAGCTCTGGGACGTGGGAACTCTGCTGACCGCAATCCCTAATCCTATCAACCACACTAGAAATAGCCGTGGATTGCTCCTAACGCTCCCTATGCAACTCGGCAGAGCCTAAGGAACTAGCTAGCCCTAAAGATAGAAAAATAAAGCCTACCTTGCCTCAGAGAAATTCCCCAAAGGAAAAGGCAGCCCCCCACATATAATGACTGTGAGTAAAGATGAAAATGCAAACACAGAGATTAAATAGATTAAGCAAAGTGAGGCCCGACTTACTGAACAGACTGAGGATAGGAAAGGTAGCTTTGCGGTCAGCACAAAAACCTACAAAAAGACAACGCAGAGGGCGCAAAAAGACCCTCCGCACCGACTCACGGGGCGGAGGCGCTCCTTCTGCGTCCCAGAGCTTCCAGCAAGCAAGACAACAATCAAAATAGCAAGCTGGACAGAAAAATAGCAAACCAGAGAAAAACAAGCAGTCACTTAGCTTCTGCTGGGAAGACAGGTCACAAGAACGATCCAGGAGTGAACTAGACCAATACTGGAACATTGACAGGTGGCATGGAGCAAAGATCTAAGTGGAGTTAAATAGAGCAGCCAGCCAACGAATTAACCTCGTCACCTGTGGAAGGAAACTCAGAAACACCCACAGCCACCAGAGAAAGTCCATGGACAGAACCAGCCAAAGTACCATTCATGACCACAGGAGGGAGCCCGACAACAGAATTCACAACAGAAAACTGTGCATTAGACAGCGCACAGAATGAAAAGCTTATGTAGTCACACAGTGCTTAGACTTACGAGGGTTCATAATGCTGAACTCATAATGTATTAAAATACTTAAAAGGATATTTGAAAGCAGATGTTCCTTAACTGAAAACCCTTTCAAAGTGGATCCAACAGCTCCTCAGGCTCATCGGATTTAGCAAATATTTTTGTTCATAAAATATGAATTTTTGAAAATTGAGTGACATCTATCAACCCAACTGATCAGCCATTATTTCCAGTGTATGGACCAAAACACCAGAGCTCCATTTTAAGTAGTCACTGCTGGGTACTGCAGAGCAGCTCCTATTGAAGACAATAAGTATTGATCTGCAGCAGCAGCCACTACACGTAACCTGTGTTGCTCCACTTTGTGCAAACTTTACATCTAGTCACCTCCAGTGCTGATGACAGCGACCGGCTCCGTGTGTTGCTATGCAGCTGCACTCTCCGCTCCCAAGTGCCGGCGCCAGAGCTTCGTTTTAACAAGCGAGACACGGACGTTTATCTCGCAAGTGGAAAGGAGCCCTAACAATTATACATCGATGACCTATCCTAATGATTATAATGCTATTGACTGCCAGGATTATGAGTTATATTTTCATTGTACTTTAAGTAAAATGAGTCAGTCCTTTAATGTAATTATTGAATTTAAAGAATGCAACTAACCTTTCTTCCTTGGTCATGCTCATATTGACGACACAATTCTAAAAATACAAAGGTAATTAAAGCTCTGTGCAGTCCTAAACATATTTTATAAATCGAAATACTATTTTACCTTGGACAAAGGTAGATCAATATCAATCTCTTGCCCTATAGGAAGTGATGACATTGGTACAGATCCTTTACCTAAAAATAATGTCCTTTTATCAAGTTCTGGTCCCATGTCATTCTTTAATAAAGAAAAAAAATATTGTTATTTAACTTGTCATGTTGGCAGGTGTAGTTTACATAACACGTCTTACATGTAACATACAGGGTGGGCCATGTATATGGATACACCTAAATAAAATGGGAAGGGTTGGTGATATCAACTTCCTGTTTGCGGCACATTAGTATATGGGAGGGAGAAAACTTTTCAAGATGGGTGGTGACCATGGCAGCCATTTTGAAGTCGGCTATTTTGGATCCAACTTTATTTTATCCAATGGGAAGAGGGTCATGTGACACAAACTTATTGAGAATTTCACAAGAAAAACAATGGTGTGCTTGGTTTTAACCTAACTTTATTCTTTCATGAGTTATTTACAAGTTTCTCATTGTTTACAGCCATTGACATGTCGCAGAGGTTAACACGTGAGGAGCGAATAGAATTTGTATTGATGTCTGGAGAACACAGTACCTGGGTCATTGCAGCAGATTTCAATGCAAGACACGCTACGCAAGAAAACTGTCGCCATTCCCATGTATTTAGGTGTATCCATATAAATGGCCCACCCAAAAAAGTTTGCCTCACCACTGAACATAATGTTCTGTGTAAACGGAGGGTCCTGTTCCAATTTTTGTTTTGCCCATTCTGCAAATTCAGCGCGCACTTTACGTATTGCGTGCTAACCATAGGCAGCGCTGGCTTCTTGGCAGTACAGTACAGACCAAACGTTTGACACACCTTCTCAAAACTATGAATTAACACATGTGGAATTATATACTTAACAAAAAAGTGTGAAACAACTGAAATTATGTCTTATATTCTAGGTTCTTGAAAGTAGCCACCTTTTGCTTTGATGAGTGCTTTGCACACTCTTGACATTCTCTTGATGAGCTTCAAGAGGTAGTCACCGGGAATGGTCTTCCAACAATCTTGAAGGAGTTCCCAGAGATACTTAGCACTTGTCCCTTTTGCCTTCACTCTGCGGTTTATCTCATCCCAAACCATCTCGATTGGGTTCAGGTCTGGTGACTGAGGAGGCCAGGTCATCTGGCGTAGAACCCAATCACTCTCCTTCTTGGTCAAATAGCCCTTACACAGCCTGGAGGTGTGTTTGGGGTCATTGTCCTGTTGAAAAATAAATGATGGTCCAACTAAATGCAAATGGAATGGAATAGCATGCCGTTGCAAGATGCTGTGGTAGCCATGCTGGTTCAGTATGCCTTCAATTTTGAATAAATCCCCAACACTGTCACCAGAAAAGCACCCCCACACCATCACACCTCCTCCTCCATGCTTCATGGTGGGAACCAGTCATGTAGAGTCCATCCGTTCACCTTTTCTGCGTCGCACAAAGACACAGTGGTTGGAACCAAAGATCTCAAATTTGGGCTCATCAGACCAAAGCACAGATTTCCACTGGTCTAATGTCCATTTCTTGTGTTTTTTAGCCCAAACAAGTCTCATCTGCTTGTTGCCTATCCTTAGCAGTGGTTCATTTCTTAAAGTAATGATGGCCACTCGTTTTTCTTAACTTAGCTGCTTTTTTCTTGCCATAATACAAATTCTAACAGTCTATTCAGTAGGACAATCAGCTGTGTATCCACCAGACTTCTGCACAACACAACTGATGGTTCCAACCCCATTTTTAAGGCAAAAAAAATCACACTTATTAAACCTGACAGGGCACACCTGTGAAGTGAAAACCATTCCCGGTGACTACCTCTTGAAGCTCATCAAGAGAATGCCAAGAGTGTGCAAAGCAGTCATCAAAGCAAAAGGTGGCTACTTTGAAGAACCTAGAATATAAGACATATTTTCAGTTGTTTCACACTTTTTTGTTAAGTATAGAATTCCACATGTGTTAAATAATAGTTTTGATGCCTTCAGTGTAAATGTACAATTTTCATAGTCCTGAAAATACAGAAAAATCTTTAAATGAGAAGGTGTGTCCAAACTTTTGGTCTGTACTGTATCTGAAATCAAGCTATAATGGTTGGACTAAGGGTACCGTCACACTATAACATTTTGATCGCTACGACGGTACGATTCGTGACGTTCCAGCGATATCGTTACGATATCGCTGTGTCTGACACGCAGCAGCGATCAGGGATCCTGCTGAGAATCGTACGTCGTAGCAGATCGTATGGAACTTTCTTTCATCGCTGGATCTCCCGCTGTCATCGCTAGATCGGTGTGTGTGACACTGATCTAGCGATCTAGCGATGCGATCCAGCGATGCGTTCGCTTGTAACCAGGGTAAACATCGGGTAACTAAGCGCAGGACCGCGCTTAGTTACCCGATGTTTACCCTGGTTACAAGCGTTAAACTAAAAAAAAACAAACAGCACATACTTACATTCTGGTGTCCGTCAGGTCCCTTGCCGTCTGCTTCCAGCACTGTGACTGCCGGCCGTAAAGTGAAAGCAGAGCACAGCGGCTGTGCTTTCACTTTCACTTTACGGCCGGCAGTCACTGAGTGCGGGAACCAGACTGCAAGGGACCTGACGGACACCAGAATGTAAGTATGTGCTGTTTGTTTTTTTTTAGTTTAACACTTGTAACCAGGGTAAACATCGGGTAACTAAGCGCGGTCCTGCGCTTAGTTACCCGATGTTTACCCTGGTTACCCAGGGACCTCGGCATCGTTGGTCGCTGGAGAGCTGTCTGTGTGACAGCTCCCCAGCGACTACACTACGATTTACCTACGATCACGGCCAGGTCATATCGCTGGTCGTGATCGTAGGTAAATCGTATAGTGTGACGGTACCCTAAGGACAGCAGTTTATCACCCTATATCCTGTGGTCACTGCACACAAGTATTTTGACAAGGGTTGCCATAGCACTAGGGGGCATAACAAAGGTCCTAACATCTATCATGTCCGAAAACCAATTAATTGGCTGCCTGTTAGGAAGGTAAGCTTAATACACTACACTGCATAGGTAGTGTAATGTACAATTTAAGTCATCAAAAGATGCAATATCAAGTCACAATATTTGCATACATTTTTGAAAAAAAAAGCTAAAATACGAAGACAACAAAAATGCCGTTTTTAGAAAAAAAAATATATATAAAAAAAAAAACCCAGAACCCTCTCACCCCCAAAACAAAACCAACCCACGAGATCGGAATAACTTACTGATTGTTGCATGTCCAAAAGTTTCTCAACCTTCATTTCATTCATTGTTTATGGGACTGCTGGAAAAATCAAGCACTATACTCGGCTTAATCTCGCAGTCCATAAGACAATAGCGTTTCACATAAATGTGTGAGACAATCATTTCAATCAGCAGCAATCAGTAAGTCATCCTATAAATCAAGGAGAACTTTCACTTCTGGGAATACCCCTTTAGGGTCAAACTTGCTTCGTCCTCAAAGTAGTTTATCCATAATAATTTTTTATCCTTTTGCAAGATAGATAAGGGCATGATTGCTGGAAGCAGAGCGCTGTACTCTACAATGGTACTTAAAGGGCTAAAATAAGTTAGAGCTGACTTTTCAGATAACCTACCTGTGCTACTTTCAGTGTCTTTAACAGACAGACGTCTAGATGTGGACTCATATCTTTATCAGCATGGAAAACAAATCTGCCCTCTTCTTTAGTTTGAGATTGCTTAACTGGGGCACTTATCTGTTTCTCATAAGACCCCGGCACAGCCAGCTTTAGCATGCAGTCCCCTGAATAATTACACATGATCATAGTTAGGCTTTGGATGCAATTAGTCATTCCAAGCACACATTCTCCCACTTTGTGTCCATCCCAAGGTTGATTTTAACATTGAGAGATAGAATATCAGAAATAAAATCCAGAAAATCACATAGTATAAATTATATAAATTTATTTGCATTTTGCAGTAAGAAATGAGTATTTGATCCCCTACTACATTAAAGACAGCTGTCTTACATAGTCACCTTTATAAAAGACTCCTGTCCACAGACTGAATTAATCAGTCAGACTAAACCTCTACAACATGGGCAAGACCAAAAAGAGCTTTATAAGTATGTCAGGGACAAGATCATCGACCTGCACAAAGCTGGAATGGGCTACAAAACCATAAGTAAGACACTGGGTGAGAAGGAGACAACTGTTGGTGCAATAGTAAGAAAATGGAAGAAATACAAAATGACTCAATCGACATCGATCTGTGGTACCATGCAAAATCTCACGTCATGGGGTATTCTTGATCATGAGGAAGGTGATAGATCAGCCTAAAACTACACGGGGGAACTTGTTATTAATGTTAATGCATCTGGGACCACAGTCACCAAGAAAACCATTGGTAACACATTACGTCGTAAAGATTTAAAATCCTGCAGTGCCCCTATGGTCCCCCTGCTCAAGAATTCACATGTGCAGGCCCGTCTGAAGTTTGCCAATGAACACCTGGATGATTCTGGGAGTGATTGGGAGATGTTGCTGTGGTCAGATGAGACAAAAATTTGAGGTCTTTGGCATTAATTCAACTCGACGTGTTTGGAGGAAAAGAAATAGTGCCTATGACTCAAAGAAGACCATCTCCACTGTCCAGCATGGATGTGGAAACATTATGTTTTGGGGGTGTTTCTCTTCTAAGGGCCAGGACGACTTAACCGTATCAATGGGAGAATGGATGGAGCCACGTACCTTAAAATCCTGAGTGACAGCCTCCTTCCCTCCACCAGGACATTAAAAAATGGGTCATGGTTGGGTCTTCCAGCAAGACAATGACCCAAAACATACAGCCAAGGCAACAAAGAAGTCGCTCAAAAAGAATTAAATTAAGGTCATGGAGTGGCCTAGCCAGTCTCCAGACCTTAATCCCATAGAAAACTTATGGAGGGAGGGAGTTGAAGCTCCGAGTTGCCAAGGGACAGCCTCAAAATCTTAAAGATTTAGAGATGATCTGCAAAGAGGAGTTGACAAAAATTCCTCCTGACATGTGCGCAAACCTCATCATCAACTACAAAAAACCGTCTGACTACTGTGCTTGCCAACAAGGGTTTTGCCACCAAGAATCAAGTCTTGTTTGCCAGAGGAATCAAATACTTATATCTCACTGCAAAATGCTAATAAATTTATATAATTCATACAATGAGATTTTCTAGATTTTATTTTTTATATTCTATCTCTCAATGTTAAAATTAACCTACACTTAAAATTATAGACTGTTCATGTCTTTGTCAGTGGGCAAACTTAAAAAATCAGCAAGGGATCAAATAATTATTTATTTTACTGTACATTATATGCAAGTACATACACATATATAATATTGACATAAATGAAGACATGCAGAAGGGCTATGGGTAACAATAACAACCCATTGTTGATAAATGTCAAGCCATGATTTCATTGGCTCCAGAAAAAAAGATCTGTTTTTCAGTCTTAAAGGGGTGATGATGATCTTCAAAAAGTTGCTAGACATGGCATTATTAGCCACTTTACCAATCTGCAACAATTTGATGATTTAAAAAAGTGCCCCTCCTACTTGTTTAGCACAGGAACAAAGTTGTGGAGTCTCTGAAGGTGTACTAAACAATGAGCAGTGTTTAAAAAGGAAAAAAAGGATAAAATTTTGCTGATCTGCTATTATCTATATTTTACTAAGTAGCTTATGATATTGTTCCTGCATTCTTTGAAAATAATCACACAAGGCACAAGATTAAAGTGAATGACATTTGTTTTGTTTTTTAAATCTCTGCAGCAATCAGAATTCAGGATTTATTTTATTTTATTAATTTTTTTTAAAGGTCTTCCCCTTTCTTACAACCAGAATGAAAAAATGCTTCAAATAGGATAAGCAAATTATTGTTGTTTAATAACATCTTACCATTCTCTTTATTTTCATCATACTTTATTTTTCCTTCCACACATACACAACGATGAGCCTGAAAGCAACAAAATAATTTGACACACACAAGATTCTCAATATATTCCCAATTCTGTTTTGCTATAATTAGCACAGGAAATTAAAGTGGTAAAGTGATTGGAACAAAATGAACATGTATGCAAAAATTCTCAATGGAGCATCAGTGGCATTTCATCGAGGGGCATAAGACCTCCACCAACTGTCAGTATGGAATAACACTCGCGCATTAAAACTTCCGTCTTAGGCTAGGTTCACATTTGTGAAAAAGCTGTGATCACCAATCAATAATATAGTATAAAAAGCAGGGTGTGATTCTAGATTAAAAATTAACTTTTAATAAACTCGTTAAAAAATGGTAGACCCAAAATAATCAAAACACATAAAGGACTCACAGTACGTCACATTTCAAAAGAAGAAATGCCAATATCACAAATAAATCGAACTGCCTCAGACCTCAATATCCCAAGATCCACATGAATAAATCTATCATGGAAACATAAAGGTCCGATATCAGCTGGCAGTGCGGAAAAAATATCAAATTTCACATCACCTGGTCATTTGGCAGATCAGACCACACATCACCTGGTCATTTGGCAGATCAGACCACACATCACCTGGTCATTTGGCAGATCAGACCACACATCACCTGGTCATTTGGCAGATCAGACCACACATCACCTGGTCATTTGGCAGATCAGACCACACATGCTCTCTATATATGCATCTATTGTTAGCAATGACCGCTCAAGATGGTGTGTGAAAAAAGTGAACAGTTTCACCCATTTGTTACATATAACCAGTGTCGGACTGGGGTACCTAGGGCCCACCAATGGAACTGACTCCAGGGGCCCACTCTAAATTTCAGCACCCAGGCTAGGTACACCTTTGTGTTGTAGTATTTTTAGGAGGCTCAGTAGCAAGTTTCATCATATTCACTAGAACAGGTACAACATGCTGCACATTTGTTTCTGCTAAAAAAAATGGACACTCTAAGGGTGTGTTTCCACGGTCAGGAAATGCTGCATGTTTGACGCTGCGTAGAGCCGCAGCGTCAAACATGAAGCGTTCAGATGTTACAACATAGTGGAGGGGATTTCCTGAAATCCAGTCTCCACTATGCGGTAAAACACGCAGGCGGCAGACCCGCGTAAACGTCGCCGCACCGTCGCCGCACCGTAAATTTATCATAGACAATTAGATGCAGAAAAGCCACATCTAATGATTAGTCACATGCGTAATAACTGCGTAAACGCAGCTTACTACGCATGTCTACTAATTTAAGTAAGGTCTTACCTGTCCCGCCACTGGAAGTCCCGCATCCACTGCAGTTCTCGCGATAACTTAGCTTACCGCGAGAACTACCGTGCAAGTGACCGGGGGTTATCTCCGGTCACTAGTCTGGTTCTCACGGTCAGCCGATTGTGAGAACGATGCAGTGTAGGTGATCGCTGGAGAGTTATCTCCGGTGATCATCTACAAGCTCTGCTATGTCTGGATGTCAGGCATCCAGATGTAGCAGAGCTGAACTCGTCATGGGAGACTCGTTATTAAGGACTACGACTAATCAGGGAGTATACTGTTGTTTTTTTTATTTTTTTCAGAAGATCGATGGCTTCGCTTGGATTACCAGTATAATAAAGATGACAAAACTGTGGTGGTTTATTTCATTAAAATACTTTGTTCTGCGTGTGTGTGTTTTATTAATCCTTTCACAACTATAGGATTAGTAATGGATAGGTGTCTTATTGACGCCTCTCCATTACTAAGCCGGCTTAATGTCACCTTACAAAGGTGACATTAACCCCTTATTACCCCAGATGCCACCTCTACAGGGCAAGTGGGAAGAGAGAGGCTATGTACTGGAATTGGTGCATCTTATGCACCATTTCTGGGGTGGCTGGGGGCTGGTATATATCCATACTCCCTTCCTAAGCTATGAATATCAGCCCGCAGCTGTCTGCGTAGCCTTTCTGGCTATAAATTATTGTTGGATCCCACGTCATTTTTTGGGGGGGTCCCCCCATTTTAATAACCAGTAAAGACTAAATATACAGCTGCGGGCTGATATTCATAGCCTGGGAAGATCCATGGGTATTAACCCCTTCCCAGGCTACAAACATCAGTCCCCCAGTCGCTGGCTCTCCCTCTCTGGTGTAGAAAATTGCGCGGGAGCCCACGCCATTTTTTTTTTTAAATTAAACAGATATTTCCTTTAAGGCCGGGTCACACTTGCGAGAAACTTGCAAAAGTCTCACACCTAAATACCCTGCACTGCTGCTGGCACTCGGACTGGAGCGTTCAGCTACATAGAAATACATGCAGCTGCATGCTCCGGTCCTGAGTGCCAGCGGCAGTGCCAGATATTAAGATGCAAGACTTGTCATGTCATGTTTCTCGCATGTGTTATCCCAGCCTAACTCATTACATACCATTTTATTACGTTTATTACCAAACATCGGGCTTGGTATTATCTATAGATATATTTATCTATCTATCATCTATCTATCTATAGATATATCTTATCTATCAAACTTTTTTATCTATCAATCTATCTATCTATTATCTATCTATCAATATATCTATCTATGGAAACATACCCTAACGGAAACAACAAAGACCTGATTAATGTATTTAATTGGTTCTGTCCATCGCCATTTTTGTCTATTTTTATCTGATCCATTTCTTTAAGGCTATGGTCACACTATGGCTATGTGCACACGATGCGGATTTGCTGCGAATCCGCAGCAGATTTTACCGCACAGAAACGCTGCAGATCCGCACTGTGATGTACAGTACAATGTAAATCAATGACATAAATAAAATAGCTGTGCAGATGGTGCGGAAAAATCAGTGTGGAATTGCTGCGGATGTCAAAGAAGTGCATGTCACTTTTGTGCAGATCTGCAGCGTTTCTGCACCCCTCCATGATAAAAATCCGCAGTGGCAAAAACCGCAGAAAATCCGCATAAAAATTGCACAAAATCCGCATAAAAACCGCGGCAAATCCGCAGCTGCGGATTCTGCCAGGAGATGCGGTTTTTGTGCAGAAAATTCTGCACCTCTTTTCCTACATGTTCACAGTATTTTATGTCAGTATATACCTCCCATAGGGGTGGAGCCGCATATTCATCACTGTAATGGGCGGCACCACGTGACCGCTCATACAGGAGAAGCTGCGGCGAGGACAGGAAGCAGCGAGGGAGCCGGGTAAGTATTTTATTAACAGCGCGGGGGAGGGGGGGGGGGGTGCACAGGGATCTTATTTTAAATACCCCAAAAAAAAAAAAAAAAAAAAGCGAACGATGCTGGAGAGAAGAAATGAATAGCGGCTTCAGCACCACGCTGGGGGGACAGCGCTTACTGTAGCGCTGTCTCCTGCACGGCACACGGACTGCACACGGACAACATCCGTGTGCGGTACGTGTTTTACACGGACCCATTGACTTTAATGGGTCCGTGTAATCCGTGCGCTCCCACGAACACTGACATGTCTCCGTGTTTTCCAAACGGACACACGGTCCGTGAAAACACACTGACATGTGCAGAGACACATTGATTTTAATGTGTCTACGTGAGTCAGTGTTTCCGGTACATGAGGAAACTGTCAGCTCATGTACCGGAGCCACTGACGTGTGAAACCGGCCTTAGGCTAAGTTTACAGTGGGCGTTTTTGCTGTGTTTTTTTCTGCAGCAAAACCCAAGTGCTTGGCAGGAAAGAATCTGTGGCAAAAACGCAGGTTTTGCTACATTTTTGGTGTGTTTTTTCCATTCAATTGCTAAAAGAAGTGACATGCTCTACATCCAAAAAAACAAGCAAAGCACAAAATACTGATAAAAAATAAACCAATGTGTGTGCACGAGATTTCTGAAATCTCATAGGCTTTGCTGGTACTGTAAAACGCAGCTGAAAATTAGCATAAAAAATGCATTAAAAACACAGCAAAAACGCCCAGTGTGAACGTAGCCTTATACTTTCCCTTTGATTGTTCCTCTCCTGATTTTGGCTACAAATACTGAGATAAAATACTGACCAAATACTGTTTGCGTGATCGTAGCCTTAGTATAAACCAGTGTTTCCCAAACTCCGGTCCTCACGGACCCCACAGGTCATGTTCTCAGGATTTCCTTAGTATTGCACAGGTGTTGGAAGTTTCATCAAGCCCTCAGGAATTCTCTCAGCTGTGCAACACTATGGAAATCCTGAAAACAGGACCTGTGGGGTCCGTGAGGACCGGAGTTTGGGAAACACTGGTTTAAACCTTTAGGAACCGCCGATACTCATTAAGCTAAGCGTACTTATTTCCTCATTGCCGTTATAAAATGGCAATCAGGAATAAAGCTGTAGTGCCCCCCCCCCCAGAGTTGGAATATTTCGGGGGCCTCGGCTGCCAGGGGTGGCCGAGACCCCGGAGAGCATGATCAGGGCCGGATTTTCAACTCTCTGATCATGAGATTGCCATTATCGCTCGCCGAGATCTGCCAGCCGATACCTTTTTCTTATTGTTTCCTTTTGATCACGTTATAGAGCACCCGATGCAAACTGGAGAGATGGCATTTTTTTTTACTATTATCTTTTTCCTATAAATAACATTATAAATATATTAATTGTTCATTCTGCATATAAAAATGCCAGGTATCTTTTTAAAAGGATAGGTAGGATTTCGGGCAAGTGCCATGAAGAAGATGGGGGCCCCCTGTCAGCATCACAGAACAGCAGTGGGGGAAGGTAAAGTGATATGAACAACTAGAAGGCAGAAAGGGTAGAGAGGGCAGGGAGAGCACAGCTGTGTGGGGAAAACAAGAAAGCAGCTTTTCTTGGGATGGAGGACAGGAGAGTCAGGACAGAGACATAAACAGGAAGCTCCAGTACTCACTTCAGGCCACTGTGTTCCTCTGGAGCCTCCCCTCCCCCTCCTCACAGTGCTGACCACAGAGTTAAGCGCTTGGCTTGGAGCAGTGCAGGAGCCAGAGGACACCACTTCCAGTAGCACTTTCTTCACTGCTAGCAGTAGCTTCAGCAGTGACTGCACAGCTCTCCTGACCACATGCTGCAGCAGCCTGACCCGTCTGTGCTGTTGGGCGGTGCTTACTGCTGTCAGGCTCCAGGAGCAGCGTCAGTGCAGGTCAGTGAAATGTCTGTGCTGAGCCTCCCTTCTCCCATCCTACTAGCCACCAGAGACTCCGGGGAGGGAAGAGATCCAGCCCGCACCCTGCTCTCATACTGCAGTCTGAGCCAATGATCCTCACCATTATACCAGGCAATGCAGGAGCTCAGCTTTTCTCTCTTCTTCTGATGGGCGGGGAGAGGCGGAGCTTAAATTGGGCATGCAGCGATGCTCAGAAGAGAGAGACTTTCTGAGTCAGGGGCCCACCGGGGGATCCTCCGGTACCCCGGTGGGCCAGTCCGAGCCTGCATATAACTAATTAAGAATCCAAAGAGAAAAGCATTACTGCAACAAGTCGCACACCTGCAATTAATGAGCAACAAAATACATAAAATACAAGCTGATTTTATTGACAGATCAAAGAAAAAACACACCATAAACAATAAAAACATAATTAAAAACATATAAGCACCATCAAAAACACACAGGAAAAGCAGACCATAATACAGTGTAATAAGGTAACCCAAAATTAACCCAAATGGCTCATGGGGTACAGCGCAATATTGTAAATAGCGGGACGGTGCAAAAATAGTAAGCCAGGATGCACACAGTGCCAGGCCAACAAAACAATAGTAGGCACAACAATATGTCCCAAGCAGAAGTAAAAAGAGGCGAGCCCGAATAATGGCTAATGGGAAACCTATATATGGTGAAATCACTGGGTCACAGAAGGTAAACGGGAGATAACCTCCCACAAAGATACAACCTGGTGTACCTTATTGGGTTACCTTATTACACTGTATTATGGTCCACTTTTCCTGTGTGTTTTTGATGGTGCTTATATGTTTTTAATTATGTTTTTATTGTTTATGGTGTGTTTTTTCTTTGATCTGTCAATAAAATCAGCTTGTATTTTATGTATTTTGTTGCTCATTAATTGCAGGTGTGCGACTTGTTGCAGTAATGCTTTTCTCTTTGGATTCTCAGTATAGTGTTTATTACTGTTACCGCACCCTCATAAATGTCTTTATATAATTAAATGGCAGTGCGCCCAATCCCCTTTTAGCTTTGCATATAACGAATTATTGACCGTTTTTAACTGGTGTAAAGACTGGGGAGATGGCACATCATTATCCATACAAATACCCCATCATAGAATATCACCAGTTTTTATATGGTGACCCCCAATGCAAAGTAATGAAAAGGTATACTTCCCTACGCGTTTCGTTTTTTTCTCTACTCATCAGGGGAAGATTCCTGTAATTCTCCATTGAGATGGGAGGTTTATTCAGCAAGACGGGGTGCTGTGACGGAGGAAGTACGCAGCCTGTTATGATCAGGTGGCCTTGGAGCAGCATGAAAACCTTCACTGGAGTAGGTGGCACTATACTGACCGCAAACCTGATCTTAACACCGCAACTAGAAGTAGCCGTGGGGTGTGCCTAACAAAACCTAGACACCTCGACACAGCCGGAGGACTAAATACCCCTAAAGATGGAAATAGGAAAACTATATTGCCTCAGAGTAGACCCCCAAAGGATAGGCAGCCCCCCACAAATAATGACTGAGTTGGAGAGGAAAAGACACACGCAGGCAGAAAACAGGCTTAGCAAAGGAGGCCACTTCTAGCTAAATAGAAAAGGACAGGACAGGATACTAAGCGGTCAGCATAAAAATACTACAAAAATATCCACAGCAGAAAATACAAAACTCCACCACCTAACTAAAGATGTGGAGAGTATAACTGCAACTACAGAGAATCCAACCAGACTGAGAAAAACAACTGACACAGTCTAAGCTGGACAAATAGAAACAAAAGATCAGCACTGAAAATAAGCACACAGCAAGTGTGCTTCAGAAAAAGAAACAGACACTTATCTTTGCTGAACTGGCAGCTAAGCAGGTGAGGCCATGCAGATATCCAATACTTCCAAAGAAACATTGACAACTGGCAAGGGCTAATGAATCCTGCACACTTAAATATCCCAGTCAGAACAGCAATTAGCAGATACACCTGGCCAGGACTGTGACTCAGAGACAACTGCATTCCCACCTACAACCACTGGAGGGAACCCAAGAGCAGAATTCACAACAGCAGCCATCTGCAGCCCTCCTGAATGCAAATATGAACCTAGCCTTATGTAAAGTCTATGGGACTAACATAGAGCAGCACGTTCTCTGTCATTCCTACTGTCGTGTCGTGTCGTATATACTGTCGTGTATTAAAGGGAACCTGTCACCCCCAAAATCGATAGTGAGGTAAGCTCACCGTCACCAGGGGCTTATCTACAGCATTCTGTAATGCTGTAGATAAGCCGCCGATGTTACCTGAAAGAGGAGAAAAAGACGTTAGATTATACTCACCCAGGGGCGGTCCCACTGCGGTCCGGTCCGATGGGTGTCTCAGGTCCGCTCCGGCTCCTCCCCTCTTCATTCCATGACGTCCTCTTCTGGTCTTCACGCCGTGGCTCCGGGGCAAGCGTACTTTGTCTGCCCTGTTGAGGGCAGAGGAAAGTACTGCAGTGCGCAGGCGCCGGAAAGGTCAGAGAGGCCCAGCGCCTGCGCACTGCAGTACTTTGCTCTGCCCTCAACAGGGCAGACAAAGTACGCCTGCGCTGAAGCCGCGGCGTGAAGACCAGAAGAGGACGTCATGGAATGAAGATGGGAGGCGCTGTATCAGACCTGAGACACCCATCGGAGCGGGACCGCCCCTGGGTGAGTATAATCTAACCTCTTTTTCTCATCTTTCAGGTTACATCGGGGGCTTATCTACAGCATTACAGAATGCTGTAGATAAGCCCCTGATGACGGTGAGCTTACCTCACCATCGATTTTGGGGGTGACAGGTTCCCTTTAACTGGGTATAACTAATAACGAGAGCTTAAACTCTTCATAACGTGTTTTGTATTGAACTGTTTAATTGTGTCTCGTGCAGAAAAATGTAACTATTGTGAAAAAGACACTATCAGTCCATAAGAATTATAAACACTAAAACACATAATAGCACCTGAAGTAGAAAACTACATATGAGGAACAAACAAGGCTTCAGAATAGGCTGATCAGTAAAAGAATAGTAACAACCAGATTTCCCATAGATTGATTTAATTACCAATGATACCACTATTGCTCAAATTCTGAACAAGTACACACATATTCCAATACCAAGCCTGCTGTTAAAGGTGGAAGGGATGTAGGAGATCAGCAGACTGGTCATTCCTGCCCTCCACAGCTAAACATCACATTTTCTTTTATCCTCTAAAATAGCATCGCTTGGAAAACCCTTCAAGATTCTGCCCACAGTAAAGGTCAAAATAACCGGGGATGGGATTTTCTTGTGTAAATACGTACTATACAGTGGGTGGTGTTTAGTAGATTGGTGTTTCCCTCATCTTCTTCCACTGTTTCATGAAGACTATTTTTGAGGAGGTAAATACTATAATTTTTTAGTTTCTTATTGTTTATGAAGTTAATTTTTTTTGGATAATTTTACTTTCTTTGGCAATGAACCTGTGTCTCAATCTATGCTGCCTTCATTTTTTTTAAATTTATATTTAACTGAGAGCCAAATTCCTGCGGAAACTAACTTGCTTGGTGCCAGCACAGATTCTGGATGTTTAATCCTCTAACAATGACCCAGTCAATAGTGACATGAAGTGGTTGTGATAGTAGGGTAGCTTCCTCTTTAACCCTATCAGCACCCCTATTCCATGATCACAATGTGTCGATGGTTGCCACCGCAACAGTCAAAAAAATGACCAGTTCTTCCTGGTACAGGCCACTTAGTTCCTGCCAGTGTGAAACTGACAGGTCTAATGCCCTGCATATAAAACAAAAAAGGAAAAATGTTTGATATTGCTGCATCCAGAACAATCCAAAGTATAAAAGTGGAACAATATTTAATCCCATAAAAACGGAGCAAAAACTCATTTTTTCATCATACTAGGGCATAAAAAGTCGAGTAAAAGGCAATAAAAAAATTTGTATGTTAAGAAAAATTGTGTCACTGAAAATGTAATCATCCTGAAAAAACAATCCAACCCCCACTGAGCCATAATTTATAGGTCTCCGACTACGGCGATGCATGAACAAAATGTATTTCTTTATGATGTTAAATTGTTGTTAATGTGCAAAAGTAGTACATTACAGAAAGCTATATACAGTTGTGCTTAAAAGTTTATATACCCTGGCAGAATTTTTGCTTTCTTGGCCTTTTTCCAGAGAATATGAATGAAAACACCAAAACTTTATCTCCACTCATGATTAGTAGTTGGGTGAAGTCATTTATTGTCATACTACTGCGTTTTCTCTTTTTAAATCATGACAACCCAAAACATCCAAATGTAGTTTGTGTGCCATCTTTCCTGGCATATGACAGCTGTTTTGAACACCTGATTTGTGCCCCTAACAGACGCGTGTGGAATTGCGATCCACCCATGCTGTTAACCCGTTAAATGGGCATTTAATGTGATTGCGCCAGAAGCGAGTCACTAATCCCTCCCATCGGTGACACCGTCACATGATCGCGGGTCATCAATGGGTTGGCATGACAACCAGAGGTCTCCAGCAGACCTCTATGGTTGTCATTGCCGGATTGCTATAAGCGACTTCCGGTGGTCGGCGTTCATAACAAGTGAGCACTTCTACTGCATACAGGTGATCTGATCATTGCCTGTATGTAGCAGAGGCGATCGGATTATTGCAGCTTCTAATCTCCCACGGAGACTATTGAAGCATGCAAAAATTAAAAAAAAAAAAAAAAGTTTTTATTCCCGTTTTCGCGTACAAGACATGGTAAAACCAATGGTGTCTTTCAACAGTACAACTCGTCCAGCAAAAAACAAGCCCTCACATGACCATATTGACGGACAAATAAAGTTATGGATCTGGGAAAAGGGGGGAGCGAAAAACAAATGCAAAAACGAAAGAGGGAAGTGGCGTGAAGGGGTTTATGGCTGTAGCCTGGATTTTTTTTTTAGATAAGAACCACCTTAAGTTTTCCAGGGTGCTGCTCACCTCCCTGACTTGTCTCTGACATGGAAGGATTGAGACCCTCACAATTAGGCAGTCATCCAGATATGGCACCAACAGCACATCTGTTCCCTGGAGATGAGCTGTTACCTCCAATATTTTTGTAAAGATACAAAAGGCTATCGCTAGTCCAAAGGGGAGAGTCCTGTATTGGAAGTGTCTGACCTATCCTTGTATCCGCACTGCTACTCTGAGGAATCTCTGACATTGCGCGTTTTGGTACGTGATAGTAGGCATCTTTGAGGTCCAGGACTGCCATATAACAGAACCTTTACTGCCATTTTTACTGACTCGTTCTCTAGCGCTAGTTGTTTGTGTGAGAATAGCTGAGGAGGGGTATGTGTATATACATATATATATATATATATATATATATATATATATATATATATATATATGTATATATACATATATATGTGTGTGTGTATATATATATATATGTGTGTGTGTATATATGTGTGTGTATATATGTGTGTGTATATAGATAGATAGATAGATAGATAGATAGATAGATAGATAGATAGATAGATAGATAGATAGATAGATAGATAGAGAGATCTTTCCCGCGGGAGGTATGGAATTTCAGTTTTAGGTCTGATCTATTATGCGAAGGATCCAGGTGCTGGAGGGAATCTTTTCCCAGGCTGGGAGGAGATAGAGCCTTTCACCCTCCTAGGGAGCCAAGTCATTGAGAGGGCTTTTTGGTTTCTTGGGAAGGACCCTGAAGAACACCCTGCCTTCTCTGGATCGGCCTTCCAACTTATCCCAATCTCTGGATGGCTTCTTGTGGCTGTACCATCCCTTCTGAAAGGACTGTCAAAATGATGGAAAGGGGGCTCTTGGGAAACCCTATTGGCACAGTCCCTGACACTTTCCAGTATCTGGTCCAGGACAGGCCTGAATAGGAATTTGCCCTCACAAGGGAGGGAACATAGCTTGACTTTCGCCTGCGCGTCTCCCGGCGAACACTTTAACCAGACAGCCCTATGACCTGCGTTAGATAATGCGGCTAATCTAGCAGCCAACCTAGCAGAGTCCACTGATGCGTCAGCCAGGAATTCTGCTGTCCCCTTAATGGTTGGGAATGAGGTAAGGGTGGTTTACCTTGGCACCATCTGCTCCAGTTTATCCTCAAGACTATCTAACCAGACCCTTAGATATCTGACAGCGCAGGATGCTGCAATTTCTGGTCTTGGGGCACCTGCAGAGGCATCCCACATTGCTCTAAGGAAGCTACCCGTCTTCCTGTCTAACAGGTACTTAAATGAAATATATCGCTATATCCAGGTTAGGGGCCTTTTCTCAAGATGTAGTAGCCTCCTCCTCAAAAGGGTATTGCCTCTTAAAGGAAGCTGAAATGGACTCCTTCAATTTGTTTTATCAACTTACTTTCAATGAGGTCCTGCACCTACTCATTCACGGGGAAGGTCCTGCGTTTCCTTTGTTCGAGGCCCCCGAACATCATGTCCTGAACTGACTGTTTGGATTTTTGGTCTACGAGACCCATTGTAGACCTTATGGATTTTACCAATTTATCTGTTTCATCTAAGGGAAAAACCGTCGACCCTCTGTGTCACTGTCAGATGAGGTGGAACTTCGAATTGACTCATACAGGCCCTTTTCCTCTGACACTGAAGACTTATGTGATGACTGAGGAGATATTCTGGGCCTCTTCTTTCCTGAAGGGCTCCTATCTCCTGAGCCGTACAGTGATTTTACAGACTTTTGTACTTCAGTCCTGATTAAAAACCTCAGACTGGAGGCATAATTAAGGGACTCTTCCGAAATAGCCTGCTCTATAAAAGACTGACATAGCTTTTTTGACTATATTCTAGCATACCCTTGCCCACAGAGGGGGATTTGCTGTGGTTTGTTTTCCCCATACACTTCTTAGGGACATCCTATCTCCCTTCCTACCCCCCCAAAAAAGTAGAGAAAGACTGGGAGAGGAAAAAAAAAAAGAGAAAGGGGCATTAACACACTGAATTTTCTTGAAGATCACTAGCCACTCGGAAGCTTTTAAAGGGTACCAGATCAGGAAGTTGGACCACATCCAAAAGGTCTCCCTTGTAGACTGCGAATTTCTCAACCCTACTTGAGCTGGAGTCTGCAGTGCCTTGCACACTGCCCAAACGACCCCCATTTCCGCTGTCCCGTCAACCTGCTCATGGCTGCTGGGGTGCCAGCTTCCTGTGGGGTTGAGACAAGCATTGTCTATCTTTATTCGATTTCTGCCACAACTGTGAAGGATGCTACTGCGGTTGGTGCCCTTACATGCTAGCATCCTCACTCTTCCTGCCGGCGGTCCTCCTTACATAGCCCCATTCCACGTGGGGACCACCAGCCAGCACATACAGCCTGCTTCCGGTACCTACCCCCGGAAATCACATGTTGGTAAGAGCGTCATCCGGACGCGACTTCCGGGGACCGCACGCATCCAGCCACGCAGCCGACGGGCACCAGCCTGACCCAACGCTGATGCCCTGTTCACTTACACTCAGGGAGGCAAGCAGACGAGACCTCAGTGGCGCCCCGCCTCCTTCGATGCCGCTAATGAGCTGATGGCCAGCAGCCCAAGTCTGGGTGTACTTCCTTTTTTCTTTCCACTGTGCACATCCTGCGCTATGCCCAGGGGTGCGTGGCTGACGGGTACCAGGCCGCAGCAGAGACAGTGGGAATCCTCTTATTTTTCTTCACCAACATCTTTACTGTGGGTTCCTCATCAAGGACAGGAAAACAACTGATGCAGAGAGAGAAGCCACCCTTTTTATCTTGAAGGTTTCCTGTCCTTGAAGGGTGGATTCCTCTCTCCCGTGGTGCAGTCATGGGTGACTGAAAAAAGAATGTAATCGGTACATGTATAAATCAGTGATTTAATCACTGATTTGTACATGTACACATAACATTCTTTTTCTGTTGTATTTTCAATTTTGATTGTAATTTTGTGCTTAAATAAAATTTATAAAGATTTATAGTATAGCGCCGGTATAGCGTCAGAGCGCCGGTCAGGAGGCGTCGAAGCCCGCGACGGCGAAATGCGCGTCGAGGCTCCCTCCTGCTCCCACCACACCGGCGCTCTGACACCAGCATGTCTCAAGGTAATATCATAACATTTTTGATTGCATGCTCACATGTCTCCTAGGACTTGGGCCGGCTGGTGCCGGTTACATCCTCATGCTCTGGATTTGTATTGAGCTTTCTATATATTTTTTGGAGATACATTATCACCCCACTGGGTTATTGCTTTGGGCCGGTTAATTATCATTTTGTATTGTTATGCCCTCGTGTAGGGCGGCCCATTTATGATCCGCTTTACATGCTTTTTCTATCCATGAGCATACTCCGGTGTGTTGGTGTAGCTAGGATGCCTGGATTCCTTGTGTCTTTTTCCAGCAGTTAACATCTATCATGCTGATGTAGTTTTTTCTGCTTTTCCCAATTATCTGTTGTCCACGTGTATTTATTGCATGTATTTTTTGTATTTTACGCTTCAATAAAATTGTCTTTGATACCTCTACCGCTTGGCTGTGGATTTTAGGATATATTTATAGTCCTTGTTGGACTTGGCATATTCTCTCATTTCTTACCCTAAACCACAACCTTGCGTGTTCTTATAGGTTTATATGTTGGTTATTGCCTGTTTGTTAGGCAATCTCCACATGTTGCCGCTGCCTAACAGCCATGAAACATGCAGCCACAGGGATTTGAACATATTACTCAAACACGACCAAGATGCTTGGATAACACGATATCTGAGCGGACGAGCTCATCACTAGTAAACACTAAGGTCCATTTTCAACTATTACCCTTTGAGAAAATTAAAAATTTGAAATGGCACCTACAAACCATTCCAGCAAAGATCTGCACTCACAATGGTGGTCCTTTCCTTCTGCACTATGCCTGAACAATAGTTTCTGACAACATGTGCAGTATTGGTTTGCAAATTGTGGGTTTTTCTCCTATGAAAATGAAAAATTGCAAGGTAAAATAACATTTTAGTGGTGAAAATAAAAATCAGTTTCACATCCCAATGGTTTAAAAATCTGTAAAGCAACTGTGAGTTCAAAAATACTTGTGGTTTCTACTATTTCAGCACCTCAGGGGCTCTGTAAATGTAACTTGGTACCAACAATCTTTCACTCCAAAAGACAAATCGTGCACCTCCCCCTTCTCTGCCTTACCATGGAGATATTATTGACCAAATTACCCAGTTTCTGCTGTTCTCTATTGTGAAAATGAAAAATTTGTGGCAAAAGCAACACTTTTCACAGCCCAACTTTATAAAATTCCATGAACCCCCTTTGAGTTCACAGTAAACACAAAACTCCTAGATACATTTATTTGGGTGGTGTAGTTTCTAAATTGGGAGTTTTTGCTGTTTTGGCACCTTAGGAATTCTTCAAATTAAACATGGTTCTATCAACAGAACATATAACCCAATCCCTCATCTACCCTCCCTTATTCTCCCTTCTTTTGAAGTGCCCTTTGTCTGTATCCACTCTCCCTCCAAGTGGCCTCTGCCACTGCCTGAAAGAAGATCCAGGAAAACATACTCAGAAGGGAGGTAAGAACATTTCTAAAACAATCCACAGCGAGGAGATTGGAACAAAACAAAATCCTCTAAACTGCATGCTCGCAAACGCCAGAAGCCTGACAAACAAGATGGAAGAACTAGAAGCAGAAATATCTACAGGTAACTTTGACATAGTGGGAATAACCGAGACATGGTTAGATGAAAGCTATGACTGGGCAGTTAACTTACAGGGTTACAGTCTGTTTAGAAAGGATCGTAAAAATCGGAGAGGAGGAGGGGTTTGTCTCTATGTAAAGTCTTGTCTAAAGTCCACTTTAAGGGAGGATATTAGCGAAGGAAATGAGGATGTCGAGTCCATATGGGTCGAAATTCATGGAGGGAAAAATGGTAACAAAATTCTCATTGGGGTCTGTTACAAACCCCCAAATATAACAGAAACCATGGAAAGTCTACTTCTAAAGCAGATAGATGAAGCTGCAACCCATAATGAGGTCCTGGTTATGGGGGACTTTAACTACCCGGATATTAACTGGGAAACAGAAACCTGTGAAACACATAAAGGCAACAGGTTTCTGCTAATAACCAAGAAAAATTATCTTTCACAATTGGTGCAGAATCCAACCAGAGGAGCAGCACTTTTAGACCTAATACTATCTAATAGACCTGACAGAATAACAAATCTGCAGGTGGTCGGGCATCTAGGAAATAGCGACCACAATATTGTACAGTTTCACCTGTCCTTCACTAGGGGGACTTGTCAGGGAGTCACAAAAACACTGAACTTTAGGAAGGCAAAGTTTGACCAGCTTAGAGATGCCCTTAATCTGGTAGACTGGGACAATATCCTCAGAAATGAGAATACAGATAATAAATGGGAAATGTTTAAGAACATCCTAAATAGGCAGTGTAAGCGGTTTATACCTTGTGGGAATAAAAGGACTAGAAATAGGAAAAACCCAATGTGGCTAAACAAAGAAGTAAGACAGGCAATTAACAGTAAAAAGAAAGCATTTGCACTACTAAAGCAGGATGGCACCATTGAAGCTCTAAAAAACTATAGGGAGAAAAATACTTTATCTAAAAAACTAATTAAAGCTGCCAAAAAGGAAACAGAGAAGCACATTGCTAAGGAGAGTAAAACTAATCCCAAACTGTTCTTCAACTATATCAATAGTAAAAGAATAAAAACTCAAAATGTAGGCCCCTTAAAAAATAGTGAGGAAAGAATGGTTGTAGATGACGAGGAAAAAGCTAACATGTTAAACACCTTCTTCTCCACGGTATTCACGGTGGAAAATGAAATGCTAGGTGAAATCCCAAGAAACAATGAAAACCCTATATTAAGGGTCACCAATCTAACCCAAGAAGAGGTGCGAAACCGGCTAAATAAGATTAAAATAGATAAATCTCCGGGTCCGGATGGCATACACCCACGAGTACTAAGAGAACTAAGTAATGTAATAGATAAACCATTATTTCTTATTTTTAGGGACTCTATAGCGACAGGGTCTGTTCCGCAGGATTGGCGCATAGCAAATGTGGTGCCAATTTTCAAAAAGGGCTCTAAAAGTGAACCTGGAAATTATAGGCCAGTAAGTCTAACCTCTATTGTTGGTAAAATATTTGAAGGGTTTCTGAGGGATGTTATTCTGGATTATCTCAATGAGAATAACTGTTTAACTCCATATCAGCATGGGTTTATGAGAAATCGCTCCTGTCAAACCAATCTAATCAGTTTTTATGAAGAGGTAAGCTATAGGCTGGACCACGGTGAGTCATTGGACGTGGTATATCTCGATTTTTCCAAAGCGTTTGATACCGTGCCGCACAAGAGGTTGGTACACAAAATGAGAATGCTTGGTCTGGGGGAAAATGTGTGTAAATGGGTTAGTAACTGGCTTAGTGATAAAAAGCAGAGGGTGGTTATAAATGGTATAGTCTCTAACTGGGTCGCTGTGACCAGTGGGGTACCGCAGGGGTCAGTATTGGGACCTGTTCTCTTCAACATATTCATTAATGATCTGGTGGAAGGTTTACACAGTAAAATATCGATATTTGCAGATGATACAAAACTATGTAAAGCAGTTAATAAAAGAGAAGATAGTATTCTGCTACAGATGGATCTGGATAAATTGGAAACTTGGGCTGAAAGGTGGCAGATGAGGTTTAACAATGATAAATGTAAGGTTATACACATGGGAAGAAGGAATCAATATCACCATTACACACTGAACGGGAAACCACTGGGTAAATCTGACAGGGAGAAGGACTTGGGGATCCTAGTTAATGATAAACTTACCTGGAGCAGCCAGTGCCAGGCAGCAGCTGCCAAGGCAAACAGGATCATGGGGTGCATTAAAAGAGGTCTGGATACACATGATGAGAGCATTATACTGCCTCTGTACAAATCCCTAGTTAGACCGCACATGGAGTACTGTGTCCAGTTTTGGGCACCGGTGCTCAGGAAGGATATAATGGAACTAGAGAGAGTACAAAGGAGGGCAACAAAATTAATAAAGGGGATGGGAGAACTACAATACCCAGATAGATTAGCGAAATTAGGATTATTTAGTCTAGAAAAAAGACGACTGAGGGGCGATCTAATAACCATGTATAAGTATATAAGGGGACAATACAAATATCTCGCTGAGGATCTGTTTATACCAAGGAAGGTGACGGGCACAAGGGGGCATTCTTTGCGTCTGGAGGAGAGAAGGTTTTTCCACCAACATAGAAGAGGATTCTTTACTGTTAGGGCAGTGAGAATCTGGAATTGCTTGCCTGAGGAGGTGGTGATGGCGAACTCAGTCGAGGGGTTCAAGAGAGGCCTGGATGTCTTCCTGGAGCAGAACAATATTGTATCATACAATTAGGTTCTGTAGAAGGACATAGATCTGGGGATTTATTAGGATGGAATATAGGCTGAACTGGATGGACAAATGTCTTTTTTCGGCCTTACTAACTATGTTACTATGTTACTATGTTACTTCTCCACTTTCTCTCTGCTGACATTTCAACCATCATGAGCGATTTCAACATCCCCATTGATACCCATTAGTCAGCAGCCTCCAAACTCTTGACATTTGCTTCAACCTCTGGTCTTATACAGTAGCCTTCCACTGTCACCCACACAGCTGGACATACCCTTGACATAATCTTCACCCGCTAACCTTACCTCTCCCTTTATCTGACCACCATCTACTCACATTCTCATCCCTGACCTGCTCAGCTGCCCCAAATGCAGCACTTTGTACACTGCACACACACCCAGAAATCTTTCATACTCTGACTCTTCTACTGCTGTCCATCATACCTTCACTCCATGATACAGATACAGCTTTCTACCATGCCAAACTGGCATAATCTATGGATTCTGCTAACCCTCTTATATCTGAAGGCGACAAATCAATAGACAACATTGGCACACTAACCCCATTACTCCACTGAAACTACCCTAACCAAAGCTGACATTATGCCCTACTCCTGCTTCTTTACCTGTCGACCACTTCATCCTATCCTCCCAGTTACAAGGGTAATCAAGTATTAAAAATGTAAATGTTGAAAGGCCCCCAAATGTCTTATGACCTTTTGAGAAGCACAATATGTGAAAATAAAGTAAAAAAAATATAAAATATATATATATATATATATATATACATATATATATATACATATGTGTATATATATATATATATATATATATATATGTATATATATATATATATATATATATATATGTATATATATATAAAGATTTAACAAACTCACCACTAAGACTCCATTGGTGATTATTTCACTGGGAGGGTCCGGGCTGTTGAAAGATATTTGCATATTAGAAACTATAGTGCAACCCCTATATATAGTGTAAAAAATATTGTGTATCTCATACCTTTCTTCAATGTGAAATTCAATTTCCAAGACCTCTTTATCCTAAGAAATGACAGAATTTCTGAAACAGGGTTTCATATTGTCACAAGTTAAAAACAGGGGTCTATGCTCACCGAACATACCTTTGGGTTGAGTTTAAAGACTCGTTTAGTGGTGTGGCCAGGTTTAATGTTTCCTACGTCAAATACTACTGAAGAGAGCTCATCATCCACCATTAGGTCTCGGTCATACAGAGTAAGCTCCAGGATGTTCTACAAGACAAGAGATACAAGGCTGACAAAATCTCTATTATTTTATAAATGCTCAGCTATCTTTCAATATTAATGAAAAAAATAAAGAAAGCTGTTATTTAGTTATCCGAACATTAAAGGGAACCTGTCACTAGATTTGACCGATATGGAATAAGAACACCAACTTTCAGGCCTGATATACAGCATTCTATAAAGTTGTGTATCTGCCCCCAACTCGACCTGCAAGACAAGGAAATGTTTTGTTATACTCATCTGGGGGGCTCTTGGGTCCAAGGGGTGTAGCTCTTCTTGGTCCGACACCTTCCTACTTCTTGCAATGTTGTCCTCCTCCTTACCTTGTGTGGATGATGCGCCCCTTGGTCATCCACACAGGTACGCGCAGGCGTACTTCTCTGCCTTGTTGAGGGCAAAGCAAAGTACTGCAGTGCACAGGCATCAGGAATGTTCAAAGAGCACCGGAGCCTGGGCACAGCAGTACTTTACTCTGCCCTCGTCAGGGCATAGAAGGACGCCTGTGCAAGGGCGCGGTGCCTGGGAAACGGTGGGGATGAAGTAGGGATGCAACATCCACATAAAGCAAGAAAGAGGCCTTGCAGGGGAGTATAATAAAAACACTCTTTCTTGTCTTGCAGGTCGGGTTGGGGACAGATATACAGCATTGTAGAATACTGTATATCAAGCCTGAAAGATGATGGCCATAACTTATATCAGTCAAACCTGGTGACACGTTCGCTTTAAACAAATTTTGCAATTGATGTACTGTGTGGATGGAGTTCCTGTTGGCAGCACTGGGCAGTGATTAAAAAGCAACTCTGGTCCACAAAACACATATACAATATTGCTCCTCCTTATGCTATATTTTAGAAAAATAGTGACATGCACCCCTTGGTGAATATTTAAGTTCTGTCAGTTCTGAAGTATAGAGTACGACATAAGATTATTATTATTATTATTCATTTTTATAGCGCCATTTATTCCTTGGCGCTTTACATGTGAATGGGGCAAATATAGACAAGTAAAGACAGACATAGACAAAGACAGACAATAAACATGAGTAAAACAAGGCACACACAAGTACAGGAGGAGAGAGGACCCTGCCCGCGAGGGCTCACAGTCTACAGTTCACAGTCTACATAAGATCAGCTTATTGTATAAGGTAGTGACTATAGGGTAAGATAGCCTTTGGTAAACATTATGACTGTAATATGTTTAATGTATGTAAATGTAATACATAATGTGTGTGAAGGAAATCTGTCAGCTACAGACTGTATGGACATAGTTAAAGTTTGATTCCAGACCATATTGGGAGTGGCAAGCCACAGTAAAAAGTGACTGCTTCCTGATAGGCAGTCAGATAGGGAGGTTTGTTAACCAAGGTCAAGTTCAAGATGCATTGGACTGATATCAAAAGAAAGAATCTATCATTTGGGGCAGTGGGAGGCCTTACAGAAACTCCCTGCGGACATCACTGCAACGTCTGGCGCTCAACGCTTGGTACAGGTGCTACAAAGAGTGCCTTATCCTCTGGCGTACAGAGGAAGATGGAAGTGGAAGAACGTGTAGGGAAGATAACGAATCCCGGGTGCATTGCGGAACTGGACAGGAAATCCCTGTGGCCGATCGAATCAGTAAAAGTGGGGATAGTCCAGGAAAAACGGATAGTAATGGTGAAAAAGTACTGAATAAAGGAAGCAAGAAATAATAGGTGTTATGCCCCATTCTCTGTTACAATCTGATGAACTTAAACAGTCCAGTAAACGTCCGTGTAACATATGTGAAACGTCTGTGAAACAAATTGGGTGTCCCCTGAGTTATGTGCGGCAGCTCCGGAAGACAGAGGCCTTAAGACAGCGAAGGCTTGCGGCCTACAAGCGAGTGTGATACACCCCACACATGACAGCATATTGAAACTTGGACATGATTTTCCTGTAAAGTGCCAGGGCGTAACGGATCATCAGATCGCCCACAGTTACCGCCCTTTGGCACCACACAAATACATAACCAGTACCACCAAGCAGCACAAAATACTTCCCCAGCAGCATAACATACAGTTAGGTCCAGAAATATTTGTACAGTGCCAATCTTCGTGAATTGGGCTCTATATGACACTATTTTGGATTTAAAATGAAACCACCAAGATGCAGTTGAAGTGTAGACTTTCATGTGTGATTAACCCCTTTACGATGTTTGTTAAATTGACAGCAGGTGAGATTGTCCGTGGGATTTCACAGATTAACAGCAGCGGGCTCTCATGTGCGGAAAGCTGCGGTCAGAGATATTATGTACCGTATATGCTCGAGTATAAGCCGACCCGAGTATAAGCCGACCCCCCTAATTTTGCCACAAAAACCTGGGAAAACTTAATGACTCGAGTATAAGCCTAGGGTGGGAAATGCAGCAGCTACCGGTAAATGTCAAAAGTAAAAATAGATACCAATAAAAGTAAAATTAAGGCTACGTTCAGACTAGCGTTGTGCTAGTGTGCGTCGGGTTAGCGTCGGGCGACGCAGCGGCGACGCACGCGTCATGCGCCCCTATGTTTAACATGGGGGACGCATGCGTTTTTGTTTGTTGCGTTTTGCGACGCATGCGTCTTTTTTTGCCGCAAGCGTCGGACCAAGAAAACGCAACAAGTTGTATTTTTCTTGCGTCCGATTTTCGGCAAAAAACGACGCACGCGTCGCAAAACGCAGCGTTTTTGCGTGCGTTTTGCCGCGGTTTTGCGTGCGTTGTGTCGCCGACGCAGCGGCGCACAACGCTAGTCTGAACGTAGCCTAATTGAGACATCAGTAGGTTAAGTGTTTTTGAATATCCATATTGAATCAGAAGCCCCATATAATGCTCCATAAAGTTTATGATGGGCCCCATAAGATGCTCCATATTAAAATATGCCCCATATAATCCTGCATAAAGGTTAATAATGGCCCCATAAGATGCTCCAGACACATTTGCCAAATATAATGCTGCACAAATGCTGATTATATCCCCATAAGATGCTCCATAAAGATATTTGCCCCATATAGTACTGCACAAACCTTGATTATGGCCCTATAAGATGCCCCATACAGACACTTGCCCCATATAGTGCTGCACAAACGTTATGGCCCCATATAGTGCTGCACAAACGTTATGACCCCAAAGATGCTCCATACAAACACTTGTCCCATATAGTGCTGCACAAACGTTATGGCCCCATAGATGCTCCATACAAACACTTGCCCCATATACTGCTGCACAAACGTTATGGCCCCATATAGTGCTGCACAAACGTTATGGCCCCATATAGTGCTGCACAAACGTTATGGCCCCATACAGTGCTGCACAAACGTTATGGCCCCATACAGTGCTGCACAAACGTTATGGCCCCATACAGTGCTGCACAAACGTTATGGCCCCATACAGTGCTGCACAAACGTTATGGTCCCATATAGTGCTGCACAAACGTTATGGCCCCATAGATGCTCCATATAGACACTTACCCCATTTGCTGTTGCTGCGATAAAAAAAAAACAAATCACATACCTCTCCGTCGCTCAGGCCCCCGGCACTTTCAATAGTCACCTGCTCCTTGTTCCGGCCGCCACTCCATCTTCAGCATCTTCAGTACTGACGTTCAGGCAGAAGGCGCGCACTAACCACGTCACCGCGCCCTCTGACCTGAGCGTCACTGCTGAAGACAGAGTGGCGCCCGGAACGAGGAGCAGGTGAATATCGCGCAGCACAGCGCTCCCCCTCCCCGTTATACTCACCTGCTCCTGGTGCTGTGCAGTCCCTGCTTCCCCGACACCGCAGCTTCATTCTGTACTGAGCGGTCACCGTTACCGCTCATTACAGTAATGAATATGCGGCTCCACCTCTATGGGAGGTGGAGCCACATATTCATTACTGTAATGAGCGGTATGATGTGAC
Source organism: Ranitomeya imitator (assembly GCF_032444005.1). Classification (NCBI taxonomy): domain Eukaryota; kingdom Metazoa; phylum Chordata; class Amphibia; order Anura; family Dendrobatidae; genus Ranitomeya; species Ranitomeya imitator. The sequence continues at coordinate 694,311,211 of NC_091282.1, read as the reverse complement.
CGCTCAGTACAGGAAGAAGCTGCCGGCGCCGGGGAAGCCAGGGACCTGCAGGGACCGCGCCAGGAGTAGGTGAGTACAATTAGACAGCCCCCGCTCCCCCTCCCCTGCCGACCCCTGGGTATGACTCGAGTAAAAAAGTGGGCTGGAAATCTCGGCTTATACTCGAGTATATACGGTATATAGACGTCATATTCCTGACTGATGCGAGCTCCGATGCGGACCATGCTGCTGTTAATCTGTGAAATCCCGCTGTCAATCTCACCCGCTGTCAATTTAACAAGCGTCATCCCGAAGCACGATATTAATCCCCCCATCAATGTCAGTTGTCATGACAGCAGGGGGTCACAACCCCTTTTGCCTCTTTGAAAATGTAATAAAAATATAAAACACACATTAGGTATTGCTGTGTTCATACAATCTCCGATCTATCAAAATAACACAAATTAATCAGTTCGGTAAACAGAGTAATGAGAAAAAAAATCTAAAACACCAGAATTACATTTTTTTGTCCGCCGTAACATTGCTAAAAGCCCAATAATAGGTGATCAAAACTTCGTATAAACCCCAAAATGGTATCACTAAAAAGGTTAGCTGAGGGCATAAAAATAAAACCATAATCAAGCCCCAGATCCCAAAAAGTTTAAACACTATGGGTCTGGAAAAATGGCGACATATGCAAACTTTTTTTCATACAAATTTCTAAAAAAAAAATGTCACCACTTAAATAAATAATAAACTACCGGTATATATGTTTGGTTTCCGTGTACTCTTGCTGACTGGGAGAATCATACTGCCAGATCAATTTTACGATATGCAATAGTGAACATGGTAAATACAAAGTCCAAAATATATCAAAATTGTGGAATTAGACTTTTTTTTTGCAGTTTCTCCGCACTTGGAGTTTTTTCCCGTTTCTAGTACACTATATGGTAAAAATCAAACCATCATATGGCCACAACGATGGAAATATTATATATATATATATATATATATACATATATATATATATATATATATATATATATATATATATATATACACACAGTGCCTACAAGTAGTATTCAACCCCCTGCAGATTTAGCAGGTTTACACATTTGGAATTAACTTGGCATTGTGACATTTGGACTATAGATCAGCCTGGAAGTGTGAAATGCACTGCAGCAAAAAAGAATGTTATTTCTTTGTTTATTTTTTTTTTTTTAATTTTGAAAAGTCTTTTCAGAGGGTCATTTATTATTCAACCCCTCAACCCACCAGAATTCTGTTTGGTTCCCCTAAAGTATTAAGAAGTAGTTCAGGCACAAAGAACAATGAGCTTCACATGTTTGGATTAATTATCTCTTTTTCCAGCCTTTTCTGACTATTTAAGACCCTCCCCAAACTTGTGAACAGCACTCATACATGGTCAACATGGGAAAGACAAAGGAGCATTCCAAGGCCATCAGTGACAAGATCGTGGAGGGTCACAAGGCTGGCAAGGGGTACAAAACCCTTTCCAAGGAGTTGGGCCTACCTGTCTCCACTGTTGGGAGCATCATCCGGAAGTGGAAGGCTTATGGAACTACTGTTAGCCTTCCACGGCCTGGACAGCCTTTGAAAGTTTCCTCCCGTGCCGAGGCCAGGCTTGTCCGAAGAGTCAAGGCTAACCCAAGGACAACAAGGAAGGAGCTCCGGGAAGATCTCATTGCAGTGGGGACATTGGTTTCAGTCAATACCATAAGTAACGTACTCCACCGCAATGGTCTCCGTTCCAGACAAGCCCGTAAGGTACCTTTACTTTCAAAGCGTCATGTCAAGGCTCGTCTACAGTTTGCTCATGATCACTTGGCGGACTCTGAGACTGACTGGTTCAAGGTTCTCTGGTCTGATGAGACCAAGATCGAGATCTTCGGTGCCAACCACACACGTGACGTTTGGAGACTGGATGGCACTGCATACGACCCCAAGAATACCATCCCTACCCATGGTGGTGGCAGCATCATGCTGTGGGGCTGTTTCTCAGCCAAGGGGCCTGGCCATCTGGTCCGCATCCATGGGAAGATGGATAGCACGGCCTACCTGGAGATTTTGGCCAAGAACCTCCGCTCCTCAATCAAGGATTTTAAGATGGGTCGTCATTTCATCTTCCAACAAGACAATGACCCAAAGCACACAGCCAAGAAAACCAAGGCCTGGTTCAAGAGGCAAAAAATCAAGGTGTTGCAGTGGCCTAGTCAGTCTCCTGACCTTAACCCAATTGAAAAACTTGTGGAAGGAGCTCAAGATTAAAGTCAACATGAGACACCCAAAGAACCTAGATAACTTGGAGAAGATCTGCATGGAGGAGTGGGCCAAGATAACTCCAGAGACCTGTGCCGGCCTGATCAGGTCTTATAAAAGACGATTATTAGCTGTAACTGCAAACAAAGGTTATTCCACAAAATATTAAACCTAGGGGTTGAATAATAATTGACCCACACTTTTATGTTTAAAATTTATAAAAATTTAACTGAGCAACAAAACTTTTTGGTTTGTAAGATTTATGCATCTGTTAATAAATCCTGCTCTTGTTTGAAGTTTAAAGGCTCTAACTTATTTGCATCTTATTAAACCTGCTAAATCTGCAGGGGGTTGAATACTACTTGTAGGCACTGTATATATATATATATATATATACACACACACACACACATACGAGTATATAAAGAAAAGTTATGGCACTTGGAAGAAGGGGAGAAAATAAAGAAAGATAAAAAATGGAAAAAGGCCCAGAGATGAAGCTGTTTAACCCCTTCATGACCGGGGGATTTTTCGTTTTTCCGTGTTCGTTTTTCGCTCCCCTCCTTCCCAGAGCCATAACTTTTTTATTTTTCCGTCAATTTGGCCATGTGAGGGCTTATTTTTTGCGGGACAAGTTGTACTTTTGAACGACATCATTGGTTTTAGCATGTCGTGTACTAGAAAACGGGAAAAAAATTCCAAGTGCGGTGAAATTGCAAAAAAAGTGCAATCCCACATTGGTTTTTTGTTTGGCTTTTTTGCTAGGTTCACTAAATGCTAAAAATGACCTGCTATTATGATTCTCCAGGTCACTACGAGTTCATAGACACCAAACATGACTAGGTTATTTTTTATCTAAGTGGTGAAAAAAAATTCCAAACTTTGCTAAAAAAAAAAAAAAAAAAAAAATTGCGCCATTTTCCGATACTTGTAGCGTCTCCATTTTTCATCATCTGGGGTCGGTTGAGGGCTTATTTTTTGCGTGCCGAGATGTCGTTTTTAATGATAGCATTTCGGTGCAGATACGTTCTTTTGATCGCCCGTTATTGCATTTTAATGCAATGTCGCGGCGACCAAAAAAACGTAATTCTGGCGTTTCGAATTATTTTCCCGCTACGCTGTTTAGCGATCAGGTTAATACTTTTTTTTAATTGATAGATCGGGCGATTCTGAGCGCGGCGATACCAAATATGCGTAGATTTGATATTTTTTTTATTGATTTATTTTGATTGGGGCAAAAGGGGGGTGATTTAAACTTTTATGTTTTTTTTATTTTTTTCACATTTTTTTAAACTTTTTTTTTAAACTTTTTCCATGCTTCAATAGCCTCCATGAGAGGCTAGAAACAGGCACAGCACGATCGGCTCTGCTACATAGCAGCGATCTGCTGATCGCTGCTATGTAGCAGAATTGCATGTGTGCTGTGAGCGCCGACCACAGGGTGGCGCTCACAGCGACGGGCAATCAGTAACCATAGAGGTCTCAAGGACCTCTATGGTTACCATTCACAAGCATCGCCGACCCCCGATCATGTGACGGGGGTCGGCGATGACGTTATTTCCGGCCGCCCGGCCGGAAGCGGTAGTTAAATGCCGCTGTCTGCGTTTGACAGCAGCATTTAACTAGTTAATAGGTGCGGGCAGATCGCGATTCTGCCCGCGCCTATTACGGGCACATGTCAGCTGTTCAAAACAGCTGACATGTCCCGGCTTTGGTGCGGGCTCACCGCGGAGCCCTGCATCAAAGCAGGGGAGCCGGCATCGGACGGTATAGTACGTCCGATGCCGGTAAGGGGTTAAGGGGTTTAATAAAAATATCCTGTGAAATGTTTAGGAATTGCAATTTTTTTTTTTTTTTTTTTTTTACAAAGCCTCATATCAGGGGATCAAAAGTAATTGAACAAATTTACTTTACCATAAATAAAAGTTCATTTTTAATACGTTGTAGCCAATTATTTCCAGGCAATGCAGGCCTGAAGTCTGGAAGCGAAGCATGGACATCACCAAACACTTTCTTCCTTTGTGATGTTTAGCCACCCTTTACTGCAGCAGACTTCAGTTGTTGTTTGTTTGTGGGTCTTTCTGCCTTAAGTTTTATCTTCAGTATGTGAAATGCTGCTCAATGGGGTTGAGATCTAGTGATTGACTAGTCCATTGCAGAATACTCCACTTCTTTCCTTAAACGTCTAGGTTGCTTTTCCAGTATGTTTTTGGTCATTATCTATCTATACTGTGAAGCTCCGTCCAATCAACCTTGCGGTATTTGGGTGATTCTGAGCTGAAAGTATCGCCCTGTACACTTTAGCATTCATCAGTCTGCTTCTGTCCTCAGTCACATCATCAATAGACAATACCCGATGCCATTGGAAGCCATGCATGCCCGCGCCATCACACTGCCTCCACCATGTTTTACATAGGATGTACTGTGCTTTGGATCATGAGCTCTTCAAAGACTCCTTCTTCCATTAATTCTTGTACAGGTTGATCTTCGTTTCTGTCCAAAGAGCTTTTCCAGAATTTAGCTGACTTATTTAGATTTTTTTGGCAAAGTCAAATATGGCCTATTTTTAAGGCTGATTAGTAGTTTTCGCCTTGTGGAAAACACTCCGTATTTGATCTCATGAAGTCTTCTCCTTATGGTAGACTTAGATACTGAAACACCAACTTGTTGGAAAGAGTTCTTTAATTGGGTCCATGTTGTGAAGGGGTTTTTCTTCACTATGGAAAGGATTCTGCGATCTTCCTTCACTGTTGTCTTCTGTGGACATGCAGACCTTTTTCAGCTCCCCTGCTCACCAGTGCGCTGCGTCCAAAGCGCTGCTAGTTCCGGATCAAACGTACCTGGCCTTAGAAGGGTTCATCTTTCTCAGGAGATAGCCGTTTTGTACAACTCATTAAGCCCAAACTCAAAACAATCCCTAAGCCCATCCCTGGGCTTGATAAAAAAAAAAAAAAATCTCGGAATGAATGAGCAGTTTCTTCCCATCCGAAGACATTTCCCTTCTTAAGATGCAGTGGGTCGCAAGTGCCCACTGTAAAAGGCTCTTGACGGCGGTGGGTTTGCAAAACGTTTCAGTCACAAGATGTCCTTTATCATCCCTTCCAATCTTAATATTAAGAAAGTTGATTGTATTGTCATCAATTTCTCAAAAAAACTTAAGATCCAAAGTGTTGACATTCAGTTCACTGACAAAGTTCTTCAAAAAGGCCAGGCCAGAGAATAAGAATATAATCTATGTATCACCCCAGAACAATATCTGGGGGCTCCACAAAGACACATTGTCCTCCCCAAACACAACAGTGTCCTCCCAGCTGCCCAGGAACAAGTTGTCATACGTAGGGGCACATGGGCTCCCCATCGCAGTGCCCCTGATCTGGTGGTAGAACCTCACATTGAAGGTAAAATAATAGCGTCTTAATATAAAATCCAGTAGTTCATGGACAAAAATATTATGTGGAATGCAATGTGTTTCTCTCGATATGAGGTAATACTCCACTGCTCTCAAGCCAGCATCATGTGGGATGCTACTATACAGTGTCTCAACATCTACTGATGCCAGCATCAATACATCCTCCCCAATGATAATGTCCTCTGACTTGAGAAGATCAGATGTATCCCTTAGGAAGGAGAGCAGTGAAATGACTAATGTCTTAATATTTTGTCAATGTATATGCTGCAATTTTGAGTAATGGAATCGATCCCGAAATTATTGTGTGACCATTAAATAGTGTCAAGCCCTTGCACCTCCTTAGGGAGTGCATAAAAAGTTGTCAGCATCGGAAACTTAGGCTACATAAAATTAATTTCATTTTTCAAAATTAATCTAGAGTTCAATGCTCCAGTCAACAGTTTATTCAGCCCTAAGCAGGGAAGTATTAGTAGGGTCCCTTCTCATCACTATATAAGTGCATCATCCAATATATATGATACACTTTATTGATCCCGGGGGAAATTACGGTATTACAGTAGCAATACAAACAGAAGTACATAAAATATTAGGACACAAACCTTGCACAAGTATACCGACATTACATAACAAATAAATTTGGGTAGTTCAGGTATATAAGTCACTGTTAATTGACATTAGTACACCAGCAATCAGTCATTGTTGTCTACCACCCTGAAGAAATTATTATACATCCCCATAGCAGTAGGTACAAACGATTTCCTGAATTTCTCCTTACACCTTATTAGGATTAGACAGCTGCTGAATGTGCTCTTCTGCTTCAAGAACAGCTTGTATAGTAGGTGTGTATTATTGATCATTATAGCCCTACACTTCTTCTGAATCCTATCCTCCAATACCTCCTCACATTGCCAACACAATTTTTTCATAAGAAAGATGGTCCAGTGTAACAAGATTATCCCCTTTAATAAATTACTTAAAAATGAAGTCCTTATTCCTTGCAAGATTGTCTAGGGCCCTTCTTTCTTCACTAGAGAGGTTAAATGGACCGTTTCTCTCTACCTGAACCATTCTTTTGAATTCATCTGTATCCAATTTTGTGAAGATATCAATACTTGTAATTTCGGAATCAGGAGGCATCTTGCTGCTTTTAGGCCTAGGGCATGTGAAAGACTCTGACCTGGCTGTCTAAGGGAGCTTTGTCTTTGGTAGTGTATCTACTGGTTTGTCTGTTACATTTTGGCAGTTTTATTTATTCCGCAGAAACCAGCAACATCACCTGCTGCAGAGGCGCTAGTGTCCCTGCATGCTTGGTAGAGCGACACTGCTCTGCTGCCGACTTATTACTATTCAGCTAAGCAGACCGGAAGTCACGCTCATCGCACAAGGCGCTGAGGGAGAGACACACTGGTACAGTGCAGGGACAGCACAGTCCCTGAAATGAGAGTCACTGATGAAGATGCTTCATTTCAGAGAGGGGGCAGGGACTGTGACAATGACAGCAGCCTCTGCCGCCTGATGATGCTTAGTTTCAGAGATGGGTATGGGCTTTGACAATTACCGCATTCTCTGCCCCCTGTTCTTATGATGCTTTGTTTGGGTATGCCAGCATGCACTGGGGATACCAAAACGAATAGTTATCAGACAAGAAAGAAGGAAAGAAGGAATAGATTAAAAAAAAAACAAAACAAAAAAATACAAAAATAGTTAGAGTAGGTAGCGAACGTTAGCGAATTTGTAAAGAGTACTAGAAAATAGCTTAGATTATGGGACTAAACAGATAGGGAAAAATTATTTGCCTTCAAATCACCCCTTTAAGGACTGACATCCATTTAGTTACTGCACTAAGGACACGGGAGTTACAGTACGTACAGATCAGGCAGATTGTTCAAGACAGCTAACCTCTCACTAAAAGAAATGTATTAACTGTGCAACAACTTAGGGGCTAACCCCATGAAAATAACCCAGGGATGTGTTCCAAATCCAACAAAAATACCGCAACAAGCACTAAAGCTCAATACTATGGATGTAATGAAATGTCATACACAGGACTAAACAATCATTTTAATATCTATTTTCAAAGTAAGTATATCAGACTCGAAGAGTTTAATATTTATTTAGAAATTAGTTATGAACGAGTGTTCTCAGATAAGGTGTTCAATAACCACAACACATGCAAGGATTACCTAACAAACAAGCAACCTCTGCATGTGTTGTGGCTGTCTAAAAGGAGCGAGACATGCAGCCGCTGGGAATCAAAAGTATTCGAGCACGCCGAAGACACTTAACGTGCGAGCATGCTCAGATAACACCGTATCAGAGCATGTTTGCTCATCACTATTAAAATGTACGCAATTTGTATTGTGTAAACTTACCTTCACTGCACTATGAATCCGGTAATTAAATGTTTCATTCCATTCAGGGTCTGAGGAATTATACACAACTTTTGTCCTGTTAGGGAGTGGAGATGCAGTGGGAAGACTCAGTTGAACATAGCAATCTGCCTCAGACACTAAGGACAGTGATGGGGAAAAAAAAAAATCAGGAGTTTATCAGCATAGTTAACAGCTATAGATGAATAATTGAGCTGGTATATATTTGTATTTCAAGGATGCCTTGAGTTTGATTGTTTAACTCCTTTTAAGCAAAGTTTTGCATATAATAAAATTAAAGAAGCAGTCAAAGCACTCTTTTTAACCTTTTAATATATGGCAGTCATCATATTAGATAGCACTGTGTACGTACAATTGCTCATTTTGCCTTTCTACCCAGTGAATTCTTCTCTGCTTTATTTAGAAACAAGAAGTCTCCAATTGCTGCAGAAATCATTCCTCTCTACCTCCTGACCCAACTACTCCTTCCACCCCTGCCATTGACTTTTGCATTGACTCAAACAAGGCAAATTGACCTCCTGTTTCTACATAGAGCTTAGAAGGATTCAGCTAGTCAGTGTTTAATCACGTGTTGTCGAATGGTTTGCTGAGATGGTTAATCTTTGTAGGATGGAAGAACTCACAGCTGAAAGCTCTGGACACGGTGATAGATTTAGGAGACTGTGGAGCAACTGGATCCTGTTTCAGGACTCAGTGGATTGTTATAAACTGTTCCAATAGATGGATCATTCTTACATCAAGTGGTTCTGGGTTTGTGCTGCGTGCTTACCTCAAGATTGTCACCTCATCTTTCCCTCCCTTCCTTTTTCCATAACCCTTCTCCCTGTTAACCCCATGCCTATTTCATCCCTAATCTCCCCCCCACCCAAAAAAATAAAAATAATTTCTCTTTTTTTCCCAACTCTCTCATCTTTATGTTGGAATTTTCTGAATCATTTTTCATTTCCTACATAAAAATTTAGGTATTTTTTTTGCAGCTGCAATGTTAAGCGACCTGTTTATATTTCCGCATGAATATTACAAGTTATGTTAAGTCCAGCGTGACATATTTGATCATAATATATTTGGTCGAATGTCATCTTTTTTTGTATTTTCTATATTGATTAATAAAAACAAATTGAACACAATCACGTGATGTCATAGACCGAATGGAAAAGAGAAGAAATAACTGGGTAGAAAGGCAAAAAAGGCTTCGTTAAACAGAAGGATACATTGGGAGGTTACATAGTAAAGTAACTCAGGTAAATATTGTAATATTTATACAAGGTATTACAATTAATTACTAGACATTTATGTCAATCGTAATAAAAACAAAATAAGATTGTATTATGGAACTTTGCCTCTACTTTACTTTAGATTCTCAAGGGCAGCATAGCTTATGAAGCTTTCCCCTGTGGCAATGAACTTCTCCACCCAATTTGAAAAAGGAAATATTTTTCTAGGTACAGTTTATGTGGTGGGAGGTTAGACAGATTTAGATAGACCTATTTAGGTAATCCTATGACTGGCACAGCATTTTTATGCCTTTATCATACATGATGGATTACCAAGTCCGTATACACTTTACCGCGCAGGGTGTACATTATCTTTCCACCAAAGTACATGATTAACCTTTGTCTTCTATATGCTAATCAGACAATTACTGGTTGTCTATTTCATGCAAAGGGAGAAGATATAGATTAGATATTAGAGAAAACTTTTTGACAGTGAGTGGAACAGGCTGCCAGGAAAGGTGGCGAGTTCTCCTTCAATGGACGTCTTCAAACAGAGGCTGGACAGACATCTGTCTGAGATGGTTTAGTAACTCCTGCATTGAGCAGGGGGTTGGACACCATGACCCAGGAGGTTCCTAAGAACTCTAATATTATATGATGCATGCAATAATTTTTTTTTCACATGATTTATTGCATAATATTGCTTACACTATGTATGGTATTATCTTGATGTGAGCTTATTATGCTTGTTATTCTTTATTCCTTGATGCGTACTGACATTTTATACCTTGAGGTGGTATTCATTGTAATGGGATCCCTTGTTATATTTATAAATACGGAGGCTGTTATTTCAGTTTATTTATGTGTATTTATATCCTATGTGTCATGTTTGCTAGGGCGTACCGCATCTCTATTTCAGGTTGTTTGGTTATTACTAAGTGGACTTTGGAGTTTTTAAGTGTCTTTATTATTTTGCTTGTGTTTTTTGTATCAATTCATTTTTTATTACCTTTGAGAGATCTCTGTTCTTCCATATCTTTTTCAATCTTTCTTCTGTTATGCATTAGGTTGGGGTGTGTTAATTTATTTCAGTTCTTCTATACAAAAAGTGAAACTTATAATAGAGTCATTACAAACAGAGTGATCTATTTCAAGTGTTATTTCTGTTAATGTTGATTATTATGGCTTACAGTCAATGAAAACCCAAAAGTTAGTATCTCACTAAATTAGAATAAATTAACAAAAAACACCTGCAAAGCAACCAGAATAACCGTAGCCTTGAAAGGATTGTTAAGAAAAGGCCATTCAATAATTTGTGGGAGATTCACAAGGAGTGGACAGCTGGAGTCATAGCTTCAAGAGCCACCACACACAGACATATCCAGGACATGGGCTACACGTGTCGCATTCATTGTGTCAAGCCAATCATGACCAATAGACAACGCCAGGAGCGTCTTACCTGGGCCAAGACAAAAAAGAAATGGACTGTTGCTCAGTGGTCCAAAGTGTTGTTTTCAGATGAAAGTAAATGTTGCATTTCATTTGGAAATCAAGGTCCCAGAGTCTGGAGGAAGAGTGGAGAGGCCACAATCCAAGCTGCTTGAGGTCTACTGTGAAGTTTCCACAATCATTGATGGTTTGGGGAGCCATGTCATCTGCTGGTGTAGGTCCACTGTGTTTTATCAAGACCAAAGTCAGCGCAGCTGTCTACCAGGTAAATTTAGAGCACTTCATGCTTCCCTCTGCCGACAAGCTTTTTGGAGATGGAAATTTCATTCTCCAGCAGGACTTGGCACCTGTCCACACTGCCAAACAGGATCGGACTGGGGCAGCGGGACACCGGAGAATCCTCCGGTGGGCCCCGCCCCCAGCCCCTGCCTCCCTCATGTGTGCCTGCCCTGCATCATGCTCATAGCGTGCACCCAGCAGTGCACACGTTATTGTATAGCCGGCACCGCAGGGGCTGGCAGACTGCACAGGTGATGGGAAGTGCAGGAGCAGCTCCTTCACATCACCTGATGCCGCTGCCATTATCTGCCAGGAGAGCTGTGTGTGCAGAGTGCCGACCCTCACTTCAGCCAGCACAGTCAGAGGAACAGCTGACTGTGAGGCTGAGAGCAGACAGCACACAACAGCTGACCGGCCTCAGTCACCTGTTTCCTGTGCTGCATATCTCTGCTCCTCTTCTACAAAGCCCTGGGCAGCAGTGTAAACGCTGATTCAGGTAAGGAGCTGTCCTGTGATTGGTCAGCAGTCCTGTCCTACCCAAGCAGCAGTGGAGCAGAGGGAGTCTGATGGCTGCAGTCAGTGTGACTGTAAGTAAATAACTCTATGATGCCGGCACCCTGAGTAGATCTCCGGCCACAGAGACAGGGGAGGGGGTCCCATGCATCCTAAAGGTGACATAGGGGTGGGGGCCCACAGTGATATTCTAATTTTCTTGTGGGCCCCCTCCCCTAGTGTGTCAACCACCTCTATTTTAGGGTATGTGCACACGTGTTCTGGGTCCACTGCAGATTTTTCTGCAGAGGATTTGATAAATCCGCAGTTGAAAACCAATGCGGATTTATCGTGCATTTACCGCGGTTTTTCTGCGTTTTCCACTACGGTTTTACAACTGCGGTTTTCCATAAGGGCAGTTGTAAAACCGCTGCAGAAAATGCAGAAAGAAGTGACATGCTGCGGAATGTAAACCGCTGCGTTTCCGTGTGTTTTTTTCCGCAGCATGGGCACAGCGTTTTCTGTTTCCCATAGGTTTACATGGTACTGTAAACGCATGGGAAACTCCTGCTGACCCGCAGCTGCGGAAACGCTACAGATCCGCAGCAAAATCCGCATCGTGTGCACATACCCTTACTGTGGCTCCCCTTTCACTCTCTGAGCAGGCCCATAGGAAATTAGAGGTGAAATAGTGGGGGAGGAGGCCCATAGGATATTGGGTGACACAGTGGTGAAGGGGGTCTTCAGGTGATTAACACCTTTACAACATCTGCCTTACATGTATGGCGCGTGTTAAATGCCAGTGTCAATCTCTGACTGCAGCATATAACACATGCCAGCATGCGTGCGTATCATTCTCTCACCCATTGGTGCCCATGAGGTGATCGTGGGTCACCGATGGATTTTAATGACAGCCAGGGGTCTTCTTCCTGTAGCCGAGCTTTAAAGGAGACCATAATTTCTTCTATATGCAGGGATGCTGTGGCATCACTGTATATAATAGCACATGCGATCGGATGATCGCATCTTCATGTCCTCAAAGACTATGTGCACATGTTACGGATTAGGCTTAGGAATTTCTGGTACGGATTCTGCCTCTCCTGGCAGAAAACACACCTGTGGATTTGTTGCGTTTTTTGTGCGGTTCCGCTGCGGTTTTTGTGTGTTTTTGCTGTGGTTTTCTTGCGGATTTGCTGTGGTTTTTACCCCTGCGGTTTTCTATAATAGAATGGGTACAAAAATGCTGCAGGTTCACAAAAAAGAAGTGACATGCTACTTTTAAACCGCAGCGTTTCCGCAGCGGATTTTCCGCAAAGTGTGCACAGCATTTTTTTTTCTCATTGATTTACATTGTACTGTAAATCAATTGCGGATCCGCAGAGAATCCACAACGTGTGCACATAGCCTAAGGGGGCTAACTGTACCAGTGAAAGGTAAAAAGAAAATAAAAAAATTCCTAAAACTTCAAATCACCCTTTTTATCCCATTGAAAATAAATATATGTTAAAAATAAAAAACAACAAATATTTGGTATTGCTAGGTTCAGAAAAGTCCAATCGATCAAACTATAAAAACAACTTGATCAGAAAACACCGTAAAAAGAAACAAATGCCAAATGTCCTTTTTTCTGTTCACCACAATTCCACAAAAAAAGCTATAACAAGTGATGAAAACATTATATCTATCCCAAAATCGTACTACTAAAAACAATGTCTTGCCCCTAACAGAAAGCTTACCTGTGTGTAATAAAATACACAGCAGTCGCCATCTTCTGCCGCTGTCGTTGCTTGTGTCTTCATTGCAGTGGAATATGGCCACCGGTTATATATATATATATATATATATATATATATAGGATCTGTCAGCTCTCTTGTGTGGTGTAGTATATAGAGGATCTGTCAGCTCTCCTGTGTGGTGTAGTATATAGAGGATCTGTCAGCTCTCCCGTGTGGTGTAGTATATGAAGGATCTGTCAGCTCTCCTGTGTGGTGTAGTATATGAAGGATCTGTCATCTCTCCCGTGTGGTGTAGTATATAGAGGATCTGTCAGCTCTCCCGTGTGGTGTAGTATATAGAGGATCTGTCAGCTCTCCTGTGTGGTGTAGTATATAGAGGATCTGTCAGCTCTCCCGTGTGGTGTAGTATATGAAGGATCTGTCAGCTCTCCTGTGTGGTGTAGTATATGAAGGATCTGTCATCTCTCCCGTGTGGTGTAGTATATAGAGGATCTGTCAGCTCTCCCGTGTGGTGTAGTATATAGAGGATCTGTCATCTCTCCCGTGTGGTGTAGTATATGAAGGATCTGTCAGCTCTCCTGTGTGATGTAGTATATAGAGGATCTGTCAGCTCTCCTGTGTGGTGTAGTATATAGAGGATCTGTCAGCTCTCCCGTGTGGTGTAGTATATAGAGGATCTGTCATCTCTCCCGTGTGGTGTAGTATATGAAGGATCTGTCAGCTCTCCTGTGTGGTGTAGTATATAGAGGATCTGTCAGCTCTCCCGTGTGGTGTAGTATATAGAGGATCTGTCAGCTCTCCTGTGTGGTGTAGTATATGAAGGATCTGTCATCTCTCCCGTGTGGTGTAGTATATAGAGGATCTGTCAGCTCTCCCGTGTGGTGTAGTATATAGAGGATCTGTCATCTCTCCCGTGTGGTGTAGTATATGAAGGATCTGTCAGCTCTCCTGTGTGGTGTAGTATATAGAGGATCTGTCAGCTCTCCTGTGTGGTGTAGTATATAGAGGATCTGTCAGCTCTCCCGTGTGGTGTAGTATATAGAGGATCTGTCATCTCTCCCGTGTGGTGTAGTATATGAAGGATCTGTCAGCTCTCCTGTGTGGTGTAGTATATAGAGGATCTGTCAGCTCTCCTGTGTGGTGTAGTATATAGAGGATCTGTCAGCTCTCCCGTGTGGTGTATTATATAGAGGATCTGTCAGCTCTCCCGTGTGGTGTAGTATATAGAGGATCTGTCAGCTCTCCCGTGTGGTGTAGTATATAGAGGATCTGTCAGCTCTCCCGTGTGGTGTAGTATATAGAGGATCTGTCAGCTCTCCCGTGTGGTGTAGTATATAGAGGATCTGTCAGCTCTTCGGTGTGGTGTAGTATATAGAGGATCAGTCAGCTCTCCCGTGTGGTGTAGTATATAGAGGATCTGTCAGCTCTCCCGTGTGGTGTAGTATATAGAGGATCTATCATCTCTCCTGTGTGGTGTAGTATATAGAGGATCTGTCAGCTCTCCCGTGTGGTGTAGTATATAGAGGATCTGTCAGCTCTTCGGTGTGGTGTAGTATATAGAGGATCAGTCAGCTCTCCCGTGTGTTGTAGTATATAGAGGATCTGCCAGCTCTCCCGTGTGGTGTAGTATATAGAGGATCTATCATCTCTCCTGTGTGGTGTAGTACAGAGGTCCCCAACTCCAGTCCTCAAGGCCCACCAACATGTCATGTTTTCAGGATTTCCTTAGTCTTGCCCAGGTAATAATTGCATCACCTGTGCAATGCAAAGGAAATCCTGAAAACATGACCTGTTGGTGGGCCTTGAGGACTGGAGTTGGGGACCTCTGGTGTAGTATATAGAGGATCTGTCAGCTCTCCTGTGTGGTGTAGTATATAGAAGATCTGTCAGCTCTTCTGTGTGGTGTAGTATATAGAGGATCTGTCAGTTCTCGTGTGTGGTGTAGTATATAGAGGATCTGTCAGCTCTCCTGTGTGGTGTAGTATATAGAGGATCTGTCGGTCTCCCGTGTGATGTAGTATATAGAGGATCTGTCAGCTCTCCCGTGTGGTGTAGTATATAGAGGATCTGTCAGCTCTCCCGTGTGGTGTGATATATAGGATTTATCCTGTGTGGTATTTTTAAACTGCATGGTGGGCCCCAAGAATGATTTTCCTCTGGTGGGCCCAAGGTACTCCAGTCCGACGCTGCTGCCAAAAGTACCAATACCTGGTTTAAAAACAACAGTATCACACTGTGCTTGATCGGCCAGCAAATTCGCCTGACCTTAACCCCATATAGAATCTATGGGGTATTGTCAAGAGAAAGATGAGAGACACCAGACCCAACAATGCAGACGAGCTGAAGACTGCTATCAAAGCAACCTGGGCTTCCATAACACTCAGCAGTACCACGGGCTGATCGCCTCCATGCCACACCGCACTGATGCAGTAATTGATGTAAAAGGAAACACAACCAAGTATTGAGTGCATTTACCGAACATACATTTCAGCAGGCCAACATTTCAAACTTTAATAATTTTTCAAGCTGGTGTTATAAAGTATTCTAATTTACTGAGATATTGGCTTTTGTGTTTTCATTGGCTGTAAGCCATAATCATCAACATTAAGAGAAATAAACACTTGAAATACATCACTATCATACATAACTATATACGGAGTTTCACTTTTTGTACTGAAGAGCTGAAATAAATTAACTTTTTGATGATATTCTAATTTAGTGAGAAGCACTTGTATGTGTCCAGGCCAAAGAGGAAAAAAAAAAAAGGTGGCAAGCCGTGATGCAGTAAAACAATATTTTCTTCATTCAATACAAGTAGTACATGGATGCAGGGGAGGATGATGGCTGCTTCAACAAGTCACGGTATGGAAGGAAGAAGATGGGCGGTACCTATTATAGAGCACGCCTTCTTCACTACCCCTCTGTAACAACAATTAAAAGTATATTTTAATTTATAACCAACAATAAAAAACAAATTTACATAAAGTTTTTTGCTTTTTTTTTACAAAAAAACTGACATGTCGATCTGATCATTAAAGCCACATGAACCTTGCGCATTTGTGCGTATTATCCATCTGGCCTCCCTACGTAAGAGTAGCTTTTTTTAAATCACCACCTTGGTCTGGTAAAGACACCCTTTCTAACCCAGCAAAATGGAGTACCTACGGGTCTGAATTATGTACATCGTGTATATGCCCAATTAGACACCTTGATACAGTGGTCGACAACTCCAGGCCTCGAGGGCCGCCAACAGTGCAGGTTTTCAGGATTTCCTTAGTATTGCACAGGGGTTGGAATCATCACCTGTGCAGATGATCACATTACCACCGATGCAATACTAAAGAAATCCTGAAAACCTGCACTGTTGGCGGCCCTCGAGGCCTGGAGTTGGGGACCCCTGCCTTGATACTTTCCCTGTGGAGATTGATTTAAAATGTTCTCTAAACCTTACAAAAAGGGGTCTAATATTTTTCCTATATAGAACCCGTTACACGGGCTGAACATGACCTAAACAGCTGAGTTATACAAGAAATAAATTGATTAACAAAATGTGATATTCCACCTATGGAGATTGGATTAGTTTTCAAGTGAAAAATCCAAAAGTGGCAAGAGCCACGTCTACAATTTCCCTTTACAGAGGAATTTTTTAACCACTTATTTTGGGGTACCTTTAAAGGGAACCTGTCACCCCCAAATCGATGGTGAGGTAAGCTCACCGTCATCAGGGGCTTATCTACAGCATTCTGTAATGCTGTAGATAAGCCGCCGATGTTACCTGAAATAGGAGAAAAAGAGGTTAGATTATACTCACCCAGGGGCGGTCCTACTGCGGTCTGGTCAAATGGGTGTCTCAGGTCCGTTCCGGCGCCTCCCATCTTCATTCCATTACGTCCTCTTCTGGTTATCACGCCGCGGCTCTGGCGCAGGCGTACTTTGTCTGCCCTGTTGAGGGCAGAGCAAAGTACTGCAGTGCGCAGGCGCCGTAAAGGTCAGAGAGGCCCGGTGCCTGCGCACTGCAGTACTTTGCTCTGCCCTCAACAGGGCAGACAAAGTATGCCTGCGCCGGAGCCGCGGCGTAAAGACCAGAAGAGGACGTCATGGAATGAAGATGGGAGGCACCGGAGTGGACCTGAGACACCCATCGGAGCAGGACCACCCCTGGGTGAGTATAATCCAACGTCTTTTTCTCCTCTTTCAGGTAACATCAGCGGCTTATCTACAGCATTACAGAATGCTGTAGATAAGCCCCTGATGATGGTGAGCTTACCTTTTGGGGGTGACAGGTTCCCTTAAACCGGTTACGGACCAAATTATCCTTCAAATTTTGACACATTTTTTCCTGAACCACGCTCTTAGATCTTTTTTCTGAACTAAGGACATGACAATTTTTATTTATAGCAGAACGTATAACCTTGTCCAGCAGACCATATTTAAAACTAAAGATGAATCTTTTGGATTTTGCACAGTTGCTATCAATGCGAGGTGTCGTAAGTGCTTTGAGACCGGATTCTTTAGCCTTTTTTTTTTTAGAGCTTCTTCAAGAATCTTATGAGGGTAACCTCTTGATAAGGACAGGCTTTTAAATCCATGTACTAGTTGTATTGAATAAAGAAATAATTGTGGCCTATTTTTTTCCTCTGCGGCCTGGACTTTGTACGACGCTGATCGTTTCAAGTGCAGCACCCAGGATTTTGCAAGCCGCACACTGCTGGTCTGCCAAGTAAGCTTGAAAAGGTATTTTATAAGTTATTTGCTGATATAATAAATATATGTATATATACACAGTACAGACCAAAAGTTTGGACACCTTCTCATTTAAAGATTTTTCTGTATTATGAAAATTGTACATTCACACTGAAGGCATCAAAACTATGAATTAACACACATGGAATTATATACTTAACAAAAAAGTGTGAAACAACTGAAATTATGTCATATTCTAGGTTCTTCAAAGTAGCCACCTTTTGCTTTGATGACTGCTTTGCACACTCTTGGCATTCTCTTGATGAGCTTCAAGAGGTAGTCACCGCGAATGGTACCGGGCGCTTCCAGCCTTTTAATGATGTGGCATTAAAGTCAATTGATGTAACAAGTTATCTGTAGAGTGCTAAAGAGCCTCCTTCTGATAGGGAAAGTGTTTATGGCTCTATGAAAAGTTTGGTCATTCAATGTCAAAGTACAATCTATGGCTTGTTCACACACAATGCTTTTTTGCCAGAATTTTACAAAAATGCTGTAAGATCACGGTTTTTTTTTAGTAGAAGAAGAATATTGTGGCAAAACAAACAAAAAAAACATTGGAAATTTATTATGTAAACATACTCATAGGCTAGCTTCCCACAGCGTTTGGGCTTATAGTCTGAAGTGGATCCCCATCAAAACTGACATCTAAAGCAACGTTCCCAAGTAGCAAAAATGCAGTGGATGTCATAGTGGATGGCATTTTAAGAAATCTCATGCATATGTTGCAAAAAATATATGCAGCATTTCAACTTATTTTATGGATGCAGGTACAAATGTCACTTTTTTCAAATGTACAAAGTAAATACATTCCATGGGAACGTAGTTAGAGTATTATAAGAATATTGAAGTGAACCTGTCTTAAAATTCACATAAAACTGCGATCCGTGTCCAACAGTAAAATCAATGAGACGGCCAGCTGGTTGGTGTGAAAATTTGTGCACGGGGCACTCTATATTACAAGGAGGCATAACTTTGGAATAAATTGGCATAAATGAAAAACTGTTCGGTATCAGTGGAGTAGAGCCAATTGGAAAAGGAACACAGTTTAAATTAAAAATCCAGTGAAAGGTCATCTTTAAATTTTCTTGCTTTCAGTGAAGCTTCTGATACGTAGGCTTGTTTACAAAGTTATTGCTATGCACTGCACTATTTTGGCATGACAACTCTGATTTCAGACTCTATTGAAAAAAATCAAAATGTCACTCCTATTTAAAAACGTGGAAACAATTACATTCTAATAATTTGTCCTTCAAAACAGTCATTCTTTACAACTTACACATGTCCACGCCTTTAATGTTTCGGGCTCGTAACACAGTCACACTCAGGTTATAATACGGATGAATTTCTTTCTGCAAATATAAAAGTTATCAACATTCAAGGGTACAGCAAATATACAACACAGCATCAATGCACTCAGCACAGAAAACTATAGTGATGATTGAGCATGCTCGGATAAGGTGTTATCCGAGCATGCTCGTGTTCTAATAGTGTCTTCGGCGTGCTCGAATATTATGTTCGAGTCCCTGCGGCTGCATGTCTCGCCTCTGTCTGACAGTCGCAAAATATGCAGGGATTGCATGTGTAGCGGCTGTCAAATAGCAGCAAGTCATGCAACCGCGGGAACAAGAACATGGTATTCAAGCACGCCGAAGACATTATTAGAATTTGACCGTGCGCGGATAACACGTTATCCGAGCACGCTCGCTCATCACTAATAACTACCAATGATGCCACATATACTACGGCATGTGTCCTGGTTACAGGGGATATGTCACGAGAAAATTACAAAAATTACGATGTGTCAAGACAAAAGTTTTTAGGTTACACATTTCCTTTAACCCCTTCATGACCAGGGGATTTTTCGTTTTTCCGTGTTCGTTTTTCGCTCCCCTCCTTCCCAGAGCCATAACTTTTTTATTTTTCCGTCAATTTGGCCATGTGAGGGCTTATTTTTTGCGGGACGAGTTGTACTTTTGAACGACATCATTGGTTTTAGCATGTCGTGTACGAGAAAACGGGAAAAAAATTCCAAGTGCGGTGAAATTGCAAAAAAAGTGCAATCCCACATTGGTTTTTTGTTTGGCTTTTTTGCTAGGTTCACTAAATGCTAAAAATGACCTGCCATTATGATTCTCCAGGTCATTACGAGTTCATAGACACCAAACATGACTAGATTATTTTTTATCTAAGTGGTGAAAAAAAATTCCAAACTTTGCTAAAAAAAAAAAAAAAAAAAAAAATTGCGCCATTTTCCGATACTCGTAGCGTCTCAATTTTTCGTGATCTGGGGTCGGTTGAGGGCTTATTTTTTGCGTGCCGAGATGACGTTTTTAATGATAGCATTTCGGTGCAGATATGTTCTTTTGATCGCCCGTTATTGCATTTTAATGCAATGTCGCGGCGACCAAAAAAACGTAATTCTGGCGTTTCGAGTTTTTTTCCCGCTACGCTGTTTAGCGATCAGGTTAATACTTTTTTTTATTTGATAGATCGGGCAATTCTGAGCGCGGCGATACCAAATATGCGTAGATTTGATATTTTTTTTATTGATTTATTTTGATTGGGGCGAAAGGGGGGTGATTTAAACTTTTATGTTTTTTTTTATTTTTTTCACATTTTTTTAAACTTTTTTTTTTAACTTTTGCCATGCTTCAATAGCCTCCATGGGAGGCTAGAAGCAGGGACAGCACGATCGGCTCTGCTACATAGCAGCGATCTGCTGATCGCTGCTATGTAGCAGTATTGCACGTGTGCTGTGAGCGCCGACCACAGGGTGGCGCTCACAGCGACGGGCAATCAGTAACCATAGAGGTCTCAAGGACCTCTATGGCTACAATGGAGACGCATCGCCGACCCCCGGACATGTGACGGGGGTCGGCGATGACGTCATTTCCGGCCGCCCGGCCGGAAGCGGTAGTTAAATGCCGCTGTCTGCGTTTGACAGCGGCATTTAACTAGTTAATAGGTGCGGGCAGATCGCGATTCTGCCCGCGCCTATTACGGGCACATGTCAGCTGTTCAAAACAGCTGACATGTCCCGGCTTTGGTGCGGGCTCACCGCGGAGCCCTGCATCAAAGCAGGGGAGCCGGCATCGGACGGTATAGTACGTCCGATGCCGGTAAGGGGTTAAAGGGAATCTGTCACCACTTTTTTGGCATATCATGTAAAAATATCATTCAATTCAGTGCTAACAATGCATTATAACAGAACCTTTGATCAATAAATACCGTTTATATTCCTCCCGCGGTGTACGTAAATCAGCTCGGTCCAATGGGCGTGGCTTATTGTCAGTCTCCCCCCCCCCCCCCCTGGCTTGCTCTATGCATTCTTTTCAGGGAATTTGTGCGTTCGCATACAGTTTTGGCACATGGGCATTCAAATGGCCTCTCGCGCGTGCGCAGTATGCTTTGCCGAACTGATGTAACCTGGAGTAGCAGCACTAACGCTCAACACTAATGACAACATATTCAATATGACGACCTAATGTTAAATTCTGTGTCATACCTGTGGGTTCAAAATACTCACTATACCCCTGGATAAAATCCTCCATTGGTGTGGTTTCCAAAATGGGGTCACGTATGGGGGTATTCCACTGTTCAGGTACATCAAGGGCCCTCCAAACGCGACATGGTGTCCGCTCTCAATTCCAGCCAATTTTTTGTTCAGAAAGTCAAACTGTGCTCTTTCCCTTCCAAGCCCTGCCATGCGCCCAAACAGTCGATTTATCCCACACATGGGGTTTTGATGTACTCAGGAGAAATTGCACAACAAATTTTGTGGTCCACTGTCTATTTTGTTACCCTTGTAAAAATAAAAAGTTTGGGTATAAAGTAAAAGTAAAATTTTTTGTGAAAAAAGTTACCTTATATACTCGAGTATAAGCCAACCCCCCTAATTTTGCCACAAAAAACTGGGAAAACTTAATGACTCGAGTATCAGCCTAGGGTGGAAAATGCAGCAGCTACTGGTAAATGTCAAAAATAAAAATAGATTCCAATCAAAGTAAAATTAATTGAGACATCAGTAGGTTAAGTGTTTTTGAATATCCATATTGAATCAGGAGCCCTATATAATGCTCCATACAGTTCATGATGGCCCCATAAGATGCTACATACAAAATACGCCCCATATAATGCTGCAAATGGCCCCATAAGATGCTCCATAGAGATATTTGCCCCATATAATGCTGCACATGGCCCCATACAGATATTTGCCCCATATGCTGTTGCTGCGATTAAAAAAATAAAAAAAATCACACACTCACCTCTTAAGCCCCCGACACTTGCTATACTCACCTTTCCCGTTCCACCGACGGCCGCCACTGTGTCTACCCCGTCCTCCGCACTGACTGTTCAGGCAGAGGGCGGAGCGCACTAATCGCGTCATCGCGCCCTCTGCCCTGAGCGTCAGAGCAGAGGACGCAGAAGACGCAGCAGCGGCCGTCGGTGGAACGGGGAGCAGGTGAATATCGCGCACTGCGTCATACTCACCTGCTCCTGGCGCGGTCCCTGCACATCTGTTCCCTGGCGCCGGCAGCTTCTTCCTGTAGTGAGCGGACACATGGTAACGTTCATTACAGTAATGAATATGCAGCTCCACCCCTATGGAAGTGGTGTCCATATTCATTACTGTAATGAGCGGTACCATGTGACCGCTCACTACAGGAAGAAGCTGTCAGCGCCCGGAGAACCAGGGACCGTGCCAGGAGCTGGGGCCACTCCCTCTTCCCTGCCGACCCTCGAGTATAAGCCGAGAGGGGCAATTTCAGCCTAAAAAAAAATGGACTGAAATTCTCGGCTAAGTCCTCTTTCACACTTCAGTCTTTTGGCGTCAGTCACTACCGACATAGTGACGGATTGACGGATCCGTCACAATTGTTGCGAAAACGGTTCTAACGGATCCGTTTTTTTGACGGATCAGTTACTTGGGGGTTGTCTGGGAGAAGTATCTACTTTTTGGAGCATGCGCAATTGAAAAAACGGATTGGGGCGACGGATCCGCCGAAAAAACGGTTGCGGCGGATCCGTCGCCCATAGGCGCCCATTCTATGGAATGGCGGACGCGACGCATCCGTCGCGATCCGCCATTTCGGCGTTGACAAAAAACGTTACAATGTCCGTCTATTTTCAGAAAACGTCCGCCAAATTTCGACGGATCCGTCGCATGGCGGATGGAACGGACGACCATCCGTCACAATCCGTCGCTAATGCAAGTCTATGGGAAAATAACGGATCCGTCAAAAAAAATGACGGATCCGTTATTTGAGGAAAATGGCGGTTTTAGACTGACGCCAAATAACTGAAGTGTGAAAGAGGCCTTATACTCTGGTATATACGGTAAATGTTACCATTCACCTCTGGTGTCTCCCCTTTTTCCTCAATTTGTAAGCTTGTGAGCAGGGCCCTCACTCTCCTTGGTATCTGTTTTGAACTGTGATTATTGTTATGCTGTAATGTCTATTGTCTGTACAAATCCCCTCTATAATTGTAAAGCGCTGCGGAATATGTTGGCGCTATATAATTAAAATTTATATTATTATTATTAAATGTTAATTTTTTTCTTCCACATTGCTTCAGTTTTCGTGAAGCAACTGAAGGGTTAAATAAACTTCTTGAATGTGGTTTTGAGCACCTTGATGGGCGCAGATTTTATTTTGGGTAAATTCTGTCATATAGACCCATCAAAGTCCCTTAAAAAGTAATGTGGTCCCTAAAAATGGTTTTGTACATTTTGTTGGAAAAATAAGAAATCGCTTGTCAACTTTTAACCCGTATAACTTCCAAAAAAAAAAAAAAAAGAATCAGAATCTCAGAATCAGTGGGATCAATTGAAGCGTTCCAGAGCTATAACCAAAACACAAAGATTGAGCTTGGTGTGAGTTGGTATACATGCAGCACATAAACGCATATTCACATTGGCTATAAAACATACAAAACCTACAAGAAACAAAATGAGTAAAAACCCTGCTGTAACTAAATAAGTAAAAAGCAAAAGTGCATTTAAATAACGTTATTTTACTTAGTTACAGCAGGGTTTTTGCTCATTTTGTTTCTTGTAGGTATTTTATAAAGTGACAGTGGTCAGAATTATAAAAATTGGCCTGGTCATTAAGGTCAAAATTGTCTCGGTCACTAAGGGGTTAAAATAATGACAGTCTGCCTTCTCTTGTTGCTGCAGAAATACATTCGGCTCCATAAATGGTATTTTTCTGAAGCCCCTGCAGCCTGTTGTCTGTGGATTCTGAATTATAAGAGTAAAGAATCTCCCTCTGGTGTGAGGGAGTGACCAGCCGGTGGAGAAACAACATCCACAGACCACAGTGTGTACGTTCAAGTCTTTCTTAGACTACGTTCACATTTGCGTTGTTGGGTGCAGCGTCGGCGACGCAACCAACAGTGCATGTACACAACGCAGCGTTTTGCGACGCATGCGTTGTCATAAGATCGTACAGAGCAGGAATTTTGGCGCAGGGAAAACGCTACAAGTAGCGTCCTCTGCGCCCTGTCTGTGCGTCAATATGACGCATGCGTCGTAAAACGCAATGCAAACCGGCGCATGTCCATGCGCCCCCCCATGTCAAAGATAGGGGCGCATGACGCATGCATCGGTATCCGTCGCCGACGCTGCGCCCAACAACGCTAATGTGAACGTTACGTTAGGGAGCCGAACGTGTGGTGCCCCATTTATTATAGTAAGAGTAAGTTTTAGAAAATAACCAATAGGATTTTAACAAGACATAGAATATAGACCAATCATGATACATAAATAAATAAAATCATGATATAGTATTACATCCAATTAAAATATGGTACACTATATAATTTATATCAGTAGATGTGTATTTTTTTTGGTAATCTTCCCTAGAATATATTTTTGGATATAGTCTGTTGGGTTGGTTTCCCAATGACATGTCTACTTGCATAATGATGTGGCTGATTGTCTTAACTAGAGCAAAGGTTATATTTAATAGTAGAAGTAATAATAAAGACAAGTTAATCAGATGATCAGTAAAAGTTGAGTTACATGTAAGAAGTCAGACTACGGTATGTAATAAAATGGAGGTTGTGTTCAACATACAGATATTGGATTCATCTCTCACTATTATATGCGGGGCTTTTTTTGTTTTTTTTTTATGCTCCCAATACGGGTGTGTTTTTGTTTTTCAGATCTTTGATGCAAATTCATCAGCTGTCAATTTTTTAAAAGTTGCTAAATTTTACGCACTTGAACGTATTTCAGTTTCCCTCTTTATCCACACCTGAAAGTAGTGAAAACGTTGCAATATTTTAGCGGAACATGCAACTTACTGTTCTAAAAAGGTATTAAAAAAAAAAAAAAAAATTGAGCTTGGTTAAAGTTGGTATACATGCAGCACGTAAACACGTTTACTTTGGCCATACAGCATAAAAAACCTACAAAAAGCAAAATGAGCATAAATCCTGAGGTAACTAAGTAAAAAACAGAAGTGAATCTAAATAACACAGTTCTTACTAATACTGTTTTTGATTTTTTTTTAAATGGCATAAAAGCCATCCCACCGTCGACAAGGTGACCCTGATAGGGACAGTCCTACGCTGTCTAATATTAAAAAGAGTTTGCTTCTTGTAGGTTTTTGAAAGGTATAAGAAAGTACAGTAGAGACAAAAATAAAATGAATACAAAACTCCCTCAAAAGATGAATAAGGCTCATAGTCTCTGAACATTATTTATGTGAGCAGAGCTTTATGGATAAAGCACATGGATCACATAGGAGACAGTGTCTGAAGGATATTAGCAGCTCAAGTCAGACAGTGAATACTTCAACCTGAACTAAATTCCTTATATACCTATGAGACTTAATTTGGGTTGACAGATCTAACCTCAAGCCTAGATCTCCAGCCTACAAGCCAAATACTATATGGACAAATGTAGCAGGAGAGGACACATCTCTTAATCACTGTGAAGATCTGGGGTTGTGGGTTGAGATAATCACCTAGGCAGGTTAACGATGGGAAACAATGCAATACCCCCAATCCACATGCTCCAAACCCATGGCCTAATATAAAAATGTGCATAGCTCAGCAGATGACAAAGTAAGATCACCGCATTATGAGCTTGGTGTTTTTCTTGGCATTTCCACCTCATTTTACCCATGACACTGCTCTGAATCCCCTCATCCCCGGACACCTTCCAAACCAACGTTTATCAGACGGTGACCCAAGCAGCATGGACTGCTTTTTCTGCCCTGCATCCCAGGGTAGAAGAGATTATGAAAATATAAAAGGGTTATTGGAGCCGAAGCAATCTGAGAAAACCTTCGTGCACTATTCACGAAAAAGGATTTTTAATGGCCTGGCTTGCAATCTATATTGAAGTTCACCCTAAAGGTGTTTGATGGGGTTGAGCCAGTCAAGTTTTTCCACACCAAACTCACTTGACCTGCATCAACCTTGTTTGGACACAGTAATGCTGAGACAGAAAATGATCTTACCAAACGGTTCCCACAAGGTTGGAGCATACAATTGTACAAAAGGTCCTGATATGCTGAGGCATAAAGATTTCCCTTCACTAGGACTAAGCAATATTATTTATCTTCCACTATACTTTACAGCCAGCAAAATCCAGTCAGACTGGTAGTGTTTTCATGTTCGCCAAACCCAGACTTATCCATCGGACTGTCAGAGAAACGTGATTCATCATTCCACAGAAGTTGTCTCCACTGCATTACAACACTCCATCCGAGCCTTTGAGAAACCTATGGTCACCATCTTTTACTTGCTCTTTCTCACCAGAAAACTCATGCTCTTCTTGCACCATCTTCTGTCACTTCTACATTTATATCTTACATTTCGACCCAAATAAGGGTTGAACACAGAAGAAATCCATTAAAACATCATTTTATTCAGTTGAATTTAAAACATGGTAAAAAAGCACTAAATGTCACAGTAGCGGACACTAAAATTAGACTCCACGAGGTATACAAAAAGCCAGTATTTTCAATTAATGGTTATAGCAATGCACAAAAAAGTTCCTCCAATTTCAATTCACTTCCATATTACACAATTGTTATATGATAATGCTCACATGGATCTTACAATTACTAGATCATAATATAGATGTGATCATGAGCTGTCCCTTATATTAAAACCTCACTGCATACACCTGTATTATTGGCAGCCCTGAATTGATCCACCGGGTGAAGGGACACTAAACAGACCCCGGGCAGCAGAGCCATTACAAACTCTACATCATTAGGTATGCTATGCACAGCACTTTGAACCGCACTTTATTTTATGTGTTCCCATATTTGCTCATAACGGGCTGGGCACTACACATTACTGGCTGGAAATAGATATACATTAGTATGAGACACCTGATAGGCCTTTTACAGACAGATTATTTCCAGCCAATAACATCATATGGTGGATCAATTCAGGGCTGCCAATAATACAGCTATAACCATTAATTGAAAATACTGGCTTTTTGTATACCTTGTGGAGTCTGATTTTAGTGTTCCCTACTGTGACATTTGGTGCTTTTTTTTACCATGTTTTAAATTTAACTGAATAAAATGATGTTTTAATGGATCTCTTCTGTGTTCGACCTTCATTTGGATCGAAATGTAAAATATTTATTGTAGAAGTGACTAAAGCAATATATTTTGGACATTTTCATAAAAATTATCTTCTACATCTATGTTGAAAATGGAGGTTTTTAGTTGAGGTGATCTTAAGGTACCTTCACACTGAGCGACTTTAGAACGATAACGATAGCGACCCGTGACGTTGCAGCGTCCTGGATAGCGATATCGTTGTGTTTGAAACGCAGCAGCGATCAGGATCCTGCTGGGAGATCGCTGGTCGGAGCTAGAAGTCCAGAACTTTATTTTGTCGCTGGATCACCCGCTGACATCGTGTGTGACGCCGATTCAACGATGTCTTCACTTGTAACCAGGGTAAACTGACTGTGAGCGCCGGCCGTAAAGCACAGCGGTGACGTCACCGCTGTGTTCTGCTTTACGGCCGGCCGGTGCTCACAGTCAGTGCGGGAAGCTGACTGCGAGGGACGCGACAGACACTGGAATAAAAGTATGTAGTGTTTTTTTTTTTTTAGGTAACCAGGGTAAATATCAAGTTACTAAGCGCGGCCCTGCGCTTAGTAACCCGATGTTTACCCTGGTTACCCGGGGACCTCGGCATCGTTGGTCGCTGGAGAGCTGTCTGTGTGACAGCTCTCCAGCGACCACACAGCGACGCTGCAGCGATCGGCATCGTTGTCAATATCGCTGCAGCATCGCTTAATGTGACGGTACCTTTACAGCGCTGCCCACGAACATCCAGCACAAGAAAAGTGGGTTTTTAAAACTATTTACTATGCGTTTCGGAGCAGTTCCTGCTTCTTCTTCAGGCAAGAATATACCATGTGTGATGGTTACAACCATTATATACAATGCTGTGATTATTGGCTAACACATCAAATGCTAGACAACAGATGGTAATCAATTATGCAAATGGTCCTCGTCTCCATTCTTGATAATCAGTAAATACTGTACCATAATACTGCATAAACATTACCAAGCCTCTGACGAGGTGTACAAATTTCAAAATTTGTATGCAAGAACTCCTAAAATTCCAAAGTACGAAAAAAAAATTACATCTATATATCTCTTTATATTATATCGCCACCATTAAAAATAAAATAAAATAATTTTTAACTCCTTCCCGCCATGCACCGTGCATGTACTGCTCTGCGGGAGCTGCGTTCCCACAAACAGCAGTACATGTATGGTGACATGATCGAGCTGACACCCCACAGCAACGCCCATGATCGGTGCTAGCAACGATCGTGGACATTTAACCCCTCTGATGCTGCTGTCATTAGTGACAGTGACAGAGGAGCATCGCGATCGCATTGTCCTGATGGTCTCCATGGAGACCCCCGTCCACAAGA
This sequence comes from Ranitomeya imitator, assembly GCF_032444005.1. Lineage (NCBI taxonomy): Eukaryota > Metazoa > Chordata > Amphibia > Anura > Dendrobatidae > Ranitomeya > Ranitomeya imitator. Next base: position 694,282,310 of record NC_091282.1, on the reverse strand, counting down.
AGGCCACGGGGTCCTTCAGGGAAGGTGACTACCCAGTGTCTGCAGAGAGCAGGGCCTGAGACGCCACCTTCCCTGCCTGTCAGATGCTGGTCTGATACCCTGCAGTGCAGAAGCATTACAGAACATCAGATCGCGATCTGATGCTATACAGTAATGTCCCATTCTGGGACAATGTGAAAAAGTTTAAAAAAAATATATTAAAACGTGTAAAAATATATTTTTTTAAATCCCACAATAAAGAACAAACAATAAAAATATTTTTCCAATATATACATTTATGTAAGTAAAAAAAAACAACAAACAATAGAAGTACACATATTTGTTATCACCGTGTCCATAACGACAGGCTCTATAAAACTGTTCCACTAGTTAACCCCTTCAGTGAACACCGTAAAAAAAAAACCGAGTCAAAAACAATGCTTTATCATCATATTGCTGAACAAAAAGTGCAATAAAATGGGATAAAAAAAAAATGGAACCGCTGAAAACGTCATCTTGTCTTGCAAAAATCAAGCTGTCATATAGCTCTATCAGCAGAATAAAAAAAGTTTTAGCTCTCAGAATAAAGCGATGCAAAAAAATATTTTTTCTATAAAATAGTTTTTATTGTGTAAGAGCCAAAACATAAAAAAACTATATAAGGATGGTTTCACATTTGCGTCTTTGTGCGCAGCGTTTGATCCACATGCGTCATGCGTACATATATTTAACATGGTGTATCCATGGACATGCGTTTGAATGCGTCGTTTTGCGGTGTGCGGCTGGTCGTGGCGAACGCAACATGTTGCATTTTTGGAGACGTCAAAAATCCATCAAATATGAGCAGGCATGTGCATGCGTGCATTCAAAAAAAGATTACTATTTATGGGAACGCATGCAAGGACATGCGCACACATGCGTTCGATGCACTTGCGTATTTCGGACTGCGCATGTCCATGAACTGCACATAACGCAAACGCAGGCTAAAACGCATACAAACGCATGCACATGCAGCTTTTTTTTTTTTGCAGCCATGCGTAAGCTGATGTGGATAAAAAATGCTGCGTAAACATGCGTTTGGGCATGTAGATGATACGCTGCACACATATAAGCAAATGTGAACTTAGCCTTTATTGGGTATTGCTGTAATCGTACTGACCTTTACCAATTTTACCACAAGCGAAACAGTATAAAAAACAAACCAAAAAGGAATTCCTGAATTGCTGGTTTTTGTTCATTCTGTCTCCCAACAATCAGAATAGAAAGTGATCACAAAATATCATGTGCCCGAAAATGGTACCAATAAAAAAAGTCAACGAAAAAACCAAGCCATAACATGACTGTCAGCTGAAATATGGAAAAATTATAGCTCTCAAAATATAGTGATGCAAAAACCAGTTTTTGCAATAAAAAGCATCTTTTTGTGTGTGACAGCAGCCAAACATAAAAACCCGATATAAATCTGGTATCAGTGTAATCGCACTGACCCGAAGAATAAAGTCGCCTAATCACTTATACCGCATGAGGAACGGTGTAAAAAATAAAACCAATTCTTCATATGCAGTTGACTGTTTCAATCTGACTCTCAAAGATAGCAGTAAGGCTCGTCGCACATTTATCCTGCTCTCTGCACTTGCATCGGGGTTTCCACGTAAATATCTGAAATACGTGATTCAGACAGAACCCTCTGACGGAAGATTCCATATAATGAGGCAGACGGAGGCACTGTGGACATTATAGGACCTATGATCCGGTGGTGTCCATGTTTTTAGGATTGCATAAAAGTGCCATAAGCCACAGTTTTGTGCACTTCTGAAAAGAAGGACACCACTGAACAGAGACCAGACGGAGTCCAGAGTTAGGGTACCGTCACACTATACGATTTACCTACGATCACGACCAGCGATACGACCTGGCCGTGATCGTTGGTAAGTCGTAGTGTGGTCGCTGGAGAGCTGTCACACAGAAAGCTCTCCAGCGACCAACGATGCCGAGGTCCCCGGGTAACCAGGGTAAACATCGGGTTACTAAGCGCAGGACCGCGCTTAGTAACCCGATGTTTACCCTGGTTACCAGCGTAAAAAACAAACAAACAGTACATACTTACATTCCGGTGTCTGTCCCTTGCCGTCTGCTTCCCGCACTCACTGACTGCCGGCCGTAAAGTGAAAGCACAGCACAGCGGTGACGTCACCGCTGTGCTCTGCTTTCACTTTACGGCCAGCAGTCAGTGGGTGCGGGAAGCAGACGGCTAGGGACCTGACCGACACCGGAATGTAAGTATGTACTGTTTTTTTTTTTTTACATTTACGCTGGTAACCAGGGTAAACATCGGGTTACTAAGCGCGGCCCTGCGCTTAGTAACCCGATGTTTACCCTGGTTACAAGCGACCGCATCGCTAGATCGGTGTCACACACACCGATCTAGCGATGACAGCGGGAGATCCAGCGACGAAAGAAAGTTCCAAACGATCTGCTACGACGTACGATTCTCAGCAGGATCCCTGATCGCTGCTGCGTGTCAGACACAGCGATATAGTAACGATATCGCTGGAACGTCACGAATCGTACCGTCGTAGCGATCGAAATGGCACTGTGTGACGGTACCCTAACTCTGCAGCCTCACTATAGTGAATGGATCTATCGGGGGTTTCATCTGTCACGTCACTCAGAGATTTAGATGGAAATCCCGATGTAAGTGCTCCGCATAGAGCGCCGGATAACTGTTGTCATAAATGTTATGTAAAATGTTCCTAATAAAAGCTTCAAGTCAAACCACAAAAAAGCAAGCTCTCACTCACGTCCGTCATCTGTTAACGAAAATATAGGGGGCTTCCACGTTACTGGTAGCACAAAGGCTCTGGAAAAGTTAAGTGGCTCCTCACCCCCCAAAGAAATTCAGCAAATTCTCCGCTCCCAAATCCAAACGTCCCGCCTCCCTTCTGAGCCTCCATTGTGCCTAAACCACATTTAGCAACCATATGTTTGGCATTTCTGTAGTGATGACAGCCCGCCTAATTTACAGGCACGCATTTCCAGAAGCATGAACTGTACTTGTCACTACAACGGCAGTTTGTAATTTTCAGTAAGCAACATCCATTGCTGCTTGTTTCTGGAAAACACCCATGGACTCAAAATCGTCACTACCCCTGTAGATAAATTCCCAAAGGGTTATAATTTCCAAAACGGGGTCACTTGAAAGCGGATTCTGCTTTTCTAGCTCTTATGGGCTATTTATATGGAATCCGCAAACTATTCTAGGAAAATCTGTGTTCCAGGAGTCAAATAGTGCTCCGTCCCTCCAGAGTCTCTCCGTATGGCTAAGTAGTACTGTACAGCCACATATGGGGCATTGCCACGTTCAGTAGAAATTGTAGGGCAAATTTTGGTCACATTTTTACCCATTTTCCAGTATAAAAATGTAAAACTTAGGGCTAACACACAATCTTACCAATGTAACATAGCACCCTCAAACAAGGGCAGCAAAATCTGCACTGTGTTTGCATATTGTGTTTCTTCCGTTCTGAGCTTTGCACTGTGCCTCGACCACATATGGGGTATCGGTGATCGCAGGAGAAATTGCAGAGCAAATTTTGGGAACCATTTTCTCGTGTTGTCCTTTGTGAAAATGCAAAATTTGGAGATAAAGATTTTTGCAGAAAAATTTGATTTTCTTACTTTCACTGCTTAACATTATAAACTTCTGTGAAGCACCTGGGGGTTCAAGGTGCTCAACACACATCTACATAAGTTCCCAAAGGGGTCTAGTTTCCAAAATGGTCTCATTGTGACTTTAGGCACATCAGGGGCTCTCCAAACGTGACATGGCATCCTCTAATTATTCCAGCAAATTTTACATTGAAAAAGTCAATTAGCGCTCCTCCCCTTCCGAGTGTCCAAACTGTAGATTTCCCCCACATATGGGGTATTGGAATGCTTAGGATAAATTGCACAACAAATTGTATGGTAAATTTTCTCCTGTTACACTTGCGAAAGTAAAAAGAAAATTAGGTCTAAAGGAAATTTTTTTGTGAAAGAAAAGTAAATGTTTATTTTTTCCTTCCACATTCCAAAAATTCCTGTGAAGCATCTGAAGGGTTAATAAACATCATGAATGTGGTTTTGAATACCTTGAGGAGTGCAGTTTTTAGAATGGTGTCACTTTTGGGTATTTTCTGTCATATAGGTCCCTCAAAGTCACTTCACATGTGAGGTGGTCCCTAAAAAAAATGGCTATGCAAATTTTGTTGTAAAAATGAGAAATTGCTGATCAACTTTTAACCCTTATGACGTCCTAACAAAAAAAAATTATGTTTCAAAAATTGTGCTGATGTAAAGCAGACATGTGAGAAATGTTATTTATTAACTATTTTGTGCGATTGGTAGGTAGGGTGAATCTTATTAAAATGATTTTGATGCCAAAAATACTGTATATTCTTCATAATGCGCCAGTTTGGATACCACGCGGGAGATTTAGACAGATTAACTCTCTGTTCAGGAATTTGATATGGGGGAGACAGCATCCGCGTATCAAACTGGAGACACTTCAGCGACCCAAGGAAGATGGGGGACTGGAACTGCCTAACCCCGAAATACATTTTCTTGCAGCCCAGAGTCAGCATTTAAAAGGCTGGGCGCATGAAGGGTCATCTGGGGCAGTACAGCGGCTGATGGAAGTGGTGACAAAAAGAAGGCCAGTAGTACAATGTTTGGAGGATGGATCCCTGGGGGCTCTGGGGAAATTATACCCGACTGTGTTGTTGATACGCAGGCTGTGGGGTAGGCTGAGACATATACGGGGGGTCACGGATTTGACTAGATTCTCACCGCTATGGCATAACAGCAACTTACAGGAGTTTGAGGCACTGGGGGTACTGACAGAATGGCAAGTCAAAGGGATTCAATACGTGTATCAAATAATTGAGCGAGGTGAATTGAAATCATTTTCCCAATTACAGGCAGAATTTGGTCTTGGGACTGTGGGGGAATTTCAGTATTTGCGGATGAGGCATGCTTTTGGAGCTCAGAGTAGAAACGGAGGTATTGGAATTCAGAGGGATATAGTACTGGAGTATGTGTGTAATGAAGGGACTACTGGGGGAGTCATATCTACTTTGTATAAAGATCTGTTGCACACTTTCCTATTGGGGTTTCCAATAATGGCGAGAGCTAAGTGGGAGAGGGATCTGGGTCCAATGGAGAATGAGACTTGGGAGTCGGTGCTAGAATGGGTCCCACGATTGTCACTGAGCGAACCGTATAGACTGTCACAGCTCTATGTGATACACAGGGTTTATAAGTCAACGATGGTGCTATATAAGGCTGGTTTGCGTGATGATTCTGAATGCCCGAGGTGTAAAACTGCAGATGCTGATATGCTCCATATGATGTGGACGTGTCCGAGACTGGCTGCTTTTTGGGTGGTAGTTTTGAGTCGTATGGAAGGTGCGTATGGATGTAAGGTGCCAAGGGATCCAGTTGTGTGTTTGTTGGGATGTGTGGATGAGATTGGAGTGGATAACAACCTAAAGATAGCTATTGCCAGATTGTTATACATGGCTATGAAGATAATAGCTCGAAATTGGATTAGGGAAGAACCGCCGTCAAGAGGAGAATTCCTCCAGTATGTGAAGCAGGGCCGATACTGGAAAAGGGGTTTTATAAAAAAAGAGGGAAAATCGAAATGTTCAATAAAATGTGGTCTCCGTGGATTGCTATAGGATAGGGGTATTATAGAGGGAGAGTTAATTAAGGTTCCTAATTAATGGTAATGTTAAATGTGGCTTATATTATTGGCTGAGGGATTAGATAGTATATTGGTCTAATGATGTAAGTGCTAAGCAAGGTGAGCTGCTTTGTTGGGTGGGGTTGGGGGGTGGTGGGATTGAAGGGGAATGTTTGAAGGGGGGGGGAAGCTTTGTATTGAAAATGAGAATGTAACATGTCATTTATCTTGTTATTCTTAATAAAAATTTATTTGAATTAAAAAAAAACTTTTGTGCGATAGGACTGATTTAAGGGCATACAAATTAAAAGGTTGAAAATTTCCATTTTTTTCATAAACAAACAAGTCGTATCAAAGAAATTTTACCACTATCATCAAGTATAATATGTCACGATAAAACAGTCTCAGAATCAGTGGGACCCATCCAAAGTTATGACCTCATGACAGAGGTCAGAATTGTAAAAATTGGCCTGGTCAGGAAGGTGAAAACCTCCTTTCTTCCTCTCTTCTTCCTTTCCCGTCTATGCAGACAGAGATATATATATATATATATATATAATGAAGAAAAGTTTGCAGCTTGCTTGCAACACAAACAACCTTTTCTGTTGCATCTATAGGAACCATTGATTACATTGCTGAGTGTAGAGAGTGGAGACCGTGAGATCACTGAGGTCACTGCAGTTCACTGGCCCGACTCACTGCGAAGTGAGCTGGGAACGCAGAGTCAGTCACCTGCGGTAACCTTGATAACGTAACCGTTCATTCTCCCGTGGTCTTCATATATGGTTGTTTTGTATTTTTGATTTTTTACATATGACCAGGGCTTCAATGAAATGGGAATTAGATGAGTATTATTTATTACTTTCTTTTTTTTTTGTTACAAGGGACGAGGGCTTAAATGGAATGGGCGTAAGTTGACTTTGTTTTTTATTTTTTAATAAAAAGTAAAACGGTGTGTATTCTTACTTCAAATAAAGGACTTTATTCTGGTTGTTTTTTATTTACAATAGGACTACGGAGGTTAATAACAAAGAGAGGCATCTTATAGATGCCTCTCCATTACTAATCCCTGGGCTTGATGTCACCTGACAATACAAAGGTAACATCAACCCCACAAATAAACCGCCAAAGGGCAAGTGGAAAAAGCCAGGCAAACCGATCAGGACTGTTATTTTTAGGATGGAGGGGGCCAATATCCATGGCCCCTCATCAGCCTGAGAATACCAGCCCCCCCACAGTCTGTTTTAGCTTGGCTGGTTATCAAAAATCGGTGGGGGGTCCAATGCAGTTATTAAAATTAAATATTAAAATAATTCTAAAAAAAAAAAAAAAAAAAGGTGTGAGGACCCCTTCATTCTTGATAACCAGCCATGATAAAGCTGACAGCTGAGGGTTGCAGCCTGCAAATGTCAGTTTTGCCATGCTATGAAAAATAGAGGGGAACGAATGCTGTTTTATTTATTGCGTAGGCCCACTGATAAATACTCCCATCAGCAGTCGTCCCATTTGCTGATGCCTGTGACTGCGGGTAAACTTTTTACCTCCAGTCACTGCTGGTGGCTCACGCTGTCATCTGACAGCGTGGAAACCGCAGCGCTCTCACCAGCGGTAATGATGGTACTGTTGATCAGAGACAGTGTTTGGCACGCTGTCATGCAGATGACAGCGAGGCACACAATGGATGTTCGGGCCCTCCATCTGAATGGGGTCTGGTACCTGAACCCAAATTTTTTTTTCTTTAACTGTTCAGCTGAACTCACCAGACCCGAACCACCCATCATTATTTATAAACATACATCTGGTGGGAAAGCCCAAGTAGCTACCACTTTTAGGTGATTGTTTTTAATTTGTATAACAGAAATAGTTACTGGTATTCAGCCTTCCATGGCATTACCTTACTCTTGTTTTGATATTTATTCTTCACGTCACAAGAGAACGCTCATCATCTCCAATCAGCTGCATAGAAGACTTATCCCTAGGTATTGGAAACAGTCAACACCAACACCTCTGAATTTGTGACTGAACTTCATCAAATTTGTAGAATGGAAAATCTGTCTCTTCCTTGCCAAGTACTGGACACTCTGGATGATTTTCAGGGAAACCCCTTCTCATGTACAGCACCATGGAATCAATGGTGCTATATAAATAAATAAATAATAATAATAACTCCAGATATTACTGCAGGTCTAACTTATTTTCATTACGCCGATGGAGATTTTTGAGGTAAGCAAAGAGACCCCACCACCTCCATTTCCGTTTTCTCACAGGGTTAAGAACTGACAGGCAGGTAGTTGGTAACTACCTTTCTGTTCTGCTCAGCGCTGGTTCAGAACAATCATTCTCTGCACATTGTAGTGCGTTCACCCTGTCTAAACAGGATATAAATAAGGGACAATATGCAGTTCATTAAAGGGGTTGTTCAGTACTCCAACAACCCCTTCTCAATCCATATGTTTGCCCCAAGAAAAATAACATTTGTGGTGCAGTCAGACTGCCGTATTACTTGCACAGGGATCGCATCGTAATCCTCAGTCTGATCTGCTCTCGTGATCTGCGCGTGACTGCATGTACTGTATATTTATGCAGCCATCACGTTCAGGTCTGGTTAGGAGAGCCGACGGACAGTCTGAGGATTGTGATAAGATCCTCACACAAGTAATATGGCAGTCTAACTGCACTTATATACTTGCTTCTGCTGGAGATGCTGTACCTGCGGTGTCGGTAACGTCTCTCCCAGGGCTCGCATTACATTTTTATGTCACGCAAGCCCTGTGGCCAATCAGTGGCCGCATCACTTTCCCCGCCTGTGTACAAATCACATACATCTGGAGGAAGGCAGAGCTGCTGCCCTATCATGTCCTCTGGATGTATATCATGTGGGGAAGGTAAGGAGAATGAAGCGGCCACTGATTGACTAAGGGGCTTGTGTTATGTAAAAATGTCATGTGAGCCCTGGGGGAGACAACGCTGTCACCGGAGGTGGGAGGTGAAAAAATGCTGAAAATACGAAGGTATCAAGTTTTGCTGCGTTATTTGTGCAAAAACCTTATGAAGTACCTTAGGGTTAAAACGCAGCAAGAAAAACCAAGCAAAACATGCTTTTTTTCTGCAGCTTCTTTACTACCAGGAGAGCAGAAAAAAACGCAGCAAAAACTACAAGTGTGACCATAGCCTAATTGTTATTGAGAGCAAACATAAAGGGGTTGTCTGAGTATTGGACATTACTCCAATATCTCCGTAAAGGCCCCGTCACACATAGTGACGCTTAAGCGATCCCGACAACGATATGACCTGTCAGGGATCGTTGCTGCGTCGCTATGTGGTCGCTGGTGAGATGTCACACAGTGCGATCTCCCCAACGACGCAGCAGCGATGCGGCGACCTGTAGCACGATGCTATTTCATGATGATTCAATGGGACGTCCTGTCATGAGGTCGTTGGTAAGGTGTCAAACACAGCGATGTGTGTTACCCAGCGGGACCTCAACGATCAAAAAATGGTCCAGGCCATTCCGACACGACCAGCGATCTCACAGCAGGGGCCTGGTCACTGCTACGTCTCACACATAGCGAGATCGCTACTGAGGTCGCTGTTGCGTCACAAAACTTGTGACTCAGCAGCGATCTCGCTATGTGAGACGGGGCCTTATGGCCGGTTTCACAATTGTCACTCCTGGTGAGAGGACAGAGCACAATGCCCAGACTGGCCGGGGGTCTCCTGACCTGAACTTAGCCTTGTATATGCTTCTGGGGCTTTTGTGTGTCGGTCAGGGGACCTGCAACCAGACTTGACATTGTGGCTTGTGCTAGGACTAATGGCAGAAGTACCGTAAATCCAACCAAAACCTGCAATATTAACGACAGAGAATTAGCAAACTGCATATGTGGCGATTCCCCTCCATCTGTCATTTGCCCGGGGTCCAGTGCACTTCTTGGCAGTCAGTAAGGAGCAAGTGGGAAAGGAGTGAGACCCTTATCGTGAGACCCTTATCCTGCTACTTGTAACTAAAGCTGCATTTACATAGAAACCATCATGAATTTTATCATTATGATTTTTTTCTTTATTTCTCAGCGTTTCATCAGGGTGCTTGTTTTTACAATCAGTGATCTTCCTTGTATGACGATTTTTTTTAATTAGTATTTATTTTTTTTACATTTCTAAAACCAATTACAATGTTAACAATGGACATCACATGGACAGTATCTCTCTGGTGTTAATGTCTTTCATGGACCCATAGACTGTGATGGATTATTTTGAGCTATAAGTCAGATTAAAAAAAAGAACTCCATAGGATCCACAAAAAGAAAACAAAGAAAAACAGCATGTGAACAGTCCCATAGACTTTAATAGGTGTTTTAAACATGAAACGACGGACATTGGAGTGAGGATGGATGACCCCATTAAGGTGCCTGTATCTTCGCTCACATGATCGGGGGACACATCATCGCACTGATGGAAATTTGTCAATTATATTCAATGTCATAAAAAAGGGTTGTAGGAAAAGTCTCCAGGTTCTTAGCCCCCTTTGCCCCAGGTCTGTAGGGCTATACGAGCCATTCTTCGCCCCAGGTCTGTAGGGCTATACATTCCCTGCGCCCCAGGTCTGTAGACGTATACGACCCCTGCGCCCCAGGTCTGTAGGGCTATACGACCCCTGTGCCCCAGGTCTGTGGGGCTATACGACCCCTGCGCCCCAGGTCTGTGGGGCTATATGACCCCTGCGCCCCAGGTCTGTGGGGCTATATGACCCCTGCGCCCCAGGTCTGTAGAGCTATATGACCCCTGCGCCCCAGGTCTGTAGAGCTATATGACCCCTGTGCCCCAGGTCTGTGGGGCTATACGACCCCTGCGCCCCAGGTCTGTAGAGCTATATGACCCCTGCGCCCCAGGTCTGTAGAGCTATATGAACCATTCACCAAAGGTCTGTAGAGCTATATGACCCCTGCGCCCCAGGTCTGTAGAGCTATATGACCTCTGCACCCAATGTCTTCAGGAGTATGTTGCCCCTGCGCCCCAGGTCTGTAGAGCTATATGACCCCTGCGCCCCAGGTCTGTAGAGCTATATGACCCCTGTGCCCCAGGTCTGTGGGGCTATACGACCCCTGCGCCCCAGGTCTGTAGAGCTATATGACCCCTGCGCCCCAGGTCTGTAGAGCTATATGAACCATTCACCAAAGGTCTGTAGAGCTATATGACCCCTGCGCCCCAGGTCTGTAGAGCTATATGACCTCTGCACCCAATGTCTTCAGGAGTATGTGACCCCTGCGCCCATGTCAAACTGGGGTGCTAAGGGCCCACTTTTCACCTGCATACAAATAGTACTCCACCCTCGTTCACAAATGTACCTTTATCTCTATGTAATAATAAACTGGACAGCGTGGTTAATGAGTGACGAGATGCTGCTTTTTTTGTACAGAGTGAATTATGCCAAGTACTGCCCATACGGGGGGTTTGTGGTCTAGATCTGCACAGGAGCCCACCGGGGGTTTCCCCTGCTCCCCTGTGGGCCAGTCCGAGAATGCCTGCGCCCACTGCCTGTAGGATTACATTATTTGTAAATTGTACTTATCACCGGGATATGTAGCACAGACCAGGAGACCGGTCACAACTCTTTGGGCAGATGCCATAAATTAACCAGTAATTGGCTGGTGGCAACTTCCTATTCCCAGACATCATTGCATCTTAAAGCACACTGTTCACACCAGACACCCCACAGTTTGTGTAATCCCGGCCGTGCGTCCTCGTCACTCACCCTCCAGCTTTGCGGCGCGGTTGCTGTTCGGTTCCTCTCCTTGTCCTTCTTCCACAGGAATGCTGCAGCCACGGCCGGCAGCGCCCGGCCAGGGAGACTCCCCACGGCAGCGCGAAACATGGTGTTCCCTGCCGGCAGCCGAGCCTGCGGACCGCGAACAGTGTGGAGAGGGAGGGCGGCGCTCAGGTGAGGGAGGGCGCGTCTGCATGTGACAGGTACAGGGTGCGACCCAAGCGGCTGCCCGCTGGCCGGGACACTGCGCGGCTTGAACGCCCTCTGCGCGGTCTGCTGAGCCACACGGTGATATGTGACCTGCGACCAAGCGCATCTGTGTTACCGCTATGGTTTCCTGTCCTGTTTCATTGCCTTGAAGCACTTAGCAAGCGAGTCCCGCGCAATAAGGATAAGAGAGCAGCAAAATAATTCAGAAACATTTGCAACCGAGTGTCACCCATCACCACAGGTCATAATGCGACACTGCGCTCTGAATGTCGCCATGTAGAAGTGCTAGTTGGTTTTTTTGTGCCACTACTTGACGGGAAATAATACTTTATATAGGGGGCTGTTGGGCATTGTACTGTATATTGAGGGCTGTGGGGCCTATATAGTGAATGCATGGAGCCAAGGGGGATATAGTACTGTGTACAGGCAGCCATCATACTGGATATAGGGGGCTGTGGGGCCTATATAATGTATGTATGGAGCCAAGAGGGATATAGTACTGTATACAGGCAGCCATCATACTGGATATAGGGGGCTGTGGGGGCCTATATAGTGAATACATGGAGCCAAGGGGATATAGTACTGTATACAGGCAGCCATCATACTGGATAGAGGGGGCTGTGGGGGCCTATATAATGTATGTATGGAGCCAAGGGGATATAGTACTGTATACAGGCAGCCATCATACTGGATATAGGGGGCTGTGGGGGCCTATATAGTGAATACATGGAGCCAAGGGGATATAGTACTGTATACAGGCAGCCATCATACTGGATAGAGGGGGCTGTGGGGGCCTATATAATGTATGTATGGAGCCAAGGGGATATAGTACTGTGCACAGGCAGCCATCATACTGGATATAGGGGGCTGTGGGGCCTATATAATGTATGTATGGAGCCAAGGGGATATAGTACTGTATACAGGCAGCCATCATACTGGATATAGGGGGCTGTGGGGCCTATATAATGTATGTATGGAGCCAAGGGGGATATAGTACTGTATACAGGCAGCCATCATACTGGATATAGGGGGCTGTGGGGCCTATATAATGTATGTATGGAGCCAAGGGGGATATAGTACTGTATACAGGCTGCTATCATACTTGATATTGGGGGCTGTGGGGCCTATATAATGTATGTACAGAGCCAGGGGGATATAGTACTGTGTACAGGCAGCCATCATACTGGATATAGGGGGCTCTGGGGCCTATATAATGTATGTACGGAGCCAAGGGGATATAGTACTGTGTACAGGCAGCCATCATACTGGATATAGGGGGCTGTGGGGCCTATATAGTGAATGCATGGAGCCAAGGGGGATATAGTACTGTATACAGGCAGCCATCATACTGGATATAGGGGGCTGTGGGGCCTATATAATGTATGTATGGAGCCAAGGGGGATATAGTACTGTATACAGGCTGCTATCATACTTGATATTGGGGGCTGTGGGGCCTATATAATGTATGTACAGAGCCAGGGGGATATAGTACTGTGTACAGGCAGCCATCATACTGGATATAGGGGGCTCTGGGGCCTATATAATGTATGTACAGAGCCAGGGGGATATAGTACTGTGTACAGGCAGCCATCATACTGGATATAGGGGGCTGTGGGGCCTATATAATGTATGTATGGAGCCAAGAGGGATTTAGTACTGTATACAGGCAGCCATCATACTGGATATAGGGGGCTGTGGGGGCCTATATAATGTATGTATGGAGCCAAGGGGGATATAGTACTGTATACAGGCAGCCATCATACTGGATATAGGGGGCTGTGGGGCCTATATAATGTATGTATGGAGCCAAGGGGATATAGTACTGTATACAGGCAGCCATCATACTGGATATAGGGGGCTGTGGGGCCTATATAATGTATGTATGGAGCCAAGGGGGATATAGTACTGTATACAGGCAGCCATCATACTGGATATAGGGGGCTGTGGGGCCTATATAATGTATGTATGGAGCCAAGGGGATATAGTACTGTATACAGGCAGCCATCATACTGGATATAGGGGGCTGTGGGGCCTATATAGTGAATGCATGGAGCCAAGGGGATATAGTACTGTATACAGGCAGCCATCATACTGGATATAGGGGGCTGTGGGGCCTATATAATGTATGTATGGAGCCAAGGGGGATATAGTACTGTATACAGGCAGCCATCATACTGGATATAGGGGGCTGTGGGGCCTATATAATGTATGTATGGAGCCAAGGGGGATATAGTACTGTATACAGGCTGCTATCATACTTGATATTGGGGGCTGTGGGGCCTATATAATGTATGTACAGAGCCAGGGGGATATAGTACTGTGTACAGGCAGCCATCATACTGGATATAGGGGGCTCTGGGGCCTATATAATGTATGTACGGAGCCAAGGGGATATAGTACTGTGTACAGGCAGCCATCATACTGGATATAGGGGGCTGTGGGGCCTATATAGTGAATGCATGGAGCCAAGGGGGATATAGTACTGTATACAGGCAGCCATCATACTGGATATAGGGGGCTGTGGGGCCTATATAATGTATGTATGGAGCCAAGGGGGATTTAGTACTGTATACAGGCAGCCATCATACTGGATATAGGGGGCTGTGGGGGCCTATATAATGTATGTATGGAGCCAAGAGGGATTTAGTACTGTATACAGGCAGCCATCATACTGGATATAGGGGGCTGTGGGGGCCTATATAGTGAATACATGGAGCCAAGGGGATATAGTACTGTGTACAGGCAGCCATCATACTGGATATAGGGGGCTGTGGGGGCCTATATAATGTATGTATGGAGCCAAGGGGATATAGTACTGTGCACAGGCAGCCATCATACTGGATAGAAGGGGCTGTGGGGCCTATATAGTGAATGCATGGAGCCAAGGGGGATATAGTACTGTATACAGGCAGCCATCATACTGGATAGAGGGGGCTGTGGGGCCTATATAATGTATGTATGGAGCCAAGGGGATATAGTACTGTATACAGGCAGTCATACTGGATAGAGGGGGCCGTGGGGCCTACATAATGTAAGTATGGAGCCTAAGGGGATATAGTACTGTATACAGGCTGCAATCATACTGGATAGAGGGGGCTGTGGAGGACCTCATACTGTATACAGGGGGAATGCTGGGGCATTATTAGTTTGTAGTGGCAGTCAGGGAAGGTCATGTGGACACTTAGGAGGCATCACTACATTATAAGGGCTCTCCGGGTATTATAACTGTCGGGAGGGCACTTTAGAGGTATTACTTTATCGGTCAGTCAAAGAGAGCTTTAATAATTTTTAGAGGGCTATTTTACCATCTAGAGGGCGCAATAGGTGCATATTACTATGTAAGAGGCAAAGTGGTGGATATTACAATGTGGAGCTTTAAGAGGAGCACAGCAGGTGCAGTAATAGGGACAGATCAGTGGCGTAGCTAGGGTTTTGGTCCAGGGGGGCAAAACTTCTCAGTGGACCTCTAACCAAGTAACCTTAATTACGACTCGGCAACGCACCCTAATAGTGGAGGAGAACCTCAGCAGGTGACCGCGATGTTGCTGAAAATAATCTCCATACAAAGACCAACATGGATATTACCGCCATATGGTCAGTGGTAGATATTAGCCCTACAGAACATATAAGATCACAGCACAGTTATAGATAACTAGATGGCAGCCCGATTCTAAAGAATCGGGAGTCTAGAATCCATATATACCGTATTTTTCGCTTTGTAAGACGCTCCGGATTATAAGACGCACCCCAAATTTTGAGGAGAAAAATAGGAAAAAACTATTTTTTAATAAATTGGTGGGGCGTCTTATAATCCATGCGTCTTATTACTTACCAGGGGTTGTGGTTGTGGTGGATCAGGGTCCCAGGCTCGTTGCCGGAGGCAGGAGTGGAGCATTGCTGCAGGCTGGGATGAGGGGGTCTGCAGGGGGCTCCTGTGCTGCAGGGGGGCTCCTGTGCTGCAGCCTGGGATGAGGGGTCTGCAGGGGGCTCCTTTGCTGCAGGCTGGGATGAGGGGTCTGCAGGGGGCTCCTGTGCTGTAGGGCTGTCTCCGGTGCTGCGGGGGGCTCTGGCGACATTTTGTGAAAGACCAGAGCCCCCCGGCAGTTCTTCCATGCGTTCCAGTATGACTAATTCCGGGAAAATGGCCGCCGGAATCTCGAGAGATGAGATCTCAGCGCTGAAATCTCATCTCCCGAGATTCCGGCGGCCATTTTCCCGGAGTCAGTCATACTGGAACTAACTCCGGGAAAATGGCCGCCGGAATCTCGAGAGATGAGATCTCAGCGCTGAAATCTCATCTCCCGAGATTCCGGCGGCCATTTTCCCGGAATTAGTCATACTGGAACGCATGGAAGAACTGCCGGGGGGCTCTGGTCTTTCACAAAATGTCGCCAGAGCCCCCCGCAGCACCGGAGCCTTCAGCATCACCCGGGGCAGCAGCGGACAACCCCGGCAGTGGCGGCGGACGACAGCGGCGGCAGGCGGTAGCGGCGGCGGACACCCCCTCCTCCCAGCCTGTAATGGTAAGCGGTATATCCGCTTTGTTAGACGCACCCACATTTCCCCCCCAAATTTGGGGGAAATAAAGTGCGTCTTACAAAGCAGAAAATACGGTACTTTATTTATTCAAATGTAAGAATAATACAATTAATAAATAATAGTAAGAAAGAACAAAAATAATAGGCAGTATATGGAGAAAACACCAAACAAAAGTTCAAAATTGGTGTGAAAATGTCACTGAACCACTTCACAACTAAATATATATAGTTTTGGTAAATGGTATTATCATTTTTTTGACGAAATTCGGCAGGAGCTTGAAGAGCAACGTCACTGGGCCCGCCTCCTCGCAGTAGAAACTTGCTGTGAGGTAAAAATTCAAAAATCACACCAAAATGGCGGGCGGAGTGTGTCACAGTACGGCACGTTTCTGATTGGTCGCTCGCAGCAGGCGGCAACCAATCAGACACTGGACACTGTTGACGTCACTTATCTCCGGACATTAGCTCCGGACATTAGCTCCGGACAGGAAGTTGGCACAAATTGCAGGAAGTAGTATTCTAGGCAATTATATATTAGATGACTTACCGCTGACGTTCTTTCTGATTGAGTCGTCACTTTTCACATCTTTTCCATCTGGCCCAGGCCAACATGACAACTTCTTCCAGCAACGACTCACCTGCAGAAAATACAACAAAGACATTTCACTTCTCATATTCCAGCCCCATCACCAACTATCTCCAACCTGCACAAACTCCTCATCCTGCTGATACCCCAATACTGAGCCGCTGCTGCAGTATGTATCCCTATCACTACACCTGATACCCCAATACTGAGCCGCTGCTGCCATATGTGTCCCTATTACTGCACCTGATACCCCAATACTGAGCCACTGCTGCAGTATGTGTCCCTATTACTGCACCTGGTACCCAATACTGAGCTACTGCTGCCGTATGTGTCCCTATTACTGCACCTGGTACCCAATACTGAGCCTCTGCTGCCGTATGTGTCCCTATTACTGCCCCTGATACTCCAATACTGAGCCGCTGCTGCCGTATGTGCCCCTATTACTGCACCTGATACCCCAATACTGAGCCGCTGCAGCTGCCGTATGTGTCCCTATTACTGCACCTGGTACCCAATACTGAGCCACTGCTGCCGTATGTGTCCCTATTACTGCACCTGGTACCCAATACTGAGCCGCTGCTGCCATATGTGTCCCTATTACTGCACCTGGTACCCAATACTGAGCCGCTGCTGCCGTATGTGTCCCTATTACTGCACCTGGTACCCAATACTGAGCCACTGCTGCCGTATGTGTCCCTATTACTGCACCTGATACCCCAATAGTGAGCCGCTGCTGCCGTATGTGTCCCTATTACTGCACCTGATACCCCAATACTGAGCCACTGCTGCAGTATGTGTCCTTATTACTGCCCCTGATACCCCAATACTGAGCCTCTGCTGCCGTATGTGTCCCTATTACTGCACCTGGTACCCAATACTGAGCCTCTGCTGCCGTATGTGTCCCTATTACTGCACCTGATACCCCAATACTGAGCCTCTGCTGCCGTATGTGTCCCTATTACTGCACCTGATACCCCAATAGTGAGCTGCTGCTGCCGTATGTGTCCCTATTACTGCACCTGATACCCCAATACTGAGCCACTGCTGCAGTATGTGTCCTTATTACTGCCCCTGATACCCCAATACTGAGCCGCTGCTGCCGTATGTGTCCCTATTACTGCACCTGGTACCCAATACTGAGCCTCTGCTGCCGTATGTGTCCCTATTACTGCACCTGGTACCCAATACTGAGCCTCTGCTGCCGTATGTGTCCCTCTTACTGCACCTGATACCCCAATACTGAGCCGCTGCTGCAGTATGTGTACTATTACTGCACCTGCTGTGTGGTTCTCTGTGCCTTCTAAATTCTAAAGCAACCCTCTATATAGTAATGCCGGGTGCAAGTGCCCTAGAAACTAGTGCTCATATTTTGCCCCCTAGAAAGTAATATTGCCCTGTATGCCCCTTTGATACTCACAGTAACCTGAGTTCCCCTATAGCAATAAGTGCCCACTTTACATTTAATGTCCTGAGTCTCCCCCTTGTACATCTCTCCTATACATACAGATAGGGCCAGAAATATTTGGACAGTGACACAATTTTCGCGAGTTGGGCTCCGCATGCCACCACATTGGATTTGAAATGAAACCTCTACAACAGAATTCAAGTGCAGATTGTAACGTTTAATTTGAAGGGTTGAACAAAAATATCTGATAGAAAATGTAGGAATTGTACACATTTCTTTACAAACACTCCACATTTTAGGAGGTCAAAAGTAATTGGACAAATAAACATAACCCAAACAAAATATTTTTATTTTCAATATTTTGTTGCAAATCCTTTGGAGGCAATCACTGCCTTAAGTCTGGAACCCATGGACATCACCAAACGCTGGGTTTCCTCCTTCTTAATGCTTTGCCAGGCCTTTACAGCCGCAGCCTTCAGGTCTTGCTTGTTTGTGGGTCTTTCCGTCTTAAGTCTGGATTTAAGCAAGTGAAATGCATGCTCAATTGGGTTTAGATCTGGAGATTGACTTGGCCATTGCAGAATGTTCCACTTTTTGGCACTCATGAACTCCTGGGTAGCTTTGGCTGTATGCTTGGGGTCATTGTCCATCTGTACTATGAAGCGCCGTCCAATCAACTTTGCAGCATTTGGCTGAATCTGGGCTGAAAGTATATCCCGGTACACTTCAGAATTCATCCGGCTACTCTTGTCTGCTCTTATGTCATCAATAAACACAAGTGACCCAGTGCCATTGAAAGCCATGCATGCCCATGCCATCACGTTGCCTCCACCATGTTTTACAGAGGATGTGGTGTGCCTTGGATCATGTGCCGTTCCCTTTCTTCTCCAAACTTTTTTCTTCCCATCATTCTGGTACAGGTTGATCTTTGTCTCATCTGTCCATAGAATACTTTTCCAGAACTGAGCTGGCTTCTTGAGGTGTTTTTCTGCAAATTTAACTCTGGCCTGTCTATTTTTGGTATTGATGTATGGTTTGCATCTCGATGTGAACCCTTTGTATTTACTGTCATGGAGTCTTCTCTTTACTGTTGACTTAGAGACAGATACACCTACTTCACTGAGAGTGTTCTGGACTTCAGTTGATGTTGTGAATGGGTTCTTCTTCACCAAATTAAGTATGCGGCGATCATCCACCACTGTTGTCATCCGTGGACGCCCAGGCCTTTTTGAGTTCCCAAGCTCACCAGTCAATTCCTTTTTTCTCAGAATGTACCCAACTGTTGATTTTGCTACTCCAAGCATGTCTGCTATCTCTCTGATGGATTTTTTCTTTTTTTTCAGCCTCAGGATGTTCTGCTTCACCTCAATTGAGAGTTCCTTTGACCGCATGTTGTCTGCTCACAGCAACAGCTTCCAAATGCAAAACCACACACCTGGAATCCACCCCTGACCTTTTAACTACTTCATTGATTACAGGTTAACGAGGGAGACACCTTCAGAGTTAATTGCAGCCCTTAGAGTCCATTGTCCAATTACTTTTGGTCCCTTGAAAAAGAGGACGCTATGCATTACAGAGCTATGATTCCTAAACCCTTTCTCCGATTTGGATGTGGAAACTATCATATTGCAGCTGGGAGTGTGCACTTTCAGCCCATATTATATATATATAATTGTATTTCTGAACACGTTTTTGTAAACAGCTAAAATAACAAAACTTGTGTCACTGTCCAAATATTTCTGGCCCTCACTGTAGTATGATGCTCTCTTATAAACTTATACACAGTATACTGACTCCTTAGTAGCCCTTAAACTGTTTGATGGCCCCAACACTGTATGATGACCCCTTCACTGTAATCTCCACTCTGTATGATGGCCCCCTAGAAAGCCTCCATATAGCATAATACACCAGATAGTCCTCAATATAGTATAATGCACTCCCCATAGGCCTACTCTGTATTGTATAATGCAGCCCCCATAGGCAGATCCTCCAGATTAAGGCAGCACCCCATAGGCAGACTCTACTATAAGGCAGCACCCCATGGGCAGACTGTAGTATAAGGCAGCCCCCATAAAAATAAATACCTCTCTTCTTCCTGGTTCCACCGCTGCTCCGAGCGCCTGCTGTCAGTGGAGAGGGAGATGATTAGGAGAGGGAGTGTAACGCTCCTTCTCTCATCAATGCGATCAGCTGTATCAACATGTAGCACTGGGCCCCCCCGCCTGCTCAGGGGCCCCATAGCGGCTGGGCACCAGAGCAGGGAGATCGATTCTCCCTGCTCTTCTGCAAAATGTAACTATCGGCGTGCTGTGCACACGCTGATACAGTAGCATAGCTCAGAGTGGGCCCCCTCAGAGGGCGGGGCCCAGGGCGATGGCCCCCTCCGGTAGCTACGCCACTGGGACAGATAGAACTATTGGGGTATCAGCAGGATGAGGAGTTTGTGCAGGTTGGGACAGTGCAGGAAATGTGAGAAGTCTAATGTGTCTGTCAGTGTTGTAATCTCTGCAGCAGAGTCCTGGCTGGAAAAGTTATCATGACGGTCTGGGCCAGATGGAAAACATGGGAAAAATGAACGAGTCAGCAGTAAGTCACTATCTGTAACTGTACTGTAATCTCTTACATGTTCTTCAGAAATGGTTTCTACCACTGTATTGTCACCAATGCCATATGGCGGTAATAATGGTCTTGTTTTTTGTATATGGCTGAATAAAAATCATTGTTTTGCTCTCAACAGCACATCGCCCTGTGTAAACTGGAGATGTACTGCTGATGACATGATACATATGGGGACAGTGATCTTTTCGTGGTTGTTGTACCCCCATCATTCTTTATTGGCCTATTTACACAGACTGACAAACAAGCGCAGAACAAGTTGAATATATATTATTTATATGAGCGTCAGTCTGACATCAGCTCACACCCTAAATATTTGTGGGTGATGGTAGTCAAGGGAGTAACAACTGTCCTTGTGCAAATAGAGCATCTAGTTTGGCTTTTATTCCAGACTAGATGGTGGCCCGATTCTAACGCATCGGGTATTCTAGAATATGTATGTATGTATGTATGTATGTATGTATCAGCCACATAGTATATAGCACAGGCCACGTAGTATATTGGAGCCATGTAGTATATAGCAGACAAATAGTATATAGCACAGGCCATGTAGTATGTGGCTGCTATATACATACATACATATTGTAGAACACCCGATGCGTTAATACAGGCTGTATTTAACAGTGGCCACACAGTATATAACACAGCCCAAACAGTATATAAACACAGCCCAAACAGTATATAACACTGGCCACGTAATATATAGCACAGCCCACGTACTATATAACAGCCCACGCAGTATATAGCAGCCACGTAGTATATAACACAGCCACGCAGTATATAACACTGGCCACGTAATATATAGCACAGCCCACGCAGTATATAACACAGCCCACATAGTATCTAACACTGGCCAGGTAGTATATAGCAGCCACGCGGTATATAACACAGCCCACGTAGTATATAGCAGTGTGGGCACCATATCCCTGTTAAAAAAAAATAAATTAAAATAAAAAAAAAAAATAGTTATATACTCAGCCGCCAGGATCCAGCGAAGCTGTGCAGATGCGCGCGCGACTGCCGCCATCTTCCGTTCCCAGGATGCATTGCCAAATTACCCAGATGACTTAGCGGTCTCGGCGGACTATGGAAGGTGAAAATAGCAGTTTTTTTAATTTTTTTATTATTTTTAACATGACATCTTTTTACTATTGATGCTGCATAGGCAGCAACAATAGTAAAAAGTTGGGGACACACAGGGTTAATAGCGTTAACAGAGTGCGTTACCCGTGGCATAACGCAGTCCGTTAACGTTGACATTAACCCTGTGTGAGCGCTGACTGGAGGGGAGTATGCGGGCGCCGGGCACTGACTGCAGGGGAGTAGGGAGGGACTAATTCTCGGACGGACTATGGCCGTCGCTGATTGGTCGCGGCAGCCAGGACAGGCAGCTGGCGAGACCAATCAGCGACGCGGGATTTCCATGACGGAAGTACCCCTTAGACAATTATATAGTAGATAATTTGGCAAGGCCCACTAAAGGGAATCTGTCAGCAGGTATTGCTAAGTAATCAGATCAGAACAGCATGATGTAGGGGCTAAGACCTTGATTGTAGCGATGTGTTACTTACAGGGCTGCTTGCTGTTATTATGGTACAATCACAGTTTTCTCTGCTGCAAATTTAAAAGTGCTCAGAATGCTGAGCCCTGTGTTTCCCCGTCCACATCATTTATTGGTCGCTTTCTGTGGACACTGTGCATAGGCAGAAAGCTGCCAATAATTGGTGGGGGCAGTGTTATACAGAACAGAAGGATTAGAAGGTAGGAGACACCTAGTCCTATAGTGATAATCTCCTGCTAACAAAACACCGATTTTATTGGCACACATTACACAGTCCATTAAGTGATACATCGCTGGAATCAGGGTCTCAATCCCTACATCATGCTGCTCTCAGATTATGCTATATACTGTAAAGTGAGAATAGTGCATTGAAATCTAACTTAATATATTCAAGAAAACAAAAGTGCCACCTCTGAACTGAGGGGGAGGAGGCGAGCCTAGGTCAGGGAGAATTGCTCCAATAAACTAAACAAGGGTCCGTCCTCCCATAGGATTAAAGACCAAATTCCTCCTGCAGTAAGAGAAACCAATTCAGTTGTAACAGAAGAGGCACCGTCATGGGGTGGATAATGTTGTTGCCCAGGTATAACACATCAAGGTCACCCAAACATGCAGTGTGATCTTGTATGCATATACATATAGAATCTATAATATAACGCTGGGAGCGTCACTCTGTCCGAAGCCTTTATAGACTGCGCAAGCGCCGGCGCAGTCTGGCCCCCACAGAGTAACGCTCCCAGGAGATCGCGGTATGCATAAGCACTGAACGCATACCGCGATCTCCACCGGAGAGTCAGGGACCGCCAGGAGGGTAAGTATATTCACCTTTCCCCGTTCCAGCACTGCGTGCGGCTCCGTCTCCCGGCTCCTCTGCTGTGACAGTTCAGAGGGCGCGATGACGCGCTTAATGCGCGCCGGCGCCGCCCTCTGACCAGTCACAGGCAGGGGAGCCGGAGTGTGTCTTCAAGAAAATGGCGCCGGAAAGCGCGGACTGCGCAGGCGCCGATTCCTGCTGCCAGAATCGGCGCCTGCGCAGTCCGCGCTTTCCTGCGCCATCTTCTTGAAGACACACTCCGGCTCCACTGCAGGTTTGTCTTCAAGAAAATGGCGCCGGAAAGCGCGGACTGCGCAGGCGCCGATTCCGGCAGCAGGAATCGGCGCCTGCGCAGTCCGCGCTTTCCGGCTCCATTTTCTTGAAGACACACTCCGGCTCCACTGCAGGTTTGTCTTCAAGAAAATGGCGCCGGAAAGCGCGGACTGCGCAGGCGCCGATTCCGGCAGCAGGAGGACGAAGAAAATGGGCGGAAAGGAATGGCGTAAGTAACAAATTGCTGTGGCATGAAGCTGTGACACTTCATGCCACAGCAATTTGTTATTTACGCCACCTGATTCCTTTCCGCCGCCATTTTCTTGGTCCTGCTGCCGGAATCTGCGCCTACGCAGTCCGCGCTTTCCGGCGCCATTTTCTTGAAGACACTGCCGGCGCCATTTTCTTGAAGACACACTGCAGGTGTGTCTTCAAGAAAATGGTGCCGGAAAGCGCGGACTGCGCAGGCGCCGATTCCGCCAGCAGGAGGACCAAGAAAATGGCGGCGGAAAGGAATCAGGTGGCGCAAGTAACAAATTGCTTTGGCATGAGGCTGTGGCACTTCATGCCACAGCTATTTGTTACTTACGCCACCTGATACGGGGCATATACTATGGAGCAGCGTATGGGGCATATGGATGGGAGCAGCAAATTAAAGAACGGTGCCGCAGGATGGGAGCAGCACATGACAGAACGGGGGCGCAGGATGGGAGCAGCACATGACAGAACGGGGGTGCAGGATGGGAGCAGCACATGACAGGATGGGGATGCAGGATGGAGCAGCACATGACAGAATGGGGGCGCAGGATGGAGCAGCACATGACAGGATGGGGACGCAGGATGGAGCAGCACATGACAGGATGGGGACGCAGGATGGAGCAGCACATGACAGAACGGGGGTGCAGGATGGGAGCAGCACATGACAGGATGGGGATGCAGGATGGAGCAGCACATGACAGAATGGGGGCGCAGGATGGAGCAGCACATGACAGGATGGGGACGCAGGATGGAGCAGCACATGACAGGATGGGGGACGCAGGATGGAGCAGCACATACCAGGATGGAGACCATATACCAATATAAATGCTCGCCACCCGGGCGTAGAACGGGTTCAATAGCTAGTGGTATATAATCTAAGGCCCCGGTGTGTCAACACCTAAAAAATAGGTGACAGACACATTGTCAAGGTCAGGCGTGAAGGTATGTTAGGCACGTTCTCACCAGTTCAGTAGTACACTTTCACAGGGGAGAATCTTGTTTCCTGGTTGGATCTTCCAGAACACATACAGAACTGACAATACTCTGTCGGTCCCTATGGGGCTAGCCGTAACCTATCTCGAAAACTGCCACACTGAGAAGGGCTGTCCACAACTACCCCTATGCTGCAATGCCCTGCACTCTCCCTTGTGGTTGTGTCCCAACACATTTCATCCAAGCCGATTCATCAGGGGACTAGTTTATAGAAGGGGATAAAATGCTAAGTGCTGTAGAGACATGTGTGTCCCTGCAGAAAAGGACAGAGTGTGGAGGGACCCACATGTCTCTACAGCACTTAACCCTGCTGTTCTGTTCGGTCTGGGGAGACCTATTTTGAACTTTGGTATTTTTTGGGGTGTTCAAGATGCGGTTCTGAAACTTGTGGTTGATTGACTTAAATGAGGATGGGTCGGTCGGCCACGGGTTTCAGAGCCGCATCTTGAATATTTTAAAGAATATTGAAGTTCAAAGTCGGTCATTTTTGACCAACAGAACAGCAGGGTTAATCAATCCCCTGATGAATCGGCTTGGATGAAACATGTTTGACTACACAGCAAAAACCTGCTGGCAGATTACCTTTAGAAGGGGCGATATTGACTTTTAGGATTTCTACAAAGAAGAGGAGGACTTGAACCTATTGGAAGAGGCAATATGCCTATGTGATGGTACAACATGTTGCTTACCATGCCTCTACCCCTATCCCACCAGCCCTCCTACAATGTCCTGCCTCTTCTTTCGCTTGCTGTTTTGTGTGAGTAGAGATAGAGACCCGCTGCACCCCCCCCAACCCAAGTTTAATTAACCCCTTCCCGACCTTTGACGCAACGTATGCGTCATGAAAACCTGTGCCATTCCCCCCCCCCCACCCCATCATACTTACCGAGCCTCCCGGGGTCCGTCCGTCTTCTTTACTGGGCGCCGCCATCTTCCAAAATGGCGGGCGCATACGCAGTGCGCCCGCCGAACGGCAGATTCGTTTCAAGTGCATTTTGATCACTGTGATAAAACCTCAGTGATCAAAATAAAAAAATACTAAATGACCCCCCCCCCCCCCCCTTTGTCACCCCCATAGGTAGGGACAATAATAAAATAAATATTTTTTTTTTTTCTTCCACTAAGTTTGGGGTTAGGGTTAGGGTTTCGGTATGTGCACACGTATTCTGGTCCCCTGCGGATTTTTCCGCAGCTGATTTGATAAATCCGCAGTGCTAAACCGCTGCGGATTTATCGCAGAGTTACCGCGGTTTTTCTGCGCATTTCACTGCGGTTTTACAACTGCGGTTTTACAACTGCGGTTTACTATTGGAGCAGTTGTAAAACCGCTGCGGAATCCGCAGAAAGAAGTGACATGCTGCGGAATGTAAACCCCTGCGTTTCCGTGCAGTTTTTCCGCAGCATGTGTACAGCGATTTTTGTTTCCCATAGGTTTACATTGAACTGTAAACTCATGGGAAACTGCTGCGGATTCGCAGCGTTTTCCGCAGTGTGTGCACATACCTTTACAATTAGGCTATGTGCACACGGTGCGGATTTGGCTGCGGATCCGCAGCGGATTGGCCACTGCGGATTCGCAGCAGAGTTCTATCAGGTTTACAGTACCAAGTAAACCTATGGAAAACCAAATTCGCTGTGCCCATGGTGCGGAAACTACAGCACGGAAACGCTGCGTTGTATTTTCCGCAGCATGTCAATTCTTTGTGCAGATTCCGCAGCGTTTTACACCTCTTCCTCAATAGGAATCCGCAGGTGAAATCCGCACAAAAAACACTGGAAATCCGCGTTAAATCCACAGGTAAAACACAGTGCCTTTTACCCACGGATTTTTCAAAAATGGTGCTGAAAAATCTCACACGAATCCGCAACGTGGGCACATAGCCTTAGAGTTAGGGTTGGAATTAGGGTTGTGGTTAGGGTTGTGATTGGGGTTATGGCTACAGTTGGGATTAGGGTTAGGGGTGTGGGGGGGTTAGTGTTGGAGGTAGAATTGAGGGGTTACCACTGTTTAGGCACATCAGGGGTCTCCAAACGCAACATAGCGCCACCATTGATTCCAGCCAATCTTGTATTCAAAAAGTCAAATGGTGCTCCCTCACTTCCGAGCCCCGACGTGTGCCCAAACAGTGGTTTACCCCCCACATATGGGGTACCAGCATACTCAGGATAAACTGCGCAACAATTATTGGGGTCCAATTTCTCCTGTTACCCTTGTGAAAATAAAAAATTGCTTGCTAAAACATCATTTTTGAGGAAAGAAAAATGATTTTTTATTTTCACGGCTCTGCGTTGTAAACGTCTGTGAAGCACTTGGGGGTTCAAAGTGCTCACCACATATCTAGATAAGTTCCTTGGGGGGTCTAGTTTCCAAAATGGGGTCAATGGGGTCACTTGTGGGGTGTTTCTACTGTTTAGGCACACCAGGGGCTCTGCAAACGCAACGTGACGCCCGCAGACCATTCCATCAAAGTCTGCATTTCAAAAGTCACTACTTCCCTTCTGAACCCCGACGTGTGCCCAAACAGTGGTTTACCCCCACACATGGGGTATCAGCGTACTCAGGAGAAACTGAACAACAACTTTTGGGGTCCAATTTCTCCTGTAACCCTTAGGAAAATAAAAAATTCTGGGCTAAAAAATTATTTTTGAGGAAAGAAAACGTATTTATTATTTTCACGGCTCTGCGTTATAAACTTCTGTGAAGCACTTGGGGGTTCAAAGTGCTCACCACACATCTAGATAAGTTCCTTTGGGGGTCTAGTTTCCAAAATGGGGTCACTTGTGGGGGGTTTCTACTGTTTAGCCACATCAGGGGCTCTGCAAACGCAACGTGACGCCCGCAGAGCATTCCATCAAAGTCTGCATTTCAAAACATCACTACTTCCCTTCCAAACTCCGCCGTGTGCCCAAACAGTGGTTTACCCCCACATATGGGGTATCAGCATACTCAGGAGAAACTGGACAACAACTTTTGGGGTCAAATTTCTCCTGTTACCCTTGGGAAAATAAAAAATTGCGGGATAAAAAATCATTTTTGAGAAAATAATTTTTTTTAATTTATTTTCATGGTTGTGAGCTATAAACTTCTGTGAAGCACTTGGGGGTTCAAAGTGCTCACCACACATCTAGATTAGTTCCTTTGGGGGTCTAGTTTCCAAAATGAGGTCATTTGTGGGGGATCTGCAATGTTTAGGCACACAGGGGCTCTCCAAACGCGACATGGTGTCCGCTAATGATTGGAGCTAATTTTCCATTTAAAAAGCCAAATGGCGCTCCTTCCCTTCCGAGCCCTGCCGTGCGCCCAAACAGTGGTTTACCCCCACATATGGGGTATCAGCGTACTCAGGAGAAATTGGACCCCAAATGTTGTTGTCCAGTTTGTCCTATTACCCTTGGCAAAATAGGAAATTCCATGCTAAAAAATAATTTTTGAGGAAAGAAAAATTATTTTTTATTTTCATGGCTCTGCGTTATAAACTTCGGTGAAGCACCTGGGGGTTTAAAGTGCTCAATATGCATCTAGATAAGTTCCTTGGGGGGGTCTAGTTTCCAAAATGGGGTCACTTGTGGGGGAGCTCCAATGTTTAGGTACACAGGGGCTCTCCAAACGCGACATGGTGTCCGCTAACAATTGGAGCAAATTTTCCATTCAAAAAGTCAAATGGCGCGCCTTCCCTTCCGAGCCCTGCCGTGTGCCCAAACAGTGGTTTACCCCCACATGTGAGGTATTGGCGTACTCGGGAGAAATTGCCCAACAAATTTTATGATCCATTTTATCCTATTGCCCATGTGAAAATGAAAAAATTGAGGCGAAAATAATTTTTTTGTGAAAAAAAAGTACTTTTTCATTTTTACGGATCAATTTGTGAAGCACCTGAGGGTTTAAAGTGCTCACTAGGCATCTAGATAAGTTCCTTGGGGGGTCCAGTTTACAAAATGGGGTCACTTGTGGGGGAGCTCCAATGTTTAGGCACACAGGGGCTCTCCAAACATGACATGGTGTCCGCTAAAGAGTGCAGCCAATTTTTCATTCAAAAAACAGGATTTTTGGTTGCTTACCGTAAAATCTGTTTCTCGGAGCCTTCATTGGGGGACACAGGAACCATGGGGTGTATGCTGCTGCCACTAGGAGGCTGACACTATGCAAATAAAAAAGTTAGCTCTTCCTCTGCAGTGTACACCCCACCGACAGGAAGTAGGATATTCAGTTCGTGAGAAAGCAGTAGGAGAAGCAACATGTTAAAGATAGAAAGTCAAACTGTGACAATATAACACAATAAAACAGAGCTGTTCAACTTGGGAGGGTGCTGTGTCCCCCAATGAAGGCTCCGAGAAACAGATTTTACGGTAAGCAACCAAAAATCCTGTTTTCTCTATCGCCTCATTGGGGGACACAGGAACCATGGGATGTCCCAAAGCAGTCCCTGGGGTGGGAACAGCAGAAAAAAACTCCATTCAGGTCGGAGAACTTACCACTGCTGCCTGCAAGATCCTTCCGCCTAGGCTGGCAACTGCCGAAGCGTAGGTATGGAACTTATAACCATTGGCAAATGAGTGAATGGAACACCAGGTTGCCTTGTAAAGTTGTATGGGCGGATGCCCCATGGTGTACCGCCCAGGAGGCGCCCACTGCCCGGGGCAGAGTGAGTCTTAATCCCAGGAGGAGTCACTCTGTTCCTGACCCGGTAAGCCTCCAGAATAGCAGGTCTGATCCAGAGAACAATCATAACCTTGGAGGCTGGCAGGCTTCTTGGCGCACCGTCTGGAAAGACAAATAGACGGTCCGTCTTCCTAAAGAAGGTGGTCCTAGACAAATAGATCCTCACCGCCCTGACCAGGTCTGGCCTGTTCAGCGAACACTCCAGAGAATAGGTCGGAGCAGAACAAAAAGGTGGGAAGGACGATCTTATTGAAGTAACAAGGAGGACACCATCCTGGGAAGAAAAGGCGACGATGGCCGTAAAACTACCTTATCTTGGTGAAGAACCAAGAAATGGGGCGACAGGAGAGAGCCACCAACTCCGAGACGCGCCTAATGGAGGTGATGGCCACCAGAAACGACACCTAGCAGGACAGAACAGACAGTGAGGCCTCATGGGGAGGTTCAAGGGGGGGGGGAACCCCACTGAGCCTTCAGAACAAGATTAAGGTCCTTGGGATCCACGAGAGTCCAGTACAAGAGAGCTGCATGCACCACTCCTTGAAGAAAAGTTCTGACCTGAGAACGGGACGGATATATATCCTTGTACCGTGATAGACAAATATTTGGAATTGAATTAGTCTATGCCTGATGATGCCTGAGAAGTCTCGAAGGTTTGCAATTTACTACCATCTTTTCAGTTAGCCATTAAGAGGCATCAACCACCGAGGTCTCTCAGATCTAAATATCTGACCTGAGAACGGGAAGTCAAGGACTTCTGAAATGGGACTTCAGAAAGAGAATGGAAAGCGTTGCTACCTGACCCTTTAGAGGACTAAGGGCAAGGCCAGCATCAAGTCCCGCCTTGAGAAAAGGCCAAATGGAAGGATTCAACAGCCAAGATGTTAAATTGAGCAACCAAGAACTCTGGTGGCAGATCGGTCCTTGGGACAGAAGATCTGGCCTGTCTGGGGCCTCCAGTGGAAGTCCGTGAGGAGATTGACTATCTCAGCGAACCAGAACCTTCTGGGCCAATCTGGTGCGATCAGAAAGACCGGCACCCCCTCCGCAATGATCTTCAACAGCCTGGGAAGAAGGGAAGTGGAGGAAACAGATAGGGAAATACAAAATGCGACCCAGGAATGGCCAAAGCATCGGTCTCCACTACAAGAGGATCGCGGACCTGGAAACAAACGGTGGAACCTTCCTAAGCAGTCGCGACGCCAAGAGATCCGCGTCCGGAGATCCCCATCAAAGGCAAATTTGAAGGAAGACCTCCCGATGCAGGGACCACTCTCCTGCCGAAAGGCCCTCGTGGCAGAGAAAAACACCGCGGCCTAGTTACCAACGCCGGGAATATGCACTGCGGATAGTGCCGGAACCATCGCCTCTGCCCAGAAGAGGATCTTGGATACCTCCGCCATTTCCAAGAGACTGATTCCCTCCCTGGTGTTTGACATATGCCACAGCCGTGGCATTGGACGTCTGGATTCTGACTGGCAGACCTCTGAGAACCTTTTCCCAGTGACTCAGGGACAGAAGAATGGCCGCTATCTCAAGGATGTCGATCGGCAGAGGAGAATCTTGCTCCGACCAACGCCCCTTTAACTGACGGATTTCGGGAAACCGCGCCCCAGCCGGGAAGGCTGGCGACCGTCGTCACCACCTGCCATGGGCGAGAAGGAACTACCGGACCTGGGGAATGAGAGGGGATGACAGCCACCAGCTGAGAGACCATTAGAATCGGACGGAAGGCCGAATCGGACGATCCAGAGACAGCACAGACCTGCCCCACTGAGAAAGGATGGCCTGCTGAAGTGGAACAGCGCAAAAGGGAACGCTTCCGATGCTGCCACCATTCGTCCCAGGACCTTCATTGCTGAACGGAAGGAAGGCAGCCGAGGATCTTGCAGAGAACTCCGTCCTGGAGAATTGCCCGTTTCTCCTTGAGAAGAAAAAAATAACAAAAACCCTTGACTGACAGGTGTCGAACAGCATGCCTTAGAAGACGAGGCACTGACTCGGAACAAGACAAGACTTTGTTCTGCTGACCAGCCACCAGAAACGGGACAGGGAGTCGAGGACGATTGTCACTCTCCTGGGCCTTAGAGAGGGGCGGAGCCTTGATGATGTCTTCAAGGTACGGAATGAGAACTAGGCCCCTGATCCTCAAAATGGCCATAAATGTAGCCATGATCTTTATGAAGACACTGGGTGCGGTCGCAAGACCGAGTGGCAGGGCGATGAACTGGAAATGACTCTTCTGCGCCACAAAACGCAGGAGACACAGGTGTGCTGGGAAAATCAGAACATCAAGATAGGCTTCTTGGATATCTATGGAGCACAGGAATTCCTGTGGTTCCATGCAAGCCAATACTGAACAGAGGGACTCCATCCTGAAATGCCGCAGGCGGAACCTTTTGTTCACTAACTTAGGAACCAGATGGGTCGAACTGTGCCGTTCTTCTTCGGCACTACAAGCAGGTTTGAATAGAAACCTGTGAAGAGTTCCTACTCTGAGATGGAAATGATAACCTCCGAACAAAGAAGAAAGGCATTAGGCGCAAAGAAACCTGGGATCAGATTAGGATCCTTTAGAGGGTGGGATTCGAAGAAGCGAACCCCATCTTGTATCCAGAGGATACCACCTCCCTGACCTCGACCGAGGCAAGCCAAACGTCCCTGCAAAAAAGAAAAACAGACGCCCGCCCAAACTGGGAGGAACGCTGGGCCCTTAACACGAGTTATGCCAAGGAAGATCTGCCAGGTCTGGGCCTGGTGGACCTACCATGGGAATTGAGGGAACGCCAGGAAGGGGTAGGCTTGAAGGAAGCCTTTTCTCTAGCCAGGCGAGACCGCGGTCTGTGCTAGCCAGAGGAATATTCTGACGCCGCGAACCAGCAAAAGGACAAAAGGAGCTGAACTGCCATATCCTTAATAATTTGTTCCAGCATGTAGTCAAAGACTGGCCCCCTGGAAAGGGAGGCTGGTAAGGGACTTCTTTGAAAACAAGTCCACCTGCCATGTCTTGAGCCAAATATTCCACCAGATGGTCACCATATTGCTGGATACCTGAGCTGCACAAGACGCGCATCTAGGGAGACAGCTACCAAATATTTCCCTGCATAGGAAATCTGGTCCGTCAGGTCGGCCAGCTCCCCCGGAAGAGGTCCAGCCGTGGTACCCTTACAAGGCTGTTTGGTCCATCTAGCTGTGGTCCTTGAGACCCAGGTAGAGGCAATGGCCGAGGCACAAAGCAGAAGCAGCCACTTCAAAAGGCTGATTTTCCCAGCGATTCTATAATTGTATCCTTGGAATCCATGAGGGATGCTGCATTAGAAAGTGGAAGGATCATGTTGGCGGACAGTCTGGGGACTGACGAGTCCGCTGCCGAGGAATCAGTCCAGTTAGCGATGAGCTCAGGGGAGAAGGGATATAGGATGCCGAGACGCTTCCCTGTCTGAAAGCATCTGGTATGGTTCACCTTTCCCCTGGCAAGTACCACAACAAATTCAGTGTGTGGAGCAAAGACCTTGGAAGTTGGTTTTGACCGTCTAAACAAAACCGCCTTTTCTGTGGGTTCCGTAGAGGTATCCATGATGCCTAAGGTCTGGTTGACTGCAACAATAAGGCTTTGCACTTTATCACTCATGCTAGAGGCCTGTAGTGAAAAAGTCTGAATCTTCCTCTTAAAACATGACCGAGGACGCCCGTCTGACTCGGGAGAGGAGGATCTGGAAGAGGGATCTCACCGTGCCAGACCGGAGGGCGAGATGGATCGGGAAAAGGACAGAATTTCACTCCTGTCTGGATCTCTTGTGACCTGTGTTGAAAAGGCCGGATGGAGAATCCTGTGACCCACTGGCAACTGCGGGGGGCTGGGAGGGACAATCTGTCAAGCACGGACACCAGGGACGAAACATCCTGGTGAGGTCCGCCACAGACCGAGACAGAAGGAAAGCCCACCCAGGGATAGGGGCCTCGGTCTCACCCGGGGTAGGAACTCCTGGCCGGTGGGTTCATGATGAGCAGACCCATTAACTGATGCCAGAACATTAGGGAATAGGAGAGCCGAGGAGAGTGTCGGGCTGCAGAGCAGCTACTCACAGTAGGTGCAGTCATCCTGTATTCAGCTCCAGACTGTAGGGCTGCTGTGCCAGGAAGAGAAGGCTCCACAGGAAACAAGTACGATCTGGATCAATAGGAAAAATGGCAGTCACAAGAGGGTGTCCAGGACCAGGAGTGAAAAAGCGCACACTGCAGGGACACATGCTGAAAAGCCTGCTCTGAGACAGGAAAAAGGGGCGGAGCTAAATCGCGGGACCAGGGGCGGAGCTAAGTCCAGGCAGGAAGGAGCTGACTAAGAGCTAGGTGGGAAAAAAGCCCGCCCGAAAAGCAGGAAGAAGAGGGGCGGAGCCAGCCCTGCAGCTAGGCCCGAGTGAAGCCGGGACCTAAATTAGAGCTGGTGAAAGCCGGAGGATGGGGGAGCGGCGCGGAGGATTGAAAAACGCTGCAAAACAATGCCTGCAGCCCCAAATACCCGCAAAATTAAAGGGGAAAAGACCCCCGATGCCCCACTCTGCAGCTAGGCCTGGAAGAGGCCGGGACCTAGATTACATCACATGACCACCGGAGCACGGGGGAAGTGTTGAGGAGAGCCCTAAAACTGCTGCAAAGGTAACCTGAATTAAGGGGCCCACTATTAAAATAAAGGAATTTTTTTTTTTTTCTTCCCCTCTTCTTTCTTCTGTGATCTTCTTATCTCTGTACCTGGGGGGAGAGAGAGAGTACCTCCCCATCCAAGATCGGACGTCCGATAATCCAGCATAGTGGGACGTCCGTGTCTCCTCGAACCGACAGGCTCTGGTGGGCGAGTGGGTGGGAGACGGAGGCAGGCCCGGGTCTGAATCACCTCAACACGCTTCTGTGTTAGGGGCTGGGGTCCTGCCGACTAGACATATGAGGATACGGGGTGGCAGTACACGCCGTACTCATAGTCTCTTTGTGGGACTACAGGTGTGACTGACCACCCTGTATCCCTCCGTGGTACCTGAAAAGTAACGACGCACACTCAGGTAGATAGGGGTCTAATGAAAGACCCGTGTCCACCTCCTACTGACACTAAGCTAAACTGAATATCCTACTTCCTGTCGGTGGGGTGTACACTGCAGAGGAAGAGCTAACTTTTTTTATTTGCATAGTGTCAGCCTCCTAGTGGCAGCAGCATACACCCCATGGTTCCTGTGTCCCCCAATGAGGCGATAGAGAAAGTCAAATGGTGCTCCTTCCCTTCCAAGCCCTGCCGTGCGCCCAAACAGTGGTTTACCCCCACATATGAGGTATCAGCGTACTCAGGACAAATTGGAAAACAACTTTCGTGGTTCAGTTTCTCCTTTTACCATTGGGAAAATAAAAAAATTGTTGCTAAAAGATCATTTTTGTGACTAAAAAGTTAAATGTTCATTTTTTCCTTACATGTTGCTTCTGCTGCTGTGAAGCACCTGAAGGGTTAATAAACTTCTTGAATGTGGTTTTGTGCACCTTGAGGGGTGCAGTTTTTAGAATGGTGTCACTTTTGGGTATTTTCAGCCATATAGACCCCTCAAACTGACTTCAAATGTGAGGTGGTCCCTAAAAAAAATGGTTTTGTAAATTTCGTTGTAAAAATGAGAAATCGCTGGTCAAATTTTAACCCTTAAGGTACCGTCACACTAAGCGACGCTGCAGCGATACCGACAACGATGTCGATCGCTGCAGCGTCGCTGTTTGGTCGCTGGAGAGCCGTCACACAGACAGCTCTCCAGCGACCAACGATCCCGAGGTCCCCGGTAACCAGGGTAAACATCGGGTTACTAAGCGCAGGGCCGCGCTTAGTAACCCGATGTTTACCCTGATTACCAGCGTAAACGTTAAAAAAACAAACACTACATACTTACCTTCAGCTGTCTGTCCTCCGGCGCTCTGCTTTCCTCTGCACTGACAGCGCCGGTCAGCCGGAAAGCAGAGCGGTGACGTCACCGCTCTGCTTTCCGGCTGACCAGCGCTGACACAGGATGCAGGAGGAGTGCAGAGAAGCAGAGCGCCGGGGACAGACAGCTGAAGGTAAGTATGTAGTGTTTGTTTTTTTAACGTTTACGCTGGTAACCAGGGTAAACATCGGGTTACTAAGCGCGGCCCTGCGCTTAGTAACCCGATGTTTACCCTGATTACCAGTGAAGACATCGCTGGATCGGTGTCACACACGCCGATCCAGCGATGTCAGCGGGAGATCCAGCGACAAAATAAAGTGCTGGACTTTCCTCAGCGACCAACGATCTCCCAGCAAGGGCCTGATCGTTGGTCGCTGTCACACATAACGATTTCCTTAACGATATCGTTGCTACGTCATAAAAAGCAACGATATCGTTATGTGTGACGGTACCTTTATAACTTCCTAGCAAAAAAAAATTTTGTTTCCAAAATTGTGCTGATGTAAAGTAGACATGAGGGAAATGTTATTTATTAACTATTTTGTGTCACATAACTCTCTGGTTTAACAGAATAAAAATTCAAAATGTGAAAATTGTGAAATTTTCAAAATTTTCGCCAAATTTCCGTTTTTATCACAAATAAACGCAGAATTTATTGACCTAAATTTACCACTAACATGAAGCCCGATATGTCACGAAAAAACAATTTCAGAACCGCTAGGATCCGTTGAAGCGTTCCTGAGTTATTACCTCATAAAGGGACACTGGTCAGAATTGCAAAAAACGGCCAGGTCATTAAGGTCAAAATAGGCTGGGTCATGAAGGGGTTAAATATGTGCCAAAAAAAAGTCCCGCTGCTCAGTGCTCCATGGTGTGGCGAATCATTTAAACACACCTTACCGCCTTGCTTGTTTTCCATCTATCTTAGCTGCTATTGCATCTTCTTCCTCCTATATATAGGCTGTATAATACAAAACTTATTAAAGGGAACATGTCAAGGTCAGAAATGCTATTTACTTGCAGATATAGGGGTAATTTCCAGGGATATAGCATGTGAATCCTGTCTATCCAGCTTACTGGAGTAGCAATAGGGAGAAAATTGAGTTTTATTCCCGGTGTAGCGGTTTGCTTCCAGTCATTGGGGCGGTGCAGGGTGCTGCAACAGTTATCACTAAACTATATAGTGAGCGCCGCTAGAATCACTTTCTGGCACATCAATTGACAGCCAGCTGTGTGCGTGTGTGTGTGCAGCATACGTGTGTGTGTGTGCGCAACATGCGTATGTGCGCATGTAGCACATGTTTGTATGTTTGTGCAGCATCTCTGTGTACAGTGCAGATTGTTAAAAGTGCTGAGGAGTAATTACAGCTCACAGTATTGTGAGTGGTAACTAACCACTCCCTGCTCCAGTAAGCTGGCTAAACAGGATTTCAAAGCTAATTATTTGCAGAATATTCCTATGTGTACAACTAAATTGCATTTCTTGACATGGTTCCTTATACATGGATGATCAAGACAAATATTCTGTAAAAAGTAAAATTTGTGCTCCAAGCTGGGGGCAAGGAAAATCATCATCAGACTAGATGGTGGCCCGATTCTAACACATCGGGTATTCTAGAATATGCATGTCCACGTAGTATATTGCCCAGTGACGTAGTATATTGCCCAGCCACATAGTATATTGCCCAGTGACATAGTATACAGCACAGAGCCACATAGTATATTGCCCAGTCACATAGTATATTGCCCAGTCACATAGTATATTGCCCAGTCACTTCGTGTACAGCACAGAGCCACGTAGTATATTGCCCAGCCACGTAGTATATTGCCCAGCCACGTATGTCACAGGTTGAAAAATAAACATATACTCACCTTCCTGAGGGAGCCCTTGTAGTCATGTCGCTTGTGTGCGGTGCACTCGGCAGCTTCCGGTCCCAGGGTTGGTAGCACAGGACCTGTGATGACGTCGCGGTCACATGACCGTGACGTCATGGCAGGTCCTCGTCACATACCATTCTTGCCACCGAAACCTGCCGCTTGCATGGAGCGGTTACCGGAGCGTCGCAAGGAGCGGGAAATGCGGCGGAAGGTGAGTATATAATGATGATTTTTTATTATTTTTAACATTAGATCCTTTTACTATTGACGCTGCATAGGCAGCAACAATAGTAAAAACTTGGTCACACAGGGTTAATAGCGGCGGTAACGGAGTGAGTTACCCACGGCATAACGTGGTCCATTACTGCTGGCATTAACCCTGTGTGAGCGGTGACTGCGGGGAGTATGGAGCAGGCGCTGGGCACTGACTGCAGGGGAGTAGGGAGGGACTAATCAAACTGTGGCCGTCGCTGATTGGTCGCGGCAGCCATGACAGGCAGCTGGCGAGATTAATCAGCGACTTGGATTCCATGACAGACAGAGACAGCGACCAATGAATATGTGTGACAGAAGGACAGAAAGACGGAGTGACCCTTAGACAATTATATAGTAGACTAGATGGTGGCCCGATTCTAACGCATCGGGTATTCTAGAATATGCATGTCCACGTAGTATATTGCACAGCCCACATAGAATATTGCCCAGCCATGTAGTATACAGCACAGAGCCACGTAGTACAGGTCCTTCTCAAAAAATTAGCATATAGTGTTAAATTTCATTATTTACCATAATGTAATGATTACAATTAAACTTTCATATATTATAGATTCATTATCCACCAACTGAAATTTGTCAGGTCTTTTATTGTTTTAATACTGATGATTTTGGCATACAACTCCTGATAACCCAAAAAACCTGTCTCAATAAATTAGCATATCAAGAAAAGGTTCTCTAAACGACCTATTACCCTAATCTTCTGAATCAACTAATTAACTCTAAACACATGCAAAAGATACCTGAGGCTTTTATAAACTCCCTGCCTGGTTCATTACTCAAAACCCCCATCATGGGTAAGACTAGCGACCTGACAGATGTCAAGAAGGCCATCATTGACACCCTCAAGCAAGAGGGTAAGACCCAGAAAGAAATTTCTCAACAAATAGGCTGTTCCCAGAGTGCTGTATCAAGGCACCTCAATGGTAAGTCTGTTGGAAGGAAACAATGTGGCAGAAAACGCTGTACAACGAGAAGAGGAGACCGGACCCTGAGGAAGATTGTGGAGAAGGACCGATTCCAGACCTTGGGGAACCTGAGGAAGCAGTGGACTGAGTCTGGTGTGGAAACATCCAGAGCCACCGTGCACAGGCGTGTGCAGGAAATGGGCTACAGGTGCCGCATTCCCCAGGTAAAGCCACTTTTGAACCATAAACAGCGGCAGAGGCGCCTGACCTGGGCTACAGAGAAGCAGCACTGGACTGTTGCTAAGTGGTCCCAAGTACTTTTTTCTGATGAAAGCAAATTTTGCATGTCATTCGGAAATCAAGGTGCCAGAGTCTGGAGGAAGACTGGGGAGAAGGAAATGCCAAAATGCCTGAAGTCCAGTGTCAAGTACCCACAGTCAGTGATGGTGTGGGGTGCCATGTCAGCTGCTGGTGTTGGTCCACTGTGTTTCATCAAGGGCAGGGTCAATGCAGCTAGCTATCAGGAGATTTTGGAGCACTTCATGCTTCCATCGGCTGAAATGCTTTATGGAGATGAAGATTTCATTTTTCAGCACGACCTGGCACCTGCTCACAGTGCCAAAACCACTGGTAAATGGTTTACTGACCATGGTATTACTGTGCTCAATTGGCCTGCCAACTCTCCTGACCTGAACCCCATAGAGAATCTGTGGGATATTGTGAAGAGAAAGTTGAGAGACGCAAGACCCAACACTCTGGATGAGCTTAAGGCCGCTATTGAAGCATCCTGGGCCTCCATAACATCTCAGCAGTGTCACAGGCTGATTGCCTCCATGCCACGCTGCATTGAAGCAGTCATTTCTGCCAAAGGATTCCCGACCAAGTATTGAGTGCATAACTGAACATTATTATTTGATGGTTTTTTTGTTTGTTATTAAAAAACACTTTTATTTGATTGGATGGGTGAAATATGCTAATTTATTGAGACAGGTTTTTTGGGTTATCAGGAGTTGTATGCCAAAATCATCAGTATTAAAACAATAAAAGACCTGACAAATTTCAGTTGGTGGATAATGAATCTATAATATATGAAAGTTTAATTGTAATCATTACATTATGGTAAATAATGAAATTTAACACTATATGCTAATTTTTTGAGAAGGACCTGTATATTGCCCAGTCACACAGTATATTGCCCAGTCACGTAGTATATTGCCCAGTCACGTAGTATACAGCACAGAGCCACGTAGTATATTGCACAGTGACCTAGTATACAGCACAGAGCCACGTAGTAAATTGCACAGCGACGTAGTATACAGCACAGAGCCACGTAGTATATTGGCCAGTCACGTAGTATATTGCCTAGCCACGTATGTCACAGGTTAAAAAATAAACATATACTCACCTTCCCGAGGGAGCCCTTCTAGTCATGTCGCTTTATGTGCGGTGCACTCGGCAGCTTCCGGTCCTAGGGTTGGTAGCGCAGGACCTGTGATGGCGTCGCGATCACATGACCGTGACGTCATGTCAGGTCCTTCTCGCGCAGGCCCTGTGATGAGGTCGCGGTCACATGACCGTGACGTCATGGCAGGTCCTTGTCACATACCATTCTTGCCACCGGAACCTGCCGCTTGCATGGAGCGGTTACCGGAGCGTCGCGAGGAGCGGGAAAGGCGGCGGAAGGTGAGTATATAATGATTTTTTATTATTTTTAACATTAGATCCTTTTACTATTGACGCTGCATAGGCAGCAACAATAGTAAAAACTTGGTCACACAGGGTTAATAGCGGCGGTAATGGAGTGAGTTACCTGCGGCATAACGCGGTCCGTTACCGCTGGCATTAACCCTGTGTGAG
The DNA here is from genome assembly GCF_032444005.1 of Ranitomeya imitator. NCBI lineage: Eukaryota > Metazoa > Chordata > Amphibia > Anura > Dendrobatidae > Ranitomeya > Ranitomeya imitator. Next base: position 694,242,064 of record NC_091282.1, on the reverse strand, counting down.
CGGTGACTGCGGGGAGTATGGAGCGCGCACAGGCCCTGACTGCAGGGGAGTAGGGAGTGACTAATCGGACTGTGGCCGTCGCTGATTGGTTGCGGCAGCCATGACAGGCAGCTGGCGACACCAATCAGCGACTTGGATTCCATGACAGACAGAGGCCGCGACCAATGAATATCTGTGACAGAAGGACAGACAGACAGAAAGACGGAAGTGACCCTTAGACAATTATATGGTAGACTAGATGGTGGCCCGATTCTAACGCATCGGGTATTCTAGAATATGCATGTCCACGTAGTATATTGCACAGCCCACATAGAATATTGCCCAGTCCACGTAGTATATTGCCCAGTCCACGTAGTATATTGCCCAGCCCACGTAGTATATTGCCCAGCCACGTAGTATACAGCACAGAGCCACGTAGTATATTGCCCAGCCACGTAGTATACAGCACAGAGCCACGTAGTATATTGCCCAGCCACGTAGTATACAGCACAGAGCCACGTAGTATATTGCCCAGCCACCATATATTGCACAGCGACGCAGTATACAGCACAGAGCCACGTAGTATATTGCCCAGCCACGTATGTCACAGGTTAAAAAAATAAACATATACTCACCTTCCGAGGAAGCCCTTGTAGTCATGTCGCATGTGTGCGGTGCACTCGGCAGCTTCCGGTCCCAGGGTTGGTAGCGCAGGACCCGTGATGACGTCGCGGTCACATGACCGTGACATCATGGCAGGTCCTTGTCGCATACCATCCTTGCCACCGGAACCTGCCGCTTTCATGGAGCGGTTACCGGAGCGTCTCAAGGAGCGGGAAAGGCGGTGGAAGGTGAGTATATAATGATTTTTTATTTTTTTTAATTATTTTTAACATTAGATCCTTTTACCATTGACGCTGCATAGGCTGCATCAATAGTAAAAAGTTGGGGACACACAGGGTTAATAGCGGCGGTAACGGAGTGAGTTACCCACGGCATAACGTGGTCCGTTACTGCTGGCATTAACCCTGTGTGAGCGGTGACTGCGGGGAGTATGGAGCGGGCGCCGGGCACTGACTGCAGGGGAGTAGGGAGGGACTAATCGGACTGTGGCCGTCGCTGATTGGTCGCAGCAGCCATGACAGGCAGCTGGCGAGACCAATCAGCGACTTGGATTCCATGACAGACAGAGGCCGCGACCAATGAATATCCGTGACAGACAAAGACAGACAGACAGAAGGACAGAGACGGAAGTGACCCTTAGACAATTATATAGTAGATTTGCAGCTTTGGTCCTTTATGTTACGTTTGGTGAATTTCTAAGAATACTTCAGTTGATTCTCCCATTGCACTGAGCGACTTAAGAAAATGATAAAACAGAACAAATCCTAAAGACTCTGAGCACACAGCTAAATTGACAATTCAGATGCTGTAATATCCTCCACACAGTCTGCATCTCTCAAAGATAATTTCGCAGATTTTGTACTCACCATGGTAAAATGAAAAAAATAAAATAAAAACTACTGCTAGAAATCACATTTCTTAAAGATATAGGCCCCAACTCAAAGATCTTATGTGCAAAAAGTGGCATAAAAACTTGGAAAAGTTGCTAAAATTTTGGTGCAAATTGGAGTTGGAGTTGTTTTAATGCCAGTTTCTCCCAGCTTTGCCGCAGAGGGCAGTGTTGGGGTGTGATGCCATAGCTCATCTAATTCATATCATTCATTTATTTTTTTATAGAATTCTCCCAGTAATTCAGAATAATTGAGACAAGCAAATGTAAACTGGTGTACCATTTATTCAGCAACTACAAAAGAAAACCCCCAGAAAATTGCACTTTAAACATAATCCGCTACCTAAAGGCTCCTTAAAAATGAAGACTGCGTTCCCTATGGTATGGCGAGGGGAATAGAAATTAACAAGCTGATCATTCTTTCTTTAAAAATATAGTTCTTGTACTGTAAAGGCTTCATATAGTGTAGGAGACTGTAGGAAAGGTCACAACATAGTGTAAGCCGGCTTTATGCATCATTACATTCATTTTTAGCACTGGAACTCTATTGTAGGTGAATAAACAGAATATTGTACAAAGTGTGAAGGATAAGGACATGCCCCACCTTGTTATAAAGATCTATGTACATACATTAACAAATCTTTACAGCTTTAAAGTATAAATCCTTCATTAACTCCATTAAAGGAAGGTGTGCAAGACTGGTCAACGCTACACGTGCAGTCGGTGTAATAAGACTTACAGTAGGACTCAGCAGAATCTACATTGTTAGAACAGAGTCTAGCCGTTGGAAAATAAAAAAATAATACATTTTCTGGCACCAGATTTCACATTACAAACTGCATACGTTGATACGTTTCTTAAACCTAAAGGGGCCGGTGAACTTACCATGAAAATTAATGTCAGAATGTCCATGCCAAGCTGGGTGGACAAAGGTTGAATACCGCTCAACTCATGAGCTTTCTCGCTCACAACAAGCTAATCTTAGGATTATGCCGTGTGGCATGGATTTTCATAAAAAGTACATCAGCCTCACTGGCCTAAGTCCTATTGAATAATGTATGCCCTTTATTTTTTTGAAAATCTGAGTGGTCTCAAACAGACAGCGCTCAAAGTACAAAAGATGCAAAATACAGGTCCGACTGCCAGTGCTGCAGTGCACCCCCAAGTGACAGCTTCATGGCGCCACAGCAGGTCTTGTACCATATTGTATATGGATTGTAGATGTTCAAGTGTCCGCAGAACTTACATCCTTTGCACAGAAGTAGTGGACGACCACACCGTTTGGATAACGAGCAAATGCACTGCGAACAAAGAAAAAAAACAACATTCAAGTTACACAAGTTGTAAGAACGCCATGATATTCCATGCGGTCTCCGGTCACTGGACAGCCATAGCTTAAAGCGGACTACTAGAATATATGCTGGGTGAGGTTTAGGAAGAAAGGCACCCAAGCAGATTATTCCCCTAACAAGGCACACTGCAGCTTCTCAAGAGCGCCTAGCCGTGGCAAGAAGCTCTCAATCAGTTACCATATGTGAGACCTGAAAGCAACCCGTTACCGACACCACTGCGGACTTTCAGCTGAAGTGCTCAATGAGCTTTATAAATACGGTACTGGTATGAATAACTATTTTCAGGAAAATTGTGCCAGTTATGGGCCATGTGCTCACAGCAAAGCAATGTCACATCCCTGCAGAGAAAAAACGGACTAAATATGGATTAATATTTACCCTTAGAGATACTGCTATATGGAACCTACCAAAATATTCTCTTTAGGCCCACGTTCAGTATTTGGTCAGTATTTTACATCAGTATTTGCAAGCTGAAACCAGGGGTGAAACAATCAGAGGAAAAGTATAATAGGAACACGTCACTGCTTTTGTATTTATCACCCACTCTTGGGTTTGGCTTACAGATACTGATGGAAAATACTGACCATATACTGAACGTGTGAACAAGGCCCAACAGATTCTTTAAGAATTCAAGTGGCATAAAAAGGGCAGTATGGACCCACAGATCATTGTATGGATTTGTACAAAACAAATCCATAATATATGCATGTGTATATAAAGTGTGTTGGTGTCTGCTTGTGATTAGTCAGAAAGAGCAAAGGGTACATGCCCCCAGTTGTAACACCCACTTAAGACTAAAAAAAAACAAAAAAAAAACAACGTAAGTGCCAAATATATTGCCAATATCTCCACAATGAAGAGGCGAATTAAAAAAATAAAATAATAAGTGTTATTCTACTTGGCATTGCCTATTATATTGTGTTTCTAGTTAAACATTAAAAAATGACCTTGCACCAATTTTTGTAAAGATATTTTTTCAATTTCATTTTACATGATTTTTTAATCCCAGTGGGGACTTTACTATAATTGCTTTATTGTTGATCTAATATTGGGCCTAAAATAAGTACAAAGATAGCAGACCTGGTACATTCATTAGGCCCTTATCTGCCATACACACAGAGGAAGCCTACTTCTGTATAACTTTGGTATTTAAGGGGTAAACGTCCGCGAGTTCTTTCCAATGCCTCGGAGCTGGCCATCCTCCCTGTGCTGGACATTCACTACAGCGACGGCCAAGGGTGCACACAGTATATGTACTGCTACGTTTCTTTACCTGTTTCCAATCTTTTTTTTACAAACACTGCAAATCTTTTCTTCTGTAATAACACATTTGACCTGTTGATGGGAAATCCTCTCCTCCTGTACCTGCACAACATATGAATAATGCATGAAAAAAAAATCAAAATAAGAAAAAAAAAAAATAAATCAATATTTCATATCTGGTTTATATAAAAGGTCATCATTTATTGACACTACTGAATAACATTTGTACTACATATTAAGGAATACTGGAAACACTGATGTTGGCGCTGCCACTGCCCCTCCGTTGCGCTTGTGGTCTGAGATCTTGGCTAGTCATTGAGCAGAGGTCTAAATGGATGAGCTGCCACTCTCGCCATTTTCCTGAAGACTGTCAGGACGTCAATATGCACATCGCAGATCAAGTTTAACCCCTTAGTGACATAACCAATTTGGTACTTAAAGGGACTCGGTCACCTGAATTTGGTGGGACTGGTTTTGGGTCATATGGGCGGAGGTTTCGGGTGTTTGATTCACCCTTTCCTTACCCGCTGGCTGCATGCTGACTGCAATATTGGATTGAAGTTCATTCTCTGTCCTCCATAGTACACGCCTGCGCAAAGCTATCTTGCCTTGTGCAGGCGTGTACTATGGAGGACAGAGAATGACCAAGCCAAATTTTACAATTCTGACCACTGTCACTTTGAGGTTATAGCTCTGGAACGCTTTAACGGATCCCGCTGATTCTGAAAACACACGCTGATTTTTTCGTGACATATTGTACTTAAGGATAGTGGTAAAATTTCTTCGATATGACAAGTTTATGAAAAATGAATTTTTATTTCCTTAAATCAGAGAGTGGTGTCACACAATAGTTAATAAATAACATGTGTACTTTACATCAGCACAATTTTGGAAACAAAATGTATTTTTGTTAGAAAGTTAAGGGTTAAAAGTTGACCAGTGATTTCTCATTTTTTCCAAAAAATTTACAAAACCATTTATTTTAGGGACCACCTCATACTTGAAGTGAGTTTAGGGGGGTTAATATAACAGAAAATGCCAAAAGTGACACCATTCTAAAAACTGCTTTCCTCAAGGTGCACAAAACCACATTCAAGAAGTTTATTAACCCTTCAGGTGCTTCACGAGAACTAAAGCAATGTGGAAGGAAAAAAATGAACATTTTACTTTTTTCACAAAAATTTGACTTTGGAACCAATTTTTTTTTTGTATTTTCACAAGGTTATCATGAAAAAATGGACCACAAAATTTGTTGTGCAATTTCTCCTGAGTAAGCAGATACTCCGTATGTGGGGGGAAACCACTGTTTGGGCGCATGGCAGGGCTCAAAACTGGCAGGAAACAATGCTGGCGCCACTTCGCGTTTGGAGACCCCCTGATGTCCCTAAACAGTTGAACCCCCCCAATTCTAAGCCCAACCCACTTTACCCCAACAATAATGGAAATACATTTTTTTTAATTTTATTATTTTTACCTAACTAAGGGGGTGATAAATGGGGGTTTCCTTTACTATTTTTTTTTTTAATTTTGATCACTGTGAGAGGGTCTATCACAGTTATCAAAATGAACCAATAGGAACAATTTCCTCTTGTTGTCGGCCGTTCTCGCATGCGCCCACCATTTACTCCCGGAAGACGCCGGAGGACTTCACATGGGGGAATGCAGGGACACCGGAGGTACCGGGGTGGATCAGGGGACCCTATTTCTCTCTCCTCTGATGTGCGATCACAACAGAGGAGAGAGAAATTAAATGAAAAATCTGACTTTTTTTGCGGTCGCCATTATTAATAACGGCGATTGCAACACCTGGGTTGGTAAAAACCGACCCAAATCATGTGCTCTGGGGTCTCAGCTACCCCCGGTAGCAGAGACCCCAGAGAAACTCCGACTCTGGGGGAGCTGTTATGACCTGGTGGTCAGGACAATAATGGACCTGGTGGTTAAGGGCACACGGAATGACCTGATAGTTACTGATAATTAAGGACGAGCTCTGGGACGTGGGAACTCTGCTGACCGCAATCCCTAATCCTATCAAACACACTAGAAATAGCCGTGGATTGCGCCTAACGCTCCCTATGCAACTCGGCACAGCCTAAGGAACTAGCTAGCCCTGAAGATAGAAAAATAAGCCTACCTTGCCACATATAATGACTGTGAGTAAAGATGAAAATACGAACAGAGATTAAATAGATTTAGCAAAGTGAGGCCGGACTTACTGAACAGACTGAGGATAGGAAAGGTTACTTTGCGGTCAGCACAAAAACCTACAAAAAGACCACGCAGAGGGCACAAAAAAGACCCTCCGCACCGACTCACGGTGCGGAGGCGCTCCCTCTGCGTCCCAGAGCATCCAGCAAGCAAGACAACAATAAAAATAGCAAGCTGGACAAAAAAATAGCAAACCAAAGAAATACAAGCTGGAACTTAGCTTCTGCTGGGAAGACAGGTCACAAGAACGATCCAGGAGTGAACTAGACCAATACTGGAACATTGACAGGTGGCATGGAGCAAAGATCTAAGTGGAGTTAAATAGAGCAGCCAGCCAACGAATTAACCTCGTCACCTGTGGAAGGAAACTCAGAAACACCCACCAGAGGAAGTCCATGGACAGAACCAGCCGAAGTACCATTCATGACTACAGGAGGGAGCCCGACAACAGAATTCACAACAGTACCCCCCCTTGAGGAGGGGTCACCGAACCCTCACCAGGGCCCCCAGGCCGACCAGGATGAGCCAAATGAAAGGCACGAACCAGATCGGCAGCATGAACATCAGAGGCAAAACCCCAGGAATTATCTTCCTGACCATAACCCTTCCACTTGACCAGGTACTGGAGTTTCCGTCTCGAAACACGAGAATCCAAAATCTTCTCCACCACATACTCCAACTCCCCCTCAACCAACACCGGGGCAGGAGGATCAATGGATGGAACCACAGGCGCCACGTATCTCCGCAATAACGACCTATGGAACACATTATGGATGGCAAAAGAAGCAGGAAGGGCCAAACAAAATGACACAGGATTGATAACCTCAGAAATCTTATACGGACCAATGAAACGAGGCTTAAACTTAGGAGAGGAAACCTTCATAGGAACATAACGAGACGACAACCAAACCAAATCCCCAACACGAAGTCGGGGACCCACACAGCGCCGGCAGTTAGCGAAACGTTGAGCCTTCTCCTGGGACAATGTCAAATTGTCCACCACATGAGTCCAAATCTGCTGCAACCTATCCACCACAGTATCTACACCAGGACAGTCCGAAGACTCAACCTGCCCTGAAGAGAAACGAGGATGGAAACCAGAATTGCAGAAAAACGGCGAAACCAAAGTAGCCGAGCTGGCCCGATTATTAAGAGCGAACTCAGCCAACGGCAAAAAGGACACCCAATCATCCTGATCAGCAGAAACAAAGCATCTCAGATATGTTTCCAAAGTTTGATTAGTTCGTTCGGTTTGGCCATTTGTCTGAGGATGGAAAGCCGAGGAAAAAGACAAATCAATGCCCATCCTAGCACAAAAGGATCGCCAAAACCTCGAAACAAACTGGGAACCTCTGTCAGAAACGATGTTCTCCGGGATACCATGTAAACGAACCACATGCTGGAAAAATAATGGCACCAAATCAGAGGAGGAAGGCAATTTAGACAAAGGTACCAAATGGACCATCTTAGAAAAGCGATCTTTACTTGTTGAACAGGGTCACCTGAGGAGCGAGGTTTCAAGGCAAGAAACAATTTACAATTATTTTTGAAATTCAAGAACTTAGATCTATCACCAAAAAACAAATCAGGAATTGGAATCCTAGGCTCTGACATCGGATTCTGAACCACAAAATCTTGAATGTATTGTACCCTTGTAGTGAGATTATCCATCCAAGAGGACAGACCTTGAATGTCCATGTTTACACCTGTGTCCTGAACCACCCAGAGGTAAAGGGGAAAAGAGAGACAAAACACACTGCAAAGAAAAAAAAATGGTCTCAGAACTTCTCTTATCCCTCTATTGAGATGCATTAGTACTTTGGGCCACCTGTACTGTTATGACCTGGTGGTCAGGACAATAATGGACCTGGTGGTTAAGGGCACACGGAATGACCTGATAGTTACTGATAATTAAGGACGAGCTCTGGGACGTGGGAACTCTGCTGACCGCAATCCCTAATCCTATCAAACACACTAGAAATAGCCGTGGATTGCGCCTAACGCTCCCTATGCAACTCGGCACAGCCTAAGGAACTAGCTAGCCCTGAAGATAGAAAAATAAGCCTACCTTGCCTCAGAGAAATTCCCCAAAGGAAAAGGCAGCCCCCCACATATAATGACTGTGAGTAAAGATGAAAATACTAACACAGAGATGAAATAGATTTAGCAAAGTGAGGCCCGACTTACTGAACAGACCGAGGATAGGAAAGGTTACTTTGCGGTCAGCACAAAAACCTACAAAAAGACCGCGCAGAGGGCGCAAAAAAAGACCCTCCGCACCGACTCACGGTGCGGAGGCGCTCCATCTGCGTCCCAGAGCATCCAGCAAGCAAGACAAAAATAAAAATAGCAAGCTGGACAGAAAAATAGCAAACCAAAGAAATACAAGCTGGAACTTAGCTTCTGCTGGGAAGACAGGTCACAAGAACGATCCAGGAGTGAACTAGACCAATACTGGAACATTGACAGGTGGCATGGAGCAATGATCTAAGTGGAGTTAAATAGAGCAGCCAGCTAACGAATTAACCTCGTCACCTGTGGAAGGAAACTCAGAAACACCCACCAGAGGAAGTCCATGGACAGAACCAGCCGAAGTACCATTCATGACCACAGGAGGGAGCCTGACAACAGAATTCACAACAGGGAGCGCTATACACTTAATCCTCAGCGCCGTTAAAAAGCGGCGCTGTGGTTTAATTACCCTTAACTGCTGCCGGTAAAAGGCGGTCGTTAAGGGTTTAAACCAGGAGGACGATAAAGACAACAAGAACAGCGGAGGGGCCATGGCAGAGCCGAAGACCCTACCCACAGTCCTGACCCGATGCATGAAGCTATGATTATAAGAAAACTTTAAACCCTGATTACACAAAATCTTCATAACGGATTTCTTCACCACAGATATCGTTTTAATTAGTATCACAGAGCCAATATGGCCATATGTACTTAGCAAAATCTTGCTGAGAGGTTACACCCACCCACTCATTCTGCCGCCGAGCACTGGTCAGTGCTTGATTGCTCATTTTATGTGTCCTGCCGCCGCTTAACACTGGTCAGTGACACACATCACTGATCAGCACCTGTGCTTGCTTTGGCCAGGAGTTATTTTTCTATCTATTTTTCTCCCTTTGCACCACCTCCGTGTGTGCATCCTACAGTACATTTGCTGATCAGTGTCAAATATCACTTATCATTGACTGTGCTTGCTTTGGGCCAGGTGCTCCTTCCCTTCCAAGCCCTGCTGCCGTGCACCGAAACAGTAGTTTTCCTCCAAATATGGGGAATCGACATACTCAGGAGAAATCGCACAATAAATTTTGGGGTCTGTTTTCTCCAGTTACCTTTATGACATTAAAACAATTTGGGATTAAAGTAAAAACATATTTTGGGGAAAAAAGTAAAAATCTTCATCTTTTCCTTCCACATTATGTTCATTTCTGTGACGCACCTGAAGGGTTGAAGTTCGTGAATGTGGTTTTGAGTACCTTGATGGGTGCAGTTTTTAGAATGGTGTCATTCTGGGGTATTTTCGGTCATATAGGCCCCCAAAGTCACTTAAAATGTGATGTGGTCTCTAAAAAAAAAAAAAAAATATGGTTTTGAAAATTTTGTTGCAAAAAGTAGAAATTGCTGGTCAACTTTTAACCCTTATAACTTCCTAACCAAAAAATTGTTTAACAAAATAATGCAAATGTAAAGAAGACATGTGGGAAATGTTAATTATTATTTATTCATTAACTATTTTGGTGACCTAACTCTGGTTTAACAGCATATGAATAAAAAATGTTTGAAAATTGAGAAAGTTTCAAAATTTTCACCAAATTTCCGATATTTTCACGAATAAATGCAAGTCATACTGGAGAAATGTTAGCACTATAATGTCACGAAGAAAAAAAAAACAATCTCAGGATCAGTGGGATCCATTGAAGCGTTCCAGAGTTATTACCACAAAGCGACATGGGTCAGAAATGCAAAATTCGGCCTGGTCATGAAGGTGCAAATTGTTTTGGAAGGGGGGTGGGGGGGAGGTAAAGGGCTTCAGGTGCCCTCTCACATTCAAATATATGAACAGTCACAGTCTCAAGAGCTTACACAATCATTTTTTGCCAATCCTATGGATTGCTTTAGAATGTCTCATGGTTCCCGCAACCCTCAATTTCCATTCACACCACAAAATCTTTCATTGTCTGAATAACAAGAACCATATTTGAATTCTTAGTGGCAAAAAATCACACGAAGGAGTAATTTAGAAAAAAAAAAAAAAGTATAGTAGACGTATACAGGTGTGACACTTAAAATATGCTTTGACGTAAATATTTTTAGTGTGCAAGCCTCTGGCAGAGGTCAGTCACAAGTTTGGAATTTCCCCTTTTTGTTCCCTTAGGGTATGTTCACACGTTCCTGATTTCCATCCTTTTTTTTCAGGACTGAAACCGCAGCTCTTGGCAGAAAACGCAGGTCCTTTTTTTGTGCTTTTTTGGTGCGTTTTTTGATGAGTTTTTTGATCCTTTTTTTTATGCAGTTTTCTATGCAGAGTCTGTGTGTTTTCTAGGAAGTTTTTTAGGGTTAAAATGGCTGAAAATACCCTACCCCTACCCCTATTCTAACCTTAGTGGAAAAAAAAAAAAAAAAATTCTTAATTTTTTTATTGTCCCTACCTATGGGGGTGACAAAGGGGGGGGGGGGGGGGTGTCATTTACTATTTTTTTATTTTGATCACTAAAATAGATTATATCTCAGTGATCAAAATGCACTTTGGAACGAATCTGCCAGCCGGCAGATTCGGCGGGCGCACTGCGCATGCGCCCGCCATTTTGCAAGATGGCGGCGCCCAGGGAGAAGACGGCCGGACAGACACCGGGAGGCCGGGTAAGTATAAGGGGGGGAGATTAGGGCACGGGGGGGGGCATCGGAGCACGGGGGGTGGGCATCGGAGCATGGGGGGGTGGGATCGGGGCAGCCACACTCCGCCCATGCACTTCCGCCCGCTTCCCCGCACTTCCTGCTGCAGCGGTTCGGCACCACAAGCCGCAATAAAACCCGCAGATATATTTTTGATCTGCGGGTTTTACCTCACAATGGAGGTCTATGGGTGCAGAACCGCTGCGGCTCCGAAAAAAGAAGTGACATGCTCCTTCTTTTTTCTCGCAGCTATTCAGCGCGGCTTTTTTTTTTAAATTCAGGATCATGTGCACAGCGGTTCCTGTTTTCCATAGGGTACATTGTACTGTACCCTGCATGGAAAACAGCTGCGGAACCGCAGCGGCAAAAACGCTGCGGTTCCGCAGTAAAAAACGCACTGTGTGAACATGGCCTTAAACTTCTTGGTTGTCAAAAACGTGCACAGTTGACCACACACATTACATAGTGGTCGGCAGATATCCATCTTTCCTGATTTTGCATACGCAGAAGTGTTCTCTATTTGAGAGCCATTGCCAGACTCCTCTGACAGCAAACATATTCCCCCCCAAACAAAATGATTCGCCATTGACGTTCCAACAGGTGGATTCTTCTCTCTCCCAAATTTGCTTTCGACAGGTATAAGTAAGGGGTTTGATTCTTTTTGAGGGGGTGAGGGGAATGTGAGGAATAATTTATTATTTAACAAATATTTATTTAAAAAAGTAACTGTAAAATATCTGTTACCAGCTACGTGGGTATTATTTTACATTAATGTCTTACATAAATAAAACCTACAAATATATCTATAATATAACGCTGGGAGCGTCACTCTGTCCGAAGCCTTTATAGACTGCGCAGGCGCGACGCTCCTAGAGTTACATTATAGCCAGTGTCAGGGAAAAAAAATGGCGCTGGAAAGTGCGGACTGCCGGGAGCAGGGGGACATTTATGATCCGTAACCCGGACGTGGGGACACCGTGGGCATGATTGCGCCCTGATGATGCTGTGGCAGTTCATGCCACAGCAATTTACTTACGCCACCTGATTCCTTTTTTCTGCCGCCATTTTCTTGGTCCTCCTGCTGCCGGAATCGGCGCCTGCGCAGTCCGCACCGATTCCGGCAGCAGGAGGACCAAGAAAATGGAGGCAGAGAAAAGGAATCAGGTAGCGTGTGCACAGGATCCGCACATGACAGAACAGGGGCGCAGGATGGGAGCAGCACATGACAGGATGGGGACGCAGGATGGGAGCAGCACATGACAGGATGGGGACGCAGGATGGGAGCAGCACATGACAGGATGGGGACGCAGGATGGGAGCAGCACATGACAGGATGGGGACGCAGGATGGAGCAGCACATGACAGGCTGGGGACGCAGGATGGAGCAGCACATGACAGGCTGGGGACGCAGGATGGAGCAGCACATGACAGGATGGGGACGCAGGATGGAGCAGCACATGACAGGATGGGGACGCAGGATGGAGCAGCACATGACAGGATGGGGACGCAGGATGGAGCAGCACATGACAGGATGGGGACGCAGGATGGAGCAGCACATGACAGGATGGGGACGCAGGATGGAGCAGCACATGACAGGATGGGGGCGCAGGAAGGAGCAGCACATGACAGGATGGGGGCGCAGGACGGAGCAGCACATGACAGGATGGGGACGCAGGACGGAGCAGCACATGACAGGATGGGGACGCAGGACGGAGCAGCACATGACAGGATGGGGACGCAGGACGGAGCAGCACATGACAGGATGGGGACGCAGGACGGAGCAGCACATGACAGGATGGGGACGCAGGATGGAGCAGCACATGACAGGATGGAGACCATATACCAATACAAATGCTCGCCACCCGGGCAGCTCAGTGGTGTAAAGATTGTTTGGAAACCCAGAGGCAGAGGAAGTAAAGTGGGGAGATACTTAAAATGAAACAGAAAAATAATGCTAGAAAGCATAGATCTGAAAACACAGTTTGTTGTGTGTTTTGAGCGCTTACTCTAAGGAACTCGGCGTGCAGAAGGTTCTTCAGGACTTGATTGAATCTCTTCTTTTGAGCATTCTCCTCCAGTACTTTCTCAAGGAAGATCTGAATCTCTCGGATCTGTGTGTTAGCTGGTAATAAGTCTATGGCCTGTGCACAATCAAATGGTTAAATATGTAAATTCATCAAAGTGACAAGATGACTTTACAATCTGTGTCTATAACATACAATTGAGTTTAGGGATCTGTACATGTCAGATCATGTGCCGCTGTATTCAACAGTTTGTTCCTTTTTTTGGAATTTTGTGGATGGTCAAAATCATGAACTACACAGGATAACATACCATAGTAGGCATTCTATATCATTACAATATACACGTTTCCCAAGTGGAACCAAAAGTAGTTAATTTATGGCTCTGTTTCACATTAACGTTTAGGAAAGACTGTAGGGGGATTATGGAATTTTTAATATATCAAAAATAGATCAGTGTGCTGGTGTATTCTTCCCATAAAAAGTACTAGAATTGCAAATGAACTTGATTTTAACCCCAAAATACAGTCAAATCAGGTCTGTAAAAGTTTTACATTAAAGTGTAACTATAATTTCAAGTAATTTTTCAGAAAATGTTGCCGTGTGTGTAAGGAGGTGGCGGGGACCCTCGTCTGCCCCCTCTCTCCCGTGTGCTGGGTCCGTGCCCCTTATGCGGTACCCGGACGGTGTACCTGTTTATTAATGCATTAATGCTATATTCATGTGATGTCTTTATGCTGTATCATTGTAATGTATGTGCTGTGATGTTCCTTGTGTTTTGCATTGTTATTAACATGTACTGTAGTGTGCTGTGTTTGCCATGAACATGTTAGAGGCAGGGACAGAAGGGGTTCACCCAGGAGGCTGGGCTAGCAGCTTCCAAGCAGACCGGACAGGAAGACCCTGTCTGCAGCTGAGTGCTCAGGCAGGCTTGCCTGTGGCGGGTGTGCTCCCCTGCTGGGAGCTGGCCATACTCCTGGAGGGGAACAGAGCTGCCAGTGGACTGCCGGGCAGCGGGCACAGGGACTGCGTGTGTACCCCACAAGAGACTTGCAGCTCCGGGAATTTGTCTGGAGCTACTGCCTCTGCTGCTGCAGCCGTTGCTGGAGATCAGGACAGCTCAGGAATTGTACCTTCCTTTCTTCATCACCTTTATTAAATACAAATTGCCACTGTTGGGCCCTACAATGTGTGATGCATAGTGCATCCGTTCCAGCATGGAGAGGAGCCAGATGTCTGAGGTAACCCACTGTGACCCGGGGCTGGGACTAGAACTGTCATTTCATGTGCAAGGGGCCGGGGTGCTCACTGACCGTGACCTACTGGACTCTGCTATGACTACCACACGAGCCATCTTGTTACATGTGCACAAGAGCTTTATCACTGCATCTGGCCATTATAGGACTCTTATCCTGCATTTTAACAAGTTTTATCCTCGGCAGGCCCTATTTTTTAATTTGCTATCCACTGAGGGTTGTGGGCGAAGACAAGCTGCTATGAGGTCTCCTATATAAAGCACACAGAGCGGTTCCTGTGCTTTCATTTTTAGCATACAAAGACAATCGGCAACAGCAAAAAAAAACAATTATACAGCACAGCTGAGCTATCGTGATCTGAATCAATCTCTGATGGGAGGTAAAAGACTTGTTCAAAAGCTCAGCACAAGGTTTCTATCACCATCTGCATGTTCTCTTTCTGATTCTCAGTCCTCCTGCCCTTTCCATAGAGTGTAGGGCTCTGTCATATGACAACACAGTAGGGTGGCAGTCCATCTTGCCTAAGCAAGGCAGATTATAACTGTGGATGACAAGTTCAGAAGGCAGGTGGGAGGGGAAGAGGTATATTATAAGTGGGAAAAGAAGTCACTTCCTCTAACAAGATCTGTTACAAACTTACTTATCTGCTTGTACTATTGATTTATGCAAAGTTGTTGAAATGATATATAATAGGATATATGATGGATCATGGATATATAGAAACCATGATGGTAGTGGGAACAGAGCCTTAGTTATGAAATATTCATCTTTTGTCATCTAACACTATTTAAGCAATTCTTTCATGTGTCAACACAATACTTATTTAAGGGCATAGAAACTTATTCTTCATTTGCTTTTATGAGAGACATATCTGATACCCTTTACCTTAGTTGTGTTCAATTTTGCATGATGCTGCTCCAACACTGCTAAGGCGGCAGAAATGTTTGGAAGAGCCAAAACCTGTTTCATTTTAATAGGACCCAAACAATGACCATCAGGAGGAGAAAGGTACATTCTGATCAGAGATAAGTAAACCTACAATAAAACAGAAGAAAAAAAGTATGCTTTCCAGCAGCACAAAAATTATCTACAACATGAGTATTCAGGTCAGATTTTTTTTTTTAAATACGGTAACTATGGTGAGATCAGGGCTCTGTGGAGTTGAATCATCACTTCCAGGAGATCCTAAGGCCGGCGTCACACTCAGCGTATGAAAATATGGTCCGTTTTTTACAGCCATAATACGCAGAAATGTTCCCAAAATAGTGATCTGTATGTCATCCGTAGGCAGGGTGTGGCAGCGTATTTTGCGCATGTCATCCTCTGTACGGCATCCGTACTGCGAGATTTTCTCGCAGATTTGGAATACAGACATACAATGGATCCATGGTCTCAAATATTCGTTAATAATAATAATCTTTATTTTTATATAGCGCTAACATTCCGCAGCGCTTTACAGTTTTGCACAACATATATACTGTATAATATATATATATATATATCCCAACATGATATGAGACATGGTTTACACACAGTAAACCATCTCATATCCCTTCTTTTATTACATATTCCTCTTTAGTAATGTAAGGAGTGTCTTGGTGTAAAATTTGGGGGTTCTAGCTATTGAAGGGATAAATCGCGGAAAAAATTGGTGTGGGCTCTCGCGCAATTTTCTCCGCCAGAGTGGGAAAGCCAGTGACTGAGGGCAGATATTAATAGCCTAGAGAGGGACCATGGTTATAGGACCCCCCTGGCTTAAAACATCTGCCCCCACCCACCCCAGAAAAGGCACATCTATAAGATGCTCCTATTATGGCACTTGGCCACTCTCTTCCCACTCCCGTGTAGTGGTGGGATATGGGGTAATGAAGGGTTAATGGATGAACTCATATGAACTCGAGCCTGGGAACTTTTCTGAATATTTTCCCACGCTCGAGTTCATATGAGTTCATCCAGCAGAGGGCGCATCACCGCGACTCGAGGTAACTACAGGTCATTCCCCTGCATTCCATTCATTCACCAAGTTTTACAGCCAGGAGCACAGCTGCATTAGCAGAGCTCCTGGGTGTAAAATGATTTAACCCAAGATGGATTTACAGCGGGGGACAAGACTGAATATATATAAAAATATTAAAACACCCTGTGTCTATTTCATTAAAATACTTTTTAATAATGTGTGTGTGTTTTATTAACCATTTCGTACTATTGGATTAATAATTGAGGTGTCATAATTGACACCTCTCCATTATTAACCTGGCTTAATGTCACCTTACAATAGCAAGGTGACATTAACCCTTCATTACCCCATATCCCACCGCTACACGGGAGTGGGAAGAGAGAGGCATAATGCATAACACACTGCGGGGCTGGGATTCACAAGCTGGGTGGCCGCACAGGCGCAGTCTGCGAGACTGCATCTGAGGTCAGACGGGCAGCGCTCACTGCGCCTGCCCCAGGCAGAACAAAACAGCGCAGGCGCCGGATTTGATTTGAAAACAGCGCGGAGGGGGCGGCGCCCGGCGCCGAAGAATACTTGAGTGACGGCAGTGTGGCGTGTGCAGCAGGGGGGTTAAGACCTGCCTCCAGGACTAAAGACAGGTATTTTTGCGAAATTATAAAACGCTTTATTTCTGCTTTGACTGCACCAATAACTAAAAGAGCCACCTTGTCAGAATGCAGCATTACTGCTGCACAAGGTGGCTCTTTTAGTTTCTAACGGCTGGAGAGGGTGACAGAGTCCCTTTAAAAAGTTACCAATATAGTGTGACAGATGCCTTAACTTACCGATGTAGTGGGACAGATGCCTTAAGTTACCGATGTAGTGGGACAGACGCCTTAAGTTACCAATATAGTGTGACAGACGCCTTAAGTTACCGATGTAGTGGGACAGACGCCTTAAGTTACCAATATAGTGTGACAGACGCCTTAAGTTACCGATGTAGTGGGACAGACGCCTTAAGTTACCAATATAGTGTGACAGACGCCTTAAGTTACCGATGTATTGTGACAGATGCCTTAAGTTACTGATGTAGTGTGACAGACGCCTTAACCTTCGTCCGGCTGACTAGGTACAATTGTAACTATTCCGTTTTAAAATTGCAATAACTTTTTTTTTCGAAAAGCCGTAGAGGGCTGAAATTTCGTGACATCTCTGCAGTTTTGGTCCAGAATATATAGGCCAAATTTCAATAAAATATATATGAAGGTACAATTGTACCTCTGCAGCCTGTTAACGTTGTAAAATTATGCAGCCTGACGAAGGTTAAGTTACCAATATAGTGTGACAGACGCCTTAAGTTACTGATGTAGTGTGACAGACGCCTTAAGTTACCGATGTAGTGGGACAGACGCAGTAAGTTACCGATGTAGTGTGACAGACGCCTTAAGTTACCGATGTAGTGGGACAGACGCCTTAAGTTACCAATGTAGTGGGACAGGCGCATTAAGTTACCAATGTAGTGGGACAGGCGCATTAAGTTACCGATGTAGTGGGACAGATGCAGTAAGTTACCGATGTAGTGGGACAGACGCAGTAAGTTACCGATGTAGTGGGACATACGCACAGAAGAGGCACCAGAGTTGCCAAGAGGCAGCTCTGAAAAACTCTATCCATGGCCATTTTTCCTTTTCTTTTTACATTAACATTGTTCCCCTGTGTGGAATTTCCAGTTTGTGCCAATTTAAGTATTACATTCAATACATTATTTTTTGAAACTACAGGTTACCCCCAACGCTTGGCTTGTGGTGACAATAATGCATCCTACTTACATCTTTGTTACCATCCTTAGCATAATCGTAATGTTTGTGGCAGTACCTAGGAATACAAGACGCAAAAATCTTTATCAATACAAAGCAAGTGAGCAAATATTGACTTATCAGAGAACATAATGATAAGCCTTAAGAAAACAAAAACAATCCAAAATGTATATTTTTTTCACTTCTGGCTAGCAGAACTACATTTTATATTGCCAATTTCAGCATTTGTGATGCAGGATGGAGACCTCCATATAGGAGACCACACACCAGAAAAGGTAATAGTCATTATTATGTTCGAATTCTTTTATTCAGATCTGTTAAGTCGTGTTGTGGGGTGTAAACCCCTTCCGCAGACAGATAGATCAGAACACATAAGGCATGAAGACCAATACTTAAAGGTTTAACATCAAAATGTAGCGGGGCCATCCTCACTTTGTGGGGAGAGTCAATTAACAATACTCTGACAAAAATACATATGAACAATGACAATTATAAATATTGTCAATAAAACATTCCAATGATCAAATTAATATGTTAAAGCTTTAAGATGATCAGTATTATAAAGAGGATCTGTCACCAGGTGATAAAGTGGTCAGTTTTTGCTCTTATTCAATTCCTGCTGCTCCCCTGTCTTATTCAACTCCGTCATATGATTCCAGACATATGGGCCTCTATATTTAGCTCTATTTTTTATGATCTTTTCCAAAGGGGAGGTGCTCATGAGATTACATAGGGGTGTGTTTTAGGCTGCTCTACATAATAACACTGAGTCACAACCCTTTTGTAAGGACCATAAGAATTAAAACTAAACAGAAAAGGAAATCAAGGGAGAAGCATAGGGATCAATTAACATGAACACCTGATTTACTGACTGGGAGAGGAATGGAAAACACTTGGAGGAGGTAGCTATGTAAAAATATGGGATAATGAAATAATGATCCATAGGGTTGAGGGGGTGTTATCCTCAAGTTTACAGTCAACTTGTTTTTTTCTATCTGCTTTCATTCTCCTGCAATGAGAGCTTTTATCTTACATAGTGTGCAGTTAATTTCCAAGGAGCTCGGCAACTAACCCCTGCCAAAATCCTTTCTGGGTATGTGTAGTAGTTACAATGCAGGAGAGATGTTAACTCTTACCAAACCAGTCGCCTCTCTCAGGCCCATCAATTTCTATATAGCAGTTAGCTGCTAACCTCCCTCTCAGCTCCTAACAAGTTTCTCTTATAAATCTTGCAAAATCAACATTACCTAGCATAGGCAGTTTTCAGAGCAGGTATCCTAATAACATCTCTCACAGCCATGAGCCCTGTGCATTTTCAAATTCCGTATTACCAACATGTCTAAATAACGTGGTAACAATGTAGACTTAAAAAAAGCCATGGATAACTAAATGTGTTACGGCAGAACATGTACTAATCCTTTAAAGTTCTACTAATACTACAGCTCTGCTACTCACCAAAACCTGAGAATAGCCCTTTAAAGGGAAGATGAAGCATGGGGCCAGCTCCACGTTCATAATGTATCGGACTTTAGCTGTATGATTTCAGCCAAGCAGGTTATGAAATACTGTGACATTGTAGATGCAAACAGTTTAAAAGCCAGGTCTGTGGTGGCTTCTCTCTGACTTTTGCCAAAGACTGATAGGTCTATTTCTGCTCTGAATGTAGGAAGAGACCTTTCAATGCAGGTCAGTGGGCAGAGAGAAGTCACCAGGGATCCACCTGCCCATCTGGTCTCCCATGTCGCTCGGTCCTCGGCAGGTTTTAAACTGTTCTCCTATATGCCACAGCGTTTCAGAGTTAATTAGTGGTAAGTGAGTGTGCTCGGATATTGCGTTATCCGCGCATACTCGGGTGTGCTCAAGTAATATGCTCGAGTCCCTTGCTCTGCACCAATCATATAAATCAGTGTCAGGCAGGAGGAGAGCGGAGATCTCAATCTGTGCATTCACCGCATCCGGCGGCCATTTTGCTCGAAGTGTACCACAGTGAAAAAGGATGGGAAGTGCAGGGATTCCCGCTATTTCGTAAAAACCTGGGTCCCACCGAAGCTACATTAGAAATTTTAAAAACGCACACCCATTTCCCAAAAGATTTTTTGGGAAGAAGGGGGATCTTATAATCTGTCTATAAAAAAAAATGATTTTAATTTTTTTTTTTTTTTTTTTTTACAAATTTCTGTTTTTTTTTTTCACCACAAAAAATAATTTAAAGTTTGATATCTTTTTAATTGTACTGGTGAGGAGAATCATACTATCAAGTCATTTTCACCTCAATGTATGCTGTACAAACGATTCCCAAAATTTAATCTCAAAATTGCTTTTTTTTGCATATTTATATAAGCTGGCATAATAATCATAATAATAATAATAATTATAAAGTTATGGCTCTTGGAAGAAGTGGAGAAAAAAACCCACAGCAATTAGTCATGTGGGGAAGGGGTTCAAATGTAATCCCTAAGCAGGATTTCACACTCCAAACTTTTTATATGAGCACTGAGCTCTTTCAAAGACAAGTTCAGCTTTCAGCAATACCTTTACATGACCAGTTTGTCCATCGGCTATTGAGAAATTAACATTTGAATGTGTATGCAAATGAGGCTAAAGTTCTGAAGACTTTGTCACTCCAGATCATTCCCTACCCAGTGCTGCATTCTTCTGTTTGACTAACAGCCTCTATGCTGTATGTAAGTGGAGGAGGTGGTGGAAAGGAAAAAAACCTGAGTGATGGAGGCTTCAGATCTACCGTATCATAGCTCTTCAGACTTATTTGCATGTCAATTCACATGCCGATTTCTCAATAACAGATGAGCGGACTGGTCATATAAAAGTATTGTTGGACTGTCTTAGAAACCGCTACATGTTTGTATAAATGAAGATGAAGCCAAGTATAGTTTGCATGATTTAGTTTTTCCTCATCTTCTTGCAACGGCCATATCATTATTACTTTTCTGTCAACATATCTGTACGAGTTGTGGTTTTGAATGACACCATTCACTTTCCCATTTAATGTATGGGGGAAAAAAATCCAATAGTGGTGAAAAACCACAATTCATGTTTTTTTTTGGTTTCCGTTTTCACGACTTTCATTGTGCATAAAAATGACCCAGCAACATGATTCTCCAATTCTGTATATGTTTACTGCAATAAAAAAACTAGGGAACTTTTTTTCTTATTTTAGTGGTTGAAAAATATACAGAAGTAAACAAAAACACCACATATCTTGGTTTGTGTTACCATTATCCAATACCCAGAAATGTTCATATTTCTTTATTATTCCTTTAATGGAGCTCTGTGAGGGATTGGTTTTTGCTTGCCGAACTTGAATCTCAAGACCTTCTTCTCTCCTCCACCCAGGGCCAGACTGGCCATCTGAAGGGCCTGTCTGGTCATGGGCTGTCTTGTCTGCTACGTTGTTAACAGAATCGGTGTTCTCAAGATACCCATACTGTTAAGAGTTGTGATGGAGCACAAAGTTGCTGACTCTGTCCCTTACCCCAGCAGGCCACAGGTATCATTAGAAATATTGGTCTTGTAGAAAATTTTTCTTTCCGCTATCCAGGGTAATATCAGTAATATATCCCATCTGGTTTATGGGGACGGGGACAACAGGGGCCTGTGTGAAATTTCAGCCCAAGACCATACCTGCCTCTACCGTAATATCTTCCTCACCCAAATCACCTCTAAAACTTCTCCCGAGTATCCCTCATCATCTGGAATTCTGTGTCCCAACACGTTTGATTATCCACCACACTCGAGACCTTCAGACGGAACTAAAAAAACATCTCTTCAGGAAAGCTTACAACCTGCAATCACCCTGCTGCCACTTCACCATTCACCACTATTGGAGCTGCCGCAACCACCCAACCTAGAGTCCCCCTCCCCATTATCATGAAGAGTGTAAGCCCACAAGAGCAGGGTCCTCTCCCCTCTCTACCAGTCTGTCATTGCCAGTTTGTTCTCTGTCATTTAGATTTGTACTTTGTATGTACAGCACCATGGAATCAATGGTACTCGAAAAATAAAGAATAAAATTTAATGGCACCTTCCAGGGACATACATGACGTTTTGAAGGCATTTTTATGAAAAATGTGGGACAATTGAAAAATTACAATTTTGCTGTTTCAATTATTTTTTTGTCTAGGGCATTTATCTAACGAGTTAAATAATTTTATACTTTCAGAGATCAAACTTTTACGGATGTGACGATGCAAAGAATACATTTTTTTCCCATATATTTTTAAAAATGGAAAAAAATGTATATGTATGTACACTGCTCAAAAAAAATAAAGGGAACACTTAAACAACAGAATATAACTCCAAGCAAATCAAACTTCTGTGAAATCAAACTGTCCACTTAGGAAGCAACACTGTTTGATAATCAATTTCACATGATGTTGTGCAAATGGAATAGACAACAGATGGAAATTATTGGCAATTATCAAGACACACTCAAAAAAGGAGTGGTTCTGCAGGTGGGGACCACAGACCACATCTCAGTACCAATGCTGATGTTTTGGTCACTTTTGAATGTTGGTTGTGCTTTCACACTCATGGTAGCATGAGACGGACTCTAGAACCCACACAAGTGGCTCAGGTAGTGCAACTCATCCAGGATTGCACATCAATGCGAGCTGTGTCATGAAGGTTTGCTGTGTCTGTCAGCTTAGTGTCCAGTGGCTGGAGGCGCTAGCAGGAGACAGGCCAGTACACCAGGAGACGTGGAGGGGGCCGTAGGAGGGCAACAACCCAGCAGCAGGACCGCTACCTCAGCCTTTGTGCAAGGAGGAGCACTGCCAGAGCCCTGCAAAATTACCTCCAGCAAGCTACAAATGTGCATGTGTCTGCACAAACGGTTAGAAACCGACTCCATGAGGATGGTCTGAGTGGCTGACGTCCACAGATGGGGGGTTGTGCTCACAGCCCAACATCGTGCAGGACGCTTGGCATTTGCCACAGAACACCAGGATTGGCAAATTCGCCATTGGCGCCCTGTGCTCTTCACAGATGAAAGCAGGTTCACACTGAGCACATGTGACAGACGTGAGAGTCTGGAGACGCCGTGGAGAGCGATCTGCTGCCTGCAACATCCTTCAGCAACACCGGTTTGGCAGTGGGTCAGTATTAGTGTGGGGTGGCATTTCTTTGGAGGGCCGCACAGCCCTCCAGGTAGCCCGACTGCCACTAGTTACCGAGAGGAAATCCTCAGACCCCTTGTGAGACCATATGCTGGTGCGGTTGGTCCTGGGTTCCTCCTAGTGCAGGACAATGCCAGACCTCATGTGGCTGGAGTGTGTCAGCAGTTCCTGCAAGATGAAGGCATTGAAGCTGTGGACTGACCCGCCCGTTCCCCAGACCTGAATCCCATTGAACACATCTGGGACATCATGTCTCGCACCATCCACCAATGTGACGTTGCACCACAGACTGTCCAAGAGTTGGCGGATGCTTTAGTGCAGGTCTGGGAGGAGATCCCTCGGGAGAACATCCACCGCCTCATCAGAAGCATGCTCAGGTGTTGTAGGGAAGTCATACAGGCACGTGGAGGCCACACACACTACTGAGCATCATTTTCTTGTCTTGAGGCATTTCCATTGAAGTTGGATCAGCCTGTAACTTCATTATCCACATTGATTTTGAGCATCATTCCAACTCCAGACCAGATATTAGTTGTCATTTACGTTGATAATTTTTAGGTTTTATGGTTCTCAACACATTCCACTATGTAATGAATAAAGATTTACAACTGGAATATTTCATTCAGAGATATCTAGGATTTGGGATTTTAGTGTTCCCTTTATTTTTTGGAGCATATTTCTCTTGACTTTTATTCCTGATGGGGGTTTTGAACATGCTATTTGTACTATATACTGAAGTACTTGAGCATTAGAGAAAATGCTACAAATCATGGCACCAAGATGGCATAATGGAGGCCTTCAACAGGTCCAGCTGTCGTGCAATTCCATCACCACCCGCGATAACTCATGACTGGACCACATGTAGACAAACTTGATTTTCAAGTACTTAGTGGGATTTTCACAATATGTCAGATGGCTATTCAATTTTTTTTTTTTTATGGATATAGAAGTATAATATGATTTTCAATAGGTCAGTTTTTATTTAGGTTTGACCTTGCAGTCAAAATGACAATCACCAAATTATTAAGTTTTGCCTACTTACTGTTCTGCCATGTTCGTGTCTTTCAGGATGTGTACATAAATGAACAAAGCCTGCTCATGCTTTCCCATCCGACCTAACAATAACGCCCTCTCCTCCAGCAATCCTACATTAAAACACCGAAAATAGAAGATAAAGTATACATTAAAACACCGAAAATAGAAGTATATATAGCCATATAAGGCGCTTGGATGAACTTACCATCAAATGGGAAATCACTGATCAGACACTCCGGCTGATAACAGCTTGAGATTTCCAGGAAATTTAGCAATTTAGTGCGAAAAGCTCCTAACTCTCCCTCCTCCGAGCCTGCGGGAACAGGAACACTGACCCACTCGTCACTGCACATAGAACCTACAAGAAAAAGGTCAAGTGTTACATGTAGAATAGAAATGTACTCTTTAGTAAAACAATATCTCTACATGGCCAGTCCATTCCCTTGTTACTAAGAAATCAGTGTTTGGATTTATATGAAAATGGTTATGGTAAATCTGAAGCCTCTGTCGCTCTAGCTCGATTCCCTGCCCAGCATCACCTCCACCGGCTTCACTGACTGCTCCATTTCTCCTTCGCCTCATTGGGGGACACAGACCGTGGGTGTATGCTGCGCCACTAGGAGGCTGACACTAAGTGATAAAAAAAAAAAAAGTTAGCTCCTCCCCAGCAGTATACACCTTGCTGCTGGCTCTTAGCTAACCAGTTCATGCTTAGTGTCTTAGGAGGCACAGGTCTGGTTTCCAGACCTCCCTTTTTTTCTTTTCTTTTTCACTATGGAAGATGAGACAGGGGCGACGGACCCTTTTGAAGGGGTCCGATCTCCCCAAACCAACAACGGGTGAGCACGTGGAGTGTCGCCTCCACGTATCCTCTCCCGCAACGTGGGATAATATGCCGGACTCAGCCCTGACCGCCCTAAGGTAACGAAACCCTAGGCTGTACAGGTGCATATGGACAGTTGTGCGGCCCCCACTGCATCACCAATGCTCAGACAACGGTGATGGAAGGAGGCGGACGGTCCCTCTCCTCATCCCCTGAAGGGAAGATGGAGCTAGGGTGCCTGCATCGTCCTTTATACAGCCCCCCTCTAACCTTAATCTCTGGAGCCATGCGAGGTGGGGGGCTGGGAGGGCTCCTGCTGCGGCACAGTTTTCCCCTGCCGTTTAAGATGGGAAGCCTCGCTCCAGCCCCATGTCCGTGTTCTCGGGCGGGTGCTGGGAGTTCACTACTGCTGGCGGCGCAAGGCCGCGGGCCGAGATCCCGTTCCGGCCTCCTGCTTCCGGGTCCACCCCCTCCATACTCAGGCGGGCCTCAGATAATTTAGTCCCCGGCTTCTGGCGCGGTTAGGCCACAGGTGGAAGTCCCACCCCTTTTAGCCGCGTCATTTTCCGGTGGCTCTGCCCCCTCATCCTCGGGCGGATGCCGGGGAAAAATGTAGCCCCCGGCTTCGACCTTCGATAGGCCGCGAGTTGAAACTCCGCCATTTCCAGTGGGACCGTCCACCAATTGGGTGCTTTTTCTTTTTTTTTTTTAATACGGGACATCACTGATGCTTCCTCCTGTGACGGGTTCCACAGGACAGCCGGAGACACAGGACTGGGGTAAGTGCTACTCCCCCCAGCCTGGCAGCCGCAATATATATTCCTGCAGCTTATCCAAATTCTGATTATAACATCAGCAGGTCCAGCATGTCTAGAAGGACCAAGTGTCATACGGTTTTCATATATGCCGCATGTGTGGCCTGTCGGTCCGCTTTTCCACTTGCCCAGAGTAATCGTCTCTGTGAGGCCTGCGGTTCCCAGCACGTTCAGGAGCCCTCCCCTGCGACTCAGCCCAGTGTGTCAGGAGCCCGGAATGGGCTTTGTCTTTGTCAAAATCTATGGCATCCCTAACAAAGGAAATCGAGTCCCTTCAGACCCCATCGGGTTCCAGGGGCAGCAGTTCGCCTGTCCTGGAGAGGTTCTCCGACTCACAGGAGCTTCCGGCCTGCAGAGGCCGCTCTCTCACTAGGTAGATGCGAAGGAAACGAACCCACACCGCGTCTCCCGGTCCGTCGGGTGCATCTGCATCCTTGAGTTCTGTCTCTCGTTCACCCTCACCAGCGGAGATTACTGAACATGGTTCGGAGTACGATTCCGAAGGGTCCCTCAATTTAGAGGCGCCTGATTACTACGAGTCAGTAGACAAGCCTCATTGAAGCAGTCAACCAAAACCTGGGGGTAGAGGACGTATCCACCTTGGCTTCCGGTCATAAGGTGTCTTTTAAGCAGCCCCATAGTGTGTTTTTTTTTTGTTCTCATCCTGAGTTTGAGGATTTAGTACAGCATCTCTGGGAGCGGCCGGATAGGCGTTCTCGGGGCAGAGGGCTCTAAATTCAGATATCCTTTCGCCCAGGAGTTCCGTAGGAAGTGGGCGGAATCCGCTTCGGTAAACCCTCCCGTATCTTGTTTGACTTCTTAAGACATTATCCATTCCTAATGGTTCTTCTATTAGGGATCCAACCGATCGACTTAAAGAAAGCCTGGCGCGTTCAGTATTTGAGGCTTCAGGCTCAACCCTCTCGCATTCTTTGGCGGCATCTTGAGTGGCCAAGGCCATATCCTGATCAGAGTCTTTGAGGAGAGCTCAACAGGATAAAGATCTGCCATCAGAGGTGACCGAGATTTCGAATCAGGTCGCCCTAGCAGGTAACCATCTGATTAATGAGTTCTTGGATGAAGTCTCTTACTGCTCTGCTCTGTCAGAGAAGCCAATTATTCGGCAAAGAATTGGATCAGCTCATTTCTGATACCATAGGAGGAGAAAGCAATTTTCTCCCACAGCAAAGGTTTAGGCAGCATTTCGTCGCCAGTTTCAGGCACGTTTTCAGTCTTTTCGGGTGGACCACAGCGACAAACCCCGATGGCCCAGGTTGACCTAATCAAGACACGGATCGTCAGATCTCTTACAGAACAACCCATTGGGAAAAACGCGGTTTCAACAACCTAAATCAAGAGGATCTAAGCCCCACAGATTTTCGGCCAAATATCAGATAGCAGATCTGATTCGTTCCATTTTTCAGCCTCGGGTTTAGTGCTCTCTTTAAATACCCCTTGGGTTGCTAGAGCAATGGTCTCCTGGTCGAAGACCTTTACTACTTTGATTCACAACAGTAACCTTTTCCCGAAGACAGTACAGCTGGTCAATCAAATTTCTTGAGCAGGAGACTAGCCGGTTCACGCCTCTCGGATGCGGCTAGTTGCGCGGCGCTGTCAGCAGCTAATACCATTACATCCTGAAGGGCATTATAGCTCAGAGAATGGAAGTGTACTCTGTGTTCAAAAAGCCTCTGACATCACTCCCTAGGATCACGTTTCCTATAGACCCAACCAGCAGTGGAAGAGTTTTCTAGGACGGTCTAGATCTAAGGGATCTTGGTTCCAAAAAGAGTGACCGAAAAGTAAGACTAATCCTGGACCTCAAACTTCTTCCTAGACAAGTTCCTCCTACTTCGGATGGAGTTTCTCCGCTCAACTATTTCTTCAATTGAAAAGGAGGAAGTTTCTGGTATCCACTGACATTTGTGATGCTTACTTTCACATTCCTATTTTCCTCCTCTTTAAAAAAAATAAATGAAAAAAATAAAAATTTGCTTTTCCATTCGCAAACAGCATTTTCAAGTCAAAACCTGGTCCTTCGGCCTTGCTATCGCACCCTGAGTGTTCGCAAGGGTCATGACGGCTGTCATGTTCCTCTTGCACCCTAGAGGCGTGGTCGTCCTGCCCTGTCCGGTCGACTTTCTAGCCGCTCTTCCAGGACTATGCTGAGTCGTCTATATCAATTGCTATACCCTCTCACCTGGATTGGCAGCTTCATCTAGACAAGTTTTTCCTCATTTCCAGCCCAGCAGATATCCTTTTTAATGATGATCCTGGACACTTCCAGGGGGTTGGTAATTCTCCCTTGAGACAAGGCCGTGGCTCTTCAACTCCGAACTCTCTTACTTGACCGCTCATTCCCTCATTCCGTTCGATTGCTGGGAGGATCGTGAGGAAAAATGGTGACAGCAATGGAAGCGGTTTTCCTTCGCTTGTTTACTGTAGGTGAAACAGGCTTTCAGAGGGTAGTCTAAGAACTCCTTGCTCATCCGGGAGAGTTCCTTCCGGTTCAATAATTATTATTAAACTGCCGTTGACAACCTTCTTCTCCCGATTGTTGTTCTGGGGATCTGAACGATACGGCTAGTCCTACAGCAGGTCCTCTGCTTTCTGGAGGGTCTCCCATCTGAATTCAATCGGAAAATGCCACGGCTGTCCCATACGTCAATCTTCTAACAGGTACCCACGGTTAGGCATCATGGACGAGGTGCCTCACATTCTCTGATGGGCCGAGATCTGTCATTCTGTGATCTCAGCAGTACACATCCCAGGAGTAGACCTCTAGACAGCAGACTTCTTCAGCTGTCAGGGTCACGCCTCAAGTCAGTGGGAACCGCTCTCGGAAGTCTTTTATCAGATCTGCCTTCTCTGAGGCACTCCAGATATAGATGGGATGATGCCCAGACTGAACGCCAATGTACTCGAGTTCATAGTTCGGCCTCGAGATCAAAAAACTGTTGCAGTGAATGCTCTGGTTCTTCCTTGGTACCAGTTTTCGTAGCCCCCCTTCCACTACCTCCGAGAGTCGTTTGGAAGCAGGAAGGGCCCCAGGTGTCCTGGGAGATCCGCACGGACGACGTTAGGTTTTTTGGTTTGCGGAGCTAGGAATTTTCAGTCTTATTCCAACGAAACTGCGAGTAGGGTCTTTCTCGCAGGGAGTTTTCACAGGTGGTCCTTCTTTTTCGCATACCATTAGATCTTTGGGTCCTTAATGGTCCTGGGAGTCTTACAGTAGACTTTTTGATTCGGACAGACTTTGCTATCAGGGAAGGTCTCCTCTTTTTGCTCTGCGATCTCATCATCCTGACGAGTCTTCGGTGCTAGCCGCTCTGTTCTTCAGGCTTTTTTCTTATTATCATTAAGGCAAGGTTGTACTCAGGTTATCCCCATCCCTTGTTAACAGCCCACAAAAAGGGGGATGGGTTCTCCATATTCTGGGCGAAGTAAGTTTTCTGAGTAGGTACGTAGCGAGCTCTGCCTCCTTCTGAAGGTTGGACACCTTATTTGGGCTTCCTGACGGTTAGAGGAATGCTTCCTGACAGTTACAGGAAGGTTTTAGCCATTTCAGTGGTCATGTTAGCCTGGTGGATTCGTTACACCATCCATGAGTCCTTCTGGGTTAGACATCAGCCTAACTTCACTCAGTCGATCGAGGTTTCTTGGGCTCTAGGCACCAGGCATCAATAAAGCACGCCTGCAAGCTTGCGGGTTCGTCCAGTCCGCGTGCAGCCATGAAGCACTATAATTCTCAGACTTCTACTGTTATGAGTCTGGGCAGGCGGACTCTGCAGGCCACGGTAGCACTATTGTAAGTAGCAGTTACACAGGGCCTAATCTGATGTTGTCCCCACCCAGGGACTGCTTTGGGACGTCCCACGGTCTGTGTCCCCCAATGAGGCGAATGAGAAATAGGGATTTTTGTGTACTCACCATAAAATCCTTTTCTCCGAGCCATTCATTGGGGGACACAGCTCACACCCTGTTATTAGCTTCTGCTAGTTTTGTAATTTGACATGCTATACTCTCATATGTTGTTGATCTCCTACTGCTTTTGCACCGAACTGGTTAGCTAATAGCCAACAGGAAGGTGTGTACTGCTGGGGAGGAGCTAAGTTTTTTTGTATCACTTAGTGTCAGCCTCCTATTGGCAGTAGCATACACCCACGGTCTGTGTCCCCCAATGAATGGCTCGGAGAAAAGGATTTTACGGTGAGTAAACAAAAATCCCTATTTCTTGAAGTAACACAACATAGAGGCTGTCAGTCTAGCATGAAGAATTGGAGGTAGAAAAGGAATAGAGCTGGAGTAACAGAAGCTTCAGATCTGCAGCCTTATTTCCATTTCAATTCACAAAACGGATTTCTCAGTTTCAGCGGAACAGACTGACCTTGTAAATGTAACGCTGGAAATTTCTTTGAAAGTTTTAGGTGCATATAAATAGTTGGGTGTGAAATCCTGCTGACAGATTCTCTTTAAAGTTGTTGAAAGGAGTGATCTAAGTCAATTTTATTTTTTTTTGTGGGCCTAAGAACCTACAGGCATATAGCTGAATATGATAGATTTAATTCCACCTTAAAAAGGTGTTGCAGATTGAAAAGACCAATTGCTCATAAGATTCCGCATAAGAAGCAGCGAACAGAACAGTGTGCAGGCTGAACAGTATGTCTAGGGGTCGGTACACTACTCTGTTCGGGACCTCACGGAGGAGCTTACTTCTAATAGAAAAAAACGAGTACAACTGTAGAAATAAAGAATGCCATTGGGGGGTGCCGTCTCCATCAATGGATGCTAAGATGCAGGCGTTTTACTAGCCAATTTTCCCACTGACACCATTGTGGGATAAAGGGCTTGTGACTTTCCAAAGCAGTCCCTAGGGACGATACAACAATGGAAAAGAGGAAAATGTATATCAAATGGTCATTTGCAGAATTTTGTGTCCTAAAGCAGCATCAGTGGATACAAAAGTTACGCATCCTGTAAAGTTTCACAAAAAAAAGTAAATGGATGACCACTTTGCAAATCTGTAGGGCAGAGGCATTGTGATGACAAGCTCATCATGTCCCCATTATGAGCCATCAAAGATGTTGATAAGGAGTGACTATAAGGGTACCGTCACACAGTGCCATTTTGATCGCTACGAAGGTACGATTCATGACGTTCCAGCGATATCCATACGATATCGCTGTGTCTTACACGCAGCAGCGATCAGGGATCCTGCTGAGAATCGTACGTCGTAGCAGATCGTTTGGAACATTCTTTCGTCGCTGGATCTCCCGCTGTCATCGCTAGATCGGTGTGTGTGACACCGATCTAGCGATGCGTTCGCTTGAAACCAGGGTAAACATCGCAGGACCGCGCTTAGTAACCCGATGTTTACCCTGGTTACCAGGGTAAATGTAAAAAAACAAACAAACAGTACATACTTACATTCCGGTGTCCGTCAGGTCCCTTGCCGTCTGCTTCCCGCACTCACTGACTGCCGGCCGTAAAGTGAAAGCAGAGCACAGCGGTGACGTCACCGCTGTGCTGTGCTTTCACTTTACGGCCGGCAGTCAGTGAGTGCGGGAAGCAGACGGCAAGGGACAGACACCGGAATGTAAGTATGTAGTGTTTGTTTTTTTTACGCTGGTAACCAGGGTAAACATCGGGTTACTAAGCGCGGTCCTGCGCTTAGTAACCCGATGTTTACCCTGGTTACCCGGGGACCTCGGCATCGTTGGTCGCTGGAGAGCTATCTGTGTGACAGCTCTCCAGCGACCACACTACGACTTACCAACGATCACGGCCAGGTCGTATCGCTGGTCGTGATCGTTGGTAAATCGTATAGTGTGACGGTACCCTAAGAGTTAATGGCTGGTTTAGAAGCTGAGCCAAAATAAAGAGGGCCCAAGCCATCCAGGAGGAAGGATAGAAGCTGGTGTGAGTGCAAAAAAACACATAGGCTGGAAGTGACAGTTCTCACCAACAAAGTAAAGTTTTCCTAGTTCTGTGGTAAATGCGGGAGGTGTATGGTTACTGGCTTTAAGTAAAGTCTGATTTTTTAATTACACAACTGCAGGCTCATATTGCGGAGGCTGGGTTAAGTATACCGCAAATGGTGCCATGTTCATGGTTCTAGTTTGTGAACAACGTACTGTGAGACTTTTTGGTTTGTTATTACTGAATGTCCCAAGAAAAATAGTTCATTATATCACAATGTCTGTGTGTTGAAAAACTCTGGAAACATTTCATCTTGGAGGTGGCGGTTTAGGGTACAAGACTGGCAGTACTTAGCAGTCCTTCTTAAGGTACCTTCACACTGAACGATATCGCTAGCGATCCGTGACGTTGCAGCGTCCTGGCTAGCGATATCGTTGAGTTTGACAGGCAGCAGCGATCAGGATCCTGCTGTGCCATCGTTGGTCGGCGCAGAAAGTCCAGAACTTTATTTCGTCGCTGGACTCCCGCAGACATCGCTGAATCGGCATGTGTGACGCCGATTCAGCGCTTAGTAACCTGAAAAAAAATATGTACCTGCAAAGCAGGCATGCCTGCCTCAAGCCAGACACTAAGCTTAATCAAAGAAGGGTACAGCTGATTGGAAGAGCAAATACTTAAAAGGGAAATTGGTACTTGATTCATGCCACCCAAACCACAGGCAGGATCATAGAATGTTAGAGTTGGAAGGGAACTCCTGGGTCATCTGGTCCAACCCCCTGCTCAATGCAGGATTCACTAAACTATCTCAGACAGATGTATGTCCAGCCTCTGTTTGAAGACTTCGATTGAAGGAAAACTCACCGCCTCGTGGCAGTATAATCCAAGCCTTGTTGCACAATTGCAGCCACATATTTTACTCTAACAATCCGGCATTTTAGGGAACATATAGTTTATAGTTATACAATCCTGGTGGAGGCCAGAGCCAGAGAAGAGACTATTCCGGCACTGTACATGGCCGGATCATAAAACTATATTTTTCTTTGAAATGTGGAGGTGTTTCAGAGAAAAATATGATTTCTGATTCTATCCATTGAGTCCTACTCTTGGATATTCCACTGGTTGTATCTGTCCTTTCAACTGCTTGATGCTTATTCCCGTGTCATTCTTGATGGCATCCAGACAAAGGGTCTTTGGTCTTCCCTGTTTTTTTTACCACTGATGGTTCCAAGTAGCATCTCCCTTTCTAATGAATATTTCCTCATCAGATATCCAAAAGAGTTCAGTTTCTGGTGATGTTGCTATCCATGGAAATATTTGGGTTTCTATGATAAAGAACATCTTTGTTGGTGATCCTAGCTGTCAATGGTATTCATAGAAGCTTCCTCCAGCAAAACAACTCAAAGCCATCAACTATTCTTCTGTCTGCTCGTGGGAGTCCATGTCTCACAGCCATATATCAGAAATGGGAAAACAGTTCTAGGGATCAGTCTTTGTTTAATGCTGATTGAGACATCTTTGCACTTCCAAAATTGGTTCATGCTCATGCAATTGTGCAGCAAGGTTCTGGATTCATGGTGCCCATGATTTGGGCTGCATGAATCAAGTGAAACGTTCCCTTTAACAATTTAAAGTCCACAGCTTAGAGGCAGCTAGCTATAACCAAAAGTCTTGTGTCCCTCAGTGGCAGGTTAGAAAAAGTGTGTCTGTGTCATGAGCAGCACCTCTTAAGCAGCTTACTAAGGTTGAGTTAAAATACAAAATTTAATCAAAAATGGGGCTGAATATATCTGTAAAAACAGCCAATGAAAATGTAAAAGGTGTGAACAAAAATTATATTTCTCCACTCCATCCATAAGCCAAGTACCTATATTTTGCATAAGACTCTGCACCCTCTCGCAATACAACTTGATGAGACAGTTGTGAAATTCAGGGCCTCTATCCTCCCACGTGAGGATAATATGTTCCTGGAACAGCAAAAAGAGAAAAAAAAACAGTCATCGATCACTTTAACAGATAAGGTTCATAAAACAGTAACTACATCCCAAGAAACCCTCAATTTGGTGACAAACACCTGAAGAGTCATAGATCAAAGAATACCCATCTACACAAATGTATTTTTTTTTATGTCGTCAGAAATTTAATTTTTTTAAATGTATGCATATTGGGGAGGATCATTTTTATTTTGTACGTCTTCTGTAGTGATAAATGGGCAGCGACAGCTAAAATTAAGTCTACAATTTTCAGATTTTTCTCTAAAGCAGTTGATTCAATCTATAAAAAATGAATCCCCTAGTTTTTAAGTGCATAGTGATACCAAATTCAGTCATGGCACCCTTGAAATTGTTCCAGAAAATGAAGTATTTCTCCCCGAAAAATATTGCAATTACACGTTTTGTTATACAAGTTTATTTCCTTTGTGTGCATTAGAATACAAAAAAAGAAACCCAGAAAAAAAGACAAATTCAACATACCTGTAACTTCTCACAAAACCCCAGAAATGGGAGGACAAAATTGTTGGCACCTAATCAAAAGTTTGGGTAAACAACCTTGCTTCAAGCATGTGATGCTCATTCAAACTCACCTGTAGCAAGCAACAGGTGAGGGCAATATGAAAGTCACATGTAAAACCTGATAAAGAGGGGAGAAGTTGACTCAATCTTTGCATTGTGTGTCTGTGTGTGCCACACTAAGGACTTGTTTCCATTTGCGATAAACACGTCCGTGTCTCGCATGTGAAAACCAAGCTCTGGCGCATGCACTTGGGAGCCGAGCGTGCGGCTCCATGTGTTGCTATGCGGAAGCACGCTCCGCTCTGGAGTGCCGGCGCCAAAGCTTGGTTTTCACATGCGAGACACGGACGTGTTTCGCGCAAATGGAAAAGAGCCCTAAGCATGGAAAACAGAACTGTGAGGACTTGAGAACCAAAATTGTTGAACATATACAATCTCAAGGTTACAAGTCCATCTCTAGAGATTTTTATGTTCATTTATCCACGGTGCACCACATAAGTTTACAACATATGGCATTGTTCTTCTGTGCCGATGCCTGTGAGTCACTGCTCCCGCGCAGAACAACAATGAAGCCAATGGCCATAGAAAGGCCGATAAGGTACGTATAGTGGCGCTATTGTAGGGCGCAGGATTCCGGGACCACCAATACACGTCACAGGGCACTGTGATACTGATGAGAAGGGGGTGGTATGCAAATGAAAACCAGAGCCAGAGTTTTCTTCCAGGCTCTGGAAAAGATAATTAGCATAAAGAAATAAAAGATGATTTGTCAACAAGACCGAAGATATGTGCATACAGGTATGACTAGTTTAACAATTCTATCACCTGAATTCCCATGTTAATAGGTGAAAAATGTTCCAGGGGGTGACAGATTCCTTTTAAGTTGAGGGTGCCAACAATTTTGGGGTTGCTTATGAAATTATGTCCAATTTGCCTTATTTTTTGTTCTTTTTTTTCTGTTCTAATACACACAAAGAAAATCAACATGTGCATAACAGAACATGTGTAATTGCAAAAATATTCTGGGAGAAATACTTCATTTTCTGGAACAAATGTCAAGAGTGCCAACACTTTCAGCCATGACTGTATATACTATGAAAAAGCTTCTGAACTTCCTCCGATCTCACTCACAGTAGACATGAGGAGAGGGGATTTTTTTTTCCAGCATGGAACCTTGTACAATGTGTTTCTACAACAAATGTTTCCAGAGCACCATGTTTGGTTATCATAAGGGTTATGGGATTAGGACCTACACAAGATGGAGTCACCAGGACCATTGGAATCTAGGTTTTGGGACACAATCAACAGCAAGAGTAATGGATGCACAGTATATATCGTAGCATTCTGCTAAATGTTACGAAACTGTGGATGTAATACATACTGGGTGGTCCTAATGTGCTTTTAGGGTTATTCCCATCCTGGATATTTACAGATGGGAGCCCCATCTATCCATGGAGAGTGAGGGAAAGGCTGTATTGAGAATTGGGGAGCGCTCTTTTTCTTTATATAAGAATATGGAAATCACCAAAACACATGTGCAAAGATAGAATATCCTTCATAATGAGATATCTTGTGAATGAGTCCTGTCCATTTGTAAGGATAGGACTTATTCACTGCAATACCTGACATGATAGTCATGACAGTATCAGATACTGCAGGAAAGGGCCTGTGGCTGGCCATTTCTTTTTCCACAATACCAGACAACCTGTAAGGCATGGTGGTGATCTCAAAACTCGATTTCTCAGCACTCATCAGATTACTTCAAAACAAGTACTTCTAATACTGCACTACTAGGTCCTCTACAGCCATGACTCTAGTTCGCTACTAAATTTGTCCTCACAGAATTTCCTTTAAAGTGATGCTAAACATACCCCTTTTAATACAGTCCTTGTGGTGCATGTCCATCTCCAAGTTCTTATCCTAATATTGTAGTAGGTGTAATAATAATATTAGCAAATACATCTAATTAAAAATGTAGTATAGTTCTTTTGATTCACTTTGTAGTTTACCCCATGTGCAGGGCATTGCAGTGACTTAAGTATCCATAGTTACAACATTCATATAGTGAGTTAGTTAACAGTCGTTACCATGGATACCCAAGCTACTGCAATGCCCTGCACATGGGCTAAGCGACACAGTGAATCAGAAGAACTATACTGCATTTTTAATTGGAGGTATTTGCTAATAATATTAATACATTTACTACATATTGGGATAGGATCTTGGCGATGGACATACCCCTTTAATGCATTATACATGTTCTACATTTGCATATCAAATTACAAAGCAAAATTTAGTTTCTCACCAAGTAGGGAATAGCGAGGTGCTTAAAGTTTTCCAGTAAAAACGATAGCACGTGATTTCGAGGAAGGATTTCAACTTCTGGGAGGTCTTCAGTGAATATCTGTTATGTGCAGTAAATAATACATCATGAAGGTGAAAAGTAAAGACATTTGGAAGACTAATTGCATTGATAATCAAGTTTCCTTTTCTCCAGAACATCAGGGCAAAGATAACTACCGTATATACTCGAGTATAAGCCGACCCGAGTATAAGCCGACCCCCCTAATTTTGCCACAAAAAACTGGGAAAACTTATTGACTCGAGTATAAGCCTAGGGTAGAAAATGCAGCATTTACCGGTGAATTTCAAAAATAAAAATAGATGCTCCATACCGTTCATTATTGCCCCATAGATGCTCCATATACAACTGTGCTATATAGAATGCTCTGCACCGTTGATTATGGCCCCATAGATGCTCCTTATAATGCTGTGCCATATATGCTCTGCACCTTTGATTATGGCCCCATAGATGCTCCTTATAATGCTGTGCCCCATATATGCTCTGCACCTTTATGGCCCCATAGGTGCTCCTT
Organism: Ranitomeya imitator; assembly: GCF_032444005.1. Lineage (NCBI taxonomy): Eukaryota > Metazoa > Chordata > Amphibia > Anura > Dendrobatidae > Ranitomeya > Ranitomeya imitator. The sequence continues at coordinate 694,204,705 of NC_091282.1, read as the reverse complement.
ATAATGCTGTGCCATATATGCTCTGCACCTTTGATTATGGCCCCATAGATGCTCCTTATAATGCTGTGCCCCATATATGCTCTGCACCTTTATGGCCCCATAGGTGCTCCTTATAATGCTGTGCCATATATGCTCTGCACCTTTGATTATGGCCCCATAGGTGCTCCTTATAATGCTGTGCCCCATATATGCTCTGCACCTTTATGGCCCCATAGGTGCTCCTTATAATGCTGTGCCCCATTTATGCTCTGCACCTTTATGGCCCCATAGGTGCTCCTTATAATGCTGTGCCCCATATATGCTCTGCACCTTTATGGCCCCATAGATGCTCCTTATAATGATGTGCCCCATATATGCTCTGCACCTTTATGGCCCCATAGGTGCTCCTTATAATGCTGTGCCCCATATATAATGATCTGCACCTTTGATTATGGCCCCATAGGTGCTCCTTAGAATGCTGTGCCCCTTATATGCTCTGCACCGTTGATTATGGCCCCATAGATGCCCCTTATAATGTTGTGCCATATATGCTCTGCACCTTTGATTATGGCCCCATAGATGCTCCTTATAATGCTGTGCCATATATGCTCTGCACCTTTGATTATGGCCCCATAGGTGCTCCTTATAATGCTGTGCCCCATATATGCTCTGCACCTTTATGGCCCCATAGGTGCTCCTTATAATGCTGTGCCCCTTATATGCTCTGCACCTTTATGGCCCCATAGGTGCTCCTTATAATGCTGTGCCCCTTATATGCTCTGCACCTATATGGCCCCATAGGTGCTCCTTATAATGCTGTGCCCCATATATGCTCTGCACCTTTATGGCCCCATAGGTGCTCCTTATAATGCTGTGCCCCATATATGCTCTGCACCTTTATGGCCCCATAGGTGCTCCTTATAATGCTGTGCCCCTTATATGCTCTGCACCTTTATGGCCCCATAGGTGCTCCTTATAATGCTGTTCCCCATATATGCTCTGCACCTTTGATTATGGCCCCATAGGTGCTCCTTATAATGCTGTGCCATATATGCTCTGCACCTTTGATTATGGCCCCATAGATGCTCCTTATAATGCTGTGCCCCATATATGCTCTGCACCTTTCATTATGGCCCCATAGGTGCTCCTTATAATGCTGTGCCCCTTATATGCTCTGCACCTTTATGGCCCCATAGGTGCTCCTTATAATGCTGTGCCCCTTATATGCTCTGCACCTTTATGGCCCCATAGGTGCTCCTTAGAATGCTGCTGGTGCTGCCATAAAAAAAAAAAAAAAAAATCACATACTCACCTCTCTTCTCAGGACGCCGGAGCTTTCAATAATTACCTGCTCCTCTGCGGCTCCGTCTCCAGCACTGACGCTCAGCAGAGGGCGCGCACTGACTACGTCACAGCGCCCTCTAACCTGAGCGTCATTGCTAGAGGACGCTGCAGACGGAGCCGTACCGGAGCGAGGAGCAGGTAATTATAGCGCTGCGCTCCCCTTACCTGCTGCGGCGCGGTCCCTGCAGTCCCTGGCTTCTCCGGCGCTGCAGCTTCTTCCTGTAATTGAGCGGTCACATGGCACCGATTATTTACAGCAATGAATATGCGGCTCCTCCCCTATGGGGGTGGAGCTGCCTATTCATTTCTGTAATGAGCGGTGCCATGTGACCGCTCAGTGCAGGAAGAATCTGCAGCGCCGGAGAAGCCAGGAACTGCAGGGACCGCGCTGGGAGCAGGTAAGTATGACTACACAGCCCCCGCTCCCCCTCCCCTGCTGACACCCGGGTATATGACTCGAGTATAAGCCGAGAGGGGGACTTTCAGCCCAAAAAAATGGGCTGAAAATCTCGGCTTATACTCGAGTATATACGGTATTTCATAAAGTTAAAAAAATAAACTTAATGTATCACATAGATTTTTGTTCTTACAAATTGAAATCATAATCAAATATTAATTTTGTGCAATCTGTTTTCACTTTTTGATTTTCTGTCCATGGTTATGGAGATGGGCTTTGTGCCTCCTTGCATTCACAGAACGCTTCTCCAGCAGGATGTGATAGTACGGAGAGGCTTCACTGACGTCATTGTGCAGTGAGGGGGAGGAGGTGAGATGTGACTTATTAGTAGAGTGAGCTATTTCAAGTGTATATTTTTGTTAATGTTGATGATTATGGCTTACAGCCAATGAAAACCTAAAAGTCATTATCTCAGTAAATTAGAATAATTAACCCTTTTACCCCCAAGGGTGGTTTGCACGTTATGGACCGGGCCAATTTTTACAATTCTGACCACTGTCCCTTTATGAGGTTATAACTCTGGAAGGCTTCAATGGATCCCAGTGATTCTGACAATGTTTTCTCGTGACATATTGTACTTCATGATAGTGGTAAAATTTATTTGATATTATATTGCGTTTATTTGTGAAAAAAACGGAAATTTGGCGAAAATTTTGAAAGTTTCGCAATTTTCCAACTTTGAATTTTTATGCAATTAAATCACAGAGATATGTCACACAAAATACTTAATAAGTAATATTTCCCACATGTCTACTTTACATCAGCACAATTTTGGAACCAAAATTCACTGCAATTGAATTTTCAATGCAAAATTCACTGGAATTGAGATGGGACGCCATGTTGCGTTTAGAGAGCCACTAATGTGCCACAAGTGACACCATTTTGGAAAGTAGACCCCCTAAGGAACTTATCTAGAGGTGTGGTGAGCACTTTGACCCACCAAGTGCTTCGCAGAAGTTTATAATGCAGAACCGTAAAAATAAAAAATCATTTTTTTCACAAAAATTATCTTTTCGCCCCCAATTTTTTATTTTCCCAAGGGTAAGAGAAGAAATTGGACCCCAAAAGTTGTTGTCCAATTTGTCCTGAGTGCGCTGATAACCCATATGTGGTAGAGAGGCACACAATCCAAGCTGCTTGAGGTCTAGTTTCCACAATCAGTGATGGTTTGGGGAGCCATGCCATCTGCTGGTGTAGGTCCAATGTGTTTTATCAAGACCAAAGTCAGCACAGCCGTCTACCAGAAAATTTTAGAGCACTTCATACTTCCCTCTGCTGACAAGCTTTTTGGAGATGGAAATTTCAATCTCCGAGAGGACTTGGCACCTGTCCACATTGCCAAAAGTACCAATACCTGGTTTACAAACAGTATCACCGTACTTGATTGGCCAGCAAACTTGCCTGACCTTAACCCCATAGAGAATCTATGGGGTATTGTAGAGAAGAAGAGGAGAGACACCAGACCCCAAAATACAGACGAGATGAAGGTTGCTATCAAAGCAACCTGGTCTTCCATAACACCTCAGCAGTGCCACAGACTGATCGCCTCCATGTCACACCGCATTGATGAAGTAATTGAAAGGAGCTCCGACCAAGTATTGAGTACATTTACTGAACATACATTTCGGCAGGCCAACACTTCAGATTTTAAAATAAATTTTCAAGCTGGTGTTATAAAGTATTCTAATTTACTAATTTACTGAGATAATGACTTTTGGGTTTTCATTGGCTGTAAGACATAATCATCAACATTAACATAAAAAAACACTTGAAATAGATCACTCTGATGACTGATATAAGAGTTTCACTTTTTGTATTGAAAAACTGAGATAAATTAACTTTTTGGTTGTATTATAATTTAGAGTGAAGTACATTATATATATATATATATATATATATATATATATATATATATATATTTTATTTTTTACATACGACCACTTTTTACTGCATTTTTTGAGTTAGTATAATAATGAAGCTACATTTTCGGCATGCTTATTTTTTTATTTACAGCGTACAACATACAGGATAAATAAATGTGGCAGAGTGATAATTGGTATAGTCTCCGGACCGATCCAAACTATGTTTATTTTTATTTAGCTTTTTTTGTGCTTTTTATTTTTGGTACTTAGTCGCACTATGGGACTTGAACATTTCTCTGCCGTAATATGGTGAGACCCCAAGGCCATTAGTTGATCGTGGTTTGCAATGGCAATAACTGAATCCTGTGATCACATTGCAGGGTTGACAACGGAGATTAAAAAGGGAGTCCCTGATATTCTATTTATTTATCATGGTTTGCTGATACAGCGCCATCATATTCCACAGCGCTTTACAGACATCACTGTCCCCAATGGGGCTCATAATCTACGTTACCCATCAGTATGTCTTTAGGGTGTGACAAAAACCAGAGAACCCGGAGGAAAGTCACACAAACACGGGAGAACATACAAACTCCTAGCAGATGTTTTTCTTGGTGGGATTTGAAGCCATGACTCCAGCTATCTAGATAAATCGTGGCATCTACAGGGTTAGACAACATACAGGCTGATTTCCATGCAATGGCAGTCAGGGTAGGTTCATGCGAGCATATAAAAAGTCAAGAGTTTCACCTATACAATACAGACTATTTATTTTCTCACTTGTCATCTGTATACAATCCATAATCATTTACAGGACCATTAACAATTTCCTCTGTTCACAGTATAGCATCCAATTCTCACACATTGTATCAACAAAAACTAGATGTTATACAGTGGCCCCAAATGGTCTCTGATTTTTTTCAAACAACATTGACCCAGGTGCTGTCCGTTTTTAAACTTGGCCAGCACTCGGACTGAAGATATGGTAGTGTGAACGAGCATCCAAAACGCCATATCCACCATCTATCATATCACAGATCTTGTGCAAAGGAATAACCAAAAGTCACACTTTTCTATTTGAACTATTGCAAAAACTAAAAAGGATAACAGTCATTACCTTTAATCCATCATCAGGGAAGTCTCGAAGGACCCATACACAATATTCAAAGATCAAAGAAATTTTTTCAGCGCCTGTTGAAATAGGGAAGGTGAATATGTTCTTTATTTTGCATTTCAAAGTAAGCAAAACTTTGTAAAGATATCATTTTCAAGCTCTTTAAGGGGTGGTCTCAAGAGAACTCTTCAGCGCCCCTGGCTTCTTGTGTTGTCAGTGGCAATGAGCTCTGTTGAAGTCAGCGGCATGGTCAAGACACTGTCCGAACTGTGCGCTTTTCCAGAGTATCCCAACATTAAAGTGCTGAGGGAGAGATCAAGTTGTCCGGACAGCTTCAGAGCAGCATAAACAGGCTGTGAGCCATAGACTGCTCGTGCTGGGTCGCCTTAGCTAGGTTATGAGCCATGGAAGGCATAGACTGCTCGTGCTGGGTCTCCTTAGCTACATAACAGGCCATGTAACGTAGACTGCTTATGCTTGGGCTTTTAGCTAGGTTACAGGCCACGTAAGGCATAGACGGCTCGTGCTGGGTCTCCTTAGCTACAGAACAGGCTATGTAAGGCAGACTGCTCATGCTGGGGCTCCTTAGCTAGGTTACGGGCCATGTAAGGCAAGACTGCTCGTGCTGGGTCACCTTAGCTAGGTTATGAGCCATGGAAGGCATAGACTGCTCGTGCTGGGTCTCCTTAGCTAGGTTATGGGCCATGGAAGGCATAGACTGCTCAGGCAGAGGCTCCTTAGCTAGGTTATGGGCCATGGAAGGCATAGACTGCTCGTGCTGGGGCTCCTTAGCTACATAACCAGCCACGTAAGGCATAGACTGCTCATGCTGGGTCTCCTTAGCTACATAACGGGCCATGTAAGGCAGACTGCTCATGCTGGGGCTCTTTAGCTAGGTTACAGGCCATGTAAGGCATAGACTCCTCGTGCTGGGTCTCCTTAGCTAGGTTATGGTCCATATAAGGTCTAGAATGCTTGTGCTGCGTCTCCTTAGCTAGGTTATTGGCCATGGAAGGCATAGACTGCTTGTGCTGGGTCTCCTTAGCTAGGTTATGGGTTTACTTTTCCTTACAAGAAATCTTTATTAAAATGTGTATCAGAGGAACTGATCATTGGTCAAATTTCAAAATTGCAATGCACGGACTGACCGACCGGCTTATAGAAATCATAGAATGTTAGAATTGGAAGGGACCTCCTGGGTCATCTGGTCCTCATCCTAGTTGTACGCTCATTGAATGAGCACTTAGCTAAGGTCTCACATTCAGCAGGTCCTCTTCCAGACTTGAGCTCATCAGAAAGTAAGCTGACTTGGCATTTCAATAGCTAAGCCAGCCCCCTTCTCTGCTCATATATGATTTGTGCCAGAGAAAAAGCCTGGCTTAGCTTTCCCAATGAGGATTAAGCCAGATGGATCTGATAAGGGGCAGACAAGAAATGCATTGCTATGATTAGCAATCAGCAAGAAGTACAGCTGCAGAACCCAAGACCAAGGCTATTACAGGTTAATTTGTTAACCAATATGTATATGATGTAGGTCATTTTAAGTAGCTGCTAATTAACCACTTCGTGACCAAGCCAAATTTTTGAAATCTGACTAAGGCTACGTTCACATTAGCGTTCCGCTAATGTGCGTCGCTGTTGCATCGGCGACGCAGCGGCGACGCACCCCTATGTTTAACATGGGGGACGCGTGCGTTTTTTTTGTTGCGTTTTCCGACACGTGCGTCGTTTCCGACGCTAGCGTCGGACGCAAGAAAATGCAACAAGTTGCATTTTTCGTGCGTCCGATTTTCGTCAAAAAACGACGCACGCGTCGCAAAACGCAGCGTTTTTGCGTGCGTTTGCGCGCGTTTTTTTGTGCGTCGTGCGTTGCGTCGCCGACGCAGCGGCGCGCAACGCTAATGTGAACGTAGCCTAAGGTCACTTTAAGTGGTACCGTATTTTTCGGACTACAAGACACTTTTTCCCTCCAAAAATGTGGAGGAAAGTGGGGGGTGCGTCTTATAGTCCAGATGTACTGGCTCTGGCTGTGGTGGGGAGGTGGTGGAGCGGCAGCGAACGTCACAGAGGCAGAAGCCTGATGCTGCGGCTAACTCCTGTGTCCGCTGCTAAAGAGAAATTAATATTACCACATTCCACACCCATGGGAGTGGAATGATATGAATATTCATTGCACTTAAATAGCAGCACACGTGACCACCCGGCAGCTGCAGGAAGGCCTCGGCTGACACTGTGCGCTATTAAAGAGCAATGAATACTCACTGCCCTCCACGCACACAGTCCCGGCAGCTGCCCTTCGGCTTGCAAGAAGCGCATGACGTCCCTGCCATGCGCTGCTTACAAGCATACAGTAAAGCAGCTGCTGGCATCGGAGCAGGACACTGCGAGAAAGCACCGGGAAATTAAGTACAATGGTTTGTAGTTGTTTTTTTTAATGTTTTCTGATGGGGCCATGCATACCAGGATGGGTGTGGGGGCCAATCATCCCAGATTAAGGATGGGGCCCTGCATACCAGGATAGGGATGAGGGGGCATGCATACCAGGGTAGGGATGAAGGGGCATGCATACCGGCTAGGGATGAGGAGGCCATGCATACGAAGATAGGGATGGAGCCATACAGTACATACTAGGACGAGATAGGGGCGCTGCATTCCAGGATAGGGATGAGGACAACCATTCCTGCCAAGATAGGGATGAGAGGGACCATTCATACCAGGCTAGAGATAAGGGGGGCATGCATACCAGGATATGGATGAGGGGGGCATGCATACCAGGGTAGGGATGAGGGGGCCATGCATACCAGGATAGGGATGAAGGGGCCATGCATACCAGGATGGGGATGAAGGGGCCATGCATACCAGGATGGGGATGAGGGGGCCATGCATACCAGGATGGGGATGAGGGGGCCATGCATGCCAGGATGGGGATGAGGGGGCCATGCATGCCAGGATAGGGATGAGGGGGCCATGCATACCAGGATAGGGATGAGGAGGCCATGCATACCAGGGTAGGGATGAGGGGGCCCATGCATACCAGGATATGGATGAGGGGACCATGCGCATCAGGATGGGGATGAGGTGCCCACATATACCAGGACAGGGGATATTAAGTAAAGAATTGACCACATTTTTTGCTTCAATTTTTTTCCCCCCTAATTTCCTCCTCTAAAACCTAGGTGCGTCTTATAGTCTAAAAAAATATGGTAATAACTCTGGGATGCTTCAACATATCCCATTGATTTTGAGATTTTTTTTCGTGACACATTATACTTTCTAACAATTGTAAATTTAGGTTGATATGTTTTACATTTATTTATAAAAATAACAGAAATTTAAAAAAAAAAAAAATAGCAATTTTCAAACCATGAATGATTATTCCTTTAACCCCTTTTCGACGCTGGGCGTAATAGTATGCCCACGTTGGACTCCCTTGTTTGGTGTGGGCTTCGGCGCTGAGCCCACACCTTTCCGGGCACATGACAGCTGATCTATACAGCTGACATGTGCCCGCTACAGCCACGGGTGGAATAGTGATCCACCCGCAGCTGTTAACTTGCGCTTACCGGAAGTGTGTTGTTAACACCGCCCATAGGTGACCCTATCACATGATCACAGGTCACAGATGGGTTGGCATGACAACCAGAGGTCTGCAGTAAACTTCTATGGTTGTCATTGCCAGATTGCTATAAGCGCTGCTCCGTGGTCGGCGCACATAGCAAGTGAGCATTTATGCTACTCACAGGCGATCTGATCATCGCCTGTGTGTAGCAGAAGCAATCAAAGTACTGCAGCTTCTAGTCGCCCATGGAGACTATTGAAATTATAAAAGTTCAAATCACCCCCTTTTCACCCCATTCAAAATAAAACAAAAAAATAAAATAAAAAATAAAATATACACATTTGGTATCGCCACGTTCAGAATCGCCCGATCTATCAATATAAAAAAAATCAACCTGATCACTAAACGGCATAAGGAGAAAAAATTTAAAAAAGCCAGAATTAAGTTTTTTGGTCACTGCTACACTGCAATAAAATACAATAACGGGCGATCAAAAGATCGTATCTACACAAAAATGATATGAATTAAAACTTTATATCAGCACCATTTGTAAAATATTTTATTTTGTTAGCATTTTAGAAGGTTTTACAATGTAGCAGTCATTTTTCATTTTTTCAAGGAAGTTTACAAAACCTATTTCTTTAGAAACCTATTCAATTTTGAATTGACTTTGGGGGTCCGGTATATTGGAAACCACAAAAGTGATACCATTTTAAAAAGAGCACCCCTCAATGTATTTAAAATTGCTTTCAGATAGTTTATTAGCGCTTCAGATGCTTTTCAGGAATTAATGCAAAGTGACATAACGGGAATGAAGAAATGTATTTTTACCATCTAAAATGTTAATAACTTCTGAAACAAGTCCCTGTAGCTGGCAGACTCTAAGGCATTATTAGGCCAGGTATTGCCATGACAAGCTTCAGGACCACACAATTAAGATCTCAGGGTGCCGATGGGGTTAAACAGGGAGCCCCCACACTCTTAACCATCTAGATGCTGTAGTCATTATTAAAAGCAGCATTTAATGGGATAAACGGCTACACAGTACCAACACTGATCATGGCTGATGCAGTAAGTTGTCAGCTATAGTGGACAGCCGACAGCTGCTGGATTGTCACCTGTATAAGGAGGCTAGTCTCTTATATCTCAGGTCAGTAAACAGACATATTGGCGGTCAATAAGGGGCTAAGATAACCTGTCACATGCGGAGACAGACAGACTTAACTACTGAAAACATCCCTTAGCCAGCTCCCCTCACAACTCTTGATGAGGTGCAGACATAGGAAACACTCTCCTCTTGAGCAGGAGGCCAGAGGCTGAGACATTTAAAAATGAAAACATATTCACAATTTTATCTAAACATGTTTGAAGATGGACGACACCTGAAAATGAGATGTGTCTTGGTACTCACCTAATCTTTGCAGGTACTGTACAGTTCTTTCATGACCTTTCAATGGCGAATTGGCCTTTTTTGACTGGTCAACCAGGACCATAAGAGCTGCAAAAACACTCATTAGTATAATACAGTATAATACACACAATGGCTATTTATGGACTTGGCAAATCTTGTTACATAACCAATTATTAAGTCAATATACAGAAATTAGAGGATGCAATTATTCCCACCTGTCCCCGGCGATGTGAGGTACTATACCTCCATAGCGGCCCATTTCTCACCTTTTTCATGAAGGCCTTTCTTCTCGTAAAGGATGATGAGCTCACTGTACTTGTGCGCCTTCTTCAGCACATGTTCACTCTCTTCCACATGGCAATGATTGTTCTCCAGGCGCAGGAGAGGAGCCACCAGGGCAACATTAGTCTAATGAAGAAGGTTCATATGACACTGTGAAGATTAGTGTAATGCAGGAGAACCAAGGTCCACACAGATAAGGCCTGGCCATGCACACTGTCTATTCCCATGTCAGCCATTCATTGCTTAGACAGCAATATCTGCGCTTGTGCGCCGGCCACAAGATAGTGGGACTACGCTTAGAGCGGAATGGGCTGTGCAAAGCGGATTTCAAAACGGCCACAGAAATAAATGGGACTTACGGAAAGAATGTAGCTTGCCGTTCTATTCAGTGCCTTTAACTCTCACAGAAACTACAGTGGATATTAAAATGCCAGGTTTTTGTCATGTAAAAACAATCATTTCAGACGTTTTTCCACCTTTATTGTCACACAATCTGTACAAATCCATTACTGAAATAATTTTGGGTAGACAAAGTTTCCAATATGTCAACTACTTAAAAAGGCGTTACCCACTACTTGGACAACCCCTTGAATGCCTATGCTTATACTCACAAGAGGCAATTAAATGCCATTGTCGTGCTGCAACCAATCAGCATCCACAGAAGGAGGATATTACTGGAACACAGTATGGGAGAGTAACAGTTGACTACCACATGGGTCAGTATTGGGCCCTCTATATATCAATAACCTTGTATGGGGCATTCATTCAGAGTAGAATTTAAATATTTGCAGGTGATGGAGAAAGAAAAAAGCCCACCAGCGCTGCTGAATAATGCGGTCTGTGCTGTATATGTCCAACAGAGGATGCGGAGTTCAGCTGGCAGAGTCAGCACAAATAGGAAAGTGAAAGGATTCCAAGCACATCCGTCCGTTAGCAAAAAAAAAATAAAATGTTAATTTATATTAATTTGGGGTAGATTAGAATACCAAAGAAATAACAAATAGGAGAAAGAAAAACTTTAAAACTGATGCGTTTCTGGCGGATAACCGCCCTTTGATTAAGTTTAAAAGTTTTTCTTTGGTATTTTAAAGGACCACTAGTAAAATGAATTACCGTAATATATAGATATAGATATAGATATAGATATAGATATATATATATATATATTTTATACCAACGGACAGACGTGTTTGGATTCCTTTCACTTACCTATTTGCAGGTGATACTAAACTTTACAATGTAAACACAGATACCTGTAGCGTCTCCATTTTTCGTGATCTGGAGTTGGGTGAGGGCTTATTTTTTTGACATTTTTAATGATACAATTTTAGTGCAGATATTTTCTTTTGATCGCCCATTATTGCATTTTAATGCAATGTTGCGGCAACCAAAAAACCACAATTATGGCAATTCGATTTTTTTTTCGCTACACCGTTAAGCGATCAGGTTAATCCTTTTTTTAATTGATAGATCGGGCGATCCTGAACGCTGTGATACCAAATGTGTGTATATTTGATTTTTTTTAATTGTTTTATTTTGAATGGGGCGAAAAGGGGGTGATTTAAACTTTTATTTTTCATTTTTAAAAACTTTTTTTTTTTTTTTTTTTTACTTTTGCCATGCTTCAATAGCCTAGGCTAGAAGCTGGCACAACTCGATCACCTCAGCTACATAGGAGCGATGCATAGATCGCTCCTATGTAGTAGATTTACTGCATTGCTATGAGCGCCGACCACAGCGCATAGCAATCAGGCATCAACAACCATGGAGGTCTTCAATAGACCTCTGGTTGTCATGCCAACGCATCGTTGACCCCCGATCACGGGACGGGGCTCAGCGATGCGCTCATTTCTGGCCCGATGGCCGGAAGCACTAGTTAAATGCAGCTGTCAGCGTTTGACTAGTGATCCACCCGCTGCTATTGCGGGCACATGTCAGCTGTAGAAAACAGGGCAAAGGGGTTAAATTTGTGGTTATTCAGTTTGGAAAAGAATAGACTTCGGAACGATAGGATTACAGTGTACAAATATAATGAAGGGACAGTATAGGGATCTGTAGATTTATCTTTTTACACCTAGGCCTGCCACAGTGACAAGAGAACATCAACATTTAGGCTATGTGCACACGTTCAGGATTTTTCGCGTTTTTTCAGCCGTTTTCCGCTGGAAAAACGCTTAAAAACCGCATACATAAGCATCCCATCATTTTTAATGCATTCTGCAATTTTTGTGCATCGCTGTAAAAAACGCAGCATGTTCATTAATTTTGTGGATTTTTCGCGTTTTTCCTGCTATTTAATGCATTGGGAAGCTCTGGAAAAAAACGCGAAAAAAAATGCATGCGGTTTTGTTCAGGAAAATTCTGCAGAAAATCCTGACGTGTACACATAGCCTTAGAGGAAAGAAGGTTTAGTCATTATGGACGCAAATTCTTTGCTGTACAAGCAGTGAGACTAAAACTCTCTATCGCATGTTGTAATGGTCCTTTTACTAATGCACAAGAAGGGCCGGGATGATCTTTTTAAGTATATAATATTACTGGTTAAGGGACTTTGATTGAGGGAACTTGTCTGATTGCCGAATGTGGAGTTTGGAAGGAATTATTCTTCTAATATGGGGTAATTCATGTCTGCCTCATGGAGTTTTTGTCATGCTAAATTGTAGGTTGACATGATGGACTTGAGTTTTCTTTAAACATTACAGCTATGAAAGGTTATAATAAATTATATTGATTTACAAGAGCTTTTTTAATTTTTTGGAGATTTTCACTGAGGCGCACTGCACTTGATATTGGAAGTGGAGATGTCTGATCATGCGCAGTGCGCCTCTATGAAGCTGGGACGCCTACACCCGGCTACTGAGCACCAATGATGCGAGGGGAAGAAGATGCGCGCATGCGCCAGGCAAGTATGGAGATGGCGATGCAATTGTAAGCAATTGTAAGTCATTATCATGCCCACACAGGCGTGATTACATGCTAAGTGGGCCGACCAGTTTGGGGACACTAACGCCCAACTGACTAGTCAAAGACCTCATTTACGTATCATAAATGGGCTTGAGATATAGTTTTTCTAAAGATCTGTTTATGGGTGTATTGTACTAAAGAGACTGTTAAGGTACCTTCACACTGAACGATATCGCTAGCGATCTGTGACGTTGCAGCGTCCTGGCTAGCGATATCGTTCAGTTTGACACGCAGCAGCGATCAGGATCCTGCTGTGATGTCTTTGGTCGCTGCAGAAAGTCTAGCACTTTATTTCGTCGCTGGACTCCCTGCAGACCTCGCTGAATCGGCGTGTGACGCCGATTCAGCGATGTCTTCACTGGTAACCAGGGTAAACATCGGGTTACTAAGCCCAGGGCCGCGCTTAGTAACCCGATGTTTACCCTGGTTACAATCGTAAAAGTAAAAAAAACAAACACTACATACTTACCTTCCGCTGTCTGTCCCCGGCGCTGTGCTTCTCTGCACTGGCTGTGAGCGCCGGCCAGCCGGAAAGCACAGCGGTGACGTCACCGCTCTGCTTTCCGGCCGCTGTGCTCACAGTCAGTGCAGGAAAGCACAGCGCCAAGGACAGACAGCGGAAGGTAAGTATGTAGTGTTTTTTTTTACTTTTACGATGGTAACCAGGGTAAACATCGGGTTACTAAGCGCGGCCCTGCGCTTAGTAACCCGATGTTTACCCTGGTTACCGGCATCGTTGGTCACTGGAGAGCTGTCTGTGTGACAGCTCTCCAGCGACCAAACAGCGACGCTGCAGCGATCGACATCGTTGTCGGTATCGCTGCAGCATCGCTGAGTGTGAAGGTACCTTTAGGCAGGTTGTTTAAATATGCAGACAACTGCTGCTTCCCTCATTTGCTTACTCATGCCAACAGAGCTATAATTCTGCTTTTCTGACATTGGCGTATAAGGGCACCAGGCCTCTTACACAACAGTGTACAGAGCAGGCACATGGTTTTCAGAGGGGAGAATTCAACCAAGGACCGGTGAACAGCTCCTTCACTCTACATCTTCCCAAACAGGGGTCCCACCATCACCAGTCACAAACAGGGGTACCACCGTCACCGGTCACAAGCAGGATTCCCACCATCTCCGGTCCCATCGTCACCTGTCCCAAACAGAGGTCCCACTGTCACCTGTCCCAGACAGAGGTTCCACCTTCCCCAGTCCCAAACAGGGGTCACATTTTCCAAAGTCCCTATTTAAAGAGCTTTCAGGCGGATGAGGAGAGCAATCAGACGGCAGCGTTCCATCAGTGGAGCCACTACAACTCTCAGTGATGCTAATAGGATTGGCATGAAGATGGTACATATTTAAATTTTATAAAATAATGCTGAAAAAAACCTCTATCACTTGTATTGAAAATAACTTACATGCAGGTAGCACTTTAGCAGAGTGGTGTCTATAATTTGCAGAAGCTTCTTTTTTGATTTGATGGTTGGGGTTCCTTCCATTAGTGGGGAGGTTGTAGAATGATGATCAGTGTCATTCAGCTTCTTAACCAGGTGACTCCTTTTCTGTCAGATTAAAAAGAAAAGTCCAGAAAAAAGTATTTAGATTTGTTTGAAACAGACAATACACATGAAAAACCTAGCTTTTGTTTCTTAAAGGGAACCTGTCCTCTGTAAAAACGCTATTAACCTGCAGATATGGGGTTAATCTGCAGGTCAAAATGGCTAACCTGTGCCTGGCGCCAGCACTTAGCCAAACACTGCAGGGAGAAAATCAACTTCGTTCTCCCTGGCAGTGTTCGTGTTTCAGTCACGGGGGCAGCACCGTTGCAGGTTCAGTGACTGCTCTGCGTATAGAGAGCAGCCGGTGTAACTGCGCTCCCAGCCCTGACTGACAGACGGCCCGAATACAGAGCGAGTGTCAGTCAGGGCTGGGAGTGCGATTACACAAGCCGCTCTGTATACTGGTACCAGTGCCAGTGCCCCCATGACTGAACACCGAATTCTGGCGGGGAGAATAAAGATCAATTTCTCTCCGCAGAGTTTGGCCAGGTGCAGGCAAGTAACGCTATTAATCTGTAGATTAACACCATATCCGCAGGTTTTTTACCTGTCATGTAAAAAAACGCTATTAACCTGAAGACACGCGTTTCAATTGCCCGCTAACAGCGTTCTGAATACAACCAGTGCCCATTAGAGGCCCGCTGCTGAGAGGAAATTAACTTCATTCCTCCTGGCAGACTTCAGATTTCAGTCATAGGGGCAACTTCAGTCACCGCTTAGTGCATCGAGAGCGGCAGCTGTAAGGCTGTGTGCACAAGTTGCTGATTTTTCGTGTTTTCTTCGCTATAAATACACTATAAAACTGCAAAAAAACAGCAGACATTATGCATCCCATCATTTAGAATGAATTTCGCAATTATTGTGCACATGATGCTTTTTTTTCCGTGAAAAAAACGCATCGCGGTAAAAAACGCAGCATGTTCATTAATTTTGTGGATTTTTTGCGGATTTCCCACTATGTAATGCATTGGGAAATGTCTGGAAAAATCCGCAAAAAAACGCACCAAAAACATGGTAAAAACGCGCAAAAAACACATGCAGATTTCTTGCAGAAAATTTCAGGTTTTTCTCAGGAAATTTCTGCAAGAAATCCTGAACGTGTGCACATAGCCTAACAGCATCCCCGATACTGACCAACTGCCTACTCAGCATTAGATCCAGCTGTCAGTCAGTGACACAACACAATGGGAATGCACCCTGTGTATCAGAAACAGAATCAGTCAGCAAAAAAACTGTTCAAACTAAGCACAGGCACTCAGCGCACCCCAGGAGTGGCCATACAGTTCAGTATTTAATCACCAACTTTGGAGTTTGGTAGAGGAGGTCAATGCTAAGGGGTTGTTATTCATGGGTCAGCCTAGGCCTCTTAGTTCCAGGGACTGGAATTCTTAATGCTTCAACATACCAAGACATTTTACACAATTCAATGCCTCCAACTCTGTGGGAATACTTTGGGGAAGGCTCTTTTCAGTTTACCAGGATTGTGAACCAAAGCACAAAGCAAAGTCTAAAAAGAAATGCTTGGCCGACTTTGGTGTGGAAGAATTTGACTGGCCCATAAAGAGCCCTAACCGCAACCTCGCAAATCATCTTTGTGGAGAACTAGAACAGAGACTGCAAGCCAGACCCAAACATCAGTGACTGACCTGAAAGAATTTTCTGGATAAATTATCAAGAATTCCTACAGACACCTTCAAAATCTTGTAGAAACTTTGAGGAGAGCAATTACCTCCAGATGTCAGCTACATCCGAATTAAGTGCGAGTGAGGTGGATCATTAGCGGATGCTGACTGGATTCAGGGGTAACATGATATAACCGTGTCAAGCAAGCCATGGGAGAGCTAGTGCCGACGTTGCTGAAATGGCGACGGAGACTAGCACAGGCTGTTATTTTACTTGGCGTATATAATAATTGAGAATCGGTTGTCTGTGGAGTGGACAACCCTTTAAAGAAGGTGTGGCGTGTAACCTTCTGCATGGGTCACATTTTAACCACTAATATCAATAATTTGTATGCATTTTGTATGAAAAACAGGGATTTTTGCGTACTCACCATAAAATCCTTTTCTCCAAGCCACTCATTGGGGGACACAGGACCAAGGGTGTTATACGGCTGCCACTAGGAGGCTGACACTAAGTAGATACAAAAAAGATTAGCTCCTCCTCTGCAGTATACACCACACATACTGGCTCCAATCGAACCAGTTTCATGAAAAAGCAGTAGATTAAAGAAACAAGAACAATAATAGAGTATACCAACGTCAAACCAAAGAACATACTTAAGCTAATAGGCCAAAAAGGGTGGGTTTCTGTGTCCCCCAATGAGTGACTCGGAGAAAAGAATTTTACGGTGAGTACACAAAAATCCCTGTTTCTCCTTCGCCACATTGGTGGACACAGGACCATGGAACGTCCCAAAGCAGTCCCTAGGTGGGGAAAAAAGACAGGACAAACCAAACCTCACACACCAGCTGCCTAGAGATGCATTACCGCCGCCTGCAAGATTCGTCTTCCAAGGCTCGCATCTGCTGAGGCCTGAGCGTGAATGTTGTAGTGCTTCGAGAAGGTGTGCAAACTGGACTAAGTTGCAGCCTTGCACACCTGTTCTGCCGACGCCTGGTGCTGAATGGCCCAGGAGGCCCCCACCGCACGAGTGGTGTGTGCCTTAATACCCGCTGGGATAGGCATGTTCCTGACACGGTAAGACTCGAATAGTCGAGCGGAACCACCTGGCTGTTGTGGATTTAGAAGCAGCGAGTCCCTTCCTGTGACCCTCAGAAAAGACGAATAAGACGTCTGTCTTACGGAAGGATGCGGTTCGTGAGACGTACCTTCTGAGAGCCCTCACCAGATCCAGGGTGGGAAGGGCTCTCCCGAAGCTGTGCACTGGAGTCGGGCAAAACGAAGGTAGGACAATGTCCTCGTTAAGGTGAAAAGAAGAGACCACCTTGGGCAAGAAAGTCGGAGACGGTCTGAGAACTACCTTGTCCTGGTGAAAGATTAGAAAAAGGAGCCTTACAGGACAGGGCAGTTAACTCCGATACCCGTCTGACAGCAACAAGAAAAGCCACCTTCCACAAAAGGTGTAGCGGTTCGAAGGAGGACCCCTGTAGAACATCCAAAACCAGACTAAGGTGCCATGGGTCCAAAAGCATCCTATAGGGGGGTACCAAATGAGACCCCCTGAATGAAAGTGTTCATCTGAACATTGGAAGCGATCTTACGCTGGAACAAGACAGATAAGGGGGAAATCTGACCCTTGAGAGAACTGAGCGCTAGGCCAGAGTTCGTGCAAGTATAAAAAAATTCTAGGATGGCCGGAATAGAGAAAGCGAGAGGGGAATGACCACGATCTCTGCACCATGCGAAAAAGGATTTCCAGGTACGGTGATGGATACGCATGGACGCAGGTTTCCGAGCGTTAATCATGGTAGAAACCACCTTTTGAGAGAAACCAGCTCCCTAAACGCAGGGCTCCTGAATTCTGGTGGAAAATCGGGTCCTGCGAGAGCAAATCTGGATGATCTGGAAGATGCCATTGAACGTCGGTGAGGAGCTGTACCTACTCTGCGTACCATGTCCGGTGCGGCCAGTCCGGAGCGACTAGGATGTCTGGAGCTCCTTCTGATTTGATCTTCCTGATGACTCTCGGAAGCAAAGGATGGGGAGAAACACATACGGGAGATGGAACTGACGCCACGGAAGGACTAGCGCATCTGATCTGCCCCTATGGCCTGTTGGTCCCTGGACCGAGCTATGAACTCTGGTACCTCGGCGTTGAGTTTTGACGCCATCAGGTTGACGTCTGGAGTCCCCCAGCGATGACAAATCTGCTGAAAGATATTCGGGTGAAGCGACCATTCCCACGAGGCAAGACCCTGGCGGCTGAGAAAGTCTGCCACCATGTTTTCCACACCCGGAATATGCACTGCTGAGATGACCGAGTGGCTTTTCTCGGCCCACCACAGAATGTGCCTCACCTCACACATTGCCGCCCTGCTGCGGGTGCCCCCTGATGGTTGATTTGTATTTGGATGGGGCGACCCAATAGGAGGTGACAAAACAGTCGCAGGGACAATTGAATCACACAGATCTCACGAGACATTTCTCCCTATCAATATTCTGGAGGAGACCAGCGCTCCTGGGCAGTGTGGTGTCGAAAGATAACTCCCCAGCCCAGAAAACTGGCATCGGTGGAGACCACCAGCTATTGGACCGGAAGGAAAGACTTCCCCTGGGTGAGGAATGACCGTAACGTCCACCACCTGAGCTCCTGCCTGACCCGCGGGGACAAACGGCAGTGTCAGTCGAGGGAGAAAGTTCTTCTCCCAGGCCGCCAGAAGCGCATACTGAAGAGGTCGAAGTTGTAACTGGGCGAACGGAATAACTTCCATTGCTGCTACCATCCTGCCCAGGACCCTCATGCAGAAACAGATGCAGAGAGGACCTGGACGACAAAGTGCCCGGGCTCCCTGTTGAAGGGCCAACACCTTATCTCAAGGGAGAGTCACCAACCCTCGGGAGGTGTCCAGGGTCATTCCTAAAAAGGAAATCTGACCAGCTAGAACCGGGGAGGATTTGTCCAAGTTTACCAGCCAGCCCAGACGAGAAAGTGTGTCCAAGGTAATGCGGAGGCACTCTGCGCAAGGTTGGAAAGACAGATTAGAAGATCATCCAAGTATGGTAAAATGACCACACCCCGAGAGTGGAGAATGGACATGACGACTGCCAGGACCTTCGTGAATACTCTGGGAGCAGTGGCTAGACTGAAGGGCAAGGCTGTAAACTGATAATGGTCCTTGCAGACGGCGAAGCGCAGGAACAGTTTGTGAAGGGGGAAAAAACAAAACAGGATATGCAGGTAAGCATCCCAGATGTCGATGGATCAAGGAACTCCCCCTTTTCCATTAAAGAGATGACAGAGTGGAGGGACACCATTCTGAAATGCCAGACTTTTACAAACTTGTTTACTAGCTTCAGGTAAGAATGGGCCTTACCGACCCGTCTTTTTTCAGGACCATGAATAAGTTCGAGTAGAACCGCGTTAACCTTTCATTTTCTGGGACTGGAACAATGACTCCGCTTTGGTATAGGGAGTCGATGGCTTGGTAGAAGGGCAATGCCTGTGCAGCTGTTTTGGGAGGACGAGAGGGGAAAAACCAGCCTGGAGGGTGGGAAGAAAATGCCATCTTGTAACCGGAAGACACCAGGTCCCTGAGCCATTCGTCGTGAACGACTGAGAACCAAGCATGGAGAAATAGGAGTAGACGGCCGCCTACTCTGTTGGTGTCGACCGGGGATGCCGCGCTTCATTGAGCAGAAAATCTATGGGACCTTCCCTTTCTTCCAGGAATGGTTGGACTTCGCAACTTGGGTGCCCCTGTCTCCACAGGATGAGCGCCCTGAGCCGAAAGAGATAACTGTATTGGACCAGGCAGAAGAGTTGTGAAAGGACCGGAAGCGAGTCTGTTGTTGCCGAAGAAATGGTCGCCTAATCCTCTGTTGGGGGAGGAATTTACTTTTCCCTCCCATGGCGTCTGGGATGAGCTGATCCAGCTTCTCTCCAAACAACCAACTGCTCTGGTAAGACAGAAGTTTTTTTTGTTTTTTTTTTAAAGCAGAATCCGCCCGCCATTCCCTGAGGCACAATGCCCATCTAATAGAAATGGCGTTTTCAGCTGCAAGAGCGGCCACAATTAGCTGCATCCAGGGAAGCGTGCACTACATAATCCCCGGCGAGGGAGATCTGGTATGCCAGCTCCGCCGCCTCCGGGGGAAGGTCACTATCCTGAATAATTCTGATTAACGTATCTGCACAAGAGACCATAGCCTTAGCTACCCACGTCGCAGCGAAAGAGGGAGAGAGAGCAGCGCATGAGGTTTCAAACACTGAACGGCCCAGATTTTCTATCTGAAGGTCTGTGGCATCTTCAATAGAAGAACCGTCTGGCAAGGATAGGAGGGTTTTGGTGGACAGACGCGATACCGGAGGATCAACCTGAGGAGATTCAGCCCATTCCTTCCGTAGATCAGAAGGAAATGGATATCTTGCTTCAAGCAGTTTCTGACCTGCGAAGCGTTTGTCTGTTCGCTCCCTATGCCTCCAGAAAATATCCTGAAATTCAGGATGGTTTGAGAAAATCTTATAAGAGCGTTTAGTCCTTTTGACTGATTTAGAATTAGAGGCCTCGTTAATATTCAGAGTCGGATTGACGGCTTCGATAAGGTTATCCTCTGTCGCCTGGTAATCCGAAGAATCCTGGTCAATTGGAATATCGGACTCGGACTCAGAGTCATGGTCACTACAACCCCTGGGTGAGGGAGTGAGGGGGACGGAGCTCCCAGATGCCGGGGCTTGAGAGGGCCCGGGAGACGAGCTATGGACCAGTTTCCTAGATGTTCGTGAAGTTTTTGATTGAGAACGGCCCTTGATGGTCGGTGGCTCCTGGGAGGTAGAGGTACCGTCTAAGACAGGCAAACAAATACCCCGACCCGTGGTGGGGTCTTGGAGGGACTCAATCGCTTTAGTCAGAGAAGCCATTGACTGACAGTGACAAAGCCCACTCAGGGGGGGCTAGGTACACTGGGTTCAGTGACAGCGGAGGGCTCCTGAGCGCATTCGGGATCACAGGTCTTGCAGTGCAGTGCAGTGGCGTACTTGGTCTCTGTTCTAAGGCAGACTGGCAGGAGGTGCAAGAGTAGAAAAACACTGTTTTGATAGCCCTTTTGGATGTTTTAGGGAGAGACATGGTGTACTCTATAATGTCCCTGGTGCTGCTGATATGCTCCAATAGGGAGGCTAAAGAATAGCAGAGCCAGCTGCAAACTGCAGAGAAAGAGATATATATTGGCACCGTTCAAGTCTTACCCTGGTCCTGTGGCCCCAAATGAGCGGTCCACTGTAGAGGGATAGGTAGGCAGGGAGCCAGTCTGTAAAAAAAGATCCTCTGTGCAAAATGCACATGCAGAGCGCGCCGGCGGGAAAAATGCGCGCTGAAGATCCAGGAAGTCTCATGGTACAGGGGAAGAAGGCGGAAAAAGCGCTGA
This sequence comes from Ranitomeya imitator, assembly GCF_032444005.1. Classification (NCBI taxonomy): domain Eukaryota; kingdom Metazoa; phylum Chordata; class Amphibia; order Anura; family Dendrobatidae; genus Ranitomeya; species Ranitomeya imitator. The sequence goes on along the minus strand of NC_091282.1, from coordinate 694,183,133 downwards.
TATCCCCTGGATGCGGCCAGCGCGGGAAGATGGCCGCAGTGATTTTAAAAAGGGAAGGTTTTGTGGGAAGCGGGACACCATGGAGCAAGTGCTTCCCCGCTAGTGCCGGAGCCCTCCGCCATCTGTACTGCCACACCACGTCCGCGGACCGCACTTACCGAGGTGTGCGTCCTGGTCTGGAGACCGCCACAAAGCTGGACCCGTACTCTTCCTCCTGCCTTCAGGTCAGCTGCTTTATTGGACGGTGCAGGGAGTCCTCAATCCACCGTCTCTTTAACAGGAAGGTGGAGAGGGACCGTCTGCCCTCCATTCATTGCCACTGTTCAGGCAGTGGGGACTACACAGACACCATAAGAGCCTCTGTACATCCAAGGGGCTCAAATCCCCTAGGATGTGACAGGGCTGTTTATCAGGCAATATAAGCCTGGATGAAAAGGGGGATACATAGAGGTGACACTCTATGTGCCCTTCTGCGCAGGGGTGGGGAGAGCAGAGCCCTAAAGGGACCCGTCACCCCTAACATCTCAGGCATGTTGAAGAAAAAACATTGCAGGAAGGGATACGTGGAGGCGACACTCCACGTTCCCGCCTGTTGTAGGTTTGGGGAGAGCGGAGCCCTTAAGGGATCCGTCGCCCTTGTAATCCATGAAGTTTTAAAAAATTAAAAAATAAAAAGCTATAGATGTGGTCAGAGGATCAGACCACAAGTGCCACCTACTGACACCAAGCTTAAACTGTTTTGGTTGGAGCCAGTGAGTGGTGTATACTGCAGAGGAGGAACCAATCTTTTTTTGTATCTACTTAGTGTCAGCCTCCTAGTGGCAACCATATAACACCCATGGTCCTGTGTCCTCCAATGTGGCGAAAGAGAAATTAAGTATTGTGTACAAGATAGAGAATTAGTTCATTCTTTGCTAGTGAGGGTTCTGTAGTCTTTATTCTTATGGATTGATTCTCACCTGTGTCAAATAATCGATTAAGGCCAGATTGGCTTTTTCCAGTTCAGCTCCTGACAGCAAAGGTACTTGATTAGGGTACTGCAGCTGTTTCTTGTAGTCAGAGGGTAACAAATCTGGGTACATCCCAATAACATGAGTTGGATCTAAAAAATATGAAACCAAGTGACATGTTATTAAAGCTAGAGAAACACTGCCTCTATGACCACTGTTGGGCGCATTCTCGAGAAGTATATAGATATATGCCCGACATTCGTTTATCTGGAGTTATGTATTGATATTAGGACATCCAACCTGGAAAGAATACTATTTAGGTTTTTAGGCTGAGAAAATTCTCATTTCATAGGTGCCAAGTCTCAGCACACACAAGCGGAGTCTAAGAATTAATTTTAATTTTCCTGTTTTCATCTTTGGATTCAAAGTTTCTGAACTTTCACCCCAATAGCAATGATATTGTGATAAAAATAACCTACAGACAGAATATTTCAGAGAGAATGTCTTACCGGTACCCAGCTTGGCGAACACTTGCATGGACTCATCAAAACGTTTTTGGCAAAAAAGGTTGAAGGCATACAAGTTCTGAATGTGATGGATCTGCTGCAGCTTCTCACTGTCAGCATCATCTTTCATCCTCTGTCATACAAAATAAAATACAATTCAAAAAACTCTCAGGTTGAAACAGGATGATCGTAAAAAGTATTTTCATTGTAGGCAAGTTCTTAATTAAACACTGAAACTTTGCTCCAAGATGCTCTGCACATTTAACCTTGTCACTGGTCTTTGCTGCATCCTGTTTGATAGCCTTTCCGTGAAACAACTAGGTGAACCTCCGTCTTGCCAAGCAAACTAGGCTATGGTCCATCACTACAATTGGCAAGGAGGCTTCACAGTTTGGCATCCAGCATCATCATTGGCTAACAAAGTGGTTACAAACGAATAAAAAAGTAAAAACGTAAACAAAAAGTAGGGATTAGCGGGCCCCCAGGAGGAGTGTAAAAGAACACCAAATAAAACATGTTGGAAAAAATTTGGTATATCCTAACCAACCCCTGATAACAAAAAGGGATCTAAGTAGGCTCCAAACTTCACAAATATAAATTTAGCCAAGGTGAAAAATTCCCAAATTTATTATGTCCTACATGAAACACACAACTTGGCTGTGATTAAGATGAACAAAGACTCAACGCAAACTCCTGAGGAAGGCGATATGTTCCACCCAAAAGTCTAAAATGTATTTATTTAGTCTTGAAAAGAGATATGATTAACTTGTACAAGAACAAAAATTGGCCCACACAAAATATGTGGTCAAAAGCGGTTTAACAAAAAATCCTCTCAAAGACAAGAAAGGTTCACTCTCCAGAGGAGACGAGGATTCTTTACCATGAGAACTATTAGTTTGTGGAATAGTCTACCTCAGGAGGTCACATTGGAAACTGATGATGGTTTCAAAAAGGGCTTAGGGTACCGTCACACAGTGGCATTTTGATCGCTACGACAGCACGATTCGTGACGTTCCAGCGATATAGTTACGATCTCGCAGTGTCTGACACGCTCCTGCGATCAGGGACCCCGCTGAGAATCGTACGTCGTAGCAGATCGTTTGAAACTTTCTTTCGTCGTCTAGTGTCCCGCTGTGGCGGCATGATCGCATGGTGTAACAAAGGTGTGCACGATATTGTATACGATGTGCGCATAGTAACCAACGGCTTCTACATCGCACATACGTCATGAAATTATCGCTCCAGCGTCGTACATTGCAAAGTGTGACAGCAGTCTACGACGCTGGAGCGATATTGTTACGATGCTGGAGCGTCACGGATCGTGCCGTCGTAGCGATCAAAATGCCACTGTGTGACGGTACCCTTAGGACGCTTTTTTTTTTTTTTTTAGAAGAAAACATAAAAGTTATGTAAATGTATAAAGTTTTTTTTTTTTTAATGTTTGGTACAGTGGATCAACAATCGAAAACCAGGAGGAAAATAGTGGACCGGTCATGAATTGAGGTTGTACATGTATCTCTCCCATCACTTGGTTCAACTTGATGGACAAGTGTCTTTTTTTATTAACTATGTAACATACATTCACTCAGACTACAGTACGCAGACTTACCGCCAATTGTAAGGCAAGTTCAAACTGCTTGTCCTGAAGCAGTTGCTGTATTTGTGTTGCAATGGAGACAGGAACCAACCTCCAGACAAAGTGATTACTAGCTACATACACAATGTTAGAACTAAAAACAAATAAGAATAGAATATTATATACAGAGACTGAGAAAATGACAACTACAGAAAAGGTGCGGCTTTTTATCCTATAACAACGTACAATGGCATGTAAAGTTTGGGCACCCCGGTAAAAATTAAGGATCTCTAAAAGGCCTAAAGTTAAATATGACATTTCCTTTGTATATTAGGCAAACTATATACATATTTGCATAATTTAAATTTTAAAAATTACAAAAAGGAAGATGGTCTGAAACAAAAGTTTGGGCACCCTTGGAGATTTGTGTGCTCAGATAACTTTGACCAAGGTTTCAAACCTTAATTATAGCCTTATAGGGTTATGGCTTGTTCAGGTTCATCATTAGGAAAGGCCAGGTGATGCAAATTTCCCAGCTTTATAAAAACCCAGCCTCCTCTAACCTTGTGCCAAAAAACAGCAGCCATTGGTTCTTCTAAGCAGCTGACTAGCACATAAAATGGTGGAGGCCCACAAAGCAGTAGATGGCTATAAGAAGATTTCACAGCGCTTTTAAGTTGCTCTTTCTTCAGTTCAAAATGTAATTAAGAAAGTCTCAGTTACTTACCGGTAACAGGATTTTTTGGAGCCCATGGCAGCACCACGAGAGGACCTCCCATGGTTAATAGCAAAAAAAATACAATAATCCGAACACTAGATAGTTTCTCACACGTGAATACATACAAGTGGAAGACGTGCTCACCTACACATGAAGGGAGCGAATATAAGGGTGCTGTCATGGGCTCCGAAAAATCTTGTTACCGGTAAGTAACATACTTTATTCGATCCTTCATAACAGCCCCACGAGAGAATTACAGAGGTAAGATTTTAGGGAGGCACCACAGCCTGACGCACCCTTGAACTAAATGTGAGATCAGAAGAGGTACCCATATCAAGCCTATAATGCTTAGAAAAGTGGAAGGAGAAGACTATGTAGCTGCCTTACATACTGGTATCTGCTTGATCGAGACCTCCGATCTTTCTGCCCAGGAGGCTGCCATGGCCCATGTGGAGTGTGCCCTCAGACCTTCTGGCACTGCCTCGCTACTTGACGTATAAGCTAATGAAATGGCCTCCCTGATCCATGTAGCTAAAATGCTTCTTGACATTTTAAGACCCTTTCTAACCCCCTGGAAGCACACAAATAAGGATTATCCTTTTTCCAAGGATTAGTGACTGACATGCACTCTAAAAGGCACCTCCTGACATCTAGCGTATGGAGCTTCATTTCCTTCTGGTTCTTAGGATTGAGAATGAAGGAAGGAAGAACTATTTCCTGCAACCTATGGAATTTAGAAGCCACCTTTGGTAAGTAAGATGGATCTGACTTCAAGATAACTCGATTCTCCAAGAACTGGGTGTATGGTGGAAGTCTAGAAAGTGCCTGAATAACACTTAGTCTTCGGGCAGATGTCAATACAACTAGGAGGGCTACATTAAGGGAAAGCATCTTTATTGGGGCTGACTCGATGGGTTAAGACTGAGTTTCTGTCATTGCTGTGAGGACTAAGTTGAGGGCCAATGGCATTATTCGCTCTTTAAGGCTGGACCTAGATCTAGCCGATGCCTTAAACCTAGCTATCCAGTAATCCCCCGCTAGATCAGAGCTAAACAGGGCCCCTGAGCTGATACCTGGACGACTTTGAGAGAGTGCTGGTGGACAAGCGACAACATGGCGATAGGCGTCCACGCCCGTAAGACCTATGTCATCACTCTGCCCACGCCCCTTCATTGGCTGAAAAAAATGGCGCCAAGCGCGTCATACGAAACGCGACTTTGGCGCGAAAGTCGCGTACCGCATGGCCGACCCCACACAGGGATCGGGTCGGGTTTCATGAAACCCGACTTTGCCAAAAGTCGGCGACTTTTGAAAATGAACGATCCGTTTCGCTCAACCCTAGTCATGACACATGCAGCGCCGAACAGGTGATTATCGGGAGCGTTCCAGGTATTCAGGTTACCGAGGCAGCCATTTGGTAAGCACTATAGCTATTCGGATAAGCCCTTATCCGAAGCTATTTGATCATTAATAGTCATTAAGTAGGACATCCCATTGTGAGGCCCTCGTATGAAATTGAGCCCACCGGACTGCTGGGATGCAGGAGGCTAGTGGCCATAAAAGTGACATTGAGGAACTGTTTACAGTTCAACACCTGATGTGGAGGTTTTCTAATTTACTAGCCAGTAGTCGACACTCCTGAATCTCTGAGTCTAGAATTAGCCCTAGGAACTCCTGCCTCTGTAGGGGTTCTAGACGTGACTTTTTAATGTTCAATAGCCACCCCAATCATTCCAAGGTGGCCATTATTTATTGCACTTGCGTCAAGCAATGATAAGCCGACCTGATCACAATAAAAAAAATTGTCCAGATAGGCGAAAAGCAAAACGCTGGTTTCACATAGATGTCCCATGACCTCTGCCACCACCTCGTAAAGACCTGAGGGGCAAGAGCGAGACCAAAAGGGAGAGCTTTAAACTGAAAGTGTTTAATTGTGCCCTCTATAGCCACCGCAAACCTGAGGAACCGCTGATGCTCCATATGTATAGGTGCATGGTACCCAAGATCCAACACTGCCATAAAACAATTTTTAAAGATTAGCTTTATTGCTGACCTTATCGATTCCATCTTAAAGGGGCGCACTTTCAAGAACTTGCTTAGAGCTTTTAAGTTTATAATGGTTCTAAAGGAACCACCTGGCTTCCTAATCAGAAAGAGGGAAGGGGGGGGGGAGGGAATAAAAGCCTCTACCCCTCTCTGACAAGGGAAGCTCCAACAGGACAGCCGTATGCAACAGTTCCAGGACTTTTGCTTCCAGGGATTTTTGTTCTGCGGAGGAGGATCGGGAAGGAGTTACCATAAACCAGTCCAGTGGGATTGAAAGAAACTCCAACCTCAGCCCTGATGTTATCAGGCTATGGAACCAGTCACTATTGGATATTTCACTTCAGGCAGGGAAGAAGGCTGGCAGACTCCTCCCCTCCCCCCCCCCCCCCTTCTGGGTCAGCAGTCATTGAGGCAGTTCATGCTCATGAGGGGAGCATCCAAACATTAACCTCCCTAACTTTCCTCCCATCATCTCACTTGGCCCGGTCCCTGAAAGGCTTCCCATGGTTAAATCTTCTCCTACTGAAGGGACGACTGCAGGAGGTAGCCAACAGACTAGAAAACGTCTTCGTATCGTCCCCTGCTTTCTGCAGCTCATCCAGGACTGGCCCAAACAGGTACTCCCTCTCGCATGGAATGGCAAAAAGTTTAGACCTGGCCTGAATATCCCAGGGCCAGGATTTCAGCTACAATGCTCTCCGAGCTGCATTTGAGAGGGCTGCGGCTTTTGCTGCCAAGCTGACAGAGTTCACTGAGGCATCAGACAAGAATGCTGCGGCACCCTGTATCATTGGTAGTGAGCGCTAGAATAGTCTCTCTAGAAGCTCTCTCATTCAGCTGGGTTTCTAGTTGGTCCAACCAATCACAGCCTTGACCGTACATGCAGTTGCTACCGCTGGTTTTAGAACTCCTGACGACATCTCCCACGTGCCCTTAAAGGTGTCCGCCTTCTTGTCCAGTGGGTCCTTTAACCTCCCCATTTCCTCAAAGGGCAAAGAGGATTTTTATAGACGCTTTGGCCACTGCTGCATCCAGTTTTGGGGCCTTATCCCAGGAAACCAACTCCAGATGGTCAAAACGATATCTCCTTTTAAAAGCTGGGGAAAGGGAACCTTTCCTCTCTGATCTTTTCCACTCTCTATGTACGAGAGAGTAGATCCTGTCATTCAAGGGCAAGGCCCTACGTCTCCTCTAGTCCAGACCCCCAAACATGACATCCTGAAGTAATCTCTCAGGCTTTGACTCCACAATCCCCATGGTACTCCTGACCGCATTCACCAGCTTATCCACCCAGACTATGGGAAGCAGAAACGGCTAGAGTCTTCCTCCGAAGAGAGACGCTGAAGTAGATGACTCTGAAGAATCCTCGCCTCTGATCAAGTCACTAGAAATGTCCGATTCAGGGGACCTAGTTTTTCTCCTCTTTCTTATGGGCCTCTCGTTGGGTTAGGGACCTCATGGACTCCTTTACCTCAGCCCTACTAAACTCTCTTAGACTAGTAGCAAAATTAGGTGTCTTCTGCTACTGTCTGCTGGATACATGACTGGCACAGTTTCTTTAAACAAGAGTCCGGCAAGGGGGACCTGCAAAGTGCACATGCCTTATGCCTTGATTTTGCTGCACACTTATTTCTCCTGATTCCTGCCAGGGAAAGAAGGGGAAAACTAAATCACAGAGTGAACTTTCAATAAGGTCATTTACCAGTGCGAATCAATGAAAACGTACCGGATTACGACAGGGACGCATCTCAGCTGAAGGATCTTCCCTGAAAACTGCTGAATCCACTCTGCTGGAGCTCCTCTGACTGGACCTTCCTGCAGAATCCAGACTCTCGCTGACACGGCCACTTCCTGCACTGCCACGGAGTCATCACAGGGATGCTTGAGGCTTCTCACTGAGCTGCTCCTGCACAGGTTGCTGTTGACGCCGCTCACACGACTCCCAAAGAGGTGTGTGCATGTGACCATTTAAATCCACTGGACACACCCCCATTCGGCACCCACAGATATCCAGGTCAGCAGGTTTCCAGCACAATTTTCCTAAAGATCTTTTTTTCCACCAGAACCTGCCGGGCGTGACGCGATCCCCAGGAGTCACAACCCCTGCAGGTACAGTACACGAGACCAGGAAGCCGAACCGATACTATGCCCTTCTCCGGCTATGCATTCTGCTCCCGTCAGACGCGTCATCCGAGCCCCGACGACGCCACCCGGGCGTGTCACCTTGTGCCTCTGGACACGTCATCAGGGTCCGCCCCAGAAAACTGGGAGACCTGGGACGCATCACACGGAAGTCCTCGGATGTGTCATCAGGGCCCATCCAGACACATCACCGGGGCCCTCCCCGGACGCACTAAGAGCGCACCATGCACAAGACACCACCAGCCAGCTCCAGGACCATACTCACCAGTCTTCAGCGCCGACCATACTCCTACCCGAGTCCCGCTCCACTAACTATCATGAAGTCACCCAGGACCCACTGTGGCGCTTCCAGGGACCCCTGTAGCGTGAACCAACCAGCCGAGCCTGGGAATGAGATGAATCTTCTACCTTCAACAGGTATGTCTGTAAGAGGTTCACCTGTCAAGGACAGGAAACTAACTGATGCATGGGAAAGGTGCCACCCTTTAATGTCTGTAGGTCTCCTGTCCTTGAAGGGTGGATCCCCTCTCTCATGGTGCAGTCATAGGGGTTGGAATAAATGGCAGTTACCAGGAACAGTGGAGTCAAGATAAGGTCTTTAAGACTAAGACAAATTTCAGAAAGAGCTGCTCGTAGGATTGCTAAAGAGGTAAATCAGAACTCCTGCTTGACTGCAAAAGACTGAGAAAGAGTTAGACTCTGGAGTTGTGGAACATTGTTCTAGTGTTCAGAGACACCTGCACAAATGACCTTCATGGAAGAGTCATCAGAAAAAAACCTCTCGTGTCCTCAAAATTCAGGGCCAGAAGTATGCAAAAGAACATCTAAACACGCTGTGACAATGCAGCATTTTATCTTAATTAACAAAACGTCTATTTTCAGCAAGCCAGGAGGAATAGATTTATCTATATGTTGACTTTTGAATTTATGTGTTTGTTATTAGGTTGGTCAAGAAAAAACATACTTTTGTTCCTATAAGCCTATAATATTGACTTTTGAGTTGTAACATGTGCTACTATCCTGGATGAAAAACACAGGGCAATTGAACAAAGATGTTTGCTGATATGTTGATTACACATTGTCCAGGCCAGCTAGCTTGTTGACTTGCAAAATTAAGGATTAAAACTATGCAAATAGATTAGATAGTCAAACATTGCGAGTCAACATCATCACATCTTCCTCTTGACCTCTGGATATAATGCTTGAAGTACAACATATGCGCCTCTGTAACAAAAAAAAAACCTTCAGACATCACAGAGACTCTTGACAAAACCACAGCCAGGGACACTCTACAGGATAGCTGCCAGATCATGGCTCCATCAAGAGGGACACAGATTTGACATTCCACAAGATGCCGACTTAGGGGACCACAGCCCTGCCTGAAAGAATACATATCTGCTTCACTGACCATCAATGAACCCATGAATACATTTGGGAAAGCCAGGAATGGGACCCACTGGTCACCTGGCTCCATGGAGATGTTCAGAGAAGTCAGGTTGTGACCCTCCAGCTATGTGGCCTTGTACAAGATGATTTTTTTTTGCCTAAAATACATAGGAAATGTGTAATGTTTAACTTAAAGGCCTTTTAGAGATCATTTCATTTTCAACTTTTTAAACTGTTCACATTAACCGTAATTTTGACCAGTGGTACCCAAACTTTTACATGCCACTGTAAGCTTTATTGACAGGAACCTCTGTCACATCAATAATGTTCAAGACATGTTTGTGGGGAAATATAATATATTGGATTATAAATACATAAACTAGGCGTCAAGACTGATGACTACATTGAAAATATGCCTTTTTTGTAATTTGTCAGAGGAGTTAGTGTGATCGCCAGAAAAGTGATCTGGGACTCAGGTTTTCCCATGTGGATTCTGGAGAACATTGCGCTTCAAAATCCGAAAAATAATTTGCAAAATATAAAATAACGAAATAAAAAAAAAAAAAAAAAAAAAAAACTTCTGCAGAATTGAGGATTCTCTTGACATCTGTATCAGATTTTTCCACATTAAAAATATAGTGGTGTGAACACTAAAGGTACCGTCACACTCAGCAACTTTGCAAAGAGAAAGACAACAATCCGTGACATTGCAGCGTCCTGGATAGCGATCTCGTTGTGCTTGACACGCAGCAGCGATCTGGATCCCGCTGTGACATCGCTGGTCGGAGCTAGAAGTCCAGAACTTTATTTCATCGCCAGGTCGGCGTATATCGTCATGTTTGACATCAAAAGCAACGACGCCAGCAACGAGCATAGGGCCCCTAGATGTGTGTCGGATCGGTACACTCCAGCTGTTTGACATGGAGCCAACAACCAGTGAGAACGAGAAGTGAGTCGCCGTTACATCACTGGATCGCTCCTCAATTGTTCTGGAGTTGCTGTGTTTGACGTCTCTACAGCGACCTAAACAGCGACGCTCCAGCGATCTAGTTTAGGTCGGCTCGTTGTCTATATCGCTGCAGCGTCGCTGAGTGTGACAGTACCTTAAGGCCAAGTTCACACTTTTTTTGTTTTCAAAATTCCAGTCATCTTGCAGAAAAAGAATCTGCATGAAACTTAAAGCATGGCATGGATTTCAAATCTGCAGCATGTTCATTATTATGCAGACTAGCTGAAGAGCCCGGCGTTGCCTGGGCATAGTAAATATCTGTGGTTAGTTATAGCACCTCACTTCTCTTATTTTCCAATCACACCTCTCATTTTCCCAATCATCTTTCATTTTCCCCCTCACTCCTCTCATTCCCCCCTAACACTTGTCATTTCGACCTCACATCTGTCATTTTGCGATCACTCCACTATTTTCCCTCGCTCCTCTCATTTTGCACTCACACCTTTTCATTTTCACCTCACACCCCTCATTTTCACCTCAGTATATACATGTTTGCATCTCCCTTATATATAGTATACACCTGTATGTCATCTCCTGTATATAGTATATACCTGTATGTCATCTCCCCTGTATATAGTATATACCTGTATGTCATCTTCTATATATAGTATATACCTGTATGTCATCTCCTCCTGTATATAGTATATATCTGTGTCATCTCCTCCTGTATATAGTATATACCTGTGTCATCTTCTATATATAGCATATACCTGTATGTCATCTCCTCCTGTATATAGTACATACTTGTAGGTCATCTGTTCCTGTATATAGTATATACCTGTGTGTCATCTCCTCCTGTATATAGTTTATACCTGTATGTCATCTCCTCCTCTATATAGTATATACCTGTGTGTCATCTCTCCTGTATATAGTATATATCTGTGTGTCATCTCCTCCTGTATTAGACCTCGTTCACACGTTATTTGCTCAGTATTTTTACCTCAGTATTTGTAAGCTAAATTGGCAGCCTGATAAATCCCCAGCCAACAGGAAGCCCTCCCCCTGGCAGTATATATTAGCTCACACATACACATAATAGACAGGTCAGGTGACTGACAGCTGCCGTATTTCCTATATGGTATATTTGTTGCTCTTGTAGTTTTTCTGCTTATTAATCAGATTTTTATTTTTGAAGGATAATACCAAACTTGTGTGTGTTTTAGGGCGAGTTTCATGTGTCAAGTTGTGTGTGTTTAGTTGCGTGTGGCGACATGCATGTAGCGACTTTTGTGAGATGAGTTGTGTGTGGCAACATGCGTGTAGCAACTTTTTGTGTGTCGAGTTGCATGTGACAGGTTAGTGTAGCAAGTAGTGTGCAGCAAGTTTTGTACATGGCGAGTTTTGCGCATGGCGAGTTTTATGTGTGGTGCCTTTTGAGTATGTGCAAGTTTTGTGTGAGGCAACTTTTGCATGTGTTGCAACTTTTGTGCATGTGGCAATTTTTCCGCGTGGCGAGTTTTCCATGAGGTGAGTTTTGCACTTGTGGCGAGTTTTGCGTGAGCCTAGTTTTTGCATGTGGCGAGTTTTGCGCGTGGCGAGTTTTGAGTGGCGACTTTTGTGTTTCGACTTTTATGTGGCGAGGTTGGTGTATGCGTGGTGAAATGTGTGCTGAGGGTGGTATATGTGTTCAAGCACGTGGTAATGTGTGGCCCATTTTGTGTGTGTGTTCATATCCCCGTGTGTGGTGAGTATCCCATTTCGGGGCCCCACCTTAGCAGCTGTACGGTATATACTCTTTGGCGCCATCGCTCTTGTTCACATCTGGCAGCTGTCAATTTGCCTCCCAACACTTTTCCTTTCACTTTTTCCCCATTATGTAGATAGGGGCAAAATTGTTTGGTGAATTGGAAACCACGGGGTTAAAATTTCACCTCACAACATAGCCTATGACGCTCTCAGGGTCCAGACGTGTGACTGCAAAATTTTGAGGCTGTAGCTGCGACGCCTCCAACACTTTTCCTTTCACTTTTTCCCCATTATGTAGATAGGGGCAAAATTGTTTGGTGAATTGGAACGCGCGGGGTTAAAATTTCGCCTCACAACATAGCCTATGACGCTCTCGGGGTCCAGACATGTGACAGTGCAAAATTTTGTGGCTGTAGCTGCAACGGTGCAGATGCCAATCCCGGACATACTGTACATACATACACACACACATTCAGCTTTATATATTAGATTTTCATCTTTTTCAATGCTTACTATAGCGAGTAAGGTGAAATCTGCATGGAATTCACATTATTTCTAATGGACAAACACTTTAAACTGCAAAACTGTCCTGAAAAAAAAAGAGTAAATATTGGATTTTTCACTCAGACAAGTATCTTGAGCTTCAAGTAGATTCTCACCCTCCAGATGTGATAAAACGAGGCCGCTGGAGCTCAATGCTTTGTACCAGGAGGCGAGGCTCAAACGTCCGCACTTCCACGTACCTTGGCAGCACAGCAATGATATAAGGAGGTTGGTGCTCTGTGAAGTGGAAACAAACATCGGTGCTGATCATTTTAATCTGCACTAAAAAATAAATAAATAAAAATAAAAATATAAAAAAGGAGAGGCACTGACCGCTATTGCAAAAGATTAAGAATTTTCAAATGTATGAAAATAGAATAAAACAAATGGCTGGAGATACTGTGGAAAACCACTGGATAGGCTGCATTTTGCAATGTACAGCGATGGGAAAACCCTATTTCTGCTATTTTTGTTTCAGATCATTGAATTAAATTTTTCAACACGACCGGCTGTCACCGGGTCAGAAGTGGCCAGTTCTTGCTCTCATATTATTCCTGCTACTACTGAGTATTTTTTTTATCCACCATATGTCTACAAAGATAATGGGCCTGTTTATTTAGTGATAACTTTGTATGGTCTTTACTAAGGAGCTGATGTCAGGATCCTCTGAGGATTCTGTGGGCTGCTCTCCCCCTCTCAGTTGAAATCAGGCACAGCAGATCTGACCGCACTAAAGGTACCGTTACACTAAACGACTTACCAACGATCACGACCAGCGATACGACCTGGCCGTGATCATTGGTAAGTAGTTGTGTGGTCACTGGGGAGCTGTCACACAGACAGCTCTCTCCAGCGACCAACGATCAGGGGAAAGACTTCGGCATCGTTGAAACTGTCTTCAACGATGCCAAAGTCCGCGGGTAACCAGGGTAAACATCGAGTTACTAAGTGCAGGGCCGCGCTTAGTAACCCGATATTTACCCTGGTTACCATTGTAAAAGTTAAAAAAAAAAAACCAAAAAAACAGTACATACTCACATTGTGACGTCACCGCTGTGCTCTGCTTTACGGCCGGCGCTGACAGTCAGTGGAGGGAAGCTGACGGCGGGGGACGTGACAGACATCGGAATGTGAGTATGTACTGTTTTTTTTTGTTTTTGTTTTTTAAACTTTTACAATGGTAACCAGGGTAAATATCGGGTTACTAAACGCGGCCCTGCGCTTAGTAACCCGATATTTACCCTGGTTACAAGTGAACACATCGCTGGATCGGCGTCACACACACCGATCCAGCGATGACAGCGGGTGATCCAGCGACCAAAAAAAGGTCCTGATCATTCCCCAGCGACCAACGATCTCCCAGCAGGGGCCTGATCGTTGGTCGCTGTCACACATAACGAGATAGTTAGCGGTATCGTTGCTACGTCGCAAAAAGCGTGACGTTGCAACGATATCGTTAACGAAATAGTTATGTGTGAAGGTACCTTTAGGGTAGGTTTCCACGGTCAGGATTGCATCAAGATTTGCTCAGGATTTGACGCAGGTAAAATCTGCACCAAATCTGCACCTGAGGCCACTGGCAGGTCACCCGTGTTTTTGATGCGTTTTTCATGCGTTTTTTTTCATGCGGATTTGTATGTGTTTTTGTAAGCTCAATAAAAATATACAAAAAAAAAAAAAAAGAATGGTGATGTCATTTCTTGTCCAACCTCTTCATTTACATACTCCATTGAAGAATAACGATTACACACACAGACAGATAGATGATAGATAACAGATAGATGATAGATACATAGATATATATGGGATGGATAGATAATAGATAGATAGGATAGATAGAGGATACATAGATAAATAGATAGACGATAGATACGATAGACAGGTAGATAAGATATGGGATAGATAGATAACAAGATAGATGATAGATAATGCCAAGCCCAATGTTTAGTATATCTATGTATCTATAGCTATATCTATCTATAAATATATCTATAGATAGATTGATTATCTATCCATCTATGTATAATCGTTTAAGGCTTCTTTCACACTTCCGTTTTTACAATCTGCACAGGATCCGTCAAAATGTTGAAATGACAAATCCTGTGCAGATTGTAAAAAACGGGTGCACTGGGCCCGTTTTTCTGACGGACCCGTCGAGGCTATGTGCACCTGTTGGGTATGCGTCTTCGCAAAGGTTTTCCGCTGCGAAAATGCATACACAACACAACCCAGATTTTAAAATAATAAAAAAATAAATAAAAATCGCAATATTCTTACCTTCCGGCGTCCCGCGCAGCGTTACTGATGTTCGCGATGCTCCCGGCAGCTGGGGTTCCCAGTAATGCCTTGCATGCAATGACCTCTGATGACGTCATCGGGTCATGTCGCAATGCATAGGCAGCATCAATAGTAAAAAGAGAGAGAGAGCAAGCGAGAATTTCCCTGACTGGAAATTCTTCCTCGCATGCTCAGTTTCAAAAGACTGCATCCGTCGCTGGATTCCTGCTTTTTACAGTCAGCGACGGATCCTGCGTCCATAGGCTTCCATTATAGCCAACGACGGGCAGCGCAGGATCCGTCGCTGAGCGATTTTCCGATGTGCAGAAAAAAACGTTCCTCTGAACACTGTCTCCACCCGACGGACAGCAATTTTCCGACGGATCCAGTGCACGACGGATGAAACGGATGGGCATCTGTCACAATCCGTCGCTAATACAAGTCTATGGGAAAAAACAGGATCCTGCAGAAAAATTTGCTGGATCTTGTTTTTTCCAAAAATCGACAGATTGTGACGGCAGCTCAAAGGCGGAAGTGTGAAAGAGGCTTTATTTAAACCACGCTTCGCTGATATTGCATACATACATTCTTGAATACCCGATGTGTTAGAATCGGGCCACCATCTAGTAGATATGTAATAGCAAGGCCGATGTTTATTAATGAACGTTTAATTAAAAAAAAAAAAACATGTTGCATGGTGCGTGTTACAATATGCATGTCGCATGTTCAATGTCACGTGTTGTTTGTTGTATGTGCACACAGTCTAGACGAGTCCAGCTCTGCTACAACTGGATGCCTGACATCTAGATATAGCACAGCCTGTAAATGATCGCCGGAGAGAACTCTCCAGCGATCACCTACACTGCAGCATTCTCACAATCAGCTGATCAGCTGACCGTGAGAACTAGCATAGTGACCGGAGATAACCCCCGGTCATGTGCACGGCAGTTCTCGCGATAAGCTAAGTTATCGCGAGAACTGCAGTGGATGAGGAACTTCCGGCGGCGGGACCGGTGAGTCAGCATGTGAATTAGTAGACATGCACAGTAAGCTGCGTTTACGCACTTACTACGCATGTGAATAATCATTAGATGCGGTTTTACTGCATCTAATGATTGTCTATGGTAAATTTACGGTGCGGCGGATTGTAAACAGACATGCTGCGCTCTGAAAAGACGCGCCGCATGTGCGTTTTCGCGGCTATGCCGCCTGCGTCTTTTAATGTATAGTGGAGACGGGATTTCATGAAATCTCCTTCACTATGCTATAACATCTGGACGCTCTGGGTTTCACACTGCGGCTCTACGCAGCGTCAAACACGCAGCGTTTCATGACCGTGGAAACACACCCTTAGGCTGTGTGCACACGTTGCGTTTTTTTCGCGTTTTCCCGCTATAAAAGCATACATTATGCATCCCATCATTTAGAATGCATTCTGCAATTTTTGTGCACATGATGCGTTTTTGTCCTGTGAAAAAAATGCATCGCGGTAAAAAACGCAGCATGTTTATTAAAGGGAACCTGTCACCCCCTCAGGTGTTTGTAACTAAAAGAGCCACCTTGTGCAGCACAAATGCTGCATTCTGACAAGGTGACTTTTTAGTTACAAACGCCTGCACACGCTGAAATAAACACTTATAAAATGTGCCCCTCATACCCTGAAATTGTTTCTTTTCCTAATCAGACGCAGCACAGCCGTCACTCCGGGCCTGTGCGCGCTGGGCGCCACCTCCTCTTGCTGCATTATCATCCCCGGCGCCTGCGCTGTAAGTACGAAGGGCAGCGCAACTGCGGAAAAATACGGGGGGAAAAAAGAAAAAAAAAAACAAACAAAAAAAAATTACAGCGCAGGCGCCGGGGACGATAATGAAGCAAGAGGACGGAAGCAGCGCCCGGCGTGCACAGCTCCAGAGTGATGGCTGTGCTGCGTCTAATTAGGAAGGAAAGTCCCGCCCCCGGGATAATTTCAGGGTATGAGGGGGCACATTTAATAAGTGTTTATTTCTGCGTGTGCAGGGAGCTTAACTAAAAGAGCCACCTTGTCAGAATGCAGCATTAGTGCTGCACAAGGTGGCTCTTTTAGTTACAAACGCCTGAGGGGGGTGACAGGTTCCCTTTAATTTTGAGGATTATTTGCGTTTTTCCTGCTATTTAATGCACTGGGAAGCTCCGGAAAAAAACGCGTCAAAAACGTGCAAAAAAGCATCAAAAACGCGCAATATACGCATGCGTATTTCTTGCAGAAAATGTCAGGTTTTGCGCAGTTAACTTCTGCAAAAAATCCTGAACGTGTGCACATAGCCTAAAGGCCCCGTCACACATAGCGAGATCGCTAGCGAGATCGCTGCTGAGTCATAAGTTTTGTGACGCAACAGCGATCTCAGTAGCGATCTCGCTATGTGTGACACGTAGCAGCGATCAGGCCCCTGCTGTGAGATCGCTGGTCGTGTCGGAATGGCCTGGGCCATTTTTTGATCGTTGAGGTCCCGCTGACATCGCTGAATCAGCGTGTGTGACGCCGATTCAGCGATGTCTTCACTGGTAACCAGGGTAAACATCGGGTTACTAAGCGCAGGGCCGCGCTTAGTAACCCGATGTTTACCCTGGTTACCATCGTTAAAGTAAAAAAAAACAAACGCTACATACAGGTCCTTCTCAAAAAATTTGCATATAGTGTTAAATTTCATTATTTACCATAATGTAATGATTACAATTAAACTTTCATATATTATAGATTCAATATCCACCAACTGAAATTTGTCAGGTCTTTTATTGTTTTAATACTGATGATTTTGGCATACAACTCCTGATAACCCAAAAAACCTGTCTCAATAAATTAGCATATCAAGAAAAGGTTCTCTAAACGACCTATTACCCTAATCTTCTGAATCAACTAATTAACTCTAAACACATGCAAAAGATACCTGAGGCTTTTATAAACTCCCTGCCTGGTTCATTACTCAAAACCCCCATCATGGGTAAGACTAGCGACCTGACAGATGTCAAGAAGGCCATCATTGACACCCTCAAGCAAGAGGGTAAGACCCAGAAAGAAATTTCTCAACAAATAGGCTGTTCCCAGAGTGCTGTATCAAGGCACCTCAATGGTAAGTCTGTTGGAAGGAAACAATGTGGCAGAAAACGCTGTACAACGAGAAGAGGAGACCGGACCCTGAGGAAGATTGTGGAGAAGGACCGATTCCAGACCTTGGGGAACCTGAGGAAGCAGTGGACTGAGTCTGGTGTGGAAACATCCAGAGCCACCGTGCACAGGCGTGTGCAGGAAATGGGCTACAGGTGCCGCATTCCCCAGGTAAAGCCACTTTTGAACCATAAACAGCGGCAGAGGCGCCTGACCTGGGCTACAGAGAAGCAGCACTGGACTGTTGCTAAGTGGTCCCAAGTACATTTTTCTGATGAAAGCAAATTTTGCATGTCATTCGGAAATCAAGGTGCCAGAGTCTGGAGGAAGACTGGGGAGAAGGAAATGCCAAAATGCCTGAAGTCCAGTGTCAAGTACCCACAGTCAGTGATGGTGTTGGTCCACTGTGTTTCATCAAGGGCAGGGTCAATGCAGCTAGCTATCAGGAGATTTTGGAGCACTTCATGCTTCCATCGGCTGAAATGCTTTATGGAGATGAAGATTTCATTTTTCAGCACGACCTGGCACCTGCTCACAGTGCCAAAACCACTGGTAAATGGTTTACTGACCATGGTATTACTGTGCTCAATTGGCCTGCCAACTCTCCTGACCTGAACCCCATAGAGAATCTGTGGGATATTGTGAAGAGAAAGTTGAGAGACGCAAGACCCAACACTCTGGATGAGCTTAAGGCCGCTATTGAAGCATCCTGGGCCTCCATAACATCTCAGCAGTGTCACAGGCTGATTGCCTCCATGCCACGCCGCATTGAAGCAGTCATTTCTGCCAAAGGATTCCCGACCAAGTATTGAGTGCATAACTGAACATTATTATTTGATGGTTTTTTTGTTTGTTATTAAAAAACACTTTTATTTGATTGGATGGGTGAAATATGCTAATTTATTGAGACAGGTTTTTTGGGTTATCAGGAGTTGTATGCCAAAATCATCAGTATTAAAACAATAAAAGACCTGACAAATTTCAGTTGGTGGATAATGAATCTATAATATATGAAAGTTTAATTGTAATCATTACATTATGGTAAATAATGAAATTTAACACTATATGCTAATTTTTTGAGAAGGACCTGTACTTACCTACCGCTGTCTGTCCCCGGCGCTGGGCTTCTCTGCTCTGGCTGTGAGCGGCGGGCAGCCGGAAAGCAGAGCGGTGACGTCACTGCTCTGCTTTCCGGCCGCTGTGCTCACAGCCAGAGCAGAGAAGCCCAGCGCCGGGGACAGACAGCGGTAGGTAAGTATGTAGCGTTTGTTTTTTTTACTTTTACGATGGTAACCAGGGTAAACATCGGGTTACTAAGCGCGGCCCTGCGCTTAGTAACCCGATGTTTACCCTGGTTACCCGGGGACTTCGGCATCGTTGAAGACAGTTTCAACGATGCCGAAGTCTTTCCCCTGATCGTTGGTCGCTGGAGAGCTGTCTGTGTGACAGCTCTCCAGCGACCAAACAGCGACGCTGCAGCGATCCGGATCATTGTCGGTATCGCTGCAGCGTCGCTAAGTGTGACGGTACCTTTACACTTCTGCAGCTTCCATTTCACAGGCAGGCAGTGTGGGGGATGGGAAAGTACAGCTGATCTGACCACAGATGCAGATTAAATAATGAGACAAAGCTTCCTAAACACGTCCACTTTTCAATAATGCCAATCAGTTTATCATGGAATATTTAGTAGGAAAGATATTTCACAAATGTGATTGACTTGTTGCAACTGTGACAGCGTACAAACAGGATCATGCTCAACTCAGTGAATGCTATAGAAAGATCCATTATTTCACAAATATCCGCAGGGGCAGGCGGCGCGGCCAGCCGCAGGGACAGGCGGGTTAAATGCTTGATTTTATACACCTGTAGCAATAAAATGCCATGAGTAAGTTGAATGCAATAATTAAGATGCGTGTCCTATTACTTTTTTTATGCTTATAATCTACCAGTATTTTTTTCCATTTTAGGATGTTTCCATCCTAAGTGCCAAGTCATCATCATGTGACTCCACTTGAGGAGAGAGAATAGTGTGGTGAGCTTCACTACCGCGTGACCTGATTATATTAGGGGGACATGCGCGCACAATTACATACTATGTACATACTGTTACCACAAGTCCAGTCTTTCTTTTTAGTTCGGCGTGCCCCACCAAATAAAAAGCACCCAAGTAGAAGTGTATAATATTGTTTACTTTTCCTTCTGCCTGTTAGGTCTTCCTTTCTACAGAGTAACTATTGCCAGCATCTCCGGGATACTGGCCACTATGCTTCTCGCCTCTAGCCACTATTCCTATCTTCTGGGATGAGAGAAATGAGGAGACGAAGCTTCAAACAGGGAGCGGTGATTGTATGCATTTCTGTGCGCTCCCAATGCAGTACAAAGTTTCCTTGTGGTCAGTCCGAACTACCAGTCTGGCTCCTTCTTGGCAAGCAAACCCACTCATGGAGTCCCCTCTGCTCATCTCGCACCGAGTCTCAAGCTGCAGTGGCACGCTCCACATGGGTAACATTATCAGATCTCACTAGAGCATCTAGTTCCATCATTGAAACGGTGGGTCACAAAGCCCACAGGCTTCACCAGGTCTGCTGCATAAATGGAAGCTACTACCTCTGCAGGATCTAGCTGCAGATCCCATAATTCCCCAGACTTGGACGAGCAATGGTCTTCCAAACAGTCCTTTCTAGACAACAACCTTACAATAGCAGTCAAGTAGAACTACGCAGATAACAACTTCTCTTTCAGCCATAAGATAGTTGCTTTTCAACATTCTCGCCAAACGCTAATGTTTTCCTTCGTCTTCAGAACTGGACCAAGAACTTGCCAAGTAATAAAATTTTCCTTTTGCCAAGCTAAAACGTTTAGACGTGATGTGTCTCTTTCCAGAAGACACTGCAAAGATGGACCTTCTCGCCCATTGTAGAACCTTCCCATCTAACATGACATTACATATTCCAAAACCTGCAAAACCAGAAAATGGAGGTCTTGCAAAATACACATTTGAAGGACAGTTCAATGGCAAAGTGCGACATCTCATTTTTTGTCACGTCAAGTTTTACATTGTCTTTTGCATCCACCGACGTTGCTCCAGGATCCAGAGCCCTGCAACAGCGGTTTAAAAGTTTAATTTCCCAAAAAACAGATGGGGAATAATTTGCAGATTTTTGGAAGTTTGACCACTGGAACCTGAGGATAGCTGACAACTTGTATCTCTGGGAATGACACTTGAACAGACATAGCCAACTCCACTGTTGTCTAACCCATTGGTACGGCTTTAAAACATTCCAAGGTCCTGGGTCCCCCAACAGCATGGATGAGAAAGATGGCTTATTGTTACTTAGAGGTAAAAGTCTTCTATCATCTACTGGGGAGGAAGTAGGGCCACCTCTCTCTCTCTCTCAATAGCATTCACGTATTGCTATATTTGTGCCATTCTCAATGAATGACTCCTCGGGTTTTCATGTGATAATCGTTCACTATGTTTAACAGATTTGCTATTTAATGTGTTGTTACCATTTCTCCTATTATTGTAAAAGCCGATAAGCTGAAAGGCTGCAAGAAGAGCAAACATAACACATGCCAACTGCCTTCTATACTGCTGTCCATAGCCCCTATCAGCCTCCTCTTCCAGAGGGAATACCATGTAACCACTGCTCTCAATCACTGGCTGCAGGGGTGAAGTATAGTTCATCACTGTAGCTACTGAGCTCACCACTGTAGTTACTGATTGGTTTCAACAGTAACACTGTGCCTCAAAGAAAAGAAGCCTTGGGACATAAAAAAGTACTAGGGAAACTCTCTATATGTCCTTTCCTAATCTGAAAAATTGAGATGTGAAAAATATGCAAAAATAGAAACATTTGGGAAAGGAGCAAAACTATAAAGTCAATATATCACATTCTACAATGACATTTACTATTGTATCCATCCCAACTTAACATGCATTGGTCATTGGTTCAGTTTCCGCAATAGGAAGTAGAACATGCTTACCCATTGCCATGGGGATATCTGTCCAGTTTAGGGCACATTTAGGTGTGCAGGTACCCTCCTCATTTAGAACCACAGTCAGGTCATCCTGGCCCACAGCAACTTTTCCATCAGCCAGCGGCACCGCAAGGGGTTCTAACTGTTTGCCCGTGGGAAAAAGTTCCTTAATGGAACCTTTTCCATCCACCTGTAAATAAAGTAATTTTACTTAGTATTTGATCCCTTGTTGATTTTGTAAGTTTGCCCACTGACAAAGACATGAGCAGTCTATAATTTTAAGGGTAGGTTAATTTTAACATTGAGAAATAGAATATCAAAAATAAAATCGAGAAAATCACATTGTATAAATGATATAAATTTATTTGCATTTTGCAGAAAGAAATAAGTATTTGATCCCTCTGGCAAACAAGACTTAATACGTGGTGGCAAAACCCTTGTTGGCAAGCACAGCAGTCAGACGGTTTTTGTAGTCGATGATGAAGCTTGCGCACATGTCAGGAGGAATTTTGGTCCACTCCTCTTTGCAGATCATCTCTAAATCTTTAAGATTTTGAGTCTGTCGCTTGGCAACTCGGAGCTTCAACTCCCTCCCTCCATAAGTTTTCTATGAGATTAAGGTCTGGAGACTGGCTAGGCCACTCCATGACCTTAATTTCATTCTTTTTGAGCCACTTCTTTGTTGCCTTGGCTGTATGTTTTGGGTCATGGTCTTGCTGGAAGACCCAGCCACAACCCATTTTTAAGGTCCTGGCGGAAGGAAGAAGGTTGTCACTCAGGATTTTACGGTACATGGCTCCATCCATTCTCCCATTGATGCGGTGAAGTAGTCCTGTGCCCTTAGCAGAGAAACCCCCCCAAAACATGTTTCCACCTCCATGCTTGACAGTGGGAACGGGGTTCTTTGGGTCATTAGCAGCATTTTTCTTCCTCCAAACATGGTGAGTTAATGCCAAATACCTCAATTTTGTCTCATCTGACCTCAGCACCTTCTCCCGATCATTCACAGAATCATCCAGGTGTTCATTGGTAAACTTCAGACGAGCCTGCACATGTGCCTTCTTGAACAGGGAACCTTGCGGGCACTGCAGGATTTTAAACCTTTACGGTTTAATATACAGTATTAGCAACAGTTTTCTTGGTGACTGTGGTCAGAGCTGCCTTGAGATCATTAACAAGTTCCCCCCCATGTAGTTTTAGGCTGATCTCTCACCTTCCTCATGATCAAGGATACCCCACGAGGTGAGATTTTGAATGGTGCCCCAGATCGATGTTGTCAGTCATTTTGCATTTCTTATTTATTTTAATAATCTTTTAATTAGTTTTAAAGTAAGATGATACAGCCAATATAAAGACTATAAAGGTTAATACGATTAATCCCCAATCCCCACAGTTTTAAGCGTGCCCTAAAAACTCATTTGTTCAGACTGGCCTACCGCCTCAATGCATTAACCTAACGATCCCTGTGTGGCCTATTTACAATAAAAAAAAAAAAAAAAAAAAAAAAAAAAGGTTCCTCGCATCATGTTCTCATACACTTTATGCAGTATTAGCCCTCTGTGTCTGTACTGCTACATACTTAGGCAGGTAACTGGTTCATGCAGCTTTACATGAACACCTGAGCCTTACACTATAGCTGGTCCGAATAACTAAAGCAATTGTTACCATCCACCTCTCGTGTCTCCCCTTTTCCCCATAGTTTGTAAGCTTGCGAGCAGGGCCCTCACTCCTCCTGGTATCTGTTTTGAACTGTATTTCTGTTATGCTGTAATGTCTATTGTCTGTACAAGTCCCCTCTATAATTTGTAAAGCGCTGCGGAATATGTTGGCGCTATATAAATAAAATTATTATTATTATTATTATTATTATTAAAGACAACATACGAGTTTGCATAACGTGCCATTAGTTGAAACATTCATTTGATATAAAGTGTCCCACATAGATATGAGGGAATAATGCACTGTTGTGCTTCATAGTAAACAACACCAGTAGTCATTTGCTTATCTCAGTCTTAGGAGGCATGGGTAGTCAGTTCCGCCGATAGTAGATATCTGGTACCTCAGTCAGTCATTTTGTATTTCTGCCATATTCTTACTATTGCACCAACACTTGTCTCCCTCTCACCCAGAGTCTTACTTATGGTTTTGTAGCCCATTCCAGCCGATTAATGTCTTGTCCCCGACATCCTTATAAAGCTCTTTGGTCTTGCCCATGTTGTAGAGGTTAGAGTCTGACTGATTAATGGAGTCTGTGGACAGGAATCTTTTATAAAGGTGACTATGTAAGACAGCTGTCTTTAATGCAGGTAACAAGTTGATTAGGAGCGTCTAACTGGTCTGTAGGAACCAGAACTCTTAATGGCTGGTAGGGGGATCAAATACTTATTTCTCACTGTCTTTGTCAGTGGGCAATCTTACAAAATCAGCAAGAGATCAAATACTTATTTCCCCCACTGTACATACATACACACCTCATGTAAAAATGAATGAGGATTCAAAAACAAATTAAATGGCCTTTTCACAATATTGCTGTAGCAGAGCCGCTATTGTATCAGTAAATCTGAACGGGCACAATAACAAGTCAGTGAGTTTAGTAAGAGTATACCTTACCCTGATCAGATAATAGTCTCTTTTGAATCCCACACATATGGAGTTTTCACACCATGCCATTGACTTGGGGACATCGGGAACACTGAAATCACCCTGAAAAAAGTTGATTTGTGTCAGAAAGAAAAGTTGTAATTTGTAGTATAGCATCTGCAATGTAAAATTTTCCCACCACATTGGAGGAGAGGGAAATTATTATAATCTCAAGCGCTAGGGCCCAAAAAATGATTGCAAAAAAACCCTTCAACCCTTTCACTCCCCGTGTGATTTTCCATTTTTGATTTTTCATCCTATTCTTCCAAGGACAATAATGGTTATTTTTCTGTCAATATAGGAGTATCAGGGCTTGTTTTTTGCAGAACAAATTGTACTTTTGAATGCTCCCATTCATTCTACCACAGAGTACTGGAAAATGGGGGGAAAAAAAAAAGAAATCCAAAGCGGTGAAATTGCAAAAAAAAAAAAAAAAAAAAGTTCAATTCCACAATTATTTTTTATTCACCATGTTCACTATAAGGTAAATCTGCATAATATGAATATGCAGATACCAAACATGTATAGTTTTTATTCTTTATTTAAGTGGTTAAAAAAAGTGGCAATTTGTAAAGAAATTTTGTTTTTGCTTTTGTCACCATTTTACAAGACTCGTAACATTTTCATTTTTCATGATCTGAAATATCTATATACATAATTGTCTAAGGGGTACTTCCGTCTGTCTGTCTTTCTGTCACGGTTATTCATTCGCTGATTGGTCTCGGCAGCTGCCTGTCATGGCTGCCGCGACCAATCAGCGACAGGCACAGTCCGATTAGTCCCTCCCCTACTCCCCTGCACTCACTGCCCGGCGCCCGCTCCATAATCCCCTCCACTCACACAGGGTTAATGGCAGCGGTAACGGGCCGCGGTGTAACGCACTCCGTTACCGCTGCTATTAACCCTGTGTGTCCCCAACTATTTACTATTGATGCTGCCTATGCAGCATCAATAGTACAAATATGTCATGTTAAAAATAATAAAAAAAAAAACAAAAAACCTGCTATACTTACCATCCGCCGCCTTCCTCGCTCCTCGCCATGCTCCCCGGACCGCTCCATTGCAAGCGGCAGCTTCCGGTCCCGTCCCAGGGCTGGTGTGCGACAAGGACCTGCCGTGATGTAACGGTGATGTGACCGCGATGTCATCATAGGTCCTGCTCACACCAGCGCTTCACGGGAGCGAAAGCTGGCACTTGCAATGGAGCGCTCCGGGGAGCGTGGCGAGGAGCGAGAAAGGCGGCGGATGGTAAGTATAGCAGGACTTCAACGGGCCTTCGGAAGGTGAGTATATATTTATTTTTTTAAGTCTCTATACTACGTGGCTCTGTGCTGGGCAATGTACTACGTGGCTCTGCTGTATACTACGTGGCTGGGCAATATACTACGTGGCTGGGCAATATACTACGTGGCTGGGCAATATACTACGTGGCTCTGTGCTGGGCAATATACTACGTGGCTCTGCTGTATACTACGTGGCTGAGCAATATACTACGTGACTGGGCAATATACTACGTGGCTCTGCTGTATACTACGTGGCTGGGCAATATACTACGTGGCTGGGCAATATACTACGTGGCTGGGCAATATACTACGTGGACATGCATATTCTAGAATACCCGATGCGTTTGAATCGGGCCACCATATAGTATTTTATATTTTGATAAGTGATGAGCGAATATACTCGTTACTCGAGATTTCTCGAGCATGCTCGGGTGTCCTCTGAGTATTTTTTAGTGCTCGGAGATTTAGTTTTTCTTGCCGCAGCTGGATGATTTACAGCTACTAGCCTGCTTGGTTACATATGGGGATTCCCTAGCAACCAGGCAATCCCCACATGTACTTAGCCTGGCTAATAGTTGTTAATCATTCAGCTGAGATGAAAACAATCTCCAAGCACTAAAAAAAATACTCTGAGGACACTCGAGCGTGCTCTGGAAATCTCGAGTAACGAGTATATTCGCTCATCACTAATTTTGATAGATTGGACATTTCTGAATGCAGAGATACGAAATATGTGTATTTTTTATGTATTTAATTGATTTATTTTTAATGGGGTGATTTCAACTTGTGGGTTATTTTTTTAATTTAATTTTTCACTGTATTTAATAGGGTACTTGAAGCTGCGATCATATGATCACCTATGTTACATGAAGCAGAGCTTCGACACGGTTTGTAAAGCAAAAATCAAGATCTCCTATGAACGCCAGCCACGGGCTGGGTTTCACAAGAGGATCCAATGACAGGCATGAGGGTCTTCAGTAAACCCCCAGCTGTCATGACAACCCATGGACACCCAGAGATCACACCACGGGTGCACCGATGGGAGCATGGAATGACAGTGGAACAAGTTAACAGCAGCGAGCTGAGCACCTCTCCAGTCGTGGCTGTTAAAGGCACATGACTGCTGATTAAATCAGCTCTCAAATGCCGGTAAAGACGTGAGCTCGCATCAAATGCAGGGAAACGACATATGGCGTAAATGTCATATGTCGTGAGTGGGTTAAGGTAAAATCTGGTCACTTCATTAAGAGATTTATCACCTGAAGTTCGTGAAATGAGCGATCCTTCCAGTAGTAAAGTTGCAGCTTTCTCCGAACAGCCACACACATTTTTAACGTTTCTTCACCTGTTTTAGTGTGCTGAAAAAAAAAATACAAAATTCATAAAGAATCTGAATTTACATTACTATTTACAGTAATGAACAATAAAGGAGATTCTAAAGCTCAAAGAGGAAAAAAAATTAAAATCTGTCAGTTAATTTATAAATGCCTGATGAAAATAAAATAAAGTAAAGAAGAGTATTGCACTGTTAAAGAAAAACTGTGATGTCGTTGGTTGCATTATGGCTGAAACCAGGAGTGGGGAACAGTTTTTTGAAAATGGCCATTTGGAAATTTATATCATTTGCGGGCTGTACAAAATTAGCAACTTAAGAATTATCCTGGAATATATGGTTAAACATACAATTAATTTGTCCTTAATGTGATGGCTGGAGCTGCTGCTCTTTGAGGCTGTGAACTGCATCTCCAGGTTCGTGTCGCACTGGAGCGAAGTAGACTCTGTCTGAAGTTTTGTAAAGAACTAATCACAGCAGTAATTGTTCAGCACACAGATGGAGATTATAGTGCAGGTCTCCTCACAGTAGGAAATTCATTACTGATCACATATCGTTTATAAAAGTCAAGCAGTGGGAGGTCTGCAGTACATACATCACATAGGAGACACAGAGACTGCTGTATATACACACACACACACACATCATAAAGGAGACACCGAGACAGAGTGGTCCAAAGGTGGTCCAAAAGTAGGTGGACAGTATGTGTAATAGGGTTATGAAGGGGGAGATTTATCAAACATGGTGTAAAGTGAAACTGACTCAGTTGCCCTTAGCAACCAGATTCCACCTTTCATTTTCCAAAGAGTCAGAAGAATGAAAAGTGGAATCTGACTGGTTGCTAAGGGCAACTGAGTCAGTTTCACTTTACACCATGTTTGATAAATCTCCCCCTTCATAACCCTATTACACATACTGTCCACCTACTTTTGGACCACCCTGTATATACATACACACACACATCATATAGGAGACAGAGTCTGCTGTATATACATATAGTTACACAGGTTAAGAAAAAAAAAAACCTTGGGTACATCAAGCTTAACCTTTCTCCACCAGTTATACCTTCTCTATCACTAGTCTATTTATAAACCTGCAATGCCATTTGTTGTGATAAAACCATCCAGTCTTTTTTTTTTTTGTAATTTGTTCTAAGGTCTGCCATTACTACCCCTTGTGGTAGGGTATTCCACAGTCTGACTGCTCTAGCTGACAGAATCTCCTTCCCTCCACCCGAAATGAATGCCTCCTGGGCAAGGGAGGGATTAAAAGGGCCAACTATTGACAAAAGGGGCCGGTGGGCCCAAGCACTGAAGTCCACAGAGTTTCACCAGCCCTCGTCTAAATAAACTAACCTAAACAGGGCTTGGTTCACACAGTCTTCTGATCACTTTGGGATACATTAAATGCATACAAATCAAAAAACTATGCAGTAATAGATCGACCATCTTTTGTTTCATTATTTTTTAACCCTTTTGCTGCTGGGGACTGTGAAAACACAGCGTTTCTTCTTAATTATGCCAGACGTAAATTGTGTAGGCCCAGAATCATAAATTGTTGTCTGAAGTATTACCACTTCTTGTATGATGAATATTTACCTCTAATATTATCTCCTAGTTTATTTTCTGTTATCTTTGCAAAATAGTAATGCATGGCCACTGAACAATGAGGTTTGCGGACATGCTGATTACATACATTGTCCATGTGAGCCAGTTTGTTGGCATTCCAAACAGAGGAGGAAAAACTAGGCAAATAGATTACATAAACAATGCAGGTTGGCCTCATTCACATCTCTCTCTGACCTCTGGATACAGGTTAAAAGCCAGTTGTAAACTATATAAAGAGACCCTAGTCTTACACTCATCACCCTCCATCTTCTGCTCTTCCTGGCGTCGCTCCGGAAGAGAATTCAGAAGTAAGGCCATGTTCACACTATGCGGTTTTTACTGCGGAACCGCGGCGATTTTGCCGCTGCGGGTCCGCAGCTGTTTTCCATGCAGGGTACGGTACAATGTTACCCTATGGAAAACAGAAACCGCAGTGCACATGATGCGGAAAAACCCAAAAAAAACCGCGCAGAATTGCTGCGGAAAAAAAGAAGGACCATGTCACTTCTTTGTGCAGAATCGCAGCGATTCTGCACCCATAGAAGTGCATTGATCCGCTTACTTCCCACATGGGGCTGTGCCCACCATGCGGGAAGTAATGCGGATAATGTGCGGATGGTACCCGGGGTGGAGGAGAGGAGACTCTCCTCCAGGCCCCGGGAACCATATTTGTGTTAAAAAAAAAGAATAAAAATAAAAAATCATGTATACTCACCCTCGGAAGTCTCAGCGCTGCACGCGGCCGTCCGGTCTCAGGTTTGCTATGCGACCAGGACCTTCGGTGACGTCGCGGTCACATGACCGTGACGTCACCGAAGGTCCTGGTCGCACAGCATCTTTGGAACCGGATCGCCGCCTGCAGCGCCCAGGAGATCGGGACGTCAGAGGGTGAGTATACCATGATTTTATTATTTTTAACACTACTATTGATGCTGCATATTGCTGCATATGCAGCATCAATAGTAGGGGTAAATCCCGCAGCGGAACCCGCAGCGGAACCCGCAGGACAAACCACGATAAATCTGCAGGGATAACCGCAGCGGGTTTGCCCTGCAGATTTATCAAATCCGCTGCGGGAGAACCCGCAGAATAAAAAGCAACGTGTGAATGTGGCCGAACAGTCACAAACTTTCGGTGCAAGTCTATGAGACCCTTGTTCTGGCTCTCATAGAGTTAACTTGAGTACTGATCCCCGGACCACCCAGCAAACACTGGAGCGATCACTGTAGGTCATAACCTGCTGGAAAAGATCGGAGCAGCGCTGATTATAGAAGACAGCGCCTGGCAATTCTAGTAGATTGGGCAGGGAACTTACATTAGTGACACTCGTGCTGTAACTCATGTACCACTGTCCAGCAATTCGTATATAAGCCCCCAATTGCCCCTGCATGTCCAAAACAAACTTTTTATAATTTTCAAACTCTGTATGCTAATGCCTAGTATTTTCTACTGGACAACAGTGCAGGAAAAATAAAAATCTGCATTTTCAACAAAAGAGTTCCCAATTTAATTTCAGATGTTTGTGGGAACCTAGACCCTTGCATTACAAGATGCAGCCGTCTGTGTCAATAACGGCCTAGCTCAGACTTGTCCGGCTCACACCTGTAACAGATCATCTGTACGAAGAATTTCCTAAGGAACTAAATGGAGCAAAATTTGCAAGATCTGTTTATGTCCGGTGTCGCTGTAAATTGGAAAACCTGGAGGGGTGAAGATGTTCCTGGACCGAAAAAAGTTGGCAGCACAATATGGAGCCTACTTTCTGCATTTGCTTCTGTAACTTGCACAACTGTGGACTTCTTACGAATATCAGGCAGAGTACTTGCCACTTCAGGTTCAACTTTTATTTTATAAAAGTTTTTATGTTAATAAGTAAAATTCAACTATTACACAAGTGAGCTATTAAGACTAAAAACTATAACACCCTAAACATTGTAAGGATTACAAGGAGGCTGAAAAATGTATTATATTGTGAGGGTGACTTGTGAAAAGGCGTATCAGCGGTTCAGAGGTTAAAGTAAAGTGAGCTCACCTGCAGATCACAAGACAGTAAAGAGGCCCCCTTGGCCTTAGAAATGGTGGTCATAAGTTGGAAAGTCAGCAAGTCGTGGACGCACACATTGTTATCTGTGTGTGGAGGGGGGAGAAGGAAAAGAAGGTATTATTTAGAATCCATACATCAGCCAAGCACATGTGACCACAGCGTATATCACAACACAACTCACCAAGCAAACTCACAAGGATCTTGAACTGAGGAACAACATGAATCTGAAAGAAAAAAAAAAAAAGAAGACAATAAACACCAAGTCTTAAATTCATACAACACTTCTCTATGTGCCCTACCAGAGCCTATAGACATTAAGAGGGTGCGGTACCCTGCTTAGTCCGACCTCTCACAGTGGAGAGCCATGGCTTCAGCGCTAGAAGAATCAAAGCCATATAATAATATGTTACACCAGACCTGGGCAAACCACTGCCAACAGTCCATATCCAGCAAGAGGCCTGGAAGGAGTGGTCCATGGGGTGCACGCTGCAGTTGCCCTCCCCTCCTCCGTCCCGATTTCATCGGTATCTGTATTCTCAGCATGCAGATATCTATGAATACAATAGCGGAGGAGCAAGCAGTCGGCTCCGTCCTCCACCACTCACACCTGTGCGTTGGAGTGTCTCGGTAGTAGGCGCGATGACATCATTAGATCGCACATGCTGTAGAGCAACAGGGTGCAAAGCAAAGACAGGATCAGGGCGCCGGGAGAACAGGGGCAAGGTAAGTAGTGTTTGCTTTGTTACTCACTTGTAGAGCCATTTTAATTTGGTTATGTATTGTGGGGAATCATACTGCAAGGGTCATTGTTCTGTATAAAGGGATCTGCATGGTTGTCATCATTCTGTGCACAAGATCATACTTTTTGGAGGGCAGAGTGGGGGGCTGTAGGGGCATCATACTGTGTATGGGGGTTGTAGGATCCAGTATACTGGGTGGGGAGCTGTGGACCATAATACTCTGTGAGGGACAACAATATTTTTTTTTTCTTTTTTAGAGGAGTTGTTGATAATAGTACAAAGGCATGGCTCCTACAAAA
The DNA here is from genome assembly GCF_032444005.1 of Ranitomeya imitator. Taxonomy (NCBI): domain Eukaryota; kingdom Metazoa; phylum Chordata; class Amphibia; order Anura; family Dendrobatidae; genus Ranitomeya; species Ranitomeya imitator. The sequence goes on along the minus strand of NC_091282.1, from coordinate 694,151,225 downwards.
TATACAATCAGCAAAAATTGGGAACATAACCTGGTCGGACCACGCTCCTGTAACATGCCAAATTAAAGAGACGTACAATAATTTAACTTATTCTCCGTGGAGAATTAATAACTTCTTAATAGCCTCAGATAATATTAAATCCCAACTTAACGACCTTCTCCAGGAATTTTTTGATATCAATAGTACCCCTGACATATCCCCGACCACAGTGTGGTGCGCCCACAAGGCCTATATAAGAGGGCGGCTAATACAGATAGCAGCGCAACACAAAAAATGGAGAATGCGACAAATAGAAGAGCTCAATAAAAATATAGCAACATTGGAAAACATCCATAAACATAGCCCATCACCCACGGTATATAGAAAACTACAAAAGGCAAGATACGAACTATATCAGCTATTCCAATATAAATATGAGCATAATTTGAGGCGGAATAAAGTGAAATATTATTGGCAGGGGAATAAGGCGAGTAAAATACTTGCCAATAAGATTAAAGCGAGATTAACAAAGCAAAAAATAGCTCACATACAAGATGATCAAAAGAACAAAATATACAACCCTAAAGAAATTGCGAATACTTTCGCAAGATATTACTCCTCACTCTATAATCTCAAGACCGACAACCTTATCCCACAACCCAACGCTGAGCTAATTAATAATTTCCTGAATAGCATATCCCTACCCCAAATCCCAGAGGATAAAATTGATGGCAATAAATCAACCTATAAGCCAAAAAGAAATCCAACAAACCATTCAGGCAACAAAAAATAATAAATCCCCAGGACCGGATGGTATAACTAATGAATACTTGAAGTTATTCAACCAAATATTGTCCCCACATCTATTATTAGTCTTCCAAAATATATTTGAAACAGGCAAAATACGAGAAGAAATGTTACAAGCGACTATAGTCCCCCTCCCCAAGCCAGGAAAAACGCCCGATCATCCAAGTAATTTCAGGCCAATATCCCTACTAAATACTGACCTCAAGCTGTACTCAAAAATCTTAGCAAATAGACTCTCCGATGTGATCCCTTCCCTGGTGCACAGAGACCAGGTTGGATTTATCAAATCTAGACAGACATTGGACGGCACCAGACGAATGATTGACCTCATCCATGTGGCGGGGAGGGACCGGACGCCTTCTTTGCTCCTATCCCTGGACGCGGAGAAGGCGTTCGATCGGGTGCATTGGGGATACCTGTTTGAGGTTCTGGCCAGATTCGGATTTACGGGTAATAATAATAATTTTATTTATATAGCGCCAACATATTCCGCAGCGCTTTACAAATTATGTATTGCTAAAGCAATCACTCTGCTATATTCTCACCCATCAGCGTCGGTTTCTGTCTCTGGAATGATGTCGAACAGGTTTACTATTACTAACGGGACGAGACAGGGGTGTCCGCTATCACCCCTTATATTCGCTTTGGTGATTGAGCCTCTAGCGCAGAAAATTAGATCACACTCGATGATATCAGGAATTCAGGTGAATAAAACGGAACACAAAATAGGTTTATTTGCTGACGACATCATTCTAGCGTTAAACCCGACAGAATTATTACCGGCAGCAATGCAAGTAATCGATTCATATACTAAAATATCCTATTATAAGCTGAACATGTCTAAATGCCAGGTATTAAACCTAACCCCTCTCACAAAACACCCCAAAAGCTTTGAGAATAAGTACCCTTTTAAGTGGGAAAATGACCACATTGAGTATTTGGGTATTCGGCTGACACTCTCGGCAGATAAAATGCTATCACTGAATTATGAGTCTCTAAGGAAGAAAATCCAAACTGACATGTTACGTATGAAGAAACATGAACTATCATGGCTGGGCAGGTTTGCATCGGTGAAAATGTTCATTCTCCCACAAATACTGTATTTGTTCCGCAATCTCCCCGTCATATTCCCAATGAAAATATCAAAAGAGATTCAAGCAATGATTTTAAAATACATTTGGCAAGAGAGAAAACCCAGAGTCCAAGCGGACACGCTTTACATCCCTTTGAGTAAGGGTGGCCTGGGGTGCCCCTCAGTGGTCCGGTACTACAGGGCCGCATTATTCGAACAGTTACGATTCATGTGGAATAATGATGATGATCGGCACTGGATAGCAATTGAAAAACATTTGATGAGAACCTCCAATGTCTCAGCTTTTTACCATGCACATCAAACTAAAGTCCCTAATAGAAACCTAAAAATGTCCCCAACAATAGACGCGGCTCTGGAGCTATGGAGAGTGCTGACTAATAAATTAGGCCTTATACAAACCGCATTCCTCAAAGCTCCTATAGAGACACTGGAGCATTGTATCCCGGACCTCAAACTTAAAAATTGGAATTTACCCAAAACCACCTCAATTGGGAACTTGTATGAGGGGGAGGAATTAATTACTTTTACATCATTGAGAGATAAATACAATGTTCCTCAAAGGGATTTTTACAAATACTTGCAGATCCGGCATTTCCTAACTGAAAGGAAAAAACAGATGCCTGCACCGCCATCTAAACTTTACTCTATGCTGATGAACCCGACATCACAGATTAGGGCGCTGTCCACAAGCTACGACTGTATGTTGGAGAATACTCTGCCCTCTCTAACTACATACCTGCAAAAGTGGGAAAAAGACCTAAACTGCACATTCACACCGGATCAGTGGAGGGCAGCCTTCTTAATTATTGGAAGCCAATCTAAATGTACTAACCACATAGAAAACGCAAGGAAATTGTTATATCGGTGGTATTTCACTCCCAGTAGATTGTCAAGGATGTTCTGCAGTTCCCCAGACACGTGCTGGAGGTGTGGAGACCCCTGTGCAGACATGCTACATATATGGTGGAGTTGTGACAGAATTAGACGTCTGTGGGAAGCCGTAGATCATCTGATGTTCCAGATTTGTGGTATACCGGTGAATCTTAATGCACAGCAGGCGTTACTCGCTATTGATTTGGACTCGTTTCCCTATGAGTTCCATACAGTGATTGTACATATTATTGTAGCAACAAGACTCAAAATTGCTAGTTACTGGAAAAACTCCAGGTGCCCCTCACTGCCCGAGGTCGTATCACTGATCAACGAAAATTGCCTATCAGAAAAAATAATCGCTACATCTAATAATAATATAGCTCAATTTCAGAAAAAATGGAACAATTGGTTATCTTTCCGTTTAAATACCGTTCTTAAATAACTTTGCAGATTTGCATATAGAGAATGTGATTGGATAGTTATTGTAATGTCACCATTTCCCCTATCCTCTTCCCTTCCCTAATCCCCATAACGTTGTGTTAATTATTAAGAATTTAATGTCAATAAGATGTAATGCTCGACACAATTTGTAAATAAATAAAAATTTATGTTTCAAAAAAGATAATAGTACAAAGGCTGAATTTCAAGAGTAGATGGATTTACTATAGGAGCTGATCGCTGAGGTTTCCAGCTGTCACCTCAACAATCAGATTATTACCAGACGATGTCGAAAATCTATCAAAACTCTAAAAGATGCATCTTGTACCTGCTGAATTTTCTTAGCAAAGTTCTTATTGGATTTTTCTAGAGTTACTTCAAACTGGTTACAACCTAAAAAAAAAAAAAAAAAAAAAAAAGTAATTACATTCTGAAAAAATGTCACAAGAGAAGGAAAAAAGTTCTTAGGCTATATTCACACTTTGCGGATTTTGCTGTGGATCCGCAGCGGATTTGACCGCTGCGGATCTGCAGCAGTTTCCCATGAGTTTACAGTACAATGTAAACCTATGGGAAACAAAAAACACAGTGCACATGCTGCGGAAAAAAACGCGCAGAAATGCTGCGGTTTACATTCCGCAGCATGTCACTTCTTTTCTGCGGATTTTCACCTGCTCCAATAGGAAACTGCAGATGAAAATCCGCAGAAGAAACCGCAGTAAAAACCGCAATAAATCTGCAGTAAAAACCGCAACGGGTTTTCACTGCGGATTTTGGAATTCCACTGCGGAAAAATCCGCAGTGGAATCTGCAAAGTGTGCACATAGCCTAAAACATCATAATCACTTCCAAATCCACCCAACTTTGTAAGTTAGAAAAAGCAACAAGTACAATTTTTTTTCTGCCAATTTATATCCCTAACTTCGTGTGATTCTTTACACACACCCAATAAATAATGCTCCTACAGAATCCCACTAGCATCCATACACAGTACCAAACTCCTTTTGTGGCTCCCACCACACACACACACACACACACACACACTATGATGCCTCCACAGTCGTCCTGCCCACCCACACAGGCAGTATGATGCCTCCACAGTCGTCCTGCCCACCCACACAGGCAGTATGATGCCTCCACAGTCGTCCTGCCCACCCACACAGGCAGTATGATGCCTCCACAGTCGTCCTGCCCACCCACACAGGCAGTATGATGCCTCCACAGTCGTCCTGCCCACCCACACAGGCAGTATGATGCCTCCACAGTCGTCCTGCCCACCCACACAGGCAGTATGATGCCTCCACAGTCGTCCTGCCCATCCACACAGGCAGTATGATGCCTCCACAGTCGTCCTGCCCATCCACACAGGCAGTATGATGCCTCCACAGTCGTCCTGCCCACCCACACAGGCAGTATGATGCCTCCACAGTCGTCCTGCCCACCCACACAGGCAGTATGATGCCTCCACAGTCGTCCTGCCCACCCACACAGGCAGTATGATGCCTCCACAGTCGTCCTGCCCACCCACACAGGCAGTATGATGCCTCCACAGTCGTCCTGCCCACCCACACAGGCAGTATGATGCCTCCACAGTCGTCCTGCCCACCAACACACGCAGTATGACGCCTCCAGCCGTCCTGCCCACCCACACACGCAGTATGATGCCTCCAGTCATCCTGTGCACCCACCCACCCAGTAGGATGCCTCCAGTGTCGTTCTTCCCACCCACACATGCAGTATGATGTTGATGTTGAAGTCACCCCACAAATACCTGGAATATAATGCACCTCCCACCCCACACAGTTTGATGCCAACAGTCACCACCCACATAAGCAATATGATGCTCCGGCTGTCACTTACACATGCAGTATAATGGGCTTATCATCATACACAATATGAAGCCCCATAAGTCAAACTCCCCCAGATACACAAAAAGAAGCATGATGCTCCCAGACCTCCCATCTTCCCCCTACACCTTATGATGCACTCTCTTCCCCACAGCATATTAGCTTCAAGTATAAATTCCCCACAGTGGCTCACACAAGCATCCCACTTGCACGCGTGTCCTTTCAAATTCCTGCTTCTCTGCTGCAAAAAGTCAAATGACCAAAAGGTCTATGCAGCTCCATCTGTCTCTACCCAGATGGAATGGTGAAGAGGTGATCTGATGGTTCCCTACTCCACCATACTGTTCAACTGTATCGGTGTATTGAAGATAGATACACATTAGTGATAAGTGAACGTGCTGGGATAAGGTGTTATCTGAGCATGCCCGGGTGCTAATCGAGTGTCCTCGGCGTTGTAGTGAAATATGTATAGTTTAATATGTGTAACCAGCAGTAATTTAACATCTGTTTTGATGGCTGCAGGTCTCATCAAGGTATTAATATGTATTATCCTGAGAAAGCAGTCTCCTGTCTTCACTCTCGCCAGGGGGCTTCCTAAGAACCAGGGAGGAGAGGAAGCGCTTCACACCTTCAGCTCTTTTGAAGAGAGATGTCAATTACAGCCTGACACTATCTATCCATGAGAACCTTTAGGCAAAGAGTGTTCAGAGGAAAATAATATATTAATTGGGGGAGTGGGCGTGGCCCAATCAAAAACAAGCAATTATAATATTAACATGAGAGGCTGGTCTAGAAGTTTGACCTCCAGAGTAACTCTATAAATTAGGCTTGTATACGTACACAGTTGTTCACAGATTGAGGGGCAGCCTAGCTGATGTGATCCAGTCTATATTCACCTCCTCTCAGGGAGCAGAAGCAGACTACAAGTTAGCTATTTTTGTAAGTTTTCTCCTGTTTATTTTATAACCGTTTTGCATATCTGTATGTCTTTTCATTACCATATTTAGTATTTTTTATTTGTAAGCACTGTACCTTTTGTATTAAAGCATAAAAGTTTAATAAGTTGAACCTTGTATGTTCTAAAGAATCCATATCCTAAGGTGTGTGAGCCTTATGATTGGCAGGCAGTAGTAGCAATATTTCCGGGACTCATTGCCCATGCGTTCGGTGAGTGGTGGCAGCGTGTATGAGCGGGTGTGTGATTTATGATCCCATTACAGCATAGGACAGAGGTTGAATGCTGGACAGAAAAGGGAGACAGATTAACCCTTGCAGGCGCAACCCCAAGTTGCGTGCTCAGAGCGGGTACTTGACAAAATTGTGGCAGCACAGAGGGATTTGTGACAGGCATGCTCGAAAAACATGTTCAAGTCTCAGCGGCTGCATGTTTCGCAGCTGTTTGACAGCGACAATATATGAAGGATTACGTGTTTGTTAGGCAATCTATGCATGTGTTGCGCCTGTTGGAACAGCCATAGTGTTTGAGCACGCCTAAGACACTTGGTCAGCACCCGAGCATGCTCAGATAACACTTAATCCCAGCACATTAGCTCATCACTAAGGCTACTTTCACACTAGCGTCGGCCCGACGTACCGACGCATCCTGTGACAACGCAGCACAGCGGGGGCAGCGGATGTAGTTTTACCAATGCATCCGCTGCCCCATTGTGAGTTGAGGGGAGAGGGGGCGGAGTTCCGGCCGCACATGCGCGGTCGGAAATGGCCGACACGACGCACAAAAAAACATTGCAAGCAACGTTTTTTGTTCCGACGGTCCACCACAACACGATGCAACCATCGCACGACGGTTGCGACGTGTGGCAATGCGTCACTAATGTTAGTCTATGGGGAAAAAAACGCATCCTGCAGACAACTTTGCAGGATGCGTTTTTTCTCCAAAACGACGCATAGCGACGTGCGTCGTACGACCCTAGTGTGAATGTAGCCTTATACACATATACAGTTAAAGAAGGGTTATATCCTAGGACAGTAGGTGATATACCGGCATCTGAGCTTTTTATCTATAAACTTTCCTGACCTTGCAGGTGACTGCGAAATTAATGTTTTTCAGCAGTTCCTAGTAATGTGCCTGCAGATAAGCAAGGTTAACCATTCATCCCTCAGATGCAGCCAGTATAGAAAGGTAGGAGACAAAAAAAGCGCAAATATGGTCTTATCCCCAGGTTTGTTTCCAATCAATTATGAGAGAACTGCTCACCTGGTGGTACACAGTAAAGGCGTATAGTTGTCAGCTGCTGCAGATCCACAGGTCGGCGCTGCGACCTCTCAGAACCGTTATAATAGATGAATGTGGATAAAATCCGCGCTGCTGCAACAAATGATGGCTTCTTCAGGAAGTTTCCACAGAAAGATATGTCTATGTGTCATATCTTTCTGTGGAAACTTCCTGAAGAAGAAGCCATGAGCTTTAAAACACGTTGAATAAACCACCCGAACATCTTATAACTATATCTGGATCCATCATTTGTTGCAGCAGCACGGATTTTATCCACATGCATCTATTATAATGGTTCAGATGCAGCCAGAGGAGAAATAACACCAGGTAACTTAATTAAATGTTAATATAAAGAAAGACTCAAAAGCAGGGGTGTCAAACTGCATTCCTCGAGGGCTGCAAACAGGTCATGTTTTCAGGATTTCCTTGTACTGCACAGGTGATAATTTAATCTCTTAGACAAATAATGAGTTGGTGATTAAATTATCACCTGTGTAGTACAAGGAAATCCTGAAAACATGACCTGGTTGCAGCCCTCGAGGAATGCAGTTTGACACCCCTGCTCAAAAGCACCCCACAAACTCAGACAACAGTCAGCGAAACAAGAGCCTGAAAAATATTTTTTCTGCAAGGATAAACAAAGACTTCAGGAAGAGTCAGACGGCCATAATACTTAGATGAGGATCACAGCACAATGCTCAGACGGGCCAACGACTCCGACCAGAATATGACAGCATGTACTTCTATGCAGCTGTAAGGGTATGTTTCCACGTTCAGGAAACGCTGCGTGTTTGACGCTGCATAGAGACGCAGCGTCAAACACGAAGCGTCCAGATGTTACAGCATAGTGGAGGGGATTTAATGACATCCCGTCTCCACTATGCGTGGTAACACGCACGCGGCGGCCCTGCGGCTCCGGACATGCGGCGCATCTTTTAAGATCGCAGCATGTCCGTATACCTTGCGGCGACGCTGCGGCGCCGCAAGGTATAACACAGGGCTTTATGGTGGGGTGCGATGATATCGGATGTGTGCTATGAACACATCCGGCATCATCGCGTCCCAGAAGGGGGCGAAGCTTAGCGCAGAGCGGGTTTGCCGCTCCGACGAAACCGCCGGCCATCCTGATCGTGGACACATACCCTTAGGGTATGTGCACACGTCAGGATTTCTTGCAGAAATTTTCCCGACAAAAACCGGACATTTCTGCCAGAAATTTGCATGCGTTTTTCACGCGTTTTTGGTGCCTTTTTTATGCGTTTTTCCCAAATGCATAGAATTGCAGGAAAAAACGCAGAAATCATGAACATGCTCATTTTTCACCATGATGCGTTTTTTTCGCGGAAAAAAACGCATCCATGTGCACAAAACATGCAGAATGCATTCTAAATGATAGAATGCATAATGTATGCGTTTTTAATGAGTTTATAGTGTTTTTAGCGCGAAAAAACCTGAACGTGTGCACATAGCCTTATGCTCAGGTTGGGAGAGCCGCTGGCCTGTCGGTGTGTTGCTTGCAATCCCCGTCTGAGTTCATTGGCCGTCTGATTTTGTCCCATAGGGTATGACATGACTTTGGGTCCGAAACCATGTGACAAGGCTCATTAAAGGGAACCTGAAAGCTGATAGATGCTGCCTGACGTTAGTGTGCCTTGCTCTGTTCCTGGCGACTTTTAAAGTATTTTTTTTTGTCTGAAACACCGCAGCGTCAATCTTTACCCCTTAGACCCGCTGTCATAGGCCTCTCACCCAGCCAAATAGAATATTCAAGACAACACAATGCAGTTATAAGACACCAAGGCAAGACGGTGCAGGGAAGGAAGGCAAATCAAATATCCATCAGCTTGGGAGAAAGTGAGCCACACCAGAGGTGTATGAGGTTTATCGTTACTCTGGGATACATCATCTGTATGGTGGAAACAATGAATGATAGCAATGCCACATCTTTAGGACTAATAAGATTTTAATACCCCACAAAGATCTGTCATCCAACTTCTGCAATGTGAACATACAATTGTTTGGACCCTCAAAAGTATAACAGCCCCATCAGGTCGAAGGGATCCAAATTTGACCAAATATCAGATTCTGTACAATATTTAATGGGTAAATTATTTGCTCTCAGATGTTTATTTTTTTTTTTTAACAGTTTTTTTTAGGTCAATACGTGCATCTCTCTGCGATTCTGTCGGTGCAGTAGATAAAGGCGCCTTAACATTATGCGGGAATTAAACTTGACTTGACTTGTAACGGTCTTTGGAAAGTCCGCAGTAGATTTTCAATTCACAGTGCGTTAATATACGGAATGATACACAGTACAAAGATAGATCACCACACTTCCCCGACCACAGATTCTTATTTACCGAATGCCAGTCTTCTAGTGATCACCAACCAAACTGGTTCCAGCAAATAATAGAAAAGGCAGTGTGTTTATTGAGGTCTTATTAATGTGATTCAGACATGAGGCAGCGATTTTATGCGTAGTCTCTATTACATGGTCACGTATGGTGCATATTTTCACCCTTTGTAATGCTTATGGTAAAATCAGCTACAAAGCTGTCACTAGATCTACAACAAAAATGCACAATTTGATGTTTTTGAGGTTCCAGGAAGTCACCAGCGCATCAGTCCCGAGAGGACATCCCTAAAGTAAAATTGCACCACTTTACTATGGACAGATTCTGTACAGATGACTCACCTTGCTCTTTCTTGACCCTGTACAGTAGCAAATGTCCCTGTTTGGTGCCAACGAGAAGACAGTCCTCTGAAAAATGAGCAAGATATTGTTACCATTCATTTAGGAACATGTACTGATACAGACAAACACAGGAGAATCGGTCCAGGTTTTTGCTACCCCATCTGAGAGCAACATGATGTAGGTGCAGAGACCCTGATTCTAGCGACGTGTCACTTTCTGGTTTGCTCACTGTCGCTTTGATAAAAATCACTGATTTATCTTCTGCAGATCTTGAAGTTCTCTGAATGCAGAGTCCTGTATGACCCCATCCACACACCACTGATTGGTAGCTTCCTACGTACACTGTGCATAGGCAGAAATCTGCCAATGAGTGGTGAGCGCAGGATTAGACCACTGGGTCATTCCATGGTAGCTTACAACACAATATAGTAACTTACGTTACAAAGATGATGGTAACTTACCTTACAATAAGTTTAATCCAATGGATGGTAACATATTGTAACGCAAGTTACCATCAGCTTAGTAACGAAAGTTACTATACTGTGCGGTAAGGTAAGTTATCTATATTTCTTGTAATAAAAACTGTTGCTTTTAACTTGAGAGGTTAAAATACATTTTTTAAATTGCTGGGACTATGGTGTTTTAATACAATAAAAATAATGCTTCTCCCCTGTTTACCAGAACAGAAAATTTGGCAGACTCATGAAAGACAATTGCCTTTCCTTTTTCTGTAACGTAAGTTACCAAGCAATAACACTGTATTTTGTATGTAATTTTATTTTTGAAAAATCAAACTGTGTTGAAATCTATTGAGAATAGTTTAATGTACAGTATAGATTCACTCCTTTTTGAGCCTGCCTTCAAAGAACAGTCTGTAGCTAGTTTTTGGCTTGTGAATGTAAGGTAAGTTACAATGGAATGACCCCTCTAGTGATAATCTGATGCTGATAAAAACAGTCTTGTTATCAAAACTGCAGCAAGCAGCCCAGTAAGTGACATCACTGGAATCAGGGCCTCTGCCCCTACATCATGCCACTCTCAGATCAGGTAGGAAAACCCTGGCAATAGGGTAACAACTAGGCAATTTGACTAAACACCAGGAAAAAAGTGCTGTTTTTATAGTCAGCAGCAGCACAGAAATAATAAGTAGTTATAATGTTTCTGCTGCACATTACCTGTGGTCAAATATCGGCGGCAGGCAGAGGAGCGCTGGGTTAATGACTACAGCAGCCTCCTACCAGCACAGTATTCATTCTGCTGCTTGCAAGGCTACATTCACACATACGTTTTCTCTCGTGTCAACCGTTTCACATCTGATTTTTTTTTTCTGTTCCAATTTTAAAAACTTAAACTGTTTGAACTTTTTTTTTTTTTCTTTTTTTTTTTAAACATTAACTCTTTGTAATGGATCAGTTAAAAATGGAAATAAAGCATGGATAAACTCGGGAGTACAAAGCCTGGCTTCAGTACCTCATCTGTTTTATATGGATCCCTACAGACTAACGGCAGAGACTGGTCAGAAAAACAGAAGAGAACAGGACGTGCCAAGAACAGCAGGGAGCGGAGCAAGGTTAACAATGGTTGTGCGCTTGATTCAAAGAAACTCGAAAAAAATACATGGATGTGCAAAGCGGTACTGTGAATGCAGCTTTAAGCCTTGCGCAAACACTCACCCTTGGCTGTCAGACCCCCCCATTACCAGTGCTCACCCCTGGCTGTCAGACCCCGCATTAACAGCGCTTACTCCTGGCTGTCAGACCCCGCATTAACAGCGCTCACCCCTGGCTGTCAGACCGCCATTGCAAACATTCTCCTGGGGCTCTCAGACCCCCCTCCCCCTCCATTACCAGCGCTCACTCCTGGCTGTCAGACCAGTATTGCCAGCGCTCACCCCTGGCTATCAGACCCCCCCATTACCAGTGCTCACTCCTGGCTGTCAGACCCCGCATTACCAGCGCTCACCCCTGGCTGTCAGACCGCCATTGCAAACATTCTCCTGGGGCTCTCAGACCCCCCTCCCCCTCCATTACCAGCGCTCACTCCTGGCTGTCAGACCCGTATTGCCAGCGCTCACCCCTGGCTGTCAGACCCCCCCATTAACAGCCCTCACTCCTGGCTATCAGACCCCCCCATTACCAGCGCTCACCCCTGGCTGTCACCCCCCCACTACTAGCGCTCACCCGTCAGACCCTTATTGCCAGCGCTCACCCCTGGCTCTCAGACCCCCATTACCAGCGCTCACTCCAGGCTGTCAGACCCCCAATTACCAGCCCTCACCCCTGGCTGTCAGACCTCCCATTGCCAGCATTCTCCTGGGGCTCTCAGGCCCCCCATTACCAGTGCTCACTCCTGGCTGTCAGACCCCTATTGCCAGCGCTCACTCCTGGCTGTCAGATCCCCAATACCAGTGCTCACTCCTGGCTGTCAGATCCCCAATGCCAGAGCTCACCCCTGGCTGTCAGATCCCCAATTGCCAGACCCATCGCCAGCGCTCATCTCTGGCTGTCAGACCCCCATTGCTAGCGCTCTCCCGGGGCCATCAGTCCTCCCCATTGCCAGCACTTACAGTGCCTTGCAAAATTATTTGGCCCCTGGAACTTTTCAACCTTTTCCCACATATCATGCTTCAAACAAAGATACCAAATGTAATTTTTGGTGAAGAATCAACAACAAGTGGAACACAATTGTGCAGTTGAACGAAATTTATTGGTTATTTTAAATTTTTGTGGAAATTCAAAAACTGAAAAGTGGTGCGTGCAATATTATTCGGCCCCTGTAACTTAATACTTTGTTGCGCCACCTTTTGCTGCGATTACAGCTGCAAATCGCTTTGGGTATGTCTCTATCAGTTTTGTACATAGGGAGACTGAAATTCTTGCCCATTCTTCCTTGGCAAACAGCTCAAGCTCAGTGAGGTTTGATGGAGATAGTTTGTGAACAGCAGTTTTCAGCGCTTTCCACAGATTCTCTATTGCATTGAGGTCTGGACTTTGACTTGGCCATTCTAACACCTGGATACGTTTATTTGTGAACTATTCCATTGTAGATTTTGCTTTATGTTTGGTTGGAAGACGTCACTGTTTTGTTGGAAGACGAATCTCAGTCCCAGCCTCAGGTCTTTCGCAGACTCCAACAGGTTTTCTTCAAGAATGGTCCTGTATTTGGCTCCATCCATCTTCCCATCAATTTTATCCATCTTCCCTGTCCCTACTAAAGGAAAGCAGGCCCAAACCATGATGCTGCCACCACCACCATGTTTGACAGTGGGGATGGTGTGTTCAGGGTGATGAGCTGTGTTGCCTTTACGCCAAACATATCGTTTAGCAATGTTGCCAAAAAGTTCGATTTTGGTTTCCTCTGACCAGAGCACCTTCTTCCACATGTTTGGTGTGTCTCCCAGGTGGCTCGTTGCAAGCTTTCAACCACACTTTTTATGGATATCTTTGGGAAATGGCTTTCTTCTTGCCACTCTTCCATAAAGGCCAGATTTGTGCAGTGTACGACTGATTGTTGTCCTATGGACAGACTGTCCCACCTCAGCTGTAGATCTCTGCAATTCATCCAGAGTGATCATGAGCCTCTTGGATGCATCTCTGATCAATCTTGTTTGAGATGAAAGTTTAGAGGAACGGCCGGGCCTTGGTAGATTGCAGTGGTATGATACTCCGAACATTAAAATATGTTTGCTTGCACAGTGCTCCTTGGGATGTTTAAAGTTTTGGAAATCATTTTGTATCCAAATCCGGCTTTAAACTTCTCCCCAACAGTATCACGGACCTGCCTGTTGTGTTCCTTGGTCTTCATGATGCTCTCTGTGCTTCAAACAGAACCTTGAGACTATCACAGAGCAGGTGCATTTATACGGAGACTTGATTACACACAGGTGGATTACCGTATATACTCGAGTATAAGCCGAGATTTTCAGCCCACTTTTTTGAGCTGAAAGTCCCCCTCTCGGCTTATACTCGAGTCATACCCAGGGGGAGCGGGAGCTGTCTAATTATACTCACCTACTCCTGGTGCAGTCCCTGCAGGTCCCTGGCAGCTTCTTCCTGTACTGAGCGGTCACATGGTACCGCTCATTACAGCAATGAATATGCGGCTCCACCTCCCTTAGGGGTGGAGCCGCATATTCATTACTGTAATGAGCGGTAACAGTGACCGCTCAGTACAGGATGAAGCTGCAGCGTCGGGGAAGCAGGGACTGCACAGCGCCAGGAGCAGGTGAGTATAACGGGGAGGGGAGTGCAGCGCTGCGCGATATTCACCTGCTCCTCGTTCCGGCATCACTCCGTCTTCTGCAGTGATGCTCAGGTCAGAGGGTGCGGTGACGTGGTTAGTGCGTGTCCTCAGCCTGAACGTCAGTGCTGAAGATGGAGCGGCGCCGGAACGAGGAGCAGGTGAATATTGAAAGTGCCGGGGGCCTGAAAGACGGAGAGGTGAGTATGTAATTTATTTTTGGGGCAAGTGTCTGTATGGAGAATCTATGGGGCCATAACATTTGTGCAGCATTATATGGGGCAAACATCTGTATGGAGCATCTTATAGGGCCATAATCAAGGTATGTGCAGCACTATATGGGGCAAATATCTTTATGGAGCATATTAGGGTACGTTCAGACTAGCGTTGTGCTAGTGTGCGTCGGCGCCGCGTCGGGCGACGCAGCGGCGACGCACGCGTCATGCGCCCCTATGTTTAACATGGGGGACGCATGCGTTTTTGCTTGTTGCGTTTTGCGACAAATGCGTCTTTTTTGCCGCAAGCGTCGGACCAAGAAAACGCAACAAGTTGCATTTTTCTTGCGTCCGATTTTCGGCAAAAAACGACGCACGCGTCGCAAAACACAGGGTTTTTGCGTGCGTTTTGCCGCGTTTTTCGGTGCGTTGTGCGTCGCCGACGCAGCGGCGCACAACGCTAGTCTGAACGTAGCCTTATGGGGCCATAATCAGCATTTGTGCAGCATTATATTGGGCAAATACGTCTATGGAGCATCTTATGGGGTCATTATTAACCTTTATGCAGGATTATATGGGCCATTTTTTTTTAATATGGAGCATCTTATGGGGCCATCATAAACTTTATGGAGCATTATATGGGGCTCCTGATTCAATATGGATATTCAGAAACACAACCTACTGATGTCTCAATTAATTTTACTTTTATTGGTATCTATTTGGTATCTCTTTTTATTTTTGAAATTTACCGGTAGCTGCTGCATTTCCCACCCTAGGCTTATACTCTAGTCATTAAATTTTCCCAATTTTTTTGTTGCAAAATTAGGGGGGTCGGCTTATACTCGGGTCGGCTTATACTCGAGTATATATGGTATATTTATCATCATTAGGCATTTAGGACAACATTGGATCATTCAGAGATCCACAGTGAACTTCTGGAATGAGTTTGCTGCACTGAAAGTAAAGGGGCCGAATAATATTGCACACCCCACTTTTCAGTTTTTGAATTTCCACAAACATGTAAAATAACCAATAAATTTCGTTCAACTTCACAATGGTGTTCCACTTGTTGTTGATTCTTCACCAAAAATTTACAATTGGTATCTTTATGTTTAAATCAGGATATGTGGGAAAAGGTTGAAAAATTCCAGGGGGACAAATGCTTTCGCAAGGCGCTGTTTATCAGGTTGTCAGACCCCCATTGCCAGCCCGTATCTCAGCTTGTCAGACCTCCATTGCCAGCCCTTATCTCAGGTCGTCAGCCCCCATTGCCAGCACATATCTCAGGTCAGACCCCCATTGCCAGCCCTTATCTCGGGTCGTCAGACCCCCATTGCCAGCCCTTATCTCGGGTCGTCAGACCCCCATTGCCAGCCCTTATCTCGAGTCGTCAGACCCCCATTGCCAGCACATATCTCAGGTCAGACCGCCATTGCCAGCCCTTATCTCGGGTCGTCAGACCCCCATTGCCAGCCCTTATCTCGTGTCGTCAGACCCCCATTGCCAGCACATATCTCAGGTCGTCAGACCCCCATTGCCAGCACATATCTCAGGTCGTCAGACCCCCATTGCCAGCCCTTATCTCAGGTCGTCAGACCCCCATTGCCAGCACATATCTTGGGTCAGACCCCCATTGCCAGCCCTTATCTCGGGTCGTCAGACCCCCCATTGCCAGCACATATCTCAGGTCGTCAGACCCCCCATTGCCAGCACATATCTCAGGCCGTCAGACCCCCATTGCCAGCACATATCTCAGGTCGTCAGACCCCCATTGCCAGCACATATCTCAGGTCGTCAGACCCCCATTGCCAGCACATATCTCAGGTCGTCAGACCCCCATTGCCAGCACATATCTCAGGTCGTCAGACCACCCATTGCCAGCACATATCTCAGGTCGTCAGACCACCCATTGCCAGCACATATCTCAGGTCGTCAGACCCCCATTGCCAGCCCTTATCTCAGGTCGTCAGACCCCCATTGCCAGCCCTTATCTCAGGTCGTCAGACCACCATTGCCAGCCCTTATCTCAGGTCGTCAGACCACCCATTGCCAGCACTTTTCTCAGGTCGTCAGACCACCCATTGCCAGCCCTTATCTCAGGTCGTCAGACCCCCATTGCCAGCACATATCTCAGGTCGTCAGACCCCCATTGCCAGCACATATCTCAGGTCGTCAGACCCCCATTGCCAGCACATATCTCAGGTCGTCAGACCCCCATTGCCAGCCCTTATCTCAGGTCGTCAGACCCCCATTGCCAGCACATATCTCAGGTCGTCAGACCCCCATTGCCAGCCCTTATCTCAGGTCGTCAGACCCCCATTGCCAGCACATATCTCAGGTCGTCAGACCCCCATTGCCAGCACATATCTTGGGTCAGACCCCCATTGCCAGCCCTTATCTCGGGTCGTCAGACCCCCCATTGCCAGCACATATCTCAGGTCGTCAGACCCCCCATTGCCAGCACATATCTCAGGTCGTCAGACCCCCATTGCCAGCACATATCTCAGGTCGTCAGACCCCCATTGCCAGCACATATCTCAGGTCGTCAGACCCCCATTGCCAGCACATATCTCAGGTCGTCAGACCACCCATTGCCAGCACATATCTCAGGTCGTCAGACCACCCATTGCCAGCCCTTATCTCAGGTCGTCAGACCACCATTGCCAGCCCTTATCTCAGGTCGTCAGACCCCCATTGCCAGCCCTTATCTCAGGTCGTCAGACCACCATTGCCAGCCCTTATCTCAGGTCGTCAGACCACCCATTGCCAGCACTTTTCTCAGGTCGTCAGACCCCCATTGCCAGCACATATCTCAGGTCGTCAGACCCCCATTGCCAGCACATATCTCAGGTCGTCAGACCCCCATTGCCAGCACATATCTCAGGTCGTCAGACCCCCATTGCCAGCCCTTATCTCAGGTCGTCAGACCATCATTGCCAGCCCTTATCTCAGGTCGTCAGACCCCCATTGCCAGCCCTTA
The DNA here is from genome assembly GCF_032444005.1 of Ranitomeya imitator. Classification (NCBI taxonomy): domain Eukaryota; kingdom Metazoa; phylum Chordata; class Amphibia; order Anura; family Dendrobatidae; genus Ranitomeya; species Ranitomeya imitator. The sequence continues at coordinate 694,133,823 of NC_091282.1, read as the reverse complement.
TCTCAGGTCGTCAGACCACCCATTGCCAGCACTTTTCTCAGGTCGTCAGACCCCCATTGCCAGCACATATATCAGGTCGTCAGACCCCCATTGCCAGCACATATCTCAGGTCGTCAGACCCCCATTGCCAGCCCTTATCTCAGGTCGTCAGACCCCCATTGCCAGCACTTTTCTCAGGTCGTCAGACCCCCATTGCCAGCACATATCTCAGGTCGTCAGACCCCCATTGCCAGCCCTTATCTCAGGTCGTCAGACCCCCATTGCCAGCCCTTATCTCAGGTCGTCAGACCCCCATTGCCAGCCCTTATCTCAGGTCGTCAGACCCCCATTGCCAGCCCTTATCTCAGGTCGTCAGACCCCCATTGCCAGCACATATCTCAGGTCGTCAGACCCCCATTGCCAGCACTTTTCTCAGGTCGTCAGACCCCCATTGCCAGCACATATCTCAGGTCGTCAGACCCCCATTGCCAGCACATATCTCAGGTCGTCAGACCCCCATTGCCAGCACTTTTCTCAGGTTGTCAGACCCCCATTGCCAGCACATATCTCAGGTCGTCAGACCCCCATTGCCAGCACTTTTCTCAGGTCGTCAGACCCCCATTGCCAGCACATATCTCAGGTCGTCAGACCCCCATTGCCAGCACTTTTCTCAGGTCGTCAGACCCCCATTGCCAGCACATATCTCAGGTCGTCAGACCCCCATTGCCAGCCCTTATCTCAGGTCGTCAGACCCCCATTGCCAGCCCTTATCTCAGGTCGTCAGACCCCCATTGCCAGCCCTTATCTCAGGTCGTCAGACCCCCATTGCCAGCACTTACCCCAGGCTGCCACACACTCTATCTGCAGAGGCAGTTTCTCCAAGATCAACACCTGTTCAAACGCGTCATGCATGGCTGCAGCGGCCTGATACACCCGCCAGACTGCGGCCTCTCCGGCAACGTAGAGCGACACTAATGGCAGAGAAACCGTCCACAGCCCGGCGAGAAGGCCCGTCCGGTGCGGAGGCTGCTGACTGCCGGCACTTCCTGGTATTAGGCCACGCCCCGTGCCGAAAGCCTCAGTATAGAAGGCCGCGCCCCCACCACGTGATGTAACAACAGCGCAGCGTGTGCAGTAGCCTCACAACAGACTGCACTGAGCGGCTCCGGGGGACGTCCGGCAACAGCGGCCTCACAGCGTACAGTTCTCCGTGCAGGGACGTTCGTTCACAGCGGCTTCACAGAGCGGCTCCCTGCAGGGACGTCCGTCCACAGCGGCCCCACAGCATAGCGTGGCTCCCTGCAGGGACGTCCGTCCACATCGGCTTCACAGAGCGGCTCCCTGCAGGGACGTCCGTCCACAGCGGCCTCACAGCATAGAGCGGCTCCGTGCAGGGACGTCCGTCCACAGCGGCCTCACAGCATAGAGCGGCTCCGTGCAGGGACGTCCGTCCACAGCGGCCTCACAGCATAGAGCGGCTCCGTGCAGGGACGTCCGTCCACAGCGGCCTCATAGCATAGAGCGGCTCCGTGCAGGGACGTCCGTCCACAGCGGCCCCACAGCATAGAGCGGCTCTCTGCAGGGACGTCCGTCCACAGCGGCCTCATAGCATAGAGCGGCTCCGTGCAGGGACGTCCGTCCACAGCGGCCTCATAGCATAGAGCGGCTCTGTGCAGGGACGTCCGTCCACAGCGGCCTCACAGCATAGAGCGGCTCTCTGCAGGGACGTCCGTCCACAGCGGCCTCATAGCATAGAGCGGCTCTGTGCAGGGACGTCCGTCCACAGCGGCCCCACAGCATAGAGCGGCTCTCTGCAGGGACGTCCGTCCACAGCGGCCTCATAGCATAGAGCGGCTCCGTGCAGGGACGTCCGTCCACAGCGGCCTCATAGCATAGAGCGGCTCCGTGCAGGGACGTCCGTCCACAGCGGCCTCATAGCATAGAGCGGCTCTCTGCAGGGACGTCCGTCCACAGCGGCCTCACAGCATAGAGCGGCTCTGTGCAGGGACGTCCGTCCACAGCGGCCTCACAGCATAGAGCGGCTCTCTGCAGGGACGTCCGTCCACAGCGGCCTCATAGCATAGAGCGGCTCTGTGCAGGGACGTCCGTCCACAGCGGCCCCACAGCATAGAGCAGCTCTCTGCAGGGACGTCCGTCCACAGCGGCCCGCAGATCCGGGGCCCCACTGTTGTGCTTCTACTGATCGGGCCCCATCATGCACTAAAATACTGTGCACTGCGGCGCACACGTCGGCGCTGGGGCCCGGGAGCCTTCTTGGAGCTGTGTACGGCCGTCTCACCTAGTCGGCTGCACAGCTCCTGCTCGGCTGTAGCTAGAATGCAGGGCTGCCACTAGGAATTTCAGGGCCCCATACTGGCAAAATTTTCAGGGCCCCCTTAAGACTCCGCCCAGGCTCCACCCCTCGAACTGTCCATAGCCCCACCGCTGTCTCTTGGCAAAACTCCACTTCTCATAAATCACACATTAACAGTTCCCATCACCAGATCAAACACTTAGCCAGCAGCTTTTGTTTTGGCCAAAAGGTTTTTTTTTAATCTGAGATGACAACAAGGTAGACTCTTTTGGCCGGGCCCTACTCTACTCTAACCTATTAAACATTTGTTAAAATATGCAATACAATTTAGATGTATTTTTATTTTTCAATTTTTCAAATGACCAATAATACCACATACAAGGGACAAATACCACAACACCATGACCAGACACCATATTATCACCACATAGTGACCTATAATACTATCTACAAGGAACAAATACCGCCACACCATGTGCAGACCACATATTACCACCACAGTGACTGAACAATACCACATACAAGGGACAAATACCACCGCAGCATGTCCAGACCACATACAGTTAGGGCCAGAAATATTTGGACAGTGACACAATTTTCGCGAGTTGGGCTCTGCATGCCACCACATTGGATTTGAAATGAAACCTCTACAACAGAATTCAAGTGCTGATTGTAACGTTTAATTTGAAGGGTTGAACAAAAATATCTGATAGAAAATGTAGGAATTGTACACATTTCTTTACAAACACTCCACATTTTAGGAGGTCAAAAGTAATTGGACAAATAAACATAACCCAAACAAAATATTTTTATTTTCAATATTTTGTTGCAAATCCTTTGGAGGCAATCACTGCCTTAAGTCTGGAACCCATGGACATCACCAAACGCTGGGTTTCCTCCTTCTTAATGCTTTGCCAGGCCTTTACAGCCGCAGCCTTCAGGTCTTGCTTGTTTGTGGGTCTTTCCGTCTTAAGTCTGGATTTGAGCAAGTGAAATGCATGCTCAATTGGGTTTAGATCTGGAGATTGACTTGGCCATTGCAGAATGTTCCACTTTTTGGCACTCATGAACTCCTGGGTAGCTTTGGATGTATGCTTGGGGTCATTGTCCATCTGTACTATGAAGCGCCGTCCAATCAACTTTGCAGCATTTGGCTGAATCTGGGCTGAAAGTATATCCCGGTACACTTCAGAATTCATCCGGCTACTCTTGTCTGCTCTTATGTCATCAATAAACACAAGTGACCCAGTGCCATTGAAAGCCATGCATGCCCATGCCATCACGTTGCCTCCACCATGTTTTACAGAGGATGTGGTGTGCCTTGGATCATGTGCCGTTCCCTTTCTTCTCCAAACTTTTTTCTTCCCATCATTCTGGTACAGGTTGATCTTTGTCTCATCTGTCCATAGAATACTTTTCCAGAACTGAGCTGGCTTCTTGAGGTGTTTTTCTGCAAATTTCACTCTGGCCTGTCTATTTTTGGTATTGATGAATGGTTTGCATCTAGATGTGAACCCTTTGTATTTACTGTCATGGAGTCTTCTCTTTACTGTTGACTTAGAGACAGATACACCTACTTCACTGAGAGTGTTCTGGACTTCAGTTGATGTTGTGAACGGGTTCTTCTTCACCAAATTAAGTATGCGGCGATCATCCACCACTGTTGTCATCCGTGGACGCCCAGGCCTTTTTGAGTTCCCAAGCTCACCAGTCAATTCCTTTTTTCTCAGAATGTACCCAACTGTTGATTTTGCTACTCCAAGCATGTCTGCTATCTCTCTGATGGATTTTTTCTTTTTTTTCAGCCTCAGGATGTTGTGCTTCACCTCAATTGAGAGTTCCTTTGACCGCATGTTGTCTGCTCACAGCAACAGCTTCCAAATGCAAAACCACACACCTGGAATCCACCCCTGACCTTTTAACTACTTCATTGATTACAGGTTAACGAGGGAGACGCCTTCAGAGTTAATTGCAGCCCTTAGAGTCCATTGTCCAATTACTTTTGGTCCCTTGAAAAAGAGGACGCTATGCATTACAGAGCTATGATTCCTAAACCCTTTCTCCGATTTGGATGTGGAAACTATCATATTGCAGCTAGGAGTGTGCACTTTCAGCCCATATTATATATATAATTGTATTTCTGAACATGTTTTTGTAAACAGCTAAAATAACAAAACTTGTGTCACTGTCCAAATATTTCTGGCCCTAACTGTATTACCATCACATGGTGACCAACTACATACAAGGAACAAATACCAACACAACATGAACAGACCACATATTACCACCACACAGTGACCGAATAATAGCACATACAAGGAACAAATACTGCTACACCATGGCCGGACAACATATTACCACCACATTGTGACTGAATAGTACAATACTGATCATTAATTTAAAAAAAGATACTATCACCATAAGTGCCATTATACACAGGAGATCTGTACTTAGTATGCAGTGTGTGTACAGGTAATACAGTGGTCACCGATGCCATTATACACAGGAGCTCTTTATATAGTGTCCGTGTACAGGTAATACAGGGATCACCAGTGACATTATACACAGGAGCTCTGTATATAGGGTACAGTGTACATGTAATACAGCGATCACTAGTGACATTATACACAGGAGCTCTGTATATAGTGTACAGATAATATAGTGATCACCAGTGACATTATACACAGGAGCTCTGTATACAGTGTATGGTGTCAGTGTACAGGTAACATACTCACCAGTGACGTCTCTAGCTAAAGTCCTTCATCTTTGCGTTTCTTTTTAATCCAGTGCAGACCGCTATCACTTCTTTCTGCCAGGACTCGTCTCTGCATAAAATAAGTTATCTAGAGCACCGCTTCCAGAGCACATTACCCATTTTTTACCTTTCTTCTACACTACACATCTGACTACAGACGTTCACCCACCATTAATATATAATTGGTTATTATGCAACCCACCATTCCAAATATAAATTATAATCCACCACTGTGCCCCCACTAGCTGTATATAGCCACTTTCCCCATTTAATATATAAATTAATTAGCACCTGTATTCTTTCTCCCAATTTATTACCAGTCACTTTATCCTCAACGACCCCACTATTTACCTCCCGCTCTAACCCTTACCCCAATTCATTATAGTTACATGCCCCTTCTGCCTCAATTCATTGTAATGTCTTCTCTCTCTCTCCCACCCTCTATTCATTATCAATTGCTTTTCCCCACCCTCAAAATTCATTATTTGCTCTCCCCACCTTCAATACACCATTTGCTCTTCCCACCCCCACCTTCAATTCAATTGCTGTCCACGTCCCTCACACTCACTTCATGAGCAGTCCCATCACCCCCACATCATCATTTGCAGTCCCCCCAACATCATTTGCAGTCCCCATCACCCCCACATCATTTGCAGTCCCCATCACCCCCACATCATTTGCAGTCCCCATCACCCCCACATCATTTGCAGTCCCCATCACCCCCACATCATTTGCAGTCCCCATCACCCCACATCATTTGCAGTCCCCATTACCCCCACATCATTTGCAGTCCCCATCACTCCCACATCATTTGCAGTCCCCATCACCCCAACATCATCATTTGCAGTCCCCATCACCCCCACATCATCATTTGCAGTCCTCCCACATCATTTGCAGTTCCCATCACCCCCACATCATCATTTGCAGTCCCCATCACCCCCACATCATCATTTGCAGTCCCCATCACCCCCACATCATCATTTGCAGTCCCCATCATCCCCACATCATTTGCGGTCCCCATCACCCCCACATCATTTGCAGTCCCCCACATCATTTGCAGTCCCCATCACCCCCACATCATCATTTGCAGTCCCCATCACCCCCACATCATTTGCAGTCCCCATCACCCCCACATCATCATTTGCAGTCCCCATCACCCCCACATCATCATTTGCAGTCCCACCACATCATTTGCAGTTCCCATCACCCCCACATCATTTGCAGTCCCCATCACCCCCACATCATCATTTGCAGTCCCCTATCCCCCCTTCACTTCATCTGCAGTCCCCTATCATTTCATGTGCAGTACCCCCTCAAATACACTCTACCATCTGCAGTCTCACTCCCCCCCTCCCCCCCACCTCACCTATTTAAAAAAACAAAAATGTTTTTTACTTACCTCAGTCGTTCCGGGGGCATCTAGTGTCTTCAGCAGTGAAGCAGCAGCTAGAATCTATGTGCCGCTGAGAGGACCTGACAGGAGCCCCTACATTCTAGCACATTCACTACTGAGACGGCTAGAATGTATGGGCTGTAGTCAGGGCCGTATTTAGAGTTTCTGCTGCCCTAGGCACTTTTAGTTCTGCCTCCCCCATTGGTGAGTATGACACTATCGGCAGTGACTTTGGCAAGAATCACTGATGTGAAAGTCGCCTTTTGCAGCAGATCGGGCAGTTTTTTCGCATCTGCCGCGTAACGGATCACTTACGGCAACACTGCGTTCGGCCTCATTCATTCCCTATGGGATTTGCGGCACTTGCTGTGATCTGGCAAATGCGTTACCATACCTCCCAACACTTGAAGGGAAAGAGGCATAAAGGTTGCGGCGCATGTAGTGCGCCGCGGCAAATTTTAGGCCACGCCTCTGACCACACCCATTTCACAACTAGTCACACCCATATCCAAGTCCCAACCACACCCATTAAGCACTGATCACACTGTTTCATATACAATAATTATAACCAAAAAAAAATATGGCCACACAATGCTCCATACTGTATAATGGCCACACATGATGCTCCATACTGTATAATGACCCCACATGATGCTCAATACTGTATAATTGCCACACATGATGCGCAATACTGTATAATGGCCACACACGATGCTCCATACTTTATAATGGCCACACATGATGCTCCATACTGTATAATGGCCATACATGATGCTCCATACTGTATAATGGCCACACAGTGCTCCATACTGTATAATGGCCACACATGATGCTCCATACTGTATAATGACCGCACATGATGCTCCATACTGTATAATGACCACACAGTGCTCCATACTGTATAATGGCCACACAGTGCTCCATACTGTATAATGACCCCACATGATGTTCAATACTGTATATTGGCCCCACATGATGCTCAATACTGTATAATGGCCACACATGATGCTCAATACTGTATAATGGCCACACATGATGCTCAATACTGTATAATGACCCCACATGATGTTCAATACTGTATAATGACCCCACATGATGCTCAATAGTGTATAATACCCCCTCCCATCTTGTATGCATGGCTCATCTTCCTCCCATCCCATATGCATGGCTCATATCCCCCCGCGTATGCATGGCTCATAAATCCCCCCCGTATGCATGGCCCATATCCCCCTATGCATGGCTCATAATTCCCTCCACCTCCTGTATGCATGGCTCTTAATTCCCCCCTGTATGCATGGCTCTAACCCCCCCGCCCTCCTGTATACATGGCTCATATCCCCCCCACCTCTTGTATGCATGACTCATATTCCCCCCTATGCATGGCTCATCTCTCCACCCCCCCGTATGCATGGCTCATCTCTCCACCCCCCCCCCCCGTATGCTTGGCTCATCTCTCCACCCCCCCATATGCATGGCTCATCACACCACCCCCCCATCCCCCCGTATGCATGGCTCATCACACCACCCCACCAACCCCCCTGTATGCATGGCTCATCACTCCACCCCCCTATGCATGGCTCATCACTCCACCACCCCCCTCCGCTCCCCGCTCCTCCCATCTTGCATGGCGCGGGCGGCTTACCGTCCTCCTTCATCCCCCCGCCCTCCTGTATACATGGCTCATATCCCCCCACCTCTTGTATGCATGACTCATATTCCCCCCTATGCATGGCTCATCTCTCCACCCCCCTCGTATGCATGGCTCATCTTTCCACTCCCTCCCCCCCCCCCCCGTATGCATGGCTCATCACACCAACCCCCCTATGTATGGCTCATCACTCCACCCCCCCTCCGCTCCCCGCTCCTTCTCCTATCTTGCATGGCGCGGGCGGCTTACCGTCCTCCTTCATCCCCCTGTCCTCTGTCCCTCATACTCACCTGTCAGCTGTCTCACACCGAGCGGGCGCGCCGACATCCCTCTGGCTCTGTCCCGACTCCTGGCACACAGGCGCAGCACCTTCTTCCTGCGTGAGCGGTCACGTGATACCGCTCATTAAGGCTCATGAATATTTGCATATTCATGAGCCTTAATGAGCGGTACCACGTGACCGTTCACTCATGACGCGCTACAGAAGCTGAGACCAGGCATCGCTGGAGCAGGGTGAGTATCGTCTTCAAAGAGGGCGGGGGGAGGCGGTCGGAGGGTGGGTGTTAGGTTGGGTCGGGGGGCGGGCGAGGGTTTGAGGCATTCGGGAGGTGAAAAAAAAAAACCTTGCTCACGTGCCGCCCCCCACATCGTCCCGCCCTAGGCACGTGCCCTCGAGTGCCTAGTGGCAAATATGGCCCTGGCTGTAGTCAGGACCTGCAGGGAGCCCATACATTCTAGCTACAGCCGAGCAGGAGCTGCGCAGCCGACTAGGTGAGACGGCCGTGCACAGCTCCAAGAAGGCTCCCGGGCCCCAGCGCCGACGTGTGCGCCGCAGTGCACAGTATTTTAGTGCATGATGGGGCCCAATCAGTGGAAGCACAACAGTGGGGCCCCGGATCTGCGGGCCCCTCTGTGTACTGCTGCTGACCGGGCCCCATACAGCAGTAACGGCTGTAATGCCCTGATGGTGGCCCTGCTGGAATGTATGGGCTCCCTGCAGGTCCTGAATGCAGCCAGGGCCGTATTTGCCACTAGGCACTCGAGGGCACGTGCCTAGGGCGGGGATGATGCGGGGGGCGGCAAGTGAGCAAGGTTTTTTTTGTTTCACCTCCCGAATGCCCCAAACTCCCGCCCGCACCCCCCCGACCCAACCTCCCACCCACCCGCCGACTGCCTCCCCCCGCCCTCCTTGAAGACGATACTCACCCTGCTCCAGCGATGCCTGGTCTCAGCTTCTGTAGCGCGTCATGAGTGAGCGGTCACGTGGTACCGCTCATTAAGGCTCATGAATATGCACATATTCATGAGCCTTAATGAGCGGTATCACGTGACCGCTCACGCAGGAAGAAGATGCTGCGCCTGTGTGCTGGGAGTCGGGACAGAGCCAGAGGGATGTCGGCGCGCCCGCTCGGTGTGAGACAGCTGACAGGTGAGTATGAGGGACAGAGGACAGGGGGATGAAGGAGGACGGTAAGCCGCCCGCGCCATGCAAGATGGGAGAAGGAGCGGGGAGCGGAGGGGGGTGGTGGAGTGATGAGCCATGCATAGGGGGGGTGGAGTGATGAGCCATGCATACGGGGGTGGTGGTGTGATGAGCCATGCATACGGGGGGAGGGGGTGGAGAGATGAGCCATGCATACGGGGGGGTGGAGAGATGAGCCATGCATAGGGGGGAATATGAGTCATGCATACAAGAGGGGGGATATGAGCCATGTATACAGGAGGGCGGGGGGATGAAGGAGGACGGTAAGCAGCCCGCGCCATGCAAGATGGGAGAAGGAGCGGGGAGCAGAGGGGGGTGGTGGAGTGATGAGCCATGCATAGGGGGGGTGGAGTGATGAGCCATGCATACGGGGGGGGGGTGGAGTGATGAGCCATGCATACTGGGGGGTGGTGTGATGAGCCATGCATACGGGGTGATAGGGGTGGTGGTGTGATGAGCCATGCATATGGGGGGGTGGAGAGATGAGCCATGCACACGGGGGGTGGAGAGATGAGCCATGCATACAGGGGGGGGCGGGTGGAGAGATGAGCCATGCATAGGGGGGAATATGAGCCATGCATACAGGAGGTGGGGGGAATTATGAGCCATGCATAAGGGGATATGGGCCATGCATACGGGGGGGGGGGGGATTTATGAGCCATGCATACGCGGGGGATATGAGCCATGCATATGAGATGGGAGGAAGATGAGCCATGTATACAAGATGGGAGGGGGGCATTATACAGTATTGAGCATCATGTGGGGTCATTATACAGTATTGAACATCATGTGGGGTCATTATACAGTATTGAGCATCATGTGTGGCCATTATACAGTATGGAGCACTGTGTGGCCCTTATAAATTATGGAGCATCATGTGTGGCCATTATACAGTATTGAGCATCATGTGGGGCCATTATACAGTATTGTGTCTATAGAAAAAACAGCCGCACACTCAAGACTTGCAGGTTTTTACGTGAAAGTTGTATTTTTTATTATTAGTACAGGCATCATCAAATGCTTATTACTGTTCAGAGAAAATGACGAATACTTTAAGTTACGGTTAACGTTTCGACCAAGGCTGGTCTTTGTCAAAACCACAATTCTAATGGAGGGTAGAAAAGGTGCAGAAGCAGTCCGGAGTAGGCGAAGTCTGCAAGGGTCCTGTAGCACTGAGTCCGTCACATTGGTGACCAAAAATGGGTCATGTGCTCTGGAAGCGGTGCTCTAGATAACTGTTATTTTATGCAGAGACCTGGCAGAAAGAAGTGATAGCGGTCTGCACTGGATTAAAAAGAAACGCAAAGATGAAGGACTTTAGCTAGAGACGTCACTGGTGAGTATGTTACCTGTACACTGACACTGACACCATACACTGTATACTGTATACAGAGCTCCTGTGTATAATGTCACTGGTGATCACTATATTATCTGTACACTATACACTATATACAGAGCTCCTGTGTATAATGTCACTAGTAATCGCTGTATTACATGTACACTGTACCCTATATACAGAGCTCCTGTGTATAATGGCATCGATGACCACTGTATTACCTGTACACACACTGCATACTAAGTATAGATCTCCTGTGTATAATGGCACTTATGGTGATAGTATTTTTTTTAAACTAATGATCAGTATTGTACTATTCAGTCACAATGTGGTGGTAATATGTTGTCCGGCCATGGTGTAGCGGTATTTTTTCCTTGTATGTGCTATTATTCGGTCACTGTGTGGTGGTAATATGTGGTCTGTTCATGTTGTGTTGGTATTTGTTCCTTGTATGTAGTTGGTCACCATGTGATGATAATATGTGGTCTGGACATGCTGCGGTGGTATTTGTCCCTTGTATGTGGTATTGTTCAGTCACTGTGGTGGTAATATGTAGTCTGCACATGGTGTGGCGGTATTTGTTCCTTGTAGATAGTATTATAGGTCACTATGTGGTGATAATATGGTGTCTGGTCATGGTGTTGTGGTATTTGTCCCTTGTATGTGGTATTATTGGTCAATTGAAAAATAAATAAAAATACATCTAAATTGTATTGCATATTTTAACAAATGTTTAATAGGGTAGAGTAGAGTAGGGCCCGGCCAAAAGAGTCTACCTTGTTGTCATCTCAGATTGAAAAAAAAACCTTTTGGCCAAAACAAAAGCTGCTGGCTATGTGTTTGATCTGGTGATGGGAACTGTTAATGTGTGATTTGTGAGAAGTGGAGTTTTGCCAAGAGACAGCGGTGGGGCTGTGGACAGTTCGAGGGGTGGAGGCGGGGCTGGGGTGGAGCCTGGGCGGAGTCTTAAGGGGGCCCTGAAAATTTTGCCAGTATGGGGCCCTGAAATTCCTAGTGGCAGCCCTGGCCCCACAGCATAGAGCGGCTCCGTGCAGAGACGTCCGTCCACAGCGGCCTCACAGCATAGAGCGGCTCCCTGCAGGGACGTCCGTCCACAGCGGCCTCACAGCATAGAGCGGCTCCGTGCAGAGACGTCCGTCCACAGCGGCCTCACAGCATAGAGCGGCTCCCTGCAGGGACGTCCGGCCATAGTGGCCTCCACACAGCAGGGGTAAAGGGTGAAATGTAAATCCTCAGTCCTGGGCCATGTGATCAGGCTTGGACTGGCCCACCCTCTTATACAAGCAGTACTTGGCACTATAGACAGTACAGACCAAAAGTTTGGCCACACCTTCTCATTTAAAGATTTTTCTGTATTTTCATGACTATGTGACTAAGTGTGAAACAACTGAAATTGTCTTATATTCTAGGTTCTTCAAAGTAGCCACATTTTGCTTTGATGACTGCTTTGCACACTCTTGGCATTTTTTTGATGAGCTTCAAGAGGTCTTCCAACAATCTTGAAGGAGTTGCCAGAGATGCTTAGCACTTGTTGGCCCTTTTGTCTTCACTCTGCAGCCCAGCTCACCCCAAACAATCTCGATTGGCTTCAAGTCAGGTGACTGTGGGGTCCAGGTCATCTGGCTTAGCACCCCATCACTCTCCTTCTTGGTCAAATAGCTTTTACACAGCCTGGAGGTGTGTTTGGGGTCATTGTCCTGTTGAAAAATAAATGATGGTCCAACTAAACGTAAATCGGATGGAATAGCATACCGCTGCAAGATGCTGTGGTAGCCAGGCTGGTTCAGTATGCCTTCAATTTTGAATAATTCCCAACAGTGTCACCAGCAAAGCACCCCCACACCATCACATCTCCTCCTCCATGCTTCCCGATGGGAACCAGGCATGTAGAGTCCATCCGTTCATCGCACAAAGACACAGTGGTTGGAACCAAAGATCTCAAATTTGGACTCATCAGACCAAAGCACAGATTTCCACTGGTCTAGTGTCTATTCCTTGTGTTCTTTAGCCCAAACAAGTCTCCTCTTCTTGTTGCCTGTCCTTAGCAGTGGTTTCCTAGCAGCTATTTTACCATGAAGGCCTGCTGCAAAAAGTCTCCTCTTAACAGTTGTTGTAGAGATGTGTCTGCTGCTAGAACTCTGTGTGACATTGACCTGGTCTCTAAAAGCGCATGAAGAGAAGGACAGCACCACAGCAATTGTGAAAAAACAGCTCCCGTATTTATTCTGCCATCTGCAACGTTTCGGTCCGTGGACCTTTTTCAAGCATTGACCTGGTCTCTAACTTGAGCTGCTGTTAACCTGCAATTTCTGAGGCTGGTGACTCGAATAAATTTATCCGCAGAAGCAGAGGTGACTCTTGGTCTTCCTTTACTGGGGCGGTCCGCATGTGAGCCAGTTTCTTTGTAGAGCTTGATGGTTTTTGCCACTGCACATGGGTACACTTTCAAGGTTTGCCCAATTTTTCGAACTGACTGACCTTCATTTCTTAAAGTAATGATGGCAACTCGTTTTTCTTTACTTAGCTGCTTTTTTCTTGCCATAATACAAATTTAGTCAGTAGGACTATCAGCTGTGTATCCACCAGACTTCTGCACAACACAACTGATGGTCCCAACACCACTTATAAAGCAAGAAAACCTAGAATATAAGACGTAATTTCAGTTGTTTCACACTTTTTTGTTACGTATATAATTCCACATGTGTTAATTCATAGTTTTGATGCCTTCAGTGTGAATGCACAATTTTCATAGTCATGAAAATACAGAAAAATCTTTAAATGAGAAGGTGTGTCCAAACTTTTGGTTTGTACTGTACATGAATCATATTGTACAGACACAGGCAGAATCTTATTCATTTATCAATCTATCCTTTCCATTGTTATGTCAATTTGTTATCGAGGATAATGTCACATTTGCATGTAGCTGAAAAGTGGGGCCCTTGGCACCCCAGTCCAACACTGCATGTGATCCCATGATGCTGCTAGTGTTATAGGCAGAAAAGTCATATATGACGGAAAGTAAAATATACTAGGGTTATGTCCATGCCGAGACCCGATGCAGTAAGGGATTTTTCACATGTCTTTTTGCTGCGGTTTTCTTATGTGTTTTTGCTGTGGAAACATAAAAACTCCACTTTTTACTGTTCCAGCAAAGTGAATGAGCTTTGTGAAATGTCAGTGGCTTAGTCTTTCTTTCAAGTTTCACATCGGCAAAACAGCCCTTCGATCAGCGAGTGTCACTCGTTCAAGTAGAAGGGAAAGACACTGTATAGTTAATTCTTGATGGGAGATATTTCTGGTGCTCATGCATTCGTAATGATGGCGGTGTTGAAATACAAGGCCCTGGACTTATTAGGCTGCCGTCACACTAGCAGTATTTGGTCAGTATTTTACATCAGTATTTGTAAGCCAAAACCAGGAGGGGAACAAATAGAGGAAAAGTATAGTAGAAACATATGCACCACTTCTGCATTTATCATTTATTTGGCTTACAAATACTGATGTAAAATACTGACCAAATACTGCTAGTGTGACGGCAGCCTTAGGCTGTGCTTGCCATGCACTGAGATCAGCGTGTCTTCTCGCTGCTCCACACAGAGCTCAGCTGCACCCAAGGCTGCTAGGATCCTGGCTGTGACATGCAGGATGCAGCCATTATGTGCCTCACCCCATGAGTCACTTTCATACAGCTGCCCGACTTCTGCAATATATGTGTGATAGATGTCAGGAACAGGGTACAACAAACTGCGTCTGTCACTGTAGAGTATAAAACGTAATTTTCTCCCTGTAGCCCCACTTCCAGTAAGCCGATCATCCATGAATTACATGTGATTTGTCCGCAGATCACCACTGTATCTGCAGGTAAATAATGTTTTGGGGTGAATGCAAAATAAATGTAGAAATCAAGCACATACTGTAGCCTGTTGGAGATTTAGCCATTTAGTTTTGATGTTCATAATTCTGTAATTGACAGATTCAATGACATCTCCTATCTGACTGTAGCTTCCAGTACCACTGCTTTTTCCTGTTGTTCTGGTACCTCTGCTAAATGTACTCCTGCAGCTACCTGGACTTCTGCAATGCATCTGCAGTGCCAGGACATCTATACACCTGCGGTTTCCAGGACCTCTGCAATCTGTCTGCAGTCTCCAGAACGTCTCTAGTCTGCCTGTGTCTTCCAGAACCTCTGCAATCTGTCTGCAGTCTCTAGTCTGCCTGTGGCTTCCAGTACCTCTACAATCTGCAGTCTCCTGTACATCTCTAGTTTGCCTGCGGCTTCCAGAACCTCTACAATCTGCTGTCTCCTGGACATCTCTAGTTTGCCTGCGGCTTCCAGGACCTCTGCAATCTGTCTGCAGTCTCTAGTCTGCCTGCAGTTTTCAGTACTTCTGCTATTTGTTCCCAGTCTTTCAGTACCTCTATTACCTGTCTGTAGTCTCCTAGACGTCTCTGGTCTGCCTGCAGCTTCCAGTACCTCTGTGTCCTATCTGCGGACTTCCAGATGGATTGCACATGTGATTTCGATTGGATCATAATCACAGAAATAAACCACTGGCCAACGTGTCAGTTGGCGATTTCTCACAAAGAACACAGAAGCACTCGGACGAATGAGCTCTCCTGTGTATGGAAGAGTTGGCTGAGATGGCTTTTGGACAAATGATCATCCGAAGCATCATTCCGTCTACAGCCATCTAAGGTGTATGGCCGGTGTGTGAATGATTTGCCCTAGGCGAAGCATCTCTCATCTTGTCCCTTATGCCAACCAGTAACATAGGGGGAGATATTGCAGATAGAGGTCTCCTGATCTGATCTAATTGGTGGAAATAGAAAGTAAAGGGGTAGTCCTAACTGAACATGTCTTTTTCCATATTCACTGTCAGGGCATTTTGACATTGTAGTGTGACTTTACTGCTTGGGACCCTCCTTTGTAGGAGTACAAGGTTCATCTCTGGTCTGAATCCTTTCAAAATAAGCAAATGTGCATTTCAACAATTTTAACTCCTTTGCGCCACAGCCCTTTTTCATTTTTCTCTTTTTTGCTCCCCTTCTTCCCAGAGCCATATCTTTTTTTATTTTCCCATCAATGTGGCCATGTGAGGGCTTGTTTTTTGCGGGACGAGTTGTACTTTTGATTAAGGCTTCTTTCACACTAGCGTCGGAATCTCCCCGTCGCAATGCGTCGGGGAGAGATTCCGACGCTAGAGTTTGCTGCATTGCACAATGGGTGCAGCGGATGCATTTTTCCGGCGCATCCGCTTCCCCATTGTAAGGTGCGGGGAGGTGGGGGCGGAGTTCCGGCCGCGCATGCGCGATCGAAAAAAGCGGTCCGTCAGGAGAAAAAAACGTTACATGTAGCGTTTTTTGCTTCCGACGGTCCGCCAAAGCACGATGCATCCGTCGCAAGACGGATGCGAAGTGTGGCAATCCGTCGCAAATGCGTCGTCAATAGAAGTCTATGGGGAAAAAACGCATCCTGCAAGCACTTTTGCAGGATGCGTTTTTTCTGCAAAACGACGCATTGTGACGGATTTAAAAAAACGCTAGTGTGAAAGTACCCTAACACCATTGGTTTAACCATGTTGTGTTCTCAAAAACTGGGAAAAAATTGCAAATGCGGTGAAATTGCAAAGAAAGTGCAACAGTGCAACCCCACAACAGTTTGTTTTTTTTTTTTTAACTTTTTTTAATCATGTTCACCAAATGTTAAAAATGGCCTTCCACTATGATTATCCACGTCATTACGAGTTCGTAGATATCAAACATGTATAGGTTCTTTTTTTATTTAAATGGTGAAAAAAAAATCCAGTTTGTTAAAAAAAAAAAATTGCCTAATTCTCAGAGACCCGTAGCGTCTGCATTTTTCACGATCTGAGGCTGGGTGAGGGCTTATTTTTTGCATGCCAAGCTGACATTTTTAATGATACCATTTTGGTGTGGATATGGTATTTTGATCGCCCATTATTTCATTTTAATGCAATATTGCAGCAACCAAAGAAACTTAATTCTGGCGCTTATATTTTTTTTCCCGCTACGCCGTTTCCAGTTAAAATCTTTTCATAGCTTGATAGATCGGGCGATTCTGAACACGGCAATACCAAATATGTGTTTTGTTTTTAATTGTTTTATTTTGAATGGTGGGGTGATTTGCACTTATTTTTTTTTTTATATATTTTTAATAACTTTTTTTTTTTTTTACTTTTTGCATGCTTCAATAGTCTCTATGGGAAACTAGAAGCTTCAGTAACCCGATCGCCTCTGCTCCACACAGGCGATGATCAGATTGCCTGTATGTAGCAGCAAAGCTCACTTGCTATGAACACCGAACACCATGTGCCAGAAAAGATGTGGGCTCAGCGTCGGAACCCACATCAAAGGGAGGGACACTACATGCGCTATGCTAATAACGGCGCATGTTATGAAGGGATTAAGGGACATCACGTGATAACTACATTTCTTCTGAAAACTACTAGATCAACTGAGAGCTTCGATGGTTTCCTCCTGAGAAGGTGCTGCCTTTAGGAATGCTTACACTCTTGCTTAATATGGCTAGTTCTCTGGCATTTTCTTCTGATGGGCTTGCCTTGAGGTTCAAACTGATCCTTCTTGCAGGGTTACTTGCCATCTGTATCTGCTGTAACTGGTTTTCAGGGACCCGTCCAAGCACTAGTGGCTGAGTTCTATAGAAACCAGCTTTACACTATGTAAGATAAAAGCTCACAGCACGAGAATGACAGAACTTGCTTATTTTCATACTAACAAAAGCAATTTAATAATATGAGAATACAGCTGTAAGGGTACCGTCACACTATAACATTTCGATCGCTACGACGGTACGATTCGTGACGTTCCAGCGATATCGTTACGATATCGCTGTGTCTGACACGCAGCAGCGATCAGGGATCCTGCTGAGAATCGTACGTCGTAGCAGATCGTTTAGAACTTTCTTTCATCGCTGGATCTCCCGCTGTCATCGCTAGATCGGTGTGTGTGACACCGATCTAGCGATGCGATCCAGCGATGCGATCCAGCGATGCGTTCGCTTGTAACCAGGGTAAACATCGGGTAACTAAGCGCAGGACCGCGCTTAGTTACCCGATGTTTACCCTGTTTACAAGCGTTAAACTAAAAAAAAAAAACAGCACATACTTACATTCTGGTGTCCGTCAGGTCCCTTGCCGTCTGCTTCCCGCACTGTGACTGCCGGCCGTAAAGTGAAAGCAGAGCACAGCGGCTGTGCTTTCACTTTACGGCCGGCAGTCACAGTGCGGGAAGCAGACTGCAAGGGACCTGACGGACACCAGAATGTAAGTATGTGCTGTTTGTTTCTTTTTTAGTTTAACGCTTGTAACCAGGGTAAACATCGGGTAACTAAGCGCGGTCCTGCGCTTAGTTACCCAATGTTTACCCTGGTTACCCAGGGACCTCGGCATCGTGTTCGCTGGAGAGCTGTCTGTGTGACAGCTCCCCAGCGACCACACTACGATTTACCTACGATCACGGCCAGGTCATATCGCTGGTCGTGATCGTAGGTAAATCGTATAGTGTGACGGTACCCTAAGTGCTCTGAGAGTGACCAAGCACTTCCAGAGTATCTGCCTCCTAATATTGTTTATCTGCTTAGCACCAGACTTTTTAACTTGATTAAAAGCTCAGTCTGTTTGACATTAGGCCAGAATCACTGATATCTTTGGAATGCAACAACAGATAGAAGGTAAACATACTTATTTTTACCTTTCAAAGAACTGCATGCTCATATACTGTCTGTTTGGAGTGAGGGGGGAGTAATTAAGCTTACTGATAGACTACTTAACCCCTTAACGACTGCCGATATGCCTTTTCACGGTGGCAATTAAGGGTACTTAAACCACAGCGTCACTTTTAACGGCGCTGTGGAAAAAGTGTATAGCGACCCACAGAGTCAGAATTTCTCCGATGTCTCGGCTGCTGGGGGTAGCCGAGACCCCAGAGAACATGATTCGGGTCGGTTTTTACCGACTCCGGGGTTGCGATCGCCGTTATTAACTGTATAACGATGACCGCAAAATAAAAAGTCTGATTTGCCATTTAATTTCTCCTGATTTGATCGCACATCAGAGGAGAGAGAAATAGGGTCCCCGATCCCCCCCGTGTCCCTGGGTCCTCCTGCTTTCCCCCACAGTCACCAGCATCTTCTTCCGGTAAGAAAATGGTGGACACATGAGCACTGCACCCGCCGAGATTTACTGGCTGGCACTTGGCAACAATAGATTTTTACTATCGGTTCATTTTGATCACTGTGCTACGGTCTATCCCAGTGATAAAAAAAAATAAATAAAACCCCCTTTGTTAGAGAACAATAATGAAATAAAAATATATATATTTATATTCGTGTTAGAGTTGGGCTAAAGTGAGGGTTGGGGATAAATTTAGGGTTGGGGATAAAGTTACGGTTGGGGTTAGGGTTTGAATTATGCTTACAATTGGGATTATGGTTAGGGGTGTGTCAGGGTTAGGTTTGTGGTTATGGTTAGGGGTGTGTTGGGGTTAGGATTGGGATTAGGGGTGTGGTTAGGGTTGGGATTAGGGTTAGGGGTGTGTTGGGGTTAGGGTTGGAGTTACAATTGGGGAGTTTACACTGTTTAGGCACATCAGGGGCTCTCCAAACGCGACATGGCGTCCGATCTAAATTCAGCCAATTCTGCGTTGAAAAAGTAAAATGGTGCTCCTTCCCTTCCAAGCTCGGCCATGCACATAAACAGTAGTTTTTTCCCACATATGGGATATCGGCATACACAGGACAAATTGGACAACAACTTCTGTGATCCAATTTCTCCTGTTGCCCTTGTGAAAATAAAAAAATGGGGGATAAAAAAACATTTTTGTGGAAAATAAATGTTTTTTTTTATTTTCACGTCTCTGCCATAAACTTTAGTGAAACACCCGGGGTTTCAAAGTTCTCACAACACATGTAGATAAGTTTGCATTTCAAAACAGCGCTCCTTCTGAGCTCTGCCATGCACCCAGTGGTCCCCCCCCTCCCCCCACATATTGGGTATCAGCGTACTCAGGACAAATTGCCCGACAACTTTTGGTGTCCAATTTCTCCGGATACTCTTTGGAAAATAAAAAATTGCAGGCTAAAAGATAATTTTTGTGGGAAAAAAAATATTTTTTATTTTCACAGCTCTACATTATATACTTCTGTGAAGCACTTGGGGGTTCAAAGTCCTCACCACACATCTAGATAAGTTCCTTGGGGGGGTCTAGTTTCCAAAATGGTGTCACTTGTGGGGGGTTTCCAGTGATTAGGCACACCAGGGTCTCTCCAAATGGGCCATGGCATCCGATCTCATTTCCAGCCAATTCTGCATTGAAAAAGTCAAACAGTGCTCCTTCCCTTCCGAGCTCTGCTGTCCGTCCAAACAGTGGTTTACCCCCACATATGGGGTATCGGTGTATTCAGGAGAAATTGCACAACAAATTTTGTGGTTCATTTTCTCTTTTTACACTTGTGAAAATAAAAAAAAATTGTTTCTGAAATAAAATGTTTGCAAAAAAAGTTAAATGTTCATTTTTTCCTTCCACATTGTTTCAGTTCCTGTGAAGCACGTAAAGGGTTAATAAACTTCTTGAATGTGGTTTTGAGTACCTTGAGGGGTGTAGTTTTTAGAATGGTGTTAAGTTTGGGTATTTTCTGTTATGTACACCCCTCAAAGTAACTTTAAATTTGAGATGGTCCCTAAAAAAAATGGTTTTGTAAATTTTGTGGTAAAAATGAGAAATCGCTGGTCAACTTTTAACCCTTATAACATCCTAACAAAAAAATAATTGTTTCCAAAATTGTGCTGATGCAAAGTAGACATGTGGGAAATGTTATTTGTTAACTGATTTAAGGGCATAAAAATTCAAAGTTTGAAAATAGCAAAATTTTAAAAATTTTCACCATATTTCCGTTTTTTTCATAAATAATCACAAGTAATATCGAAGAAATTTTACCACTAACATGAAGTACAATATGTCACGAAAAACAATCTCAGAATCAGTGGGATCCATTAAAGCGTTCCAGAGTTATAACCTCATAAAGTGACAGTGGTCAGAATTGTAAAAATTGGTCTGGTCATTAAGCTGCAAATTGGCTCTGTCAGTAAGGGGTTAAGTCTGTATTCACTTACCAAAACCAAAAGAGTGTCTCCAAAAACACAGGGCAGGTGTCAAGCTTTAAATTATACTTTCTCTCTGAAAGTTACACTCCTGGTTTTGGTACACAAACACTGATGAAATACTTACCCAATACGGACATGTGGATACGTCCAAATTGTGCAAATTCTGTGGTGAATTGGTTGCAGATTTTTCTCTTTCAATGCAGTGTGTAGATGATTTTTATGAAACCTCATCTTCCATGATAACAGGACTGCAGTATATCCACTTTGTGAGAATTTGAATCTCACTTTTTTTTGGGGAGACTGAACCAAAACTCAGGCCCAGTGTATAAAACAACACAATGTAAGTGGCAGAAAGTGGCTGGAAGATATATGAAAAAATACAAGGACTGTAGTACAATTTCAATCACCCTACAATGATCTCAGGAAAAGTATGGCAGCATAAGTTTGTGTGAAGGCGGAGACAGTGACACCAGTGCTGACAGAGCACCGGGCATCACGTGTCACAACACCGCATCACAGAACCCGGACCGCAAATGCCAACACCACTGGAACGGAGCTAGCACGGGAGGCAAGTAAAGGTTTTATTATTTTATGGGGGCTAAACATTTAGTTTAAAACCCCTTCTTTAGAGGAAGTCCAGGATGAGCTGCAGTCCTGGCTTTCTCTTAATGTTAAGACTGAGTAGTGGACAACCCCTTTAAGTTCCTGGAGACTCCTTTAAGTATAATAGAAACATGCACAGATTTTTGCCTATGCTCTGCAATCTTACAAGCTGTTTATTGAAACTGGAGTGTTAGGAGCGTGTTAGGTTGTATTTCAACACAAGACAAAAAAACAAACAAATAAGAGCTTAGCAAAAATAAGTCTAGTAAAGGCACAATATTTGTAAAGAAATAAGCACAAGACAAAGGTTTAAGTTAATTTATAATAATAAAAAAGACAAAAGCACAAACATATCAATCAAAACTTCGAAAATGACAAAAACGTTCAAGATCTTTGTGAAAAGTATTTGCTTTGTAGGCCAGCTTACATTCCGGAAATTCAATGCATTTCATAAACCAAACATCTCTTGGCTTCTTAACAGTTACAGCGGTCCCGCACCCCCGACATGAAATTTGACCGTGGAGTCCATTTCTCAGCTCTATGGTCAATTTTCTTCTTGTCTGAAAAAAAGAAAAACTGACCGACAGAGCTTGGAGCAGCATAAAGGAGGGCACCTAATATGACGACTATAAAATCAGAAATGTCTAGATAAATTTAATGTCGGGTGTGAAGGGTCACGTCAATGAACTCCAGTGTATGATGTGCCTATAAACCACATTGTGACGATCAATTTATGATGCAAAGTATGATGGCAGCAAGTTCCTCTGTCTTTTGGGATCTAACCTGATTGCCACGTAAACTACTGCAACAGAAAAATCAAGAGAAACTCGTTCTGTGGAGTGTCCAATAGTGTGGGCCTATTTACTGAAGCGGACAACGGGCTTTTTGGCAGACAGCATATCCTACAAAACGGAGGTTTCCCTTGGTCCTCTTACGTCTCAACCCTCAGAAAAAAACATGGTGTTTGCTCAAAGTCACTAAGAACAACTTGAGCTTTCCAAACTGTGCCAGAAAAAAAGGAAAACGTTGGGACTGTGGTTGTTATAGGTAAGTAGTGAAGAGCGAACGTGCTCGGATAAGGTGTTATCCAAGCATGTTTGGGTGCTAACCAAGTATCTTCGGCATGCTGAAATAATATGTTCGAGACCCCGTGGCTGTGTGACAGCCACAACACATGCACAGATTTCCTGTTTGTTAGGCAATCCCTGCATGTGTTGTGGCTGTTGTACGGCCGGGATACATGCAATCAAACATTGTTTTTCAGCATGCTGAAATACTTGAGTTTGCACCCGAGCATGCTCAGCTAACACCTTATCTGGGCACGTTCGCTCATCACTAGTCACAAGGCCTTTTTCTTTTTCGATAAAATGAAGTCATGAGAACCGTTGCTATTGTACCCTGCCAAACTGCATTATACATTCATGCACAAGCTGTTATAGTCCCAATAAAAGCCCAGCTGTAATTATCAGACAGTGACGATTATTTTAGATGCTGTGAAAACAGACAGTGGACTGTAAGTAAGAGTTTTGTAAACAGAATTTCCCAGAACAATCCCAAAAGAATAAAATATACAGATATCTCACATAACGTTCACCCAAAGTCAGCTGCCTACCTAAAGATAAGTGTTGCCAGTCTGAGGTTTTTTTTAATTTTTTTTAAGTAAATCAAATTTATGTAATTAAAGTGCAAATTCTGGAAAGACCTGCCAGTCCCAGATTGACACAAAGCACTCTTGTTCTCACCAGACATATAGGATTTTTCACTTTGCAAAGAAATCTGGAATTAAATGAAAAAAAGTTTGTATTTTACTCCAAACTTCGACAGACTTTGACAGCCAAGTGTTACAGTTAATTCTTTCACCGTGTTCAAGTAAGCAGGATTTGAAAGGTGAAGGATTAGTTTCAAGGGAAGTCTTTACAACAAATACTTTTCCTTCAGCCTTCAAATGAGGACATCTAATCTGTGATATTCAGTACGCTGTCCTGCCTGCCGGGAGCATCTTTTCTTCTTACTTCCATATTTCACCGTTCTTCACTCCATCTTAGATCTTTCAAAATGTGTGATCATCCTCTCCTGTAAATAGGGGAAAATAAGATGTTTATATTGACACCTGTAAAAAAATTTTTATTTTTTTTAAATCCCCAAGATAATTTTTTAATATACCTGAATAAATATTCACCCTATTATTGATATTACTATGTATAATATGTATATTCTGCAGTAATGCACAGATCTAGATATTCAGCTTGGAATAGATCATTTTCCTTTTCTAACCCAACAGGGTTCTGTTTAGTTTCTGACTGATCACTAGTAAGATGACTCCTTATAACGGAGCACATGACTGTCACAAGTTCTGCAGCCAGAAATATAAGTGAAACACACTGACCTCGTCTGAATCCAATAATGCGGGAAGAGCCCTGCCCAACAAAAAAAGTACAAAACAGTCATTCAAAAGAAACTCCACCAGATTTTTCATGGCACAACTTCATAAGCATCTGCTTTGTGCAACAGTTTAGCTTTATTTGGTATAATGCAAGTTTTGCTGAAAGCACATTATGGTAATAGCAATACTACTTAGTCATGACAATATTATTTAAAGCTAGTGTGCAGAAAGCTGTGGGGTGGGACGAGGAGTCCGTGCAACTCTGGAAATTATGTAGAATCTGAGCATAAAGTGGTGTTTCTCCTCATTATAAAGAGAGCCTGTCAGCATGACTTTGTAATGTTAAGACCTGGCTGTAATGGGGCTGTAGTACGGATTACATTAATAAATTTAGTGAAGAAATCCGCTTTGTGGTTCTTCTTTAATCACCATTTGAAGTTTTCTAGTAATTAGATTTCAGTGCACAAGGGCTGGACTGCCTCGGCCCCTCCGCCCGACTCCGGTCCGCGACTGCCTCGGCCCCTCCGCCCGACTCCGGTCCGCGACTGCCTCGGCCCCTCCGCCCGACTCCGGTCCGCGACTGCCTCGGCCCCTCCGCCCGACTCCGGTCCGCGACTGCCTCGGCCCCTCCGCCCGACTCCGGTCCGCGACTGCCTCGGCCCCTCCGCCCGACTCCGGTCCGCGACTGCCTCGGCCCCTCCGCCCGACTCCGGTCCGCGACTGCCTCGGCCCCTCCGCCCGACTCCGGTCCGCGACTGCCTCGGCCCCAGTAGTCCCATCAGCCGACACCAGTGACCGGAGGTATAAAGTTTACCTCTGGTCACTGGTGTCAGCTGATCACAGCTGAGCGTGGGAACCACGGCTCTCTGACCGGCGGGGAAATCATCAGAAG
This sequence comes from Ranitomeya imitator, assembly GCF_032444005.1. NCBI lineage: Eukaryota > Metazoa > Chordata > Amphibia > Anura > Dendrobatidae > Ranitomeya > Ranitomeya imitator. Next base: position 694,108,874 of record NC_091282.1, on the reverse strand, counting down.
CGGTGTTTGCCATGCTTCAAGTGAATGGGGTTTGGGTCCGCTCTGCTGGATGACAGGCTGTATGGACGCATCATGCAGTCTGCCATCTAGATGTAGCAGAGCCGAGTGTCAGGTCACATCCGGCTCTCCTTGATTTTCTGCAGCAAATACGCTGCAAAAAAGTCAACCTGCTTATTTGCAGAGTTGTTTCACCACCCATTCAAGTCAATAGGTGAAAAACGCTGCAAAAACGCCGAAAGAAGTGACATGCCCCATGTAAAAAAAAAAAAATGCTGCAAAGCACAAAATCCTGATGAGAAAAAAAAAACAATGTGCGTATGAGATTTCTGAAATATCATAGGCTTTGCTGGTACTGTAAAAAGTAGCTGAAAATTAGCATAAAAAACCTTAGCAAAAAAACACCCAGTATGAACATCTCCAAGATCCTATCCCAATTTGTAGTAGGTGTAATAATAATGGCAAATACCTCCAATTAGAAATGTAGTATGGTTCTTCTGATTCGCTGTGTCACTTACCCCATGTGCAGGGCATTGCAGTAGCTTAGGTATCCATGGTTACGACCACTCATATATAACGAACAATTATTAGTATTTATAGCCATAGATATCTAAGCCACTGCAATGCCCTGCACATGGGCTAAGAGACAGAACTATACTACATTTGTAACTGGAGGTATTTGCTAATATTATCATTATACCTGCTACATAGTAGGATAGGATCTTGGAGATGTGAATACTCCCTTAAGGACCTAGCCATTTTTCACATTTGTGCTTTTGCTTCCTCAGCTGCCTCCAAGAGCCACACTAACTAAACAGCCAACAGCTTTGGGAATTAGGCACACATCTCAATAAATTGGAAACTTTCTTCAACAGCTGTGCACCACCAACGGAAATGACTGGATAAATTTATGCCATTTTAGTAGCATATATCAGGACTGATCCCACCCCATTAAAACACTGCCTTCTTTTCTAACTGTATGTGGAGGTGGCTAGACTGATGTGGGAAGAAAAAAAGTCAAATTTTTGCAACAATTTGGACACATTTAAAGTAATTTTACGTCAAAATTCTAGAGGAAACATCCTGATTAATTGGGCTCACTATCTCCTATCCCCAAAAACGTTCCTATGCAATGTACATTGCAACAAATCTTGCCTTGTCACACTTCTCACTACGCTCTTAAATATCTAGACCACACGATAAACTCAAATCTGTAATTCCTCATATAACAACAATCCTGGAGCATCATATTTTAAAGCTTTGCATGGTGCAGTTTGTTATATACAAAGAGACAACAGGTGTTACCATTCCCCATGTTAAAAGACTCAGGTTCACAGTCTAAGGCTGCGTTCAAATGTTGTGACCAAGGTGAAGTTTTCTCATTGAGAGTTGAAGCGGCGCTGGTTGCGATGCTGTTGGCATAGTGTCGTGGTTGCGGCAGGTTAATAGAAAAGTACCTAATTTTGTTCTTTGATCTAAAACTTTCAGCAGCATGGACAGAGATTAGTAGATTCTTCTAAGAGGACAACTATGTACATGTGTCAAATCTACACCTATTGTGAGCAAGAAATACTCACACATCAGTCACAGAAGAGGGAATGTTCTCCTCTACCCACTTCAAATCTTCTTCCTATAAAACAAATATGACAGTCTTCCAATCATAAATGTTTAAGTAAAATGTTTGCATCAGTGATGAGCGAACGTGCTTGGATAAGGTGTTATATGAGCATGCTTGGGTGCTATCCAAGTGTCTTCGGCATGCACAAATAATATGTTATAGTCCCCGTGGCTCCATGTCTCGCGGTTGTTCAACAGGTTTTCGTGGGTGAAACAGTCTCAGTGGGCTCCTTTAACACATACCACAATTTATGATGCACAGATATGGCAGAGAAATATAGGTATAGCGCATTTCATTTACTTATTACATGAGTGACATCAATAGTTCAGAAACAGGACAGTATAGTCCTCCATACAGTAATATGGGCACCACATAATGCTCTATGCAATATAATGGACCACATATAATGCTCCAAACAGAATAATGGGCCCCATATATTGCTCAATACAGAATAATGGACCCCATATAATGCTCCATGCAGAATAATGGACCCCATATATTGTTCCATACATAATGAGCCCCATATAATGCCCAATACAGTACATGATGAGGCCCATATAACACTCCAGTATATGATGGTCCCCATATAATGCTCCTGTATATGATGGGCCCCATATAATGCCCAATACAGTACATGATGAGGCCCATATAACACTCCAGTATATGATGGTCCCCATATAATGCTCCCGTATATGATGGGCCCCATATAATGCTCTGTGTATAATGGGCCCCACTCGCAGGTGCTGGCACCAGATTCCCATAGCACGCCAGTGTCCCCTACGGCGAGTGGGCCCCTCTGCCTGTCCAGGGCCCCAGTACTTGCCCGGGTGCTGATGCCAGCCCTGGGACAGGTTGACAACTTCCTGAGAGCTGGGTGTCCAACCACTGGCACCCCCTACTTTTTCCATTTACAGGGCACTAAAATATCTTGGTTGGAGCGGTGGCTGCAATCGTGTGTTACTACTGCTATTCAGTCTGTATGAGACTGCTAACCATGCCACAGTCAATGAATGGAGTGGTGGCATAGCTCAAAAACAATGATTGTAGGAACTCACAAGTATCTAATGTTCCCCCAATAATATTCATAGTGGGGGAGTGTCATGTCTTATTTAAGAGATATACTATATGGTCAAAGTATGTTGCTACCGATCCTAATAATTTTGCTCATGCACTTCAACCATGCAAACCAAGCGCACAACCTTTGTCATTAAGCAATGAGTGAAATCTCTGATTTACTAGATTTGTTTTGTGTCACATCTACTTACAGCTTTAGTCACTTTAGAATTTCCATTGGTTTCTGGCTTTGAACTTCTCATTTTCATCCCCTCTGTAGAAAAAAAAAAAGGAAATGACTTTAATAAAAGATGTCAACGTTTTATATTTTTTTCCCTGTGCTGAGATAATCTTATAAATGTGCCCCTGCTGTGTACTGTGTAATGGCTGTGTCTGACCGTACAGGAACATGGTCTGATCATACTACAGCTCCTGGGCAGGGGATGACACAAAATAGAGTATACAGACAGAACAGTGGGGTACCTCCAGGCGAAGGTGGACCCTGTGGGCGCCTCCGGGGTTTCAGGTGAACCAGGAAGGGGTGAGGGAGTCGCCGTGCGAAGGTGGCGCGGGGGCGTCGCCGGGCGAAGGTGGAGTGGGGGCGTCAGAGGCAGACCAGGGGCGTCGCCGAGCAAAAGTGGCCCGGGGGCGTCGCCGGGCGAAGGTGGACAGGGGGCGTCGAAGGCAGACCAGGGGCATTGCCAGGCGGAGGTGGACGAGGGGCGTTGCCGAGCGAAGGTGGACCAGGGGCATCAAAGGCAGACCAGGGGCATCGTCGGGCGGAGGTGGACCGGGGGCGTTGCTGGGCAAAGGTGGAGTGGGGGCATCGAAGGCAGACCAGGGGCGTCGCCGGGCGGAAGTGGACCAGGGGCGTTGACAGGCCCTGGTGGACCAGGGGCGTCGAAGGCAGTCCAGGGGCGTCGCCGGGCGAAGAAGGACCAGGAGCATCGCCGGGCGACGGAGGACCGGGGGCGTTGCCGGGTAAAGGTGGATGGGGGCATCGCCGGGCAGAGGGGACTCCAACGAGCGAACCTCTTTTTTTTTTTTTTTACATAGTAAATAGCATAGAGGAATAACCTGGATAAGGGTAATGCTGGGAACAAATAACTATTGCTATACAGCGCTGCCATACCAAAGCTCTCCTTTAACATAGGCTCTTTCTGTTCATCATCATCGTCATCTTCTTCATTCAGTGGTGAAAAGGCAAACCTAGATGAAAAGAAAACAGTGGTAATGATGTATGAGGTAGTAATGAGGAATGAAAAGTATGGTATTTAATTCATGACAATGTTCAGAAGATTTCTATCAAAGAAACGAGAACATTTTGAGAACAATAACGAAGTTATAAATGAGTCACAACAAAGAAAGAAAAAAGTACAAATATGGAATGGTAAAATGTATATTACTTCTCGGGGAAAAATGCTAATTATGCAAATTGTCTCTTCAGAGAGGAAGAGAACTAGAACTCTAGTGCCACCTATTGGAAGGTAGCAGTCCTACAAGTCAATGTTGGCCCTTTAACGAGCCTTGTCACATGACTTAGAATAATAGCCAAACCAGAATCTCAATTTGCAGACACTGTTTCGGGGTACTGCCCCTCGTCAGTGCAAAGCGAAGATCTGGTTTGGCTGTGTGAGAGGCGTCGGGAACAAAAAATGCTTCTTTCTCACCAGGTTCACTAGGGGTCAAAGATGATTGTGAGTCTACTTTTCTGTAATAGTCTACACAGGCTCTTCCAGTCCTGCAGAACTGAGCTAGGTCAGCCTGTATATTAGATGTCGGTGCTAATAGACAACCCAGAAGAATGGTCTGGATAGATAAGAGCCAGTAATAAGAGCAGCTCAATTAATAAAACCAACACGTGCCGAAATCCTGAATAAGAAAGTAGTAACAAGTGGGTGAGTATTCAGTCCCCCAATGAATTCAGAGAGAAAGATTTTACAGGTGTCAATGTGACGAGTCCACATCTGCCTGCAGAACCATGCGACCAGGAGAAAGATTACTGAACACAAAAGTGTGAAAGAAACATGTCCAATGACAGCTTAAAAAGCCCCCACAGCCCTGGTTAAAAGAGGTATAACTGCACCAGCTGTATAGCAATACACCGCGAAAACGGCCATACTGATCAAACAAATCGTAACTAGATACATTTTTTGATGATAAAAACAACATTAGACAGAGGAAAGCCATTTCGGGTGACCTCCGAGTATTTATGACTGCTCGGAGATTTAGTTTGCATTGTGGCAGATGAATGATTTACAGCTACTAGCCAGGCTGAGTACATGTGGGTGTTGCCTGGTTGCTAGGAAATCCCCACATGTGATCAAGCTGGCTAGTAGCTGTAAATCATTCAGCTGCCACGATGAAAACAATCTCTGAGCAGTCAAATACTCGGAGGTCACCCGAACGTGCTCGGGAAAACCCGAGGAACGAGTACACTCGCTCATCACTAATAGATAGCCATAGGATTGCCCTCTCAAACAACATGTAAAAGAAATTGATAAGACAACAGCCAGAGTAAAGACATATCCACCAAAAAGGCTTCCTCTACCTGCCAGGAAGAAGACTGGAAGATAACTACTGGGATGACCTCATCGAACCTTTATGAGGTCTCAAAAAGTTGTGGGGAGACGTTGGGTGTAGTCATGTGCTACTACTCTTCAGAGGCTGGACAGACATCTGTCTGAGATGGTTTAGTGAATCCTGCTGTAGTGAAATATGTAGATGTATGGATGTATGACCAGAAGTAAATTAACATCTGTCCTGAGACTGCAGCTCTCACAAAAATCATTGTAAAAAAAATTGTTAAGGCACTCAAAATGTGTATGCTTGAAGAAGAAATTCTTTTATTGAAGATGCAAATTCCAGAATATCATTGTACATAGTTACATAGTTATTAAGGTTGAAGGAAGACTATATGTCCATCTAGTTCAACCCATAGCCTAACCTAACATGCCCTAACATGTTGATCCAGAGGAAGGCAAAAAAAACCCATGTGGCAAAGAGTAAGCTCCACATGGGGAAAAAAATTCCTTCCCGACTCCACATACGGCAATCAGACTAGTTCCCTGGATCAACGCCCTATCAAGGAATCTAGTGTATATACCCTGTAACATTATACTTTTCCAGAAAGGTATCCAGTCCCCTCTTAAATTTAAGTAATGAATCACTCATTACAACATCATACGGCAGAGAGTTCCATAGTCTCACTGCTCTTACAGTAAAGAATCCGCGTCTGTTATTATGCTTAAACCTTTTTTCCTCCAACCGCAGAGGATGCCCCCTTGTCCCTGTTTCAGGTCTATGATTAAAAAGCTCATCAGAAAGGTCTTTGTACTGTCCCCTCATATATTTATACATTAAAATAAGATCACCCCTTAGTCTTCGTTTTTCCAAACTAAATAGCCCCAAGTGTAATAACCTATCTTGGTATTGCAGACCCCCCAGTCCTCTAATAACCTTGGTCGCTCTTCTCTGCACCAGCTCCAATTCAGCTATGTCTTTCTTAAACATCGGAGACCAGAACTGTGCACAGTATTCTAAGTGTGGTCGAACTAGTGACTTGTATAGAGGTAAAATTATGTTCTCCTCATGAGCATCTATGCCTCTTTTAATGCATCCCATTATTTTATTTGCCTTTGTAGCAGCTGCCTGACACTGGCCACTGAATATAAGTTTGTCATCCACCCATACACCCAGGTCTTTTTCACTTGATGGTTTTGCCCAGAGTTTTAGAATTAAGCACATAATTATACATCTTATTACTTCTACCCAAGTGCATGACCTTACATTTATCCCCATTAAAGCTCATTTGCCATTTATCAGCCCAAGCTTCTAGTTTACATAAATCATCCTGTAATATAAAATTGTCCTCCTCTGTATTGATTACCCTGCAGAGTTTAGTGTCATCTGCAAATATTGAAATTCTACTCTGAATGCCCCCCAGGTCATTAATAAATATGTTAAAAAGAAGAGGGCCCAATACTGACCCCTGTGGTACCCCACTGCTAACCGCTACCCAGTCCGAGTGTGCTCCATTAATAACCACCCTTTGTTTCCTATCCCTGAGCCAGCTCTCAACCCACTTGCACATATTTTCCCCTATCCCTATTATTCTCATTTTATGTATCAACCTTTTGTGTGGCACCGTATCAAAAGCTTTTGAAAAGTCCATATACACTACATCCAATGGGTTCCCTTGGTCCAATCCGGAACTTACCTCTTCATAGAAACTGATCAAATTAGTCTGACATGAACGGTCCCTAGTAAACCCGTGCTGATACTGGGTCATGAGGTTATGCCTCTTCAGATACTCCAGTATAGCGTCCCTTAGAATGCCCTCCAGGATTTTACCCACAGTAGAGGTTAAGCTTACTGGCCTATAATTTCCGAGTTCAGTTTTTGTTCCCTTTTTGAATATTGGCACCACATTTGCTATACGCCAGTCCTGTGGCACAGACCCTGTTATTATGGAGTCTTTAAAGATTAAAAATTATGGTCTATCAATGACTGTACTTAATTCCTGCAGTACTCGAGGGTGTATCCCATCCGGGCCCGGAGATTTGTCAATTTTAGTGATTTTTAGACGCCGCCGCACTTCCTGCTGGGTTAAGCAGGTGACATTTAATTGGGAATTTTTATCACTAGACATTTTGTCTGCCATGGGATTTTCTTGAAAAAAAGTCATTTAGCATATTGGCTTTTTCCTCATCCTCATCCACCATCTCACCCAGACTATTTTTAAGGGGGCCAACACTATCATTTTTTAGTTTCTTACTATTTATGTAGTTAAAGAATATTTTAGGATTATTTTTACTCTCTCTGGCAAGGAGTCTCTCTGTCTCAATCTTTGCTGCCTTGATTTGCTTTTTACAGAAATTATTTAATTTTCTGTATTTATTTAATGCCTCCTCACTACCTACTTCCTTTAATTCTCTAAATGCTTTCTTTTTGTCACTTATTGCGCCCCTTACAGCTCTATTTAGCCATATTGGTTTCCTCCTATTTCTAGTATGTTTATTCCCATAAGGTATATACTGTGCACAGGTCCTATCCAGGATGCTAATAAACGTCTCCCATTTACTTTGTGTATTTTTGTGTCTCAGGATATCGTCCCAGTTAATTGCACCAAGATCCTCTCTCATCTGTTGGAAATTTGCCCTCCTGAAGTTTAGTGTCCTTGTAACCCCTCTACTACACATCTTTTTAAAGGATACATGAAAACTTATTATTTTGTGATCGCTATTTCCCAAGTGACCCCCAACCCTTATATTTGATACGCGGTCTGGCCTGTTGGTTAATATTAGGTCTAGCAGTGCCCCCCTTCTTGTTGGGTCCTGAACCAGTTGTGAAAGGTAATTGTCTCTCATAATTGTCAAAAACCGATTACCTTTGCTGGAACTGCAGGTTTCTGTTCCCCAATCTATTTCAGGGTAGTTGAAGTCCCCCATAATAATGACTTCTCCTTGAGTCGCAGCTTCATCTATTTGCTTTATGAGGATTTTCTCCATTGCTTCCATTATTTTTGGAGATTTATAACAAACCCCTATCAGTAATTTATTATTTTTTCCCCCTCCCCTTATCTCCACCCACAGGGATTCTACATTTTCATTCAATTCACCTATATTATCGCGCAGGATGGGTTTTAAGGACGATTTTACATATAGACACACCCCACCCCCTCGCTTATCTGTACGGTCATTTCTGAACAGGCTATAGCCCTGCAAGTTAACAGCCCAGTCATGGCTCTCATCCAGCCACGTTTCAGATATCCTCACCATGTCATAATTATGCTCCAACAACATTAGTTCTAATTCGTCCATTTTGTTGGCGAGGCTTCTGGCATTAGTATACATGCACTTTATGTTCCTCTCTGTACTTCAATTTCTTAAATTATTAACTGTTCTGACCCAACCGCCCATGCCACCGTCACCCCCAACTTCCTTATTTGTGCCCAGGTCTCTGTCTGCACTATCTTCCCCTCCTATAAAATGAATACCCTCCCCCCCAATTCCTAGTTTAAACACTCCTCCAACCTTCTAGCCATTCGTTCTAGCCTACGTTACAATGATATTCTGGAATTTGCATCTTCAATAAAATAATTTCTTCTTCAAGCATACACATTTTGAGTGCCGTAACAATTTTTTTACATTGTATTATAAGGGTTTGGTAACCCCTGTTTCAGGCACCGAAGTACAAGAGGAGTGACGTGTCAATTTTCTCACAAAAATCATGACCTATGTTATCCTGAGCAGGCAGTCTCCTGGTCTCCAGTCACCCCGAGGGGGATGTAATGAGAACACACAGAATTTGAAACACTTCACACCTCCTAGTGCCTTTGATGAGAAGATGCCAAATTGCAGCCTGAGGCTGCCATCACACTAGCAGTATTTGGTCAGTATTTTACATCAGTATTTGAAAGCCAAAACCACGAGTGGAACAATTAGAGGAAAAGTATAATAGAAACATATGCACCACTTCTGCATTTATCACCCACTCCTGGTTTTGGCTGACAAATACAGATGTAAAATACTGAGCAAATACTGCTAGTGTGATGGCAGCCTGACACTGTATATTTACCCTGAGAAAGAAAGATTACACAAATAGTGTTCAAAGAAAAACAATGTATTCATTGGTAAAATAGCCAGGATCCAGTCACAAACCAAGGTTTAGAATAACAACATGAGAGGCTGGTCTAGAAATCGGATCTCCAGGTTAATCTATAAATTAGGCCTTTACCCATAGAAACGGTGTCACAGACTGAGGGACAGCCAAGCTGGTGTGAACCATTCCATATTCATTCCCCCCTCAGGGAGAAGAAAGCAGACTATAAAGTTTAGATATTTATATAAGTTTTCTCCCTTTATTTTTCTGTTTTGCATATTTGTATGTTACTTTTTACTTGACATATAGTAGTAGTATTTCAAGGACTCATCGCCCGTGTGTTTGGCGAGTGGTGACAGTGTGTATAAAGTGGGGTGTGTGGATTGTGTCGGGGTGTTATTTATGCTTTCACTGCAGCATAGGACAGAGGTTGAATGCCGGACTAAGTGAGAGGAGACAGATTAACCCGTGCAGGCGCAACCCCAAGTCATGTGATGAGAAGCAGGTACGTGACACCTGCATTGAGCAGGTTGGACACAAGGATCTTGGAGGACCCTTCCAACTCTAACATTATATGATTCTATGTCAGGTTTTGAGGGGATGTACAACTTAGTCTTGGTTTCAAATGTCATGTTGACGTAGGTCTGGGACGTGAGACAGATATTGTTTAGAATGCAGATTACATTGGCATGCTAAAGAAGATGAGGCAGAGAGAAAGTTGAACTACTTAGGTAACAAGTGAAAAAGTCAGCAATCTGTCCATTCTTGGGATTTGGAATACAAATGGAGATGGAATATGGTTCTTGGCTAACAACTGAGACCTGGCTGAACTTGGACATTTCAAGTATGCAACAGCAGCATTGTCAGACTGGACCTGGACTATTTGCCATTCAGTTTGGAAATCAAGGCACAAAGGAAAGGGAAGTTTCTTGTCATTCTTGGAAATTGTTTGGTACCAGTGCCACATAATCCAAAAACCTTTGCAATGACTAATGGTGTGGTAGTGAATTAGTGACCATAGTCAATGGACAGGAGGAGAAACCAAGACTGTCCAGTGTGATTTAAATTCCCCCCAAAATTTTGGGAATGGGAGGGAGCTTTCATCAGGGTGATTTATTTATTTATTTATTTAACCCCTTTACCCCCAAGGGTGGTTTGCACGTTATGGACCGGGCCAATTTTTACAATTCTGACCACTGTCCCTTTATGAGGTTATAACTCTGGAACGCTTCAACGGATCCCGGTGATTCTGACATTGTTTTCTCGTGACATATTGTACTTCATGATAGTGGTAAAATTTCTTTGATATTACCTGCGTTTATTTGTGAAAAAAACGGAAATTTGGCGAAAATTTTGAAAATTTCGCAATTTTCCAACTTTGAATTTTTATGCAATTAAATCACAGAGATATGTCACACAAAATACTTAATAAGTAACATTTCCCACATGTCTCCTTTACATCAGCACAATTTTGGAACCAAAATTTTTTTGTTAGGGAGTTATAAGGGTTAAAAGTTGACCAGCAATTTCTCATTTTTACAACACCATTTTATTTTAGGGACCACATCTCATTTGAAGTCATTTTGAGGGGTCTATATGATAGAAAATACCCAAGTGTGACACCATTCTAAAAACTGCACCCCTCAAGGTTCTCAAAACCACATTCAAGAAGTTTATTAACGCTTCAGGTGCGTCACAGGAATTTTTGGAATGTTTAAATAAAAATGAACATTTAACTTTTTTTCACAAAAAATTTACTTCAGCTCCAATTTGTTTTATTTTACCAAGGGTTACAGGAGAAAATGGACCCCAAACGTTATTGTACAATTTGTCCTGAGTACGCTGATACCCCATATGTGGGGGTAAACCATTGTTTGGGCGCATGGGAGAGCTCGGAAGGGAAGTAGCGCCGTTTGACCTTTCAATGGAAAATTGACAGGAATTGAGATGGGACGCCATGTTGCATTTGGAGAGCCACTGATGTACCTAAACATAGAAACCCCCCACAAGTGACACCATTTTGAAAAGTAGACCCCCTAAGGAACTTATCTAGATGTGTGGTGAGCACGTTGACCCAATAAGAGCTTCACAGAAGTTTATAATGCAGAGCCGTAAAAATAAAACAAAAATTTTTTCCCACAAAAATAATTTTTTAGCCCCCAGTTTTGTATTTTCCTGAGGGTAACAGGAGAAATTGGACCCCAAAAGTTGTTGTGCAATTTGTCCTGAGTGCGCTGATACCCTATATGTGGGGGAGAACCAGCGTTTGGGCGCATGGGAGGGCTCGGAAGGGAAGGAGCGCCATTTGGAATACAGACTTAGATGGAATGGTCTGCAGGCGTCACATTGTGTTTGCAGAGCCCCTAATGTACCTAAACAGTAGAAACCCCCCACAAGTGACCCCATATTGGAAACTAGACCCCCCACGGAACTTATCTAGATGTGTTGTGAGAACTTTGAGCCCCCAAGTCTTTCACTACAGTTCATAACGCAGAGCCGTGAAAATAAAAAATCTCTTTTTTTCCCACAAAAATTTTTTTTTTGCCCCCAGTTTTGTATTTTCCCAAGGGTAACAGGAGAAATTGGACCACAAAAGTTGTTGCCCAATTTGTCCTGAGTACGCTGATACCCCATATGTTGGGGTAAACTCCTGTTTGGGCACACGGGAGAGCTCGGAAGGGAAGGAGCACTGTTTTACTTTTTCAATGCAGAATTGGATGGAATTGAGATCGGTCGCCATGTCGCGTTTGGAGATCCCCCTGATGTGCCTAAACAGTGGAAACCCCCCAATTATAACTGAAACCCTAATCCAAACACACCCTTAACCCTAATCCCAACGGTAACCCTAACCACACCTCTAACCCAGACACACCCCTAACCCTAATCCCAACCCTGTTCCCAACCGTAAATGTAATCCAAACCCTAACCCTAACTTTAGCCCCAACCCTAACTGTAGCCTTAACCCTAACCCTAGCCCTAACCCCAACCCTAACCCTAGCCCTAACCCTAGTCCCAACCCTAACGCTAGCCCTAACCCTAGCCATAGCCCTAACCCTAGCCCTAACCCTAATGGGAAAATGGAAATAAATACATTTTTTCATTTACTTTTATAGCGGGTTGTTTAGCGGATTTTTATGATTGGCAGCAGTCACACACTGAAAGACGCTTTTTATTGCAAAAAATATTTTTTGCGTTACCACATTTTGAGAGCTATAATTTTTCCATATTTGAGTCCACAGAGTCATGTGAGGTCTTGTTTTTTGCGGGACGAGTTGACGTTTTTATTGGTAACATTTTCGGGCACGTGACATTTTTTGATTGCTTTTTATTCCGATTTTTGTGAGGCAGAATGACCAAAAACCAGCTATTCATGAATTTCTTTTGGGGGAGGCGTTTATACCGTCCCGCGTTTGGTAAAATTGATAAAGTAGTTTTATTCTTCGGTTCAGTACGATTACAGCGACACCTCATTTATATCATTTTTTTTATGTTTTGGCGCTTTTATACGATAAAAACTATTTTATAGAAAAAAATAATTATTTTTGCATCGCTTTATTCTGAGGACTAACTTTTTTATTTTTTTGCTGATGTTGCTGTATGGCGGCTCATTTTTTGCGGGACAAGATGACGCTTTCAGCGGTACCATGGTTATTTATATCCGTCTTTTTGATCGCGTGTTATTCCACTTTTTGTTTGGCGGTATGATAATAAAGCGTTGTTTTTTGCCTCTTTTTTTTTCTTACGGTGTTTACTGAAGGGGTTAACTAGTGGGCCAGTTTTATAGGTCGGGTCGTTACGGACGCGGCGATACTAAATATGTGTACTTTTATTGTTTTTTTTTATTATTTAGATAAAGAAATGTATTTATAGGAATAATATTTTTTTTTTTTTTTTTTTCATTATTTAGGATTTTTTTTTTTTTTTTTTTTTACACACTTGGAAATTTTTTTGTTTACTTTTTTACTTTGTCCCGGGGGGGACAATACAGATCGGTGATCTGCCAGTTTGCACAGCATTCTGACAGATCACCGATCTGTCTGAGAGCAGTGCAGCGTTACCAAGTGCCTGCTCTGAGCAGGCACTTGGTAAGCCACCTCCCTCCCTGCAGGACCCGGATCCGCGGCCATCTTGGATCGGGGACTTACTGCAGGGAGGGAGGTAGGAGACCCCCGGAGCAACGCGATCACTGCGGGGGTCTCAGGGAAGCACGCAGGGAGCCCCCTCCCTGCGCGATGCTTCCCTGCACCGCCGGCACATCGCGATCATCTTTGATTGCGGTGTGCCGGGGGTTAATGTGCCGGGGGCGGTCCGTGACCGCTCCTGGCTCATAGTGCCGGATGTCAGCTGCGATAAGCAGCTGACACCCGGCCGCGATCGGCGGCGCTCCCCCCGTGAGCGCGGCCGATCGCGCTGGACGTAATATTCCGTCCTTGGGAATTAAGGCCCACCCCACATGGACGGAATATTACGTCCAATGGCAGAAAGGGGTTAAATAGAGCACACTTTAAACTATGGGTATTTGGGATAAATCTGACAGTGCCGATTAGCACATTCAATATAACGGGAACAGCAGAAGAGAATTCACGAAGATGGCAGTGATAACATTGGGTTATAGAGGAGGTTAGTATTTTATCATTAGCAAATTTAGGACACAGGTAGGGTAGAAGACTGGGAAAAAGGAGTTTCACTCCATTGCAATCACTGTGGATGGCTGAGTGAAAGTGAGGATATAAAATCAAATTCTGCAGTAAAAGGGTACAGAGCAGAGATCATCTACTGAACCTTGAAAATTCTGACTGAGAATCACTAAAACAAGAAGAGGTGAAGGACTAGAGCCAGCAAATGACTCACTAAAAGTGGTCAGATTGGTAGGAAAAAATCCAACAGGCCAATAGTTGGGGGCAAACTGAGCCAGAGTTTGGGATCTACAGTTTCAAATGCTGCAGAAATCCAGAAGAATCAATTGTAGTTGCCACAAGGAGATCATTTTAAAGACTTTAGTTGGGCAAGGGCATTTTCGAGGGTCTGGACGCGAGACACTCAGTATGTGGAGCCGGAGTTGTGAAGTTTGATTCTGTGTCCATTTTGGTGGAGTCGGTATAAAAATAGACCAACTCAGACTTCTAAAATATATACCGTAATACATTGGGTACAGTAGTACAATGCAGGATGTGCTGTAAATGTTTTCAAAATCATTTGGGAAAGTTATGAAATGTACTATACATGTCCGTTCCTGATCTAAGAATCTGGGCTTTTTTTGTTAAGATGAATCTGTGCTGCACTTTATGTACATTCTCAGTAGTGACCAGTGCTGTGGAGTCGTAGATGAGATGAATCTGTGCTGAACTTTATGTACATGCTCAGTAGTGACCAGTGCTGTGGGGTCGTAGATGAGATGAATCTGTGCTACACTTTATGTACATGCTCAGTAGTGACCAGTACTGTGGAGTCGTAGATGAGATGAATCTGTGCTGCACTTTATGTACATGCTCAGTAGTGACCAGTGCTGTGGAGTCGTAGATGAGATGAATCTGTGCTGCACTTTATTTACATTCTCGGTAGTGACCAGTGCTGTGGAGTCGTAGATGAGATGAATCTGTGCTGCACTTTATGTACATTCTCAGTAGTGACCAGTACTGTGCAATCGTAGATGAGATGAATCTGTGCTGCACTTTATTTACATGCTCAGTAGTGACCAGTGCTGTAGAGTTGTAGATGAGATGAATCTGTGCTGCACTTTATGTACATTCTCAGTAGTGACCAGTACTGTGCAATCGTAGATGAGATGAATCTGTGCTGCACTTTATTTACATGCTCAGCAGTGACCAGTGCTGTGGAGTCTGAGGTTTGGCTTACCACCTACGCACAGGTCGGGCCTAGGCACAGGTCAGAACAGCCCATAAGTTGGGGATATTGCACACCAAGAGCTGCTAAATGTTCTACGGTAATTGTTTTGCCTCCTTTACTTCCAATACTCAATTTTTTAGGTTTTCAATGACATAGCCATATGAGGGGCATGTATTTTGCGATACAAGTTGTCATTTTGAGTGACAATCATTTTACTAGAAATATTTTTATTTGCTTTTACTGCGTTCAATATGCGGTAAAAATGACCTGGCAACAAGATTCTTCAAGTCAGTACAATTTTGGAGATGCTAATGTTGTGAAGTTTCTTTTTTTGCTTGTTTTATTTTTAACGCTCTAAAACTATTGAGATCTTGGGATCTATGAACTCACTGACTATCTTGGCGTTGTGTACCTCTGCCATTATTTGCTAATCCAGGTTTCTCTGATGAGTAAAATAGATATTTTTGGGGGAAGGCTTCTTGTGGGCCACAGTTCCATCATTCCCTGTAGGGTTCTTTGCTTCAATCCCCTGAAATCTCATCTCTCATCTTCAGATAGACAAAATCTTCATTCCTCTACACTTGTCCCAATGGAAGGCTCCTTGTTAGAATTGCTGCAGGTACATGTAGTGTCACTTAGATATGATTTTTGGGAAGGTAGTGGAAAGCCTGGAAGACCAAACTTCAGTAACAAATGGTGAGATGCCATGGGCTCTGATCCACTCTAACTCTTACAGGCATAGTGATTGCAATAATATTTTCGGTGGTTGAACATGTCTGGATAGTTAATCATGTACTCATTAGTAATCATGGCCAGCATGGTGGCGCAGTGGTTAGCACCGCAGCCTTGCAGCGCTGGGGTCCTGGGTTCTAATCCTATCCAGGACAACATCTGCAAAGAGTTTGTATGTTCTCTCCGTGTTTGCGTGGGTTTCCTCCGGGTTCTCCGGTTTCCTCCTACATTCCAAAGACATACTGATAGGGAATCTAGATTGTGAGCCCCAACGGGGACAGCGATGATAATGTGTGCAAACTGTAAAGTGCTGCGGAATATGTTAGCACTATATAAAAATAAAGATTATTATTATTATGCACATTTACTTAGAGCCATTCTTAATTTGCATGTATATTATTTAGCTGCCTTAGCATAAATCGTGTCATGCTGAGGTGAAAGATTGGGGAGGAGGATAGCTGCTCGCCACTCTTAGTAGATCCCAGGGGAAGACTTCATCTTTTACTCTTTAAAACCCTGTACAGGGATCTGGACTTTGCATTGATGGCCATCGGGGTTGCAACCATGGATCAATCACTAGTAAGAGGAACAGGCTGACAGAGGGATACTAAATTGTCAATACCAGAGGGACAGGACCAAGGTTTGGCTAATTAGGCCTCTGATTTTTTAGTCTAAAGGTACCTTCACACATAACGATATTGTTAACGATATCGTTGCTTTTTGTGACGTAGCAACGATATCGTTAATGAAATCGTTATGTGTGACAGCGACCAACGATCAGGCCCCTGCTGGGAGATCGTTCGTCGCTGAAGAAAGTCCAGAACTTTATTTCGTCGCTGGATCTCCCGTGGACATCGCTGGATCGGCGTGTGTGACACCGATCCAGCGATGTCTTCACTGGTAACCAGGGTAAACATCGGGTAACTAAGCGCAGGGCCGCGCTTAGTAACCCGATGTTTACCCTGGTTACCATCCTAAAAGTAAAAAAAACAAACAGTACATACTTACCTACCGCTGTTTGTCCTCCAGCGCTGTGCTCTGCACTCCTCCTGCACTGGCTGTGAGCGTCGGTCAGCCGGAAAGCAGAGCGGTGACGTCACCGCTCTGCTTTCCGGCCGCTGTGCTCACACAGACAGTACAGGAGGAGTGCAGAGCACAGCGCTGGAGGACAGACAGCGGTAGGTAAGTATGTACTGTTTGTTTTTTTTACTTTTAGGATGGTAACCAGGGTAAACATCGGGTTACTAAGCGCGGCCCTGCGCTTAGTTACCCGATGTTTACCCTGGTTACCGGCATCGTTGGTCGCTGGAGAGCTGTCTGTGTGACAGCTCTCCAGCGACCAAACAGCGACGCTGCAGCGATCCGGATCGTTGTCGGTATCGCTGCAGCGTCGCTTAATGTGAAGGGGCCTTAAGAGCTGGTGTCAAAACCTGGAGAGCACAACCAGCATCAGCAGGCAAGAGAAGGCTTAAATACATTCCAAGATCAAGTTCAAGTACAAGGCACTCAGATAAATCAGGAACAATGAACCAGCGTCAGAATACTGTAGTTCTAATTGAGGAGCTCCATTACATTGTTTGCAGAATTATTAGGCAAGTTGTATTTTGATCACATGATACTTTTCATACATGTTGTCCTACTCCAAGCTGTTCAGGCTTGAGAGCCAACTATCAATTAAGTAAATCAGGTGATGTGCATCTCTGTAATGAGGAGGGGTGTTGTCTAATGACATCAAAACCCTATATAAGGTGTGCTTAATTATTAGGCAACTTCCTTTCCTTTGGCAAAATGGGTCAGAAGAGAGATTTGACGAGCTCAGAAAAGTCCAAAATTGTGAGATGTCTTGCAGAGGGATGCAGCAGTCTTGAAATTGCCAAACTTTTGAAGCGTGATCACTGAACAATCAAGCGTTTCATGGCAAATAGCCAACAGGGTCGCAAGAAGCGTATTGGGCAAAAAAGGCGCAAAATAACTGCCCATGAATTGAGGAAAATCAAGCGTGAAGCTGCCAAGATGCCATTTGCCACTAGTTTTGCCATATTTCAGAGCTGCAACGTTACTGGAGTAACAAAAAGCACAAGGTGTGCGATACTCAGGAACATGGCCAAGGTAAGGAAGACTGAAAAACGACCACCTTTGAACAAGAAACATAAGATAAAACCTCAAGACTGGGCCAAGAAATATCTTAAGACTGACTTTTCAAAGGTTTTATGGACTGATGAAATGAGAGTGACTCTTGATAGGCCAGAGGCTGGATCAGTAAAGGGCAGAGAGCTCCACTCCGACTCAGACGCCAGCAAGGTGGAGGTGGGGTACTGGTATGGGCTGGTATCATCAAAGATGAACTTGTGGGACCTTTTTGGGTTGAGGATGGAGTGAAGCTCAACTCCCAGACCTACTGCCAGTTTCTGGAAGACTTCTTCAAGCAGTGGTACAGGAAGAAGTCGGTATCGCTCAAGAAAAACATGATTTTCATGCAGGACAATGCTCCATCACATGCCTCCAACTACTCAACAGCGTGGCTGGCCAGTAAAGGTCGCAAAGAAGAAAAAATAATGACATGGCCCCTTGTTCACCTGATCTGAACACCATAGAGAACCTGTGGTCCCACATAAAATGTGAGATCTACAGGGAGGGAAAACAGTCCACCTCTCGGAAAAGTGTCTGGGAGGCTGTGGTGGCTGCTGCACGCAATGTTGATCATAAACAGATCAAGCAACTGACAATCTATGGATGGAAGGCTGCTGAGTGTCATCATAAAGAAAGGGGGCTATATTGGTCACTAATTTTGGGGGGTTTTGTTTTTGCATGTCAGAAATGTTTATTTCTAAATTTTTTGCAGTTATATTGGTTTACCTGGTGAAAATAAACAAGTGAGATGGGAATATATTTGGTTTTTATTAAGTTGCCTAATAATTCTGCACAGTAATAGTTACCTGCACAAACAGATATCCTCCTAAGATAGCCAAATCTAAAAAAAAAAAACACTCCAGCTTCCAAAAATATTAAGCTTTGATATTTATGAGTCTTTTGAGTTGATTGAGAACATAGTTGTTGATCAATAATAAAAATAATCCTCTAAAATACAACTTGCCTAATAATTCTGCACATAATGTACAGTGTGGTACATAATGATAGGTTTGCTGACCAATGCAGCAACTGTATGATCAGGAAAACAAAAGGTGCATAATGGAAAGTGGTAACAGCCGGGCTGCAATATGCTCTGCCCAGCAAAAACTGTTAACCATTTACTTGATGTCTTACTCGAACTGTGCAGTGCCCAGTTACAGAGGAGTATGCCAGTGCCACTTGTTGAGACAGTTGCGTTTGACAACAGAGAGACAGTGCCGGAGCAAGAACAAGTAAGTACGATACAATCTGTAAAGTTTCTTGATTACATTTTTTCAATAGCCCAATAATCAGTTGAATCAATTATTATTTAGCAGCACACACCTCTGATTGTTCGCAGATGGTCTCCACAGGACCATGATAACAAACAAGATCATAGAGAACAGCAGGCGCCAAATAGCATCGTCCACCCAAAGTTCCCGCCAATCCTGAAAAAAAAAAAGTTAAATAAATAAATTAACCGTATTCATCTGCATTAACAATACAATACGATGACCGAGGAAAAGCTCCATTGTGCACACATCTCAGGATAACATAGCATTAGGTAATGGAGCATTACACCGCAGCAATTAATGCAACGTATGGATGCTGTGTCCACCGCAGCAGCACAATAGGCAGCTCGGATGAAACAGTTTTAGGGTATAGGAACACGTACTATTGATGAAGGAAACCTTAATGCCAGTCAGTAAATTATGCATACATTTCCAGGAGGAAAAAAAAGAGGAACTGGATAATTCTGTTTAATAGATTTCCACATTAGTATGGTAGCTTTATGGGGAATTCAAGAATTCACTACAACAGCAACAGATGTGTCAGAAGAGCTAACAGGTCCTCTGTAACAGGAAATGCAATGACAGTCATTTACAAGCATGTCCACAGCCAACATTTCTTCATCTGCAAATAGCAAGATTAATGATGGCAAAACTTACCGACTGACAGTCTACAAGGCGGAACTTCATAGTGGTCCAGATAATAAAAACAATTGATGCTACAAGAGAAACAATAGAACATTTTGATCTCTTATGTGCACTTAGGTTTAGACATCACAATAATTGGGCCACTGTTTACTCATTTCCAGCTCAATTCTTGGAGTTAAAGGGAGCCTGTCACCCCAAAAATCGCGGGTGAGGTAAGCCCACCGGCATCAGGGGCTTATCTACAGCATTCTGTAATGCTGTAGATAAGCCCCCGATGTTACCTGAAAGAGGAGAAAAAGACGTTAGATTATACTCACCCAGGGGCGGTCCCCCTGCGGTCCGGTCAGATGGGTGTCTCTGGTCCGCTGCGGCGCCTCCCATCTTCATTCCAAGACGTCCTCTTCTGATCTTCAGCCACGGCTCCGGCGCAGGCGTACTTTGTCTGCCCTGTTGAGGGCAGAGCAAAGTACTGCAGTGCGCAGGCGCTGGGCCTCTCTGACCTTTCCGGCGCCTGCGCACTGCAGTACTTTCCTCTGCCCTCAACAGGGCAGACAAAGTACCCCTGCGACGGAGCCGTGGCTGAAGACCAGAAGAGGACGTCTTGGAATGAAGATGGGAGGCGCCGCAGCGGACCAGAGACACCCATCTGACCGGACCAGCAGTGGGACCGCCCCTGGGTGAGTATAATCTAACGTCTTTTTCTCCTCTTTCAGGTAACATCGGGGGCTTATCTACAGCATTATAGAATGCTGTAGATAAGCCCCTGATGCCGGTGGGCTTACCTCACCCACGATTTTCGGGGTGACAGGTTCCCTTTAAGGTACCGTCCAATTTAGCAACGCTGCAGCGATCTAGACAACGATCCCGATCGCTGCAGCGTCGCTGTGTGGTCGCTGGAGAGCTGTCACACAGACAGCTCTCCAGCGACCAACTATGCGAAGTCCCCTGGTAACCAGGGTAAACATCGGGTTACTAAGCGCAGGGCCGCGCTTAGTAACCCGATGTTTACCCTGGTTACCAGTGCTAATGTAAAAAAAAAAAAAAACACTACATACTTACATTCCGGTATCTGTCCCCCATCGCTCTGCTTCCTGAACTGACTGAGCGCCGGCTGGCCGTAAAGCACAGAGGTGACGTCACCGCTGTAATCTGCTTTACGGCTGGCCGGCGCTGACAGTGCAGGGAAGTAGAACGCCGAGGGATGCGACAGACACCGGAACGTAAGTATGAAGTGTTTGTTGTTTTTTTACATTTACACTGGTAACCAGGGTAAACATCGGGTTACTAAGCGCGACCCTGCGCTTAGTAACCCGATGTTTACCCTGGTTACCAGTGAAGACATCGCTGAATCGGCGTCACACACGCAAATTCAGCGACGAAATAAAGTTCTGGACTTTCTGCTCCGACCAACGATGTCACAGCAGGATCCAGATCGCTGCTGCGTGTCAAACACAACGATATCGCTATCCAGGACGCTGCAACGTCACGGATCGCTAGAGATATCATTGTGAAGTTGGTCAGTGTGAAGGTACCTTTAGAGGGACTGAGCACTACCTAAATGATGCAATCATTTCCCTGATTCCCCATACGATGTACTCAGCCAGGAACTGTGCAGGCAATGAAAGCCTGGCTCCAATCATCTGAAGGGGAGCACCACTTTGTGAAGGACCTCTGCCCTTTTGGAACCCTTCCTGGGCTAGAACAGGGATTACAATAAAACAAGGAAATAAGTCATACTGTAGTACCTCATCGCTGTACCCCTGTGGTCCCCATCCTCCAGGCATTGGCCTCAGCGGTCACGTGAGTGTATCCACTGAAGCCAAAGACTGGCTACTGCGGCCTTGTCACTATTAGAAGGGACTTTATCAATTCCTGACCCAAACAGAAAATTATTTTTGTGGTAAGTAACACTTGTTTCTTTAATAACGCATACTCTTTCAAATTTTGGAAGTCCTGAAAAATCCCTTTAATTCAAATTAAAGGGTTGGCCTGGCAGACTAAACTCTCGATGGAGCTGGCACAGCTACAGTTATTGAGGTTTTCTACAACTTTGATGATCCATCATAGCTCATTGGTGGCCCGAAACCCGACAGTCTCAGTGATCAGTTGCTTGCTGAGCCGTCACTGTAAACAGTGTACAGAGAAGACCACCAAAGTTCAGTCACACTCTTTAATGCCCACTGACGTGTGCTGCACATCAGCTCCTATTCACACTATTAGCAGCTGATCTGCCGTACTCGGTAGCGACTACTACACACTGAACAGAACTATGCTGCTCAGCTTAAATGGAAACATCCGTCCACCGCTGGAGATTAGAACAGTTTGTGAGGGGTGCCGGGTATTGGCTTCCTACAGATCTGATAATGATGACCATTCTGAAGGATGACCTCATTAAAAGATGTCTGTCACTATTCTCCAGTGCTGGAAGAGGCCGAAATGTGACTGCAAGTGTGCAATTTGCATACTTCAGGCCACATTCTGACTAGACGTGTCCGGCCTCACTCAATTCACTTGTATTACGTGAGGTTGCACACGTCTAGTCGGCATGTGACCGCATGTATGCAAATTGCATACTTGCGTTAATGAGCCAGCTCCCAGCAACAGAAAATCCTCACAAATTTGCACACTTGTAACCCAAGACAAGACAACCCCTTAAAGGGAACCTGTCACCCCCCTGGCGTTTTTAACTAAAAGAGTCACCTTGTGCAGCACTAATGCTGCATTCTGTCAATGTGGCCCTTTAATTTGGGGTCCCTTCCAATGCTGCAATAATTTGGGGTCCCTTCCAATGCTGCAATATTTATTTTTTTAATTTGCCCTCCATACCTGTAGTCTGTCCGGGGGGCATATCTTTTCCCCCCCGGACACAAACGCCTCCCAGCCATCCTTCAGCCCCTCCGTGCGCCATTTTCTGTGCCTTCATTAACGTCCCCGACGCCTACGCTGTAAGTTCCCATCATGGGATGGGAGTTGAAGGCTGCGCTAACTGCACATGCCTGAAAAAGGAACTTAAAGCGCAGGCGCCGGGGACGTTAATGAAGGCACAGGAGGCAGCGCCCAGCGCACGGAGGGGCTGAGGGATGGCTGGGAGGCGTTTGTGTCTGGGGGGGTGGGGGAGGGAAAGACATGCCCCCAGGACAGACTACAGGCATGGCGGGCAAATTAAAAAAAAAAAAAAAAAAAAAAAAGAATATTGCAGCGTTGGAAGGGACCTCAAATTAAAGAGCCACCTTGACAGAATGCAGCATTAGTGCTGCACAAGATGGCTCGTTTAGTTAAAAACACCAGGGGGGTGACAGGTTCCCTTTAAACTAAAAAATAATATATTGGTGTCACAACTTACACTTTTAGAAGCCACGTTGTGCTTTTTTTTTCTATTTTTTAGAATGGAAACAGCAGCCAAGCTTGATACACTATTAATTACCATCAGAGAGCAACAAAAAAGTAAGAACATAAGGGTATGTATCCACGTTCAGTATTACATCCGGATTAGCTGCGGATTGAACGCTGCGTACACCCGCAGTGTCCAGATGTTACCGCATAGTGGAGGGGATTTTATGAAATCCCGTCTCCACTATGCATGCGCAGGTGGCCCTGCGTTAACGGACATGCAGCGTGTCTTTTTAGACTGCAGCATGTCTTTACCTTGCAGCGATGCTCCGTTGCCGCAAGGTAAATCACAGGGCCCTATGTATGGGGTGCGGTGATTCCGGATGTGTGCAATGAACACATCCGGAATCACCGCGCGTACAGAAGGGGGCGGCGCTTTGGACGGAGCGAGTTTTCTGCTCCGTCCAAAGCGCAGTGATTATGGACCATGGACACATACCCTAAGAAATGAGAAAACTAAATGTTTATAGAACTTTGAGACTTCACAAAATAACAAGTACACAATATATAATAAACTCTGGATAATTCCCACTTCTGCACTATGATGGAATGCTTGGTTTTACCAAGGTTATTGAACAATCTGGAGCAATATACCGTACATCGTTTACACATACCTACTACGGCCAGGATAAGGGTGTTTGTAAAGTGTCTGTACAGAGAGAGCTTGACCACGTTTCTCCGCAGCGTCAGCAGCTTCATTGTCTGAGTTAGGCTTATGAAGATGTGGCAATAAGTTAAGGAAAGGCAGGAACATTCAAGCTAGTAAAAAACTATTCTACAGATTCAGACTTTGGACATTAGTAGGCAATACGGCTTTCTTTGTATAAATGTTTAGAACCCAAATGAAGGTCGATATCTCCCATGTAAAACAAAATACCAGGAGCCTGCTGGTATGCAGCATCAATGGTAAAAAGATAGGATATTAAAAATAAAAAAAATAAATCGTGATATTCTCACCTTCCAGCGTCCCCTGCAGCCTTCCCGCTCCTCGCGATGCCTCTGTTCCCAGGGATGCTTTGCGGCAATGACCTGTGATGACGTAGCGGTCTCGAGAGACCGCTACATGATCACAGGTCATTGCCACAAAGCATCACTGGGAACAGAAGCATCGCGAGGAGCGGGAAGGCTGCAGGGGACACCAGAAGGTGAGAATATCATGATTTCTTTTTTTTTCACAGGTATATAGTTCCCAGGGCCTGGAGGAGAGTATCCTCTCCTCCACCCTGGGTACCAGCCGCACATGATCTGCTTACTTCCCGCATGGTGGGCATAGCCCCATGAGGAAAGTAAGCGGATCAATGCATTCCTATGTGTGCGGAATCCCCGCGATTCGGCACAAAGAATGAACATGCTGCGTTTTTTCCGGAATGCGATTCCGCCGCGGAGAAAAACCCAACATGGGCACAAAAATTGCGGATTGCATTCTAATAATAGGCTGCTTAATGTATGCAGTTTTTTTTCGTGGTTTTTATCGCATTTTTATAGCAAAAAAAAACATGAAAAATCCTGAACGTGTGCACACAGCCTTAAAGAGATCAGTGATCATAAATCAACTGAGAAAAGAAAATAAATAAGAAATAAATAATAAAGAAATAAAAATTAAGAAGACCGTTAAGAATTACTGTCAGTCTGAGCTCACTGAAGGATTTTCTGTTAACCCATTCTGCAGCCTAGACTGTGCAACAAAAATGCTAGAAAAGGCAAACAGTGCAATTTTTTTAATTAAACTATTACAAAAGGATTTTAATCCAAAATACATATATGAAAAAAAAAACTTTAATGAAATGAAAATTAATTATAACTTAAAAAAAAAAAATTGGAATAATGTCCTAGCAGTTTGAGAGACCATCTTTTCATCCAGGCTTGCCTACCGCCCTTTATAAAACTAACCTCAAACTGCAAAAGAATACATAAAAAAGAAAACAACCTAGGGATACATAAACACCTTCAAGGGAAGGATATCCACCAGCACAAGGCAGTATCAAGAAAAGCCAGAGGAATGAAAGCCAGGGAGGAAAGATCAGACTGCGCCTAAACGGGGAGCGGAGCAAAACAGTAAGAAAAAGAAAAACATGTGGACACTACACTGCTCTATTGATGGAAAAGGTGACTGATCCGCAGTAAAGAAGCAGTTTAACAGTGCAAATTACAAAATGAGCAGAAGCTTTGCGTAAGATCATGTGAAAAACAGCAAATGCACGAAAAACCAGCAAGGGAACAAAGTGTCGTTGATAAAATGAAACTTGTATACATACAAATATACTGTATGGCCACACAAACACAAAAGAAGACAGATGAGAGACATTCAGCAGAGGCAACCTAAGCGGCCTATATTTTTGCA
Source organism: Ranitomeya imitator (assembly GCF_032444005.1). Taxonomy (NCBI): domain Eukaryota; kingdom Metazoa; phylum Chordata; class Amphibia; order Anura; family Dendrobatidae; genus Ranitomeya; species Ranitomeya imitator. The sequence continues at coordinate 694,083,247 of NC_091282.1, read as the reverse complement.
TCTCAGGATATACTTAGTCTATCCTAGGGTACAGTACAGTGCAAAAGTTTTAGGCAGGGGTAGAAAAAATACTGTGAAGCAAGAATGATTAATAAAACAGAAGTACTGTAGTTTATTCTTATCAACAAAATGCAAAGTGAACAAACAAAAGAAAATTCTAAATAATCAATATTTAGTCAAATGGCTGCCTGCTCCCGACACCAGAGAATCCTCACAGCGCATGCTGTCAGGATTAACAAGTCTGCAGTCGGAGCATGACTGCACGCTTGTGAAAAGCCTGGACAACCACTTTAGGCTGACCTGTGCAACCTTTTCCAATGTTAGGCCACACTATTCTTCCTCCTCAAGTAGGTTAACAGTGTGAATATTCATCCCTGTATTCCTATTATAAAGGGGAAGGTAAAATAAAAAGATGCATCTGCGAAGCAGGAATGTCTGTGACCTATGGCCACTAAAAAAAAAAAAAAAAAAAAAGAAAAAAAAAAAGGATCATCTCAGTGGTAGCAAGGGGAATGAGCAAACAACTACCTGATGACAAGGTCCTGTGTTTGACAATGGCACATTAATTTAGGTTCATTCATTTCACAAGCCAAAATCGTAGAAGGAAATGAACAGTAGTAAAAGTCTATAAGGAGTGCATGAGTTCTTCATGTTTATAAAGCAAAAAGTCAGAAAATGGTGAAAAATCAGACTACTCATAGCAGCAGGGTTTAATTTTCTGACCTTCACTTATTTCCAAAAGAGACATTTTCTTTCCTTTGATAAACCCGACAAATCACTCCAACTTTCTTAGACTGGCCTTAGAAATATAAGATGAGTCAATGTCTCTTCAAGGAAAGCCCCATTTTGGATAAGATTTGTCAAACACAAAAACAGTAACCCTTAAAAGTAATGGCCTCTCAGCAAGAATGCATCCTGACATATTGCAAAAAGTGGTCAGGAATATGTCAAATAGATCAAAGCTTTGGATTGGCCTCCAAATTCCATAAATCTTATTCGGATTCAGCATCTGGTAATTCTGAAAAAGTCTGATCCATGAAGGCTCCACTTCATAGCTTCCAGAGCTTGAAGCATAAGGACACCTTTTGGGGTCTCTTTTTTACATAAATGCATTAATTTTTATTTTTCTAAAAGCGCTGATTTGTTCTGCTTCTGCAGCTTTCAGGTATCTCACTATATAGCAAGCTGCAGAACTCCATTCACAGTAAAAATCCATCAAAGACCTTTGTCTGACGGATCACGACTAGACCGAATTGAAAATTCAACAGCAGATATGCAAGTTAATAAATTGGAGCAGCTACAATCCCAGTACACTACATCTAAAAGGATATCCAAAAAATAACACAGGAATCAACAAATGACAGGCTCAGGTTTACAATGAGTGCCATGGTATAGCTGTAATGCTGGAGCAGAGAGAGGCAGATCACATTGCGTTAATGGCATGGGCTAGGCTACATGCAGATGGTAGTGATAAAGCACGTCACATAGTACACACACTATACTGTATATTAGTAGCAAAGTAGAATAAAAATCTGATTTTTTTAATGCAAAACATAACTTTGTATTTTACAATTCTCTGACAATGACATAACTGCGATCTTTAAGGATTAGAACATTCATAAACTCAGGATAAGTCAAATATCTGACAGATGTTTGTCACAATCTTGGACCCGCATTTTCTCAAGACAGTGGTCCCCCTCCTCCCTTTCAAGGCTACTGTCAATGTAGTGGTGGCTGTCATGGCGATTTGCTCTACTGACTAGGGATGAGCGACCTTTACTTTTATAGGGTCGGGTTTCACGAAACCCGACTTTTTCAAAAGTCGGGTCGAGTGAAATCGGCCGATCCTATAAAAAAGTCGGGGTCGGACGAAACTCGAAACCCAATGCAGTGCATTGGGTTTCCATGGTTCCCAGGGTCTGAAGGAGAGGAAACTCTCCTTCAGGCCCTGCGATCCATATTAAAGTGTAAAATAAAGAATTAAAATAAAAAATATCGCAATACTTACCCTCTGACGCGCCCTGGTACTAACCGGCAGCCTTCCTCCTTCGAATCCGCGCTTCTAGGACCTTGCCGTGACGTCGCGGTGACGTCGCGGCTTGTGATTGGTCGCGCGGCCGCCCATGTGACCTAATAGGAATATACTCACCCTCGGAAGCGCCCTGCTTCCTTCCGACAGCCTTCCTTCCTAAGAATCAGCGCTTGAAGGACCTTCGGTGACGTCACGGCTTCTGATTGGTCGCACGAGCGGTCACATGGGCGGCCGCGCGACCAATCACAAACCGCGACGTCACCGCGACGATTCGAAGGAGGAAGGCTGCCGGTTAGTACCAGGGCGCGTCAGAGGGTAAGTATTGCAATATTTTTTATTTTAATTCTTTATTTTACACTTTAATCTGAATTCCGATACCAATTCCCGATATCTTAAACATATCGGGAATCGGTATCGGAATTCCGATTCCAGATTCAAAAGATCGCCGACTTCATGGCCGACCCCCCACTGGGGTCGGGTCGGGTTTCATGAAACCCGACCTTGCCAAAAGTCGGCGACTTTTGAAAAATCTCGACCCGTTTCGCTCAACCCTACTACTGACTTCTCTCCGTTCTGGGCACATAAGCTTACATGACTAGTTTTGGAGCCTCTAGTGTTGGAAGACCCACATTTTTGAGATACAAGTTGATATGAGACATGCACCTATCAGACATGTATTACATATACTATGGCAATGTCATAAATGGATTAAACCCTTTAAATTCATTTATCTCAGGATAAATGTTTCCTAGATTCAGGGTTGTCATCTTCCAATAGTATATATAATGCGGGTTGTTGAAAACTGTATATACAGGAATAGAGCCACAAAAATATACGTATGGTTATATAGAGATTGCCAAACGGTTACTCAAGAGATTTAATGTTAAGAGAATAAAAAAAACGGTTTACATTTGTAGCTTTACTCAGTAATTGCTGCCATCAAAGAAGTGTCTACAGTGAAGTAGTAAAGGTCTCATTACAGAGAAGTTGCCACCAGGCCATAAGTGGTGACTTCTTGCTCTTATTTTATTCCCATTGCTCCCCCGGGTATGCTTTTTTATTTTATTTTATTTTTGAAATCCACCATAAGGGTTCAGAGATATGGGCCTTTGTATTTAGATTAATTGTTATGATCTTTACAAGGGAGTGTTGCCCATGGGATTCCACTGCGATACTGTGACATCGCATTTAATCTGAATTATCCAGACGCATTATTCAGCAAGCCCAGAGACATGAGCTAGAGTTGATGTGAGAATGACTGTTGACTCTTATTGCCATTTAATTAATGTTCAGTGGCTGCCATTTGTTGACTGGCTGCTGATTAGCTTTTGTATCTGTCCCAGTATTGCAGTCCCAGTATTGTTCTACTTTCTGTGGGAAACAAAGACACAATGTTTGATTTTTGTTAATATGGTGATGACCCATTGGTGCTCTGTAATATGAAGGACGATCTTTGCATGTGGTTTGAACACTCCAGCAGTGAGGGATGGCCTCCTTCCAACTTCCCCCAAGCATGTGGTGGAATGCCTTAATGAGAAGTTGTGACTTATAAAAAGGAGGATCTGCCTATGTTTAGAGAGACTCTACATTACAGAAGTCATGGCATCATGGTTCCAACCGAAGAACTACAGAGCTGCTTCACTGACCATCACTGAACCCTCAAAGACATTTAGAGAATCCAGGTTGGGAAATCAAGTCACCTGACCTCGTACAGTCATGGCCAAAAGTATTGACACCCCTGCAATTCTGTCAGATAATACTCATTTTCTTCCTGAAAATGATTGCAAACACAAATTATTTGGTATTATCTTCATTTAATTTGTCTTAAATGAAAAAAACACAAAAAGCATTGTCCTAAAGCCAAATTGGATACAATTCCAAACCAAACATAAAAAAGGGGGTGGACAAAAGTATTGGCACTGTTCGAAAAATCATGTGATGCTTCTCTAATTTGTGTAATTAACAGCACCTGTAACTTACCTGTGGCACCTAACAGGTGTTGGCAATAACAATCACGCTTGCAGCCAATTGACATGATTAAAGTTGACTCAACCTCTGTCCTGTGTCCTTGTGTGTACCACATTGAGCATGGAGAAAAGAAAGAAGACCAAAGAACTGTCTGAGGACTTGAGAAACCAAATTGTGAGGAAGCATGAGCAATCTCAAGGCTACAAGTCCATCTCCAAACATCTGAATGTTCCTGTGTCTACCGTGCGCAGTGTCATCAAGAAGTTTAAAGCCCATGGCACTGTGGCTAACCTCCCTAGATGTGGACGGAAAAGAAAAATTGACAAGAGATTTCAACGCAAGATTGTGCGGATGTTGGATCAAGAACCTCGACTAATATCCAAACAAGTTCAAGCTGCCCTGCAGTCCGAGGGTACAACAGTGTCAACCCGTACTATCCGTCGGCGTCTGAATGAAAAGGGACTGTATGGTAGGAGACCCAGGAAGACCCCACTTCTTACCCCGAGATATAAAAATCCAGGCTGGAGTTTGCCCAAACTTACCTGAAAAAGCCTAAAATGTTTTGGAAGATTGTTCTCTGGTCAGATGAGACAAAAGTAGAGCTTTTTGGGCAAAGGCATCAACATAGAGTTTACAGGAGAAAAAAAGAGGCATTCAAAGAAAAGAACATGGTCCCTACAGTCAAACATGGTGGAGGTTCCCTGATGTTTTGGGGTTGCTTTGCTGCCTCTGGCGCTGGACTGCTTGACCGTGTGCATGGCATTATGAAGTCTGAAGACTACCAACAAATTTTGCAGCATAATGTAGAGCCCAGTGTGAGAAAGCTGGGTCTCCCTCAGAGGTCATGGGTCTTCCAGCAGGACAATGACCCAAAACACACTTCAAAAAGCACTAGAAAATGGTTTGAGAGAAAGCACTGGAGACTTCTAAGGTGGCCAGCAATGAGTCCAGACCTGAATCCCATAGAACACCTGTGGAGAGATCTAAAAATGGCAGTTTGGAGAAGGCACCCTTCAAATATCAGGGACCTGGAGCAGTTTGCCAAAGAAGAATGGTCTAAAATTTGTGTTTTTTCATTTAAGACAAATTAAATGAAGATAATAATACCAAATAATTTGTGTTTGCAATCATTTTCAGGAAGAAAATGAGTATTATCTGACAGAATTGCAGGGGTGTCAATACTTTTGGCCATGACTGTACATCAATGGACTGTCCGCTTCCTAAGCTTGTTGTTACCTCCTCACTATGGGGGCCCGCCAAACGAGGGAAACCACTGGTGGGGGTATTCGGCACTGGAAGCAGCTCTAATCCCAGTGAGTCAGCAGAAGGGCGAGACTGTGATTTGCACCATCTTGGGTATTTGCTGGGACTGTTCTATATGCTATTGTGTTCAATAAATTATTGCCACACTGTTTTACCCTCACCCTGTGTTGTCTGAGTAGTGTTCTGCCCACGAGAGAAGGCGGACATTCAGTGGTATGAGCCATGGTCAAAACAGTCTTTCTAAAGACAGCCAGGCCAGTGGTTGAGAGCACCCACTAACCCTGTTTCTCTCCAGAGACCATAATGCACTGAATAAAAAGGCCCATGAGAAGTTATTAAAAAAACAAACAGCTAGACTCAAGGAAGCAGCGGGAGTAAAATAAGAGCAAAAAGACGGGCCTTTTTGACAGGTCCTCTTTAAGGGAGCCTGTGTTCACCATTTGTAACAATAGTTCTATTACCAAAACGTCAAATCAAAGATGGACTTCTTTTTAACATATGGGGCACATTGACGCTGCCATTTGATGCAGTTTGGTATTGACACACAGTAACTTCTTTGGACATACAGTTGTGTATCCTACAATAAAAACTTGGAGTGTTCACAAAACTGCTGAGATTGGGTATAAACCAATCTTTATTTTTCTATTTGAAAACAAAGAACACATGGAAAGACCAAATACAAGGTGATCACACCCAGATGGGCAAATGCACAGCGCACCCATTTCTAAAACCTTATCACTGTATTCAGCAACTACTTACTCCTGTAACACGCAGGACACCTTCCATTCCGGAAAAAAGGAGATAGAGTGCTCCGGCCATGACAACCTTGTGCAATGTAGCGCCAAGTCGGGGTCTAATAGAACAAGAAGCAAAAAAAAAAAAAAACCACACAACTTTAGGATAACTGAATTATGTGTTAGATCACACCATCCCTGTTCTCATTTAGCTGAAAACTTCACTAAAAAATACATGATCTATGTAAGTTGGTAAAGAGAAAATAGGCCTCTTAAATGAGTTGTTTGGTCTAAAAGTAAAAATAACTGACTCCAGACTTTTGATTCCTCCCAATGCAGACATTGTGCACTGCGAGGATTCCCCAATTTCTGAGCCAGGAACACTGTATGTGAAATGCAAACACCTGGACAGAACCAGACTAGTGGGCACTGCCTCGCTGCATACAAGTGTACTGACCAAGGCCACTCCCACTAGAGGCTGAGCACCCGCTGCATGCAAGAGTACTGACCAAGGCCACTCCCACTAGAGGCTGAGCACCCGCTGCATACAAGAGTACTGACCAAGGCCACTCCCACTAGAGGAAGAGCACCCCCTGCATACAAGAGTACTGAGCAAGGCCACGCCCACTAGACAGCTGAGCACCCACTGCATACAAGTGTACTGAGCAAGGCCACACCCACTAGACAGCTGAGCACCCACTGTATACAAGAGTACTGAGCAAGGCCACACCCACTAGACAGCTGAGCACCCACTGCATATAAGTGTACTAAACAAGGCCACTCCCACTAGAGGCTGAGCACCTGCTGCATACAAGTGTACTGAGCAAGGCCATGCCCACTAGAGGCTGAGCACCTGCTGCATACAAGTGTACTGAGCAAGGCCACACCCACTAGACAGCTGAGCACCCACTGCATACAAGTGTACTGAGCAAGGCCACACCCACTAGACAGCTGAGCACCCACTGTATACAAGAGTACTGAGCAAGGCCACACCCACTAGACAGCTGAGCACCCACTGCATATAAGTGTACTAACCAAGGCCACTCCCACTAGAGGCTGAGCATCTGCTGCATACAAGTGTACTGAGCAAGGCCATGCCCACTAGAGGCTGAGCACCTGCTGCATACAAGTGTACTGAGCAAGGCCATGCCCACTAGACCGCTGAGCACCTGCTGCATTCAAGTGTACTGAGCAAGGCCACGCCCACTAGACGGCTGAGCACCCACTGCATATAAGTGTACTAACCAAGGCCACTCCCACTAGAGGCTGAGCATCTGCTGCATACAAGTGTACTGAGCAAGGCCATGCCCACTAGAGGCTGAGCACCTGCTGCATACAAGTGTACTGAGCAAGGCCACGCCCACTAGACAGCTGAGCACCTGCTGCATTCAAGTGTACTGAGCAAGGCCACGCCCACTAGACGGCTGAGCACACGCTGCACACAAGAGTACTGAGCAAGGCCACGCTGTAGTGAAATATGTATAGGTATGGATGTATGACTAGCAGTAATTTAACATCTGTCCCGAGACTGCAGGTCTCACAGAGGTCACAGCATATGTTAACCTCAGAAGGCAGTCTCCTGTCTTCAATCTCGCCAGTGGGCCTTGCTAAGAACCACAAAGTGGAAACATTTCACACCTTCTCACTCTTTTGAAGAGAGATCCCAACTACAGCCTGACACTATCCATCTGACAGACCGAACATTCAGTGTCTCCCTCCCCCACACCACCTCCTCACTTCGCCCCTTGTCAGTCGGTGTTCCTCAAGGCTCTGTTCTAGGACCCCTACTCTTCTACATCTACACTTTCGGCCTGGGACAGCTCATAGAATCCCACGGTTTGCAGTACCATCTCTACGCTGATGACACGCAGATCTACCTCTCCGGACCTGACCTCTCCTCCTTGCTTACCAAAATCCCGCACTGTCTGTCTGCCATTTCAGCCTTCTTTTCTGCTCGCTTTCTACAACTGAACATGGACAAAACAGAATTCATCATCTTTCCCCCATCTCACTCTACCCCTCCACCAGACCTATCCATCAATGTCAATGGCTGCTCACTTTCCCCAGTCCCACACGCCCGGTGCCTCGGGGGGATCCTCGACTCTGCCCTCTCTTTCAAGCCACATATCCAAGCCCTTGCCTCCTCCTGTCGTCTCAAACGCAAAAATATTTCCCGGATCCGTGCTTTCCTTGACCGCAACACTGCAAAAACGCTAGTGCATGCCCTTATCTCCCGCCTCGCCTACTGCAACCTCCTACTCTCTGGACTCCCCTCTAGCACCACTCCAATCCATCCTACACTCTGCTGCCCGACTAATCCACCTGTCCCCCCGCTATTCCCCAACCTCTCCCCTGTGTCAAGCCCTTCACTGGCTTCCTATCGCCCAGAGACTACAGTTCAAAACCCTCACACTGACATACAAAGCCATCCACAACCTGTCTCCTCCATACATCTGTGACATGGTCTCCCGGTACCTACCTACACGCAACCTCCGATCCTCCCAAGACCTCCTTCTCTACTCCCCTCTCATCTCTTCTTCCCATAACCGCATCCAAGACTTCTCCCGTGCTTCCCCCATACTCTGGACCTCTCTACCCCAACACATCAGACTCGCGCCTACCATAGAAACCTTCAAAAAGAACCTGAAGACTTATCTCTTCCGACAAGCCTACAGCCTGCAGTGATCCTCAACCTACTGAACAGCCGCACAGCCAGCTCTTCCCTCTCCTAGTGTATCCTCACCCACCCCCTGCAGACTGTGAGCCCTCGCGGGCAGGGTCCTCCCTCCTTATGTACTTGTGTGCCTTGTTATCTGCTCATGTTTAATGTATTTGTCTATATTTGCCAGTATTCACATGTAAAGCGCCATGGAATAAATGGCGCTATAAAAATGTATAATAATAAAAAATAATAATGAGAAACATTACACAGAGTTTCAAAGAAAATAATATATTCATTGGTGGAGTGGCCATGGTCCAGTCACAAACCAGCAATTATAATATTAACATGAGAGGCTGGTCTAGAAATTTGGCCTCCAGGTTGACTCTATAAATTAGGCCTACACACAAAAAAAGATGTTCACATGTGGGGGCAGCCTGGAAAGCTGATGTGAGCCATTACATATTTCTCCCTCCCTCAGGGACAGAGTACTAGAATGCAAAGTTCGATATTTCTGTAAGTTTTATCTCTTTATTTTATCACTGCTGTTGCATATTTGTATGTCACCTTTTATTCCCATATTTTTATACTTTTTTATTGTAAGCACTGTACCTTTTCTATTAAAGGTCCGATGCCTCCCATCTTCATGCGATGACGTCCTCTTTTTGTCTTCCTCCCGCGGCTCCAGCGCAGGCGTACTTTATCTGCCCTGTTGAGGGCAGAGTAAAGTACTGCAGTGCACAGGCGGCAGGCCTCTCTGACCTTTCCCGGCGCCTGCGCACTGCAGTACTTTGCTCTGCCCTCAACAGGGTAGACAAAGTACGCCTGCGCCGGAGCCGCGGCAGGAAGACAAGAAAAGGAAATCATCGCATGAAGATAGGAGGCGACGGACCCAAACCACGATGCCAATAGGACCGAACCGCAGCGGGACCGCCCCTGGGTGAGTATAATATAACCTGTTTTTCTTACCTTTCAGGTTACATCGGGGGCTTATCTACAGCATTACAGAATGCTGTAGATAAGCCCCTGATGCTGGTGGCCTTAGCTCATATACGATTTTTGGGGTGACAGATTCTCTTTAAAACTTCTGAACCTTGTCTGCTCTAAAAGAATCCATAGCCTTAAAGTGTGTGATCCTTATGATTAGCAGACAGTAGTCATAGTATTTCCAGGACTCATCGCCCATGTGTTCGGTGAGTGGTGGCAGCGTGTATGAGCGGGGTGTGTGGCCTGTGTCAGGGTGTGATTTATGTTCCCATTACAGCATAGGACAGAGGTTGAATGCTAGACTAAGTGAGAGGAGACAGATTAACCCTTGCAGGCGCAACCCCCAAGTCACGTGCTGAGAAGCGGGTACGTGACAAATTACTCGATGCATACAAGTGTACTGAGCTTTAGCCAGTCATGGAGATCACAGCTCGTGCAAAAAACTGCAGCCAATAGACTGGAAAAGGAGCAATGGCAGGGAGTCAGCGCTGGAATCAGGATGGGAAAGTACCTGCTGAGTGTTATTGTGCTTTTTTTTTTTTTTTTTTTTTTAAACAATGTGATATTTTGGGCTCATCATATAACAGTGCCTGTGATGTAGATTGTGGGGTAAACAGAACTTTGCTAAATAGCCAATGGACTATGCCCCATGACATTGTAAACAATTCAAAGAATACTTAAAGGGGACTTCAACCACTGGCAACATCATCATATCAATATTTTTTTAATTTCTCCTCATCTCCGTTGCAGATATATTAGATTCTAATTTTTGCTATGACCAATGGGGCGTTGACAAAGATTCACCTCTAAGAAAGTTGACTTTTTCTGCTTCATGACGTTGACCAACAATAGGCAGGAGACATCATACAAAGAAAAAAAAAAAAAGAATGCATCCCCCAGACCCAGATTTTTCTGTGCAAGACATTTCATGACACATGGCCTCTCTTTCCTCACTGGTCTCAGTGTCAGGATCTACTGTGCTTACCAGAGGGGTAGAAGAACAGAGCAGATCTGTATGTCATTACAAAGACATCTGCTACTGCAGCGCTCATCCAGCGGCGCTGTCAGCTCTGCTCCACTCACCTTCCCCCCCACTCTAACAGCGCCGTTGAATGAGAGCTTCAGAAGCTGATGTGTTTGTAATGACCTATAGCTCTACTCCACGCTCCTCACCCTGTTTGCAAGCCAAGTAGATACCGACAGTTAGAACAGTGAGGAGAGCAAGGATGTGTATTATTACATGTCTCAAGAGAAAGTCTGTGGGGGCGTGGGTTGTTCTTTTTTACCTCTACATGATGCCTCTTGATTATGGTTTGTCAACATAGAAAAAAAATACACCTCTAGACTTTTGCAAATGAAGAAGACACCAAATGTCCAGTATATATCTGAATGACAAATATGAACATGCCCCAAGTATACGCACTCACTTGACAATGCCGTAGCCCAGGCTGACTATAATAACAAGTATCCGTGCCAAAGATCTCTTCACGGCTGATAATAGTTCTCCCAAGATAACTGCTCCCTCCACTGATACATGAAAAAAAAAGTGTTAATATTTCATAATCAATATGAGATGGACAGAAGTTACAATAGCAAAGAACAAATTAAATTTGATAAATTAACAAGCCACTGAGGCAGTTTAAATTTTGGGAGATAAATACATTGGGGGAGGATTTACTAGGCTAAATGCCCAAGAATTGTGGCTCAATTTGCATCAAAAACAGTCTTTTGTGATGCACACCGTTATTATCAATGTATTTCAGACACTTTTTGCGCTTTGTCTGAAAAGGAATAAGGCTTAAAGGGAACCTGTCAGCAGGATTGTACACTGTAACCTACACACAGGTCAGGTCGGCGCCATTGTACTGATTACAATGATACCTTGGATGATGAAATCCGTCTTGTGGTTGTTGTTAAATCTTCAGTTTCAGTTTTGAGTTAATGATATGCTAGTGCTCCGCAGCGGCCTGTGGTGCTCTGCTTAGCTATCCACCAGTATGGCTTCTGACAGTTCTCAGTGACTTGCCTGCTATTTTACATGATGAATAAAATTATATGTACTGAAAAAAATCACCTATAAATGCTTTAAATAAATTCATCAAGAAAAAAAAAAAAAAATGGTGCCAGCCACCCCTGTACAATAGCAGCTATTGACAATCCGAAGGCTGTGCCATCTTGGAAGAGGAGATTTTTTTTCCCTCTAGCTACTGAGCAGGCGCGTCCAGAGCCATTTTCAGACACTTTTTTCTGATTAATTTACCGTATTTATAGCATGATATAACAGAATGAACTGCACATTACACATGCGATCGTGCTGCAGCGCATACATATATATATATCTATATATATATCTCCAGGTCCATCGGAGCACCTCCAACAGTGCCTGTCGGGCCGAGCTGGGCAGATTCCCTCTACACCTAACAGTTCTAAAGAGGGCGCTGTCATTCCGGGCTCACCTGCATAGGAGCAATCCAAGCTCCCATCACCATAAAGCCCTGATACATGTAGGTGAAACAGAAAAACCAGAACCCTCGGAACAGCCCAGCCGAACCCAACCGGACCAGAACACCAATCACAACAACCTGACAAAAGCCGGAATTAGGAAGATGGCAGACGAAGGCCAGGAGAGATGTCAGTGACTGGAAGAATGATATCATCAGCTCACAGAAACTGACCATGTACCGGAGCCTACAGAGAGACTACAGACTGGCCCCATATCTGGAGAAACTACCGGACCCCAGAAACCGCCAGATCCTGAGCCGATATAGACTCAGTGCCAACAGTCTGGCCATCGAATGTGGCCGACACAGGCAGACCTACAAGCCCAGGGAGGAAAGACTGTGCCAACACTGTGACCAGGAGGCCATAGAGGACGAAACCCACTTCCTGCTACACTGCTCCAAATACTCAGCAGTGAGGGACACTCACTTCAGGAGACTCTCACATCTCTTCCCAGACTTCATCACCATGAAGGAGGAAGAGAAAACATATATCCTGCTGGGAGAAGAAGAGAGAGCAGTGGAGATAGCAGCGCGGTACGTGAGCGAATGTCAGACTGCGAGAAAGAACTATGATGCCATGGACTATAGCCCCCACAATGGATCTGCCCCATCCACCTCCCCTATGCCATGGACTATAGCCCCCACAATGGATCTGCCCCCATCCACCTCCCCTATGCCATGGACTATAGCCCCCACAATGGATCTGCCCCCATCCACCTCCCCTATGCCATGGACTATAGCCCCCACAATGGATCTGCCCCCATCCACCTCCCCTATGCCATGGACTATAGCCCCCACAATGGATCTGCCCCCATCCACCTTCCCTCCTACCCAACATCCCCACAGTCCCTATCCCTATTGCCTTTATACACTTGCTTTGGCAAAACTGATGTGTATTTGGTCCTGCCAATAAAGCTTCTTTGAATCTTGAATCTATCTATCTATCTATCTATCTATCTATCTATCTATCTATCTATCTATCTATCTATCTATCTATATATTATGCGGGCATAACATTAGCTCAAAACTGAAAATAAAGATTAAAAAGCACCATTATCAAGAGGATCGGTCTACAGGTCAAAAGTGATCAGTTTTTGCTTATATTTTATTCCTGACACTCCTGAGTATTTTGTTATTTTGCGTCTTTGTTTTTTAATCTGCCATACAGTTCCAGAGAGGTGTAGTTTTATTTAGTGCCGATTTTTAATGACTTTATCAAGAATGCAGAGCAACCTACAAATAGCCAGGTGAGCCCCTGAAAGATGCCCCCGAATCGTGCCACATGAGCCCCCGAGTCGTTCCACCATGCCAGATGAGTCCCCCGGGTCGTGCCACGTGCCAGATGAGGCGCTGAGTTGTGCCACCAAGCCAGATGTGCCCTAGAGTCTTGCAATTGTGGCACATGAGCCCCCCGAGTCGTGCAATTGTGCTAGATGAGTCCCCGACCCGTGCTACTGTGCCAGATGAGGAGCAGAGTTGTGCCACCATGCCAGATGAGCCATAGTCATGTCACTGTGCCAGATGAGGCGTTGAGTCGTGCCACTGTGCCAGACGAGCCCCCATATTGTGCCTGATGAGCCCCTGAACCACGCCCCCTAACCAGATGAGGCCAAGCCACACTTCTTTGCCAGATAAGCCGGAGCCGAGACCACTCCCTATTACAGGGTTATTTACATTATTATAAATTAACATACAGTACTTGTAAATAAAAGCAATTTTGCAATTGAAAACCTTAGTGACCACCAATATGACTTTAAACTGAGCTGCAATATAAGAGACTAGTGTCCTCCGATGGGTGACAATCCTGCAGTTGTCGGCTGTACACTACACCATGTTCCAAATTATTATGCAGATGACCTTTTTCTCGGATTTTCCTAAATGGTTGGTGCAAATGACAGTCTAATAAAAGTCATCACCCGTTAGAGTATACATCGAATTTTATTGAAGAAACCTCCCAATGATAACAGTATAATCTCCAAAATGAATAAAAACTCAAAATGCACTGTTCCAAATTATTAGGTACAGTAGAATTTCTATACATTTGATATGTTGTAAAGAACTGAAAATGCTCATTTGTGGAATTTGCAGCATTATGAGGTCACATTCACTGAACAAAAAAACTATTTAACTCCAAAACCTCCTAACAGGCCAAGTTACATGTTAACATAGGAACCCTTTGATATCACCTTCACAATTCTTGCATTCTTGAGTTTTTGGAGTGTTTCTGCTTGTATTTCTTTGCATGAAGTCAGAATAGCCTCCCAGAGCCGCTGTTTTGATGTGAACGGCCTCCCACCCTCATAGATCTTTTGCTTGATGATACTCCAAAGGTTCTCTGTACGGTTGAGGTCAGGGGAAGATGGTGGCCACACCATGAGTTTATCTCCTTTTATGCCCATAGCAGCCAATGACACAGAGGTATTCTTTGCAGCATGAGATGGGGCATTGTCATGCATGAAGATGATTTTGCTCCTGAAGGCACGTTTCTGCTGTAGACCATGGAAGAAAGTTGTCAGTCAGAAACGCTATTTACTTTACAGAGGTCATTTTCACATCTTCAGGAACCTTAAAGGGCCCCACCAGCTGTTTCCCCATGATTCCGGCCCAAAACATGATTTCTCCACCTCCTTGCTGACGTCGCAGCCTTGTTGCGACATGGTGGCCATTCACTAACCATCCACTACTCCATCCATCTGGACCATTCAGGAGTACTCGACACTCATCAGTAAACAAGACTGTTTGAAAATTAGTCCTCATGTATGTCTGGGCCCACTGCAACCATTTCTGCTCATGAACACTGTTTAGGGGTGGCCGAATAGTAGGTTTATGCACCACAGCAAGCCTTTGAAGGATCATACACCATGAGGTTCGAGGGACTCCTGAGGCACCAGCAGCTTCAAATAACTGTTTGCTGCTTTGTAATGGCATTTTGGCAGCTGCTCTCTTAATCCAATGAATTTGTCTGGCAGAAACCTTCCTCATTATGCCTTTATCTGCATGAACTCTGTCTGTGCTCTGTTTCAGTCACAAATCTCTTCACAATATGATGATCACAAAGTTTTTGTGAAGTATCTAATTTATTCATACCTTGTCCAAGGCACTGCACTATTTAACGCTTTTCAGCAGCAGAGAGCTCCTTTTTTATTTCTCATATTGCTTGAAACCTTTGGCCTGCTTAATAATGTGGAACATCATTTTTAAATAGTTTTCCTTTAATTAGAATCACCTGGAAAAGTCTTAGTTACTCACCGGTTAACGGTGTTTCTCGGAGTCCATGACAGCACTATGGAGAGAGGGGATCCGCCCTTCAGGAACAGGAAAACCTACAGATACATAAGGGCGGCACCTCTCCCACGCATCAGTTGGTTTACAGAGCACAAGAGGACCACCAAGGTTAATAGCATACATAATAAACAATAATACAATATTAACTATTCACTACCCGTGAATTATATAAGCAAAGGAAGAGGTGTACACCCAGAACTTAAGAAGACGGGAGGGTATGTACAGGTGCTGTCATGGACTCCGAGAAACACCGTTAACCGGTGAGTAACTAAGACTTTATCGGTCGTCCATGACAGCACTACGGAGAGAATTACAGAGAGTAACTAACTAGAGAGGGACTACAGCTTGCAGCACCCTTACACCAAAAGAGAGGTCAGAAGAGGCACCCAGGTTCAATCTATAGTGGTTATAGAATGTGTTTGGAGAAGACCAAGTAGCAGCCTTACAAATTTGGTCGATCGACACCTCCAATCTTTCTGCCCACGAAGCCGCCATAGCTCTAGTGGAATACGCTTTTAGACCTTCAGGCGGCGGCTTGCCCTTTGAGACGTATGCCAGCGAGATAGCCTCCCTGATCCATCTAGCTAAAGTAGATTTCGATGCTCTATGCCCTTTCCTACTACCCTGATAGGACACGAATAGGGCGTCATCTATCTTCCAGGGATCGGTTACTGCTAGATAATCCAGGATACATCTTTTTACATCTAAAGTGTGTAGCTTCCTTTCCTTATCGTTAGTAGGATTGGGGAGGAAAGATGGAAGAACTATTTCCTGTGTTCTGTGGAATCTGGACACTACCTTAGGAAGATATGCTGGATCAGGGGACAGCATCACTCTATCATCCCTAAGCTGCATGTAAGGGGGAACCCTGGATAATGCTTGGATGTCGCCTATCCTACGTGCCGATGTTAGGGCCACCAGGAAGGCTACTTTAAGGGATAGATTTCTAATAGAGGCTGAAGTAATTGGCTCAAATGGGGCCTCTGTCATGGCTGAGAGGACTAGGTTCAGGTCCCATGGCATGACCCTATTCTTTACCATTGGCCTAGACCGTTTTGACGCCCTGATGAATCTGCTGACCCAGTGATTCTCAGCAATATTACAGCCAAAGAGGGCCCCTAAGGCTGATACCTGCACTTTAAGAGTATTTGGGGATAACCCCATATCTAATCCCTTCTGTACGAATTCCAAGATCTGGACAATCGGTATTGACTGTCCAGCTGTTGCCCCCGAGGTCTGAAGAAATCTCTTCCAGATTCTGACAGATTTTTGTGGTTATCATTTTCCTGCTTTTCAGCAGCGTGTTAATGAGGGCCGGCGAGAACCCCCTATCTTTTAGCAGCGCCCGCTCAAAATCCACGCCGTAAGATGAAGGCCAACCGCCCGAGGATGGTAGACTGGGCCCTGGGATAGGAGATCCGGAATGTCTGGCAAGACCCATGGATCGGATATCGACATAGCCCTCAGGCATGGAAACCACGTCCTTCTGGGCCAGAAGGGGGCGATTAATATTACTGTGGCTTTGTCCTTCCTGATTTTCCTCACCACCAGAGGAAGTAGAGACAGGGGAGGAAAGGCGTAGGCTAGCCTGAAGTCCCAGTTTATGAGGAGGGCGTCTACTGACAGGGGATTTTCTCTGGGGTTCAGAGAGCAGAATTGTGCCACTTTCCTGTTTTCTTTTGTGGCAAACAGGTCTACCTCTGGTTGTCCCCACCTTTCCACGATAAGGTTGAAGATGGTGCCGTTCAGGGACCACTCTCCCTGCCTCAATGTGTTGCGGCTTAAGAAATCCGCCGTAGTGTTTTCTGCCCCTTTTATGTGTAGAGCCGTCAACGAGAGAAGATGTTGCTCTGCTAGATGAAACAGACGATCTGCTACACACATCAGGGATCTGGAACGAGTCCCGACTTGGTGATTTATGTATGCCACGGTGACCCGATTGTCCGAGAATACCCGCACGTGGTGGCCCTGTAGATAGACAAGGAGTGTTTTAACCGCCTGCTCCACAGCCGTTAACTCCTTTAGATTGGAAGACATCTTCATCTGATCACGATCCCAAAGCCCCTGGATCAATGTATCCCCCATGTGAGCCCCCCACCCAGAAGGGCTAGCGTCCGAGGTGATAATACGAGTTATATCATATTCCCAGGGGACAACTGTGGACAGATTCTCTTGGTCTAACCACCAACCGAGGGATACAATAGTGTCTTGGGATAGGGTCAGCAGACTTTCTAGACATCCCCCCAACCTTTTTTGATGTAACAGCACCTCGCCCTGAAGTATCCACGTATGATACTGAGCCCATCGGACCGCTGGAATACAGGACGAGAGAGAGCCTAACAGAGACATGGCTCTTCGTAGGGACATGGTGGGGTTTTTTGAGGCATTCAGCACTTGAAGGTGCAGGCGATTAATTTTTTCTTGAGGCAAACGGCATTCCTGAACCTGGGAATCCAGGGTCAGGCCTAAAAATCGCTGCACCGTCATGGGCTGTAACCGTGATTTTTTAACGTTTAGCATCCATCCCAGACGCTCTAGAGCCGACATCACTTTATGTAACTGCTCCAGACAGTGATCCGCCGTTTTACCTACGATAAGGAGATCGTCCAGGTAGGGGATTATTAGAATGTTGGACTCATGCAGGTGTGCCATAACTTCCGCCATTACTTTGGTAAATACCCGAGGGGCGACCGAAATACCAAAGGGAAGGGCCCTATACTGGAAGTGTTTTACTACCCCATCCAACCGTTGGTGACCTGCACAAATAGGGATATGGTAATAGGCGTCCTTCAAATCCAATACTACCATAAAGCAGTTTTTAAACAGCAGCTTTATTGCGGTTTTAATAGTTTCCATTTTAAATGGTTGAACGGTCAGAAAATTATTCAGCGCTCTAAGGTTAATAATTGTTCTGAAGGAGCCGTCTGGTTTACTTATTAGGAATAGAGGAGAGTAGAATCCACTACCCTGTTCTCCTTCCGAAACCTCTGATAGGACATTTTTATTGAGCAAATCGTGAACTTCCGCTTCCAGGGCCGCCTGTTCCGCTGGAGAGGATCTGAGAGGGGTGATTCTGAAGAAGTTCTGAGGGATAGAGGAGAATTCTAGCCGCAGACCCGTAGCTATCAACCCCAAAATCCAATCACTACTGGAGATCTTGGACCAGGCCGGGTAGAAGGCAGATAGTCTACCTCCCACCGGGGCGACTAGTCATTGGGGTGGTTTTTTGATTTCACGGGATGGCTCCTGACGTCCTCCACCAAACATGAACCCAGTACCTCTCTTCTTTTTATCGTCCCATCTGCTCTGATCTCAGGCTGGTCTCCTCCGAAAGAATCTTTTCCCTGCGAAGGGGCGCCTGTAAGAAGTAGTTGGTAGATTAGGAAACTTCTTCTCATCTGCGGCTTTCTCTAGCAGTTCATCTAGGACTGGCCCAAATAGGTATTCCCCTTCGCATGGGATAGAGCACAGACGGGATCTGGATTGAAGGTCACCCGGCCAACATTTCAGCCATAGGGCCCTGCGTGCTGCGTTCGATAATCCTGCCGCTCTAGCCGCCATTCTTGCCGAATCCGCAGAAGCGTCTGCGAGAAAGGCAGCAGCATTTTGGATTGTTGGCAGGAATTTCAACATGGAATCTCTGGAAACACCTTCTTCCAATTTAGACCCTATCTGATCCAGCCAGACCATCATCGATCTAGCTGCGCATGTCGCAGCTACAGCAGGTCTCAAGACACCCGCCGACATCTCCCATGTCCCTTTAAGGAACGAGTCAGCGTTTTTTTATCTAGAGGATCCTTTAGGGAAGCCATGTCATCAAAGGGGATAGATGATTTCTTAGATGCCTTAGACACCGCCGCGTCTAATTTTGGCGCCTTATCCCATGTGTTCACCATGGGGTCCTCAAAGGGGTATCTTCGTTTAAAGGCCGGCGGAAAAGAGCCTTTTTTCTCCGGCTTCTTCCATTCTCTTTTGATGAGGCTCTGCACCTTGTCATTGAGCGGAAAAGACCTACGTTTTTTAGGGTCTAGACCGCCAAACATTAGGTCCTGGCCTGAACGTTCTGGCCTTTCGTCCGCCACCCCCATGGTGGATCTAACTGATTTAATTAGTTTGTCCATTTGGTCCAACGGGAAACAGAAACGGTTAGACTCTTCTTCCGAAGAGGACGCTGAGGAGACAGAGGCGTCTGAATCTCCCTACTTGGGCCAGCGGACGAATCCGAATTTGAGGCGCTAGGCTCCCTTCTTCTCTTGGAAGGCTCTCCTCGGGATAGGGATTTCAGGGAATCCTTCACCTCCTTTCTGATAATCTCCCTAAGATTTGAAGTGAAATCGGGAGACTCCTCCGCCACCTATGGGAGCGGAGAAAAGGCTATGTAATTTTACCCCGGTGCTACCGCTATACCGTGTTCCCATCAATTTATTTCCTACCGTCTGCCGCACACACGACTGACAAAGTCTCTTAGGGTAGGCATCTGGCAAAGGGCAAGCGCATAGCACGCACTCCTTGTTTTTAACTTTACCAGCGCATTTTTTCCCCTACGGAAATAAACATAGGAAAAAACTGCATCAGGGTACGTTCACGAAGATCTCTTACCCAGGCAGTAGCGGTAGGTACCGGATCACTGGGGGGTCGGTCCAGATCCTTTTGTTTAGATCTGCGACTGGGCTGATTACTGCGTCCGCGGGTCTTCGGCTGGGGGTTCGCATGGGACCTCTCCGAGGATCTGTCCTGCTCCTGCTCCAGCAGACCGACGGCAGCTTCCGGCACATCCATAGCTGCAGATGGGCACACAAGCAGCCCTGCAACGTTTTGTTCGGCTATAAATAGCCCTTCCCCCGGATCCGGAACATGTGCAGCTGTGTGGCCGAATCAACCCTCCCACGTGCAGGACACTCCTCCACCCCCAATCCCCCCATCCCCCCCCCCCCCCCCCGCCGCATGCAGGACAGCGGCGCTGTGAGCAAAAAACCGGCCGGCGTTTGACTTCCGGTTTAGGCCCCGCCCCCTGTGCGTCACTTCCGGTTTCGGGCAGTGCACTCAGGGACGCTCCCGGAAGCCGGCTCCGCCGGACCCCCCAGCCGCCCCCGCTACACTACCGCCGCCCACGGCTGCAGCACAGCGGCGATTGCGGCAGAAGCCAGCGCCCGCCCCCGGCTCCGGTCCCGCCCCCCCGAACCGAAAGGAGCGCACAGGGCGCTCCCTGAAAGCCTGCACCACACTGCACCGACGGGGGACCAGAGGTGGGGAAGACCGAGGCCCAGGAGGGGGAACCGACTCTGGGGGGGACATACTCACCTCGCTGCCACTGGGAATGGACCTCCACCGGACGTCGCTCCAGCCTGCACCGCTCACTGTCGTGGAGTCCTACCCGGACCCACCGTGGCGCTTCCAGGGACCCGCACTGCCCGAGGTAGGAGACCCCCTCGCTACCTGGGTCGGACAGCCAGCCTGGGTGTTGATAGGTGAACGAAGTCGTCGTATCTGAAAGGAATCCTGTCCTCCAGGAATAGGAAACCAACTGATGCGTGGGAGAGGTGCCGCCCTTATGTATCTGTAGGTTTTCCTGTTCCTGAAGGGCGGATCCCCTCTCTCCGTAGTGCTGTCATGGACGACCGATAAACTAATTATCACATGTGTTTAAGATTGATTTCAGTTATCTATTGAGCCCTAAGAAACAATACCATCCACAAGTTTATTTGAAAAACAAAACAATTAAATCTTTATGACACTTAAATCCAATTTGCATAATAATTTGGAACACAGTGTATATAGCTGACAACTTGCTGCATCAGCCATGATCAATGTTGGCATCGACCATAGCTCTTCAATCCCTTAAATAGGCTACGTTCACACTAGCGTTATGCTAGTTTGCGTCGGGATTGCGTCGGGTGACGCAGCGGCGATGCATGCGTCATGCGCCCCTATATTTAACATTGGGAACGCATGCGTTTTTGTTTGTTGCATTGTGCGACGCATGCATCTTTTTTGCCGCAAGCGTCGGACCAAGAAAACGCAACAAGTTGCATTTTTCTTGCGTCCAAATTTCGGCAAAAAACTACGCATGCGTTGCAAAACGCAGCGTTTTTGCGTGCGTTTTGGTGCGTTTTTGCGTGCGTTGCGTCACCGACGCAGCGGCGCACAACGCTAATGTGAACGTAGCCATACTGCTGTAAATAGTAGCTATAGCATCTAGATGGTTCCCTGTTTATCCCCATCGGCACCCTCACATCTTGATCGTGTGGTCTTGATGTTTGCCATGGCAATTTATGGCCAAATAATGGCCTTAGTGTCAGCCGGCTATAGCAGCCTCTTCAGACGTTACAAACAGATAGGTGCTAAAATACATTTTTTCATTCCTGTCATGTCACTTTGCATTAATTCCTGAAAAACATCTGAAGGGTGGGTGTTTACTGCTGAGGAGGAGCCACTTTTTCCTTTTTTGCCTAGTGTCAGCATACACCCCCATGGTTACCTGCGTCCCCAATGAAGTGATAGAGAAAATAAGTTTTGTAAATTTCCTTGGAAAAAAAAATGAAAAATTGCAGCTACATTTTTAAACCCTTTAAATTGTTAACAAAATAAAACAAGATTTTACAAATGGTGCTGATGTAAAGTAGACATGAGGGAAATGTTATTTACTATTGTTTTCAGTGGTATGACTATCTGGATTAAAGGGAATAGTCAAAGTTTTAAAATTGCTGCATTTTTTTAATTTTTTTGTTAACATTTCTGATATTTTCATAAATAAACACAAAACATATCAACCTATATGTATCATTATCAAAGTATAAAAAGTTATTGCTCCATAATGTGGCAATGGTCAGATTTCAATAATTTGGTCAGGTCATTAAGGGTTAACTGTCAAAAGTTTACCGATCCTAAGGATAGACACAATCAGTATCAGTTCTGAACAACTTCCACGCCACATAATCACTACTGTACTGCTTCTTACACAAAGTTGACATTTTATAATATGGCAATAAGTTATGATTTATTTCCTTATGTATCGATGATGTGTATATTACCAGACTGTCCATGGTAGCGGATGTTCTGGAATTCGGCATAAAACACGGCCTTTTCGAGCATGCCCAAGAAGATCACAGCACCAACCCAGAACTGGATTCTCAGCAGGTCCCTCCAATAACACGCAGACCAGGCCAGCCACAAGACCCCAAACAGGACGTACACAATGCACATCACCATGAAGAACTGAAAGAAATGCAAGATGTTACCATGGACATTCACCATTAAATACCACTGTGCTTTTATGTAAATCATTCCAATAGTTTTATGCTTATTAATTTAGACCTTTACAGGGGTAAGCAAGGCTGGTAAAATTGTGTTATGGGAAGCTTAGAATGATGTAAAATACCAAAAGAAGCCATACATTACTAATCCTCCACCGCTCCGATTCCAATGCTTCTCCGGAGCCTCTATGGTATTCACTTCCTGCTCCAGTGATGATGACCGCTGCAGCTAATCACATCTCCGTGTGAAGGATGTACGGTAATCAGTAAAACAGGCAGTAGAGCCCAATAAGTGACCCGGGTTGTGATGGAACCGAAACAGATGGCGAACGGTAAATCAAAAATTAGTTCATTATAAGGTGTTTCCAAAATAATTTTGCCTGGTTGGATAGCCCTTAAAGGGAATCTGTCAGTAGGATCAAATCTCCTGAGCGGTCTATATGGGCATGGAGGTCAAAGGAAGCTAAATAAAATAATATCTTGATATTTGTATCTGATGTCTTATTAAGAAAAACAAGTATTTCACTGAAACATTGCGGACTGCCTCCTTTGGCCTCACTCAATGGTCCTCTGAGGCCACTCACAAAGATGGCCACACGCTGGACCTCATCTTCACCTGCCTGCGCTCCCTTACTAATCTCATTAACTAACCCCTCCCCCTGTCTGACCACAACCTACTGACATTCTCTTCCCTCTCCTCTTCTAGTGTGCAACCCCCACTCCACAAACTCACTCACCCTTGCAGAAATCTCAAACACCTCAATTTACACTCACTGTCTGAGTCCCTTCTCCCTCTTACAGACATAGCCTCCCTTCATGACACAGATGTTGCTGCCACTTTCTATAACACCACAATAACAGCAACACTCGATTCGGCCGCCTCGCTCATGCGTAGCAAAACTTGTACACTCAACAGGCAGCCCTGGCTGACCAGCCTGACCAAAGAACTGAGAAGGGCTTCCGGGATTGCTGAGCGGAGGTGGAAGCGATCCCGCACTGCCAACCACTTCACTGCATACATGCAGTCCCTCGACAGCTTCAAGTCCACACTCACTGCCGTAAAACAAACTTACTTCTCATCTCTCATATCCTCCCTGTCTCACAACCCTAAACAGCTTTTCAACACTTTCAATTCTCTACTCCGTACTCCTGCACCACCTCCCTCCCCTCTCATTTCTGCTGAAGACTTTGCCTCCTTTTTTAAACAGAAGATCGATACGATCAGAGAAAGCTTTGGCCCACAGCGCCCAATGCCCCTCTTTGCTGCTCAACCCTGTTCCTCCAAAACCAGCTTCTCCACCATGGCAGAAGATCACACCTCACCACTTTCAAGCTTGACCCGCTCCCGTCCCACCTCATCCCTAACCTCACCACACTCTTCATCCCAACCCTAACACATCTCTTCAACCTATCACTCACAACAGGTGTCTTCCCCTCATCCTTCAGACATGCCAAGATCACACCCATGCTCAAAAAACCCTCCCTCGACCCATCCTCTGTATCTAGCTATCGCCCAATATCTCTTCTCCCATATGCCTCAAAATTACTGGAACATGTCCATCTTTACCTGTCCTCCCACCTCTCCTCCTGCTCCCTCTTTGACCGCTTACAATTTGGCTTCCGACCTCATCACTCACCTGAAACTGCCCTAACTAAAGTCACCAATGACCTACTAACTGCCAAAAGCAAGCAACACTACTCTGTCCTCCTTCTCCTGGACCTGTCTTCTGCCTTTGACACTGTAGACCACTCCCTTCTGCTGCAGATCCTCTCATCTCTCGGCATCACAGACTTGGCCCTATCGTGGATCTCATTATATCTGACAGACCGAACATTCAGTGTCTCCCTCCCCCACACCACCTCCTCACTCTGCCCCTTGTCTGTCGGTGTTCCTCAAGGCTCTGTTCTAGGACCCCTACTCGTCTCCATCTACACCTTCGGCCAGGGACAGCTCATAGAATCCCACGGCATGCAGTATCAGCTCAACGCTGATGACACACAGATCTACCTATCTGTACCTGACCTCACCTTTTTACTCACCAAAATCCCACACTGTGTCTGCTATCTCGGCCTTCTTTTCTGCCCGCTTTCGAAAACTGAACATGAACAAAACAGAAATCATCTTTCCCCCATCTCTCTCTACCCCTCCACCAGACCTGTCTATCAATGTCTGCTTACTTTCCCCAGTCCCACACGCCCGGTGCCTCAGGGTGATCCTCGACTCTGCCCTCTCTTTCAAGCCACATATCCAAGCCCTTGCCTCCTCCTGCCATCTCAAACTAAAAAATATTTCCCGGATCCGCGCATTCCTTGACTGCGACACCACAAAAACACTAGTGCATGCCCTTATCTCCCGCCTTGACTACTGCAACCTCCTACTCTCTGGCCTCCCCTCTAGCACTCTGGCACCGCTCCAATCCATCCTACACTCTGCTGCCCGACTAATCTACCTGTCTCCCCGCTATTCCCCAGCCTCTCCCCTATGCCAAGCCCTTCACTGGCTTCCTATCGCCGAGAGACTCCAGTTCAAAACCCTTACAAAGACATACAAAGCCATCCACAACCTGTCTCCTCCATACATCTGTGACATGGTCTCCCGGTACATACCTACACGCAACCTCCGATCCTCTCAAGATCTCCTCCTCTGCTCCTCTCATCTCCCACAATCGCATCCAAGACTTCTCCCGAGCTTCCCCCATACTCTGGAACTCTCTACCACAACACATCAGACTCTCGCCTACCATAGAAAACTTCAAAAAGAACCTGAAGACTCACCTCTTCCGACAAGCCTACAGCCTGCAGTGATCCTCAACCTACTGAACTGTCACACGACCAGCTCTACCCTCTCCTAGTGTATCCTCACCCATCCCCTGCAGACTGTGAGCCCTCGCAGACAGGGTCCTCCCTCCTTATGTACCTGTATGCCTTGTTTTTTGCTCATGTTTAATTGTATTTATCTTTATTTGCCCCCTTTTCACATGTAAAGCTCCATGGAACAAATGTTGCTATAAAAATGTATAATAATAAATTAAATAATAAAAAATACGTAAATGAGCTGTTAAAATATTGAGGGGGAGACAGGTCTCCCTGAGAATCTGCCTCCAGAACTTATTTTAAATAAAAGGAGGCGCTACCAGTGTGAGACATGTAATGACTGATATTATGCTCTCCTGATCTCACTGCTGTGTGACTATTAACTATCTGTACAGCAGAGATGAACTTTGCCTCATTACAGATTTGCAGCTGTCCTCTTATAGTGATTCAGTTTCCATCCTATCCGCAGCCAGTGTGAAGGGCAGCACAGCACAGCCGAATTGACAGCACTGCGAGAGGAGAGCTGTAGATGTATTTGCAATGAGGCAAGGTGGTTCAAATCTGTTGTACTGCGATAGCTATAATCAGGCACAGCTCTGCAGCAGAGCTGACAACACTATGGGAGGACATCTGCTGGTGCAAATGTGTTTGTAATGAGACACAGTTCAGGTCTACATTGCAGTGAGATTAGGAGAGAGAGCGGACTTTCACAATGGTAACACCTCCTTTAATTTATAATTATCTCTGGAGGAAAATTCTCAGAGTTCAGTGTCCCGTCCATAGATCTTAACAGCTTGTTTACATATTTAAAAAAATGAAAAATTCTCTGGAGTAAAACATTGGATCGCAGATATCAAGATATCTATTTATTCAGCTTCCTATGACCTACATGCAGATATACACGGCTTAGGAGGGTTCATTCTACAAACAGATTCCCTTTAAAAGAGGTAATTACTTCAAATAATCACTGATAGCACATCTGAAAATCAGCCATGTATCTAGAAAAGTACGAATCATCCTCTGTTCAAAATATTTAGATTCCAAGTGGAATACAGCTGTAAAAAAACTCCTCATAGATGGAAAATTAAACAGGTAATGAGTCTTATAAAAAGGCAACACATACCAGGTTTGCTTTTTGTTGTTGTTTTTTTTTAACTTCTGAGGTTTTTTTTTAATCAAATAAATCCATACGAGTTCAGTATCTTTGTAATCGTACTAACCTGACCTAGGGAATTATGCTGTCAAGTCAGTTTTGACATACAATGTATGATGGTAAAACAAAAGTTTCAATAAATAAAAAAAAAATAAAACATGGAAGAATTGCATTTTTTACACTATTTGATCCCACTGGAATTTTACCATATTGTTCAGTGCACAACACGGTATAGAAAAATTCACAGGGTTGAAATGGGGGAGTGAGGAGACTCCACAGAACCCACAAATGTCCATTGTTAATGAGGTCAGAAAGAAAATAGTTCAGAAGAGGTAAAATAAATGTTAGGACCCTGCCCCATGAAATAGTAACTGGCCTATATCTGCCATATGCCTGTATTTTAGCTGAATAAATGGGAGAGGAGAATTAGCATAGCGCTCTAAACCCAATTAAAAGTTATTTAGGGCCATAAATCAAAACAAGGGGTATGATGCAAAACAGGGAAGTGGCAGGACAGAAGCATGGTAGTGGTTTGGGTGGGATAATACAGGTGACAGGTTCCCATTATTATAGCCAGATGATCTAGTCATTCCAGGCTGTAAACAGACAAGGGTTTTACTGCACATTACACCAAACACTTTCCACAATATACTCACGATCATGCGCGGATAGTCTGCGGGGGACAAGTATTCATATGGGCCTTTCACTTCAATTTTCACTGCAGAAAAGCAAAGCACCTGACGTCAGTACTGTAGGAAATGCTTATATACAGGTGAATTCTATGTTTTTCCCATTCTACCTTAAGAACATACTGACTAATGGATACATATTCTCGTCATATGAAAGAATGCCTATGATAAAACTGCAACTCACTGAGATGCAAGGTTTTGCCAGCAGGTATTTACTTTTTACAGTTTTTCATATTGACTAAAGAGAAGTTACCTCTAGGGATGAGCTGACCAGTGGAAGTTCAGGTTCGGCCAAACTTTAGTCCTAAGTTCTGTTCAGGTACCAGAACTGTAACTGCACTTGAACCTGAACCCCATTGAAAAGAACGGGGACCCGAACTCTCTCTCTCTCATTAAAACGGACTTCAGGGAGATGTCCATGCTCAGAATTTCACATTGGACACTTAGTGACCGATACGAACCCCGAACTTTTAGGCTACGTTGCAGAAATGCTGTGGAAATGTCCTCAGCATTTCCGCAACTCCCTACTACGGGTAAAACGCATGCAGAACTCACATGCGTTTTCCCGCAAAACACAAGTGTTTTGCAAGCGCTTTTAGCTTGCAGAATGCTTGCGTTTTCAAGCGATTTGAAGCATCGCTTGGAAAAGTGTTTGACAGGTTGGTCACACTTGTCAACCATAGTGCTTGACAAGTGTGACCAACTTTTTACTATTGATGCTGCCTAAAAGATAGAATGTTAAAAATAATAAAAAGAAAAAAAACTAAAAATATGGTTATCCTCACCTTCCGACAGCCCCCGATCTCCTCAGCCGTGCTCCCGATACGTTCCCAGGGATGCATTGCGCGAAGGACCTTTGTGACGTGACGGTCGTGTGACCGCAACATCATTCCAGGTGATTCGCACAATGCATCCCTGGGAACGGAAGCCACCGCGTGCACCGCTGAGAGCCGGGAGGACTCCGGGGGCCATCAGAAGGTAAGTATATCACAATTTTTTTATTTTTATTTATTTTTTTTTTTTACATGAATATAGATCCCAGGGCCTGGAGGAGTGTCTCCTCTCCTCCAGACCCTGGGTACCATCCGCACATGAAGCGCTCACTTTACGCATGGTGGGCATAGTCACATGCGTAAAGTGAGCGCTTCAATGCAATCCTATGGAGGCGGAATCGCTGCGATTCCGCAGAAATTATGAATATGCTGCAGATTTTACCGCTATGCGATTCTGCAGCGGGAAAATCCACAACATGGGCACAGCAACTGCGGAATTCCACAGGATAGTGGTTTTTAACAGTTTTTAAGCATCTTTGCTGCGGCAAAAAACGCAGGCAAAAACGCATAAAAAACGCAACGTGGGCACACAGCCTTAAGTTTGGGTTTGCTCATCTCTAGTTACAACCCCTTTTTACCACCCATGGCAGCTTTCAGTCGCAGACGTTGATTAAAAGGTGACATTTATATTTTTTCATGGTGAAAGAGAATCACCACCACACTGGGGTTCAATACTTTTAATGTTTAAAAAGAATGTCAGCAGATTTTTGTTACCTCATCTAAAAACAGGATGTAGGAAAAAGAGACCTCAATTGCTGCAACGTGTCACTTTGTGTCTGAACTGCTGCACCCAGTAAACTATCACAATTTTTAGATATAGAATGAAGCAGAGCTCAGAAAGCTATCACACCAACATCAGATTTCAATGTACATTGTCTATTGACAGTGAGCTGCTTATCAGAAGAGGGGGTGTGGACGAACAAGGGCTCACGTGCGCTGTAGTTTAGGCAGTGTTAAGGTACCGTCACACTAGACGATATCGCTAGCGATCCGTGACGTTGCAGCGTCCTGGCTAGCGATATCGTCCAGTGTGACAGGCAGCAGCGATCAGGCCCCTGCTGTGATATCGCTGGTCGGGGAAGAAAGTCCAGAACTTTGTTTCGTCGCTGGATCTCCCGCTGACATCGCTGAATCGGTGTGTGTGACGCCGATTCAGCGATGTCTTCGCTGGTAACCAGGGTAAACATCGGGTTACTAAGCGCAGGGCCGCGCTTAGTAACCCGATGTTTACCCTGGTTACCATCGTTAAAGTAAAAAAACAAACGCTACATACTTACCTACCGCTGTCTGTCCTCGGCGCTCTGCTTCTCTGCTCTGGCTGTGAGCGCCGGGCAGCTGGAAAGCAGAGCAGTGACGTCACCGCTCTGCTTTCCGGCCGCTGTGCTCACAGCCAGAGCAGAGAAGCAGAGCGCCGGGGACAGACAGCGGTAGGTAAGTATGTAGTGTTTGTTTTTTTACTTTAACGATGGTAACCAGGGTAAACATCGGGTTACTAAGCGCGGCCCTGCGCTTAGTAACCCGATGTTTACCCTGGTTACCGGCATCGTTGGTCGCTGGAGAGCTGTCTGTGTGACAGCTCTCCAGCGACCAAACAGCGACGCTGCAGCGATCCGGATCGTTGTCGGAATCGCTGCAGCGTCGCTTAGTGTGACGGTACCTTTAGTCTCCTGGTGGTAAAACATTCATTGCATGGAAACAGCAGCACACAGCCCAATAAGTGACACATTTCTGAAACCTGTGTCTCAGATCCTACCTTATACTGTCCTCATATTATATAGCACAAACCTACTGACAGATTCACTTAAAAAAACAACAACAAAAAACTTAATTTGGGAGTTGAAAGTGATATTTCTTCATAACAGGAAGCACTTGGTAATCACTAGAAAGGTGATTTTTATTATTATTTTTTTTTTTTTTTTATTCTCGCTCCAGATAAGGAATAATCCAATATGTGGGTCTGATAATAGGCTGTAGTGTTAGCAGTGGAAAATTAGTTATTGAGGACTGGGGTTAAAATTGATCCTGTGTTTTAATGTTGCACACATGAAATGGTGTTAAGTTTGGAGAAGAGGACTTCCAGCTTGTGTTTGGTAGCAGAACTGGACTGTCTGATCTGCGAGATATATACAATGTCCTCTTACTGTATAAAGACAGGTCCGTGGAACCAGTGGGCACAGCAGCACCACCATGCACATCGTTCTTTGTGCTGGGACCTGGGTCCTGAGTCAGAGGGGCTGAGAAGTTCACTTGCACAATGAAGAGGTACGGCCCATCCAGCCAAGTCTTCTCTGCTGCATTTAGAGGCTAATGCAAACATTAAATTAAGTTAAAAGTCTTATACAAAAGCTAGAAACAAATAATAGTGACATGTAACAAGTGGGTAACTGCATTCAGAGGCCTGTCAGCACTGATCGGAAATACCTACATTATACATTTATTCACACATACCTGCATTAAGAAGTGAACCAACATCCTGGAAAGGGTCTCAAGAGCGGAGCTCCCTCCACATGCGCTAGATATACATTACACGACCAACATCATTCTCTGAAAGCGAACCGGTCACCTGAAAAAACGGTGTTAATCTGCAGGGTAATAACGCTCTGAACCTGCCTGGCGTCAGCACTTAGACCCAAGCTGCTGACAGCGTTCCAGTTCCAGCTCTGAGTATAGAGAGCAGCAGCTGTATTCGCGCCCTGGCACTGACTGCCAGCAGGATCAGCATTAGGGCTGGCTATCAGTCAGTGCCAAGGTGCAGTTACAGCCACCGCTATCTATGCACAGAACCCGCGCCAGCTTCGCCCCCATGACTGAAACCCAAACACTACTGGCAGGAATAAAGTTCATTATCTCCTGGCATCGTGGGTGTAAGTGCTAGCGCTGGACAGGTTAGAAAAACACTATTAACCTGCAGATTAACCCAATATCTGAAGGTTTATAGTGTTTTTTTTTTTACGGGTATCAGGTTCCCTTTACCAGCCACAGCTGGAGCCCAGTTGCCGCACAAAGTTAATTTTAATCAGTAGATCTTGAAGTATTATGTTCCACAATTGAATGTGTTAAAAAAAAGTGCTCCTGTGAAAAGAATCTTATAAATGTGCCCCTAGTGACTAGGTTTTTGTCCTGATTAAGAGGTCCTGCGTTGACGTCGAAACGCATTGACTTTGTAAACCTGCTAAAAATAGGGATTTTTGCGTACTCACTGTAAAATCCTTTTCTCCGAGCCAATCATTGGCTGCTACACAGCTGTTCTCGGTAAGTTACCGATTATTCTGTATATAAGCAAGAGGCTGGACATGCAGGCATCACCCCTGACGAAGCCACCTGTGTGTGGCGACATGTTGGGTGCCAGCTGCCCGCACCTCTCCTCCTTCAGGGTACACAAGCCCTCTTGAATCTTGCCCTGGACCGGTACCCACGGGACCGGTTTTTGCACTCTATATAGGGCTCATTTTCTCCAGGTGGTCGGTTCCATGTGTGGTGGGTATTGGATTTTACATCTACCCATACATTTGCTTTACTACACTACCTTCACCACCGGCATGGTTATTTCTATCGCTATATTTGTGGCCATTGCGGCATATTTACCATATGGTGCCTGTTAGGTCTTTCTTTTCCCCAGGGTATTATTATGTCCCTGTATGATATATGACTATATGGGACTGGCTGGGCTGTTCATGGTGCGTTATTACGCTGCTACTTTGGCTGTGTTTAATTAATGGGCATGTGTATTATACTCTGCTTGGGTATGTGCGGGTTCTTTTGCCTTATTTTGGGCTTTTGAAAGTATGGGGTTATGTTATATCCCCTTGTTTTAAATGTTTTTAATGTGTTTTTGTCCTTTGCATACATGTTTAATAAAGCTGCGATTTGATATGTCGTGTTGGTGGTGACTCCCATTTTATAAGGCCTAGCTTTTTCTTCTCTTTATATCATTGGGGGACACAGGACCATGGGTGTTACGCTGCTGCCACTAGGAGGACACTAAGTGAACACAGAAAAAATTAACTCCTCCTCTGCAGTATACACCCACTCTCTGGCTAAGGCTGCTTTCACACATCAGGTTTTTGGTTTCAGGCACAATCCGGCAGTTTCAGGCACAATCTGGATCAGTTTTTTTCTTACGCCTGATCCGTTTTTTCCCCATAGAGTTGTATTATTGCCGGATTGTGCCTGAAGGACATGCGTTTCATCCGTTTTGTGCATCTCTCCGTCCCTTCAGGCTTTTTTGCCGGACACAAAAAACGTCTCTCTCTCTCTCTAGCCGGATCCAGCTAAAAAAACAGATCCGGTGCATCAGTTTGCATCAGTTTTTTTCACTATGTACACTGGATCCGTTTTTTAGCAAATTTGCCGGATTGTGCCTGAAACCAAAAACCTGATGTGTGAAAGTAGCCTTAGATTTGAACCAGTTCGGTAGCAAAGCAGTAGGAGTGTTTAACAAAATACAAACTATGTCAAAACCAAAGAACTAACAACAAGCCAATAGGCTAACTTAGTGGGTGCTGTGTCCACCAATGATTGGCTCGGAGAAAAGCATTTTACGGTCAGTACACAAAAATCCCTATTTCTCCTACGCCTCATTGGGGGACCATGGGACGTCCTAAAGCAGTCCCTGTGTGGGAAGTAACACAATTGCTAATACCCCATGTACCGCTAGCTTACAGCTGAGGTACTGCTGATTGCAGAATGCGCCTGCCAAAGGCAGCATCTGCCGAAGATTGAGAATTAATGTGGTAGTGTTTAGTAAAAGTATACAAACTGGACCAAGTCGCAGCTTCGCAGATCTGTTGTGCTGACACCTGGTGCCGAATGGCCCAAGAGGCGCACACTGACCGTGTCGAATGCGCCTTATCCCCGCTGGGACAGAAGTGTTCCTGACATGGTAGGATTCCTGAATAGCGGATCCACTTGGCTAGCGTGGCATTTGAAGCGGCTACACCCTTCCTATGTCCCTCTGGAAGCACGAACAGGACATCTGACTTGCGGAAGGGAGCTGTCCGAGACATGTACCGTCAAAGAGCTCTAACCACATGAAGAGTTTGGAGAGCTTTCTCGATACGATGGACTGGTGCCGGACAGAATGAAGACAAAACAATCTCCTCGTTGAGGTGAAAAGAGGAAACAACTTTGGGTAGGAAAGAGGGGGAAGTCCTCAAGATTGCCTTATCTGGATGAAAGATCATGAACGGGGGTCGGCAGGATAGAGCTGCCAACTCCAAAACTCATCTGATTGACGTAATCGCCACTAGAAAGACCACTTTCCAGGAAAGAAAAGTTAGCGAGACGTCCTGCGGTGGTTCGAAAGGAGCCTCTTGAAGAACTCCGAGAACCAGGTTAAGATCCCATGAATCCAGCAGCATTTTATAGGGAGGCGCCACACAGGAGACTCCCTGAATGAACGTCTTAACCGGTAGTCTGGTGGCAAATTTGCATTGGAATAGAACTGACAAAGCTGACACTTGTCCTTTGAGCGAGCTTAGTGTAATTCAAATCCCGATTGGAGGAATTCCAATATGGAAGGAATGGAGAACACCAGAGGAGAACGTCCATGGGCGTTGCACCATGAAAAGAAAATTCGCCAGGTGCAATGATAAATGCGCATGGATACGGGCTTCCTAGCACTAATCATGGTGGAGGGCACCCTAGGAGAGAATCCAGCCTGGGTTAAAATCCAGGATTCAACGGCCACGCCATCAAAGACAGGGCCCCGGAGTTCTGGTGGTAAATCGGGCCCTGTGAGTAGATCCATGCGATCTGGTAGCCGCCAGGGGACGTCGTCAACCAGTTGGATGAGTTCCGTGTACCATGCCCAGCGCGGCCAGTCCGGTGCGACTAGGATCACTGGTATCCCTTCTGCTCTGATTCTCTTGATGACCCTCAGGAGCAAGGGGAAAGATATACGGGAGCCGGAACTGATGCCACGGCAGCACCAAAGCATCTGCTCCGACGGAGCGTGGATCGAGTGATCGGGCAATGGACTGGGGAACCTTGTTGTTTAGCCTTGAGGTCCACATCCGGAGTCCCCCAGTGACGGCTAATCTGCTGAAAGACTTCCGGATGAAGAGACCTGGTGACTGAGAAAGGTCCTGGCGACTGAGAAAGTCCGCCGCCCAATTCTCCACACCTGGGATGTGGATCACTGAGATGGGTGATTGGTTGCTCTCGGCCCAACGGAGGATGTGACTCACTTTGTGCATGGCTGTCCTGCTGCGGGTTCCCCCTTGACGGTTGATATACGCCACCGCTGTGGTGTTGTCAGATTGGATCCTGATGGGGTGACATGCGAGGAGATGGTGAAAACTGAGTAAGGCAAGTCTGATCGCTCGTATTTCCAAGATATTGATTAGGAGACGCGACTCTCGAGTGGACCAACGACCCTGTGCCGTGTGGTGGTTGAAAACTGCACCCCAGCCCAAAAGGCTGGCGTCGGTGGTCACCACTAACCAGCGTACCAGGAGAAAGGACTTCCCTTGGTTCAGGGAGGACTTCAGCGTCCACCACATGAGGGTTTGCCTGACCGGCGAAGGCAGATGGAAGCGACGGTCGAGAGATAGAATGGGCTCCTGTCCAAGGCCAACAGCAGCGCATGTTGCAAAGGATGGAGATGGAACTGTGAGAACGGAACCACTTCCATCGCTGCTACCATTTTCCTGAGGATGAGAATGCGGAAACGAATGGCGTGAGGAACTGGGCGGGAAAGACTGCGTGCTCCCTGTCGTAAGGCCAAGACCTTTTCTGGAGGGAGAATGACCAACCCGCGGGAAGAGTCCAGGATCATTCCCAAGAAGGAAATTCGCTGAGCCGGTACCGGAGATGACTTTTCGAAATTTATATTCCAGCCCAGGCGAGAAAGAGTATCCACCGTGATAACAATGGACTCCTCGAAGGCTGGAACTTTGATCAGTTGGTCATCCAGATACGGAAGTACCACCACTCCCCGAGTGTGAAGAATGGCCATGACAGCTGCCATAACCTTGGTGAAAACTCTGGGGTCGGTGGCGAAGCCACAAACTGGAAGGGGTCGTTGCGGAATGCGAAGCGTAGGAACTGTTGATGATAGGAAAAAATTGGGATGTGAAGGTAAGCATCCTTGATGTCTAGCGACAACAGAACGGAGAGAGTGAATTCTGAAGCATTGAACCTTGACAAAGTTGTTTAACAGCTTTAGGTCTGGTATGAGTTGCAGTGATCCGTCCATCTTTGGAACCACAAATAGGTTCGAGTAAAACCTTCTGAACCTTTGGTCCTGGGGGACCAGAATAATGACTCCGTCCCTTCGTAGCGCCTGTATGGCCTGAAGAAAAGCTGATGTCCTTGTTTTGGGAGGAGAAGACTGGAAAAAACGTGATGGGGGAGGGGAAGAAAACTCGATTTTGTATATGGAGGACACCAGCTCTCTGACCCACTCGTCGTGAACGACCGAGAGCCAGGCTTCACGGAACAAAAGTAAGCGACCGCCTACTTTACATAGTAACATAGTTAGTAAGGCCGAAAAAAGACATTTGTCCATCCAGTTCAGCCTATATTCCATCATAATAAATCCCCAGATCTACGTCCTTCTACAGAACCTAATTGTATGATACAATATTGTTCTGCTCCAGGAAGACATCCAGGCCTCTCTTGAACCCCTCGACTGAATTCGCCATCACCACCTCCTCAGGCAAGCAATTCCAGATTCTCACTGCCCTAACAGTAAAGAATCCTCTTCTATGTTGGTGGAAAAACCTTCTCTCCTCCAGACGCAAAGAATGCCCCCTTGTGCCCGTCACCTTCCTTGGTATAAACAGATCCTCAGCGAGATATTTGTATTGTCCCCTTATATACTTATACATGGTTATTAGATCGCCCCTCAGTCGTCTTTTTTCTAGACTAAATAATCCTAATTTCGCTAATCTATCTGGGTATTGTAGTTCTC
The DNA here is from genome assembly GCF_032444005.1 of Ranitomeya imitator. Taxonomy (NCBI): domain Eukaryota; kingdom Metazoa; phylum Chordata; class Amphibia; order Anura; family Dendrobatidae; genus Ranitomeya; species Ranitomeya imitator. Next base: position 694,047,161 of record NC_091282.1, on the reverse strand, counting down.
CCATCCCCTTTATTAATTTTGTTGCCCTCCTTTGTACTCTCTCTAGTTCCATTATATCCTTCCTGAGCACCGGTGCCCAAAACTGGACACAGTACTCCATGTGCGGTCTACTTTGTCGGTGTCCGCCGGATGTTGCGACGAGTCATTGTGTAGAAGGTCTAAGGGTTCTGGATCTCAGAGCCAGATGACCTCGGTCTGGGTTTCCAGGTACGGTTAGGTCTGTATGAGACCTGGAAACCTCAGACTCCAAGCAGAGCTCGTCCTGAACCCGAAGAGAAGGTTGTGACCAACTGAAGTTGTTGCGGAAGAGCCGGAACCGAGGCCGTTGTCGATTCCAAAAAGCCAGGCAGGTCTTTGCTGAGGAAGAAATTTACTCTTTCCTCCAGTAGCGTCAGAAATAATTTGGTCTAGTTTTTCTCCAAATAAAAATCGACCAGCTTGGTAAGACAGAGGTCAACGATTTTTTGGAAGCAGAATCTGCTCGCCAATCTCTGAGCCACAGGGCCCTTCTGATGGAGACTGTGTTTGCGGCTGCCTGTGCAGCGCAATTGGCCGCATCTATAGAGGCATTAGCTATGAAGTCCCCGGCTTGAGCTATCTGGCTAGCGAGTTTGGCCGCCTCCTGGGGAAGATTGCTATCGTGAATGGTTGTTAGCACCTCTGTCCAAGCGACCATTGCTTTGGCTACCCAAGTCGCGGCGAAGGATGGGAAGAGTGCTGCTCCTGAAGCCTCAAAGACTGAGCGAGCCAGGTAGTCAATTTTACGGTCAGCAGGGTTTTTGACTGAAGAACCGTCGGACAAAGATAAGAGTGTTTTGGATGCGAGACACTATACAGCAGAATCCACTGAAGGAGAGTGCAGAAAAATCCTTCATTAGATCCAGAGCAAAAGGATATTTGGACTCAATAGGTTTTTGACCCCTGAACCGTTTATCTGGGTGGTCCCTGTGTTTCTGGACAATGTCCTTAAACTCAGGATGATTAGCAAATATTTTTTGGACGCGTTTTAGTCTTCTTAAAAGACACCACGTGTTCCAGAGTGGATATGGATTCCTTGTCCACCTGACCGCCTCAATGAGGGAAATCAAGCGTCTCTTGACAGGTCGAGGAGCACTGGATTAAAGACGCATCAGACTCGTATTCAGAGTCATGTGCGCTGCGACCCTCAGGAGAAGGGGAGCGAGAAATTGAGCTCGCAGATGCCGAAGCACGAGCGTGATCGAGGGACTCGACATGGGTCCTTTTTCCTGGAACCCTGAGCCCCCCGTGACTGAGTACGCCCCCTGTAGGTGGACGGTTCCGTACGCGGTCGGCAGAGGGGCGTTCTGACTTATGCAGGGACCCCAGAGAGAGCCTATTGCCTTGGCCAGGGAAGCGACCCACTTAGGAGGGCTAGGCTCAGCAGAGTCAGTGGCGACATTGGCGGCTGCACACAGGCCGGGTCACAATTCGAGCATAAAGGAGTACTGTGGGCACGTGGCAAAGTAGTATTGCAAGTGGCACATGAGGTAAAAAAAAAAACAGTGCTTTTTTATTAACCCGTTTGGTCTCCTTAGATTGAGACATAGTGTGTCTCTTAGAGTTAGAAGCAGAGTGTGCGCTAGAGGTGCAGAGAAGGGGTTAAGCTTTCTTCCAGAGGCTGAAGCAGCTTACCCAGGGTCCTGTGTCTGTGTCCCCAGGGAAGGAATCGGTGTCTGGAGACCGCAGAAGGATGTTCAGCGGTCCTGTCGCGTTGAGAGGCTGTCAGTCAGCGTGATCCCACCTTACATGCCGGAGGAACATAGCCCCCGAGACTATAAGCAGCGCCTCTCGTTCAGGACGAGAAGTGCCAGGAACGTGGGCGGAGCTCCGGTGGTGGGCAGCGCCATGTTAACTGAGGCCCAGTCCGGTTAAAAGCCGGGGAGTACATTTTTGGGGCCTGCCGGCAATGCGTGCCGGCTGATAAGGAAGGGGCCGCGATGAATCACCGGATGACCGCCGCTGGCATTAAGCCAGCGGCTCCTCTCCCCAGGGACCAGGACCCGCACCATCCTTCGCAGTGAAGTGCAGGGGGCTCATACTCAAGGAGGCCACTGCCACTGATGTACGCCTTTGTAATCCTGAGGCTATGAGCTCAATCCATCCTCCCTATAGCGGGGGATGGAGAGGACCCTCCGTCCACCAGCGATTGTGGGGCTGTTGTAATGCCGTTAGGTGGGGGCCTCTGTGCATCCAGCTGTGTTGTTTCTCGGCCCTGGAGAGGAACATGAAGGGGGAAACCTACATGTGCTCGCCGTCTTTCAGGGGTGGGGAGATAGGGACCATGAAGGAACAGTCGCCACAAGGGAGTTTAGGTGTGCCCCAGTCGTCGCAGGAGAGGGTATACTCTACGTTCTCGCCTGTTGATGGTTCGGGGGAGAACGGATCCTTGTAAGGAATCGGTCGCCCCCTTCACTCCGTTAATTAAAAAATAAAAATTTACAGGAAAGTAAAAATAAAATAAGAACATTGGGGTCTGAAAAACCAGACCCAAGTGCCTCCCACAGACACTAAGCAAGAACTAGTTTAATCTTAGCCAGAGAGAGGGTGTATACTGCAGAGGAGGAGTTAATTTTTTCTGTATTCACTTAGTGTCCTCCTAGTGGCAGCAGCATAACACCCATGGTCCTGTGTCCCCCAATGAGGCGTAGGAGAAATAAAGTTTTCAAGGAAAATATTCGTTGTATATAAATCAGCAGGGCATCCAGTGACACTTAACCCAAAAAAAATCAGCTATTGATCTGATAAGATGCTACTGCGCAGGCGGTACGATCTTGAAAGCGATAAAAAAAATAAAAAAACAACACTGCCACCTGCAAGATAGCGCCACCAGCATCTGCGCAGTACCATCTATCTGATTGCCATTCTTCTCTAGCAAGATGGCGCCCCCTTATTGGTGGTCCAATAGATGCTACTGCGCAGGCACAGCCAGCATAATTTTCAAACTGATTTTTTTTTTTTTTTTTAACAAATTTACGGATACCGAAGAACAGAATTAAGTACACATAGATGTGATCATGCTGCAGCGCAGGCGCCACTGACATCGCCTGCCTGCAAAAAGGGATTTTTTTTTCAATATAAATAAAAGAAAAAAAAGTAAAATAGGGGGCACTGATCCCTCAGTTACCTGTCAGCAGTCTTAATTATGAATAGCTAATCAGAGGACCACATGAAGACCCCTCACAGGCCTCCCCGAAACACGAGCATATCATTAACTCAAAACTGGAAATAAAGATTAAACAACCACCACAAGATGGATTCCATCAACCAAGATATCATTGTAATCAGTATAACGGCACTGACCTGACACTGTCTGTAGGTTACTGTGCAGAATCTTGCTGACAGGTTCCATTTAAAACACTTCTGTCATTCTCCAACATCAGCTAAATCAGTGTTTCCCAAACTCCAGTCCTTCCGGACCCCAACAGGTCATGTTTTCAGGATTTCCTTAGTATTGCACAGGTGATGGAAGTACCAGGAGTTCTCTCACTTGTGCAGCAGTATGGAAATCCTGAAAAAAATCACCTGTGGGGGTCCGGGAGGATTGGAGTTTGGGAAATACTGAGCTAAATGGACAGGTTCTGATGTGTCGGATGCTAGACTGTGCCTCCGTATGGCATTTGATTTTGTTTTTTGCACACCGATACATTTGAATGTGAGTCTAATCCGATTTACTAAAGAAACTAGTACATGCTACCAATTATTTCACACGCAGATTTGGTCCATTTAACCACTTTCTGACCTCGGACGGGATAGTACGTCCGAGGTCAGAACCCCCGCTTTGATGCGGGCTCCGGCGGTGAGCCCGCATCAAAGCCGGGACATGTCAGCTGTTTTGAACAGGTCAAACCAAGAAAAAGATAAACTCATATGGTATGCACAACCACAAAAAAGTGAGAAAAGCGTATATATATAAATGTATCAAGACACCTTTATTACACCTCAAAAAACACATTTAAAAACATTTAAAACATGATATCCAAATCTATACATACACCATACCCCAAAGAAAGTAGAAGTCCCATCAATATGCGAACAGCATCATGTAAACATGGATATCATGTTTTAAATGTTTTTAAATGTGTTTTTTGGGGTGTAATAAAGGTGTCTTGAGATATATATATATATATATATATATATATATATATATATATATATATATATATATATATATATATATATATATATATATATATATATATATATATACACACACACACACACGCTTTTCTCACTTTTTTGTGGTTGTGCATACCATATCTTTTTCTTGGTTTGACATGTTGTGACGTATAGACTAGGTATTGCACCCCTTCATGGTCATTTATTTATATAGGATATTGGTGCTCCCCCATCTTTTTCTTATTCAGCCGTTTTGAACAGCTGACATGTGCCCGCAAAGCGACGGGTGGAATCGCGATCCACCCGCCGCTATTAACTAGTTAAATGCCGCTGTCAAACGCTGACAGCGGCATTTAACCGGCGCTTCCGGCCATTGGGCCGGAAATGAGCGCATCGCCGACACCAGTCACATGATCGGGGGTCAGCGATGCGTCTGCATAGTAACCATAGAGGTCCTTGGAACCTCTATGGTTGCTGATGCCGGATTGCTATGAGCGCCACCCTGTGGTCGGCGCTCATAGCAATGCAGGAATTCAGCTACATAGGATTGATCTGATGATTGCTCCCATGTAGCTGAGCCGATACAGTTGGGCCAGCTTCTAGCCTCCTATGGAGGCTATTGAGGCATGGCAAAAGTTAAAAAAAAATGTGGAAAAACAAACTATATAAGGCTGCGTTCACACGTTCCGGTTTTTTCGCGGTTTTTTCACGGTTTTTCCCGATAAAAACGCTATAAAACCGCAAAAAAACCGCATACAAGAAGCATCCCATCATTTAGAATGAATTCCGCATGTTTTGTGCATATGATGCTTTTTTTCCGCATAAAAAACGCATCAGGCACAAAATCCGGACATGCTCATTCTTTTTGCGTTTTTTATGCGGATTTCCCACTGCAAAATGCATTGGGAAGTGTCCGGAAAAAACCGCGGAAAAACCGCGTAAAAAACGCGGCAAAACCGCGGCAAAAAACGCATGCGGATTTCTTCCGGATTTCATGCAGAAAATGTCCGGTTTTTCACAGGAATTTTCTGCATGAATTCCTGAACGTGTGCACTTAGCCTAAAAGTTTAAAATCACCCCCCTTTCGCCCCATTCAAAATAAAATAAAAATTTTTTTTTAAAAATCAAACCTACACATAATTTAGTATCGCCGCGTTCAGAATCACCCGATCAATAAAAAAAATTAAAAAAGGGTTAACCTGATCGCTAAAAGGCGTAGCGAGAAAAAAATTTGAAATGCCATAATGGCATAACGGGCGATCAAAAGAATGTATCTGCACAAAAGTGGTATCAATAAAAACGACAGTTTGGAACACAAAAAATAAGCCCTCAACCAACCCCAGATCATGAAAAATGGAGACGCTACAGGTATTGGAAAATGGCACAATTTTTTTTTGCAAAGTTTGGAAATTTTTTTCACCACTTAGATAAAAGAGAACCTAGACATGTTAGGTGTCTATGAACTCGTAATGACCTGGAGAATCATAATGGCAGGTCAGTTTGAGCATTTAGAGAACCTAGCAAAAAAGCCAAACAAAAAACAAGTGTGGGATTGCACTTTTTTTTTTGCAATTTCACCGCACTTGGAATTTTTCTCCCGTTTTCTAGTACATGACATGGTAAAACCCATGATGTCATTCAAAAGTACTGCTTGTTTCGCAAAAAATAAGCCCTCACATGGCCATATTGATGGAAAAATAAAGTTATTGCTCTGGGAAGGAGGGAAGTGAAAAATGAACATGGAAAAACTGAAAATCCCAAGGTCATGAAGGGGTTTTAAAACAAAACAAAACAAACCAAAGCATTAATCTGCACTGCCCCATTAAATAACATTGTTCCAAGTGTGGTCTGTGTTTTTTTTTTTTTTACTGACAGCAATCGGATCAACAACACAGTTATCAATATATTCATACATTTCTAGTAAGAATAACAGGAACGACCTGATGCCAAGGAGTGAATAAAATGAGTACACTTACACACTTGTTCTCGAATACTTGCCTCTTTAGAAGGACAAATTGTAGTATTATTCATGGTCACTTTTTTCTAGGGAAAGAATGTAGCAGTTATACAGTCCAGATGGCAAGGAATAATAATTAGAAGTAATAAAGCAAGCAAACCATTCCAATCTTACCTCCGGTGTGCTATCATCTACGACAACGGGCAGACTTTCCTTACATTGAATCTAAAAATCAACAGAAATTATTCTATGTCATTTGAAAAAAAGAAAATAATAGGGAACACGACAGGCATTTTGTGAGCTAATGTTCCCATCACCAAAAAGAAAATGTTACTCCAAAGAAGTTGTAAAAGATTCTCTCCAGTATATCCATTTACTATCTGATCAGAGCTGGTCAGACTACCAGGACGCCGGGAATGAAGGAGCAGAAGCGCTCTTCATAGGGGTTGTCTCACCACAAACTTCTATACTTGAAAATAGAGTGGGCCATACATAATGATTACTTCCTTCTGACATCTGCCAGCGCAGAAGGCCAGGACTCCTTGAACAGATTGTGGTGCTGCCGACAATCTAATGTGTATGGCCACCTTTAGAGCAGCTGGGCAGCACTTATCAAATACTATAGGGGCAGTCTCACACGTCCAGATAATTCCGGTACCGGAAAAATCGGTACCGAAATTATCCGTGTCAGTGTGGCACACGTGTGCCGCCCGTGTGCCCACTGGGTACCACACGCACCGTGCAGGAGACAGCGCTAAAGTTTAGCGCTGTCCCCTGCATCTGGTGCCAAAGCCGCGATTCATATCTTCCCTGCAGCAGCGTTTGCTGTAGAGAAGATATGAATAATCGTGTTTAAAATAAAGCTCCATGTGCCCACCCCCTCCCACCCCCTCACCCGGCTCCCTCGCTGGCTGACGCTGCTTCCTGTCCTGGCCGCACCTTCTACTGGATGAGCGGTCACGTGGGGCCGCTCAATTACAGTAATGAATATGCGGCTCCACCCCTATGGGAGGTGGAGCCACATATTCATGATTGTAATGGGCGGCCCCACGTGACCACACACGGAAGACAACAGTGGTGGATGATCGCAGATAATCTCCATGGTGAAGAGAAACCCCTTCACACCCGCCAACCAAGTGAACAACACTCTCCAGGAGGTCGGCGTATCAATATCCAAATCTACCATAAAGAGAAGACTGCATGAAAGTAAATACAGAGGGTTCACTGCACGGTGCAAACCACTCATAAGCATCAAGAATAAAAAGGCTAGACTGGACTTTGCTAAAAAACATCTAAAAAAGCCAGCACAGTTCTGGAAGAACATTCTTTGGACAGATGAAACCAAGATCAACCTCTACCAGAATGATGGAAAGAGAAAAGTATGGCGAAGGCGTGATACAGCTCATGATCCAAAGCATACCACATCATCTGTAAGACACGGCGGAGGCAGTGTGATGGCTTGGGCATGCATGGCTGCCAGTGGCACTGGGTCACTAGTGTTTATTGATGATGTGACACAGGACAGAAGCAGCCGAATGAATTCTGAGGTATTCAGAGACATACTGTGTGCTCAGATCCAGCCAAATGCAGCAAAACTGATCTGTCATCGTTTCATACTACAGATGGACAATGACCCAAAACATAAAGCCACAGCAACTCAGGAGTTCATTAAAGCAAAGAAGTGGTATATTCTGAAATGGCCAAGTCAGTCACCTGATCTCAACCCAATTGAGCAGCATTTCACTTGTTAACCCCTTCCCGACCTTTGACAGCGTATGCGTCATGAAAACCCGTGCCAATCCGACCTGTGACACAGCATATGCGTCATGGCCGGATTGGGCTCCTGCAGGCCGGGTGAAAGGGTTAACTCCAATTTCACCCGGCCTTCAGGGACAGGGGGAGTGGTAGTTTAGCCCAGGGGGGTGGCTTCACCCCCCCGTGGCTACGATCGCTCTGATTGGCTGTTGAAAGTGAAACTGCCAATCAGAGCGATTTGTAATATTTCACCTAAAAAACTGGTGAAATATTACAATCCAGCCATGGCCGATGCTGCAATATCATCGGCCATGGCTGGAAACATTTTTGTGTCCCCACCCCACCGATCGCCCACCCAGCCCTCCGATCGGTGGTCCGCTCCCCTCCGTCCTGTGCTCCGCTCCCCCGTCCTGTCCGCTCCCCCCGTGCTCCGATCCACCCCCCCGCACTGCGATCCACCCCCCCGCACACCGATCCACCCCCCCGCACACCGTTCAACCCCCCCTGCACACCGATCCACCCCCCCCCGCACACCGATCTACCCCTCCCCCCCCCCCCCCCCCCCGTGCCCTGATCTCCCCCCCTTACACTTACCGAGCCTCCCGGGGTCCGTCCGTCTTCTTTCTTGGGCGCCGCCATGTTCCAAAATGGCGGGCGCATGCACAGTGCGCCCGCCGAATCTGCCAGCCGGCAGATTCGTTCCAATGTGAATTTTGATCACTGTGATAAAACCTATCCCAGTGATCAAAATAAAAAAAACAGTAAATGACCCCTGTTGTGAATTCTGTGGCTGAATTCACTCCTGTGGTCACAAGTGGTACTGCAGCTTCTGAGCTTCCTCCCTCAGGTGTTCTGGTGAGCTCGTTAACTGCTTCATTACTTAACTCCGCCTGATGCTGCTATCCTTGCTCCTTGTCAATGTTTCAGTGTTGGATCTGAGCTTCTCCTGATTGTTCCTGTGACCTGCCGCTCTGTATAGCTAAGTGCTTTTTGCTTTTTTGTTGCTTTTTTTCTGTCCAGCTTGTCTTTTGTTTTGCTGGAAGCTCTGAGACGCAAAGGGTGTACCGCCGTGCCGTTAGTTCGGCACGGTGGGTTTTTTTTGCCCCCTTTGCGTGGTTTTGCTTTAGGGTTTTTTGTAGACTGCAAAGTTCGCTTTACTGTCCTCGCTCTGTCCTAGAATATCGGGCCCCACTTTGCTGAATCTATTTCATCCCTACGTTTTGTCTTTTCATCTTACTCACAGTCATTATATGTGGGGGGCTGCCTTTTCCTTTGGGGAATTTCTCTGGGGCAAGTCACGCCTATTTTTCTATCTTCAGGCTAGCTAGTTTCTTAGGCTGTGCCGAGTTGCCTAGGTAGTTGTTAGGCGCAATCCACAGCCGCTTTTAGTTGTGTTTAGGATAGGATCAGGTGTGCAGTCTACAGAGTTTCCACGTCTCAGAGCTCGTTCTTGTATTTTTGGGTATTTGTCAGATCACTGTGTGCGCTCTGATCGCTAAGCACACTGTGTTTCTGGATTGCCTTCATAACACCTGTCATTAGCAAACCTAACAGTACAAGGAGCCCAACTAATGATTCTCAATAGAGGGAAAGAAAAAGTTCTGACATCATTTTTTTTTTTTTTTCTGATCTGTGTTCACTTTTTTTTTTTTTCCCCTAGACATTTGGGTGATTCTGGACACAGGTGTGGACATGGATATTCAGGGTCTGTGCTCTTCAATGGATAATCTCGTTATAAATGTACAAAAAATTCAAGATACTATTGATCAGAAATCTATGTTAGAACCAAGAATTCCTATTCCTGATTTGTTTTTTGGAGATAGAACTAAGTTTCTAAGTTTCAAAAATAATTGTAAGCTATTTCTGGCCTTGAAACCTCATTCTTCTGGTAATCCTATTCAACAGGTTTTGATTATTATTTCTTTTTTGCGCGGCGACCCTCAAGACTGGGCATTTTCTCTTGCGCCAGGAGACCCTGCATTGAGTAGTGTCGATGCGTTTTTCCTGGCGCTCGGATTGCTGTACGATGAGCCTAATTCAGTGGATCAGGCTGAGAAAAATTTGCTGGCTTTGTGCCAGGGTCAGGATGATATAGAAGTATATTGTCAGAAATTTAGGAAATGGTCAGTACTCACTCAGTGGAATGAATCTGCGCTGGCAGCTTTGTTCAGAAAGGGTCTCTCTGAGGCTCTTAAGGATGTCATGGTGGGATTTCCTATGCCTGCTGGTTTGAATGAGTCTTTGTCTTTGGCCATTCAGATCGGTCGACGCTTGCGCGAGCGTAAATCTGTGCACCATTTGGCGGTACTGCCTGAGGTTAAACCTGAGCCTATGCAGTGCGATAGGACTATGACTAGAGTTGAACGGCAGGAATACAGACGTCTGAATGGTCTGTGTTTCTACTGTGGTGATTCCACTCATGCTATTTCTGATTGTCCTAAGCGCACTAAGCGGTCCGCTAGGTCTGCCGTCATTGGTACTGTACAGTCCAAATTCCTTCTGTCCATTACCTTGATATGCTCTTTGTCGTCGTTTTCTGTCATGGCGTTTGTGGATTCGGGCGCTGCCCTGAATCTGATGGATTTGGATTATGCTAAACGTTGTGGGTTTTTCTTGGAGCCTTTGCGGTGTCCTATTCCATTGAGAGGAATTGATGCTACACCTTTGGCCAAGAAAAAACCTCAATACTGGGCCCAGCTGACCATGTGCATGGCTCCTGCACATCAGGAAGTTATTCGCTTTCTGGTGTTGCATAATCTGCATGATGTGGTCGTGTTGGGGTTGCCATGGCTACAAACCCATAATCCAGTATTGGATTGGAATTCCATGTCGGTATCCAGCTGGGGTTGTCAGGGGGTACATGGTGATGTTCCATTTTTGTCGATTTCGTCATCCACCCCTTCTGAGGTCCCAGAGTTCTTGTCTGATTATCAGGATGTATTTGAAGAGCCCAAGTCCGATGCTCTACCTCCGCATAGGGATTGTGATTGTGCTATCAATTTGATTCCTGGTAGTAAATTCCCTAAAGGTCGATTATTTAATTTATCCGTGCCCGAACACGCCGCTATGCGCAGTTATGTGAAGGAATCCCTGGAGAAGGGACATATTCGCCCATCGTCTTCACCACTGGGAGCAGGGTTCTTCTTTGTAGCCAAGAAGGATGGTTCGCTGAGACCGTGTATTGATTACCGCCTTCTTAATAAGATCACTGTTAAATTTCAGTATCCCTTGCCATTGTTATCTGACTTGTTTGCTCGGATTAAGGGGGCTAGTTGGTTCACTAAGATAGATCTTCGTGGTGCGTATAATCTGGTGAGAATCAGGCAAGGAGATGAATGGAAAACTGCATTCAATACGCCCGAGGGTCATTTTGAGTATCTAGTGATGCCGTTCGGACTTGCCAATGCTCCATCTGTGTTTCAGTCTTTTATGCATGACATCTTCCGTGAGTATCTGGATAAATTCCTGATTGTTTACTTGGATGACATTTTGATCTTCTCAGATGATTGGGAGTCTCATGTGAAGCAGGTCAGAATGGTTTTTCAGGTCCTGCGTGCTAACTCTTTGTTTGTGAAGGGATCAAAGTGTCTCTTCGGTGTGCAGAAAGTTTCATTTTTGGGGTTCATCTTTACCCCTTCTACTATCGAGATGGATCCAGTTAAGGTCCAAGCCATCCAGGATTGGATTCAGCCGACATCTCTGAAAAGTCTGCAAAAGTTCCTGGGCTTTGCTAATTTTTATCGTCGCTTCATCTGTAATTTTTCTAGCATTGCCAAACCATTGACCGATTTGACCAAGAAGGGTGCGGATTTGGTTAATTGGTCTTCTGCTGCTGTGGAAGCTTTTCAGGAGTTGAAGCGTCGTTTTTGTTCTGCCCCTGTGTTGTGTCAGCCAGATGTTTCTCTTCCGTTCCAGGTCGAGGTTGATGCTTCTGAGATTGGAGCAGGGGCGGTTTTGTCACAGAGAGGTTCTGATTGCTCAGTGATGAAACCATGTGCTTTCTTTTCCAGGAAGTTTTCGCCCGCTGAGCGTAATTATGATGTGGGCAATCGAGAGTTGCTGGCCATGAAGTGGGCATTCGAGGAGTGGCGTCATTGGCTTGAAGGAGCTAAGCATCGCGTGGTGGTATTGACTGATCATAAGAACTTGACTTATCTCGAGTCTGCCAAGCGCTTGAATCCTAGACAGGCCCGTTGGTCGTTATTTTTTCCCGCTTCGACTTTGTGATTTCGTACCTTCCGGGCTCTAAAAATGTGAAGGCGGATGCTCTGTCTAGGAGTTTTGTGCCCGACTCTCCGGGTTTATCTGAGCCAGCGGGCATCCTCAAGGAAGGAGTCATTGTGTCTGCCATCTCCCCTGATTTGCGGCGGGTGCTGCAAAAATTTCAGGCGAATAAACCTGATCGTTGTCCAGCAGAGAAACTGTTCATCCCTGATAGGTGGACTAATAAACTTATCTCTGAACTTCATTGTTCGGTGTTGGCTGGTCATCCTGGAATCTTTGGTACCAGAGAGTTAGTGGCTAGATCCTTCTGGTGGCCATCTCTGTCACGGGATGTACGTACTTTTGTGCAGTCCTGTGGGATTTGTGCTAGGGCTAAGCCCTGCTGTTCTCGTGCCAGTGGGTTGCTTTTGCCCTTGCCGGTCCCAAAGAGGCCTTGGACACATATTTCGATGGATTTCATTTCTGACCTTCCCGTTTCTCAAAAGATGTCAGTCATTTGGGTGGTCTGTGATCGCTTTTCTAAAATGGTCCATCTGGTGCCCTTGGCTAAATTGCCTTCCTCCTCTTATTTGGTACCTTTGTTCTTTCAGCATGTGGTTCGGTTGCATGGCATTCCTGAGAATATTGTTTCTGACAGAGGTTCCCAGTTTGTTTCAAGGTTTTGGCGAGCCTTTTGTGGTAGGATGGGCATTGACCTATCCTTTTCCTCGGCTTTCCATCCTCAGACTAATGGCCAGACCGAACGAACCAATCAGACCTTGGAAACATATCTGAGATGTTTTGTTTCTGCAGACCAGGATGATTGGGTGTCCTTTTTGCCGTTGGCCGAGTTCGCCCTTAATAATCGGGCCAGCTCGGCTACCTTGGTTTCTCCATTTTTTTGCAATTCTGGGTTCCATCCTCGTTTCTCTTCAGGACAGGTTGAGTCTTCGGACTGTCCTGGTGTGGATTCTGTGGTGGATAGGTTGCAGCAGATCTGGACTCAGGTAGTGGACAATTTGATCTTGTCCCAGGAGAAAGCTCAACTTTTCGCTAATCGCAGACGCCGTGTGGGTCCCCGACTTCGTGTTGGGGATCTGGTTTGGTTATCTTCTCGTCATATTCCTATGAAGGTTTCCCCTCCTAAATTTAAACCTCGTTTTATTGGTCCGTATAGGATTTCTGAGGTTCTCAATCCTGTGTCTTTTCGTTTGACCCTCCCAGACTCCTTTTCCATACATAATGTATTCCATAGGTCGTTGTTGCGGAGATACGTGGCACCTATGGTTCCATCTGTTGAGCCTCCTGCCCCGGTTTTGGTGGAGGGGGAATTGGAGTATATTGTGGAGAAGATTTTGGATTCTCGTGTTTCTAGACGGAAACTCCAGTATCTGGTTAAATGGAAGGGTTATGCTCAGGAAGATAATTCCTGGGTTTTTGTCTCTGATGTTCATGCTTCCGATCTTGTTCGTGCCTTTCATGCGGCTCATCCTGGTTGGCCTGGGGGCTCTGGTGAGGGTTCGGTGACCCCTCCTCAAGGGGGGGGTACTGTTGTGAATTCTGTGGCTGAATTCACTCCTGTGGTCACAAGTGGTACTGCAGCTTCTGAGCTTCCTCCCTCAGGTGTTCTGGTGAGCTCGTTAACTGCTTCATTACTTAACTCCGCCTGATGCTGCTATCCTTGCTCCTTGTCAATGTTTCAGTGTTGGATCTGAGCTTCTCCTGATTGTTCCTGTGACCTGCCGCTCTGTATAGCTAAGTGCTTTTTGCTTTTTTGTTGCTTTTTTTCTGTCCAGCTTGTCTTTTGTTTTGCTGGAAGCTCTGAGACGCAAAGGGTGTACCGCCGTGCCGTTAGTTCGGCACGGTGGGTTTTTTTTGCCCCCTTTGCGTGGTTTTGCTTTAGGGTTTTTTGTAGACTGCAAAGTTCGCTTTACTGTCCTCGCTCTGTCCTAGAATATCGGGCCCCACTTTGCTGAATCTATTTCATCCCTACGTTTTGTCATTTCATCTTACTCACAGTCATTATATGTGGGGGGCTGCCTTTTCCTTTGGGGAATTTCTCTGGGGCAAGTCAGGCCTATTTTTCTATCTTCAGGCTAGCTAGTTTCTTAGGCTGTGCCGAGTTGCCTAGGTAGTTGTTAGGCGCAATCCACAGCCGCTTTTAGTTGTGTTTAGGATAGGATCAGGTGTGCAGTCTACAGAGTTTCCACGTCTCAGAGCTCGTTCTTGTATTTTTGGGTATTTGTCAGATCACTGTGTGCGCTCTGATCGCTAAGCACACTGTGTTTCTGGATTGCCTTCATAACACCTGTCATTAGCAAACCTAATAGACCCCCCCCCCCCCCCTTTGTCCCCCATAGGTAGGGACAATAATAAAATAAAGAATTTTTTTTTTTTTCCACTAAGGTTGGAGTTAGAACTAGGGTTAGGGTTAGGGTTAGGGTTAGGGGTAGGGTTAGGGTTAGAACTAGGGTTAGGGGTAGGGTTTCGGTATGTGTGCACGTATTCTTGTCCTCTGCGGATTTTTCCGCAGCGGATTTGATAAATCCACAGTGCTAAACCGCTGCGGATTTATGGCGGATTAACCGCGGTTTTTCTGCACATTTCACTGCGGTTTTACAACTGCGATTTTCTATTGGAGCAGTTGTAAAACCGCTGTGGAATCCGCAGAAATAAGTGACATGCTGCGGAATGTAAACCCCTGCGTTTCCGTGCAGTTTTTCCGCAGCATGTGTACAGCGATTTTTGTTTCCGATAGGTTTACATTGAAATGTAAAGTCATGGGAAACTGCTGCGTATCCGCAGCATTTTCCGCAGAGTGTGCACATACCTTTAGAATTAGGCTATGTGCACACGGTGCGGATTTGACTGCGGATCCGCAGCGGATTGGCCGCTGCGGATTCGCAGCAGTGTTCCATCAGGTTTACAGTACCAAGTAAACATATGGAAAACCAAATCCGCTGTGCCCATGGTGCGGAAAATACCGCGCAGAAACACTGCGTTGTATTTTCCGCAGCATGTCAATTCTTTGTGCGGAATCCGCAGCGTTTTACACCTGATCCTCAATAGGAATGCGCAGGTGAAATCCGCACAAAAAACACTGGAAATCCGCGGTAAATCCGCAGGTAAAACGTAGTGCCTTTTACCCGCGGATTTTTAAAAAATAGTGCGGAAAAATCTCACACGAATCCGCAACGTGGGCACATAGCCTTAGGGTTAGGGTTGGGTTGGAATTAGGGTTGTGGCTAGGGTTAGGGGAGTGTTGGGGTTAGGGTTGTGGTTAGGGTTACGGCTACAGTTGGGATAAGGGTTAGGGGTGTGTTGGCGTTAGTGTTGGAGGTAGAATTGAGGGGTTTCCACTGTTTAGGCGCATCAGGGGGTCTCCAAATGCAACATGGCGCCACCATTGATTCCAGCCAATCTTTTATTCAAAAAGTCAAATGGTGCTCCCTCCCTTCCGAGCCCCGACGTGTGCCCAAAACAGTGGTTTACCCCCACATATGGGGTACCAGCATACTCAGGACAAACTGCGCAACAATTACTGGGGTCCAATTTCTCCTGTTACCCTTGAGAAAATAAAAAATTGCTTGCTAAAACATCATTTTTGAGGAAAGAAAAATGATTTTTTATTTTCACGGCTCTGCGTTGTAAACGTCTGTGAAGCACTTGGGGGTTCAAAGTGCTCACCACATATCTAGATAAGTTCCTTGGGGGGTCTAGTTTCCAAAATGGGGTCACTTGTGGGGGGTTTCTACTGTTTAGGCACACCAGGGGCTCTGCAAACGCAACGTGACGCCCGCAGACCATTCCATCAAAGTCTGCATTTCAAAAGTCACTACTTCCCTTCTGAGCCCCGACGTGTGCCCAAACAGTGGTTTACCCCCACACATGGGGTATCAGCGTACTCAGGAGAAACTGGACAACAACTTTTGGGGTCCAATTTCTCCTGTAACCCTTGGGAAAATTAAAAAATTCTGGGCTAAAAATTATTTTTGAGGAAAGAAAACGTATTTATTATTTTCACGGCTCTGCGTTATAAACTTCTGTGAAGCACTTGGGGGTTGAAAGTGCTCACCACATATCTAGATTAGTTCCTTTCGGGGTCTAGTTTCCAAAATGGGGTTACTTGTGGGGGGTTTCTACTGTTTAGCCACATCAGGGGCTCTGCAAACACAACGTGACGCCTGAAGAGCATTCCATCAAAGTCTGCATTTCAAAACTTCACTACTTCACTTCCGAGCCCCGACGTGTTCCCAAACAGTAGTTTACCCCCACATATGGGGTATCACCGTACTCAGGAGAAACTGGACAACAAATATTGGGGTCAAATTTCTCCTGTTACCCTTGGGAAAATTAAAAAATTCTGGGCTAAAAAATTATTTTTGAGGAAAGAAAACGTATTTATTATTTTCACTGCTCTGTGTTATAAACTTCTGTGAAGCACTTGAGGGTTCAAAGTGCTCACCACACATCTAGATTAGTTCCTTTGGGGGTCTAGTTTCCAAAATGGGGTCATTTGTGGGGGATCTCCAATGTTTAGGCACACAGGGGCTCTCCAAACGCGACATGGTGTCCGCTAACATTTGGAGCTAATTTTCCATTTAAAAAGCCAAATGGCGTGCCTTCCCTTCCGAGCCCTGCCGTGCGCCCAAACAGTGGTTTACCCCTACATATGGGGTATCTGCGTACTCAAGACAAACTGGACAACAACATTTATGGTCCAATTTCTCCTATTACCGTTGGCAAAATAGGAAATTCCAGGCTAAAAAATCATTTTTGAGGAAAGAAAAATTATTTTTTATTTTCATGGCTCTGCGTTATAAACTTCTGTGAAGCACCTGGGGGTTCAAAGTGCTCAGTATGCATCTAGATAAGTTCCTTGGGGGGTCTAGTTTCCAAAATGGGGTCACTTGTGGGGGAGCTCCAATGCATAGGCACACAGGGGCTCTCTAAACGCGACATGGTGTCCGCTAACAATTGGAGCTAATTTTCCATTCAAAAAGTCAAAAGGCGCGCCTTCCCTTCCGAGCCCTGCCGTGCGCCCAAACAGTGGTTTACCCCCACATATTAAGTATCAGCGTACTCAGGACAAATTGGACAACAACATTCGTGGTTCAGTTTCTCCATTTACCATTGGGAAAATAAAAAAATTGTTGCGGAAAGATCATTTTTCTGAATAAAAAGTTAAATGTTCATTTTTTCCTTCCATGTTGCTTCTGCTGCTGTGAAGCACCTGAAGGGTTAATAAACTTCTTGAATGTGGATTTGTGCACCTTGAGGGGTGCAGTTTTTAGAATGGTGTCACTTTTGGGTATTTTCAGCCATATAGACCCCTCAATCTGACTTCAAATGTGAGGTGGTCCCTATAAAAAATGGTTTTGTAAATTTCGTTGTAAAAATGAGAAATCGCTGGTCAAATTATAACCCTTATAACTTCCTAGCAAAAAAAAATTTTGTTTCCAAAATTGTGCTGATGTAAAGTATACAAGTGGGAAATGTTATTTATTAACTATTTTGTGTCACATAACTCTCTGGTTTAACAGAATAAAAATTCAAAATGTGAAAATTGCGAAATTTTCGCCAAATTTCCGTTTTTATCACAAATAAACACAGAATTTATTGACCTAAATTTACCACTAACATGAAGCCCAATATGTCACGAGTAGTGTATAATAGCCATGTCTCGTCAAACTCAATCTGACAGGTGCCCCGCCCCTATCAAAGTGTATCAAAATGTGTAACCCCTCCCCTCCCCTTGTCTGACGGCTGGTATCCAGCTGTCCCTCCTTGTTTGATTTCCCCTTTTGATATAGTTTAATATAGTTTAATTTGTTGTAGTTTTGATATTATTCCCGTATTTTGTGGAATAACACATGTTTATAATTATAGCCTAGTCGTGTATTTATTTTACACGTGGTTTATAACACCTTTTTCATTTGTTTTATAATAGATTTTATACGTAGCCCCGAGTTTGATTCTGTAAGCTTTTGTTTTATTCACAGTGTATTCATATAGTGGAGAACTTAAAGCTGTTTATATGTGTCTCTACTGAACACTATGGTGAACATTAACTAAATGTTTATTTTCCCAAACAGAGAATCTGCTGTGGGTATTTGCAGTGTATTCATATAGTGGAGAACTTAAAGCTGTCTATTTGTTTTTGTAAATGGTGAACACTAACTAAATGGTGAACATTATCTAAATTAGGTTAACTGCGGTTCAGAGGTTCATAACACCTAGGTCAATTTATAGCACCTAGGTCAAGCAATTGTTGTTGTATTTGCGTACCCCATAAATGTTTATTCTCACAAACAGAAAAGTTATTGTGTCCTGAAGATGGCATCTGAGGTTATTTGTTTTTTTGTATTAGCTTTCTCAGAAAACAGCTGTGTTATCTGAGGGTCAGATATTTTTGTACAAACTCATGCTGTTTGGTGATCTTTGTGAAGCAGAACTTTGTTTTATAACACATTTGTACTTGTATTGTACCTGGATTGATATTTGCTTTCTCTTTTTTGTGTCCTGAAGATGGCATCTGCAAAGTTATTTGTTATCTACTGAGGCCATTGCAAGTTGTGTTTATTCACATTGTAGCAGGTTTTATCCTTGTGGCTGCCTTATATACACAGAAGAGATATGCACCAATGTCACAACACAAGTTATAATATGACCCAATGTTACAACACAAGTAAGAAGCGGCGTGTTTTATACGAATAAAAACCAAAGACACGATATTGTAAAAAAAAAAAAAAAAAAAAAAAATTTAAAAGATTTATTTCTCACGATAAAACAGCATCTCAAAGACATTTCAACACTATAAAAAATTCTTACAGAATATAAAAAGTAAAAACATTAAAATAGTACAATGAACAATTACACTTCTTACAAAATAATTAATATAGAGTTACAAGGCGAGTACAGCATTTTAGCCAGTACATTCTTTACATCGTGAGCCACATGGTTTGCAGCATCGGTAGAGACCTTTTTTAGGTAGCAGAGTTCCACGTGTGGAACCTAAGGAAGGGGAATGTAAAGATTGAATTGTACGGGGAGCCGCCGCTAACTTCAGCGGTGTAGATACAGAGCGTGTCTCACTGTTGGTAATTTTTAATTCATCTAAAAGCTTCCTAGTAGCGGTATTACCCACAACTGTAGACGCCATATTTAGTTCGGCCATAGCCTGCATAAATGAATCCCAACTCGGCGGTAAATTTCTACTGTTCAGAGCATGGCTCTGCGTTGTACTACGTACCAAATCCAGTAAGTTAGGCCCTGGTATTACGGATCCTTTGAAAATAAATTCAGCATTATTATTCCATGCTGTGACATTTTTATTCTGCAGCAGCCTGTTTAGTAAAAATTCAGCATTCTTTTTATATCTTTGGTTTATATTATATTAGCTTTTTGTCATAGGTCAGGGATTTTTTTTTTTTTTTTTTTTGCACTTTATTAATATGCGGTTATTAGTCATTTAGGACTTATGTTATCATGTTTTTTGCACTTTATTAATATGCGGTTATTAGTCATTTAGGACTTATGTTATCATGTTTTTGCACTTTATTAATATGCTGAACACATAGGTCAGGGATTTTTGCACTTTATTAATATGCGGGCCACATAGGTCAGTGATTTTTGCACTTTATTAATATGCAGGCCACATAGGTCAGTGATTTTTGCACTTTATTAACATACAACACACAAGAAATAGACATTTAGAACTTATTTATGTTATTATCTTTATGCACGTTGCCTGTGCTGTCTATAATTTGACTCTATCCTTGTTTTGTTGAAAATAACTGGACATACATAAGAAACCGGGCAATATATCTTTATAGAAATAACACTTCTGCACTCTTTGTGCATTTCTATCAGTTTTATTCATGCATTTATAACACACCATGTTTGATATTGGTAATTTGATTCTGGGAACACATTTTAAGTTACTTCTGCACATGTATTACTGTTTTTAGGCCATATAAATAGAAAATTATGTAGAAACCCAAAGTTTTGATAAGTGTATGAAAATACACCAATATTAACTATTTGTGCTATTTTAGGCGTAAATTTGTCCTATATGTATAGCAGTCAGGAGTTGGGGCGATGAAATATGTGTTACAAGCGTAGTGAATTGCAGATATATTCTACAGTGTATGTCATTTTGAGAAATGTGTGGCATAACCAATGTATACAGTAACAGGCGGAATGACTGAGTGTAATATTGCACTCAATACTGTGCAAAGGGTCTGAATACTTATGACCGTGTGATATTTCAGTTTTCTTTTTAATAAATTCGCAAAAAATCTACATTTCTGTTTTGTTCAGGCATGATGGCGTGCAGAGTGTACATTAATATATATATATATCTCAGAATGCAACTGAATAGTATTGCTAATTAGGCCATATAAATAGAAAATTATGTAGAAACCCAAAGTTTTGATAAGTGTATGAAAATACACCAATATTAACTATTTGTGCTATTTTAGGCGTAAATTTGTCCTATATGTATAGCAGTCAGGAGTTGGGGCGATGAAATATGTGTTACAAGTGTAGTGAATTGCAGATATATTCTACAGTGTATGTCATTTTGAGAAATGTGTGGCATAACTAATTACCTATTACGGCCACATTTCTATGCAGTGTATTTTAGAACCAGTGTTTCTGGCTGCAGACTGTAATGTGTAAGGTATTCTCATTTTTATATATTGTATTTTATAACACACCATGTCGTTTATATAATAATCACAGTTGTGTCTCTACAGGACAACGTGGCTTACAAAGACATTTCATTAATATAAGTGTGAAACTGACAGACAAGCACAGCTGTGTCTCTACAGGACATGCTGGTCACTAGACAGCCAGAGTTTCTGTGGGGGAGATATACTAACAGAGGTTCTGTTGACCCAATAAACCGGTGTAGAACGTACACAGAGAGCAACTTACAATATTTACTAAGGTAGCGGAAATGAGTTTACTGCAGTTATCAGAGCATTGTATTTTATTTGACAGCCACAAGTCACACAGGTCATGATGATAGTGTATCTGCAGCATGTTATTTGGAAATAAAGAAGCCTTTTTTGTATTCGCCCGCATTTTATATAAAATCTGCATAAAAAAATCTTCTTGGCTACACCAAAACACGTAAGAAACAAATGTATAACTTTTAGATCTACCGCATCCACAGATATTATTCCAGCGTTCTTTAATTCTACATTATTTTAGCACATATTAATTTCACAACTTTTATATGATATTTATAACACTCATTTTATATGAGTTTTCTAACACATTCTCACGGGAATATTATATATATATATTTTGTGTTTTGCGCAATTATTTGACACTGTAATTCGCATTTTATATAAAATATGCATAAAAAATCTTCACATTCTCACGGGAATATTATATATATATTTTGTGCTCTGCATCATTATTTGACACTGTAATTCGCATTTTATATAAAATCTGCATAAAAAATCTTCTTGGCTGCACCAAAACACGTAAGAAACAAATGTATAACTTTTAGCGCTGTCGCATCCGCAGATATTATTCCAGCGTTCTTTAATTCTATATTATTTTATCACATATTAATTTCACAACTTTTATATGATATTTATAACACATTCTCATTTATAAGGGATTTATAACACAATATTGTAAAATCATTTATTGGTTCGCGGCCTTACTAATATCCTTTGAAAATAAATTCAGCATTATTATTCCATGCTGTAACATTTCTATTCTGCAGCCTCCTGTTTAGTAAAAATTCAGCATTCTTTTTATATCTTTGGTTTATATTATATTAGCTTTTTGATAATCCCGGGAGTGCCATCTATCTAGCCCGAGTATTTTTGTTATCTCAAAAGGGTGTGACACAGTCCCATATATTATTCCAGCATTCTTTAATTCTACATTATTTTAGCACATATTAATTTCACAACTTTTATATGATATTTATAACACTCATTTTATATGAGTTTTCTAACACATTCTCACGGGGATATTATATATATATATATATATACTGTATATATTTTGTGTTATGCACCATTATTTGACACTGTAATTCGCATTTTATATGCCGCTGCTTTTTCTTGTTTTTGTGTAAAAATCTCTGGCAGACAGGCACAGCTGTCTCTACAAGACATGCGGGACACACCAGAGACATTGGAAATTGGGGGTTATAATGTCGAATTCAGAAAATAACCATTTTATATTGAATGACTAATGATTTCTATAGGCCTACTTTACTATGAAATTATGCATAAAAAATCTTCTTGGTTAACCCAAAACCGTAAGAAACAAACGCATAACTTTTAGCTCGAACACATCAGCATATATTATTACAGTTTTTTGCTGAATTAAAAATTATACAGTTATTTCATATTTTTTGGGCTTCATGACAGGAGAAATTATTGATAGAAACCCAGAGTTTTGATACGTGTATGAAAATACACCAATATTAACTATTTGTGCTATTTTAGGCACAAATTTGGTCTATATGCATAACAGGCAGGAGCTGGGGCGAAGAAATATGTGTTACATGCGTAGTGAATTGCAAATATATTCTGAAGTGTATGGCATTTTGAGAAATGTGTAGCATAACCAATTACCTATCACGGTCACTAGATGGCAGAATATCATATTAATTATACATTGGGGTTTACTTTTGGAAGCTTATAAAGGCGGTGTGTATGTGCACAGGATGACTTATTTTGTTTTTATAGTCACTAATATCCATATTAAATGACTCTTTAGCTTTATGAGTAAGAGACAACATACAAATAGAATCCTTTTCCCTAGTAGTTTTATATTCTATGTCTGATATATTTCTACACAAAGCTACAAAACTATTTTGTAGTTTATAATGTATCACAGTAGTTTCATGTGAAGTTACATCTTAGGTTCTGTTCAGACTATTGTAATATCTATAGCTTAAAATAGAGCCAAATAGCTACTTTCAAACACGGACATACACCATTGATTTTCGTCACAAATGGATCCAATATATCTCGTGTCACGGTTTATTTTTACCGCGTTGCGGTTTAAAGTTATAAGCATTTAAATAATAATTTTCTCATTAGATATGTGACTCGCGATATTTATTTGCTTAGGTTAGATCATTTTCAGTTTAACAATACATTTTATCACAAAAATGACCTTATCTGGGGCCCTAGAAACAACATAACAGCATTAGTAAGCCCCTTCCTTTTTACATTATCAAGAATCCTTGGGTTAAGATAACGTAAGTTTATATGCATAAAGCATTTAATATAGTGCACCAAACATGATATGGTTTTTGATTTCTATGAACTGTCGCGAACAAATCATATAAGGTTAAATATATGAATATTATTGAATATAATGTTTTACTATTGTTTACAGTATTTTATTTTCCGGGTGTTACTTTTGTTCATGTACTACTGGTTTCTTCCTCAGTTGTGATTTTTACCTTTTCTATATAAATATGGGTAAATGAATTGGCCATTATAGATTTATGGCGCTGTAAAGAGAGAGGAGAATTACAGAAAGGAGATGGCTGCAGGCAAACACACACACACAACAAACACACATAACATACAGAAAACACACAACACATACAACAAACATACATACACAACATACAGAACACACACCACAAACACACATAACATACAAAACACACACACAACACATACAACAAACATACATACACAACATACAGAACACACACACACACAACAAACACACATAACATACAAAACACGCACAACACATACAACACACACGACAAACATACACACACACACACAACACACAGAACACATACAACACATGCATCACACACTTATTGAATATAATGTTTTACTATTGTTTACAGTATTTTATTTTCCGGGTGTTACTTTTGTTCATGTACTACTGGTTTCTTCCTCAGTTGTGATTTTTACCTTTTCTATATAAATATGGGTAAATGAATTGGCCATTATAGATTTATGGCGCTGTAAAGAGAGAGGAGAATTACAGAAAGGAGATGGCTGCAGGCAAACACACACACACAACAAACACACATAACATACAGAAAACACACAACACATACAACAAACATACATACACAACATACAGAACACACACACACACACAACACACAGAACACATACAACACATGCATCACACACAACACACATAGTGTATAGTGCGATTACATTTTAGACCGCGACAGTTCATAGAAATCAAAAACCATATCATGTTTGGTGCACTATATTAAATGCTTTATGCATATAAACTTACGTTATCTTAACCCAAGGATTCTTGATAATGTAAAAAGGAAGGGGCTTACTAATGCTGTTATGTTGTTTCTAGGGCCCCAGATAAGGTCATTTTTGTGATAAAATGTATTGTTAAACTGAAAATGATCTAACCTAAGCAAATAAATATCGCGAGTCACATATCTAATGAGAAAATTATTATTTAAATGCTTATAACTTTAAACCGCAACGCGGTAAAAATAAACCGTGACACGAGATATATTGGATCCATTTGTGACGAAAATCAATGGTGTATGTCCGTGTTTGAAAGTAGCTATTTGGCTCTATTTTAAGCTATAGATATTACAATAGTCTGAACAGAACCTAAGATGTAACTTCACATGAAACTACTGTGATACATTATAAACTACAAAATAGTTTTGTAGCTTTGTGTAGAAATATATCAGACATAGAATATAAAACTACTAGGGAAAAGGATTCTATTTGTATGTTGTCTCTTACTCATAAAGCTAAAGAGTCATTTAATATGGATATTAGTGACTATAAAAACAAAATAAGTCATCCTGTGCACATACACACCGCCTTTATAAGCTTCCAAAAGTAAACCCCAATGTATAATTAATATGATATTCTGCCATCTAGTGACCGTGATAGGTAATTGGTTATGCTACACATTTCTCAAAATGCCATACACTTCAGAATATATTTGCAATTCACTACGCATGTAACACATATTTCTTCGCCCCAGCTCCTGCCTGTTATGCATATAGACCAAATTTGTGCCTAAAATAGCACAAATAGTTAATATTGGTGTATTTTCATACACGTATCAAAACTCTGGGTTTCTATCAATAATTTCTCCTGTCATGAAGCCCAAAAAATATGAAATAACTGTATAATTTTTAATTCAGCAAAAAACTGTAATAATATATGCTGATGTGTTCGAGCTAAAAGTTATGCGTTTGTTTCTTACGGTTTTGGGTTAACCAAGAAGATTTTTTATGCATAATTTCATAGTAAAGTAGGCCTATAGAAATCATTAGTCATTCAATATAAAATGGTTATTTTCTGAATTCGACATTATAACCCCCAATTTCCAATGTCTCTGGTGTGTCCCGCATGTCTTGTAGAGACAGCTGTGCCTGTCTGCCAGAGATTTTTACACAAAAACAAGAAAAAGCAGCGGCATATAAAATGCGAATTACAGTGTCAAATAATGGTGCATAACACAAAATATATACAGTATATATATATATATATATAATATCCCCGTGAGAATGTGTTAGAAAACTCATATAAAATGAGTGTTATAAATATCATATAAAAGTTGTGAAATTAATATGTGCTAAAATAATGTAGAATTAAAGAATGCTGGAATAATATATGGGACTGTGTCACACCCTTTTGAGATAACAAAAATACTCGGGCTAGATAGATGGCACTCCCGGGATTATCAAAAAGCTAATATAATATAAACCAAAGATATAAAAAGAATGCTGAATTTTTACTAAACAGGAGGCTGCAGAATAGAAATGTTACAGCATGGAATAATAATGCTGAATTTATTTTCAAAGGATATTAGTAAAGCCGCGAACCAATAAATGATTTTACAATATTGTGTTATAAATCCCTTATAAATGAGAATGTGTTATAAATATCATATAAAAGTTGTGAAATTAATATGTGATAAAATAATATAGAATTAAAGAACGCTGGAATAATATCTGCGGATGCGACAGCGCTAAAAGTTATACATTTGTTTCTTACGTGTTTTGGTGCAGCCAAGAAGATTTTTTATGCAGATTTTATATAAAATGCGAATTACAGTGTCAAATAATGATGCAGAGCACAAAATATATATATAATATTCCCGTGAGAATGTGAAGATTTTTTATGCATATTTTATATAAAATGCGAATTACAGTGTCAAATAATTGCGCAAAACACAAAATATATATATATAATATTCCCGTGAGAATGTGTTAGAAAACTCATATAAAATGAGTGTTATAAATATCATATAAAAGTTGTGAAATTAATATGTGCTAAAATAATGTAGAATTAAAGAACGCTGGAATAATATCTGTGGATGCGGTAGATCTAAAAGTTATACATTTGTTTCTTACGTGTTTTGGTGTAGCCAAGAAGATTTTTTTATGCAGATTTTATATAAAATGCGGGCGAATACAAAAAAGGCTTCTTTATTTCCAAATAACATGCTGCAGATACACTATCATCATGACCTGTGTGACTTGTGGCTGTCAAATAAAATACAATGCTCTGATAACTGCAGTAAACTCATTTCCGCTACCTTAGTAAATATTGTAAGTTGCTCTCTGTGTACGTTCTACACCGGTTTATTGGGTCAACAGAACCTCTGTTAGTATATCTCCCCCACAGAAACTCTGGCTGTCTAGTGACCAGCATGTCCTGTAGAGACACAGCTGTGCTTGTCTGTCAGTTTCACACTTATATTAATGAAATGTCTTTGTAAGCCACGTTGTCCTGTAGAGACACAACTGTGATTATTATATAAACGACATGGTGTGTTATAAAATACAATATATAAAAATGAGAATACCTTACACATTACAGTCTGCAGCCAGAAACACTGGTTCTAAAATACACTGCATAGAAATGTGGCCGTAATAGGTAATTAGTTATGCCACACATTTCTCAAAATGACATACACTGTAGAATATATCTGCAATTCACTACACTTGTAACACATATTTCATCGCCCCAACTCCTGACTGCTATACATATAGGACAAATTTACGCCTAAAATAGCACAAATAGTTAATATTGGTGTATTTTCATACACTTATCAAAACTTTGGGTTTCTACATAATTTTCTATTTATATGGCCTAATTAGCAATACTATTCAGTTGCATTCTGAGATATATATATATATTAATGTACACTCTGCACGCCATCATGCCTGAACAAAACAGAAATGTAGATTTTTTGCGAATTTATTAAAAAGAAAACTGAAATATCACACGGTCATAAGTATTCAGACCCTTTGCACAGTATTGAGTGCAATATTACACTCAGTCATTCCGCCTGTTACTGTATACATTGGTTATGCCACACATTTCTCAAAATGACATACACTGTAGAATATATCTGCAATTCACTACGCTTGTAACACATATTTCATCGCCCCAACTCCTGACTGCTATACATATAGGACAAATTTACGCCTAAAATAGCACAAATAGTTAATATTGGTGTATTTTCATACACTTATCAAAACTTTGGGTTTCTACATAATTTTCTATTTATATGGCCTAAAAACAGTAATACATGTGCAGAAGTAACTTAAAATGTGTTCCCAGAATCAAATTACCAATATCAAACATGGTGTGTTATAAATGCATGAATAAAACTGATAGAAATGCACAAAGAGTGCAGAAGTGTTATTTCTATAAAGATATATTGCCCGGTTTCTTATGTATGTCCAGTTATTTTCAACAAAACAAGGATAGAGTCAAATTATAGACAGCACAGGCAACGTGCATAAAGATAATAACATAAATAAGTTCTAAATGTCTATTTCTTGTGTGTTGTATGTTAATAAAGTGCAAAAATCACTGACCTATGTGGCCTGCATATTAATAAAGTGCAAAAATCACTGACCTATGTGGCCCGCATATTAATAAAGTGCAAAAATCCCTGACCTATGTGTTCAGCATATTAATAAAGTGCAAAAACATGATAACATAAGTCCTAAATGACTAATAACCGCATATTAATAAAGTGCAAAAAACATGATAACATAAGTCCTAAATGACTAATAACCGCATATTAATAAAGTGCAAAAAAAAAAAAAAAAAAAATCCCTGACCTATGACAAAAAGCTAATATAATATAAACCAAAGATATAAAAAGAATGCTGAATTTTTACTAAACAGGCTGCTGCAGAATAAAAATGTCACAGCATGGAATAATAATGCTGAATTTATTTTCAAAGGATCCGTAATACCAGGGCCTAACTTACTGGATTTGGTACGTAGTACAACGCAGAGCCATGCTCTGAACAGTAGAAATTTACCGCCGAGTTGGGATTCATTTATGCAGGCTATGGCCGAACTAAATATGGCGTCTACAGTTGTGGGTAATACCGCTACTAGGAAGCTTTTAGATGAATTAAAAATTACCAACAGTGAGACACGCTCTGTATCTACACCGCTGAAGTTAGCGGCGGCTCCCCGTACAATTCAATCTTTACATTCCCCTTCCTTAGGTTCCACACGTGGAACTCTGCTACCTAAAAAAGGTCTCTACCGATGCTGCAAACCATGTGGCTCACGATGTAAAGAATGTACTGGCTAAAATGCTGTACTCGCCTTGTAACTCTATATTAATTATTTTGTAAGAAGTGTAATTGTTCATTGTACTATTTTAATGTTTTTACTTTTTATATTCTGTAAGAATTTTTTATAGTGTTGAAATGTCTTTGAGATGCTGTTTTATCGTGAGAAATAAATCTTTTAAATTTTTTTTTTTTTTTTTTTTTTTTTACAATATCGTGTCTTTGGTTTTTATTCGTATAAAACACGCCGCTTCTTACTTGTGTTGTAACATTGGGTCATATTATAACTTGTGTTGTGACATTGGTGCATATCTCTTCTGTGTATATAAGGCAGCCACAAGGATAAAACCTGCTACAATGTGAATAAACACAACTTGCAATGGCCTCAGTAGATAACAAATAACTTTGCAGATGCCATCTTCAGGACACAAAAAAGAGAAAGCAAATATCAATCCAGGTACAATACAAGTACAAATGTGTTATAAAACAAAGTTCTGCTTCACAAAGATCACCAAACAGCATGAGTTTGTACAAAAATATCTGACCCTCAGATAACACAGCTGTTTTCTGAGAAAGCTAATACAAAAAAACAAATAACCTCAGATGCCATCTTCAGGACACAATAACTTTTCTGTTTGTGAGAATAAACATTTATGGGGTACGCAAATACAACAACAATTGCTTGACCTAGGTGCTATAAATTGACCTAGGTGTTATGAACCTCTGAACCGCAGTTAACCTAATTTAGATAATGTTCACCATTTAGTTAGTGTTCACCATTTACAAAAACAAATAGACAGCTTTAAGTTCTCCACTATATGAATACACTGCAAATACCCACAGCAGATTCTCTGTTTGGGAAAATAAACATTTAGTTAATGTTCACCATAGTGTTCAGTAGAGACACATATAAACAGCTTTAAGTTCTCCACTATATGAATACACTGTGAATAAAACAAAAGCTTACAGAATCAAACTCGGGGCTACGTATAAAATCTATTATAAAACAAATGAAAAAGGTGTTATAAACCACGTGTAAAATAAATACACGACTAGGCTATAATTATAAACATGTGTTATTCCACAAAATACGGGAATAATATCAAAACTACAACAAATTAAACTATATTAAACTATATCAAAAGGGGAAATCAAACAAGGAGGGACAGCTGGATACCAGCCGTCAGACAAGGGGAGGGGAGGGGTTACACATTTTGATACACTTTGATAGGGGCGGGGCACCTGTCAGATTGAGTTTGACGAGACATGGCTATTATACACTACTGTCACGAAAAAACAATCTCAGAACCGCTAGGATCCATTGAAGCGTTCCTGAGTTATTACCTCATAAAGGGACACTGGTCAGAATTGCAAAAAACGGCAAGGTCTTTAAGGTCAAAATAGGCTGGGTCATGAAGGGGTTAAAGACTAAACTTCAGACAGAAAGGCCCACAAACAAACAGCAACTGAAAACCACCGCAGTGAAGGCCTGGCAGATTATCAAAAAGGAGGAATCACAGCGTCTGGTGATGTCCATGAGTTCAAGACTTCAGGCAGTCATTGCCAACAAAGGGTTTTCAACCAAGTACTAAAAATGAACATTTTATTTAAAATTCTTGAATCTGTCCAATTACTTTCGGTCCCTTTAAAAACAGAGTGGCACATGTTAAGGAGCTGAAACTCCTAAATCCTTCAACCAATTTTAATGTCGATACCCTCAAATGAAAGCTGAAAGTCTGAACTTCAACTGCATCTGAATTGTTTTGTTTAAAATTCATTGTGGTAATGTCTATAACCAAAATTAGAAAAATGTTGTCTCTGTCCAAATATATATGGATTTAACTGTATATCTATATCTATAGTGGCAGTTCAACTCACGTGGCGGTATATTAAGGTAGAAAAATAGGAACACCGTTTCTTTAAATCCTGGGTTGGTATATTATTAAGCAGCATAATTGACATCATAGGTAGACCACAACTATGAGAGTCAAAATAGAGAAAAATCCAGAAAATCACCTTGTCTGATTTGGCAAGATTTATTTTTAAAATTATGGTGGAAAATAAGCATTTGGTCACCTCAATATTTTAGTATGTATGTATGTATGTATGTATGTATGTATGTATGTATATGAAATCAAACTGTCCACTTAGGAAGCAACACTGTTTGACGATCAATTTCACATGCTGTTGTGCAAATGGAATAGACAATGGATGGAAATTATTGGCAATTATCAAGACACACTCAAAGGAGTGGTTCTGCAGGTGGGGACCGCAGACCACATCTCAGTACCAATGCTTTCTGGCTGATGTTTTGGTCACTTTTGAATGTTGGTTGTGCTTTCACACTTGTGGAAGCACGAGACGGACTCTACAACCCACACAAGTGGCTCAGGTAGTGCAGCTCATCCAGGATGGCACATCAATGCGAGCTGTGGCAAGAAGGTTTGCTGTGTCTGTCAGCGTAGTGTCCAGAGGCTGGAGGCGCTACCAGGAGATGTCGAGGGGGCCATAGGAGGGCAACAACCCGGCAGCACGACCGCTACCTCAAGCTTTGTGCAAGGAGGAACAGGAGGAGCACTGCCAGAGCCCTGCAAAATGACCTTCAGCAGGCCACAAATGTGCATTTGTCTGCACAAACTGTTAGAAACCGACTCCATGAGGATGGTCTGAGTGCCCGACGTTCACAGATGGGGGTTGTGCTCACAGCCCAACACCATGCAGGACGCTAGCAAAAATGTGGTAAAACGCATTTTTTTTAATGAGTTTTCCCTGACAATTTTTAAATGCAAAAACATCTGCAACAAATACATAACAAGGGTTGTCCGGCTTTAGGGTACAAGTCTAATTGACTGCAGACTTGTGAGTCCTGAGAAAGCGCACACTGAGCACTGTGAGGCCTCTCCGATGCGAGCGGAAGGCGTGAGAACTCAAGTAGGTGAATGCTTACATTCGGTGAGCGGCCTCCCTTATTGCAAAAGTGCATTTAGCAAGGTTGAATAGTCTAGTCGGAATGTGGCCGAAAATGTGCAAATGGCATACTTGTCGTCACATGACAAAGCTTCCGGCGGCGGAGAATCCTCGTGGCATAAATTTGTTTTTTCTCTAACCTCCTGGTGCCAGAAAATCCTCATAGCATGTAGTCACATAGTGACTGCAGACTTGTAGCCTAGGCTGAACAATCTCTTTAATGTGTGCACAAACCCTTATTGTAATACAAGCTAAGATACAAGAGCTAGGCCATGTTCAGAGTTCAGACAAGCGATTTTTGTGCGCACAATGGACCATACACTTAGGTTGGGGTCACATCAGCGTATATTCTCTCATTAGAGAGAATCAGGTCAATTATGCTGACCAGAGAGTTTTGGATGGAGAGAAGATGGGGGGGGGGGGGGGGTTTCCATCGTCTTTTCCCTTCTGTCAGTCTGTGGAAATCAGACTGCAGTCTGATGTTTTCCATGGACATTGACTTGTATGGCTGAGTGCAATCTGAGAATCAGATCCAAGGCTGGAATGCTGAGATTTTTTCCTAGGAATTGCTCAAAGGAAAGAAAAAACAAAACAAAAACAGTCTATGGGCTGTGCACAATCATGGCCAACATTGGTCATACTAATCATAAATGTCCAAAATTATAGTTTTAGGCACTTGAACAATATATATTTTACACTTCGAACCAAAAATTAGGTCGAAAACCGAAGAGATCCATATAAAAAAAACTAACTATTCATTACAAGTTAAAACAAGTCGCTGCCTGCCATATAATATCCAGTCTCAAATTAGTGTCTACAGTCATGCAAATGTCAGCACTACTTAGTGACTTTACAGGCTATCCCCATTATAAGGGCTCGTGCACATGATTGTTTTCGGTTTGAGTGTGATTGACAAAACATTGGATTGGACTATGACCAATGTTATATTTTAACTTTAAACCAAATGGGTCGAATAATGAAGAGATCCATATAAAAAATATAACTTTATTATAAGTTAAAACATGATAATAAAAAAGCAGAGATGTCATAATAGGGGAATGCTTAGAGGTGGCACTCAGAATAACTAAAATATAATCCGTATACTCACTAATAAATTTGTAATGGTTTCAATATGCCATAAGGAGCAACCAAAAAACAGGGATTTTTGTGTTCTCACGTAAAATCCTTTTCTCTGAGCCACTCATTGGGGGACACAGGACCGTGGGGGACACAGGACCGTGGGTGTATGCTACTGCTACTAGAAGGCTGACACTATGTGATACAAAGAAAGTTAGCTCCTACAGTAGACACCACCCACTGGCTCCAGACAGAACCACTTCAGTGACCAAGCAGTAGGAGATTATATTCATTAACAATAAGTACATCATGTTAAATCAGAAAACAATTATAGCCATCAGGCCAACAGGGTGGGTGCTGTATCCCCGAGTGAGTGGCTCGAAGAAAAGGGTTTTAAGGTGAGTACACAAAAATACCTGTTTCTCCTTTGCCACATTGGGGGACACATGGCCGTGGGACGTCCCAAAGCAGTCCCTGGGTGGGAAATAACAAGCGTAAACTCCCGACGTCCGCTGTCTAAAGACGCGCTACCGCTACCTGCAAAATTCGCTTACCCAGGCCTGCATCTGCTGGTGCCCGAGTATGGACATTGTAATGCTTTGAGAAAGTGTGCAGGCTAGACCAGGTCGCCACTTTGCAAACCGGCTCCACAGACGCTTGATGCCGAATGGCCCATGAAACACACACTGACCGAGTGGAGTGTGCCTTGATAACGGTGGGATAGGCCGACCTCGGACACTGATGGGCTAAACCCTTCCTGTGACCATCAGAAGGCCTGAATAAAGCATCCAACCTTTTGAAGGACGCCATCCTCGATACGTACCTTTTCAGATATCTCACCTCGTCCAGAGCATGAAGAATCCGCTCCACCTTGTAAACTGGAGCTGAACAAGTCGAGGAAAGAACAATGTCCTCGTAACAGTGGAAGGCGATACCACCTTGACAACAAGGGATAGGTACAGCATGAAGACAACCTTGCCTTGATGGAAATAAGGAAAAAAAAAAAAAAAAAAAAACATCTGAAAGGACAGAGCGGCCAGCTCCAAAAATTTGCCTGAATGATGTGACCACCACAAAAAAGGCGACCTTCCATGCCAGTAAGGGTCATCATGAAAGGGATCAAAAGAGTCTTCTGTAAGACTACCAGGAACAGTTAAGGTCCCAAACTTCTAACGGTATGTGATAGGGAAGGACCACATGTGAAACTCCCTGCGTGAAGTCCTTAGTTGCCGTTTTGTTTCAATAAGACCGATAAAGCCAAAACCTGGACTTTCAGCAAGCAGAGCACCCAGCTTGAATTCAGATTGAAGAAAAAACAAAATGGGGAAGGCGTCAGATTCCTGCCCCAAGCAAA
The DNA here is from genome assembly GCF_032444005.1 of Ranitomeya imitator. Taxonomy (NCBI): domain Eukaryota; kingdom Metazoa; phylum Chordata; class Amphibia; order Anura; family Dendrobatidae; genus Ranitomeya; species Ranitomeya imitator. The sequence continues at coordinate 694,013,150 of NC_091282.1, read as the reverse complement.
AAGCATACTGAAGCGGACTTACAAACACAAGTCGCTGACAACTAGTTATGAAAGTCCCACCTGAGTCAGAACCCAGCATTCAACGGTCAAGTTGAGAATATGGGACCCCTGGGATCTGGTGACAAAGCAGTTCCTGGAGAGCGGTTCTGGAAGATCTGACAATTGCCAGACAAAGGCGATGACGAATGATAATAGTTCTGCAAACAATGCCTGACATGGTCAATTCGGATCGCCCAGAATCACTGGGATCCTTTCCGTGCCTAAAGGCTCTTGAAAGAGGGAAATGGAACTAGAACCACAGAGAATCAGAGCATGCACTGTGATGGCTTTTGGGTCTCGAGATCGAACTATGAGCACGAGAACTTTGGCATTCAGTCTGGACACCATATGATCTACCTCCGGAGATCCCCAGTGAAGGCAGATCTGTTGGAGGACTTCAGGATGGAGATCCCACTCACCTGAAAACATTGATCGGGAGGCTCCCGAGTTGACCAGCGGCTTAGAACAGTGTGGTGACGCTCCCCAGCCCAAAAGACTGGAATCGGTAGTCACTACTAGCCATTAAACCGGAAGAAAGGATCTCACCTGGTTGAGGGAGGATCTCAAGAGTCCACCATCTGAAACCTGACTGACCCGCAAAGACAAGTGGAGCGAAGGGGACTACTTCCATTGCTGCCACCATTTTCCGCTGAATCTTCATAAATTGGATGGAATGAGGGGACGGGGTCCAGGATCATCCTCCGCGGAATTACTCCCCTCCCCTTGGCAGTATCCCCTTCTATAATTTCTGTAGGAAGCTCTATTAAGGGGCTCATAGAAGGGTACATGTAATTCCTATCAGTCTGCTCAGAACTCGTCACTCTGCAAAACCTGCGACCCCAAATACGCTCATGGCTCATCTGGCCAAAGCAACTGAATCCCTCCGTGGATCGCACAGCTCCTGTGAATGAGACAGATGGACCCCCCCTACCAGGGGGCCATCGGCTAGTAAGGGCTGCAGCATTCCAGAAACGTGCAGGCGTTTGGAAAATGCACATGTAGTACGTCTACTGAGCTATCATGGGCCTTGGTATCCGCGAGCACCGCTCCTCGCTTTAGCGAACAGGATTTACTTATTGAAGCAGTCATCCACAATCTGTAGGTTGATGGATGTGAACTCCGGTTCTGCTCCAGATGACGCTGTCCTTCAAAGTACTGTATTCTCTCATAGAACATTTGCCAGTCACCAGGACAGGGAGTGTCTGGATAAGCGATGCATTGCATAGGATGCCATACCTGGGCTGATTTTCAGGGGCGACGGGTCCCTTAAAGGGCACCGATCTCCCCACACCATCAACATTCAAGTGCATTGAGTGGCGCCCCCATATATCCTCTCTTTCGATGTAGATGCCATGCCTGGGCTGTTTTTTAGAGGTTGTGGGTCCCTTAAAGGGCACCGATCTCCTCATACCATCAACAGATGAGCACATGGGGTGTCGCCTCCATGTATCCTTGTTGAGGGAGGATCTAAAGTTACCCTTCACGGTTGACAGTGATTTTCAAATTGATCCACAGGACGTTGCCGGCAATTGAGAATAACCAGACGGAGACGCGTGTCTCTGTTTGGGGGGATCGAGCAGATCTGAGCCCCGTTTGTTGTGTCGCACTTTTCATAATCTTAACAAGTTACACTTGAACCAATCAACATTAGAACACGCTCACAGTTCTTAACCTATAAGAATGCAGGAACAGCTCGTACGTCAAGGTCCCGTAGAACAATACACCCTCAGTGTCATTTTGTTCGGGCAGGAATAATCAAGGTCTCATAACAACTATGAATTTTTACTTAGTAACAAAAATTTATCTCAAAACAGCAAGATGGAGTCGAAAAGCACAAAATGAAGCCTGCTTTAATTATTCTTAGTTTAACCCTTCACATCCTCTTCTGCAGCCAGACCTAATGATGGACAACTAGCCCTGTTAACGCGGGGGCCTGAAATCTGTGGATGTACAGAGGCACTCCTTTTGGCGCCCGAGCAGCCCCCACTGTATCACCACTACTTAGCGAATGATGCAAGGAGGCGGACGGTCCCTTCATCACTTTAACCCTCCACATCCAAAGACAGCAGCAACAGCAAGAGATAATTTATCCTGGCCTGCGCATTCTACCGCCCTGCAGTTTTCTCTGGGTAACCCTTCTACCCTTCATGGGTTGCTAAAGTAATGGGCTTCTGATCGGAGACCTTAACTACTTCGATTCAGCGGAGACAGTAGAGCTGGCCAATCAAATCTCTAGAGCGGGAGACTACATAGTCCACGCATCTTTGGACGCGGCTAGTTGTGCGGCGCTGTCAGCAGCAAATGCCGTTACATTCAGAAGGGCATTGTGACTCAGAGGATGGAAAGCAGACTCTGCATCCAAAAAGCCGCTGACATCAAACTCTTACCAGAGTGGTCGCTTACGTTCCCCACGCAAAAGGACGAGAAAAGTTTGACTGATCCTGGACCTCAAACTTCTAACAAGTTTGTGAAGACCTGCCGTTTTCGGATGAAGTCCCTCCATTCGGTCATTAAGTCAATGGGAAAAGGTGGCGTTACTGGCATCCATTGTCATTCGGGCTGTTGACTGCCACTTCCTAGTTAAGGGTCTGTCCTTCCAGTACTGCGCTGAGTCCGTCTGTATCACTTGCGTTACCCTTCCTCGCCTGGGCTGGCGGAAAAACTTAAAGAAGTCTTCCCCATTCCCAGCCCAAGAGATATCCTTTGGACCCTTACCCTGAGCAGATGAGTCTCAGATCCCGTGCCCATATCTGGGCCCTGATCCTGGGGGCAAGTTCCAGCCCGTCCCCTGCAGACTAGTGCTCAAAACAGGATCTGCAGGCAAGGGGGGGGGGGGGGGGGAAGATTCCGGGTGTACAGTTCCGGAAGCGGAAGAGGGGGGCAGGAAGATGGCCCCCGAAAATACAAAACGCGCATCTCTTCCTAAACGAGAAACCAGGATCGTGGGAGGGGCCGTCGGAACAAGTCATCGTGTGGGCAGCGCCTCTGGGTTTTGGCCTAGCGCAGGCCACAAGCCGGGGACTAAATTTCTCAGCGCCTACCGGAACAGTTACCGGCAATTTTTCGGCGCCACCAGTGCAGGAGCACGGCGGAGTTACCGGCTTGCGGCCTAGCGCGGGCCGAAGCTGGGAACTAAATTACCAGCACACGACCGGAAAAAAGGGCTGCGACGGCTGTAGGGCCCCCCCAACTATCGCCGCCGGGGAGAGAATTCCCGGTCGTAAAAAAGATCCCGAGGATCGCGCTGTAGGAGTCCCCCGGGATCCCAAATTTACCGCTGGAGGGAAGGCAGAGCCGGCACTCTGCTTGCAGGTAAGGGTTGCGATGCAGACGGTGCAGGAACCCTCCATCCATCATCCCCTTTTAGAGGCGAGGTGGAGAGGGACCGTCCAGCTCCTTGCAGCACCGCTGTTCCCTCAGTGGTGGTGCAGCTTGAGCAGCATGGACGCCATAGGTGCCTCTGTGTATCCGAAGAGTTCACTACCCTAGGATTTTACAAGACTGTGTCCGGCTGTAGCCTGGCTCAGAAGGGGGTATATGGAGGCAACACTCCATGTTCCCGTCTGTTGCTGTGCTGGGAGATCGGCGCCCTGAAGGGAACAGTCGCCCCTAGTATAGCTCAGGCATGGCATCCCACGTCGCAGTAGAGGATACGGGAAGGAGACACTCGCCATGCTCGCTTGTTGTTGGTTGGGGGAGATTGGCCCCTTGAAAGGGTCCGTCGCCCCAGTCTTCCTCGTGGAAAAAGGTTTAAAAAGTAAAAGGTTGAAAAATAAAAATGAAATAAAGGTATGGTCTGAATAGCAGACTCCAGTGTGCCTTCTCCTCAGCGTTCCCTCACCCCGACGTGCGTTGTGCCGCCAGCTTCTTCCGGGGGGGGGGGGGGGGGTGAGGGGACGTGGAGGTAACCTCAGTGGAGCCTTTACAGACTGATCGCAATCAGGTAAATTGAGCAAATCACTTTGCACTTTATCACCATGTATTTTTCCACATTCTTCCTGTCAGTACTAACGCCACACAAAGTTAGGTGTTGCAGTCTATTGATTTATTCTCACAAGTGACAAACAGCAATGCATGAGGGCAGCACCTGAGTTTACATATAATACAGCTGTGAGTTTAGGACTTTTATAATTTAACTCTTTGTACCATGTGTCGAGCTAGTGAGTACATTATCTTAAAGATGTATTACCTGTCTTATCCTATTTTTTCGGTTGCTCCTTAAGGCATATTGAAACCATTACAAATTTATTAGTGAGTATACGGAATATATTTTAGTTATTCTGAGTGCCACCTCCAAGCGTCCGCTATTGTGACTTCTCTGCTTTTTTATCATCTTTTAACTTATAATAAATAAAGTTATTTTTTTATATGGATCTCTTCGGTATCCGACCCACTATTTGGTGCAAAGTGTAAAATATAACATTGGTCATAGTCCAATCCAAAGTTTTGTCGATCACACTCAAACCGAAAATACAGTCATGTGCACAAGCCCTTATAATGGGGATAGTCTGTAAAGTCACTAAGTAGCGCTGACAGTTACATGCCCGTGGACACTTATTTGAGACTGGATATTACTGAATATGGCAGGCAGCGACTTGAAGCAGCTGCTAAGCTCAGATATTTCTTTATTAACTGTCCCCACTGTGAAGTATCATGAAGACAGAACAGCCAGACAGAGGCACTGGCTAACTTTTACATATCTGCATTCCTAAATTCCGTTTTGCTCCATCATAGAAGCAAGACAGAGATGCCGGCAAAGTCAGATTAGCATGATGAACTCTTTAAATTGGGTTCATTGAGTTTATGGCATGCTATCTGACCTCAAGGAAAGGCGCTGAGGAGCATATTTTCAGTCAGAGTGTGATCTGACAAAATGATGAATCGCCCAAAGACCAATGTTATTCTATGGTGCTGTGTATATGTCAGATTTTTAACTTGGACAAAATTTGTCAGAAGAAAAAAAAAAAAAATTCTGCACGCTCGAGTTTGATTTGATATTCGGATCACACTCAGCCATGCAAGTCCATGAGTGCATGGAAACCATTTGACTGCACTCGGATGACATCTGACTGCAGTATTATTTTCAAGGACTGAGAAGATGGATAAGAGCGAGACATTTTTTTCTATCTTCTCCTCAACCAAGAGAATCAGATCAAGCTATGACCAGAGTGTCGTTTCCTATCGACCAGCTTCACTTGGATGAGAGGATGCACGGTCGTCTGCACCACAGCAATCTGCACTGCATGATCTGAGCGGAACCCCCAATATAGAAGTGACGAGAACCTTAAAAGAAAGGGTAAAACTAACCAGAAGCTTGGGTACGAAATCTACATTTAGGCTCTGATAATAATCTTCATACCTGAGGTTTGGTTGAATTTTCACAGTAAGAAATTTGCTGTAAGCTCTTTGTATAGGCGCCTGTCCATCCAGGACGTACAGCAAAAGAGGAGCCACCGCTGAGATAACTGAATAAGTTACTTTCCTACAAACGGGGAAAAAAGTATGGAGAAGTACATGAATATATTTACAAGAGCAGGTGGACACGACTGACAGCACTAAAGTATAACACTACAACAGCCCCAAATGCAGGCGGCTCAAGCGCTCCACACTAATCGATGAATATCCATTTACCCCTCCAATTACAGGCAGATGTGTGGGGTCTTAATTTGCACCAAAACCTTTTTCAGGCTCTGATTACATGCCCACTATATTCTCTTTTTTGGATCCGTTTTGGGATAACAAAATGATGCTGCACTGAATCCATCCAAAGGAATATCCAGATTGTCTCCCATTTTACTGCAATTGAGCCACTATCTGCTCTAAGCTGGATCAAAAAACCAGTGTGCATAACTTTTAGTCTGGCCCAGGAAAAGGCCAGGAACTGGATTTGCATACATATTTTTTTTTAATCACTGAAGTCTTATGGGTATCAGATCATAATAGGTGGTGATCGGTCATGTCATCCATTAACAGATCCATTTTTTAGGACTGGATATGGCCAGAACACTAGAGGGGTTCAGAGTTACAACTAGTAAAAACAAAACAAAACAAAAAAGAACAAAAAGTAGATAAGTCAGATCAAGATGGATCTGTTAAAAAACAAACTTTGGTTTTCATTTTGCTTACAGTTTTGTTCTGTTTGTAACAGATCCAGTTATTTCCTGATACTGCACATGTGAACAGAGCCTTAGGGTACCGTCACACAGTGGCATTTTGATCGCTACGACGGCACGATCCGTGACGCTCCAGCATCATAACAATATCGCTCCAGCGTCGTAGACTGCTGTCACACTTTGCAATGTACGACGCTGGAGCGATAATTTCATGACGTATGTGCGATGTAGAAGCTGTTGGTTACTATGCGCACATCGTATACAATATCGTGCACACCTTTGTTACACCATGCGATCATGCCGCCACAGCGGGACACTAGACGACGAAAGAAAGTTTCAAACGATCTGCTACGACGTATGATTCTCAGCGGGGTCCCTGATCGCAGGAGCGTGTCAGACACTGCGAGATCGTAACTATATCGCTGGAACGTCACGAATCGTGCCGTTGTAGCGATCAAAATGCCACTGTGTGACGGTACCCTTATATGATGTGCATCACATTTAAAGGGAAACTGGTTTGGCCTTAAAAACTATGCCCATTATCTTTAACCCCTTCGCGACATGCGCCGTACTAGTACTCCTCTGCAGGAGGTGCATTTGTGCCCAGAGCAGTACTAGTACGGCGCCGCTATCACCGCGGCCTGACACTGGGCGCCGCGGCAATCGCGTGCAGGTGTCAGCTGTATGTGACAGCTGACACCCTGTAGCAATACCCATGATCGGTGCTAGCACCGATGGTGGGCATTTAACCCCTCTGATGCCGCTGTCAGTAGTGACAGCGGCATAGAGAAGCATCGCGCAGGGAAGGGGGCATTTTGTGCGCTTCCCTCAGAACAATGCGAGCGATCGCGTTGTTCTGATGTTCTCATTGGAGACCCCAGCACCAAGATGGCCGCAGGGTCCTTCAGGGTCCTGTAGGGAGGTGGCTTGTCAGCGCCTGCTGAGAGCAGGCACTGGCATGCCTCCTTCCCTGGCTGTCAGATCGCTGATCTGATACTCAGCAGTGTCAAGTATCAGATCAGCGATCTGACATTATATAGTGATGTCCCATCCTGGGATAACGTAAAAAAGTTTTAAAAAAATATAATGAGCAAAAATATATATTTTTTAAAATCCCCAAAGAAAAAAAATAAAATATTTTACCAATAAATACGTTTATGTAAACAAAAAAAAAATAGAAGTACAAATATTTGGTATTGCCACGTCCATAACGACCTGCTCTATAGCACTGTCCCCTAGTTTACCCCTTCAGTGAGCACCATATAAAAAAATAAAAAAATTAAAAAAAAAGAGGCAAAAAATGCTGTATCATTATAGCGCCGAACAAAAAGTGCTATAAAAAGTGTTAAAAAAGACAGATGTATCTAAATACGGTACTGCTGAAAAAGTCATCTTGTCCCGCTAATACAAGCCGCTATACTGCTCCATCAGCAGAAAATAAAAAAAAGTTATAGCTCTCAGAATAAAGTAATGGAAAAATTATTTTTTTTCTATAAAATAGTTTTTATTATGTAAAAGCGCCAAAACATTAAAAAAGATATAAAGTGGGTATCGCTGTAATCGTACTGACCTGAACAATAAAGCGGTCTTACCAGCTTTACCACATGCAGAAAGGTACCGCATATACTCGAGTATAAGCCGACCCGAGTATAAGCCGAGACCCCTAACTTTGCTACAAAAAACTGGGATATTTGCCCCATATAATGCTGCACATGGCCCCATACAGATATTTGCCCCATATAATGCTGCACATGGCCCCATACAGATATTTGCCCCATATAATGCTGCACATGGCCCCATACAGATATTTGCCCCATATAATGCTGCACATGGCCCCATAAGATGCTCCATACAGACATTTGCCCCATATGCTGTTGCTGCGATTAAAAAAAAAAAAAAAAGACATACTCACCTCTCAGGCCCCCTGACTTGATATATTCACCTGCTCCGCATTCCACAGACGGGTGCCGCTGTTTCTTCCGTGTCCTCTGCACTGACTGTTCAGACAGAGGGCGGCGTGCACAGTAATCATGTCACCGCGCCCCTCTGACCTGAGCGTTACTGCAGAGGACCGGGAAGACGCAGCAGCACCGACAGTGGAACGTGGAGCAGGTGAATATCGCGCAATGCATTATACTCACCTGCTCCTGGTGCGGTGTCCCTGGTTCTCCGGCGCCAGCAGCTTCTTCCTGTATTGAGCGGTCACATGGTACGGCTCATTACAGTAATGAATATGCGGCTCCACCCCTATGGGAGAGGAGTGGGGTCCATATTCATTACTGTAATGAGCGGTACCATGTGACCGCTCAATACAGGATGAAGCTACCGGCGCCGTAGAACCAGGGACACCGCACCAGGAGAAGGTGAGTATGATTGGACAGCTGCCGCTCCCCCTCCCCTACCAACCCCTGGGTATGACTCGAATAAGCCGAGGGGGGCAATTTCAGCCTAAAAAAATGAGCTGAAAGTCTCGGCTTATACTCAAGTATATAAAGAAGAAGAAAAAAGAAGCAATTCCTGAATTGTTGTTTTTTGTTCTGTAATAGAAAACAATCAAACAATGTCATGTGACCGAAAATAGTACCAATAAATACTTCAGCTCGTCCAGCAAAAAACAAGACCTCACATGACTGTCGGCCGAAATAACAGGATTTTTTGTTGCTTAGAGTAAAATCTGTTTCTCGGAGCCTTTATTGGGGGACACAAGAACCATGGGGTGTATGCTGCTGCCACTAGGAGGCTGACACTATGCACAAAAAAAAGTTAGCTCCTCCTCCACAGTGTACACCCCACCGACTGGCATTATGAGCTTCAGTTAGTGAGAAAGCAGTAGGAGAAAAACAATAAGGTTGAAATAACAACCACAAACATGAGAACTGTAAACATGAGAACAGTTACAGAACACAGAACAACAAACTGAATAACATGGGATAGTGCTGTGTCCCCCAATGAAGGCTCTGAGAAACAGATTTTACGGTAAGCAACCAAAAATCCTGTTTTCTCTATCGCCTCATTGGGGGACACAGGAACCATGGGACGTCCCAAAGCAGTCCCTGGGGTGGGAAAAACAGACTTCCATCAGGGGCAGGGGACTCACCACTGCCGCCTGCACGATCCTTCTGCCTAGGATGGCGTCCGCCAAAGCGTAGGTATAGACCTTGTAAAATTTGGCGAACATGTAGATGGAAGACCAGGTGGCCGCTTTGCAAAGCTGTGGAAGCCCTGTGGTGCACCGCCCAGGAGGCACCGACTGCCCGGGTAGAGTGAGCCTTAATCCCGGGAGAGGGCACTCTGTTATTGACCCGGTAAGCCTCCCAAATTGCCATTCTGATCCAGAGAGCAATAGTCACCTTGGAGGCCGACAGGCCTCTACGCGTGCCATCAGGAATGACGAAAAGAGAATCCGTCTTCCGGAAAGCGGCCATTCTAGCCAGGTAGACCTTCACCGCCCTGACGAGGTCCAGCTTGTTCAAGGATCACTCCAGATGAGTCGGAGCTGGACAAAAGGAAGGTAGAAAGATGTCCTCGTTGAGGTGGAAGGAGGAAACCACCTTAGGAAAGAAGGCGGAGGCCTCAGGTCCACCTTATCCTGGTGGATAACCAAGAAAGGAGGTCGTCAAGAAAGGGCCGCCATCTCGGAAACGCGCCGGATAGAGGTGATGGTCACAAGAAAGGCGACCTTCCAGGATAGAACTGACAGGGAAACCTCCCTGGCAGGCTCAAAGGGGTACCGCTCAGAACCTCCAGCACAAGATTCAAATCCCATGAATCCACGGGAGCCCTGTACGGAGGGACAGCATGGGCTACTCCCTGAAGGAAGGTCTTGACTTGTGGCCGAGAAGATAGCGTCCTCTGAAAAAGGATGGAGAGCGCAGAAACCTGGCCCTTTAGGGAACTAAGAGCGAGGCCCGAATCCAGTCCTGCCTGAAGGAAGGCCAAAATGGAAGGAAGGGAAAAAGGACCTAGGTGAAACGTGGTTGGACTCGCACCAACGGAAGTAAGCCTTCCAGGTACGATAGTAGATACTGGATGATGAGGGCTTCCTAGCCTGGATGATGGTGTGAATCACCCGATCCGAAAGGCCGGACACTCTTAGCAGGGGTGTCAAACTGCATTCCTCAAGGGCTGCAAACAGGTCATGTTTTCAGGATTTCCTTGTACTGCACAGGTGATAATTTAATCACCTACACACAATGATTACAGCACCTTGTGCAAAGCTAAGGAAATCTTGAAAACACGCATGGTTTGCGGTCCTCGAGGAATGCAGTTTGACACCCCTGCTCTTAGAACTGCGGTCTCAACAGCCATGCCGTCAAACTGAGCGACCGAGAATTCGGGTGCCAGATCAGACCCTGAGACAGCAGATCGGGTCTGTCTGGAGGCCGCCAGGCGGTGTCCGCGAGAAGATTGACGATCTCCGCAAACCAAGATCTCCTGGTCCAATCCGGAGCGATCAGAATGACCGGCACCCCTTCAGCCTTGATCTTTTTCAACAGCTTGGGAAGCAAATGCAGGGGTGGAAACAGATAGAGGAGCAGGAACTGCGACCAAGGAATGGCGAGAGCGTCGGCGCCCACTGCGAACAGATCGCGGGACCTGGAGAGGAACAGAGGGACCTTCCTTGTTCATTCGGGATGCCGTGAGGTCCACATCTGGAGTCCCCCATCGAAGACAGATCTGATGGAAGACCTCTTGATGCAAGGACCATTCCTCTGCCGCGAGACCCTCGCGACTGAGGAAGTTGGCGGCCCAATTGTCCACACCGGGGATATGCACCGCGGATATCACCGAAACCGCTGTCTATGCCTAAAGGAGGATCTTGGATACTTCGGCCAAGGCCAGAGAGCTCCAAGTCCCCCCCTGGTGGTTGACATATGCCACTGCTGTGGCATTGTCCATCTGGATTCGAATTGGCAGACCCCTGAGAATCCTTTCCCAGTGAAGAAGGGACAGAAAGATGGCCCAAATCTCGAGGACATTGATCGGCAGAGCTGACTCCTGCTCCGACCAACGACCCTGAACAGTCAGGTGGCGAAACACAGCACCCCAGCCGAGCAGGCTGGCGTCCGTCGTCACCACCTGCCAGTGAACTGGAAGGAAGGACTTGCCCTGGGAGAGGCGACGTCAGCCACCAGTTGAGGGACCGTTTGACCCTGGGAGAAAACAGAATCGGGCGATCCAGAGAAAGGACAGACCTGTCCCACCTTGAGAGAATAGCTTGCTGAAGGGGTCTTGAATGGAATTGGGTAAAGGGAATCGCTTCCAATGTGGTAACCATCCTTCCCAGGACCTTCATGGCCAATCGGAAGGAGGGAAGTCGAGGGCCCTGGAGCAAGCGAACTTCCCGACGAAGGATGGATCTCTTGTCCTTGGGAAGGAAGACTCTGGTCTGACGAGTGTCGAAGAGCATGCCCAGAAAAAAGAGGCGCTGAGAAGGACTAAGGCAGACCTTCTTCCGGTTGACAAGCCACCCGAAACGGGCTAGAGTGTCGAGGACGATGGACAGACTTTCGTGAGCCTGAGAAAAAGACGGAGACTTGATGAGGATGTCGTCGAGGTACGGAAAAAGAACCAGGCCTCTGACCCTCAAGATGGCTATCAGCGCTGCCACAATCTTCGTAAAAACCCTGGGGGCGGTTGCGAGACCGAGAGGCAGGGCGACAAACTGAAAATGCTCCTGATGTACTGCAAAATGCAGGAATCTGTGAAGTCCCGGGAAGATCAGAACATGGAGATAGGCGTCCAGGATGTCTATGGAGCAGAGGAATTCCTGAGCCTCCATTGAAGCAATTACTGAACAAAGGGATTCCATCCTGAAGTGTCTCAGACGAACCCTCTTGTTCAGCAATTTTAGATCTAGAATGGGACGAACCTTGCCGTCTTTTCGGTACCACAAAAAAATTCGAATAGAAACCTGTGAACCGTTCTTTTTCTGGGACGGGAACGATTACCCCACATTTGAGGAGGGAAGCGATGGCTGCAAAGAAACCCGGAACCAGAGCGGGATCTCTTGGAGGTCGGGTTTCGAAAAAAAATCCCGGGGCCGTGAAATGAACTCTATTTTGTATCCAGAGGATACAACTTCCCTGACCCATGCGTCCTCTACTGAGGAGATCCAGACGTCCCTGAAGAAGAGGAGACGGCCGCCCAGCCTGGGAAATGGGCTGGGGTCTAGACGAGAGTCATGCTGGTCGGATTCTCTCTTTCTCTGGCCAGAAGCTCATCAAATTCAGGATGAGGAGCGAAAACCTTGGGGGGTGGTTTAGACCGTCTAAACGAAACCGCCTGACCTGCCGTAGAGGAATCTTTGATGCCACAGGTCTTGTTGACCGCTCCAATGAGACTCTGAACTGTATCCCTCATGCTAGCGAGCGATTTGGTTCAAGTCCAGCTCCAAGTTATACTCCGAAGGCGCGTCTGAGAACGCCTCGCCTTACTCAGGGGAGGAGGAGCAGGGAGAAGTCGACCGCAGAGAAGGACCATGAGGTGAGATGGAACGGGAAGAGGACTCAAACCGGCGTTCCTGTCGGGATCTTTTGCGGCCTATATTGGAAGTCTCGGACGGAGCTTCTTGCGACCCACTGGCAACAGCGGGAGCCTGCAGGGGCAACCGATCAAGCACGGACATAAGAGTCTGGGAAACCCGCGTTAGATCCGCTACCGATTGTGACAGAGAGGAAGCCCAGCCTGGGGTGGAGACTTCGCTCTCAAGCGGAGCAGCAGGGGAAACCTGGGCGGTGGGCATAATGGGGATGCTGCAGGCCTGACAGAGGGGAGAGGACTGACCTGAGGGAAGTTTGCAGTTACAAGATGAACACGCAAAGTGTTTGACCAAAGCAGAGGAAGAAGTAGAAGGACGAGAGCGACCTGCCTTAGAATTAGACATAACGAGCCCATGAAGAATGCCAGAAGGTTGGGGGACAGGAAGGCAGGGGAGATTGTCAGTCTGCAGAGCAGAGCTACTCACGGCAGGCAAAGGGTTGTCCAGATGGAGGGCTGCACGGATTTGAAGGTGCTCTTCAGAAACGAGGGTCCTTCAAGCAGGGGTACAGGCAGTCAGGGAAGACTTCTGGGACACTCTCCAGTCCGGAGCCTACTGCAGGCCTGACAGAAGCAGGGAGGAGATGGCGACCGGAAGGGATGAGGACGCCAGGATTTGCGCTCTTGGAGAGGGCAGAGCAAGACGTTCCTGGCGCCAAAAAGAAATCCTCCTCCTGTGCCAGCGGCACAGGAGGAGATGGGCAGAGCTAACTGCCAGGCAGGAGCACCAATATGGTGCCGGTGGGCGGAGCTCGCCGAGGAGGAGATAGTCGGGCAGGAGAAAAACCTGCCCAAGGAACAAGGAAGTGGGCGGAGTCGTGGCGCTAGAAGTAGGCCCCGGCACAAGCCGGAGAGGGCCACGGCGCCGGAAAGCGTGCAGCTGCCGGGAAAAGCGGCACGGCCGACTGCAGCGCCGGGACAGAGACAGTGCGGCCGCAGGAAAAGCAGCGCAGCCGCCCACAAAGCCACCGTGACGGGCCCAGAAGACTGCGTGGCCGCCTGAAAAGAGACAGCGCGGTCGCCAGAAAGGCCGCCGTGCGAATGGAGCGATGACCCCCTCCCCATGTGTCCACCCACCGTCCGTAGACCGCATTCCCGCCCGCGGCCAAAAAGAACGGAAAAAGCCGACCAGGCCAAAAGGCAGGATGGAAAAAGCCCGCGCACCCCGCGAAACAAGAATCACAAGGGACCTCCCACTGAATGCCCCGGATTCGAGGAGGGACCAAAAGGCACCTGAGGGTAGGGGTAGATGAAATACTCACCTAAAACATCCTAGGCCATCCGTTACTAACCTCAAACCGGAGAAGGTATCAGACGTCCAGGGAGCTGGTGATGGACGTCCTCGTCTCCGCAACCGACAGGCTCTGGTGGGCGAGTGGGTGGGGGACGGAGCTAGGACTGAACTTCTAAGCATGCTTGTGTGCTAGGGTCTTGGTCCTGCTGTCGGATCTATGAGGATACAGGGTGGCAGTACACGCTGTACTCATAGTCCATAGTGTGGGATTACAGTTGTGACTGTTCACACTGAATCCCTCCGGAAAACCTGGAAGAAAAATGACGCACATTGAGGTAGATAAGGGTCTAATGAAAGACCCGTGTCCACCTTCTACTGACACCAAGCTAAACTGAAGCTCATAATGCCAGTCGGTGGGGTGCACACTCCAGGGAAGGAGCTAACTTTTTTTGTGCATAGTGTCAGCCTCCTAGTGGCAGCAGCATACACCCCATGGTTCCTGTGTCCCCCAATGAGGCGATAGAGAAATGAAAATATTGTATCTCTCAAAATATGGTGATGCAAACACTAGTTTTTGTAATAAAAAGCGTCTTGTGTGTGACAGCAGCCAAAGATTAAAAACCCTGGTATCGCTGTAATCGCACCGACCCGAAGAATAAAGTCACCTAATCACTTATACCAAACAAGGAAAGGCATAAAAAAATAAAACCAATGCTTCACATGCTGTTGATTTTTTTCATTCTGCCTCCCAAATATCACAGTAAGGCTTGGAGCACATTTATCCTGCCTTCTTCGCTGAGGGTTTCCATGTTAATGTCTGAAATATGTGATTCAGACGGAACCTCTGGCAGAAGATTCTCTATAATGAGGCAGATGGAGGCACTGTTCCCAATAAAAGCTTCCACTCAATCCACAAAAAAAAGCAAGTCCCCCACTCAGATCTGTCATCTGTTAACAGACATATATAGGGCTTCCACGTTACTGGTAGCACAAAGGCTCTGGAAAAGCGAAATGGCTCCTCATCCGCAAAAAAAAAAGCAAATTCTCTGCTCCCAAATCCAAATGCTTCCCTCCCTTCTAAGCCCCAGTGTGCCTAAACCACATTTAGGCCATGTGCACACGTCCAGAATTGCCGCGGAAATTTCTGAGGCAATTCCGCAACTGTGACAGGGGTAAAATGCATGTGGAATTGGCATGCGTTTTCCCACTAAACACTAGCGTTTTACAAGCGTAATTAGCTTGCAGAATGCTAGCGTTTTCCAAGCGATCTGTAGCATCGCTTGGAAAACTGATTGACAGGTTGGTCACACTTGTCAAACATAGTGTTTGATAAGTGTGACCAACTTTTTACTATTGATACTGCCTATGCAGCATCAATAGTAAAAAGATCTAATGTTAAAAATAATTTTAAAAAATAATAAATCGTGATATTCTCACCTTCCGGCGTCCCCGGCAGTCTTCCGGCTCCTCACGATGCTCCCGTTCACAATAATGCCTAGCGGCAATGACCTCAGATGACGTAGCATCATGCAAAACTGCTACGTCATCACAGGTCATTGCCGCAAACAACACGGGGAACAGAAGCATCGCGAAAAGCGGGAATGCTGCGAGGGACGCCGGAAGGTGAGAATATCACTATTTATTATTTATTTTTTAACAATTATATGGTTCGAAGGACCTGTAGGAGAGTCTCCTCTCCTCCACCCTGGGTACCAACCGCACATGATCTGCTTATTTCCCGCATGGTGGGCATAGCCACATGCAGAAAGTAAGCGGATCAATGCATTCCTATCTGTGCGGAATCCCCGCGATTCCGCACAAAGAATGAACATGCTGCCTTTTTTTCCGGAATGCGATTCCGCCGTGGAGAAAAACCGAACATGTGCACAAAAATTGCGGATTGCATTCTAATAAAAGGATGCTTAATGTATGCGTTTTTTTCGTAGTTTTATGGCATTTTTATAGCGAAAAAAAACACGAAAAATCCTGAACGTGTGCACACAGCCTTAAAGAGATCAGTGATCATAAATTAGCTGAGAAAAGCTTAATAAAAATAAAGAAGACCGTTAAGAATTACTGTCAGTCTGAGCTCACTGAAGGATTTTCCGTTAACCTATTCTGCAGCCAGCAATGGACTGTGCAACAAAAATGCTAGAAAAGGCAAACAGTGCAATTTTTGGAAAAAAAACTTTAATGAAATGAAAATTAATTACAACTTTAAAAAAATAAATAAATTGGAATAATGTGGGGCATAGCCCATGCGTAAAGTAAGCGGATCAATGCATTCCTATGTGTGCGGAATCCCTGCGATTCCGCACAAGGAATGAACATGCTGCGTTTTTTTCCGGAATGCGATTCCGCCGCGGAAAAAAATGCAACATGTGCACAAAAATGGCATTCTAATAGGATGCTTAATGTTATGCGTGTGCACATAGCCTTAGTGCCCACATTTGAAAATTCTGTAGTGATGACAGCCCGCCTAATTTAGAGGTGTGTGTCTCCGGAAGCATGAGCTGGGCATAATGTACTGGTCACTACAACGGCAGTTTGCAATTTTCACTCGGCAACATCCACTGCTGCCTGTTTCTGGAAAACACCCAAGGAGTCAAAATCGTCGCTACATCTGTAGATAAATTCCCAAAGGGTCATAATTTCCAAAACGGGGTCACTTGTGAGGGGTACATCACCACTGTAATATGGCGCTACTTCCCTTCTGAGCTTTAAACTGTGCCTCATAAGTAGCTTTCGACCACATATGGGGTATCGGTGAACTCAGGAGAAATTGCACAACAAACTTTAGGGTCCATTTCTCCTTCTGCCCTTGTCAAAATAACAAAATATGTAGCTAAAAAAGATTTTTGTGGGAAAAATGTGATTTTTTTATTTTCATGGCTTAACGTTATAAACTTCTGTGAAGCACCTGGGGGTTCAAGCCAGGTGCTCAATACACATTTACATAAGTTCCATAAGGGGTCTAGTTTCCAAAATGGTGTAACTTGTGGGGGGGGGTTCCACTGTTTAGGCACATCAGGGGCTCTTCAAACTCAACATGGTGTCTGCTAGTTATTCCATCATATTTTGCATTCAAAAAAAGGGATTTTTGGTTCTTACCGTAAAATCTTTCTTGGAGCCTTCATTAGGGGACCCAGGTAATCATGGGTGTATGCTGCTGTCGCTAGGAGGCTTGACACTATGCAAATAAAGAAAAAAAAAAAAAAACTTCTCCTCGGCAGTATACACCCACCGACAGGCACAAGTCAACTCAGTTGGTGCTAAAGCAGTAGTAGGACAAGTATAAACAAACTTAACCTATGTACCAACCCGAAACAACGGCACATTGGCCACGGTACAACATAAAGGGAGGGTGCTGTGTCCCCCAATGAAGGCTCCAAGAAAGAGATTTTACGGTAAGAACCAAAAATCCCTCTTTCTTGCTTCATTGGGGGACACAGGTAACATGGGACGTCCAAAAGCAGTCCCACGGGTGGGAAAAATATTCAGAGAGAAGGAGACTTGGGTCGGCTGGTGGGCAACCGCCAACTGCAGTATCTTCCTACCCAGGCCTGCGTCTGCAGAAACCTGAGTATGCACCTTGTAAAACCTTACGAAAGTGTGAAGAGACGACCAGGTTGCGGCCTTGCAAACCTGCAAAGCTGAAGCCTGGTGACGAACGGCCCAGGAAGCTCCCACAGCTCGGGTAGAGTGAGCCCTCACCCCCGGAGGAGGCTGTTTGTTTTGAACAGGGTATGCATCAAGAACCGAAGAACAAATCCAATGAGCAATTGTGGATTTAGAGGGAGCCCCTTCCGACGACCTTCAGAGATGACAAACCGGATCGGACTGCCGAAAAGAAGCAGTTCTGGAAAGATTCGGATAGCCGTCCCCAAATTCAGTTTGTGGAGAGATTTCTCCAAGGGATGAACCGGGAAAGGGCACAAGGATGGAAGGACGATGTCCTCGATGTGAAAAGCCGAAACTACCTTTGGTAGAAAGGAAGGAACAGGCCGAAGGACCACTTTATCCTGGTGCAGAATCAGGAATGGAGAACGGCAGGACAATGCCGCCAACTCGGAGACTCTCTTAATAGAAATGATGGCGACAAGGAAAGCCACTTTCTATGAAAGAAGGGAAAAGGAAATGTCCTGAATTGGCTCAAAAGGCGCACGCTGGAGGGCGCCGAGGACAAGGTTGAGATCCCATGGCTCAACCGGAGGATGGTAGGAGGCGCTAAGTGAGCGACACCCTGAATGAAGGCTGTCACTGGGTCCTTCTCCGGTATCACACAATCAACAGAGCTAGAGTAGAGTAAAAAAATCTGAGACCTTTATTTAGGCAAAAATACGAAAGGTCCATATACGATCCACCACACAAAGGATAAAATAGTCCAGAATCCGAACGCAGTTCACTAACAGGATAACAGTTCAACCATCCAGCAGACAGAGGATCACATAGTCCATATACTCTACTTTCTCTCTGAGGTGCTGTGAACACATTACCATGCCACACAGGACTGATCTGTGTCTCACCTCCCTGATATTTTAAAAAGTCCCCCTCCTCATTCACAGGTCAGGAGGGGGAAGGTCGCAGGGGCTCAGGGTATGTGCACACGTCAGGATTTCTTGCAGAAATTTCCTGAAGAAAACCTGAAATTTTCTGCAAGAAATCCGCATAGTTTTTTTGCGTTTTTCCCCGTTTTCTTAGCATTTTGCAAGCGTAATTAGCTTGCAGAATGCTAAAGTTTTCCAAGCGATCTGTAGCATCGCTTGGAAAACTGACTGACAGGTTGGTCACACAGTGTTTGACAAGTGTGACCAACTTTTTACTATAGATGCTGCCTATGCAGCATCAATAGTAAAGGATAGAATGTTTAAAAATAATAAAATAAAAAAAATGGTTATACTCACCCGCAGACAGCCGATCTCCTCAGCGGCGTCCGTTCCTATGGATAGTGTGTGTGTGCAGGACCTTCCATGACGTCGCGGTCACGTGAGCGGTCGCGCGACCAATCACAAGACCGCGACGTCATCGCAGGTCCTTCACACAGAGCATCTATAGGAACGGAAGTGGCAGCGTGCACCGCTGAGAGGCAGGAAGACATTGAAGGTGAGTATATCACTTTTTTATTTTAATTCTTTTTTTTTTTAACCAATTATATGGTGCCCAGTCCGTGGAGGAGAGTCTCCTCTCCTCAACCCTGGGTACCAACCGCACATAATCTGCTTACTTCCCGCATGGTGTGCACAGCCCCATGCGGAAAGTAAGCAGATCAATGCATTCCTAAGTGTGCGGAGTCTCCGCAATTCCGCAAATTTAATGAACATGTTGCTTTTTTTTCCGCGATGCGATTTTTTCGCGGGAAAAAAAGGCAACATTTGCACAAGAAATGCGGAATACATTGTAAATAATAGGAGGCATATGTAAGCGTTTTTTTTGCGTTTTTATAGCGGAAAAAAAACGTGAAAAATACTGTACGTGTGCACATGGCCTCATTGTTCCAACAAGCTAGGTCAATATGTCTTTAGCATATTAGCAAACAGGTTTATTCACTGACCCTGTGAGAAGACAACAATACAGTGCAGTGGGGGCTGATATCAGATGGAAACCACAGCCATTCATCAATTCATCAGCAAATAACATCCTACAAGAGACCACCATGAAAATAAGTAAAATAGAAATATACACAAAAATGATACCCATATAGCATATCACACCATCACAAAGGTCTTTACCTGGGGGAGGGAAGCCAGGTCCCTTTGGAAGAGGATGGACAGAGCGGAAACATGACCCTTTAAGGTACTCACAGAAAGGCCCGAATGGAGACCCATTTGAAAGAAACCAAGGACTGAAGGAAGGGAAAAGACCATAGGGAACAAACTTGTCATCGCACCATCGGAAAAAGGCCATCCAGCATCTATGATAGGTACGTGAAGATGCCGGTTTCCTGGCTTTTATCATGGTCTGTATGACGCTGTGGGAAAAACCTGCGTCCCTTAGAACCACGGCCTCAACGGCCATACCATTAAATTCAGAGACTGAGAATTTGGGTGGAAGAGAGGCCCTTGCGATAGAAGATCCGGACGGTCTGGGAGTCTCCAGCGGACATCCGACAGCATGTTCACTAGCTCCGCATACCAGGCCCTCCGAGGCCAATCCGGAGCTACCAACAGAACAGGAACCCCCTCTGCCTTCACCTTTTTAACGACCCTTGGAATCAATGAAAGAGGTGGAAACAGATAAGGCATCTGGAACTGAGCCCACGAGATCACAAGGGCGTTGCAGCCGACGGCCATCGGGTCCCAAGACTTGGATAAGTACTGGGGAACCTTGTGGTTTGTTCGGGAAGCCATTTTGTCGACATCCGGAACGCCCCACCTCTGACAAATTTGGTTGAAGACGGTGGGGTGAAGAGACCACTCGCCTGACACGAGCCCCTGACGGCTGAGAAAGTCGGCTTCCCAATTGTCTACTACTGGAATGTGGACAGCTGATATGGCGGGAACATGGTTTTCTGCCCACCGCAGAATTTTTGCCACTTCCCTCATGACCTGCTTGCTGCGAGTCACTCCCTGGTGGTTTATGTAAGCCACGGCCGTGGTGTTGTCCGACAATGCGGACCGGTTTTCCCGTGAGGAGGGACTGCCAGCGGAGGAGGGCCAGGAAGATTGCCCTGATCGCCAAGAGATTGATTGGGAGAAGGGTCTCTTGAGCATTCCAGCGGCCGTGCGCTGTGAGATGGAGAAAGACCGCACCCCACCCCTGAAGACTGACGTCGGTGGTGATGACCTGCCAGCGGAGGGGGAGAAATGACCTCCCGCGCAGAATGGAGGTGGATAGCGTCCACCAAGTGAGAGACTGTCTCATATTGAGAGGTAGGCGAACTGGGTGATCTAGGGAAAGTGGGCTCCTGTCCCAGGCTGACAGGAGGGCCAGCTGGAGAGGGCGATAGTGGAACTGAGTATAAGGCACTGCTTCCATGGAAGCGACCATCTCCCCTAGCAATCTCATGCAGAGCCATAGAGGCAGAGGGACAGGGTGCTTTAGGGCTTTGATGCCCTGTTGGAGAGAAAGGAACTTCTCCTTTCGGAGGAAGACCTGAGCTTGAATGGTGTCGAATTCCATGCCTAGGAGCAAGACGTTGGGTCGGAATTAAGGTCGACTTCTCTTTGTTGATTATCCAATCGAGACGGATATGCGTGTCCAGAGTGATCTGGAGACTCTGGCCGAAGTCCCGGTGAGACGGACCCTTGACCAGGAGGTCGTCGAGATAGGGGATTATAAGGATTCCCCTTGAATGAAGGATGGCCATCAAATCCGACATTAACCTTCGTGAAGACCCTGGGAGCGGACGCCAGGCCGAACGGGAGAGCTGTGAACTAGTAATGTTGCTCCTGGTTCGCGAAAAGAAGGAACCTCTGATGCTGTACACAAACAGGAATGTGTAGGTACACATCGTGAATGTCCAGAGCCAGATATTCTCCCGGTTCCATGGAAGCGATCACTGAGCGCAGAGACTCCATCTTGAAGTGCCAAATGCGAAGGTGGCGGTTCAACTGCTTGAGATCCAAAATCGGGCGGAGAGAGCCAACTTTTTTCAGAACTACAAACAGATTTGAGTAAAAACCCGAAAACCGCTCGCGGTAAGGAACTAGGATGATTACCCCTGGGGCGAGGAGGGAAGCGACAGCCTGGAGAAGCCCTGGGACATGGGAGGGCTGCTTGGGTTGACGGGAGAGGAAGAAAGGTCTCCCTGGGGGCAAAGAAAATTCTATTTTGTTGCCTGATGTAACGATCTCCCTGACCCAGGCATTATCGACCACTGATAACCAAGCCTCCGTGAACAGATTTCCAGGTGGGGGTGACCCGACATTTTTTGTAGAAAATCTGTGGCTGCGACATCCGGATGGTTTAGAGGAGCGTCTCTTAGGCCTCCAGTGAGGGGTCGGCCTGAAGGAAGGTTTTCGTCGTTCCTCTTGAGCGGAAGAACGGTCGTGCTGAGAGGAACCACCTTAGGAAGTGAAGGGCCAAAATGGGCGAAAGGATTGGGGTCCCTTTTTATTGAAGGGGCACCTAGGTTTAGATTAAGGTAGAGAAGTGCTCTTACCACCAGTGGCATCCGAGATAATCTGGTCCAGCTTTGTGCCAAAGAGCCTGGAGCCCTGGAACAGCAGGCCAGTGAGGGATTTTTTTTTTTATTTTTTTTTTAGAAGCGGGGTCAGCGTTCCACGCCTTCAGCTAAAGGACACGGCGAATGGCAATGATGTTGCTATTTGCTCTTGCGGAGCAGGCAGCCGCATCCAAAGAGGCATTTAAAAGATATTTCCCCGCTTGGGCAATCTGGTCCGCTAGATCCTCAGAAGGAGGCAAAGCTAAAATGCCCCTGCAAAGTATCTTGGCCCAGGCCGATACGGCTTTCGCAACTCAAGAGGCGAAATTGGGGCAGAGAGAGGCGCCGGACGCCTCAAAGGCTGATTTAGTTAAAGCCTCGATTTGTCTGTCCGTAGCATCCTTGAAAGACGCCTCATCAGGAATGGACAGAACTGTCTGCGAGGATAACCTTGACACCGGTGGATCTACTTTAGGGGATTCGGACCATTTGCTGACAAGATCTGAATCAAAAGGGTACAAAATGTCCAGACGTTTTCTTCCTGGAAAACGTTTTCCGGGATGTTCCCAGTGTCTAGAGGTAGTATTCTCAAACTCTTTGTGATTGGGAAAAACTCTGGAGGGACGTTTCACCCGTTTGAATGAAACGGAGTCTTCCTGAGTAGCCGCATCTTCCTCCTTAAGTTCAAGGGTTTGAATAATAGCCAAAATAAGGCTATCTACCATATCCTGAGTCCCGGAGGTCTGATCTGCATCCGAGTCAGACTCCGACTGAGAAGCTACATCCGACCCAAAGAGAGGGGGGGGGGGGGAACGGGTAGAGAGGGGTATTCTAGATGACGCAGTGTGGTCCGGTGAGCTGGATGAGGAGCTAGACAGAAGAGTCCTCTTCCTGGATCTTTTCTCTAGTCTGTCCCTGTGAGAGTCATGGTCAGGTGCGTGCGAATCGCCGTGGGAGGCGTTCGTGGAACAGGTGGCAGTAGGTGTCCCCCACCCGGAAGAACTCGTGGCCACGCGACGTGCTGAGAACGGTGAGTGGGGAAGCTCTTGAAGAGATACGGATGGCAGGCTTCCTGTAATTGGCCCGTTGGATCAGGCGAGCATAAAAGGGGGGCGTGGCCGGTCATATAAAACGAAACCGACGACCTGATAGGCTGATGCGTGTGAAGGGGCGTGTCCCACCCGAGAGTGGGCAATGCCAGTGCTGGGACCAAGGGGAGGCGTGCCCAGCGCTAGGAAGGAGCCAGAGGCTGTTAGGCCATAAAGGAAGGGACGTCGCCTGCCGGAAAAAAATCTGTCGAGGAGAAGAGCTGCTGAGAAGGCAAAAGGGCGCGAAGTTTGAATAAATCACTGCGAAAAGGACGAGCGCTGCAGCGGCAAGCGCTGCGGGCGGGGAGAGGGGGGGGGGGGGGGGATCAAACTACCTGCTTGAAGATCCAGTCCCCTCCTTATAGCTGAGGATCGCGTCAGGAGCCCTCGGAAGACAGAGAGGGTCCTGGAAGAGAAGATCCTCCTTCCCACGCCGTATCCAAAACGGCGCAGAAGGCAGCATCAACCCCTTGTGAGAAGGGGGAGGTCACCACCGGTAAACACCGTCTTCCTCTCAGCCCTCCCCAAGGAGGGGAAAAGGCGAGGACTGGCCACCAAACAGTCACCCTGAAACACCCAAAAGGGTGACAGGGCACAAATTCCTGCCAGGGGGTCCGAGAGTGGGCAATGCGGGTGATACCACACTGCTCTCTCGGTCGCATAACATGTGAAAGACAGGGTGAGAAAATGCACCCCGTTAACCAGAGAAGTGAATCAAAGAAAAAGGGAAATGATTAATAAACACACACACACAAAATTCCCTGAAAAAAAAAGATATAGCGGATCTGGTGTTAGATCCAGGTCCGCCTCCTACGGACACTAAGCAAAAACGGAGTTGACTTGTGCCTGTCGGTGGGTGTATACTGACGAGGAGGAGTTATTTTTTCCTTATTTGCATAGTGTCAGCCTACTAGCGACAGCAGCATACACCCATGGTTACCTGTGTCCCCCAATGAAGGGAGAAAAAAAGTCAAATGGCGCTCCTTCCCTCCCGAGCGCCCAAACAGTAGATTTTTCCTTACATATGGGGTATAGGCATACTGAGGAGAAATTGCACACAAAAAAAAAAAATTATGTTTCCAAAATGATGCTGACAAAGTAGACATGTGGGAAATGTTTTTTATTAACTATTTTGTGCAATATGACTCTCTGATTTAAGGGCATAAAAATTAAAAGTTTGAAAATTGCGAAATTTTCACAATTTTCGCCAAATTTCCATTTTTTTCACAAATAAACACAAGTCATATCAAATAAATTTTAACGCTATCAAAGTACAATATGTCACGAGAAAACACCGGAATCCATTGAAGCGTTCCAGAGTTATGACCTTAAAGTGACAGTGGTCAGAATTGTAAAAATTGGCCTGGTCATTAAGGTAAAAACAGGCTTCGTCTCAAAGTGGTTAAAATCATGTGAATGGGGTACTTACAACCCCTTTACATCCTCATATATAGTTGGCATGCATTTGGTAGTCTCAACTATATTGAAAAGTGGCCGGTCGACTACTTTTTCCAACTGACAAAAAGTATACAGTATGTTTTTAATTCTATTTAGTAAATATGTGAAGCTGAAAAGGCATAAAGACTGAATAACTGTAGCATCAGATATGTCATAAAATGGAGAATTTGGGGGTCATGTAAAGCTTAAAAGCCCTCAGTCTAAGTAATTCATAATACATAAAACATTTATAAAAAAAAAAAAAAAAAAAAAAAAATTGTGTACTCCCCGTAAAATCTCTTTCTCTTAGCCTCTAATTGGGGGACACAGGACCATGGGTGTTATGCTGCTGTCCACTAGGAGGCGACACTATGCATAATCTGAAAAAGATTAACCGTGGCTCCTCCTCTGCAGTATACACCCCTGGACGGCGTCAGCCTTCTCCAGTTTTGTGCAAAAGCAGTAGGAGGAATGTAACATGAATAACATAGACATGCCTATAAGAAGGCCACTATGTACGAGCTCAAAGAACAATATGAGAACTCAACAGTAACAACGGCCCGAAAAGGGCAAGAGAGTGGGAGCGGTGTCCCCCAATTAGAGGCTAAGAGAAAGATTTTACGGTGAGTACACAAAAATCTCCTTTACTCTGTCACCTCATTGGGGGACACAGGACCATGGGACGTCCCAAAGCAATCCCTGGGTGGGAAGCAATGGACGAATATTGTGCAGACAGACCCCTATACTTGGGGCACCGCCGCCTGCAGAACACATCTACCCAGGCTCGCGTCCGCTGAGGACTGGGCATGAACCCTGTAGTGTTTAGTAAGCGTGTGTTAGCTAGTCCAAATGGCCGCCTTACACACTTGTTGTGCCGAATGGCCAGGAGGCCCCTACCGCCCATGTAGAGTGTGCCGTAATGCCGGCTGGAACAGGAGAATTCTTAAGGCGGTAGGCCTCTTGTATGGTGGATGTGATCTTCCTGGCAAGGGTAGCTTTGGAAGCTGGCAGACCCTTGCGGCCGCCTTCCAGAAGAAGGAAAAGGGATCAGGCCTCCGGAAGGACGCAGTCCTAGACACATATATACGCAATGCCCTGACAAGGTCAAGCGTATGCAGAGCCTTCTCCACTCTTTGAACCGGGACCGGACAAAGGGAAGGCAGAGAAATTTCCTCATTAAGGAGGAAGTTGGACACAACCTTCGGAAGGAAGGATGGGACCGTATGGAGAACTACCTTGTCCTGGTGAAAAACCAGGAAGGGCCGTCTGCAGGAGAGTGTAGCACTGCGCCTTTGAAAAAAAGGCGCTGAGAGGGCTGACACCTGGCTCTTAGGCGAGCCCAGGGACAGCCTGGCCTCCAGACCCGATTGGGAGAAAAAAAAAACAGGTAGTTCGGGGAGGGAAGAAGGGAATGGGGTCTGGCCGCGAGATTCGCACCAGGTAAAGTGAACTTTCCAGGTACGGTCATAGATCTTGGCAGAGGCTGGCTTCCGTGCCCTGATCATGGTCCCAATGACGTCTGTCGAGAGCCCTGCCTGGGTTAGAACCCAGGTTTCAAGGGCCACGCTGTCAAATTGAGAGCCCCTGAGTTCTGGTGGTAGAACGGGCCTTGTGATAGAAGATCCGGGCAGTCGGGGAGGCGCCAGGGGGCGTCTGCTGAAAGTTGTACGACATCGGCGTACCATGTACGTCTGGGCCAGACCGGTGCGATTAAGATGGTTGGAACTCCATCTTGCTTGATTTTCCTCACCACTCTGGATAACAGGGGGAGAGGTGGAAAAATGTACAGAAGCTGGAACTGGGTCCAGTCCTGAACCAGAGCGTCGGCTCCGAGCAACCGCGGATCGTGTGTTCTAGCCATGAAGTTGGAGACCTTGGCATTGAAGTGGGATGCCATTAGGTCCACATCTGGGGTCCCCCAGCGATGTCAGATCTGGCGAAAAATTTCGGGATGGAGAGACCACTCTCCCGAATCTATTCCTTGTCGCCTGAGGAAGACTGCTTCCCAGTTGTCCACATCCAGAATGTGGACCGCCGAGAGAACAGAGCCTGTGTCCTCCACCTAGTGTAGGATGTGCGACACTTCTCGCATCGCCCGGGTACTGCGGGTCCCCCAAGGGTGATTCACATATGCCACAGTAGTGGCATTGTCCGATTGTATTCTAATGTGAGAGGTTGCCAGTAAGTGATGGAAGGCCCTCAATGCCAGGAGGATGGAACGAATTTCCAGGATGTTGATGGGCATGGTCGCTTCCAATAGGGACCACTTGCCCTGTGCCCTGTGGTGTAGGTGCACTGCACCCCAACCCGTCAGGCTCGCATCGGTGGTCAGAACCTTCCATTGAGGTGTGAGAAAGGATTTCCCCTATGCTAGCGAGGTTGGCTTGAGCAACCAGTGCAGGGACCTCCTGGTTGACGACATTAGCTGGAATTCCCTGTCGAGAGGAAACAGGATTCCTGTCCCAGGACTTGAGAATGACTAGTTGGAGAGGCCTGAGGTGAAACTGGGCCAAATGGGACCGCTTCTATTGCTGCCCCCATCCTGCCGAGGACTCTCATGGCAAACCGGAGAGATCGAGGGGGTTTGCGGAGGAGGATGCAAACCCCTAGGCGGAGAGCCAGTGCCTTGTCCTTGGGAAAGGGTACTAGACCCCTGGAGGTGTTGTCTAGCATTCCCAGGAAGGTCAGAGACTGACAGGGTTGGTGATGACCTTTGTAGGTTGACTAACCAGCCCATGCGACTCAGAGTGTCGTTTGTGATTGAGACGCTGAGCTCGCAGTCATTGAAGGTAGGAGCCTTGATGAGTAGATCGTCCAGGTATGGAACGACTACTATGCCTCTGGAGTCCATAGTGGCTGCCATGAACTTGGTAAAGACTCTGGGAGCCGTGGCGAGTCCGAACAGGAGAACCACGAACTGGTAGTGGTCCTGGTCGATTGCAAACCTGAGAAAAAAAACTCTGATGAGCAGGTGCAACCGGTATATGCAAGTATGCGTCTTGTATATATATGAAGGCGAGATTCTCCCTTCTCCATGGACACAATGATGGACCGAAGGGACTCCAGCGGAAGTGACGAACCCGTACGTATTTGTTGAGTTGTTTTAGCTCCAGTATGGGCCGTACTCTGCCTCCTTTCTTGGGGACTACGAATAGATTGGAGTAGAACCCTCGGAAGCGCTCTGCCGTGGGGACTGGTACTTTGACTCCTGCTTGAAGAAGCGAGGAAACCGCTTGGTGGAAGGCACGAGCCTTGGCTGATGGTTTTGGGGGAGCCGAGAGGAAGAATCGATTCGGTGGGTTGGAAGTTGAACTCTATCTTGTATCCGAAAGACACTAGTTCCCCGACCCCCTGTCTTCTGTAGTAGGCATCCAGACTTGCTGTAAAGAGCAAAGTCGCCTACGGGTGGGATGTCTTCCGGGGTCCGTGAGTCATGAGGAAGAAAAAGTCTGAGGTTTTCCTCCTTTGGGCTTTGACTGGCCTGCTTTTAACTGCCAGGTCTTGTCCGACCTTTGCGTTGACCGTGAGTCGTCCCTGTGTGGGGAATGGTTACGTGCTGGACGTGAGACGGTCCAGCCCGAGGAATTCCGAAGGGATCGGAATCGGGTTTGTTACACTTCTTGCAAGTGCGTATAGGTTTCAGTTGAGGGAGAGAAGTACTCTTACCCCCGATGGCGTTTGATATCACGGTATCCAACTTTTCACCGAAAAGGTCACCCACTGAGATACGGGAGGTGCGTGAGGGACTTCTTTGAGGCTGCGTCCGCTTTCCATTCCACAGCCAGAGGATACGCCGAGTCGTGATGGCGTTTGATGCTATCCCCGCTACGCCCCTTGCTGAATCCAGAGCTGCATGAAGCATGTAATCTGCTACAACTGCTATTTGAACCGCTTGGTCCGACAGCTCAGGAGCAGATGCTTGGAGGCCAGCTTGTAAATTTTTGGCCCAAGCCAGGATGGCTTTGGCAGCCCAAACTGAAGCGAACGGGGGAGCCAGGGAGGTCCCTGCCGCCTCGAAAAATTGAACGAGCCATGCGTTCTACCTGTCAATCTGCTGCGTCCCTGAGGGTTGAGCTATCTGGCAGTACAAAGAGGGTCTGTGCAGCTAGTCTAGACACTGGGGGGTCCACTTCGGGTGGATCTGTCCGTTCCTTGGTGTGGGAAAAGGTACTTTGCCTCCAGATATTTGCGATTAGCGATTTTTTCTCAGGCTGTGAGCTGCTTTTTAAGGATCGCTTTAAACTCTGGGTGGTTAGAGAAAACCTTAAGCGGCTTCAGAGGTCCTACAAAGGAGATCTTGGGGCTTCTGGTGGCAGATTAGAAATGTCCAGCACCCGATGGATGGGGAGATTATGTCCTCAACTAGCGCTGTATTGCTAGGGGAGGATTGGGATCAGGGACCCCTCCGCTTCCCTGTCTGAGTCGGAGTCACAGATGTCTTCCGAATCCTGTGTATCACTGAGGCGTCCCCTGCTGGGTGAGCTAGGGAGGAGGCCTTCTCTGGTCGGGGATTGTGGAGATCTGCATTGTCTGCCCCTGGAAGGGGACGGTCTAGATCAGAGGTCCCCAACTCCAGTCCTCAAGGCCCACCAACAGGTCATGTTTTCAGGATTTCCTTTGCATTGCACAGGTGATGCAATTATTACCTGGGCAAGACTAAGGAAATCCTGAAAACATGACCTGTTGGTGGGCCTTGAGGACTGGAGTTGGGGACCTCTGGTCTAGATGACCTGGAACTACGGTGTCTCTCCCTAGAAGTGGATGACCGTGCTATAGGATGAGGCAGATGGACTTGACCTATGGGTCCGCTTGCGTCCTGACCTAGACGTGGATGTGCCAGGTCGTTCTGTTCCTGAGTCAAGCTCTCCCTTTGCTTGTTAACAGTCTTAGCCGAGGCATGACTCTGCAGAGCCTGAAGCAAAGTGGAGGTGTGTTATCTATAGACTGCGTCATAGATTGCGACCTCTCAGTGACCCATTCCGCCTTGGCATTAGACACCGAGGCATTGGCAGGGGCTTCTTGGGGCTCTGACGCAGTAGTACGGATGCAGTCCTGGCAGTGCGTACATGCTGCCACTGGGGAGAGGAGCCCTATAGGGAATATGGATTCACAGCCGAGTAAAACAACCCAGCTGTGATCTTACCCCACCAGTTTGCCCCTAGGTCCAGCGCTGAAGATCCACAGTCCTGTGCCCCTCCCGGAGACTGGCCGGCCTGGTCCTGCTGACCGGGAGATGCAGGGTTAATCCTTGCTGCAGTAGAAATGGCCGCCGACGAGGAGAGGCAGGGGGAGAAGGGGGGCGGAGAGCAGAATATCGTAGTTACTTACCGATAACGGTATTTCTCTGAACCCATGACGGCACTAACGAGAGAGGGATCCGCCCTCAGGGACAGGAAACCCACAGGTTAAAAAGGCGGGACCTCTCCTCCACCTCAGTTGGTTTACAGAGCCTTGCAGGGAATTTCTGCTGTAACTTAATTGGTTATTTTTACACAACAAAATATAACTGTATAACTTATATAAGCTCCTCTATATATATATATATATATACACACACACACTTTTTTTTTTTTTTTTTTTATGCACACCTCGTGACTTAATTTATAAGTAGTGTGGACACCCATACGTGAAGGGAGGGAATATACAGGTGCCGTCATGGGTTCAGAGAAATACCGTTATCGGTAAGTAACTACGATATTCTCTTACCCCATGACGGCACTAACGAGAGAATTTCAAAGAATGAAAAATTTTAGGGTGGGACTACTGCCTCCAGAACTCTCCTACCAAAAGTTAAGTCTGAGGGAGAAGATAGATTAAGCTGATAGTGCTTGAAGAATGTAGAGGGGGAAGACCAAGTGGCTGCTCTACATATTTGATCTATTGATGCTCCACCACGTTCAGCCCAAGAGGTTGCCACCGACCTGGTTGAATGGGCCTTAATTGTGTCCGGAGCTTGTTCTCCGGAAGAGGTATATGACATCTTGATGGCATCTCTTACCCACCTCGCCAACGTGGCTTTCGATGCCTTGTGACCCTTATTTGGTCCCTGAAAGCAGACAAACAGAGCCCTCCCTTTTCTACACTCCCTTGTGGCTGATAGATAGTGTGTTAGACATCTCTTTACATCTAGAGTGTGTAGAGCCTCCTCTTTTTTGTTTTTTGGATTGGGGCAAAAAGATGGTAACGCTATCTCTTGAGATCTGTGGAATTTTGACGCCACTTTGGGAAGGTAAGAAGGGTCAGTTTTGAGGATTACTCTGTCATCTAATATTTGTGTTAGAGGTGGGTAGGCTGATAAGGCCTGCAGATCACTAATCCTGCGAGCTGAGGTTAGGGCCACCAATAAACAGGTTTTCCAAGATATTATTTTTAGTGAAGCCTGAGATAAAGGTTCGAACGGCGCTTTAGTTAGTGCTGAAAGGACTAGGTTCAGGTCCCAGGGAGAAGCGGTGAGATGTATAACTGGTCTGGACCTAGTAGATGCTCTAACAAATCTTTTTACCCAGTGATTCCCCGCCAAATCCTGGTTGTAAAGGGCACCCAATGCTGCAATCTGAACCTTCAGAGTATTTGTTGCTAGGCCTTTCTCTAAACCTTTTTGAAGAAATTCTAAGATTTCCTGAATTGGCATCTGATTTGATAGGATAACTCCTGACGTGGAGAGGAACTTTTTCCAGACTTTGCCGTAGGCTCTGGTAGTTATAGGTTTTCTACTGGCCAGCAGGGTAGAAATTAGATTTGAAGAAAACCCCCTTTTTGTTAACAGTTCCCTTTCAAAAGCCAGGCCGTCATGTGCAAACTTTTTATTTGAGGGTGATTTACTGGCCCTTGATGCAGAAGGTCTGGGATATCTGGGAGTACCCATGGATCCGCTATGGACATTAGGCGTAGCCATGGGAACCATACTCTTTTCGGCCAGAACGGAGCTATCAGTATCACTTTGGCTCTGTCTTCCCTGATTTTCTTCAAGACTAAGGGAATTAGAGCTATCGGAGGAAACACATAAGCTAGATGGAATTTCCATGGAATTAACAACGCGTCTATGGCCACTGGACTCCCCCGAGGATCTATCGAGCAGAAGGCCTCCGTTTTCCGATTTTGATTGTTTGCAAATAGATCTATATCCGGGGCCCCCCAAAGATCCACTATGCGTTTGAATATACTTGTATTTAACTCCCATTCCCCCTGTTTTAATTGGGTTCTGCTTAGAAAATCTGCAGTTTGATTTTCTGACCCTTTTATGTGAAGGGCTGTCAGGGAGGACAAGTTGGCTTCTGCTTGTGACATGATGAAATTTGTCACTTTCATTAGGGATTGAGACCTCGTCCCTCCCTGATGGTTTAAATATGCTACTACCACCCTGTTGTCCGTCAGTACTCTCACGTGGTGGGAACGGAGGGAAGTTAAAAAATGATTGATGGCGTACTGAACTGCTAAAAGCTCCTTCATGTTTGAAGTAAGGTCTTTTTCTTCTACTGACCAAGGACCTTGGGCAATTTGCCTGTTTAGGTGGGCCCCCCACCCCCAAGGGCTTGCGTCTGTGGTCAGGATTATCGAGACCGGCCATACCCATGGAACCCCCCTCCTGAGATTGGACGGGTCTGTCCACCAAGCTAAGGAAGTTTTTGTCCGAGAGGATATTTTTAATTGCTTTTCTAAATTTCCTCCTGCGTGGGATACCGCCTCTAGTATTTCCCACTGGAGATCTCTCGAGTGGCTCTGAGCCCACTGTACCGCTGGGATACAGGATGTCATTGACCCCAGTATGGACATGGCTCTCCTTAGAGAGATCAGAGGAGAGATACTCAACTGATTCACTAGATGTATCATGTTGGATACTTTTTCTTCCGGCAGACGACACTCTTGCTTTGTTGAGTCTATTAATATCCCCAAGTACAACTGTACTTGAGATGGGATAAGCCTGGATTTTTCCAGGTTCAGAAACCATCCTAGATTCGATAGGGCTACCATCACTCTGTTTAGTTGCTGGCTGCAATGTAGAGAGGAACTGCCCATCACTAGGAGGTCGTCCAGATAAGGCACAATCAATATGTTTTGTTCCCTTATATGGGCCATTACTTCCGCCATTAATTTTGTGAATACTCTCGGGGCAATGGCTAGACCAAACGGAAGAGCCTTGTATTGGTAATGTTTCAGTTCCCCTTGTATCATTACTGCAACCCTGAGATATTTCCGGAAATCCGGATGGATTGGCACATGATAGTATGCGTCCTTTAAGTCTATAACAGTCATGAAACAAGACGGGATAAGGGATCTGACACATGATTTTATTGTCTCCATTTTGAATTTTTCTATTACCAGGTATCTGTTTAGTTGTTTTAAATTTATAATTACTCTGAAAGTTCCGTCCGGTTTTGTTCGAAGAAAGAGTGGAGAATAAAACCCCCTCGTCTCTTCCTGTTGTGGAACTTCCTGTAAGACTTTCTTCTCCAGAAGACTGAGAACTTCTCTCTGGATGCTCAGCTGCTCGATCTCTGACTTTCTTCGTGGTGTGACCACAAACTGATTGTGTGGCATTGTGTGAAAGCTTAGTTTTAGGCCCGTCTTTATGATGTTTAGAGTCCAGGCACTTCCAGAAATTTTTTCCCAGGTTGGAAGAAAGTGGGTCAGTCTCCCTCCTACCTGGGGCACACCCTCATTGTGGCTGTTTTTTATTATCCGGCTTGTTGAACATGAAACCTCCTCTTTTGAATTTTCTGTCTTCCCACCCCTCCTTTTGATTTTTTGGGGGGCGTCTTTGTGTGAACCTCCTTCCTCGAAAGGGCCGCCTATAAGATTGATTTAGGAATCCCGGAAAGGCTTTCTTTTTATCAACCGCTTTTTCGAGGACATCGTCTAGGGTGGGACCGAACAAATATTCACCTTCACACGGAATGGAACACAACTTAGCTTTAGTTTGCAGGTCCCCCGGCCAGCACTTTAGCCATAATGCTCTCCTAGCCGCATTTGAGAAGGAAGCCGATCTTGCCGTCAGTCTAACTGAGTCTATTGAGGCATCTGCTAAATATGCAGCGGCCCCTTTCATCGCTGACACGGAGTCTAGTATAGACTCTCTCGGGGTTTTATTTTTTAATTGAGTCTCTAAATGATCCAGCCAGACCATTAGTGCTCTAGCTGTACACGTAGCAGCTATACCGGGTTTTAGCCCCCCGCTGGCGGCCTCCCAGGACCCTTTTAGGAAGACATCGGCCTTTTTATCCATAGGATCCTTGAGGGTCCCCATATCTTCAAAAGGCAGAGCGAACTTTTTAGAGGCTTTCGCGATGGCGACGTCTAATTTTGGCGCTTTTCCCCATGAGGCGCAGGCTGGGTCATCAAATGGGTATTTCCTTTTGGGTGTTAACAGTACTTTTTTGTCTGGTCTTTTCCACTCCTTTTTTATAAGGGCTTGAATTTTTTCATTTAATGGGAACACTCTGTACTTCTTTTGTTCCAGGCCACTAAACATAAGATCTTGTACAGATTTTTTGGAACGAGTATCTGCCAGACCCATTGTCGCCCTAACCATTTTCACCAACGCATCCGTTTCATCTATTGGGAAACAGTTGCGACCGCTTTCTGAAGATGCGGAGGAGGATGATGAAGCTGTAGAGCTATCAGAATCCCCACTCGTACTATCTCCCTCGCTGGAGCTGTAATCTGGAGATTTTTCTTTATGTTTTCTTTTACGGTTTTTTACGCTTTTTAATGCGTCTGCTACTTGGGTTTTAATTAAATCTTTTAATTCAGATGTGAAACTTGGTGCCTCCTCATCAATGGTGTTCTTAATACATGACGCACAGAGTTTTTTAACCCACGAATCTGGCAAATCTGCTGAACAAAGTGGGCACACTTTATGTTTACTTTTCCCTTGGCATTTCTTTCCCTAGGAAACAATAAACCCCTATTAGAATATACACTTTCACGGAGGTCACTTACCCTCCTAATGTGAGGAAGATACCGGCTGTGGCTTTGAGGATGCCTCCTCCACTTGAACCACCGTCTCCCTCCTGGATCCACCAGAGCCTCTGCTGCGCTGGGATCCTGAGCTGCTGCGCTGCGTAGGTTTCCGTGACGAATGGCGCTCCTTCGGATTCTTTGTCACAGGGGCCTGTGAAATTTCTTCCACCGACTGCTCTATTCCACTCATGGTGGTAATTACTGAGCAGCGGTATGCCCCTTTTTTTTCCGTTTTTTATGCTGACAGAGCGGCGCCAGGTAACTTCCGGTTTACCCAGAGGTACCTTGCGCCGACCCCGGAAGTGACCCCAGCGCCTGCGCAGTAAGTTGCCGGACCTCGCGCGCGCGCTCACTACTTGCCGGCTCACAGGAGGGACGGAGCTTCTGCAGCCGCCGCTGCAATCTGCGTCTTGCCGCTTGTCGGTGACCGGCGTCACCACCCCCTGTGCGCCTCATGGACCGGCGGAGGAAACCTCCAGGTAGCCGCCGCTACCTATTACCGACCACTCCATTGAAAAGAGAAGAGGCAGGCTCGGTAACCTCTTCACTGCCTCCCCTCCGCGCATATCCACGAGGCCCGCCGACCCCGGAACGCGCCTTCAGGGAGGAATCCACCTGAACCGTGGCAGGGCCCCCCGCTG
The DNA here is from genome assembly GCF_032444005.1 of Ranitomeya imitator. Lineage (NCBI taxonomy): Eukaryota > Metazoa > Chordata > Amphibia > Anura > Dendrobatidae > Ranitomeya > Ranitomeya imitator. The sequence continues at coordinate 693,977,994 of NC_091282.1, read as the reverse complement.
CCTGAACTCGGCCCGATGGTCCCTGGACTCCTGGATGGTGAGTTGTGGGATCCCCGTCGGGGACAGGAAACCGAACTGAGGTGGAGGAGAGGTCCCGCCTTTTTAACCTGTGGGTTTCCTGTCCCTGAGGGCGGATCCCTCTCTCGTTAGTGCCGTCATGGGGTAAGAGAAAAAAAGGCGGCAAAGCTGTGTAAAAACGCGCCCTTTCTGTCTCGTGTGTCCTTTCTGTAGTGTGTCATATTTGTCATCCGGGGGGTGGGCCAGGGGCTGAGAGGAGGCAGCGGCTTCAGCTAGGCCGAAGTCGGGGCCTAAATTAGATGCCTGATGCCCAGAAAGGCTCCAGGCCGGCGCGGAAGTCCTGAGCCAGACCCCTCCCCCCCCCTCCGGATTTAAAGGCAGGATAGTGGTGGGGCTATAAGCGGAAAGGGGGGCCTGTGAGGGGTCCCCCTGAGGCAGTATAGAGCTGGTGCTGCCACAGAGACAGTGGCGCAGGGAGCCCTGTGTCTATGTGCCATGCCTGCCTGCACTCCCCCCGGCCCCGATAGGAGCCCGCAGCTGGGCTGGGGTCCCTGGATGGAGGCGCAGTGTGCTGGCCCATTGCTGGGAGCTGCAGAATGCTGCCTTTACAGGCCCTACCTGAGGCGTCTCAACCCAATGCCCCCAGAGGGGGAATAGGGAGGGTTCTGTTGTCACCTTCAGGGGGCTTTATCCTCGCCTCGACCTCAACCCAGAAACCAAAAGGAATTGGGGAGGGAGGGGGGGGGGGGGGGGGGTCTCGACTTCGAACCAGCACCCGAGGGACTGGGGAAGGAGCGACATGGGGAAAAAGCCATCTCGACTTCAACCGGGCACCCTGTAATAGGGGGCCGAGGAAGGAGCCATGCCGGGAGTCTCACAGGAGACCCACTTTTCTTCATCTGTAACCCGTCTGAAAAAAACGAAGTAAAAAATCTTAGGTGTGCCTCCTATGCGACACTAAACAAAAACTGGAGAAGGCTGACGCCGTCCAGGGGTGTATGTGTTCTGCAGGCGGCGGTGCCCCAAGTATAGGGGTCTGTCTGCACAATATTCGTCCATTGCTTCCCACCCAGGGATTGCTTTGGGACGTCCCATGGTCCTGTGTCCCCCAATGAGGTGACAGAGTAAAGGAGATTTTTGTGTACTCACCGTAAAATCTCTCTCTTAGCCTCTAATTGGGGGACACAGCTCCCACCCTCTTGCCCTTTTCGGGCCGTTGTTACTGTTGAGTTCTCATATTGTTCTTTGAGCTCGTACATAGTGGCCTTCTTATAGGCATGGTTATGTTATTCATGTTACATTCCTCCTACTGCTTTTGCACAAAACTGGAGAAGGCTGACGCCATCCAGGGGTGTATACTGCAGAGGAGGAGCCACGGTTAATCTTTTTCAGATTATGCATAGTGTCGCCTCCTAGTGGACAGCAGCATAACACCCATGGTCCTGTGTCCCCCAATGAGGCGACAGAGTAAATGCCCAGGCTGATAAGCCTCCATCCTTTCTAGTCTGCTTGCAGCTACATTCTGACAGATTTTCATTTTTAAATGTACTAGTTATTTGACGACAACAATATGACTGCTGCCAGCATTTGTTACTTCCGCAATTTCCCACCCGATTATTCTGATAACTTACCTTAAATGCAGAAATTTCATTGTAACAGGTGCAATAACGTAGATACCAAGTGATGTTAAAATTACTGCAGGGTTTCTGACCACCTTCAACTGAAAATAGAAAAAAAAAGTAAGAAAAAATACATTCATAACAAATAAAACATTATGAAAAAGAACAACAAAATAAGAATTCTGTAACCAAAAATACTGCAAAAACGATCATAAAGATGCCAAGAAGACGTTAAAGGAAAAACACTGCTGGAGTTTTCCTGACAAAACTGAGTATGACGGTGTCTAAAGGACGTTGTGTGCACATACCCCTTAGGGTGCAGTCAGGTGTATAAATCATTCAAAGATCCTACCGTAATGCTCGGACTGGCAGGCAAGTCTCCTGACCAGAGCATGACAGCTGCATAGAAATATATGAAGCTATTACGCTCAGATAGGGAGAGCAGCCAGCCAGTCTGAGCACTGTGGTCCAATTTATTCAGTTGTCCGACTGCGCCCTTAAAGGGAACCATAAAAGCATGTAATGAGGCTAATCTCGGAATCAATGTAGTGCATGGAACTCAGCCCCTCTCCTATTAATGTTTTATATTTTCACCTTATGTAAAAGAAATGCAGTTTTTGTAAAGTTTGCCACCATACAGAGCCTTATTCATGCTTTTTAACCAAGTGTGACAAAACTCTGCTGCTTTGAGCGGTATGGGCACTTCTACTGCTCACAATATACTAGTTAGTGAGGACTAGTCTAGAGGGAGGTCTATCCCGGGCGATGGGTGCTGTAATCACTCTCACAGGATGTAACCTACATCTTCTTCACCGACCCCATACATATCTTCAGTGCAGAACGTTGTGCACCCGTGTGAAAAATGGCAATCCCAACATTTGAGCACTACAGCACCTATTCCTTCTGGCGATTGTCCTTTTTTTGAGTGATTTTTTTTTGTACCGCATTTCTACAAAACAATAGTTTCTGTATTTTTTGGCCCAATTTAAGACGATCACTTTTGTGATACTCTTTGGACTTTGTATACTTTATATGGGGATAACAAAAGTATACTCAAGCTGATATGATTTTGAAGGGCTGCATAAAATAGTACATGTACAGAAGATTACATTACACAGGAAACTACTCCTGACCTCCAGGTAATATATTATGTGAATAATCAGCACTTGGGTAGGTGACTAGAAAAACTTGTGAAATTTCCACGTGATCAAGAAAGGCAAAACGTGCGTTGAGGAGTTCCACCACCACAAGGTCTGTATTCTGACTACTACCATTATCCTGGCTAACCTCAGTGCTAGGTTAAAGGGAACCTGTCACCCCCAAAATCGAAGAGGAGCTAAGCCCATCAGCATCAGAGGCTTATCTATAGCATTCTGGGTGTTGCGGTCCGGTCCGGGGCCTCCCATCTTCTTACGATGACGTCCTCTTCTTGTCTTCACGATGCGGCTCCGGCGCAGGCGTACTTTGTCTGCCCTGTTGAGGACAGAGCAAAGTACTGCACTGCGCAGGCACCGGGCCTCTCTGACTTTTCCCGGCGCCTGCACACTGCAGTACTTTGCTCTGCCCTCAACAAGAAGATGACGTCATCCTATGAAGATAGGAGGCCCTGGACCAGACTGCGGCGCCCATTGGACCGGAGCACATCCTCCAGGTGAGTATAATATAACCTCTTTTTCTCATCTTTCAGGATACATCAGGGGGCTTATCTACAGCATTACAGAATGCTGTAGATAAGCCCCTGATGCTGGTGGGCTTAGCTCATCTTCGATTTTGGGGGTGACAGGTTCCCTTTAAGGCCCTCATACACAAGACTAATGTTGGTTGAACTGGCCGATATCGACTGCTTTGGCCAATAATCTAATGTGTATGGGGGTGCCAGTAATTGTTGGGAAAGATGTAGATAGCACATGTCCGATTTTGGGCTGCCAATCGCATTGCTCTCCCATGTAGGCTAGGGCTGTCTCAGAGAAGACAGGAGCATTCGGCCAAAGAAATCCTCCTGTGTATGTAAGGGTACCGTCACACTGAAACGACGTCGATCGCTGCAGCGTCGCTGTTTGGTCGCTGGAGAGCTGTCACACAGACAGCTCTCCAGTGACCAACGATCCCGAAGTCCCCTGGTAACCAGGGTAAACATCGGGTTACTAAGCGCAGGGCCGCGCTTAGTAACCCGATGGTTACCAGCGTAAACGTAAAAAAAAAAAAAACATTACATACTTACATTCCGTGTCTGTCCTCCGGCGCTGTGCTTTCCTCTGCACTGTCAGCGCCGGTGAGCCGTAAAGCAGAGCGGTGACGTCACCGCTGTGCTTCCTGGCTGGCCGGCGCTGACACAGGATGCAGGAGGAGTGCAGAGAAGCACAGCGCTGGGGACAGACAGCTGAAGGTAAGTATGTAATGTTTGTTTTTTTTAAGTTTACGCTGGTAACCAGGGTAAACATCGGGTTACTAAGCGCGGCCCTGCGCTTAGTAACCCGATATTTACCCTGGTTACCAGTGAAGACATCGCTGAATTGGCGTCACACACGCCGATTCAGTGATGTCTGCGGGAGATCCAGCGACGAAATAAAGTTTCAGACGATCTGCTACGACGTACGATTCTCAGCGGGGTCCCTGATCACAGTAGCGTGTCAGACACAGCGAGAGCGTAACGATATCGCTGGAACGTCACGGATCGTGCCGTCCTAGCGATCAAAGTGCCACTGTGTGACGGTACCCTAAGATAGCTGTCAGCAAAACAATTGGCCAAAGTATAGTTAAGATAACAGCCATTTATGTCTATGGGAACTTTACTTGTGTATTCTGTTTAGTATTTGATAAGACAGGGTCACTAATTAAATGATGGAGCATTAAGTGGGTTATATTTGTATGTTTTATCCCAATAGTCTTCATAGTAACCCACCATAATGCTGATGTATGCACAAGTTTTCAACTTGTCTGATAATTTTCCCCTCCTTTTTAGGCATTAAAGGTAGGCTTGACATGTATTTCAACTTGTACTGTCCCATGGAGATAAAACACTAAAATCACAAAATATGTATGTCCATTGATTTGTGGCCATTGATCAATACAGCTGCCAAGTCTGAATCTACATATAGCTCGGCATGACCAGTTAAAACTTAGAGGAGGTGAAGGAACACAGCAAGTAACCGAAACACAGAGAAACAAATTTAAAGTGGAATCAAAGACGAAAGCCAGAAATAAACCATCCCATCAGCACTGCATCCACTGCGCATTTTGCTCTTGCTTCATCAGGGAGTGGTGAGGTGAGAGGAGATAAATTATGTGAAGGAAAAACTGTAGCCGATCACACTTTCAAAGTAAAGCAAGAGATCGGTGAAAGCGTTGCACCTTATTTACATGGCGCTGAGTGAGTACACATATCCAGTGCTGGGTTGGGTGGATAAAGACCAATGAAGCACCAAGTAAGGAGCGAAACTCAATGAGTCGTCCAGAGTGGCATCATCTCTGCAATGAATAGTACGGTATTATTCATGAGCCACGGACCTGTGACGGAACTTTTTTGTTTGTTTTTGCAACAGTAAAATATCCTCTATGTATCTGAATGGTGGCAATTCTGCAGCAGGTGCAGGGATTTTTTGTTTCCTATAAGCCCCTGTTAAGATGAGTGGGAAAGCTGGAAAAATTTCAGCAAAGGTTAATATACCCTTAAGGTACCGTCACACTCAGCAACTTTACAACGAGAATGACAACGATCCGTGACGTTGCAGCGTCCTGGATAGCGATCTCGTTGTGTTTGACACGCGGCAGCGATTTGGATCCCGCTGTGCCATCGCTGGTCGGAGCTAGAAGTCCAGAACTTTATTTTGTCGGCGTGTATCGTCATGTTTGACATCAAAAGCAACGACTCCAGCAGCATTTTACATGGAGCTAACAACCAGCGAGAACGAGAAGTGAGTCGCCGTTACGTCACTGGATCGCTCCTGCATCGTTCTGGAGCTGCTCTGTTTGACGTCTCTACAGTGACCTAAACAGCGACGCTCCAGCGATCTAGTTTAGGTCGGCTCGTTGTCTATATCGCTGCAGCGTCTCTAAGTGTGACGGTACCTTTACTTAACTGGCACAATCAATTAGGCACTTCAGCAATAAAACATGCCACTCGCTGAAAATACTACTGTGGCATTAGTCCAGGAAAATGCAACCGAGGTGGAAGGAGGGGGAAGAAGTCAAACAACCTGACTTGTGTCAACCGCAAACCTGCTGGGTGAGAACATCCGCATCGGACTAATAAGTAAACACAAAATTACCTGGAAGGTGACAGACACACAACCTGAGGGACACACAAACGACTAAGTCCATTATATACAGCTCTGGCAAAAATTAAGAGACCGCTGCAAAATGTTCAGTTTGTCTGATTTTTCTCTTTATAGGTATATTTTTGAGTAAAATGTAAATTGTTCACTTATTCTATAAATTTCTGACAACATGTCTCTGAATTTCCAAGCAATAAATTTTGTGGGTTTTTTTGACAAAGAAAAATTGTCAAAATTAAAAAAAAAACAAAAAAACAGTGCTTTCAGACCTCAAATTATGCAAAGAAAACAAGTTCATAATCATTTAGAAACAACAATACTAATGTTTTATCTGAGGAAGAGTTCAGAAATCAATATTTTGTGGAATAACCATGAATTTTAATCACAGCTTTCATGCGTCTTGGCATGCTTTCCACCAGTCTTTCACACTGCTTCTGGCTCAAAAATGTAGGCAGTTCTTCTTTGTTTGATGGCTTGTGACTATCCATCATCCTCCTGATTACATTCTAGAGGTTTTCAATGGGGTTCAGGTCTGGAGATTGGGCTGCCCATGACAGGGTTTTGATGTGGTGGTCTCTTAATTTTTGCCAGACCTGTATATATGTTATATTACATAAATAATTGAAGAAAGTTCTTACAGCTGATAAAGATGATAGAGTCACGGAAAAGGATCTTCCCAAAAGTGAACGTTGTGCCATTCTAAGGAAAAGAAAAAGAGGATGATAAGTAACATATCTGTGCAAAGATACCAGAACAAGAGCAGAAAGGTTCTATTACTTCCCGTACATAAAGTTAGGGCCTCAGCGGTCCCCAATATTCAACAGACTAAAGTCTGAAATCTGTCCGGCAGTCTATCGTGCAAAAGAGCCTGCTGACTCTTCCCCGCATGGTGATGTCGAGGACAGAAGGATCCAGCCTGTTGAGATTCCAAAAGCTGATTCTTCAAGGATAAGCTCCTGCCAGGGGGAGCCTGTCAGCACCTCTACCATAGAAGGCAGAAGCGTGCGGCTGAGCCCAGCATATCGGGGGTAACAGCTGACAGCTATGTAGTGTGTACAGGGGTTTCACTCTACTCCTACTCCTCACTGGCGACAAAAAGCGAACAGTAACAGGACTGCAGCATCTGGCTGTTCATGGAGTTTGCTTGCAGTCTAACAATAAAGACAGCTCTGCATAGGAGCTGTACACAAAACGGAAATAACACGTTGCTTTTCTTTTTTTTTTATTGCTGTACAGGAACTACATAAACAAATGTTTATATTACAATAATTAGGGAAAAATAGACAACCGTGGGAATCTGTAACCAGATGAATGAGGCTCAAACTACTGACAGTAAAAAATTAGAGCAGTCAGGGATATTTTATTATGAAATGCTTTAGGGTTTCCAAAGAAACATACTTTATAAAGCCGGCCACGGACTAAGGGGCTTGGCTGATATGATACACAGACGGATCCTCCATTATAACAGAACACATCATTGTACGTAGCCATGATGTTTCCTATAGCCTGCCGCCGTCACCGGGGCGGCCCCAGCACCACTCGCCGCCGTCACCGGGGCGGCCCCAGCACCACTCGCCGCCGTCACCGGGGCGGCCCCAGCACCACTCGCCGCCGTCACCGGGGCGGCCCCAGCACCACTCGCCGCCGTCACCGGGGCGGCCCCAGCACCACTCGCCGCCGTCACCGGGGCGGCCCCAGCACCACTCGCCGCCGTTACCGGGGCGGCACCAGCACCACTCGCCGCCGTCACCGGGGCGGCACCAGCACCACTCGCCGCCGTCACCGGGGCGGCACCAGCACCACTCGCCGCCGTCACCGGGCGGCACCAGCACCACTCGCCGCCGTCACCGGGGCGGCCCCAGCACCACTCAGATGGCAAATTCAAGGTGACCTAGCAAAAATAGGATTCATTAAAATAGTAAGTTAGATAAGGTACTAAGCGTGTCATTAAAGCAGACGCCCAGTGGTGGCCAGCGCCTCCTGTGTTGGCACGCAGCAGCAGTACAGGGTGGCGCCACTTCTCATTTCCATACCTGAGCCAGCACCCCAACTCCACACATCACAGAAGGGTCCAGAGCTCTCACCGCCCCCTGACCTCACTGCTGGGGTCTCGTGCACAGAGCACTCACCAGTGCTGGGGACTATAGCATTCATTCACCCATAGTCTGAGGCTGATGTAATGGAACCTCCTGTAAATATCAGGAGCTACAAGGAAAAGACGTGCTGTGCAGCGGAGGCCAGCAGTCAGTGTGAGGGGAGCGAGCATGGCGAGTACATGCCGAGGGCAGGGACAGCGGCTGTGATGCACCACAGAAGATCCCCTGCTCCCACACGGACAGCGGCACGTCAGCCCCCGAACTCACCGGGGAGAGGAGCACGGTCCACCGGGAAGGCTCCGCATTATCCGCACGGCTAAAAGGAAAGGACCCTGCAACGGTTAAAAACAGGACCCACAACACGACCCTGCTCCGAGCAGCAGCCATCACCACGTCTGACACCGGAACCCCAACCAGGCGTCGTCACTTCCTGTAGGACACACCACGTGACCGGATACAGAAGGCAAGAAAACGGATGAGCCTAAACCGTATGGGCAATGTGCATGGCTCCTTCCAAGTGACTGACTGCAGCCCATACACTGTAGCTGGCTCACTACTGAAGATGCTAGACTGTACGGGCTCCTGTCAGGTGTATGTTATTGTATATACAGACTGTACGAGCTCCTGTCACATATATAACACTAGATGGTGGCCCGATTCTAACGCATCAGGTATTCTAGAATATGCATGTCCACGTAGTATATTGCTTAGTCACGTAGTATATTGCCCAGCGACGTAGTATATTGCCCAGCCACGTAGTGTATTACCCAGTCACGCAGTATATTGCCCAGCGACGTAGTATATTGCCCAGCCACGTAGTGTATTACCCAGTCACGTAGTATATTGCCCAGCCACGTAGTATATTGCCCAGCCACGTAGTATATTGCCCAGCCACGTAGTATATTGCCCAGCGACGTAGTATATTGCCCAGCCACGTAGTGTATTGCCCAGCCACGTAGTATATTGCCCAGCCACGTAGTATATTGCCCAGCCACGTAGTATATTGCCCAGTCACGTAGTATATTGCCCAGCCACGTAGTATATTGCCCAGTCACGTAGTATATTGCCCAGTCACGTAGTATATTGCCCAGCCACGTAGTATATTGCCCAGTCATGTAGTATATTGCCCAGCCACTTAGTATATTGCCCAGCCACGTAGTATATTGCCCAGCCACGTAGTATATTGCCCAGTCACGTAGTATATTGCCCAGTCACGTAGTATATTGCCCAGCCACGTAGTATATTGCCCAGTCACGTAGTATATTGCCCAGTCACGTAGTATATTGCCCAGTCACGTAGTATATTGCCCAGCCACGTAGTATATTGCCCAGTAACGTAGTATATTGCCCAGTCACGTAGTATATTGCCCAGTCACGTAGTATATTGCCCAGTCACGTAGTATATTGCCCAGCCACGTAGTATATTGCCCAGTCACGTAGTATATTGCTTAGTCACGTAGTATATTGCCCAGTCACGTAGTATATTGCTTAGCCACGTAGTATATTGCTTAGCCACGTAGTATATTGCCCAGCCACGTAGTATATTGCCCAGCCACGTAGTATATTGCTTAGTCACGTAGTATATTGCACAGCCACGTACTATATTGCCCAGTCACGTGGTATATTGCCCAGCCACGTACTATATTGCCCAGTGACGTAGTATATTGCCCAGTCACGCGGTATATTGCCCAGCCACGTACTATATTGCCCAGTGACGTAGTATATTGCTTAGACACGTAGTATATTGCTTAGTCACGTAAGTATATTGCCCAGCCACGTAGTATATTGCTTAGTCACGTAGTATATTGCCCAGCCACGTAGTATATTGCCCAGTCACATAGTATATTGCCCAGCCACGTAGTATATTGCCCAGTCACGTAGTATATTGCCCAGCCACGTAGTATATTGCCCAGTCACGCGGTATATTGCCCAGCCACGTACTATATTGCCCAGTGACGTAGTATATTGCCCAGCCACGTGGTATATTGCCTAGCCACGTAGTATATTGCTTAGTCACGTAGTATATTGCACAGCCACGTACTATATTGCCCAGTGACGTAGTATATTGCCCAGTCACGTAGTATATTGCTTAGACACGTAGTATATTGCTTAGTCACGTAAGTATATTGCCCAGCCACGTAGTATATTGCTTAGTCACGTAGTATATTGCCCAGCCACGTAGTATATTGCCCAGTCACGTAGTATATTGCCCAGCCACGTAGTATATTGCCCAGTCACGTAGTATATTGCCCAGTCACGTAGTATATTGCCCAGCCACGTAGTATATTGCCCAGTCACGTAGTATATTGCCCAGCCACGTAGTATATTGCCCAGTCACGTAGTATATTGCTTAGTCACGTAGTATATTGCTTAGTCACGTAGTATATTGCCCAGTCACGTAGTATATTGCTTAGTCACGTAGTATATTGCCCAGCCACGTAGTATATTGCCCAGTCACGTAGTATATTGCTTAGTCACGTAGTATATTGCCCAGTCACGTAGTATATTGCTTAGCCACGTAGTATATTGCCCAGCCACGTAGTATATTGCCCAGCCACGTAGTATATTGCTTAGTCACGTAGTATATTGCACAGCCACGTACTATATTGCCCAGTGACGTAGTATATTGCCCAGTCACACGGTATATTGCCCAGCCACGTACTATATTGCCCAGTGACGTAGTATATTGCCCAGTCACGTAGTATATTGCCCAGTCACGTAGTATATTGCCCAGCCACGTAGTATATTGCCCAGTAACGTAGTATATTGCCCAGTCACGTAGTATATTGCCCAGTCACGTAGTATATTGCCCAGTCACGTAGTATATTGCCCAGCCACGTAGTATATTGCCCAGTCACGTAGTATATTGCTTAGTCACGTAGTATATTGCTTAGCCACGTAGTATATTGCCCAGCCACGTAGTATATTGCCCAGCCACGTAGTATATTGCTTAGTCACGTAGTATATTGCACAGCCACGTACTATATTGCCCAGTCACGTGGTATATTGCCCAGCCACGTACTATATTGCCCAGTGACGTAGTATATTGCCCAGTCACGCGGTATATTGCCCAGCCACGTACTATATTGCCCAGTGACGTAGTATATTGCTTAGACACGTAGTATATTGCTTAGTCACGTAAGTATATTGCCCAGCCACGTAGTATATTGCTTAGTCACGTAGTATATTGCCCAGCCACGTAGTATATTGCCCAGTCACATAGTATATTGCCCAGCCACGTAGTATATTGCCCAGTCACGTAGTATATTGCCCAGTCACGTAGTATATTGCCCAGCCACGTAGTATATTGCCCAGCCACGTAGTATATTGCCCAGCGACGTAGTATATTGCCCAGCCACGTAGTGTATTACCCAGTCACGTAGTATATTGCCCAGCCACGTAGTATATTGCCCAGCCACGTAGTATATTGCCCAGCCACGTAGTATATTGCCCAGTCACGTAGTATATTGCCCAGCCACGTAGTATATTGCCCAGTCACGTAGTATATTGCCCAGTCACGTAGTATATTGCCCAGCCACGTAGTATATTGCCCAGTCATGTAGTATATTGCCCAGCCACTTAGTATATTGCCCAGCCACGTAGTATATTGCCCAGCCACGTAGTATATTGCCCAGTCACGTAGTATATTGCCCAGTCACGTAGTATATTGCCCAGCCACGTAGTATATTGCCCAGTCACGTAGTATATTGCCCAGTCACGTAGTATATTGCCCAGTCACGTAGTATATTGCCCAGCCACGTAGTATATTGCCCAGTAACGTAGTATATTGCCCAGTCACGTAGTATATTGCCCAGTCACGTAGTATATTGCCCAGTCACGTAGTATATTGCCCAGCCACGTAGTATATTGCCCAGTCACGTAGTATATTGCTTAGTCACGTAGTATATTGCCCAGTCACGTAGTATATTGCTTAGCCACGTAGTATATTGCTTAGCCACGTAGTATATTGCCCAGCCACGTAGTATATTGCCCAGCCACGTAGTATATTGCTTAGTCACGTAGTATATTGCACAGCCACGTACTATATTGCCCAGTCACGTGGTATATTGCCCAGCCACGTACTATATTGCCCAGTGACGTAGTATATTGCCCAGTCACGCGGTATATTGCCCAGCCACGTACTATATTGCCCAGTGACGTAGTATATTGCTTAGACACGTAGTATATTGCTTAGTCACGTAAGTATATTGCCCAGCCACGTAGTATATTGCTTAGTCACGTAGTATATTGCCCAGCCACGTAGTATATTGCCCAGCCACATAGTATATTGCCCAGCCACGTAGTATATTGCCCAGTCACGTAGTATATTGCCCAGCCACGTAGTATATTGCCCAGTCACGCGGTATATTGCCCAGCCACGTACTATATTGCCCAGTGACGTAGTATATTGCCCAGCCACGTGGTATATTGCCTAGCCACGTAGTATATTGCTTAGTCACGTAGTATATTGCACAGCCACGTACTATATTGCCCAGTGACGTAGTATATTGCCCAGTCACGTAGTATATTGCTTAGACACGTAGTATATTGCTTAGTCACGTAAGTATATTGCCCAGCCACGTAGTATATTGCTTAGTCACGTAGTATATTGCCCAGCCACGTAGTATATTGCCCAGTCACGTAGTATATTGCCCAGCCACGTAGTATATTGCCCAGTCACGTAGTATATTGCCCAGTCACGTAGTATATTGCCCAGCCACGTAGTATATTGCCCAGTCACGTAGTATATTGCCCAGCCACGTAGTATATTGCCCAGTCACGTAGTATATTGCTTAGTCACGTAGTATATTGCTTAGTCACGTAGTATATTGCCCAGTCACGTAGTATATTGCTTAGTCACGTAGTATATTGCCCAGCCACGTAGTATATTGCCCAGTCACGTAGTATATTGCTTAGTCACGTAGTATATTGCCCAGTCACGTAGTATATTGCTTAGCCACGTAGTATATTGCCCAGCCACGTAGTATATTGCCCAGCCACGTAGTATATTGCTTAGTCACGTAGTATATTGCACAGCCACGTACTATATTGCCCAGTGACGTAGTATATTGCCCAGTCACACGGTATATTGCCCAGCCACGTACTATATTGCCCAGTGACGTAGTATATTGCCCAGTCACGCAGTATATTGCCCAGCCACGTACTATATTGCCCAGTGATGTAGTATATTGCTTAGACACGTAGTATATTGCTTAGTCACGTAAGTATATTGCCCAGCCACGTAGTATATTGCTTAGTCACGTAGTATATTGCCCAGCCACGTAGTATATTGCCCAGCCACGTAGTATATTGCCCAGTCACGTAGTATATTGCTCAGCCACGTAGTATATTGCCCAGTCACGTAGTATATTGCCCAGCCACGTAGTATATTGCCCAGTCACGTAGTATATTGCCCAGCCACGTAGTATATTGCCCAGTCACGTAGTATATTGCCCAGCCACGTAGTATATTGCCCAGTCACGTAGTATATTGCTTAGTCACGTAGTATATTGCTTAGTCACGTAGTATATTGCCCAGTCACGTAGTATATTCCCCAGCCACGTAGTATATTGCCCAGCCACGTAGTATATTGCCCAGTCATGTAGTATATTGCTTAGCCACGTAGTATATTGCCCAGCCACGTAGTATATTGCCCAGTCACGTAGTATATTGCCCAGTCACGTAGTATATTGCTTAGCCACGTAGTATATTGCCCAGTCACGCAGTATATTGCCCAGCCACGTACTATATTGCCCAGTGACGTAGTATATTGCTTAGACACGTAGTATATTGCTTAGTCACGTAAGTATATTGCCCAGCCACGTAGTATATTGCTTAGTCACGTAGTATATTGCCCAGCCACGTAGTATATTGCCCAGTCACGTAGTATATTGCCCAGCCACGTAGTATATTGCCCAGTCACGTAGTATATTGCCCAGCCACGTAGTATATTGCCCAGTCACGTAGTATATTGCCCAGCCACGTAGTATATTGCCCAGTCACGTAGTATATTGCCCAGCCACGTAGTATATTGCCCAGTCACGTAGTATATTGCTTAGTCACGTAGTATATTGCTTAGTCACATAGTATATTGCCCAGTCACGTAGTATATTCCCCAGCCACGTAGTATATTGCCCAGTCACGTAGTATATTGCCCAGTCACGTAGTATATTGCTTAGCCACGTAGTATATTGCCCAGCCACGTAGTATATTGCCCAGCCACGTAGTATATTGCTTAGTCACGTAGTATATTGCACAGCCACGTACTATATTGCCCAGTGACGTAGTATATTGCCCAGCCACGTACTATATTGCCCAGTGACGTAGTATATTGCCCAGCCACGTAGTATATTGCCCAGCCACGTAGTATATTGCTTAGTCACGTAGTATATTGCACAGCCACGTACTATGTTGCCCAGTGACGTAGTATATTGCCCAGTCACGCGGTATATTGCCCACCCACGTACTATATTGCCCAGTGACGTAGTATATTGCCCAGTCACGTAGTATATTGCCCAGCCACGTAGTATATTGCTTAGTCACGTAGTATATTGCACAGTCACGTACTATATTGCCCAGTCACGTAGTATATTGCCCAGCCACGTAGTATATTGCTTAGTCACGTAGTATATTGCCCATTCACGTAGTATATTGCTTAGTCACGTAGTATATTGCCCAGCGACGTAGTATATTGCCCAGCGACGTAGTATATTGCCCAGCCACGTAGTGTATTGCCCAGCCACGTAGTATATTGCCCAGCCACGTAGTATATTGCCCAGCCACGTAGTATATTGCCCAGTCACGTAGTATATTGCCCAGCCACGTAGTATATTGCCCAGTCACGTAGTATATTGCCCAGTCACGTAGTATATTGCCCAGCCACTTAGTATATTGCCCAGCCACGTAGTATATTGCCCAGCCACGTAGTATATTGCCCAGCGACGTAGTATATTGCCCAGCCACGTAGTGTATTGCCCAGCCACGTAGTATATTGCCCAGCCACGTAGTATATTGCCCAGCCACGTAGTATATTGCCCAGTCACGTAGTATATTGCCCAGCCACGTAGTATATTGCCCAGTCACGTAGTATATTGCCCAGTCACGTAGTATATTGCCCAGCCACGTAGTATATTGCCCAGTCATGTAGTATATTGCCCAGCCACTTAGTATATTGCCCAGCCACGTAGTATATTGCCCAGCCACGTAGTATATTGCCCAGTCACGTAGTATATTGCCCAGTCACGTAGTATATTGCCCAGCCACGTAGTATATTGCCCAGTCACGTAGTATATTGCCCAGTCACGTAGTATATTGCCCAGTCACGTAGTATATTGCCCAGCCACGTAGTATATTGCCCAGTAACGTAGTATATTGCCCAGTCACGTAGTATATTGCCCAGTCACGTAGTATATTGCCCAGTCACGTAGTATATTGCCCAGCCACGTAGTATATTGCCCAGTCACGTAGTATATTGCTTAGTCACGTAGTATATTGCCCAGTCACGTAGTATATTGCTTAGCCACGTAGTATATTGCTTAGCCACGTAGTATATTGCCCAGCCACGTAGTATATTGCCCAGCCACGTAGTATATTGCTTAGTCACGTAGTATATTGCACAGCCACGTACTATATTGCCCAGTCACGTGGTATATTGCCCAGCCACGTACTATATTGCCCAGTGACGTAGTATATTGCCCAGTCACGCGGTATATTGCCCAGCCACGTACTATATTGCCCAGTGACGTAGTATATTGCTTAGACACGTAGTATATTGCTTAGTCACGTAAGTATATTGCCCAGCCACGTAGTATATTGCTTAGTCACGTAGTATATTGCCCAGCCACGTAGTATATTGCCCAGTCACATAGTATATTGCCCAGCCACGTAGTATATTGCCCAGTCACGTAGTATATTGCCCAGCCACGTAGTATATTGCCCAGTCACGCGGTATATTGCCCAGCCACGTACTATATTGCCCAGTGACGTAGTATATTGCCCAGCCACGTGGTATATTGCCTAGCCACGTAGTATATTGCTTAGTCACGTAGTATATTGCACAGCCACGTACTATATTGCCCAGTGACGTAGTATATTGCCCAGTCACGTAGTATATTGCTTAGACACGTAGTATATTGCTTAGTCACGTAAGTATATTGCCCAGCCACGTAGTATATTGCTTAGTCACGTAGTATATTGCCCAGCCACGTAGTATATTGCCCAGTCACGTAGTATATTGCCCAGCCACGTAGTATATTGCCCAGTCACGTAGTATATTGCCCAGTCACGTAGTATATTGCCCAGCCACGTAGTATATTGCCCAGTCACGTAGTATATTGCCCAGCCACGTAGTATATTGCCCAGTCACGTAGTATATTGCTTAGTCACGTAGTATATTGCCCAGCGACGTAGTATATTGCCCAGCCACGTAGTGTATTACCCAGTCACGCAGTATATTGCCCAGCGACGTAGTATATTGCCCAGCCACGTAGTGTATTACCCAGTCACGTAGTATATTGCCCAGCCACGTAGTATATTGCCCAGCCACGTAGTATATTGCCCAGCCACGTAGTATATTGCCCAGCGACGTAGTATATTGCCCAGCCACGTAGTGTATTGCCCAGCCACGTAGTATATTGCCCAGCCACGTAGTATATTGCCCAGCCACGTAGTATATTGCCCAGTCACGTAGTATATTGCCCAGCCACGTAGTATATTGCCCAGTCACGTAGTATATTGCCCAGTCACGTAGTATATTGCCCAGCCACGTAGTATATTGCCCAGTCATGTAGTATATTGCCCAGCCACTTAGTATATTGCCCAGCCACGTAGTATATTGCCCAGCCACGTAGTATATTGCCCAGTCACGTAGTATATTGCCCAGTCACGTAGTATATTGCCCAGCCACGTAGTATATTGCCCAGTCACGTAGTATATTGCCCAGTCACGTAGTATATTGCCCAGTCACGTAGTATATTGCCCAGCCACGTAGTATATTGCCCAGTAACGTAGTATATTGCCCAGTCACGTAGTATATTGCCCAGTCACGTAGTATATTGCCCAGTCACGTAGTATATTGCCCAGCCACGTAGTATATTGCCCAGTCACGTAGTATATTGCTTAGTCACGTAGTATATTGCCCAGTCACGTAGTATATTGCTTAGCCACGTAGTATATTGCTTAGCCACGTAGTATATTGCCCAGCCACGTAGTATATTGCCCAGCCACGTAGTATATTGCTTAGTCACGTAGTATATTGCACAGCCACGTACTATATTGCCCAGTCACGTGGTATATTGCCCAGCCACGTACTATATTGCCCAGTGACGTAGTATATTGCCCAGTCACGCGGTATATTGCCCAGCCACGTACTATATTGCCCAGTGACGTAGTATATTGCTTAGACACGTAGTATATTGCTTAGTCACGTAAGTATATTGCCCAGCCACGTAGTATATTGCTTAGTCACGTAGTATATTGCCCAGCCACGTAGTATATTGCCCAGTCACATAGTATATTGCCCAGCCACGTAGTATATTGCCCAGTCACGTAGTATATTGCCCAGCCACGTAGTATATTGCCCAGTCACGCGGTATATTGCCCAGCCACGTACTATATTGCCCAGTGACGTAGTATATTGCCCAGCCACGTGGTATATTGCCTAGCCACGTAGTATATTGCTTAGTCACGTAGTATATTGCACAGCCACGTACTATATTGCCCAGTGACGTAGTATATTGCCCAGTCACGTAGTATATTGCTTAGACACGTAGTATATTGCTTAGTCACGTAAGTATATTGCCCAGCCACGTAGTATATTGCTTAGTCACGTAGTATATTGCCCAGCCACGTAGTATATTGCCCAGTCACGTAGTATATTGCCCAGCCACGTAGTATATTGCCCAGTCACGTAGTATATTGCCCAGTCACGTAGTATATTGCCCAGCCACGTAGTATATTGCCCAGTCACGTAGTATATTGCCCAGCCACGTAGTATATTGCCCAGTCACGTAGTATATTGCTTAGTCACGTAGTATATTGCTTAGTCACGTAGTATATTGCCCAGTCACGTAGTATATTGCTTAGTCACGTAGTATATTGCCCAGCCACGTAGTATATTGCCCAGTCACGTAGTATATTGCTTAGTCACGTAGTATATTGCCCAGTCACGTAGTATATTGCTTAGCCACGTAGTATATTGCCCAGCCACGTAGTATATTGCCCAGCCACGTAGTATATTGCTTAGTCACGTAGTATATTGCACAGCCACGTACTATATTGCCCAGTGACGTAGTATATTGCCCAGTCACACGGTATATTGCCCAGCCACGTACTATATTGCCCAGTGACGTAGTATATTGCCCAGTCACGTAGTATATTGCCCAGTCACGTAGTATATTGCCCAGCCACGTAGTATATTGCCCAGTAACGTAGTATATTGCCCAGTCACGTAGTATATTGCCCAGTCACGTAGTATATTGCCCAGTCACGTAGTATATTGCCCAGCCACGTAGTATATTGCCCAGTCACGTAGTATATTGCTTAGTCACGTAGTATATTGCTTAGCCACGTAGTATATTGCCCAGCCACGTAGTATATTGCCCAGCCACGTAGTATATTGCTTAGTCACGTAGTATATTGCACAGCCACGTACTATATTGCCCAGTCACGTGGTATATTGCCCAGCCACGTACTATATTGCCCAGTGACGTAGTATATTGCCCAGTCACGCGGTATATTGCCCAGCCACGTACTATATTGCCCAGTGACGTAGTATATTGCTTAGACACGTAGTATATTGCTTAGTCACGTAAGTATATTGCCCAGCCACGTAGTATATTGCTTAGTCACGTAGTATATTGCCCAGCCACGTAGTATATTGCCCAGTCACATAGTATATTGCCCAGCCACGTAGTATATTGCCCAGTCACGTAGTATATTGCCCAGTCACGTAGTATATTGCCCAGCCACGTAGTATATTGCCCAGCCACGTAGTATATTGCCCAGCGACGTAGTATATTGCCCAGCCACGTAGTGTATTACCCAGTCACGTAGTATATTGCCCAGCCACGTAGTATATTGCCCAGCCACGTAGTATATTGCCCAGCCACGTAGTATATTGCCCAGTCACGTAGTATATTGCCCAGCCACGTAGTATATTGCCCAGTCACGTAGTATATTGCCCAGTCACGTAGTATATTGCCCAGCCACGTAGTATATTGCCCAGTCATGTAGTATATTGCCCAGCCACTTAGTATATTGCCCAGCCACGTAGTATATTGCCCAGCCACGTAGTATATTGCCCAGTCACGTAGTATATTGCCCAGTCACGTAGTATATTGCCCAGCCACGTAGTATATTGCCCAGTCACGTAGTATATTGCCCAGTCACGTAGTATATTGCCCAGTCACGTAGTATATTGCCCAGCCACGTAGTATATTGCCCAGTAACGTAGTATATTGCCCAGTCACGTAGTATATTGCCCAGTCACGTAGTATATTGCCCAGTCACGTAGTATATTGCCCAGCCACGTAGTATATTGCCCAGTCACGTAGTATATTGCTTAGTCACGTAGTATATTGCCCAGTCACGTAGTATATTGCTTAGCCACGTAGTATATTGCTTAGCCACGTAGTATATTGCCCAGCCACGTAGTATATTGCCCAGCCACGTAGTATATTGCTTAGTCACGTAGTATATTGCACAGCCACGTACTATATTGCCCAGTCACGTGGTATATTGCCCAGCCACGTACTATATTGCCCAGTGACGTAGTATATTGCCCAGTCACGCGGTATATTGCCCAGCCACGTACTATATTGCCCAGTGACGTAGTATATTGCTTAGACACGTAGTATATTGCTTAGTCACGTAAGTATATTGCCCAGCCACGTAGTATATTGCTTAGTCACGTAGTATATTGCCCAGCCACGTAGTATATTGCCCAGCCACATAGTATATTGCCCAGCCACGTAGTATATTGCCCAGTCACGTAGTATATTGCCCAGCCACGTAGTATATTGCCCAGTCACGCGGTATATTGCCCAGCCACGTACTATATTGCCCAGTGACGTAGTATATTGCCCAGCCACGTGGTATATTGCCTAGCCACGTAGTATATTGCTTAGTCACGTAGTATATTGCACAGCCACGTACTATATTGCCCAGTGACGTAGTATATTGCCCAGTCACGTAGTATATTGCTTAGACACGTAGTATATTGCTTAGTCACGTAAGTATATTGCCCAGCCACGTAGTATATTGCTTAGTCACGTAGTATATTGCCCAGCCACGTAGTATATTGCCCAGTCACGTAGTATATTGCCCAGCCACGTAGTATATTGCCCAGTCACGTAGTATATTGCCCAGTCACGTAGTATATTGCCCAGCCACGTAGTATATTGCCCAGTCACGTAGTATATTGCCCAGCCACGTAGTATATTGCCCAGTCACGTAGTATATTGCTTAGTCACGTAGTATATTGCTTAGTCACGTAGTATATTGCCCAGTCACGTAGTATATTGCTTAGTCACGTAGTATATTGCCCAGCCACGTAGTATATTGCCCAGTCACGTAGTATATTGCTTAGTCACGTAGTATATTGCCCAGTCACGTAGTATATTGCTTAGCCACGTAGTATATTGCCCAGCCACGTAGTATATTGCCCAGCCACGTAGTATATTGCTTAGTCACGTAGTATATTGCACAGCCACGTACTATATTGCCCAGTGACGTAGTATATTGCCCAGTCACACGGTATATTGCCCAGCCACGTACTATATTGCCCAGTGACGTAGTATATTGCCCAGTCACGCAGTATATTGCCCAGCCACGTACTATATTGCCCAGTGATGTAGTATATTGCTTAGACACGTAGTATATTGCTTAGTCACGTAAGTATATTGCCCAGCCACGTAGTATATTGCTTAGTCACGTAGTATATTGCCCAGCCACGTAGTATATTGCCCAGCCACGTAGTATATTGCCCAGTCACGTAGTATATTGCTCAGCCACGTAGTATATTGCCCAGTCACGTAGTATATTGCCCAGCCACGTAGTATATTGCCCAGTCACGTAGTATATTGCCCAGCCACGTAGTATATTGCCCAGTCACGTAGTATATTGCCCAGCCACGTAGTATATTGCCCAGTCACGTAGTATATTGCTTAGTCACGTAGTATATTGCTTAGTCACGTAGTATATTGCCCAGTCACGTAGTATATTCCCCAGCCACGTAGTATATTGCCCAGCCACGTAGTATATTGCCCAGTCATGTAGTATATTGCTTAGCCACGTAGTATATTGCCCAGCCACGTAGTATATTGCCCAGTCACGTAGTATATTGCCCAGTCACGTAGTATATTGCTTAGCCACGTAGTATATTGCCCAGTCACGCAGTATATTGCCCAGCCACGTACTATATTGCCCAGTGACGTAGTATATTGCTTAGACACGTAGTATATTGCTTAGTCACGTAAGTATATTGCCCAGCCACGTAGTATATTGCTTAGTCACGTAGTATATTGCCCAGCCACGTAGTATATTGCCCAGTCACGTAGTATATTGCCCAGCCACGTAGTATATTGCCCAGTCACGTAGTATATTGCCCAGCCACGTAGTATATTGCCCAGTCACGTAGTATATTGCCCAGCCACGTAGTATATTGCCCAGTCACGTAGTATATTGCCCAGCCACGTAGTATATTGCCCAGTCACGTAGTATATTGCTTAGTCACGTAGTATATTGCTTAGTCACGTAGTATATTGCTTAGTCACATAGTATATTGCCCAGTCACGTAGTATATTCCCCAGCCACGTAGTATATTGCCCAGTCACGTAGTATATTGCCCAGTCACGTAGTATATTGCTTAGCCACGTAGTATATTGCCCAGCCACGTAGTATATTGCCCAGCCACGTAGTATATTGCTTAGTCACGTAGTATATTGCACAGCCACGTACTATATTGCCCAGTGACGTAGTATATTGCCCAGCCACGTACTATATTGCCCAGTGACGTAGTATATTGCCCAGCCACGTAGTATATTGCCCAGCCACGTAGTATATTGCTTAGTCACGTAGTATATTGCACAGCCACGTACTATGTTGCCCAGTGACGTAGTATATTGCCCAGTCACGCGGTATATTGCCCACCCACGTACTATATTGCCCAGTGACGTAGTATATTGCCCAGTCACGTAGTATATTGCCCAGCCACGTAGTATATTGCTTAGTCACGTAGTATATTGCACAGTCACGTACTATATTGCCCAGTCACGTAGTATATTGCCCAGCCACGTAGTATATTGCTTAGTCACGTAGTATATTGCCCATTCACGTAGTATATTGCTTAGTCACGTAGTATATTGCCCAGCGACGTAGTATATTGCCCAGCGACGTAGTATATTGCCCAGCCACGTAGTGTATTGCCCAGCCACGTAGTATATTGCCCAGCCACGTAGTATATTGCCCAGCCACGTAGTATATTGCCCAGTCACGTAGTATATTGCCCAGCCACGTAGTATATTGCCCAGTCACGTAGTATATTGCCCAGTCACGTAGTATATTGCCCAGCCACTTAGTATATTGCCCAGCCACGTAGTATATTGCCCAGCCACGTAGTATATTGCCCAGCGACGTAGTATATTGCCCAGCCACGTAGTGTATTGCCCAGCCACGTAGTATATTGCCCAGCCACGTAGTATATTGCCCAGCCACGTAGTATATTGCCCAGTCACGTAGTATATTGCCCAGCCACGTAGTATATTGCCCAGTCACGTAGTATATTGCCCAGTCACGTAGTATATTGCCCAGCCACGTAGTATATTGCCCAGTCATGTAGTATATTGCCCAGCCACTTAGTATATTGCCCAGCCACGTAGTATATTGCCCAGCCACGTAGTATATTGCCCAGTCACGTAGTATATTGCCCAGTCACGTAGTATATTGCCCAGCCACGTAGTATATTGCCCAGTCACGTAGTATATTGCCCAGTCACGTAGTATATTGCCCAGTCACGTAGTATATTGCCCAGCCACGTAGTATATTGCCCAGTAACGTAGTATATTGCCCAGTCACGTAGTATATTGCCCAGTCACGTAGTATATTGCCCAGTCACGTAGTATATTGCCCAGCCACGTAGTATATTGCCCAGTCACGTAGTATATTGCTTAGTCACGTAGTATATTGCCCAGTCACGTAGTATATTGCTTAGCCACGTAGTATATTGCTTAGCCACGTAGTATATTGCCCAGCCACGTAGTATATTGCCCAGCCACGTAGTATATTGCTTAGTCACGTAGTATATTGCACAGCCACGTACTATATTGCCCAGTCACGTGGTATATTGCCCAGCCACGTACTATATTGCCCAGTGACGTAGTATATTGCCCAGTCACGCGGTATATTGCCCAGCCACGTACTATATTGCCCAGTGACGTAGTATATTGCTTAGACACGTAGTATATTGCTTAGTCACGTAAGTATATTGCCCAGCCACGTAGTATATTGCTTAGTCACGTAGTATATTGCCCAGCCACGTAGTATATTGCCCAGTCACATAGTATATTGCCCAGCCACGTAGTATATTGCCCAGTCACGTAGTATATTGCCCAGCCACGTAGTATATTGCCCAGTCACGCGGTATATTGCCCAGCCACGTACTATATTGCCCAGTGACGTAGTATATTGCCCAGCCACGTGGTATATTGCCTAGCCACGTAGTATATTGCTTAGTCACGTAGTATATTGCACAGCCACGTACTATATTGCCCAGTGACGTAGTATATTGCCCAGTCACGTAGTATATTGCTTAGACACGTAGTATATTGCTTAGTCACGTAAGTATATTGCCCAGCCACGTAGTATATTGCTTAGTCACGTAGTATATTGCCCAGCCACGTAGTATATTGCCCAGTCACGTAGTATATTGCCCAGCCACGTAGTATATTGCCCAGTCACGTAGTATATTGCCCAGTCACGTAGTATATTGCCCAGCCACGTAGTATATTGCCCAGTCACGTAGTATATTGCCCAGCCACGTAGTATATTGCCCAGTCACGTAGTATATTGCTTAGTCACGTAGTATATTGCTTAGTCACGTAGTATATTGCCCAGTCACGTAGTATATTGCTTAGTCACGTAGTATATTGCCCAGCCACGTAGTATATTGCCCAGTCACGTAGTATATTGCTTAGTCACGTAGTATATTGCCCAGTCACGTAGTATATTGCTTAGCCACGTAGTATATTGCCCAGCCACGTAGTATATTGCCCAGCCACGTAGTATATTGCTTAGTCACGTAGTATATTGCACAGCCACGTACTATATTGCCCAGTGACGTAGTATATTGCCCAGTCACACGGTATATTGCCCAGCCACGTACTATATTGCCCAGTGACGTAGTATATTGCCCAGTCACGTAGTATATTGCCCAGTCACGTAGTATATTGCCCAGCCACGTAGTATATTGCCCAGTAACGTAGTATATTGCCCAGTCACGTAGTATATTGCCCAGTCACGTAGTATATTGCCCAGTCACGTAGTATATTGCCCAGCCACGTAGTATATTGCCCAGTCACGTAGTATATTGCTTAGTCACGTAGTATATTGCTTAGCCACGTAGTATATTGCCCAGCCACGTAGTATATTGCCCAGCCACGTAGTATATTGCTTAGTCACGTAGTATATTGCACAGCCACGTACTATATTGCCCAGTCACGTGGTATATTGCCCAGCCACGTACTATATTGCCCAGTGACGTAGTATATTGCCCAGTCACGCGGTATATTGCCCAGCCACGTACTATATTGCCCAGTGACGTAGTATATTGCTTAGACACGTAGTATATTGCTTAGTCACGTAAGTATATTGCCCAGCCACGTAGTATATTGCTTAGTCACGTAGTATATTGCCCAGCCACGTAGTATATTGCCCAGTCACATAGTATATTGCCCAGCCACGTAGTATATTGCCCAGTCACGTAGTATATTGCCCAGTCACGTAGTATATTGCCCAGCCACGTAGTATATTGCCCAGCCACGTAGTATATTGCCCAGCGACGTAGTATATTGCCCAGCCACGTAGTGTATTACCCAGTCACGTAGTATATTGCCCAGCCACGTAGTATATTGCCCAGCCACGTAGTATATTGCCCAGCCACGTAGTATATTGCCCAGTCACGTAGTATATTGCCCAGCCACGTAGTATATTGCCCAGTCACGTAGTATATTGCCCAGTCACGTAGTATATTGCCCAGCCACGTAGTATATTGCCCAGTCATGTAGTATATTGCCCAGCCACTTAGTATATTGCCCAGCCACGTAGTATATTGCCCAGCCACGTAGTATATTGCCCAGTCACGTAGTATATTGCCCAGTCACGTAGTATATTGCCCAGCCACGTAGTATATTGCCCAGTCACGTAGTATATTGCCCAGTCACGTAGTATATTGCCCAGTCACGTAGTATATTGCCCAGCCACGTAGTATATTGCCCAGTAACGTAGTATATTGCCCAGTCACGTAGTATATTGCCCAGTCACGTAGTATATTGCCCAGTCACGTAGTATATTGCCCAGCCACGTAGTATATTGCCCAGTCACGTAGTATATTGCTTAGTCACGTAGTATATTGCCCAGTCACGTAGTATATTGCTTAGCCACGTAGTATATTGCTTAGCCACGTAGTATATTGCCCAGCCACGTAGTATATTGCCCAGCCACGTAGTATATTGCTTAGTCACGTAGTATATTGCACAGCCACGTACTATATTGCCCAGTCACGTGGTATATTGCCCAGCCACGTACTATATTGCCCAGTGACGTAGTATATTGCCCAGTCACGCGGTATATTGCCCAGCCACGTACTATATTGCCCAGTGACGTAGTATATTGCTTAGACACGTAGTATATTGCTTAGTCACGTAAGTATATTGCCCAGCCACGTAGTATATTGCTTAGTCACGTAGTATATTGCCCAGCCACGTAGTATATTGCCCAGCCACATAGTATATTGCCCAGCCACGTAGTATATTGCCCAGTCACGTAGTATATTGCCCAGCCACGTAGTATATTGCCCAGTCACGCGGTATATTGCCCAGCCACGTACTATATTGCCCAGTGACGTAGTATATTGCCCAGCCACGTGGTATATTGCCTAGCCACGTAGTATATTGCTTAGTCACGTAGTATATTGCACAGCCACGTACTATATTGCCCAGTGACGTAGTATATTGCCCAGTCACGTAGTATATTGCTTAGACACGTAGTATATTGCTTAGTCACGTAAGTATATTGCCCAGCCACGTAGTATATTGCTTAGTCACGTAGTATATTGCCCAGCCACGTAGTATATTGCCCAGTCACGTAGTATATTGCCCAGCCACGTAGTATATTGCCCAGTCACGTAGTATATTGCCCAGTCACGTAGTATATTGCCCAGCCACGTAGTATATTGCCCAGTCACGTAGTATATTGCCCAGCCACGTAGTATATTGCCCAGTCACGTAGTATATTGCTTAGTCACGTAGTATATTGCTTAGTCACGTAGTATATTGCCCAGTCACGTAGTATATTGCTTAGTCACGTAGTATATTGCCCAGCCACGTAGTATATTGCCCAGTCACGTAGTATATTGCTTAGTCACGTAGTATATTGCCCAGTCACGTAGTATATTGCTTAGCCACGTAGTATATTGCCCAGCCACGTAGTATATTGCCCAGCCACGTAGTATATTGCTTAGTCACGTAGTATATTGCACAGCCACGTACTATATTGCCCAGTGACGTAGTATATTGCCCAGTCACACGGTATATTGCCCAGCCACGTACTATATTGCCCAGTGACGTAGTATATTGCCCAGTCACGCAGTATATTGCCCAGCCACGTACTATATTGCCCAGTGATGTAGTATATTGCTTAGACACGTAGTATATTGCTTAGTCACGTAAGTATATTGCCCAGCCACGTAGTATATTGCTTAGTCACGTAGTATATTGCCCAGCCACGTAGTATATTGCCCAGCCACGTAGTATATTGCCCAGTCACGTAGTATATTGCTCAGCCACGTAGTATATTGCCCAGTCACGTAGTATATTGCCCAGCCACGTAGTATATTGCCCAGTCACGTAGTATATTGCCCAGCCACGTAGTATATTGCCCAGTCACGTAGTATATTGCCCAGCCACGTAGTATATTGCCCAGTCACGTAGTATATTGCTTAGTCACGTAGTATATTGCTTAGTCACGTAGTATATTGCCCAGTCACGTAGTATATTCCCCAGCCACGTAGTATATTGCCCAGCCACGTAGTATATTGCCCAGTCATGTAGTATATTGCTTAGCCACGTAGTATATTGCCCAGCCACGTAGTATATTGCCCAGTCACGTAGTATATTGCCCAGTCACGTAGTATATTGCTTAGCCACGTAGTATATTGCCCAGTCACGCAGTATATTGCCCAGCCACGTACTATATTGCCCAGTGACGTAGTATATTGCTTAGACACGTAGTATATTGCTTAGTCACGTAAGTATATTGCCCAGCCACGTAGTATATTGCTTAGTCACGTAGTATATTGCCCAGCCACGTAGTATATTGCCCAGTCACGTAGTATATTGCCCAGCCACGTAGTATATTGCCCAGTCACGTAGTATATTGCCCAGCCACGTAGTATATTGCCCAGTCACGTAGTATATTGCCCAGCCACGTAGTATATTGCCCAGTCACGTAGTATATTGCCCAGCCACGTAGTATATTGCCCAGTCACGTAGTATATTGCTTAGTCACGTAGTATATTGCTTAGTCACATAGTATATTGCCCAGTCACGTAGTATATTCCCCAGCCACGTAGTATATTGCCCAGTCACGTAGTATATTGCCCAGTCACGTAGTATATTGCTTAGCCACGTAGTATATTGCCCAGCCACGTAGTATATTGCCCAGCCACGTAGTATATTGCTTAGTCACGTAGTATATTGCACAGCCACGTACTATATTGCCCAGTGACGTAGTATATTGCCCAGCCACGTACTATATTGCCCAGTGACGTAGTATATTGCCCAGCCACGTAGTATATTGCCCAGCCACGTAGTATATTGCTTAGTCACGTAGTATATTGCACAGCCACGTACTATGTTGCCCAGTGACGTAGTATATTGCCCAGTCACGCGGTATATTGCCCACCCACGTACTATATTGCCCAGTGACGTAGTATATTGCCCAGTCACGTAGTATATTGCCCAGCCACGTAGTATATTGCTTAGTCACGTAGTATATTGCACAGTCACGTACTATATTGCCCAGTCACGTAGTATATTGCCCAGCCACGTAGTATATTGCTTAGTCACGTAGTATATTGCCCATTCACGTAGTATATTGCTTAGTCACGTAGTATATTGCCCAGCCACGTAGTATATTGCTTAGTCACGTAGTATATTGCCCAGCCACGTAGTATATTGCCCAGCCACGTAGTATATTGCCCAGCCACGTAGTATATTGCTTAGTCACGTAGTATATTGCACAGCCACGTACTATATTGCCCAGTGACGTAGTATATTGCCCAGCCACGTAGTATATTGCCCAGCCACGTAGTATATTGCCCAGCCACGTAGTATATTGCCCAGCCACGTAGTATATTGCTTAGTCACGTAGTATATTGCACAGCCACGTACTATATTGCCCAGTGACGTAGTATATTGCCCAGCCACGTAGTATATTGCCCAGCCACGTAGTATATTGCCCAGCCACGTAGTATATTGCCCAGCCACGTAGTATATTGCTTAGTCACGTAGTATATTGCCCAGCCACGTAGTATATTGCTTAGTCACGTATATTGCCCAGCCACGTAGTATATTGCCCAGTCACGTAGTATATTGCCCAGCCACGTAGTATATTGCCCAGTCACGTAGTATATTGCTTAGTCACGTAGTATATTGCTTAGTCACGTAGTATATTGCCCAGTCACGTAGTATATTGCTTAGTCACGTAGTATATTGCCCAGCCACGTAGTATATTGCCCAGTCACGTAGTATATTGCTTAGTCACGTAGTATATTGCCCAGTCACGTAGTATATTGCTTAGCCACGTAGTATATTGCCCAGCCACGTAGTATATTGCTTAGTCACGTAGTATATTGCACAGCCACGTACTATATTGCCCAGTGACGTAGTATATTGCCCAGTCACGCGGTATATTGCCCAGCCACGTACTATATTGCCCAGTGACGTATATTGCCCAGCCACGTAGTATATTGCCCAGCCACGTAGTATATTGCTTTGTCACGTAGTATATTGCACAGCCACGTACTATATTGCCCAGTCACGTAGTATATTGCTTAGACACGTAGTATATTGCTTAGTCACGTAAGTATATTGCCCAGCCACGTAGTATATTGCTTAGTCACGTAGTATATTGCCCAGCCACGTAGTATATTGCCCAGTCACGTAGTATATTGCCCAGCCACGTAGTATATTGCCCAGTCACGTAGTATATTGCCCAGCCACGTAGTATATTGCCCAGTCACGTAGTATATTGCCCAGCCACGTAGTATATTGCCCAGTCACGTAGTATATTGCTTAGTCACGTAGTATATTGCTTAGTCACGTAGTATATTGCCCAGTCACGTAGTATATTGCTTAGTCACGTAGTATATTGCCCAGCCACGTAGTATATTGCCCAGCCACGTAGTATATTGCTTTGTCACGTAGTATATTGCACAGCCACGTACTATATTGCCCAGTGACGTAGTATATTGCCCAGTCACGTAGTATATTGCTTAGACACGTAGTATATTGCTTAGTCACGTAAGTACATTGCCCAGCCACGTAGTATATTGCTTAGTCACGTAGTATATTGCCCAGCCACGTAGTATATTGCCCAGTCACGTAGTATATTGCCCAGCCACGTAGTATATTGCCCAGTCACGTAGTATATTGCCCAGCCACGTAGTATATTGCCCAGTCACGTAGTATATTGCCCAGCCACGTAGTATATTGCCCAGTCACGTAGTATATTGCTTAGTCACGTAGTATATTGCTTAGTCACGTAGTATATTGCCCAGTCACGTAGTATATTGCTTAGTCACGTAGTATATTGCCCAGCCACGTAGTATATTGCCCAGTCACATAGTATATTGCCCAGTCACGTAGTATATTGCCCAGTCACGTAGTATATTGCTTAGCCACGTAGTATATTGCCCAGCCACGTAGTATATTGCCCAGCCACGTAGTATATTGCTTAGTCACGTAGTATATTGCACAGCCACGTACTATATTGCCCAGTGACGTAGTATATTGCCCAGTCACACGGTACATTGCCCAGCCACGTACTATATTGCCCAGTGACGTAGTATATTGCCCAGTCACGCAGTATATTGCCCAGCCACATACTATATTGCCCAGTGACGTAGTATATTGCTTAGACACGTA
The DNA here is from genome assembly GCF_032444005.1 of Ranitomeya imitator. Lineage (NCBI taxonomy): Eukaryota > Metazoa > Chordata > Amphibia > Anura > Dendrobatidae > Ranitomeya > Ranitomeya imitator. The sequence continues at coordinate 693,947,570 of NC_091282.1, read as the reverse complement.
GTATATTGCTTAGTCACGTAAGTATATTGCCCAGCCACGTAGTATATTGCTTAGTCACGTAGTATATTGCCCAGCCACGTAGTATATTGCCCAGTCACGTAGTATATTGCCCAGCCACGTAGTATATTGCCCAGTCACGTAGTATATTGCCCAGCCACGTAGTATATTGCCCAGTCACGTAGTATATTGCCCAGCCACGTAGTATATTGCCCAGTCACGTAGTATATTGCCCAGCCACGTAGTATATTGCCCAGTCACGTAGTATATTGCTTAGTCACGTAGTATATTGCTTAGTCACATAGTATATTGCCCAGTCACGTAGTATATTGCCCAGCCACGTAGTATATTGCCCAGTCACGTAGTATATTGCCCAGTCACGTAGTATATTGCTTAGCCACGTAGTATATTGCCCAGCCACGTAGTATATTGCCCAGCCACGTAGTATATTGCTTAGTCACGTAGTATATTGCACAGCCACGTACTATATTGCCCAGTGACGTAGTATATTGCCCAGTCACGCGGTATATTGCCCAGCCACGTACTATATTGCCCAGTGACGTAGTATATTGCCCAGCCACGTAGTATATTGCTTAGTCACGTAGTATATTGCACAGCCACGTACTATATTGCCCAGTGACGTAGTATATTGCCCAGTCACGCTGTATATTGCCCAGCCACGTACTATATTGCCCAGTGACGTAGTATATTGCCCAGTCACGTAGTATATTGCCCAGCCACGTAGTATATTGCTTAGTCACGTAGTATATTGCCCAGTCACGTAGTATATTGCTTAGTCACGTAGTATATTGCCCAGCCACGTAGTATATTGCCCAGTCACGTAGTATATTGCTTAGTCACGTAGTATATTGCCCAGTCACGTAGTATATTGCTTAGCCACGTAGTATATTGCCCAGCCACGTAGTATATTGCTTAGTCACGTAGTATATTGCACAGCCACGTACTATATTGCCCAGTGACGTAGTATATTGCCCAGTCACGCGGTATATTGCCCAGCCACGTACTATATTGCCCAGTGACGTATATTGCCCAGCCACGTAGTATATTGCCCAGCCACGTAGTATATTGCTTTGTCACGTAGTATATTGCACAGCCACGTACTATATTGCCCAGTCACGTAGTATATTGCTTAGACACGTAGTATATTGCTTAGTCACGTAAGTATATTGCCCAGCCACGTAGTATATTGCTTAGTCACGTAGTATATTGCCCAGCCACGTAGTATATTGCCCAGTCACGTAGTATATTGCCCAGCCACGTAGTATATTGCCCAGTCACGTAGTATATTGCCCAGCCACGTAGTATATTGCCCAGTCACGTAGTATATTGCCCAGCCACGTAGTATATTGCCCAGTCACGTAGTATATTGCCCAGTCACGTAGTATATTGCTTAGTCACGTAGTATATTGCCCAGCCACGTAGTATATTGCCCAGCCACGTAGTATATTGCTTTGTCACGTAGTATATTGCACAGCCACGTACTATATTGCCCAGTGACGTAGTATATTGCCCAGTCACGTAGTATATTGCTTAGACACGTAGTATATTGCTTAGTCACGTAAGTATATTGCCCAGCCACGTAGTATATTGCTTAGTCACGTAGTATATTGCCCAGCCACGTAGTATATTGCCCAGTCACGTAGTATATTGCCCAGCCACGTAGTATATTGCCCAGTCACGTAGTATATTGCCCAGCCACGTAGTATATTGCCCAGTCACGTAGTATATTGCTTAGTCACGTAGTATATTGCTTAGTCACGTAGTATATTGCCCAGTCACGTAGTATATTGCTTAGTCACGTAGTATATTGCCCAGCCACGTAGTATATTGCCCAGTCACATAGTATATTGCCCAGTCACGTAGTATATTGCCCAGTCACGTAGTATATTGCTTAGCCACGTAGTATATTGCCCAGCCACGTAGTATATTGCCCAGCCACGTAGTATATTGCTTAGTCACGTAGTATATTGCACAGCCACGTACTATATTGCCCAGTGACGTAGTATATTGCCCAGTCACACGGTACATTGCCCAGCCACGTACTATATTGCCCAGTGACGTAGTATATTGCCCAGTCACGCAGTATATTGCCCAGCCACATACTATATTGCCCAGTGACGTAGTATATTGCTTAGACACGTAGTATATTGCTTAGTCACGTAAGTATATTGCCCAGCCACGTAGTATATTGCTTAGTCACGTAGTATATTGCCCAGCCACGTAGTATATTGCCCAGTCACGTAGTATATTGCCCAGCCACGTAGTATATTGCCCAGTCACGTAGTATATTGCCCAGCCACGTAGTATATTGCCCAGTCACGTAGTATATTGCCCAGCCACGTAGTATATTGCCCAGTCACGTAGTATATTGCCCAGCCACGTAGTATATTGCCCAGTCACGTAGTATATTGCTTAGTCACGTAGTATATTGCTTAGTCACATAGTATATTGCCCAGTCACGTAGTATATTGCCCAGCCACGTAGTATATTGCCCAGTCACGTAGTATATTGCCCAGTCACGTAGTATATTGCTTAGCCACGTAGTATATTGCCCAGCCACGTAGTATATTGCCCAGCCACGTAGTATATTGCTTAGTCACGTAGTATATTGCACAGCCACGTACTATATTGCCCAGTGACGTAGTATATTGCCCAGTCACGCGGTATATTGCCCAGCCACGTACTATATTGCCCAGTGACGTAGTATATTGCCCAGCCACGTAGTATATTGCTTAGTCACGTAGTATATTGCACAGCCACGTACTATATTGCCCAGTGACGTAGTATATTGCCCAGTCACGCTGTGTATTGCCCAGCCACGTACTATATTGCCCAGTGACGTAGTATATTGCCCAGTCACGTAGTATATTGCCCAGCCACGTAGTATATTGCTTAGTCACGTAGTATATTGCACAGTCACGTACTATATTGCCCAGTCACGTAGTATATTGTCCAGCCACATAGTATATTGCTTAGTCACGTAGTATATTGCCCATTCACGTAGTATATTGCTTAGTCACGTAGTATATTGCCCAGCCACGTAGTATATTGCTTAGTCACGTAGTATATTGCCCAGCCACGTAGTATATTGCCCAGTCACGTAGTATATTGCCCAGCCACGTAGTATATTGCCCAGTCACGTAGTATATTGCCCAGCCACGTAGTATATTGCCCAGTCACGTAGTATATTGCTTAGTCACGTAGTATATTGCTTAGTCACGTAGTATATTGCCCAGTCACGTAGTATATTGCTTAGTCACGTAGTATATTGCCCAGCCACGTAGTATATTGCCCAGTCACATAGTCTATTGCTTAGTCACGTAGTATATTGCCCAGTCACGTAGTATATTGCTTAGCCACGTAGTATATTGCCCAGCCACGTAGTATATTGCCCAGCCACGTAGTATATTGCTTAGTCACGTAGTATATTGCACAGCCACGTACTATATTGCCCAGTGACGTAGTATATTGCCCAGTCACACGGTACATTGCCCAGCCACGTACTATATTGCCCAGTGACGTAGTATATTGCCCAGTCACGCAGTATATTGCCCAGCCACGTACTATATTGCCCAGTGACGTAGTATATTGCTTAGACACGTAGTATATTGCTTAGTCACGTAAGTATATTGCCCAGCCACGTAGTATATTGCTTAGTCACGTAGTATATTGCCCAGCCACGTAGTATATTGCCCAGTCACGTAGTATATTGCCCAGCCACGTAGTATATTGCCCAGTCACGTAGTATATTGCCCAGCCACGTAGTATATTGCCCAGTCACGTAGTATATTGCCCAGCCACGTAGTATATTGCCCAGTCACGTAGTATATTGCCCAGTTACGTAGTATATTGCTTAGTCACGTAGTATATTGCTTAGTCACATAGTATATTGCCCAGTCACGTAGTATATTGCCCAGCCATGTAGTATATTGCCCAGTCACGTAGTATATTGCCCAGTCACGTAGTATATTGCTTAGCCACGTAGTATATTGCCCAGCCACGTAGTATATTGCCCAGCCACGTAGTATATTGCTTAGTCACGTAGTATATTGCACAGCCACGTACTATATTGCCCAGTGACGTAGTATATTGCCCAGTCACGCGGTATATTGCCCAGCCACGTACTATATTGCCCAGTGACGTAGTATATTGCCCAGCCACGTAGTATATTGCTTAGTCACGTAGTATATTGCCCAGCCACGTAGTATATTGCCCAGCCACGTAGTATATTGCCCAGCCACGTAGTATATTGCCCAGCCACGTAGTATATTGCTTAGTCACGTAGTATATTGCACAGCCACGTACTATATTGCCCAGTGACGTAGTATATTGCCCAGCCACGTAGTATATTGCCCAGCCACGTAGTATATTGCCCAGCCACGTAGTATATTGCCCAGCCACGTAGTATATTGCTTAGTCACGTAGTATATTGCCCAGCCACGTAGTATATTGCTTAGTCACGTATATTGCCCAGCCACGTAGTATATTGCCCAGTCACTTAGTATATTGCCCAGCCACGTAGTATATTGCCCAGTCACGTAGTATATTGCTTAGTCACGTAGTATATTGCTTAGTCACGTAGTATATTGCCCAGTCACGTAGTATATTGCTTAGTCACGTAGTATATTGCCCAGCCACGTAGTATATTGCCCAGTCACGTAGTATATTGCTTAGTCACGTAGTATATTGCCCAGTCACGTAGTATATTGCTTAGCCACGTAGTATATTGCCCAGCCACGTAGTATATTGCTTAGTCACGTAGTATATTGCACAGCCACGTACTATATTGCCCAGTGACGTAGTATATTGCCCAGTCACGCGGTATATTGCCCAGCCACGTACTATATTGCCCAGTGACGTAGTATATTGCCCAGCCACGTAGTATATTGCCCAGCCACGTAGTATATTGCTTTGTCACGTAGTATATTGCACAGCCACGTACTATATTGCCCAGTCACGTAGTATATTGCTTAGACACGTAGTATATTGCTTAGTCACGTAAGTATATTGCCCAGCCACGTAGTATATTGCTTAGTCACGTAGTATATTGCCCAGCCACGTAGTATATTGCCCAGTCACGTAGTATATTGCCCAGCCACGTAGTATATTGCCCAGTCACGTAGTATATTGCCCAGCCACGTAGTATATTGCCCAGTCACGTAGTATATTGCCCAGCCACGTAGTATATTGCCCAGTCACGTAGTATATTGCTTAGTCACGTAGTATATTGCTTAGTCACGTAGTATATTGCCCAGTCACGTAGTATATTGCTTAGTCACGTAGTATATTGCCCAGCCACGTAGTATATTGCCCAGCCACGTAGTATATTGCTTTGTCACGTAGTATATTGCACAGCCACGTACTATATTGCCCAGTGACGTAGTATATTGCCCAGTCACGTAGTATATTGCTTAGACACGTAGTATATTGCTTAGTCACGTAAGTATATTGCCCAGCCACGTAGTATATTGCTTAGTCACGTAGTATATTGCCCAGCCACGTAGTATATTGCCCAGTCACGTAGTATATTGCCCAGCCACGTAGTATATTGCCCAGTCACGTAGTATATTGCCCAGCCACGTAGTATATTGCCCAGTCACGTAGTATATTGCCCAGCCACGTAGTATATTGCCCAGTCACGTAGTATATTGCTTAGTCACGTAGTATATTGCTTAGTCACGTAGTATATTGCCCAGTCACGTAGTATATTGCTTAGTCACGTAGTATATTGCCCAGCCACGTAGTATATTGCCCAGTCACATAGTATATTGCCCAGTCACGTAGTATATTGCCCAGTCACGTAGTATATTGCTTAGCCACGTAGTATATTGCCGAGCCACGTAGTATATTGCCCAGCCACGTAGTATATTGCTTAGTCACGTAGTATATTGCACAGCCACATACTATATTGCCCAGTGACGTAGTATATTGCCCAGTCACACGGTACATTGCCCAGCCACGTACTATATTGCCCAGTGACGTAGTATATTGCCCAGTCACGCAGTATATTGCCCAGCCACATACTATATTGCCCAGTGACGTAGTATATTGCTTAGACACGTAGTATATTGCTTAGTCACGTAAGTATATTGCCCAGCCACGTAGTATATTGCTTAGTCACGTAGTATATTGCCCAGCCACGTAGTATATTGCCCAGTCACGTAGTATATTGCCCAGCCACGTAGTATATTGCCCAGTCACGTAGTATATTGCCCAGCCACGTAGTATATTGCCCAGTCACGTAGTATATTGCCCAGCCACGTAGTATATTGCCCAGTCACGTAGTATATTGCCCAGCCACGTAGTATATTGCCCAGTCACGTAGTATATTGCTTAGTCACGTAGTATATTGCTTAGTCACATAGTATATTGCCCAGTCACGTAGTATATTGCCCAGCCACGTAGTATATTGCCCAGTCACGTAGTATATTGCCCAGTCACGTAGTATATTGCTTAGCCACGTAGTATATTGCCCAGCCACGTAGTATATTGCCCAGCCACGTAGTATATTGCTTAGTCACGTAGTATATTGCACAGCCACGTACTATATTGCCCAGTGACGTAGTATATTGCCCAGTCACGCGGTATATTGCCCAGCCACGTACTATATTGCCCAGTGACGTAGTATATTGCCCAGCCACGTAGTATATTGCTTAGTCACGTAGTATATTGCACAGCCACGTACTATATTGCCCAGTGACGTAGTATATTGCCCAGTCACGCTGTATATTGCCCAGCCACGTACTATATTGCCCAGTGACGTAGTATATTGCCCAGTCACGTAGTATATTGCCCAGCCACGTAGTATATTGCTTAGTCACGTAGTATATTGCACAGTCACGTACTATATTGCCCAGTCACGTAGTATATTGCCCAGCCACATAGTATATTGCTTAGTCACGTAGTATATTGCCCATTCACGTAGTATATTGCTTAGTCACGTAGTATATTGCCCAGCCACGTAGTATATTGCTTAGTCACGCAGTATATTGCCCAGCCACGTAGTATATTGCCCAGTCACGTAGTATATTGCCCAGCCACGTAGTATATTGCCCAGTCACGTAGTATATTGCCCAGCCACGTAGTATATTGCCCAGTCACGTAGTATATTGCTTAGTCACGTAGTATATTGCTTAGTCACGTAGTATATTGCCCAGTCACGTAGTATATTGCTTAGTCACGTAGTATATTGCCCAGCCACGTAGTATATTGCCCAGTCACATAGTCTATTGCTTAGTCACGTAGTATATTGCCCAGTCACGTAGTATATTGCTTAGCCACGTAGTATATTGCCCAGCCACGTAGTATATTGCCCAGCCACGTAGTATATTGCTTAGTCACGTAGTATATTGCACAGCCACGTACTATATTGCCCAGTGACGTATATTGCCCAGTCACACGGTACATTGCCCAGCCACGTACTATATTGCCCAGTGACGTAGTATATTGCCCAGTCACGCAGTATATTGCCCAGCCACGTACTATATTGCCCAGTGACGTAGTATATTGCTTAGACACGTAGTATATTGCTTAGTCACGTAAGTATATTGCCCAGCCACGTAGTATATTGCTTAGTCACGTAGTATATTGCCCAGCCACGTAGTATATTGCCCAGTCACGTAGTATATTGCCCAGCCACGTAGTATATTGCCCAGTCACGTAGTGTATTGCCCAGCCACGTAGTATATTGCCCAGTCACGTAGTATATTGCCCAGCCACGTAGTATATTGCCCAGTCACGTAGTATATTGCCCAGTCACGTAGTATATTGCTTAGTCACGTAGTATATTGCTTAGTCACATAGTATATTGCCCAGTCACGTAGTATATTGCCCAGCCATGTAGTATATTGCCCAGTCACGTAGTATATTGCCCAGTCACGTAGTATATTGCTTAGCCACGTAGTATATTGCCCAGCCACGTAGTATATTGCCCAGCCACGTAGTATATTGCTTAGTCACGTAGTATATTGCACAGCCACGTACTATATTGCCCAGTGACGTAGTATATTGCCCAGTCACGCGGTATATTGCCCAGCCACGTACTATATTGCCCAGTGACGTAGTATATTGCCCAGCCACGTAGTATATTGCTTAGTCACGTAGTATATTGCACAGCCACGTACTATATTGCCCAGTGACGTAGTATATTGCCCAGTCACGCTGTATATTGCCCAGCGACGTAGTATATTGCCCAGTCACGTAGTATATTGCCCAGCCACGTAGTATATTGCTTAGTCACGTAGTATATTGCACAGTCACGTACTATATTGCCCAGTCACGTAGTATATTGCCCAGCCACATAGTATATTGCTTAGTCACGTAGTATATTGCCCATTCACGTAGTATATTGCTTAGTCACGTAGTATATTGCCCAGCCACGTAGTATATTGCTTAGTCACGTAGTATATTGCCCAGCCACGTAGTATATTGCCCAGCCACATAGTATATTGCCCAGCCACGTAGTATATTGCTTAGTCACGTAGTATATTGCACAGCCACGTACTATATTGCCCAGCCACGTAGTATATTGCTTAGTCACGTAGTATATTGCACAGCCACGTACTATATTGCCCAGTGACGTAGTATATTGCCCAGTCACGCGGTATATTGCCCAGCCACGTACTATATTGCCCAGTGACGTAGTATATTGCCCAGCCACGTAGTATATTGCCCAGCCACGTAGTATATTGCTTAGTCACGTAGTATATTGCACAGCCACGTACTATATTGCCCAGTGACGTAGTATATTGCCCAGTCACGCTGTATATTGCCCAGCCACGTACTATATTGCCCAGTGACGTAGTATATTGCCCAGTCACGTAGTATATTGCCCAGCCACGTAGTATATTGCTTAGTCACGTAGTATATTGCACAGTCACGTACTATATTGCCCAGTCACGTAGTATATTGCCCAGCCACATAGTATATTGCTTAGTCACGTAGTATATTGCCCATTCACGTAGTATATTGCTTAGTCACGTAGTATATTGCCCAGCCACGTAGTATATTGCTTAGTCACGTAGTATATTGCCCAGCCACGTAGTATATTGCCCAGCCACGTAGTATATTGCCCAGCCACGTAGTATATTGCTTAGTCACGTAGTATATTGCACAGCCACGTACTATATTGCCCAGCCACGTAGTATATTGCACAGCCACGTACTATATTGCCCAGTGACGTAGTATATTGCCCAGTCACGCGGTATATTGCCCAGCCACGTACTATATTGCCCAGTGACGTAGTATATTGCCCAGCCACGTAGTATATTGCCCAGCCACGTAGTATATTGCACAGCCACGTACTATATTGCCCAGTGATGTAGTATATTGCCCAGCCACGTAGTATATTGCCCAGCCACGTAGTATATTGCCCAGCCACGTAGTATATTGCCCAGCCACGTAGTATATTGCTTAGTCACGTAGTATATTGCCCAGCCACGTAGTATATTGCTTAGTCACGTAGTATATTGCACAGTCACGTACTATATTGCCCAGTCACGTAGTATATTGCCCAGCCACATAGTATATTGCTTAGTCACGTAGTATATTGCCCATTCACGTAGTATATTGCTTAGTCACGTAGTATATTGCCCAGCCACGTAGTATATTGCTTAGTCACGTAGTATATTGCCCAGCCACGTAGTATACTGCCCAGCCACGTAGTATATTGCCCAGCCACGTAGTATATTGCTTAGTCACGTAGTATATTGCACAGCCACGTACTATATTGCCCAGTGACGTAGTATATTGCCCAGCCACGTAGTATATTGCCCAGCCACGTAGTATATTGCCCAGCCACGTAGTATATTGCTTAGTCACGTAGTATATTGCACAGCCACGTACTATATTGCCCAGTGACGTAGTATATTGCCCAGTCACGTAGTATATTGCCCAGCCACGTAGTATATTGCCCAGCCACGTAGTATATTGCTTAGTCACGTAGTATATTGCCCAGCCACGTAGTATATTGCTTAGTCACGTAGTATATTGCACAGCCACGTACTATATTGCCCAGTGATGTAGTATATTGCCCAGCCACGTAGTATATTGCCCAGCCACGTAGTATATTGCCCAGCCACGTAGTATATTGCCCAGCCACGTAGTATATTGCTTAGTCACGTAGTATATTGCCCAGTCACGTAGTATATTGCCCAGCCACGTAGTATATTGCCCAGCCACGTAGTATATTGCCCAGCCACGTAGTATATTGCCCAGCCACGTAGTATATTGCTTAGTCACGTAGTATATTGCCCAGTCACGTAGTATATTGCTTAGTCACGTAGTATATTGCATAGCCACGTGCTATATTGCCCAGCCACGTAGTATATTGCCCAGTCACGTAGTATATTGCCCAGCCACGTAGTATATTGCCCAGTCACGTAGTATATTGCACAGCCACGTAGTATATTGCACACCGGCGTAGTATATTGCACAGCGACGTAGTATACTGCACAGAACCACGTAGAATGTTGCCCAGTAACGTAGTATACATCACAGACACGTAGTATATTGCCCAGCCACGAAGTATATTGCCCAGCCACATAATATACAGCACAGAGCCACGTAGTATATTGCCCAGCCACGTAGTATATTGCACAGCGACGTAGTATTCAGCACAGAGCCACGTAGAATATTGCCCAGTCACGTAGTATACAGCACAGACACGTAGTATATTGCCCAGCCAGGTAGTATAGTGCCCAGTCACGTATGTAACGGGTTAAAAAATAAAAAAGAAACATACCGTACTCACCATCCGAAGAGCCCGTTGTAGTTCCGTCACTTGTGTGCGGTGTCCGGTCCCAGGATTGGTATGAGCACAGGACCTTCCATGACGTCGCGGTCACATGACCGTGACGTCATGGAAGGTCCTTCTCCCATAGCATCTTTGGAAGCGGAACCTGCCGCTTGCAGTTCCGAGGAGACGGCAGAAGGTGAGAATAAGTTTTTTTCACGTAGTATATTGCCCAGTCACGTAGTATATTGCTTAGTCACGTAGTATATTGCTTAGTCACGTAGTATATTGCCCAGTCACGTAGTATATTGCTTAGTCACGTAGTATATTGCCCAGCCACGTAGTATATTGCCCAGTCACGTAGTATATTGCCCAGTCACGTAGTATATTGCTTAGCCACGTAGTATATTGCCCAGCCACGTAGTATATTGCCCAGCCACGTAGTATATTGCTTAGTCACGTAGTATATTGCACAGCCACGTAGTATATTGCCCAGTGACGTAGTATATTGCCCAGCCACGTAGTATATTGCCCAGCCACGTAGTATATTGCTTAGTCACGTAGTATATTGCACAGCCACGTACTATATTGCCCAGTGACGTAGTATATTGCCCAGTCACGCGGTATATTGCCCAGCCACGTACTATATTGCCCAGTGACGTAGTATATTGCCCAGCCACGTAGTATATTGCTTAGTCACGTAGTATATTGCCCAGTCACGTAGTATATTGCTTAGTCACGTAGTATATTGCACAGCCACGTGCTATATTTTGCCAGTGACGTAGTATATTGCCCAGCCACGTAGTATATTGCCCAGTCACGTAGTATATTGCCCAGCCACGTAGTATATTGCCCAGTCACGTAGTATATTGCACAGCCACGTAGTATATTGCACACCGGCGTAGTATATTGCACAGCGACGTAGTATACTGCACAGAACCACGTAGAATGTTGCCCAGTCACGTAGTATACATCACAGACACGTAGTATATTGCCCAGCCACGAAGTATATTGCCCAGCCACGTAATATACAGCACAGAGCCACGTAGTATATTGCCCAGCCACGTAGTATATTGCACAGCGACCTAGTATTCAGCACAGAGCCACGTAGAATATTGCCCAGTCACGTAGTATACAGCACAGACACGTAGTATATTGCCCAGCCAGGTAGTATAGTGCCCAGTCACGTATGTAACGGGTTAAAAAATAAAAAAGAAACATACCGTACTCACCATCCGAAGAGCCCGTTGTAGTTCCGTCACTTGTGTGCGGTGTCCGGTCCCAGGATTGGTATGAGCACAGGACCTTCCATGACGTCGCGGTCACATGACCGTGACGTCATGGAAGGTCCTTCTCCCATAGCATCTTTGGAAGCGGAACCTGCCGCTTGCAGTTCCGAGGAGACGGCAGAAGGTGAGAATAAGGTTTTTTTTTATTATTATTTTTATCATTAGATCGTTTTACTATTGATGCTGCATACGCAGCATCAATAGTAAAAAGTTGGGGACACACAGGGTTAATAGCGGCAGTAACGGAGTGCGTTACCCGCGGCATAACGCGGTCCGTTACCGCCGGCATTAACCCTGTGTTAGCGGTGACCAGAGGGCACTATGCGGGCGACAGGCACTGACTGCGGGGAGTAAGGAGCGGCCGTTTTCTTCCGGACTGTGCCATGACAGGCAGCTGCCGAGATCAATCAGCAAATGAATAACCGTGACAGACAGAAGGACAGACAGACGGAAGTGACCCTTAGACAATTATATAGTAGATGGTAGATATAGACTGTATGGGCTCCTGTCAGGTATACAGTACAGACCAAAAGTTTGGACACACCTCATTTAAAGATTTTTCTGTATTTTCATGACTATGAAAATTGTAAATTCACACTGAAGGGATCAAAACTATGAATTACCACATGTGGAATTATATAATTAACAAAAAAGTGTGAAACAACTGAAATTATGTCTTATATGCTAGGTTCTTCAAAGTAGCCTCCTGTTGCTTTGATGACTGATTTGCACACTCTTGGCATTCTCTTGATGAGCTTCAAGAGGTAGTCACCGGGAATGGTCTTCCAACAATCTTGAAGGAGTTCCCAGAGATGCTTAGCACTTGTTGGCCCTTTGTTGTGAGTTCCGTTCTGGAGCTCCCTCCTGTGGTTGCTAATGGTATGTTTGTGAGTTCTGCCCTTGGGCTCCCTCTGGTGGTTTCGAGTGGAACTGCTGCTCCGTTAGGTAGCTGTAGCAGCTGCCTTCACTAATCGCCTTGCCTGGGTTTGTTATTTAAACCTGCCCTGGGCTTTAGTCCATGCCTGCTGTCAATGTTCTTGGTTGGATTTGATTCTTCCCTTGGATTTCTCATATGGCCAGTCCTTGTCTGCAAAAGATAAGTTTTGCTAGTTTGTTTGTCCATTTGTTTGGACTCTATTGCCTTGCATTTTGTCTCTTTTGTCCAGCTTGTCACTATGTCTTATTTAGGCTAGCTGGAAGCTCTGGGAAAGCAGATTTGCCCCTCCACACCGTGAGTCGGTGTGGAGTTCATTTTTGTAAACTCTGCGTGGATTTTGTAGTTTTTAATACTGACCGCACAGTATCCTTTGCTCTCTGTCTATCTAGTTTAGTATTGGCCTCCCCTTTGCTGAATTCTAATTTCATTTCTGTGTGCGTCATTTCCCTCTCCTTTCACAGTCAATATTTGTGGGGGGCTATCTTTCCTTTTGGGGGTTTCTCTGAGGCAAGATAGCTTTCTGTTTCCTTCTTTAGGGGTAGTTATATCTTGCCTAGGGAGTGTCAGGAACATCCCACGGCTATTTCTAGTTGTGTTGTTAGGATTAGGGACTGCGGTCAGTAGAGATACCACCTTCTCAGAGCTCGCTCCATGTTGCGTTTTAGCCACCAGGTCATATCAGTGTGGCCTCTTAACCACCAGGTCATAACACCCTTTTGCCTTCACTCTGCGGTCCAGATCACCCCAAACCATCTCGATTGGGTTCAGGTCTGGTGACTATGGAGGCCAGGTCATCTGGCACCCCATCACTCTCCTTCTTGGTCACATAGCCCTTATACAGCCTGAAGTTGTGTTTGGGGTCATTGTCCTGTTGAAAAATAAATGATGGTCCAACTAAACGCAAACCGGATGGAATAGCATGCCGCTGCAAGATGCTGTGGTAGCCATTCTGGTTCAGTATGCCTTCAATTTTGAATAAATCCCCAACAGTGTCACCAGTAAAGCACCCCCACACCATCACACCTCCTCCTCCATGCTTCACGGTGGGAACCAGGCATGTAGAGTCCAGCCATTCACCTTTTCTGCATCGCACAAAGACCCGGTGGTTGGAACCAAAGATCTCAAATTTGGACTCATCAGATCAAAGCACAGACTTCCACTGGTCTAATGTCTATTCCTTGTGTTCTTTAGCCCAAACAAGGCTCTTCTGCTTGTTGCCTGTCCTTAGCAGTGGTTTCCTACCACCTATTTTACCATGACAGCCTGCTGCACAAAGTCTCCTCTTAACAGTTGTTGTAGAGATGTGTCTGCTGCTAGAACTCTGTGTGGCATTGACCTGGTCTCTAATCTGAGCTGCTGTTAACCTGCGATTTCTGAGGCTGGTGACTCGGATAAACTTATCCGCAGAAGCAGAGGTGACTCTTGGTCTTCCTTTCCTGGGGCGGTCCTCATGTGAGCCAGTTTCTTTGTGGTGCTTGATGGTTTTTGCAACTGCACTTGGGTACACTTTCAAAGTTTTCCCAATTTTTCAGACTGACTGACCTTCATTTCTTAAAGTAATGATGGCCACTCGCTTTTCTTTAGGCTAGGGTCACATTGCGTTAGTGCAATCCGTTTAGCGCTAGCTAACGCAATGTTTTTAATGGGGCCGCATCCCAGGGTCGCGGTAACGTCCCCGCTCTCGCAGATCCCCGATCTGCGAGAGCGGGGAACGGACCGCGGGCGCACCTCGGACGCTGCAAGCAGCGTCCGCGGCGCGCCAGGAAACACCGGCGCGTCGCTAGCGCGTGCCGAACATGGCACGCGCTAGTGCTGCGCGTTCCCATTGCCATGAATGGGCGCGCTAACGGACGCGTTGCACGGCGTTAATTTCGCCGTGCAACGCTGTCCGTTAGCGCTTTCCCATTAACGCAATGGGAACCAAGCCTTACTTAGCTGCTTTTTTCTTGCCATAATACAAATTCTAACAGTCTATTCAGTAGAACTATCAGCTGTGTATCCACCAGACTTCTGCACAACACAACTGATGGTCCCAGCACCATTTATAAGGCAAGAAATCCCACTTATTAATCCCTTCACGACATACCCCGTACTAGTGCGGTGCATGTTGTGTCTCCCCCTTTGATGTGGGCTTCGGCGGTGAGCCCACATCAAAGTCGCGACATGTCAGCTGTTTTGTACAGCTGACGTGCGCGCAATAGTGGCGAGTGAAATCGCGATTCACCCGCCGCTATTAACCTGTTAAATGCCGCTGTCAAATGCTGACAGTGGCATTTAACTACCGCTTCCGGCCGCGTGGCCGGAAATGAGCGCATCGCCGATGGCGATGCGTCAGGATGGTAACCATAGAGGTCCTTGAGACCTCTGGTTACTGATGCCGGCCTGCTGTGAGCGCCACCCCACCCTGTGGTCGGCGCTCATAGCAAGCCTGCAATTCAGCTACATAGCAGCGATCTTATAATCGCTGCTATGTAGCAGAGCCGATCGAGTGGTGCCAGCTTCTAACCTCCCATGGAGGCTATTGAAGCATGGCAAAAGTAAAACAAGTTTTTAAAAATATGAAAAAAATATAAAAGTTTAAATCACCCCCCTTTCGCCCCATCCAAAATAAAACAATAAAAAAAATCAAACCTACACATATTTGGTATCGTCGCGTTCAGAATCGCCTGATCTATCAATAAAAAAAAGCTTTAGCCTGATCACTAAACAGCGTAGCGAGAAAAAAAATTTGAAACGCCAGAATTACATTTTTTTGGTCGCCGCGACATTACATTAAAATGCAATAACGGGTGATCAAAAGAACGTATCTGCACAAATGTGGTATCAGTAAAAACGTTAGGTTGGCACGCAAAAAATAAGCCCTCACCCGACCCCAGATCACGAAAAATGGAGACGCTACGGGTATCGGAAAATGGCTAATTTTTTTTTAGCAAAGTTTTGAATTTTTTTTCACCACTTAGATAAAAAATAACCTAGACAGGTTTTGTGCTTTTCTGAACTCATACTGACCTGGAGAATCATAATATCAGGTCAGTTTTAGCATGTAGTGAACCTAGCAAAAAAGCCAAACAAAAAACAAGTGTGGGTTTGCACTTTTTTTGCAATTTCACCACACTTGGAATTTTTTTCCCATTTTCTAGTACAAGACATGGTAAAACCAATGGTGTCGTTCAAAAGTACAAATAGTCCCGCAAAAAATAAGCCCTCACATGACCATATTGACAGAAAAATAAAAATGTTATGGCTCTGGGAAGGAGGGCAGCGAAAAATGAAAACGCAAAAACTAAAAATGGCCGTGGCGGGAAGGGGTTAAACCTGACAGGGCACACCTGTGAAGTGAAAACCATTCCCGGTGCCTACCTCTTGAAGCTCATCAAGAGAATGTTAAGAGTGTGCAAAGCAGTCATCGAAGCAAAAGAAGAACCTAGAATATAAGACATAATTTCAGTTGTTTCACACTTTTTTGTTAAGTATATAATTCCACATGTGTTAATTCATAGCTTTGATGCCTTCAGTGTGAATGTACAATTTTCGTAGTCATGAAAATACAGAAAAATCTTTAAATGAGGTGTGTCCAAATTTTTGATCTGTACTGTATGGGTATGTGCACACGATGCAGATTTAGTGCAGAACTGCTGCAGATTTTTCTGCAGCAGAAACGCTGCAGAACTGCACTGTGATCACAGTACAATGTAAATCAATGGGAAAAAAAAAAAGCTGTGCACATGGTGCAGAAAAATCTGCGCAGAAACGCTGCAGTTTTCAAAGAAGTGCCTGTCACTTCTTTTGTGCAGTTCTGCAGCGTTTCTGCACCCCTCCATAATAGAAATCTGCAGGTGCGTTTTTCATGCGTTTTTCATGCGTTTTTCATGCGTTTTTCATGCGTTTTTTGTGCAGATTTGTGCTCAAAAAACGCATCAAAAACGCATCAAAAACGCATCAAAAACGCACCTGCAGATTCTGCCAGGAGATGCAGATTTAGTGCAGAACTGCAGCAGATTTTTCTGCACTAAATCTGCATCTTTCACCCCCCCTGAGGAAGGCCACCCGCCGAAACGCGCGTCGGGGAGGACTGGACTTCGGTGCACATTCCACTGATCCACCACTGTGGTATGTACTGTATATCCGATACTTGTTTGCAGGACCATGAGTGCCATTGATTGAAGCCTGTATACCATTTATGATATTTATTATCTGACACTTGTCTTTAGGGTCATGGGCACTAATGATTGATGATGCTGTACCATTGATGTTATTCATACATATGGATTTGGTATATACATGGTCCATGATTATTAGTTGTGCACCTTAGTTCGGTTCCTGTATTTTAGATGCGTATGTGGGCTCGTATAGGGGATCCGTTTTGCCTGCCATGCTGCATACCTGTGTGTCTATTTTTAATCAATAAAGTTGTTCAATATTTTCATTACTGGACGTTTTTTGGTTGCGTTTTTTGGTGCTTTTGTCGTTTATCACATATATATATATGCAGCTGTCCTTTTTTGTAGTCCTATGTCTGTCTTGGTTGATATGACTGTTATAATCTATTATCACCACACGATCTAATTATCCTTGACAGACTATGTATGCTTCTGTTCTGTATCGTGTGCACATACCCTATATGTGTGTGTGTACCTACTTGAGTGTTTCCAGAACTGCAGCATTGAAGTGGTTTGTGTGATGACCCAGCAATGTGCTGGAAAGTACATATGTATGTGTTGAGATGAGTGTGCATGTGTGTTCAGGTAAATGTGTCTTGAGGTGAGTGTGTGTTAAGGTGATTGTGCGTGTTGAGGGGTGTGTGTTTACATCAGTGTGTGTGTTGATGTGAATGTGTGTGTTGAGGTGAGTATGTGTGTTTTGAGGTATGGATTGATGTTGAGGTGTGTATGTTTTGTGGTGAGTCTGTGTGTTGAGATGAGTGTATGTGTTGAGGTGATTGTGTGTGTGTTGAAGTGAATGTGTGTGCGTGTTGAGGTGAATATGTGTTGAGGTAAGTGTGTGTGTTGAGGTCAGTGTGGACTTTTTCCTCATCATGCCCATGATTTATGCATATGATTATTAACTGCGTTGTTTTCTTCCTTTTCCTTTCCCTAATGCTGTACTGCGATTTGTGGAGTGAGTATCATAAGACCTGCAGTTATCAAGGGAAAAAACTTTTCAAGATCAATCACAGAAAGTGGGTGTGCGTGCATATGCCTCTGCATGTATGTGTGTGTACCTACATTCATGGCCAAAAGTATTGACACCCCTGCAATTCTGTCAGATAATACTAATTTTCTTCCTGAAAATGATTGCAAACACAAATTATTTGGCATTATCTTCATTTAATTTGTCTTAAATGAAAAAACACAAAAAAGAATGAAGCAAAAAGCAAAACATTGATCATTTCACACAAAACTCCAAAAATGGGCCAGACACCCTCAGCCTAATACTTGGTTGCACAACCTTTAGCCAAAATAACTGCGACCAACTGCTTCCGGTAACAATCAATGAGTTTCTTACAATGCTCTGCTGGAATTTTAGACCATTCTTCTTTGGCAAACTGCTCCAGGTCCCTGATATTTGAAGGGTGCCTTCTCCAAACTGCCATTTTTAGATCTCTCCACAGGTGATCTATGGGATTCAGGTCTGGACTCATTGCTGGCCACCTTAGAAGTCTCCAGTGCTTTCTCTCAAACCATTTTCTAGTGCTTTTTGAAATGTGTTTTGGGTCATTGTCCTGCTGGAAGACCCATGACCTCTGAGGGAGACCCAGCTTTCTCACTGGGCCCTACATTATGCTGCAAAATTTGTTGGTAGTCTTCAGACTTCATAATGCCATGCACACGGTCAAGCAGTCCAGTGCCAGAGGCAGCAAAGCAACCCCAAAACATCAGGGAACCGCCGCCATGTTTGACTGTAGGTACCGTGTTCTTTTCTTTGAATGCCTCTTTTTTTCTCCTGTAAACTCTATGTTGATGCCTTTGCCCAAAAAGCTCCACTTTTGTCTCATCTGACCAGAGAACATTCTTCCAAAATGTTTTAGGCGTTTTCAGGTAAGTTTTGGAAAACTCCAGCCTGGCTTTTTTATGTCTCGGGGTAAGAAGTGGGGTCTTCCTCGGTCTCCTACCATACAGTCCCTTTTCATTCAGACGCCGACAGATAGTACGGGTTGACACTGTTGTACCCTCGGACTGCAGGGCAGCTTGAACTTGTTTGGATGTAAAGGTACCGTCACACTAAGTCTACGTTCACTTTTGCGGTGTGCGCCGCAACGTCGTCGCCGCAACGCACAACGCAAACAAAAACGCATGCACAACGCTGCGTTTTGCGCCGCATGCGTTCAACGCATGCGGCGCAAAACGCAGCGTTTTTTGGAAACGCAGTTGCGTTTTGACGTCACCACTCTGCTTTCCGGCTGCTGTGCTTACACAGGGCAGAGAAGCAGAGCGCCGAGGGACAGACACCAGAATGTAAGTATGTAGTGTTTTTTTTTTTTTACTTTTACGCTGGTAACCAGGGTAAACATCGGGTTACTAAGCGCGGCCCTGCGCTTAGTAACCCGATGTTTACCCTGGTTACCAGCGAAGACATCGCTGAATCGGCGTCACACACGCCGATTCAGCGATGTCTGCAGGAGGTTCAGCGACGAAATAAAGTTCTGGACTTTCTGCAGCGACCAACGACATCACAGCAGGATTCTGATCGCTGCTGCGTGTCAAACTGAACGATATCGCTAGCTAGGACGCTGCAACGTCACGGATCGCTAGCGATATCGTTTAGTGTGACGGTACCTTTAGTCGAGGTTCTTTATCCAACATCCGCACAATCTTGTGTTGAAATCTCTTGTCAATTTTTCTTTTCCGTCCACATCTAGGGAGGTTAGCCACAGTGCCATGGGCTTTAAACTTCTTGATGACACTGCGCACAGTAGACACAGGAACATTCAGGTCTTTGGAGATGGACTTGTAGCCTTGAGATTGCTCATGCTTCCTCACAATTTGGTTTCTCAAGTCCTCAGACAGTTCTTTGGTCTTCTTTCTTTTCTCCATGCTCAATGTGGTACACACAAGGACACAGGACAGAGGTTGAGTCAACTTTAATCCATGTCAACTGGCTGCAAGTGTGATTTAGTTATTGCCAACACCTGTTAGGTGCCACAGGTAAGTTACAGGTACTGTTAATTACACAAATTAGAAAAGCATCACATGATTTTTCGAACAGTGCCAATACTTTTGTCCACCCCCCTTTTTTATGTTTGGTGTGGAATTATATCCAATTTGGCTTTAGGACAATTCTTTTTGCGTTTTTTCATTTAAGACAAATTAAATGAAGATAATAATACCAAATAATTTGTGTTTGAAATCATTTTCAGGAAGAAAATGAGTATTATCTGACAGAATTGCAGGGGTGTCTATACTTTTGTCCATGACTGTATGTATGTATTGAGGCGAGTGTGTGTGTTTGAGGTATGGATTTGTGTTGAGGTTAGTGTGTGTGTTTTGAGGTACATGTGTTAAGGTGAGTGTGTGTTGAGGTGAGTGTCTGTGAAGAGGTGAGTGTGTGTATGTTTTGAGGTGAGTGTGTGTTGAGGTGAGTGTTCAGGTGA
Source organism: Ranitomeya imitator (assembly GCF_032444005.1). Taxonomy (NCBI): domain Eukaryota; kingdom Metazoa; phylum Chordata; class Amphibia; order Anura; family Dendrobatidae; genus Ranitomeya; species Ranitomeya imitator. The sequence continues at coordinate 693,927,003 of NC_091282.1, read as the reverse complement.
GTGTGTGTGTTGAGGTGAGTGTGTTTGTTGCCATGAGTGTGTGTTGAGGTAAGTGTGAGTGTGTGGGTTTTGAGATGTGTGGACTGTGTCCTCATCATGCCCATGATTTGTGCAGATGATTATTAACTGCATTGTTTTCTTCTTTCCTGACCCTTCCCCAATGCTGTACTGAGATTTGTGGAGTATCATAGGACATGCAAGGGAGAAAACTTTTCAAGATCCATCACAGAAGGTGGGTGTGCGTGCAGGGGTGAACTTGCCTCTCTGCTGCCTGAGGCGAACTGCAAAATGGTGCACCCCCGTACACACACGGCTCTGCTCCGCTCCGTACACATACACGGGTAAGCTTCATACACTTTGTTCACACAGGGCTCCATTTTGTACACACAGGGCTCTGATTTTGTACACACAGCGCTCCGCTCTGTACACCCCGTACACACGCGGCTCAGCTCCGCACTCCTCGTACACACGTGGCTCAGCTCCGCACACCTCGTACACACGCGGCTCAGCTCCGCACACCTCGTACATACACACAGCTCAGCTCCGCACACCTCGTACACACACGGCTCCGCTCTGTACACCTCGGACAAACACGGCTCAGCTCCGTACACCTCGTACACTTACTGCTCAGCTCCGCACACCTCGTACACACACGGCTCAGCTCCGTACACCTCGTACACACACAGCTCCGCTCCGTACACCTCGTACACTTACGGCTCAGCTCCGCACACCTCGTACACACACGGCTCAGCTCCGCACACCTCGTACACACACGGCTCAGCTCCGCACACCTCATACACACACGGCTCAGCTCCGCACACCTCGTACACACACGGCTCCGCTCTGTACACCTCATACACACACGGCTCCACCACATCCACACTGTAAACCCCTCCTGACCCAACAGATAAGCTTACCCTCTTCCAGCACCATGACAACCAGCACAGCAGAGTCCTGCATACACTGAGGCCACTGATCATGTGACCCCTGACTCCTCCCATCCGGTGACTTCGTCACAGGTCCTGTGCGCACAGAACATCCTTCTATGAGCAGCCCCAGCAGATGCAGGAGAGGAGAGACTTCAGGTTGAGGACCTGTGATGATGTCACGATCACGTGACCGGTCACATGAGCCGGGGAGGGCTGGATGAGGGGATCCTGCCATTCGGGACGGTTGGGAGCCTTGAATACAGTAGTAACTGAACCTGCGTTTACGACGCAAATTCAGTTACTACACTGGCAGAATCTGCCGCCCCTCTGTTCATTGAAGGCAGTGCTTCTTGAGGCAAAGTACTCAACTTGCAACATGGTAGCGGCGTCTCTGTGTACATGCATATGCCTGTTCATGTATGTGTGTGTACCTAATTGAGTGTGTCCAGAACTGCAGCATTGAAGTGATGACCCAGCAATGTGATGGAAAGTACATATGTATGTGTTGAGATGAGTGTGTATGTGTGTTGAGGTGAGTGGGCGGGCGTTGAGGTGAGTGTGTTCAGGTCAGTGTGTGTGTCTGTGTTGAGGTGTGTGTGTGTTTTGAGTTATGTGTGTTGAGGTGAGTGTGTGTTGAGATGAGTGTATTTGTTGATGTGAGTGTGTGTTTTGAGGTGTGTGTTGAGGTGAGTTTGTGTTGATATGAGTGCGTATGTGTGTTGAGGTGAGTGTGTGTGTTGAACTGAGTATGTGTGTGTTTTGACTTTAGTGTGTCTGTTGAGGTCAGTGTGTGTTGAGGTGACTGTGTGTGGGTTGAGGTGAGTGTGTGTTTTGAGGTATGAATTTATGTTGACATGAATGTGGGTTTTGAGGTGAGTGTGTTGAGATGAGTGTTTGTATGTTTTGAGGTGAGTGTGTGTGTTTTGAGGTGTGTGTGTTTAGGTGTGTTGAGGTATGTATGTGTGTTGAAAAGTGTATGTGTGTTGAGGTGAGTGTTCAGATAAGTGTGAGGTGAGTGGGTGTTGAGGTGAGTGTTTGTTTTGAGGTCAGTGTGTGTTGAGGTCAGTGTGTGTGTGTGTTTTGACAAGTGTGTTGAGGTGAGTGTGTGTGAGTTGAAGTGAGTGTGTGTGTGTTGAGGTAAATGTGTGTTGAGGTGAGTGTTAAGGTGATTGTGTATGTGTTGAGGTGAGTGTGTGTTGAGGTGTGTTTGTTGAGGTGAGTGTGTGTGAGTTGAAGTGAGTGTGTGTTGAGGTGAGTGTTAAGGTGATTGTGTGTGTTGAGGTGTGTGTAGGTCAGTGTGTGTTGAGGTGAATGTGTTGAAGTGGGTGTGTGTGATTTGAGGTATGAATTTGTGTTGAGTTGAGTGTGTTTTGAGGTGAGTGTGTGTGCTGAAATGAGTGTTTGTGTTAAGGTGAGTTTGTGTGTGTGTTGAGGTGTGTGTGTTTGTGTTAAAGTGACTGTGTTGACGTGTGTGATGAGGTGAATGTGTGATGAGGTGAGTGTGGAGTTTGTCCTCATCGTGCCCATGATTTGTGCAGATGATTATTAACTGCATTGTTTTCTTCTTTCTTTTCCCTTCCCTAATGCTGTACTGAGATATGTGGGAGTATCATAAGACCTGCAGTTATCAAGGGAGAAAACTTTTCAAGATCCATCTTTATACAATAGTACACATCTCTACCATGGAAAAAAGTTTCCCCTCCATCAGTTTCCAGCAATGTACCAATGAGGTGACTGCAGGCTATTATGGCTCAATGTCTGTGAATCCATATTTCAATAAAGTATGTGTGTCAAGTGCACGTTATCATGGATCATTAGAGGAACTGATGCCAGATACAATCTTATTATTTACTAGCTGAAGAGCCCGGCGTTGCCCGGGCATAGTAACTAACTGTGGTTAATTGTAACAAATTACAATGATTATATTGCACATAAAAACATTTCACATCATATACTCAGCATTACAGATTTGCAACACAAATTAACTAAACGATTACCTAAGTATTGATAGTATTTTATTTTCAACTCATTCGAGAGCCTTTTGATAAACAACATTTTTGGTTTTTCCTTCCGGTGCAAAGATGAACAGATTTTTTACACTTCCAACTCTTGAATAGGCCACATAAAACTGACCATGAAAAAAGCATGGAGATTACAAATCAATCCCTACTACTTTCAAGGACTGTCCCTGAGCCTTGTTAATGGATATTGCAAACTGGAGGCGTTTAAAATCAAAAGGCAAATCAGATGGAATGAGTGGAATTCTTGGAATGAAAAGGTCCTCTCCCTTGGCACATTCTGTTGCTGAGCTGTGTATCTAATCCTATCCTGTGTGATACCGTCTGCTGAGCTGTGTATCTAATTCTGTCCTGTATGATACTGTCTGCTGAGCTGTGTACCTAATCCTATCCTGTGTTATACTGACTGCTGAGCCGTGTATCTAATCCTGTCCTGTGTGTTACTGTCTGCTGAGCCATGTATCTAATCCTCTCCTGTGTGATACAGTCTGCTGAGCCATGTACCTAATCCTATCCTGTGTGATACAGTCTGCTGAACCATGTATCTAATCCTCTCCTGTGTGATACTGTCTGCTGAGCCATGTATCTAATCCTCTCCTGTGTGTTATTGTCAGTTGAGCCATGTATCTAATACTATCCTGTGTGATCCTGACTGCTGACCTGTGTATGTAATCCTATCCTGTGTGATACTGACTGCTGAACCGTGTATCTAATCCTATCCTGTGTGTTACTGTCTGCTGACCTGTGTATCTAATCCTATCAGTAGCGTAGCCCTGGACGAAGCATTTCATTGCGAAACGTGCGTCGGATGTGGTGGGTCTCCAGGAGCGCTCCTTAGGTAACTATTGATTATCATCATACACTTGTATTTACTTTGAATATTTATTTGCATGTTTGTACATGGTCACTTGGCACATTTATATGTTATATTTGTATTATGAGATAAGTTGTCACTATATTTGGAGTTTTGCTTTCCTGGTTAGCCCACCTCTTTACCTGTGCTGTGGTTTTTTACCTGTCACTGCTTACCACTTTTAAAATATGTATTAATAAAGTTTATATGGATTTTATTGGCCCTGTGTGAAGGATGGTTCCTTTGGTGTTTGTAGCTGTTTATTTCTTTCATGGTGTATATATATATATATATATATATATATATATATATATATATATATATATATATATATATATATATATATGATACATATAGGTGTTTTCTATAGCACGAGGCAGCACCCATAGACAGACTCTATAGCACAAGGCAGCACCCTATAGGCAGACCCTTTAGCATTAGGCAGCACCCCCATAGGCAGACTCTGTAGTATAAGGCAGTACCCCATAGGCAGACCCTTTAGTATAAGGCAGCACCCCTATAGGCAGACCCTTTAGTATAATGCAGTACCCCATAGGCAGACCCTTTAGTATAAGGCATCACCCCATAGGTAGACTCTAGTATAAGGCAGCACCCCCATAGGCAAACTGTAGTGTAAGGCAGCACCCCCATAGGCAGACCCTGTAGTATTAGGCAGCACCCCATAGGCAGACCCTGTAGTATAAGGCAGCACCCCCTTAGGCAGACTCTGTAATAGTATTTGAGCACGCCGAAGGTACTTTGTTAACACTCGAGCATGCTTGGATAACACCTTATACGATTGGAGCGCCCCCGTAGGGCTAGGGGTACTCGGAGCCAGGCCCTTCGGTTCTCAAGGGGGATGTCACGGTGGCTGACCCGGTCCGTGGCCCTAGGAGCGTCCGTTGTAATTGGGGGGAAAGGTCTTTAAAGGGATAATGTTCGTGACGCCACCTGTGGTATTCAGTCAGGGTGACCAACGCTGCTTAGGGGTCCGCTGGGGTGATATTATGGCAGCTAGATGGTATACCTTACCACAGGTGAAGTATGTCCCCAGGGCTTCCCAGTGGTGTGGATGGTGAGAGGCGCAGTAAAGAATGAGGACACAAGGTTGCAGTCTCTTTAGCTTTACTGAAGGCTTCAGTGTCCACAGTCCAGAGCACCAGATAACAGGGCAGGCAGAGTCTGGCCGGTCTGGAGGCAAATCCAGAGTCCCCTTATCCAGGTGGAAATCAGTAGCCTTCCTCTAGCGCCTGAGTGTTGTAGTCCCTCCCTGCTGAGCTTCTCGGTGAGGTCCTCACAACTGTTGTTGATGTTCTAGATGTTATTTCTCTTTCTCTCTGTCCCCCTGATGGTAAGGATAGGACAAACCCGTATGACTGATGGCCTGAGGCTTTTTACAGGGACCCTACGACACCCTAGCACCCACAAGTTGCCACCGTGCCTCCTGGGTATTAGGTCGGGCAGCCAACGTGCAATTAGCTGTCCTGCCAGTCTCTGAAGCAAGGCTTGGAGACGATTGCTCCCTCGGTATTCTGGCTACCGGCTTCTGTGCCTCAGAAGGAAGCAGCCTTTTACAGGGCAGAACTCCTGGTTTCCTCTCCTTTCGCTATGACTTCATTTCTCACTCTCAGCAACGCAATTCCCTTCGTGTCCTTTCTTAGGATGCTGCCGCACGTGGGGCAGGCGCAGCTCCGTAACCTTCTGGCTAGGCATCTGACGGGATCCCACCCCCGTCAGGGACCTTTCTGTCTGCAGCTCTTAGATGTTCCTCCTCCCTGTCTGCCTGACAGGTGCTGCCTGGGTGAAGCCCAGTCAGCTTCTGCCTCACTTCCTATCCAGACCACCAGTTTTACCCAATTGTGAAGAGTGCCCTACTAAATAGGATCATAGCTCCCCCTGGTGGACTGGAGTGTGACGTGTGGTTTGTGATACCTGGTAAAGAGATCTCCTTTATTGCCTTCAGACGTAATATCACTCCCCCTGGTGGAAGAATGACATTACTGCAACGACCAGGACCCTGGGGCGCTGCACAACCACATTCACTGTACACTAGCACCCAGGAATATTTTTCCCTAAAATACCCCAGAGTTTCTGAGAATATGTACATTAAATATCCGGCCAGGGACCATAGCTGGAGACCAGATAGCCCAGTGCTGACCCGTCCAGTTTTTTTCCTTTGTCATTGCAGGTGATTGACAGGTCTCTCCCTATGTAAACACACAGAAGAGACCAGTCAATCACCTGCAGCAGCATTGGGAGAAGCCCTCTGAGGGGTGGCGCTAGACTAGTCTTGTCCCTGGCTATGGTCCCTAGCCCGATCTTTAAAACATATCCTTTCTGAATTGTCGGAGCGGAGAGAAATATACCTGGCTGCGATCGTCCACCAAGGCTCTGATTCATGCACCTCGTGGTTTTGTCCTCGTGAAATAGGTGACAAGTTCACCCTAAGGGCATGTTCACACTTGAAGTTTTTGCAGCGCTTTTGCCCAAAAAAATGCAGTGCTTTAATGTACCAGCAGAATGAATGAGTGAAATGATTTTTTTTCTTGCAGATTTGAAGCAGTTTCATATGTGCATCACGTCAGTTCTTTCAGCATTCTTCACCCATTCTAACAAATGAGGAAAATGCATAAAATAAAATGCATGAAAACCAACACAGTTTTGATGCAGAAATGTCTACAGCAAATACTTAATGTGTGCACATACCCTGTGAGTTGTAGATTTAGTTTACGTAGGGAAAACCTGGTGACAGGTTCCCTTTAAATGTGCAGTGCTCACTGACTGTTATGAAGACAGACGTCACAGTGACACTGTCCGCCCACTCAGGAAGCAGACTGTGGAGGTTTTCAGTTGTGCACTGGAAAGGACGAGAGGTAAATCAGTAGAAAAAAATATTTTCAGTTTGCAGAAATGCTGGGCGTGATTGCACAAATCTCTCCAACACAGGGAATTTTAATAATTTTCCAATATAAAGTCCCATCAGATACTGAGCAGACCTCTGCTGTCCAGGGACAACATGTTATTAACTCGATTATGAAGTGTATCCACCATTCCCTGATTACTTCACCACAAGTTACAACTACTGGCAGTAGGTGGCACATGGTAACTGGTCACGGCATGGTTGTGCTGCTGTTATGTAAGTCACTATATATACCAACCTATCATTAATTATACAGTGGGGGAAATAAGTATTTGATCCCTTGCTGATTTTGTAAGTTTGCCCACTGACAAAGACATGAACAGTCTATAATTTTAAGGGTAGGTTAAATTTAACATTGAGAGATAGAATATCAAAAATAAAATCCAGAAAATCACACTGTATAAATTATATAAATGTATTTGCATTTTGCAGTGAGAAATAAGTATTTGATCCCCTACCAACCATTAAAGCTATGTGCACACAAAGGAAATGTGGTGCAGAATTTTCTGCACAAAATCCGCATCTCCTGGCAGAATCCGCAGCTGCGGATTTGCTGCAGTTTTTATGCGGATTTTGTGCGGATTTGCCACGGGATTGATGCGGATTTTTTGCAGTTTTTGCCACTGCGGATTTCTATCATGGAGGGGTGCAGAAACGTTGCAGATCTGCATAAAAGAAGTGACATGTATTTTTAAATCCACAGCGTTTCCACGTGGATTTTTCCGCACCATCTGCACAACCTTTTTTTTTACCCATTGATTCACATTGTACTGTAAATCACAGTTCGGATCTGTAGCGTTTCTGCACGGAAAAATCCGCTGCGGATCCGCAGCAAATCCGCATCATGTGCACATAGCCTTAGAGTTCTAGTGATGAGACCAAAATTTAACTTTTTGTCCACAACCATAAACGTTATATTTGGAGAGCTCTCAACAAGGCCTATGATAAAAGGAATACCATTCCTACTGTAAAGCACGGAGATGGATCGCTGATGTTTTGGGGCTTGCGTGAGCTAAAAGGGCACAAGAAACTTGGTCAAAGTTGAAGGAAAGATGAATGCAGCACGTTATCAGCAAATACTGGATGCAAATTTGCACTCATCAGCCTGTAAGATGCCATGAGATGTATTTGGACGTTCCAACATGACAACAATCCAAAACACAAGGCAATGTCAACCTGGCATTAGCTACAGGAGAACATAGAGAAGGTTCTGGAGTGGCTATCTCAGTCTCCTGACCTCAATATCATTAAGCCACTCTGGGGAGATCTCAAGCGCGCAGTTCATGCTTGACAGCCCAGGAATTTACAGAAACTGGAGGCTTTTTGCCAAGAAGAGTGGGCAGCTTTACCATCTGAGAAAATAAAGAACCTCATACACAACTAACACAAAAGACTTCAAGCTGTCATTGATGTTAGAAGGGGCAATACACAGTATTAAGAAATTGGGTATGTAAACTTTTGATCAGGGTCATTTGGATATTTTGGTTGTCATTCTGATTTAAAAAGAGAAAACACAGTAGTTTGACAATAAATGGCTCCACCCAACCACTAACCATGATTGGACATAAAGTTTTGGTGTTATCATTCATATTCTCTGAAAAAAGGCCAAGAAAGCAAAAATTCTGCCAGGGTATGTAAACTCTTGATCACAACTGTATAAAAGACTCCTGTCCACAGACTCAGTTAATCAGTCAGACTTTAACCTGTACAACATGAGCAAGACCAAAGAGCTTTCTAAGGATGTCAGGGACAAGATCTTAGACCTGCACAAAGCTGGAATGGGCTACAAAACCATAAGTAAGATGCAGGGTGAGAAGGAGACAACTGTTAATGCAATTGTAAAAAAATGAAAGAAATACAAAATGACTGTCAATCGACATAGATCTGGGTCACCATGCAAAATCTCACCTTGTGGGGTATCTTTGATCATGAGGAAGGTGAGAGATCAGCCTAAAACTACATGGGGGTAACTTGTTAATGATCTCAAGGCAGCTGGGACCACAGTCACCAAGAAAACCATTGGTAACACATTACGCCGTAAAGGTTTAAAATCCTGCAGTGCCCGCAAGGTCCCCCTGCTCAAGAAGGCACATGTGCAGGCCCGTCTGAAGTTTGCCAATGAACACCTGGATGATTCTGGGAGTGATTGGGAGAAGGTGCTGTGGTCAGATGAGACAAAAATTGAGGTCTATGGCATTAACTTAACTCGCCGTGTTTGGAGCAAGAGAAATGCTGCCTATGACCCAAAGAACACCGTTCCCACTGTCAAGCATGGAGGTGGAAACATTATGTTTTGGGGGTGTTTCTCTGCTAAGGGCACAGGACTACTTCACCGCTTCAATGGGAGAATGGATGGAGCCATGTACCGTAAAATACTAAGTGACAACATCCTTCCCTCTGCCAGGGCATTAAAAATGGGTCATGGCTCTGTCTTCCAGCAAGACAATGACCCAAAACATTCAGCTAAGGCAACAAAGGAGTGGCTAAAAAAACAGCACATTAAGGCCATGGAGTGGCCTAGCCAGTCTCCAGACCATAATCCCATAGAAAACTTATGGAGAAAGTTGAAGCTCTGAGTTGCCAAGCGACAGCCTCAAAATCCTAATGATTTAGAGATGATCTGCAAAAAGGAGTGGACTAAAATTCCTCCTGACATGTGCGCAAACCTCATCATCAACTACAAAAAAACATCTGACTGCTGTGCTTACCAACAAGGGTTTTGCCACCAAGTATTAAGTATTGTTTACCAGAGGGATCAAATACTTACAGCAAAATGCTAATACATTTACCATATTTCCCGGCGTATAAGACGACTTTTTGACCCCTAAAAATTGTCCCAAACGTCAGGGGTCGTCTTATACGCCGGGTACGGTGTGTGCAGGGAGCGATCCTGCATTTCGGCGTGTGGTTTCCAGGGTCTGGAGGAGAGGAGATTCTCCTTCAGGCACTGGGATCCATATTCATGTAAAAAATAAAGAATAAAAATAAAAAACATGGATATACTCACCCTCGGACGGGCCCTGGATCACAGCGCTGCTAGCGTCTCCCTCTGTTCCTTAGAATGCGGTGAGTGAAGGACCTTCGATGATGTCGCGGTCACATGAGCGGTCAGGTGAGAATGAACTTCAATCCAATATTGCAGCCAGCGGGTAAGGAAAGGGTGAATCAAAAACCCCAAAAACCCGCCTCCATGGCTAAAGATTGTTCCCTCCAAATTCAGGTGACAGTGTCCCTTTAAAGACTGTTCATGTCTTTGTCAGAGGGCAAACTTACAAAATCAGCAAGGGATCAAATATTTATTTCCCCCACTGTAGTTACTGAGTGATATTACTTACTAGTATACAGCTCTGGCAAAATGTTCAGTTTGTCTGATTTTTCTCTTTATAGGTATATTTTTGAGTAAAATGTAAATTGTTCATTTACTCTATAAACTTCTGACAACATGTCTCTGAATTTCCAAGCAATACATTTTGTGGGTTTTTTCTGAAAAAAGAAAAATGGTCTTTTAAAAAAAACAAAAAAAAAACAAACAGTTCTTTCAGACCTCAAATAATGCAAAGAAAACAAGTTCATAATCAGTTAGAATCAACAATACTAATGTTTTAACTCAGGAAGAGTTCAGAAATCAATATTTTGTGTAATTGCCATGATTTTTAATCACAACTTTCGTGCGTCTTGGCATGCTTTCCACCCGTCTTTCAGACTGCTTTTGGGTGACCTTATGCCACTCCTGGTACGGAAATGTAAGCAGTTCTTCTTTGTTTGATGGCTTGTGACTATCCATCATCCTCTTGATTACATTCCAGAGGTTTTCAATGGGGTTCAGATCTGGAGATTGGGCTGCCCATGACAGGGTTTTGATGTGGTGGTCTCTTAATTTTTGCCAGAGCTGTATAATACAGGTGCATTGTTGGTTATAACTTTGCTTTGTGTCATCTGTATTTTTGTGACGTTACAGGGAACCTGCATATACCGTATTTCTAATTTGCTTTTGTCAGGGGTCATGTACAACGCGGTGCGGTGTGGTGCGGTAGCCGCAGGTGAGGCACTCCTCTTCAGCGCCTCGACACATTACATGAAAGTGTAGGTCCTGGCGGGGTGTGTGGACTTGTGCTGTGAGGGCCTTAGGCCAGTGCAGACTGCACGTAACAGATATTACTGGTTTGCCAGGACCAGACGTTTCACAGTTCAATGAGAGAAACAACCTTTCCAAAATAAACTCTTTACTGAACGGTAACTACTGAACGGTAACTTGGTAAGGGATAACAGGAATATAGTCTTATAGATGCGGCACTTACCCAGGTAGATTCCCGTGGAAGCGCACAAGCGCGAAACGATCGTAGTCCTGTTCTTTCTCCCCGCACCGCTGATCTCTCCCAGCCGCCTCTCCTTACTATGTCCGTTGTTACGTTATGATGAATAAAGGACTTTGATTCGCAATCTACCTGGGTGAGTGCCACATTTTCCTTTTTCTCCTTGGATATTTGTTCACTGCTTTTTATGCTGAGCACCACCCGAACATTGCAGACTATATACGTGCTATAGGAGTCTTGCAGTGGAATCCTCAGGCTGCGGCTACACCGCCTGCTGCGATAACACCTAGTGCCGTTCATATTTTGTGCTTTTTGATAGTCTTATAGATGTTTCCTTTAAAGTATGAAGCATTATTCCACACAATATCCTTCTCTGTGGTTTACTCCAGGACTCTATATCCACTGTTTCTCTATATCCCATCTTTAATGCTATAGTCCTGATCAGCAAGTCTCCTTACTTGCTCAGCAGTTCTGTATCTGCTTTCTTACACTACTGGCACCTTGGAACCGTTGCACTCGGGACCCCCACTAGTCCCACATACTCTGTCCGGTCTAGGCCCATTACCTTCTGCATTACAAGCTCTGGGGTTCGTGACCTAGTGTCTTCTCCAAGGACCCTTCTCTGGAAGGCCACTCTGTCTCTTTTGGTCAATTTTTTTTCAGGATCTCAGTATCGCTCGCCTTAGTCTCCTCTCCCTATGGATCACCCTTTAGGAAGCACTGCTCACATCTCACTCCAAACCTGAACTCCCTAAGTACAGGAAACAGTCACTTGCCCTAAAACCAACCCCTACCATGTGAGCTAGTCCCAAACATTCTCTGTCTTAACTTATCCTATCGTCACTACCTATGCTACAGTCAACTATCTACATCCCTGTACTACTTGTCCTATAACACTATACCTTACACTATACATCCCATAGTATAAATTATTACACACTATGCATATTATACTTACAATACTTATCGCACTCTATAAATTACACAGGAACACGCACTGCTCAAAAACATAAAGGGAACACTTAAACAGTAGACTATAACTCCAAGTAAATCAAACTTCTGTGAAATCAAACTGTCCATTTAGGAGGTAACACTGTTTGACAATCTATTTCACATGCTGTTGTGCAAATAGAATAGACAACAGATGGAAATTATTGGCAATTATCTAGATACACTCAATAAAGGAGTGGTTTTGCAGGTGGGGACCACAGACCACATCTCAGCACCAATGCTTTCTGGCTGATGTTTTGGTCACTTTTGAATGTTGGTTGTGTTTTCACACTCATGGTAGCATGAGATGGACTCTACAACCCATACAAGTGGCTCAGGTAGTGCAGCTCATCCAGGATGGCACATCAATGCGAGCTGTGGCAAGAAGGTTTTCTGTGTCCGTCAGCATAGTGTCCAGAGGCTGGAGGCGCTACCAGGAGACAGGCCAGTACACCAGGAGACGTGGAGGGGGCCGTAGGAGGGCAACAACCCAACAGCAGGACCGCTACCTCAGCCTTTGTGCAAGGAGGAACAGGAGGATCACTGCCAGAACCCTGCAAAATGACCTCCAGCAGGCCACAAATGTACATGTGTCTCCATAAACGGTTAGAAACTGACTCCATGAGGATGGTCTGAGTGCCCGACGTCCACAGATGGGGGTTGTGCTCACAGCCCAACACCATGCAGGATGCTTGGCATTTGCCACAGAACATCAGCATTGGCAAATTCGCCACTGGCGCCCTGTGCTCTTCACAGATGAAAGCAGGTTCACACTCAGCACATGTGACAGACGTGACAGAGTCTGGCGAAGCTGTCGAGAGCGATCTGCCTGAAACATGCTTCAGCATGACCGGTTTGGCAGTGGGTCAGTAATGGGGTGGGGTGGCATTTCTTTGGAGGGCCGCACAGCCCTCCATGTGCTCGCCAGAGGTAGCCTGACTGCCATTAGGTACCAAGATGAGATCCTCAGAACCCTTGTGAGACCATATGCTGGTGCAGTTGGCCCTGGGTTCCTCCTAATGCAGGATAATGCCAGACCTCATGTGGCTGGAGTGTGTCAGCAGTTCCTGCAAGAGGAAAGCACTGAAGCTACGGACTGACCCGCCCGTTCCCCAGACCTGAATCTGATTGAACACATCTGGGACATCATGTCTCGCACCATCCACCAACGTCACATTGCACCACAGACTGTCCAGGAGTTGACGGATGCTTTAGCTCAGGTCTGAGAGGAGATCCCTCAGGAGACCATCCGCCGCCTCATCAGGAGCATGCCCAGGCATTGTAGGGAGGTCATGCAGGCACGTGGAGGCCACACACACTACTGAGCATCATTTCCTTGTCTTGAGGCATTTCCAGTGAAGTTGGATCAGCCTGTAACTTCATTTTCCACTTTGATTTTGAGCATCATTCCAACTCCAGACCTCTGTGGGATATTAGTTGTGATTTACATTGATAATTTTTAGTTTTTGATGTTCTCAACACATTCCACTATGTAATGAATAAAGATTTACAACTGGAATATTTCATTCAGTGATATCTAGGATGTGGGATTTGAGTGTTCTCTTTATTTTTTTGAGCAGTGCATTACATTTCACATGGCACATAATATTACGATAGTCACAAAAATGCAAGGCATTATTCACACTACAATACAACACATAACATGATTGGTGTCTTCAGGGGCAGGAACGCGATAGCACAGTCCATCAACCTTACACATGCACACATCAAAGAAGTGTTTATGGACCCAATATTGCAGCACACAGAGCCCCCAAGTGTCCAAATTTGTAATATTTACAGCCTCGCACCAGCCTTCTTTTTTAATCCCTTTTTAAGGGATCACATATGTAAGCGTATTGAATGTAGTTACATACTCACCAGCGGTGCCTTAATCTGTTTTCAGCTGAGCTCCGGTCAATCAGCCCAACGTAACATTTATAAGCGGATGGATCACTGTGTCCAAGAAATCACTTTTCTCTGTATAAGGCCATGTTGACACTTAGGAAGGGGGCTGCGGGTTCTCCCGCGGGTTTTCCTGCAGCGGATTTGATAAATCTGCAGGGCAAACCCTCTGCGGTTATCCCTGCAGATTTATCGCGGTTTGTGTTGCGGGTTCTGCTGCGGGATTTACTCCTACTATTGATGCTGCATATGCAGCAATATGCAGCATCAATAGTAATGTTAAAAATAATAAAAATAATGATATACTCACCCTCTGACGTCCCGATCTCCTCGGCGCTGTGTTGTGAATTCTGTGGCAGAGCTCCCTCCTGTGGTCACAAGTGGTACTTCGGCTGATTCTCTCTGAGCTTCCGTTGGTGGAGGAAAGTGGTACTGCGGCTTCTGAGTTTCCTTCCTCAGGTGATGTGGTGAATTCGTTAGGTGCTGCTCTATTTAACTCCACCTAGTGCTTTGATCCTGGCTTCCAGTCAATGTTCTAGTATTGGACTTGCTTCCTCCTGGATCGTTCCTGTAGCCTGCTGCTCTGCATAGCTAAGTTCCGCTTTTGTTATTTTTGTTTGCTGTTTTTTCTATCCAGCTTGCTTATTTGGTTTTCTCTTGCTTGCTGGAAGCTCTGGGACGCAGGGTGTACCTCCGTACCGTTAGTCGGTACGGAGGGTCTTTTTGCCCCCTTTGCGTGGTTGTTTGTAGGGTTTTGTGTTGACCGCAAAGTTACCTTTCCTATCCTCGCTCTGTTCAGAAAGTCGGGCCTCACTTTGCTAAATCTATTTCATCTCTGCGTTTGTCTTTTCATCTTACTCACAGTCATTATATGTGGGGGGCTGCCTTTTCCTTTGGGGGATTTCTCTGAGGCAAGGTAGGCTTATTTTCTATCTTCAGGCTAGCTAGTTTCTCAGGCTGTGCCGAGTTGCATAGGGAGCGTTAGGCGCAATCCACGGCTGCCTTTAGTGTGGTTGGAGAGGATTAGGGATTGCGGTCAGCAGAGTTCCCACGTCTCAGAGCTCGTTCTATGTTTTTGGGTTATTGTCAGGTCACTGTATGTGCTCTGACTTCTATGTCCATTGTGGTACTGAATTACCTAATCATAACAGCGCTGCAGGCGGCGGTCCGGTTCCAAAGATGCTGTGCGAGAAGGACCTTCGTGACGTCATGGTCATGTGACCGCGACGTCACCGCAGGTCCTGATCGCATAGCAAACCTGAGACTGGACGGCCGCGTGCAGCGCTGAGAGGTGAGTATAGCATTATTTTTTATTTTAATTCTTTTTTTTTTACACAAATATGGTTCCCAGGGCCTGGAGGAGAGTCTCCTCTCCTCCCCCCCAGGTACCACCCGCACATTATCCGCTTACTTCCCGCATGGTGGGCACAGCCCCATGCGGGAAGTAAGCGGATCAATGCATTCCTATGGGTGCAGAACCGCTGCGATTCCCGCACGGTTTTTCCCGCAGCATGTGCACAGCGGTTTGCGGTTTCCATAGGTTTACATGTTACTGTAAACGCAATGGAAACTGCAGCGGACCCGCAGCTGCAAAATCGCTGCGGTTCCGCAGTAAAAACCGCAAAGTGTGAACATGGCCTAAGTCTATGAGATTCCAAACAAGGCTACAGAGCCTCACATCTGCATAGAACCTCTGCTTTACACTGCAACCATTGTGTGATTAAAATGGTCTAAAAGAGGGTTTTCTCCAGCACCAAAGGAAAGTAGTTACAACTTAGCTTTTAATCATATAAGAAAAAAAATGCTGAATGTGCACAGTAAAAATAAAGATAATGCTTACATGTTTTGGGTAAATGTTTCTCTATCCCAAATGCATAAGCCTTATGAATTATTTTAATATGTGCACATTCTCCCAATTTTTTGCATCCTATATGATTAGAGTCTTTGTCTTAACTACTTCCCTTTGGTGCTGGAGAACATTCATTTTCGACTAGACCAGTGCATACTCCGTGCACTATACCCAGACCACAGACCATATATCCTGGTACTCTCCTGAGATACATATCTCTAACACAGGAGTACTAAGGTGAATTGCCATTTTTAATTTTTTTGTAGAAACTTTAATGTGTGATTTGGGAGGTCACAACTGCAGTCACATAGTGCCGAAGCAGGGCTGCAAATGGGTGATGACAGCTGCCGGTGAGTACTCGCATACATTATCCCTAGCAAAGGGATGAAGGAAAAATCCCAGGAGTGATGCTTTAATCCCTCTATGTACTGCTGTCCGGTACATTTATGAGGGTCCATATTTCTTCCAATGGCCTTAGTAAACATTTTTCTAAACCTCTCTGTAACAACCCTGCCGGCATCACTGTATGGCATCCCATCCCCCACCTGCCTTACACATCAACCTACTCACTACTCCCGGCCATGCTGTGAGTTCTGTCTTCTGCCGGCTCCATGCTGTGTGCCTCATATCTCCAGCCTGCTCTGTGCATGCTTCCTGGCTGTTTGCATAGGGGTGCGGCGCTGGCAATTCTTGATTCTTATTGAGACTGTGTGCACCTTGCTAAGATGTTCCCTGTCAATTGCCAAGAGGCTTCAGACACTTAAGGCATCCCCACCCATTGGAGGATGCCCGAGCAACTTTCTCCCTCAGTTAGTGTCTTGCTAGAGAGCTGACAGGACGTGTCCTGTCTCAGCCACCCAGTGTGGCTTTGTACCCTGGCCTGAACCTGTGTCTCTTGCCTCTGCCACCCAGTGGGGCTTTGTACTCAGGTCTGAATCCTTGTCTCTGTGCCTTGTCCCGTTCCTGTCTGTACTCTGGTCTATATCTGTTCCTGTTGTTTCCTTGTCTGTCTTTCCCACTCAGCTGTGTGTACCCTTGTGTCCATTCCTTCCTGCTCCGCTCGCCACAAACCTGTGACTCTGCTCTGTTCTTCTCTGCTGCGCACTTTGCGGCTATGCTCTGCCCGCCAAAAACTGTGGCTCTGCCTCTCTCTGCTCTGCTCACTGCAACCTGTGGCTCTGCACCTTTCTGCTATTAGCGCCACACACTGACTCCTTGTCAGTCCTATGTTCCCGGGGAAGCTGCGTAACTGGGATCACTGCCCCAGGCTCCCAGTTCCCCTTAGGGAACTTTAAAGGGAACCTGTCACCCCGAAAATCGCGGGTGAGGTAAGCCCACCGGCATCAGGGGCTTATCTACAGCATTCTGTAATGCTGTAGATAAGCCCCCGATGTTACCTGAAAGAGGAGAAAAAGACGTTAGATTATACTCACCCAGGGGCGGTCCCGCTGCTGGTCCGGTCGGATGGCCGTCTCTGTTCCGCTGCGGCGCCTCCCATCTTCATTCCAAGACGTCCTCTTCTGATCTTCAGCCACGGCTCCGGCGCAGGCGTACTTTGTCTGCCCTGTTGAGGGCAGAGCAAAGTACTGCAGTGCGCAGGCGCCGGGCCTCTCTGACCTTTCCGGCGCCTGCGCACTGCAGTACTTTGTTCAGCCCTCAACAGGGCAGACAAAGTACGCCTGCGCCAGAGCCGTGGCTGAAGATCAGAAGAGGACGTCTTGTAATGAAGATGGGAAGTGCCGCAGCGGACCAGAGACGCCCATCCGACCGGACCAGCAGCGGGACCGCTGTTGTGAATTCTGTTGTCGAACTCCCTCCTGTGGTCGTGAATGGTACTTCGGCGAGTTCTGTCCATGGACTCCCTCTGGTGGCTGTGAGTGGAGCTGCTGCTTCTGAGGTTCCTTCCACAGGTGACGTGATTTATCCTTTGGTTGGCTGCTCTATTTAACTCCACTCAGATCGTTACTCCATGCCAGCTGTCAATGTTCCTGCATTTATTCAGTTCGCTCTTGGATCTTTCCGGGTGACCTGTCTACTCCAGCAGAAGCTAAGTTCCTGCCAGTTATTATTTGTTCATTGTTGCCTTGTCCAGCTGGATATCATGATTTTGCCTTACTAGCTGGAAGCTCTGGGATGCAGAGTGGCATCTCCGCACCGTTAGTCGGTGCGGAGGTCTTTTTGCACACTCTGCGTGGTCTTTTGTAGTTTTTTGTGCTGACCGCAAAGATACCTTTCCTATCCTCTGTCTGTTTAGTAAGTCGGGCCTCCCTTTGCTGAAACCTGTTTCATTTCTGCGTTTGTGACTTTCATCTTTACTCACAGTCAATATATGTGGGGGGCTGCCTTTTCCTTTGGGGAATTTCTCTGAGGCAAGGTAGGCTTTATTTTCTATCTCTAGGGCTAGCTAGCTCTTAGGCTGTGAAGAGGCGTCTAGGGAGAGTCAGGAACGCTCCACGGCTATTTCTAGTTGTTGTGATAGGATTAGGGGTTGCAGTCAGCAGAGCTCCCACATCCCAGAGCTTGTCCTGTGTCAGTTTAACTATCAGGTCGTGCCGGGTGCTCCTAACCACCAGGTCCATAACAGACCGCCCCTGGGTGAGTATAATCTAACGTCTTTTTCTCCTCTTTCAGGTAACATCGGGGGCTTATCTACAGCATTACAGAATGCTGTAGATAAGCCCCTGATGCCGGTGGGCTTACCTCACCCGCGATTTTCGGGGTGACAGGTTCCCTTTAACCCGCTTTGGTCACTAATGTTTTGCAGTATAGAGTATAGAGATTCTCCTGTGGAGCTCAGCCTGCGACTGAACAACGCAGGATGGGTAACATGGCTGTTACTGTTGCCTTTAGCAGGTCCGCAGCTGCTGTGGTAAATCATTGGTTCTCCATAATCATGTCATGGTGGCTGATGGGAGACAGCGCGCTCACTCACAGGCAATGAAGTAATTTGGATGCCGCTTTCAGAGATTGACAGCAGTATTTAAATGGTTCAAGTGCAGTGATCAGAGCAAGTGCCAGTTGATGCAGTTACAGGCAGATGCTGACTATGTAATACAGATGGCATCTGCCTGGTATTGAAGCAGGCTCAGCTACTGAACCAACTTCATATATTCCTTATTGACCAATGACATAAATGTACATCATTGAGGTTAAACGGGGTTTTTGTGTCAAATGTATATAAAAAATGGCAAATTGGTTAATTTTCCCATATCACAGTTTTTATTAAAAGTACAAATTAGAAATCTTGCAGTTTTCATATTGGCCACAAGGTCTTTTTCAAACTTTAACTTTCTAATGTTTCAGGAAACAATACTTGGACATAGCCACAATAGTCACCACCCTTATTTCATGCAATAAAATGCTATTTAATTATGTAAAAATCATACAATGTGATTTTCTGGTTTTTATTTGTTTCTTTGTAGGTGGGAAAACTTGCAAAATCGGCAGTGTATCAAATACTTAAGGTACCGTCACATTTAGCGACGCTCCAGAAATATAGACAACGATCCGACCTAAACTAGATCGCTGGAGCGTCGCTGTTAGGTCGCTGTAGAGACGTCAAACACAGCAACTCCAGAACGATGCAGGAGCGATCCAGTGACGTAACGGCAACTCACTTATCGTTCTCGCTGGTTGTTCGCTCCATGAAGAAACATTGCAGGCATCGTTGCTTTTGCTGTCAAACATGACGAATCACGCCGACCTGACGACCAAATAAAGTTCTGTACTTTCAGCTACGACCATCGATATCACAGCAGGATCCTGATCGCTGCTGCGTGTCAAACACAACGAGATCGCTATCCAGGACGTTGCAACGTCACGGATCGCTGTCGTTCTCGTTGTAAAGTTGCTCAGTGTGAAGGTACCTTTATTTTCCCCAATATATGTAAATACAGAGTCTATAGTGTAAACCTCAGAACAAGCATTGATAACTGAATACTAAGTGTTACAGCAGAGCTTTATAGTTTTACTAATACAACAACTTTGGTATCGCCAGACCTGTCACTCAAGGAGGAGAGTCTGCCCAGGAGGAAACCAGGGAGTGAGGAGATTGCAGTCTTGTGTACTGAGACAACTTGAGAATAACCCTTTAAATTCAGTATACATTTCAATTGTAATGTTGATTTTGCCCACTAGGTGTCACAGTTGTAATAGTAAAAAGAAGAGCCCAAACACCAGGACTGTAACTGTAGAAATATGGCTACCGAACTGGAAAGCCCCAAGACTCTCCAATCAGATGATCCTCTAAAGGAGTAAGTCAAATGGGATATAGCATTAGGTATATGTAAACCTACATTATAGAATAGAATTATTAGAAAGTGTTCAGAAATGTTTTCATAGTGGTGTGCTTATCTATAAGATTTCATCTTGTAAAGATTTACACAGCAAAATTAATAATAGTAATAATACAAAAAAATAGGATTTGACTACCCATAAGAAAAATGTAAATATACAGTACAGACCAAAAGTTTGGACACTCCTTCTCATTTAAAGATTTTTCTGTATTTTCATGACTATGAAAATCGTACATTCACACTGGAGGCATCAAAACTATGAATTAACACATGTGGAATTATATTCCGTACTTAACAAAAAGTGTGAAACAACTGAAATTATGTCTTATGTTCTAGGTTCTTCGAAGTAGCCACCTTTTGCTTTGATGACTGCTTTGCACACTCTTGGCATTCTCTTGATGAGCTTCAAGAGGTAGTCACCGGGAATGGTTTTCACTTCACAGGTGTGCCCTGTCAGGTTTAATAAGTGGGATTTCTTGCCTTATAAATGGGGTTGGGACCATCAGTTGTGTTGAAGTCTGGTGGATACACAGCTGATAGTCCTACTGAATAGACTGTTAGAATTTGTATTATGGCAAGAAAAAAGCAGTAAAGAAAAACGAGTGGCCATCATTACTTTAAGAAATGAAGGTCAGTCAGTCCGAAAAATTGGGAAAACTTTGAAAGTGTCCCCAAGTGCAGTGGCAAAAACCATCAAGCACTACAAAGAAACTGGCTCACATGAGGACCGCCCCAGGAAAGGAAGACCAAGAGTCACCTCTGCTTCTGAGGATAAGTTTATCTGAGTTACCAGCCTCAGAAATCGCAAGTTAACGGCAGCTCAGATTAGAGACCAGGTCAATGCCACCCAGCGTTCTAGCAGCAGACACACATCGCCAGGGAGGCGGGTCTTTCCCCCCTAATTAGACGCAGCACAGCCATCATTCATACCCCCTTGGCGCCGGGCGCCGCCTCCTCTGCATTGTTTAAAACTGTCCCAGAGCCTGCGCTGCCTGTGCGGCCACGCTGCCCGAGCTCCCCCCCCCCCCCCCGTTTATTCACACTGCGGGGCCGGGATTCATGGGCATGCACACGGCGATTAGGGATCAGCTGACGCCACATAGTCTGAAGAAGGCGGAGGGAGATGAGTGAGAGGCGAAGCTATGCACTGCGCATGCCCATGAATCCCAGCCCCGCAGTGTGAATAAATCAGAAGACACTGCAGGGCGGGATCTCGGGCAGCGTGGTTGCACAGGCGCAGTCTGCTAGACATCAAATGATGTCAGAAGACGGGCAGCGCTAACTGCTCATGCCCAAGGGATAAAATAACCGCAGGCTCCGGGACAGTTTCAAACAATGCTGAGGAGGCGGCGCCCGATGCCAAGGGGGTATGAATGACGGCTGTGCTGCGTCTAATTTGGGGGGAAAGACCCGCCTCCCTGGCGATTTCACAGTATGAGGGGGCACATTTTATAAGTGTTTATTTCAGCGTGTGCAAGGAGCATAACTAAATGAGCCACCTTGTCAGAATGCAGCATTACTGCTGCACAAGGTGGCTCTTTTAGTTACAAACGCCTGGGGGGGTGACAGGTTCCCTTTAAGAGGAGACTTTGTGCAGCAGGCCTTCATGGTAAAAAAGCTGCTAGGAAACCACTGCTAAGGACAGGCAACAAGCAGAAGAGACTTGTTTGGGCTAAAGAACACAAGGAATTGACATTAGACCAGTGGAAATCTGTGCTTTGGTCTGATGATGAGTCCAAATTTGAGATCTTTGTTCCAACCACCGTGTCTTTGTGCGATGCAGAAAAGGTGAACGGATGGACTCTACATGCCTGGTTCCCACCATGAAGCATGGAGGAGGAGGTGTGATACTGTGGGGGTGCTTTGCTGGTGACATTGTTGGGGATTGATTCAAAATTGAAGGCATACTGAACCAGCATGGCTATCACAGCATTTTGCAGCGGCATGCTATTCCATCCGGTTTGCGTTTAGTTGGACCATCATTTATTTTTCAACAGGACAGTGACCCCAAACACACCTCCAGGCTGTGTAAGGACTATTTGACCAAGAAGGAGAGTGATGGGGTGCTACGCCAGATGACCTGGCCTCCACATTCACCAGAACTGAACCCAATCGAGATGGTTTGGGGCGAGCTGGACCGCAGAGTGATGGCAAAAGTGCCAACAAGTGTTAAGCTGTTAAGCATCTCTGAGAACTCCTTCAAGATTGTTGGAAGACCGGTGACTACCTCTTGAAGTTCATCAAGAGAATGTCAAGTGAGTGCAAAGCATTCATCAAAGCAAAAGGTGGCAACTTTGAAGAACCAAGAATATAAGACATAATTTCAGTTGTTTCACACTTTTTTGTTAAGTATATATTTCCACTTGTGTTAATTCATAGTTTTGATACTTTCAGTGTGAATGTACAATTTTCATAGTCATGAAAATACAGAAAAATCTTTAAATGAGTAGTTGTGTCCAAACTTTTGGTCTGTACTGTATGTATTTCTATCAAAATGTATTAAAAAGCAGCTCTATGGCCTCAATTCATCATTTGCTTTTTATTTTAAGTCACCTTTTTCTTTTTTTCTTTTTTGGTACTTGTTTGGTTTTATCTTAGCATCAAATTCTTTAAAACGGCATAAGCGGTTCATAAATTTAGTGCAAAGTAAAAATCTTTCTTTTTGCCTTTCACCTCATTTTCTGACTTTTAGTATAAAATGTTGCACAGTTTGCAAAATGTCATAAAAATTGGGCAAATAAATTCTGGCTTGCATAAACTCATTCCAGGGGAAAACTGGTGTACATCTGTGACAAATTTTGCAACTTATTGAAAAGTAGCAGTTGATGAATCAGGAAAATATCTGGAAAAACTAAATTCCATCCGTAATGGTAAACACATAAAAAGTAGACTTTAAACAAAGGTATTAATTAATGGCATTGCTAGAGCAGAGTCAGTCATTAAAGACACGCAGTGATTGAGGTCCTACAAGCAGGGACATTCATTGCATCCAGGGGTCCCAAAGCAAAAGGTTTAATTGCCCCACTCCCTTCTAAAGAAAATATATATGTATTCAGAGGAGATGAGGTCTTATCTCCCAACTGCTATAAACAGGGCGAGAGACATGTATTGCATCACGTGCACAGAAGTTGTGCCCCTATTGAAACCTCTAAGTGCTCTTACCTAGAAAACCCCTTTCGTAGCCATTATAGAGTTTGATGCTCTCACGGTCTCAGTCTCAAACGCACAGTCCAAATGGTGGATCAGGGAGCCTTTGGCATGAATAGGTGTTTGTATGTATGTGTTTGCAATTATGGCTCTGTGACTGCCATACAAAGCCCCAATTAATCAAGATGGCTAATTAGCATAAATATTAAAAATTTGAGGGGTTCTCCAGTCTTTTACATTGATGGCCTATACTTAGGATGTGAAGCGATGGCCGGGGGACCACCACGGTGCAGGAAGACTACCATACACAAGATGAGGTGCAAACAACAAAGGGTAGATTTATTGGAGAGCAAGGAATGAAGTGGATGAGGAAGATGCAAACTGGGGTATGCAATGGCAAAACATAATTTACAAGCCTTATGTTTTTTAGCTTGTCCGTAAAATAGCATTGTGCTCCAACTATTCCAGAATCAACATACGTCACACAAGTAAATGCAAACAATAAACAAATAATGATGCTACTCTATGTATAACCTCCCTGGCCTTTACTAAGTAAACCACATGGCTCCCGTGTACTGACTATTGAAGCCTACACTAGGCCCTAACATGTGCACAAAACAGGAACAAACTCACAGTGATGTTGGGGACTCAGATCCAGTCCCGGGGGGCCCGCAGCAGTCCAGTATGGTGGTGCACACGACTTTCTGCCAGCTCCGTGAAACGTGGTCTTCTCCTTGCTCCTGGGTCCTGGAGGTGCTCCTGGAAACTAGAAATCCCTTTCTCGGTATCTTCGTGGCTTCTCAAACTCACACAGGACAGCCACTGTTGCTGCACCCAGAAAATTCTGTCAAAGTTCACAAGTCCACTCTGTTACAGGCTGTGGGTCCTCTCTTGCAGAAAAACAGCACAAAGTTCTCTCTGCAGCAGCTTCAGCTCACACACGCTGTTCAGGCTCCACCCCTTCCATCTGCACAGTCCAGTTCATTCACACAGTCTAATTGCAGGGGAAAAGCAGAACATTCCATCACACCAGACAAGGGGGTGCAGTCTCTTAAAGTGACAGCGTGTTCCTTACTGTCCATAACAGCACCACACTCTTACAGATGGGTCATCAATATCTGATTGGTGGGAGTGCAATACCTGGCACCCCTGTTGATCAGTTGTTCCCTGTTTCAGCAGTGATGGGAAGTGCTCAGTTGTGGAGCTGCACAGCATAGATCCATTAACTGTATAGTGGTTGTGGCCAAGTACTGTACACTGGTGATACAAATAGGGGGTGGATATGCCATACCCGGCTGCGGCCATCATACAATTAACAGATCTGTCCTGTGCAGCTCTGCAACTCAGCAGTTCTGGCCGCCATTGGCACCGAGAACAGCTGATCGGCAGGGTTGCCGGGGTTCACGCCCGGATAGTCCATCAATGTAAAAGTCCTAGACAAACCCTTTAAGTACTGTACAGAAAAAAAACAAGAAACAGGACAACTTTTATTAAAACAAGGATGTGCATAGCATTTAACAATTTGCAGTATGGCGTCAACTTCATAGGCAAAAAGCTGATGACAGGTTCCCTTTAAGGAGGACCTTTCACTCGTTTGAGAATGTTACACTGGCCACTTCATAGAATAGTTGGTGCAGGGCTGAATTAAATGTCGGTTTATGTTTAATTTCTCTTCTCTGTTGTGGGGATATTAATTTGTAAAATTTAGGTAATTTTAAATAAGTCCAAGGGGGCATCACTAAAGATTCTTCTCTGAAGACTTTTTACTCTGCATGACGCCTCCTGCTTATGATTGGTCAATGTCATGCAGGGGAAAAAATACACTCCCGCAGACAAGAATCTCTGGTAACTCGCCCTTGGATTTATCATAATGTAGAATCTTAACTTTACAAACAAACAGAGCAGAGAAATTAAAAATAATAATTAAAAAAATGTATTCCTCTCTGCAGGTGCTATTCTAAGAAATGGCAAGTTTAATATACTGAAACTGGTGAAAGGTCCTTTTTACATGAAGCCACTTTGTAAATATATTAAACTGTAAAAAAAAATGCATATTTTAATAGAAAAATATTGTGTTATTATTTTTTAGTGTCCTTATTGAGAACAAGAGTAAATTTAAGACATGCGAACAGATTGGATTTTACAGGTAAATCTACAGTGACTAGGAAAACTATTATGTATATTGTATTTAGTTATCACTAATTTCACTCATAAGTGCAAGGATGAGAATATGTGAAATGGGTTTGAGTCTCTAACTGCATTGCTTTGTGTGCCTACTTAGGTATTCAAAACATCTATATTGAGTTTCAGAATGCTTCGCTTTGTGATCTTTTTAAGATCTTTGACGTGTCTATAACTACAGTGATAGGATTTAGCTTTGACAGTTCAACCACTTAGATGCTGCAGCCAATAAACACCGCAACATCTACGCAGATGACACATTGTGGGAGATAATGCAAGTCCCCCCAAGGTTTGCCATCTTTATCCTTCTAAGTACTGTGGGGGTTTATACTCTCTAGCAGCCGCTTAGATACACACAAGCATAAGGTGTTTATACAAAAACAGAATAAAGTTTGTCCTTCATAAACTTTACAGCTCCATACTGAATGCAGCCATTTTTCAGCACAAATGAAAAACAAACGGTCAGTTCTTCAGCACAAATTAATAACAAAACAGTCCTTTCTCTAGGCAAGGAAAAATAAATCAATCTTGGTATTACAGGCACTTCTCAAACTCTAGCATAGATTGTCCACCATTAATGGTTTTTCTCTAGCTCCAATATAACCCAGCTGCCTTTTATTATGCCTGTACGACCTGGACTGGAGTATGGGAACAACCTTTCCCACTCAGGCTCTTTTGGTTGCCCCTAAATCCCGGACCCAAAATCAAGTCAAATAAAAACCCTCTCAGTAACCTAGTGCTATTGGTACAGACTTTACATTACCAAGGCCAACCGCCTTGGTGACACATCCAGGCCCTTACCTCCTGCCTTCTTACAGTACAAACAGTACTCTTAAGTATATAGTGCTCCAATGCCTCCTGGTTTTATTGGCATCTCCCTGGTGGAGGCTGCTGGTGACCTATAGTGGCAGGGGAGATGTCAATCAATTCAGAAGTGGATTACCGACTTCTTGACTGTTTCTAATGTAGATTCCACCTATATGAATATTCTATGGTAATTTTATATGGTAATTTTATATGCAGCTGGTGGTTTTCTATAAAGTCTTTTTGTGATTCTCTGACAGGTTCCATTTAACACATCATCAATAAAGGAAAATAGGATTTTATCTAAAATTGATTCCTCAGAAAACAGGGCCCCACAGCTTCACAGACTTCTCAAGTTACTGTACAAAATCTTTAGAGCTTTTTATGGTTTTATGGATTTTATTTTGGAATCAGATTAAAAAGATTATTGTATAGGGCGTCAAATATATCAAGTATATATGATTACGACAGTTTTTTTTGGCTGAAATAAACATATCAAATTTTGAAAAACATAACTGAGATAACATACCTGCACTTATATGCCCATACCACCGTGCACCTATGATAAAACTAATGTATATAATAAACTTGTGGTATCTTTTATAGATTTGCAGTTTCAGTGTTTAAAGTTACACGCTTTTACAAATGTGTATGTTATGTTATATTAAATGTGTTTGTATTTAGGAGACAGAAGCTCTTTCACCCAGAGCGGTCACAATACTGTGCTGAGTTGAACACACTGAATTCAGAGAATGGCATTGTTAGTCTAAGCCTGATTCATCAAGAAACACTGGTTAGTACTATTATGTCACCTGTGGTTATTCTGTTGATGACGTATTTTCTAAGAATGCTGGATAATATCTTTGTATCGTCTTTGTGACATTATTTTGCATGCATTCACAATTCTATGGCTGTATGTATAATTATAATAATTGCATTCCCCTTCAGGTAAAACTACAACTACAAATTATGGCAGTCCAAGGCAATATCTTTAGAATAAAGATCATTGAAGAGTCTTCTTTGAAGCCCAGATTTGAGGTTCCTGATGTTTTGGTGAAGGAACCACCTGTTAAGCAGTAAGACTCGCCTCTTTATTACTGCTGCATTGTTACATTATTAGGGAAGCAAAAGGAGTATAATGATTGTTATGGTAGCTGGTGCGGCCCCCAGCCTTCTCTGACTCCTCTGTGTTCATTAACTTTCAGAAGCTATGGGCATAGTTGCACTCATTGTATGGTAGAAACACTGCAGTAAGTAAAAAAAAGTACAGTACTTAGCTCACATTTTTTTTATTTAAAAGTCATCCCACCGTAACAAGGTGCACTCAATTAGGATGGTACTTGACTGTATTTTTATAATGGCCAGGACTATGATGTTCTTTTACCATTGTAGTAAAGCAGGACATAAAGTCCTGGATGCCAGGTATGTGTCATGGAGGTCCCTGGCCTCAGTGATATAAGTCTCAGAAAAAAGTGCTCCTGTAACAATAAGTTACCAAGAAGATTTTTAATGGACTGGATTTTGTCTGGGATTTAGGACCGAAAACAAAAGAGCTTGGGTGGGAATGGTCGCTCCGATACATTCCAGTCCATGTTTTTCATTTGAGAGCTGTGAAAGTTTATGGAAGTTAATAAACCTCACGCTGTTTGTACACAAGAACCCATTGCTTGTGTGAACTTTTGATCCTATTTGAGAACATGAACACTTATACCATGTATGAATAAAAGTTTGTTTAAATATTTACAACCAGTAACCTTGGAACATTTTTTTTTTGTGGTTCTCTATTTCTGACTGAGATCCAGCTCATTGTCCTCCTTTGATGTGTCTCACTGAATATCTTGAGGGTCATAGCTCTCTCAAATACTTGTTTAGAAACGGTGACCTATATTAACTGTTTTTAACATCTAAAAAAAGCTAAAACTTCAGAGTTTAAAGGGATTCTTTCATGTTAATAAATTGGCAAAATTGCAAAGGGCTTGTAAAAACAAGAAACTTTGAAATTTATCCTTTATTAAAAATTTCTGTTCATTTTCAAGAACGGATGGATTCTTGGTTTTAGGGCTTGTTTCCACATGCGAGAAACACGTCCGTGTCTCGCATGTGGAAACGAAGTTCTGGCGCCGGCACTGTGGAGCGGAGCGTGCGGCTGCATAGCAACACATGGAGCCACACGCTCTGCTCCGGAGTGCCGGCGCCAGAACTTCGTTTCCACATGCGAGACACGGACGTGTTTCTCGCATGTGGAAACAAGCCCTTATAGTGTACAGCTTGCTGTCTAGATTACCGACCACTCTGCAGTCTCAGAGTGGTTGGTTACCTAGGCAGGGAATGTGCAGCACGACCTGGCTGTCATGATTGTGGTTTGTGGAACCTCTATGCCACGGACCGTGGAGAGCCTGGAGGGGTGTGACCAAGCGAGGACCTGACTATTCACTAGAGCCTCTGATGGTGAGGTTAGACTTGGCTCCCAATGAACGCCAGGTACCCCTCCAGGGCAGACCAATGGTCGCGCAGCAGCTGGACCCAAAGGACAGAGTGAATGGAGCAGCAGGCATAGCTTGCATCAGAGACAGAGTTTGCGTTTGAGTGCAGCTAGCAGGATTAGCTTCCAAGTGCAGCAAGCAGGATTTGCTTCTGAGTGCAGCAAGCGGGATTTGTACTTGGAGTACAGCAGGCAGGATTTGTACTTGGAGTATAGCAGGCAGGACCTGCACTGGTATGCGATCTTACAAACATAGACTGTAACAGTAAGGTTGCTCAGGCACCTCCCCAGTGGAGAAGAAGTAATATATACATAATGCCTCAAAACCATTGGCTGAGGAGGAAATAGCAAATGCGCGCTGGCCCTTTAATAGGGCGGGAGACTGCGCGCATGCCCTTACAACATAGCCAGAGGCCTGGCTGGAAGTGCTGCTGGGAGCATGAGAGGGACCAACTGCAGCGCGTGTGAGTGAACTGACATGCCGGGAAGCCGGCGTCATGCTAACACTGGCTCTATGCTTTACAGCCTGCTCACATCGCTCAGATGCTGACCGGATTGCCTCCACCTCTGAGCTTCTCCATGATCCAGAGGCAAAGTTGCCTCTACCAGTAGCACAGGTTGGACGAGCGGTTCAACCATGCTGCTGGCCTGAACTGTCAATCTTCAGAAGCACATCCCCTGCAAACCAGAAAGCTGGAGGACAGGGAAAGTACACTCCAAAGATACATCTTGAGATATTCCCTTTAACAGGAAAACAAGAATTTTGAGAGAAAAAGGTGATGTACAATAACAAATTATATTGTGGTACCTTGTTAGCCAGAAAAATCGATGTGAATACTTTTCTGCCCAATGATGGCAAAAGTATTCTCAGAGTGATACCTTTAGTGGCTAACCAGAAAATAATGTTTGCAAGCTTTTAGAGCACAGTGGCTCCTTCTTCAGGCAGGATTTTTGTAATCAACTAACCAATCCTCTTCCCTCTGTACCAGTCTGTCACTGTAAATTTGTTTACTGTAAACGATATCTATAACTCTATATGTAACCCCTTTCTCATGTACAGCTTTCCCCTGTACCCCTTTCCCATGGAATTAATGGTGCTATATAAATAAATAATAATAATAGAATAATAATCTTATACTATAGTAATAGTTAAAAATTTTCAAGTAGATAAAGAGTAAAATTTTACAAACAAAAACACAGTTCAGATGGTTTTTAGCACCATTTGACAATAAACACTTTTTTTTAAGCAAAACCGCTGGCAATACTATAAAAAAAGACTGTGGCTAAGTGGTAACAAAATCTGCTTTGCTTTGGACAACTATACTTCTCTTCAGCCTTTATAAAGTTTTCATAAAGCTATAATTGGTATGTTGACCTCAGCTAGACAGTTGGAGCTAATTGTACAATGTTTTCGTGAAAAGCAAAAAACACCTTTTGTAATGGCTTCATTATTGTTATAGGTTGAAAGTCTCCAACCTGGAAACCAACATTTTAGTTCTTGAACACCCGAATAGCACATGTAAAATCCATCTTACTGCCAAGCCATTTTCTCTGCTGCTTGTCCAGGAGGACAAGGAACTGATCAGCATTAATTCTCAGGGAATGTTATACTTTGAAAACGCTGTCTCTCCATCCAAAGAAAGGTAGGAGCCGACATTTGTTGAGATATTGGAAACTCATTTCATAGATACGCCTATGTACAATGACGTCTGCAAAGGCTAGGTTTACATGAGTGTATAGACACACAGGAGGCTGGAAGTTCAGGATGAGAGACCCACGGTCAGTCCAGGCATTGACCATGAAATATACTTGTGTAAATCCACACTAACACATCTTGTCAACCAATGCCATCTACATTGACATACTGATAATTAGCAGATAGGTATAGGGTCCCCTTACAGCAAGAATAATTGACTCAGACCTGATACTCCCTAGAAAAAGTTGTCAAGGCGAAACATTAACATGTACATTATTTTGTGTCCTCTTATAAAGGTCAACTTAGTCATCACCAAGTGTGATGGAAAAAGTTGTTTGCATGACATAACCCATCCCAGCGTAAAGTTTGGTAGAAATTTGGAGAAAATGCATATGATCCCGATCAAACATTAAATTTAGGTGAAATCTGAGCCAGAACTGAGTATTTCAGATAACAGGACACACATTTGGCCCCATTCATTGTTACATTTCATAGTTTTAAGGTTGAAGGTTAGACTTAAGTCTATCTAGTTCAGCCAATAGCCTAACATGTTTATCCACAGGAAGGCAAAAACACCATTGGGCAGGCACTAATAGCTCCATATTAGGTGGAAAATTCCTTCCCATCTCCACAAATGGCAATCAGATTAGATCCCTGGATCAGCGTCCTATTACAAAATCCTGTGTCCATAACCTGTAATAGTATATTTATCAAGAAATGAATCCAGGCTCTTGTTGAATTTTAGTAGTGAGTCAACCATTACAACATCATGTAGCAGAGAGTTCCATAGTCTCACTGCTCTTACAGTAAAGCATCTGCATCTGTGATTAAACCTGCTTTCCCCTAGAAGTAGAGGATGCTCCCTTGTACCTGCAGGAGGTTAAAGTGTAACAAGATCATTAGAAAGGTCTTTATACTGTCCCCTCATATATTTGCACATTGTAGTAAGATCGCCCCTAAGCTTTAGTTTTTCCAAACTGAATAACCCCTAGTTTAATAACTTGTCTTGGTATTGCAGTCCACCTATTCCCTTAAAAATGTTGGTCACTCTTCTTTACACATGTTCAGCTATATCCTTCTTATACACTGTAGACCAAAATTGTACACAGTATTCTAAGTGTGGCCGTACTAGTGACCTGTATAGAGGAAAACTATATTCTCTGTTGTGAATTCTGTGGCGGAGCTCTCTCCTGTGGTCACAAGTGGTACTTCGGCTGGTTCTCTCTGTGAGCTTCCGTTGGTGGAGGAAAGTGGTACTGCGGCTTCTGAGTTTCCTTCCTCAGGTGATGTGGTGAAGTCGTTAGGTGCTGCTCTATTTAACTCCACCTAGTGCTTTGATCCTGGCCTCCTGTCAATGTTCTAGTATTGGACCTGTTTCCTCCTGGATCGTTCCTGTGGCCTGCTGCTCTGCATAGCTAAGTTCCTCTTTGCTATTTGTTTGCTGTTCTTTTCTGTCCAGCTTGCCAATTTGTTTTTTCTGCTTGCTGGTAGCTCTGGGACGCAGAGGGTGTACCTCCGTGCCGTTAGTTCGGTACGGAGGGTCTTTTTGCCCCCTTTGCGTGGTGTTTGTAGGGTTTTGTGTTGACCGCAAAGTTACCTTTCCTATCCTCGCTCTGTTCAGAAAGTTGGGCCTCACTTTGCTAAATCTATTTCATCTCTACGTTTGTCTTTTCATCTTAACTCACAGTCATTATATGTGGGGGCTGCCTTTTCCTTTGAGGTATTTCTCTGAGGCAAGGTAGGCTTATTTTCTATCTTCAGGCTAGCTAGTTTCTCAGGCCGTGCCGAGTTGCATAGGGAGCGTTAGGCGCAATCCACGGCTGCCTTTAGTGTGGTTTGAGAGGATTAGGGATTGCGGTCAACAGAGTTCCCACGTCTCAGAGCTCGTTCTTGTTTTTTTGGGTTATTGCCAGGTCACTGTATGTGCGCTGATCTCTATGCCCATTGTGGTACTGAATTACCTTTCATAACAGTACAGGAGGCCCAAAGTACTAATGATTCCCAATAGAGGGAAAAAAGAAGTTCTCAGACCATTTTTTTTTCTTTGCACTGTGTTTTGCCTTTTTTTTCCCCTAGACATTTGGGTGGTTCAGGACACAGGTGTAGCAATGGACATTAAAGGTCTGTCTTCATGTGTGGATCAGCTCACGGCAAGAGTACAAAGTATTCAAGAATTTGTGGTTCAGAATTCTATGTTAGAACCGAGAATTCCTATTCCTGATTTGTTTTTTTGGAGATAGAACTAAATTTCTGAGTTTCAAAAATAATTGTAAACTATTTCTGGCTTTGAAACCTCGCTCCTCTGGTGACCCAGTTCAACAAGTTAGGATCGTTATTTCTTTTTTGCGTGGCGACCCTCAGGACTGGGTATTTTCTCTTGCGTCAGGAGATCCTGCATTAAGTAATATCGATGCATTTTTCCTGGCGCTCGGATTGCTGTGTCAGGGTCAGGATGAAATAGAGGTATATTGTCAGAAATTTAGAAAGTGGTCCGTACTCACTCAGTGGAATGAAGGTGTGCTCGCAGCTATTTTCAGAAAAGGTCTCTCTGAAGCCCTTAAGGATGTCATGGTGGGATTTCCTATGCCTGCTGGTCTGAATGAGTCTATGTCTTTGGCCATTCAGATCGGTTGACGCTTGCGCGAGCGTAAATCTGTGCACCATTTGGCGGTATTACCTGAGCTTAGACCTGAGCCTATGCAGTGTGATAGGACTTTGACCAGAGTTGAACGGCAAGAACACAGACGTCTGAATGGGCTGTGTTTCTACTGTGGTGATTCCACTCATGCTATCTCTGATTGTCCTAAGCGCACTAAGCGGTTCGCTAGGTCTGCCACCATTGGTACGGTACAGTCAAAATTTCTTCTGTCTATTACCTTGATCTGCTCTTTGTCATCGTATTCTGTCATGGCATTTGTGGACTCAGGCGCTGCTCTGAATTTGATGGACTTGGAGTATGCTAGGCGTTGTGGGTTTTTCTTGGAGCCCTTGCAGTGTCCTATTCCATTGAGAGGAATTGATGCTACGCCTTTGGCCAAGAATAAGCCTCAGTACTGGACCCAGCTGACCATGTGCATGGCTCCTGCACATCAGGAGGTTATTCGCTTTCTGGTGTTGCATAATCTGCATGATGTGGTCGTGTTGGGGTTGCCATGGCTACAAGTCCATAATCCAGTATTAGATTGGAAATCCATGTCTGTGTCCAGCTGGGGTTGTCAGGGGGTACATGGTGATGTCCCATTTCTGACTATTTCGTCATCCACCCCTTCTGAGGTTCCTGAGTTCTTGTCTGATTATCGGGATTTATTTGATGAGCCCAAGTCCGATACCCTACCTCCGCATAGGAATTGTGATTGTGCTATCGATTTGATTCCTGGTAGTAAATTCCCAAAAGGTCGACTGTTTAATTTATCTGTGCCTGAGCACGCCGCTATGCGGAGTTATGTGAAGGAGTCTTTGGAGAAGGGGCATATTCGCCCGTCATCGTCGCCATTAGGAGCAGGGTTCTTTTTTGTAGCCAAGAAGGATGGTTCACTGAGACCTTGTATAGATTACCGCCTTCTAAATAAGATCACGGTTAAATTTCAGTACTCCTTGCCATTGTTATCTGATTTGTTTGCTCGGATTAAGGGGGCTAGTTGGTTCACCAAGATAGATCTTCGTGGTGCGTATAATCTTGTGCGTATTAAGCGAGGCGATGAGTGGAAAACTGCATTTAATACGCCCGAGGGCCATTTTGAGTATCTAGTAATGCCATTCGGACTTGCCAATGCTCCATCAGTGTTTCAGTCCTTTATGCATGACATCTTCCGAGAGTACCTGGATAAATTCCTGATTGTGTACTTAGATGACATTTTGATCTTCTCGGATGATTGGGAGTCTCATGTGAAGCAGGTCAGAACGGTGTTTCAGGTCCTGCGTGCTAATTCTTTGTTTGTGAAGGGATCAAAGTGTCTCTTTGGTGTTCAGAAGGTTTCATTTTTGGGGTTCATCTTTTCCCCTTCTACTATCGAGATGGACCCTGTTAAGGTCCAAGCCATCCATAATTGGACTCAGCCGACATCTCTGAAAAGTCTGCAAAAGTTCCTGGGCTTTGCTAATTTTTATCGTCGCTTCATCTGCAATTTTTCTAGTATTGCTAAACCATTGACCGATTTGACCAAGAAAGGTGCTGATTTGGTCAATTGGTCTTCTGCTGCGGTGGAAGCTTTTCAAGAGTTGAAGCGTCGTTTTTCTTCTGCCCCTGTGTTGTGTCAACCAGATGTTTCGCTTCCGTTCCAGGTCGAGGTTGATGCTTCTGAGATTGGAGCAGGGGCTGTTTTGTCGCAGAGAAGTTCTGATTGCTCGGTGATGAAACCATGCGCCTTCTTTTCCAGGAAGTTTTCACCTGCTGAGCGAAATTATGATGTGGGCAATCGAGAGTTGCTGGCCATGAAGTGGGCATTCGAGGAGTGGCGTCATTGGCTTGAAGGAGCTAAGCATCGCGTGGTGGTCTTGACTGATCATAAGAACTTGACTTATCTCGAGTCCGCCAAGCGGTTGAATCCTAGACAAGCTCGTTGGTCGTTGTTTTTTGCCCCTTTTGACTTTGTGATTTCATACCTTCCGGGCTCTAAAAATGTGAAGGCGGATGCTCTGTCTAGGAGTTTTGTGCCCGACTCTCCGGGTGTATCTGAGCCGGCGGGTATCTTCAAAGAGGGAGTAATTGTGTCTGCCATCTCCCCTGATTTGCGGCGAGTGCTGCAAAAATTTCAGGCTAATAAACCTGATCGTTGCCCAGCGGAGAAACTGTTTGTCCCTGATAGGTGGACGAATAAAGTTGTCTCTGAGGTTCATTGTTCGGTGTTGGCTGGTCATCCTGGAATCTTTGGTACCAGAGAGTTAGTGGCTAGATCCTTTTGGTGGCCATCTCTGTCGCGGGATGTGCGTACTTTTGTGCAGTCCTGTGGGATTTGTGCTCGGGCTAAGCCCTGCTGTTCTCGTGCCAGTGCGTTGCTTTTGCCCTTGCCAGTCCCGAAGAGGCCTTGGACACATATCTCTATGGATTTTATTTCAGATCTTCCCGTCTCTCAAAAGATGTCAGTCATTTGGGTGGTCTGTGATCGCTTCTCTAAGATGGTCCATTTGGTACCCTTGTCTAAATTGCCTTCCTCCTCTGATTTGGTGCCATTGTTTTTCCAGCATGTGGTTCGTTTACATGGCATTCCAGAGAATATCGTTTCTGACAGAGGTTCCCACTTTGTTTCGAGGTTTTGGCGAGCCTTTTGTGGTAGGATGGGCATTGACTTGTCTTTTTCCTCGGCTTTCCATCCTCAGACAAATGGCCAGACCGAACGAACCAATCAGACCTTGGAAACATATCTGAGATGCTTTGTTTCTGCTGATCAGGATGACTGGGTGTCCTTTTTGCCTTTGGCTGAGTTCACCCTTAATAATCGGGCCAGCTCGGCTACCTTGGTTTCACCGTTTTTCTGCAACTCTGGGTTCCATCCTCGTTTCTCTTCAGGGCAGGTTGAGTCTTCGGACTGTCCTGGTGTGGATACTGTGGTGGACAGGTTGCAGCAGATTTGGACTCATGTAGTGGACAATTTGACTTTGTCCCAGGAGAAGGCTCAACGTTTCGCTAATCGCAGACGCTGTGTGGGTCCCCGACTAGGGGTTGGGGACTTGGTTTGGTTATCTTCTCGTCATATTCCAGTGAAGGTTTCCTCTCCTAAGTTTAA
The DNA here is from genome assembly GCF_032444005.1 of Ranitomeya imitator. Taxonomy (NCBI): domain Eukaryota; kingdom Metazoa; phylum Chordata; class Amphibia; order Anura; family Dendrobatidae; genus Ranitomeya; species Ranitomeya imitator. Next base: position 693,890,901 of record NC_091282.1, on the reverse strand, counting down.
ACCTCGTTTTATTGGTCCGTATAGGATTTCTGAGGTTCTTAATCCTGTGTCTTTTCGTCTGACCCTTCCAGATTCTTTTTCCATACATAACGTATTCCATAGGTCATTGTTGCGGAGATACGTGGCACCTATGGTTCCATCTGTTGATCCTCATGCCCCGGTTTTGGTGGAGGGGGAGTTGGAGTATATTGTGGAGAAGATTTTGGATTCTCGTGTTTCAAGGCGGAAACTCCAGTATCTGGTTAAGTGGAAGGGTTATGCTCAGGAAGATAATTCCTGGGTCTTTGCCTCTGATGTCCATGCTCCCGATCTTGTTCGTGCCTTTCATATGGCTCATCCTGGTCGTCCTGGGAGCTCTGGTGAGGGTTCGGTGACCCCTCCTCAAGGGGGGGGGTACTATTGTGAATTCTGTGGCGGAGCTCCCTCCTGTGGTCACAAGTGGTACTTCGGCTGGTTCTCTCTGTGAGCTTCTGTTGGTGGAGGAAAGTGGTACTGCGGCTTCTGAGTTTCCTTCCTCAGGTGATGTGGTGAAGTCGTTAGGTGCTGCTCTATTTAACTCCACCTAGTGCTTTGATCCTGGCCTCCTGTCAATGTTCTAGTATTGGACCTGTTTCCTCCTGGATCGTTCCTGTGGCCTGCTGCTCTGCATAGCTAAGTTCCTCTTTGCTATTTGTTTGCTGTTTTTTTCTGTCCAGCTTGTCAATTTGTTTTTTCTGCTTGCTGGTAGCTCTGGGATGCAGAGGGTGTACCTCCGTGCCGTTAGTTCGGTACGGAGGGTCTTTTTGCCCCCTTTGCGTGGTGTTTGTAGGGTTTTGTGTTGACCGCAAAGTTACCTTTCCTATCCTCGCTCTGTTCAGAAAGTTGGGCCTCACTTTGCTAAATCTATTTCATCTCTACGTTTGTCTTTTCATCTTAACTCACAGTCATTATATGTGGGGGCTGCCTTTTCCTTTGGGGTATTTCTCTGAGGCAAGGTAGGCTTATTTTCTATCTTCAGGCTAGCTAGTTTCTCAGGCCGTGCCGAGTTGCATAGGGAGCGTTAGGCGCAATCCACGGCTGCCTTTAGTGTGGTTTGAGAGGATTAGGGATTGCGGTCAACAGAGTTTCCACGTCTCAGAGCTCGTTCTTGTTTTTTGGGGTTATTGCCAGGTCACTGTATGTGCGCTGATCTCTATGCCCATTGTGGTACTGAATTACCTTTCATAACAATTCTCATCATAAGCATATAAGGCTATGTGCGTATGTTGCGGATCACCAGCCTATGTAGGAGCATTAACATAATTAACCTACATATGCTGTAACAAAACAGCAACTGTTATTAAAATCTGAGTGAAATGCAATATTTGTTTATTTAAAAAAATAAAATAAAATTACGTGGGCTCCCGCGTAATTTTAATAACCAGCAGAGGGAAAGCCGATGCTGATATTAATATTCTGGGAAGGAGCCAGTAGCCATAAAAGTTCCCAGGCTATTAATATCAGCTCAAGCTGTTTGCTTAGCCTTTACTGGCTATTTTACATGGGAACCCCAGAAAAAAATTGACATGGGTCCCCCTATAAAAATGAACCAGCAAAGGCTAGGCAGACCGCTGCGGGCTGATATTAATAGCCTGGGAAGGGGCCATGGATATTGGCACCCCCAGGCTAAAAACATCAGCTCTCAGCCACCCCAGAAATGGCGCATCTATAAGATGCACCAATTCTGTCACTTACCCTCAATATTCCCACTTGCACTGTAGCAGTGGCAAGTGGGGTTCATATTTGTGGGGTTGATGTCACCTTTGTATTGTCAGATGAAATCAAGCCGGCAGCTTAGTAATGGAGAGGCATCTACAAGAAATAAACGCACAACCAGAAAAATTTGAGCAACATCATTCAATACCGCAAGACAAAAAAGAAAAGTAACTTACAAAAACACACAAATGATGAATTGGGCCTGTAATTTTATGCAGAGTTTTATGCACAATGAGAACATTCAGATCATCATAATCTGCCCCTTTAACGAAACATATCATGTTTGTGTTATTTTTGAATCATTGTTTATACTGTTGATTTTCTTGTGTATTACAGTCGTCTGACAGTCACGAATCCTATGGAGGAAATGGCTTTGCCTGAGGTAGAAACCTTGAAAATTACATATTTATGCATGAAGAATGATATTAATATAATGTACTGATGCACTATATGGCATTTTTACAGATTTTTTACAAGCTGTTCTTTACAAATCGAAAAAATAACATTATTGCTTAGAAATGCAAACCATTTCTAAGCAATGATGTTATGTTTTCAAATTGTCATGAAAGTAAGCACAAGGAATAGTACTGTTTAATGTATGTGATGTTTCCTGCTCCTTCGTCTATTCATTGAAAATAATTCTGAAACAAATCTGCTCTTTTAACTCATCCTAAAGCCGGGGTCCCCAACCTGTGGCTCAGAAACCACATGTGGCTCATAGACTGTGTTGTACCCCAATTTCTCCCAGTTCTGACAAAGTGGGCAGAGCTGGGTTGGGACAGAGACACTTATCAAATTAATGAGGAATGGCGGTGTTCTTTATGTCACAAATTTTACTCCAGTCACAGACTGGAATAAGATTTGTGACGAGGCACACACAGAGGCGCACCACGCATTGGGCCTCGTCTCACACTCCACCCTGCTCCCTCATCAGAACCAGCATGAAAAATGCTGGAATTGATGTATCAGGGGCATGTGCCTTAATCTAAGCATAGGCAACCTTAGAAACGTGGACGTCTGCTGTTGAGGGTCTTTGCAATATGTTGGTGCATGTTCACACTGTGGCCACTAAGAAACACAACCTATGATAAAGTGAGCAAATACTCTGTAGTAAGGAAATAATTAATTAGTAATAGTACGTGTAAATAATATAGGGGACTTAGTTAACGCTAGTTGATGAAAAAAAGTGTGAAAACCATCCCTCCATGACAAAGTGAACCTAATTAGGATGGTCCTCTCTGTTATTTACCTCTCTAACTGCTAAGAGGCCTCAATATATGGGACAGAGCAAGACCCATACCTGACTTCTCAAACACCTGCCCTTGAAAAATCAAATAAACTTATGCGCAGCCAAGAAAGGGGGAGCCATGCTCCTGTATGTACAAAGTACAAAAAAACTGAAGAAAAATCAAAGGCATGAGCTGGAGCATATATTCATGTCAGTGCACCACTATGGCCACTAACAACACATCTATTGAGGCTTGCTGGCACTTAGAGAAGTAAATCACTAGAGATAGGACCTTCCCGATTGGGTACACCTTGTCGCTGTGGAAAGGAGTTTTTTTTATTAAAATAGTTTTAACTAAGTATCCTATGTTATTTACATTTACTACTTACTCATTTACTTACCACAGGGTATTTTCTCACTTTATTTTTATCTTAAGTTGTGTTGAGGTTCTTTGTAACAAGAAAAAGTAACTTCTGGTAGATGTTACAAGGAAATGTTGGCAACTCCTCTGCTGTGGATGAAAGTAGAAGGTCCTGCAGTGGTCAGATATGAATTGGGCACTGGCTTTATCGCTATGTACCTAGTTTTTTTTACTGCTTAGTCTTCAGGATGTGCAATATCTACTTGGGATCCTTTATTGATCAGTATTGCCCTTTATCAGAATAGTAATCTCTAGTTGTCTCAGAATAGGAAAAAAAATTCTGCTTTTTATCATAGAGCGATGCATGTGTCCGTGGGTTGTGTCTGGTATTACCGTCGTCCCTATTCAAGTGACTTGATGCAGATCTCCCCCTCAAATAGATGGATTAATTTAATTTATGTTGTGTGAGGCAGTGACCGGTGTCACATGTAAGGGTCATTGTGTGTTCCCCCCAGGATGTGCACGGAGGTGTATTGAGGCCATGGAAATGCATTGCAGTCACAGGCGTAGCTGTGATTGCAATGCAGAATAAAAGTGAGTATAGGTCTTGGATCAGCTATTTGTCCAGGGCAGATTTAAGAAAACCTGCTGGGCTTTTATTTTTTATATGAACTACAGGATGGTAGTGGGGCAGTCCGTTTCCTCCCCTGGCCTGGGTTTTCCATGTGGCCCATGTCTACAGATTTCAGTTAAAAACCCTGCATTAAAGGGCTTGGGTTTGGCAGTGTCAGTGTCAGTCTGGTGTTTGCAACAGTGCAGAGCTTTTAGCTCTGCAGAGCTCGACCTGTGTGAGGCATCACAGGCAAGCGGAGCCAAACAGCCAAGGGAGCTGAAAGGCCTGGCACCCACAGTGTACACAATGGTGCAGTTGCCCAAGGCAACAGTGTCGAAGGTGGACTCGCTTGTTTATTGGCTGCAATCTGCACTATGTTTCCCGGCTGTGATCCAGAGGATATCGTGTGCTGTTTATTTTTGTGAGTTGAAGCATTAACGAGACTTTTGTTTTGGAACTTTCCTGGGTCACTGCTTCATCACTGCACAGCATGGATACCGCTGTACTACAGTTGGCTCTGAGACTTCCTCTCTCCATAGTGCATGTGATAAGGATTATTCTGCTGGGAAACACCCGTCTATATATTCTGTTCTATGAGTAACACATTTTGGTATAGCCCTTTATTGGGCAGATATTCTAAACATTCTAAATAAGAAGAGCTAGGACTTCCCTGCTCTTTTATTTAATAGCCTTTTATGTTTAGTAACAGACTTCCCACGAAATAGGAAATAATCATGTATAAACTTTTCATATTTTATGCATGGAAATTACTTATAGGTGTGGTCTGACATACAAATTTTCCTCCTAAATCCCTATCTATTTATCTGCCATAATCTAAACTATTTTCTAGTGTACTTGAATTAAACATTTCATGTCCTTCCCTCAATACACTATCTAATTAATTTATTTTTTTACTACTTTCTTTTATTTTATGACACTTCGTTTATGCTGGGAGACTCAAACAAAGCGTTATCACGGGGCAGAGGCTATGGTCACTGTTGCTGCTCCGGTTCCCTCCCTGAATCATAGCGTATTCAGTTTCAGTGGCTGGGCTAGTCCCTGTGCGATGTGCATAATCACTGCACTTTCTCACCAACTCAGATCGATAGTAATGAGCAGGCATCAGAGGGTACTGTTAGTGTGAGTTGTAAAACTACCCGGCATGCAGGAACCAGTGCCACCACGTCAAGTGACATCAGTTCCAGGGGCAGTGCTGGTCTCTTGTGCATCCAAGATTGCCAATGCAGTATTATAAGGCGCATTATTAAATTTGGTTCAAATCATCAGACTTTTTAAGAAATCCTTAAGTTGTGATCTATTGAGAGAATCTGGGCACCAGGATTGTATTTAGGTGCATTTACCCTCACACGCCCCCTGAGGAAGCAGGGTGAAACATATGTTGGGGCTACAACACTCTGGTCTGGCAAACCATTAATATAAATATGTAGCGATTTACCAACATTTTTCACATCTATTGCAATGACTTTATTGGATAATTTTGTTATAATGTTTCTCTATACGTTGCTGCATGGTTGATACATGGACACTATAATAAACAGGCTGGAATATATATTGGATATCATTGACCTTATTACTATATGAATTACTATCACTGTATATATTGTCCCATCATGTATCACACCAGCAGTTAACTGTGCACTTAATTCATCGTATTGTTGTATTTTATACATCTATGCCAACTACCATACTTATTTGCATAGTATTCATGTTATGGGTGTTATGCTATATGCCTTAGTATATCATATTTAGTCTTACACTGTTATGTCTTGAGGCGACCTTGCCTTTTAACTGTGCTTTGATTTTTAATAATTCTGAATAAATACAATTTTTTATAGTCGTTGCAGTACCATTGCACCTGTATATTCCCTTTAGATTAACCTCTGTAGATTATGTTTAGTTGTATTTTGTAGTATTCATAGGTTTGATTTTTGCTTTTTCATTTCATAGTTAATGAAACACTCTTCTATCTTTATTCATAGAAACTGATTGGATTCTGGGAAGGAAACTCTGACGATTATCTGGACTTGAAATGTAATGGAAAAATGCACACTATATTTAGGATTGTACTTAAACATTCTTGATACGTGTACAGAATGTTGTATTTTTCTTGGCATAGGTCCCTCTTCTGTAGGGCTGGATTTTACCTTACACGGGTTTGAAAATGTTTATGGACTTCCAGAACATGCAGACTCACACGAGCTGCAAGATACAGGGTACGTTGAATACTCAATTTATGCATATTGATTTTATCAGCTATCATGTGCCTGTCATTGCAATATTCCTGTGAACGCCAGTTTGTAACCGACGTTCATAGGAGCTCGTGATTGGATTATTGCAACTTCAAGTCTCCTAAGGCAAATATTTATTAAAATAAAAAGTGGGAAAAAAGTTTTTAAAAATATTAAAAAAAAAACACAAGTTCAAATCACCCCACTTTTGCCCCATTGAAAATAAAATAAAACAATTTTAAAAAATGCACATAATTTGGTATTGATGCATTCAGAAATTTCCAATCAAAATATAAAATAAATCAATGTGATCAGTAAATGGCGTAAAGAGAAAAAATATAGAAACCAGTACTACGTTTTTTTTTAGTCGCTGTAACATTACAATAAAATGCAAGAGGTGATCAAAACATCATATCTAACATAAAATGGTATCAATAAAAACGTCAGCACAGGGTGCAAAAGATAATCCCTTACCCCATCTCAGATCCTGAAAATGAAAACGTTAAGCGTCTCGGAAAATGGAAACAACAGCAAAAAAATGTTTTCGTACAAATTTCAGAATTGTTTTCACCTCTGAAATAAAAAAACTATACATGTTTGGTATCTGCATACTCGTACTGGCCTTGGGAATAATATTGCCAGGTCAGCTTTATCATACAGTGAACACGGTAAATAAAAACACAGGAAACAATTGTGTAATTGCACTTTTTTTTATAATTTCACTGTAATTGGAATTGTTTTTACCATTTTGCAGTACACTATATGGTAAAATCAATGGTGCCATTCAAAACTCCAACTCGTCCTGCAAAAACAAGCCTTCAAATGGCATGCTTGATGGAAGCATAAAAAGTTAGGACTCTTGGAAAGAATGGGAGGAAAAAACGAAAATAACAAAATAGAAAATGGCCTTGGGGTGATGGAGCTAAAGAACTGCCTCTGCAGACATTTTTTGTAAGGCAGGAAAATGAATAAATATCTCTCAACTCCAGAAATGCCATGAAAATTTCCTTTTTTGAAAGAAGAGACTTGATTGTGTGGAGTAAGATATCCCTTAGGAACTTCATTTCCAGAAATTGTAAAATGGAGTCTTCCAGGATGGCCTGTGATACATGTGATACTTAAAATCTAGGGATCTAAAGTTATACTTGGTCAACTCCGGGAAAAGATTAAATCACCCACCTATAAGAAGGGAATTCAAGCTTCTTATATGCATACTAGATGGAGGCCCGATGCGATAGCATCCGGATGGTGGTAATGTCACGATGGGGGCAGGTTTTGCACCATTGAGAATCTCTCCCGCCCATGTGCTAACCCACCTATCCACTCTCTCTGTCCACATGTGCTGACTTCTCCCGTCTGTTCTCTTAATGGCATCCTGTGATAATTTAATGACTTTTGCATCAGGGGACTCATGTGCTTGACGCCTTCGCTTATATGCATTGTTTTTGTCCCAGCGATGCTGTTGCACTTCAAGAGTCTCATTTGTCCATTGTTGTTTTAGACGTTGTGCCTTTGCTGTTTTCCTTTCATTGTCATTGGCGTACTTTTTAGGAGGAGCCGTGTTGGCATTGATATTTGCTTTTTAAAGGGATTTTCCCACGAACGAAAGTTCATTTTAAAAATTGTCTGTGTCTGACCGTGTACAGAACATACCACAGCTCCTGGGCAGTGGAGGAAGCAAAAGACAATACAGACATTACAGCAAGAGATCACAGAGGATACATTTTGTGAGGTAAAATATTGCTAAAAAATAGTCAGTGAAATATTTTACCTGACAAAATGAAACCTCTGTGATCCCCTGCTGTAATGTCAGTATTGTGTTTTGTTCGTTTGTTGGAAAACCCCTTTAATATGACCGGCTTCCTCTGCCTGTAGACACGTCACGCATCTGCCTCCGGGATCAGCCGAATGATTCACTGCGCCTGCAAGGAATTCGCACAGGCGCAGTAAATCAGACCGCCGCCATCTTTGTGCAGACAGATAGCGGTGGTCACATTAAAACTGCGCATGCACTCCTCCTGTACCAAGATGGCTGCGGTCAGTGAATCATTCGGCTGATCCCGGCGGCTGCGTGTTAGCGACGGTGTTCCGCTGGTGGTACCGCGCAAGAGGCTGCGTATGGCTTATACAGTGTGTGTGTGTGCGGTGCGTACGGCGTATACAGTGTGTGTGTGGCGCGAACCGCATATACAGTGTATGTTTGTGTGTGTGTGTGTGTGGTGCGTATATGGAGCGCCCCCATAGGGCCGTGGGATACTCGGTACCGGGTCCTGCAGTTCACAGGGGATGCCACAGCGGCTGACCCAGTCCGTGGCCCTGGGACATCCGTGTAAAAGGGAAAGGTCTTTAAAGGGATAAAGTTTGTGTTCGTGACGCCACCTGTGGTATTCGGTCAGGGTGACCGACGCTGCTTTAAGGGGTCCGCTGGGGTGATGTTATGGCAGCTAGATGGTATACCTTCCCACAGGTGAAGTATGTCCCCAGGGCTTCCCGGTGTGTAGGTGGTGGATGGTGAGAGGCGCAGAGAAGAATGAGGACACAAGGTTGCAGTCAGTTCTGCGTCCAGGGGTTGGTGGCTCAGCTCCTGTGGTTCCAAGAAGTCCAGGTCCTCCTGTAGCGACTAGTCCGGGTTCGCCTCCGGTCATCTGGGATGGTCCTGGGTCACTTCGATGACCAGGTAGCCACTGGTTGCCATCCCTGGTCCTGGATCTGCAGTCGCACATGCACGCTGCTCTTCCATTTTCTGGGGGCGGGATTCCTTCTCCTTGTTCCCACCGTCGCAAATCAGGAGGTGGACCTCCTTGGCTGCTGGGCACATCCTCATCACGTAGCAGCAGTCGGAGGGGGCGTTCATCACTTTTGGCGCCGCTTTGGTAGTCTCCTCCCATGTTAGCACGCCCTTCCTCTTCGGCGCTCCTCGTGGCGCTGTAATGGCAGCGGTTTCGTCGGGAATTTTTGGCGGCAAATCACAGTTAATTAGTCATACAGTCTTTTAGCACAAATCACGGTTAGGCACAGTTCTGGCACAGTCTCTAGGTGCACATGATCTGATTTTCAGTCTTTAGTAGATCCTGTTCGTGACGCCAAAGTTTGGAGCGCCCCATGGGGCCGTGTAGTATTCGATACCGGGTCCTGCGGTTCACAGGGGGAGGCCACGGTGGCTGACCCGGTCCGTGGCCCCGGGACATCCGTGTAAAAGAGAAAGGTCTTTAAAGGGATAAAGTTTGTGTTCGTGACGCCACCTGCTTTAAGGGGTCCTCTGGGGTGATGTTATGGCAGCTAGATGGTATACCTTCCCACAGGTGAAGTATGTCCCCAGGGCTTCCCAGTGTGTAGGTGCTGGATGGTGAGAGGTGCAGAGAAGAACGAGGACACAAGGTTGCAGTCTCTTTACCTTTACTGAAGACTTCAGCATCCACAGTCCAGAGCACCAGATCACAGGGCAGGCAGAGTCCGGCCGGTTTGGAGGCAAATCCAGAGTCCCCTTGTCCAGGTGGAAATCAGTAGCCTTCCTTTGTGCTACAGTGTTGTAGTCCCTTACTGCCAAGCTTCTCATAAGGTCCTCACAACTGTTGTAGATGTTATGTCTCTCTCTCTGTCCCCCAGATAGGATAGGACAAACCCATATGACCTGGACCCGTTGAAGCGCAGTCCGCGCGAAACGGCCGTCGTCCGGTTCCTTCCCTGCACCCTCTCGCTTGAACTGCAGCCCTAAAGGCATGTCCACATCCCAATGTATGGATAAATAAAGGACTTTTTCATTTACATTGCTGGGTGAGTGCCACCTTTTCTGTTTTCTCTGGGCCCTCTTAGACCCATATGACTGGTGGCTTGAGGCGGTTTATACAGACTCTAGCATGCCCCAGCCTCTAAGGGGTGCTACCGTGCCTCCTTGGTGTAGGGCAGACAGGTAACGTGAAATTAGCTGTCCTGCCAGTCTCTGGAGCAAGGCGTAAAGGTTGTTACTCCCTCGGTGTTCTGGATACCGGGATTCTGCACCTCAGAAGGAGGCAGCCTGTGTAGGGCTGGTCCCCTTCTGATATCCTCTCCTTTGCTGCGACTTCCTTGCATGCTCGCTGCAATACAGTTCTGCCTTCAATGTCTCTTTCCAAGAGCTGCAACTCTGAGGGCATGCACTGCTCTGTGTCCTTCTCCTTCGTTCTCTGACAGTATCCCACCTCTGCCAGGGACCAACTAACTGAGCGGAGCTCAGCCAGCAACTGACTAACTTTCCCTACAGGCCACCAGTTTTACCAATGTAGGGAGTGACCTAATAAATAGGAGCAAGAGCTCCCCCTGGTGGCCTGGAGTACGAAATGTGTTGCATGTTTGTGATACCTGGATGCAGTTATCCTTCTGTGCCTCCAAATGTAGCATCACTCTCTCCGAGAGAAAAGCAATACCACTGCAACGACCAGGACCCTGGGCCACAACCCCCCCCCCCCCCCCGTTAAATCCAGTACTCCCGGACTGGGAAAAGAAAACAACAGTTACAGGTTAGCAAACAGACATACAAATTTTTGAAATGCTATAAAACAAATTAATATAACTGATGCTTCCCTTTATGGGAGGTGAGGACTCTTGAACGTTGCATAACAAAAACATATTTACATTGTGAATTCACTTTTAGACAGAACCTTTAAGAAAACAATATAACTTTGAACTAACTATGAAATACGATTACCCGGTATACTATCTTTAAACCTTCAAGTGCAAATCTAGCATTTTTCTTTATTCAAGTGCAAAGTTTCTGTCCAACCCCCATGGGTTACTTTATTTTCTCTTTCAATTTATTCAAAAGTGCTCTATAATATCAGCTACATACTATCGGCTATGTAAAACACAATTCTATCTATTTTTTAAGTCTAATCTGGCAAAGTGAAATAATTCAACATTCCCTTTAAGGGTTCAAACAATTCAGTGAGGTAGTGCAAAGTATTAATACTCAGGTCGATAATACTGTAACAATAGGAACGATGCGACGTTGGTCTTGGGCAGGCTACAAGGCGTGTATCCCGACCCGGAATTCTGCCACACCAACGGGTTTTTCTTCAGGTCTCTCAAAAACAAAGCAGTTCTTACAACAAGATTAGCAGCAGTCTCTCTTGGAAGCAGTCTCTGTAAAAGCTTCCTTTGTAAAACCAGTAGGAAACACCTTTAAGAAGGTGCAAACTATTTACAATGGACAGTTTTTGATCATGCACAGTTCATGATTCTCAGTTCCTTTAGGCAACTTGTGCAAACAGGTGCAAACTTATGATCCTCTTAAAACTTAGGACCCCTTTAAGGAATAACCCTGGCCGTGTTCAATAAACTTTAGCAGCAAGAAAGATGGAAATAAACTATGTACAGTCATGGTTCAGGTTTTGTTTTGGTTCTTTTATAGTAGTCTGCAAGACATCAGCCCGTAACGAACACTTCCTGGCCTGGGGAGGTTTGTATCCGAGTCCTCATCTGATGCTATATCAACGTCATTGGTTTGCCTCTCATGTGTGGTCAAGTCATTAGCTGCCTGAGTACGGATGTCAGCTTTAGCATTTGCCACAGCAGCAGTTTCAGTGGTGGTGATTATGCACACGGTTGTAGTAGTGTTGGTTTGAGGAGTTGCTGTTTCAAAGACTGGAGGAATAGTGCTGGTGGTCTTAGTTTTGGCACCAGATGGCACTACTGCAGGTGCACATCGTTTAACATTCCTGGCGTACCAGCCTTTCTCGCTCCAGTGGCGGGTGTAGGTCACATGATCCCCTCGGCACAAATCTCGGTCAGGATGTCCTTCCCGGAGAGATGATTCCGCGTCTCGGCTGGTGACACAGACTTCTGTCTGCAGTCCCGGTTCCTGAAAGAAGCCCCAACCCCTTTTCGGGTGAAAGGCTACTACTACCCCCCGCTTTGCTGGACTTCTGTTACAGCGTTTGGTTTTATGGTTCTGCACTTTACGTTGGGCTTCCTGTGCCTTTCTGTCTTTCCATTGTAAGATCAAGCATTGTCTATATTCCTCCCAGATGAGGGCTCCGATATAGGATTCTCCCTTTTGGGCCTCTTCCAGGGACCCGTTCAACCTGACTCCCGGAGCGTCCCATCGGAAGATCACCCCCTCAGGGCTCACGTCCAGCGGTATGCCCACGGACGATAGGAGTGGGAGTAGTGTCTCGTCAGTGGTGTGGGGAGTCACTGGAGCGGGAGCAAAGGCTGGGGTTCGGTCGCAGTCTGGAAGAGGGACAGTTACTGAAGCAGGATCAGTGGCTGGAGGGACAGCAGTCGCTGGAGTGGGATCGGTCACCGGGGCAGGGTCGTTTTCTGTACCTGCGTCTGATGTGGTTCCACCGATGCCGGTGACGAGGACACTAGAGTCCGCTGCTGCCCGGACCGCGATTCTTCCAACACGATCTTCCTGCACAGGGCCGACTTCCATTTCTTCACCACGGTCAGTTCTGCTTCCAGGGGTTGGTGGCTCAGCTCCTCCACCTGTGGTTCCAAGAAGTCCGGGTCCTCCTGTAGCGACCAGTCCGGGTTCGGCTCCGGTCACCTGGGATGGTCCTGGGTCGCTTCGTCGTCAGTCAGGTAGCCGCTGGTCACCATCCCTGGTCCTGGATCTGCGGTCACACATGCACTCTGCTCTTTCATTTTCTGGGGGCGGGACTCCTTCTTCTCCTTTTTCCCGCCGTCGCAAATCAGAAGGTGGACCTCCTTGGCTGCTGGGCACATCCTCATCACGTAGCAGCAGTCGGAGGGGGCGTTCATCACTTTTGGCGCCGCTTTGGTAGTCTCCTCCTATGTTGGCACGCCCTTCCTCTTCGGCGCCCCTCGTGGCACTGTAAATGGCAGCGGTTTCGTCGGGAATTTTCGGCGGCAAATCACAGTTCATTAGTCATACAGTCTTTTAGCACAAATCACAGTTAGGCACAGTTTACCACTGATGTGGATATAGTTGATATTAAGCCTATATTGTGGCAATCCTCTATTTATGTTTGCACGTGATTCGGATATTACGATCGGAGGCACTTTTTGTATTGTTCTCATTTTTTGTATGTATTATGTATAAAAGCTTCAGGCTTCTTTTAGTGACTTTTTGAATAAATTATATGGATTGAACTATACATTCATTGTGGCCTTGTACTTTTGAGAGGTCATTGTGTTCATTGCTAAACGAATGTGTTCTCGTGATTTCTAGTAGGACTAATTATGTGTACCCAAAATAATGACAAAGTAAGTGTTCGGTTGAAGTCATTATTATGATGTTGATACAAATTGTGGACGTACTCTGCATTTACTTGACAATTGTCCCAAAGTAATCTGAGTTTTTCCTTCTTAGAGAAAATGAGGCATACCAGCTCTACAATCTAGACGTATTTGGATACCCCATCTATGACAAAATGGGAACTTATGGATCTGTGCCCCTGATCCTGGCACACAACCTGTTACACACGTGTGGCATTTTATGGCTAAATGCATCAGAGACCTTAGTAGAATTTCACTCTAAAGCTGCCTTGCAGGTAAGTTATCAAAAAACAAGCTATTCATTTTCCACGGTTTAAAAAAAATCTCTGATTAGATTTAGTGTTTTAAATTACACTATCCTACAAAAAATTAGAAAGGTTTTTTTTGCAATGGAGACATGATTAAGTAAGATTTACATAATTTCATGGTAAACAGAAAATTGCAATATTTTGGGGACAAGATTTTTCAATAGCAATGTTGGGAATTAAAGTATTTGTCTACACCTATTTGATACCATTTTTTATTCTACATCTGCATACACTGTTGCATTTGTATATATAGTTAGGTCCAGAAATATTTGGACAGTGACCGAATCTTCATGATTTGGGCTCTGCAGGCCACTATTTTTTTTATTTATAATGAAAAAAAAACTGAGATACAATTGAAGTGGAGACTTTTGGGTTTAATTAAAAGGGTTGAATAAAAATAGGCTGTGAAACATTTGGGAATTGCAACCATTTTTTCCATAACTCCTCCTCATTTCAGGGGCTCAAAAGTCCTTTGACAAATTAACTTTATCATAAATAAAACACTTTGTAGCAAATCCTTTGCAGACAATGACTGCCTGAAGTTTGGAAGCCATGGATGTCACCAATCCTGGGTTTCCTCCTTTCTGGTGCTTTGCCGGCAGTTGTTGCTTTGTTTGTGGGTCTTTCTGCCTTAAGTTTTATCTTAAGCATGACATTCTGCTCGATGGAGTTGAGATCTGGTGATTTGACTCGGCCATTGCAGAATATTCCACGTCTTTGCCTTAAACTCCTGGATTGCCTTTGCAGTATATTTTGGCTCATTATCCATCTGTACTGTGACACACCATCCAATAAACCCTGGCTGCATTTTGTTCAATCTGAGCAGAAAGTATCACCCTGTACACTTCATCCAGATGCTTCTGTCTCCAGTCACATCATCAGTAATCACTAGTGACCCAGTGGCATTGGAAGCCATGCATGCCCCATGCCATCACACTGCCTCCACCATGTTTTACAGGGGATATGCTTTGCTTTGGATCATGAGCTGTTCCAAGCCTTCTCCATACTTTACAGTTTGATCTCAGTTTTGCTTTTCCAGAACTGGGAGGCTTCGTTAGATAATTTTTGGTAAATTCTAATCTGGCCATGCTATTTTTCAGGCTGATTAATGGTTTTCACCTTGTGGGGAACACTTTTTATTTGCTCCCATGAAGTCTTCTCTTTATGGTAGACTTTGATTCTGAAACATCTACTTCCTGGAGAGTGTTCTTCACTTGGGTGGATGTTGTGAAGGGGTTCTTCTTCACCATGTAAAGGATGCTGCAATCATCCATGACTGTTTTCTTATGTGGCCATCCAGGCCTTTTTGAGTTCGCTAGCTCACCAATGTGCTCTTTTTTTCCAAAATGTAGCAAAACTGTTGATTGTTCCACTCCCAACATTTCTACTATCTCGCTGATTGATTTATTCTTTTTTCAACCTAGTCTGTATACACTTACTATTCAAGAATGTTGGGGAATTTAGGCTGTCCCACGCGGTTACCAATGTTAATATGGAAAATGCGAAGAACCAAAACATTATGTCCCCTTATTTGCTACTAGTCTGTTTAACCAGCTTGCAGTGCGATGCGTGGATCCACGTCGGCCTTCCTTCCAGCTTTACTGATGTAGGAGTGATAAGGAGGACTTGGTAGTGACCGTCATACAAGGGTTCTAGTCCATGTTTTCTGACATGCCTTTTCACGACCACAAAATCACCAGGTTTCAAGTTGTGACAAGTATCGGTCTCTGTTGAATCTGGAAGGGAAGAAGAAACTAAAGTATGGGTGTTAGCAAGATTTTTACTAAGCTGAATAACATATTGAACAGCACGGTCAGTTTCTTCTGATAACTACTGAGGCTGGAAATTTGCAACTGGGGGCCTAGCACCAAACAATATCTCATATAGGGACAGGCCATGTTTTGCAATAGGGGTAGTACGAATGTGGTATGGTACAATGGGTAGGAGCTCTGGCCATTGAGCTATAGTCTCCTGCATCATTTTGGTCAATTGTCCCTTCAGTGTGCTGTTCAGCCTCTCAACTTTCCCACTAGATTGTGGATGGTACGGAGTATGGAGGGCTACAGTGGATCCAAGCATTGTCAGAACCTCCTGATACACATGAGAAGAAAAGGCCGGGCCTTGGTCACTTTCAACAACTTCTGGAACACCATATCTGCATATGACTTCCATCACCAGTTTCTTTGCTGTAGTTCTGCAGTCATGTTGGTAACAGGGAATGCTTCCGGCCAACTGGAGAACATATCGACAACCACCAGACAATATTCATACCTTCCAGACTTAGGCAACGTGATGTGGTCCACCTGGAGCCTTTGGAAAGGATAGTCAGGCTTAGCAAGGTTGCAGGTCTGACAGATGTTACATGCATGGTTGAGTGCTGACAGGACTGTAGAAATACCTGGAACCCAGTAGAATTTTTGTACCAGAGCTAGGGCCTGTTTTTTTTCCTTGATATGTGCCCACATGACAATACCAGGGTACATCCGCTCAGGGAGGAACACAAGTTGATCCTTTTTCCAGAGACCATTGTCCATACGTGCTCCATCAGCCTTCCACTGCTTCACTTCTTCCTTTGGGGACATTCTCTGCATCGTCATTAGGTGGTCTCGCGGGGTCCGACAGAAAACCTCAGTCTGGCGCAGATCATCAGGTTCCTGTAGAGTCAGTATTTCTTGTAACTGTTTACGCTGAGAGCGTGTGGTCTGCAAAGGCATTACCAACAGTCTGTAAACTGTTCCTAGGACCGTGCACCTTAACTTTACATAGTAACATAGTTAGTAAGGCCGAAAAAAGACATTTGTCCATCCAGTTCAGCCTATATTCCATCATAATAAATCCCCAGATCTACGTCCTTCTACAGAACCTAATAATTGTATGATACAATATTGTTCTGCTCCAGGAAGACATCCAGGCCTCTCTTGAACCCCTCGACTGAGTTCGCCATCACCACCTCCTCAGGCAAGCAATTCCAGATTCTCACTGCCCTAACAGTAAAGAAGCCTCTTCTATGTTGGTGGAAAAACCTTCTCTCCTCCAGACGCAAAGAATGCCCCCTTGTGCCCATCACCTTCCTTGGTATAAACAGATCCTCAGCGAGATATTTGTATTGTCCCCTTATATACTTATACATGGTAATTAGATCGCCCCTCAGTCGTCTTTTTTCTAGACTAAATAATCCTAATTTCGCTAATCTATCTGGGTATTGTAGTTCTCCCATCCCCTTTATTAATTTTGTTGCCCTCCTTTGTACTCTCTCTAGTTCCATTATATCCTTCCTGAGCACCGGTGCCCAAAACTGGACACAGTACTCCATGTGCGGTCTAACTAGGGATTTGTACTTTGATAATGGCCACCTGGGTAGGTAATTTGATTGAGTCCATAAGGGTTTTAACAGCTTCTGCATTCCTCACTGGAGTCCCGGCGGTAGTAACAAACCCTCGATTGGCCCATAACGGTTGAGTATAGTCTGGGATGCCCAAGGCAGGGGCGGAAGCAATAAGCCGCTTTAATTCAGAGAAGGCACGATGAAAGCTTTCCACACAAACCGGTGATCTTTCCGTATAGTTCATTATACCGTCTTTCAAGGCATTGTAGAGAGGTTGCATTATACGGGATGCGTCTGGTATCCACTGTCGATAATAGGTACATAGTCCAAGAAAACGCTGGAGTTCAGTCTCATCTTTCAGAAAAGGAAGGGAGCTGACGGCTATTTTTCTTTCTTTTGTGAGGTGTCTGACACCCTGAGGGAGACAGTGACCCAAAAATGTCACTTGACCGAGGCAGAACTGAAGTTTCGAGGCCGACACCCGACAGTTCAGATCTGCCAGATACTTGAGGAGGCTAACAGTGGCAGCAATGGGCTTCCTGCTCTGTTCGTGCACACAACAAAAGATCATCCACATACTGAAGCAGCGTGACATAGGGGTGATTTAACTGCCAGGGTAAAAGACACTGGCCCATATTTTTTGCAAACTGATTGGGACTGTTTTGGGCCCCTTGTGGCATAACTGTCCACTTCAATTGTCGTCCCTGATAAGTGAATGCAAACAGAAACTGGCAATCTGGGTGTAATGGAATGCTAAAGAAGACATTGGCAAGGTCGATGACTGTGAACCAAGCAGCATCCTGAGGTATCTGGGACAAAAGTGTATATGGATTAGGCACCACTGGAGTTTCTAGAACAGTAGCTGCATTAATTGCCCGTAGATCTTGTACCAGCTGGTACACAGGGGGATGGCCGGGTGGGGTCTTTTTCTTAACGGGAAACAAGGACGTGTTACATGGGGAAACACAGGGTACCAGGACACCATTATCGAGTAACGTTTGTATTTGCCCCTTGAGGCCCCATTCCTGATCATGTTTCAAAGGGTATTGATGGACTTTGGGTAAAGGGGCACCAGGTTTGAGAAACACTTTTACTGGTTCTACAGGCATTATTGGGGGTGGATCTGGGCCTATCAGGGCCATCATAACTGTAGCATACAGAACTCTTCATTGTGTTCATCTGCATAAGGGTTATATAATGTAAGGACCATCTGACCATCATCTTGGAATTGTATTCTGGAGCGGAACAGTGATAATAAATCTGCCCCCCGTAAATTTACCGGACATGTGGGATAGATTAGAAACTGGGCCGTAACTTCAGGGAAGGGTCCCACAGGGATGGGTTTTGTAAGAGTATGTTTATTGGGTCTGCCATCTACTCTAATTAAAACAAGCTCTTGGGCTGAGAATTGACATGGCGGGGCTGGGGAGTGAGATTCCCAGACATAGGATTAAAAGGGATATTGGAGTATGGGACTGGATTTGTGTATGGGAGGAGGGCTGGAGCTGGAGTCTACTGCTGCTGCTGCCAGGCCACTGATAAGGAACGAGCTGTGTCCTTGTATCTGGGGTGGGGGCTGGGGTTGGAGCAGGAATCGCTGCGGCTACTGTACTGGTTTAACCTTTAATTTCCCTGCTGATACAGAGAGGGCTAAGTTCTTCTGAAAACTTTGTTACTAGTTTCAATGCATCATCTGGAGTGGAAGTCTCGATATCAGGTCTAACTGACATTATTGCCTCTTTCAATTCAGATTTGAGGCCGGACATTAAAGCTTCCACAAAAATGTGTGAATGGGCTTTATTTTACAATGAGAATCCCAGATCTTTAAATACTATCATAAGACGCCCATAAAACTTCTCGGCAGTCCACGATATATTGGTGCCTTGGGGTTAAGGGGCATAGGGCTTACAGTCGGGAAAAGAGGCTTAATTTCCTGGGGAGGGACCATATCATCTAACAGGGAGCCCCCGTCCCAGATCATTATTTTTAATTATTCGTATTTCTAGCATATTACCCTCAAGCACTTTCTCAATTCCTTCCTGCAAAACAAAACATCCAGCCACTTTCTCAGTCTTTGTCATAGAAGTAGACAGCTTTCCTTTGTCAACGTAACGGTAACAAAAGCAATCAGATCTCACTTCCTCTGTTGATCCTCAATTTGCTATATATATCAATCACTCAACTTGAAGTAGGTGAATCTTTTACCAATTTTTCAATCACACTGATAACCAAACAATCACTTACAAGTTTCCTTCTAAAACTAGGCACCATATTTCACTTTCAGCTTCAAACTTCAACTTACAATATTTCTTTCTACTTCAATACAGTACTGTTGCTTTAAACAAAACACAGATCTCCCAGCGTGTACTACACCAAGGACAGAATATACAGAGAATCTTGAGCGCAGCTACGTGCCCCCTCCCATCCGAGACTTGAGCGGAGATAAGAATTCACAGCATTCCTCAACACAGAATGGAGAAAGCAATCGTGCAGCTGTTACGATTGTCCCTCCCATCAGGTATTTAGAAATTTCACACAGAAACAGAATACAGCAGTTCTCAGACTTAATTAATTTCTACAAAACCTTCATCACACAAATTCAAACTGTTCTTATATGGAAACATGATTCTCCTTTAGAGCTAAATATCCTTACTTTAGTTGTGCACAGTACTAGAGCGGCCGTATAGTCTGTTCCACCAGGTCTACCTGTCCCCCACTGGGACAACCCAAAAAATGCGGTACTCAGTGAAAGGAGAAGGGTGTCTCAGACTAACTCTACGGACACCTCTGGACATATATATCTATATATATAATTGTCTAAGGGTTTTTCCGTCTGTCTGTCTGTCTTTCTGTCTGTCTGTCCTGGAAATCCCACATCTCTGATTGGTCGAGGCCTGGCGGCCTCGACCAATCAGCGACGGGCACAGCGACGATGATGTCATAAAGGACGTAGACATCCCGCGCCTGGCGGCCTCGACCAATCAGCAACGGGCACAGCGACGATGATATCATAATGGTTGCCATGGCGACGATGATGTCATAAAGGTTGCCTCGACCAATCAGTGACGGTCACAGTCTGCCGCGAATTCTGGAATCATCATTGTCCATATACTATGGGGACATGCATATTCTAGAATACCCGATGCGTTAGAATCGGGCCACAATCTAGTATATATATATATATATATATATATATTCCTGAGTTACGCATCCTACCCATCTTCAATCACCTCACCACGCCTGATTCTAACAGTGATCAGGATTTCAGGATATTTTGACTATAAAGAGAATTACATCACTGGTCAATCCGGGGTGTCCGTCCCTTATGAGGTACAGTTCGAGCACTGGGCCCCCAACGGAACTACACCTCTATATGATTCCACCCAAAAATCACCCCACCATCGGGGACAAACCTCAGATCCTCTTTGCAGCAACAAACACTGGAAAACCACACCAACTGTTCAGTCTGAACAGTAAAACTGCCAACTTACCATGGTTGTTGTGGGGGATGATCAGTCCCAATTTCCAGTGCCTGTGTCCGGTCCGAGGGTCCTTTGACTTGTTGTCCTCTGGGGGGGGCAGAAGCGTTCCTGTTTGGGGCCCCTCGTTCGGGCACCAAGCTGTTGAGGGAGGATCTAAAGTGATCCTTCACGGTTGACTGGTGATTTTTAAATTGATCTACAGAGCGTTGCCGGAACTGAAAATAACCAGACGGAGACGTGTGTCTCTGTTTGGGGGGATCAAGCAGATCTCTGGCCCCCGTTTATTGTGTCACATTTTTCACAATCTTAGAAATTATACTTCAACCAATCAGCATAAGAACACGCTCACAGTTCTTAAACTATAAGAATGCAGGAACAGTCTGTACGTCAAAGTCTCGTAGAACAATACACCCTCAGTCTCATGTCCTGTTCAGGTTGAAACAATCAAGGTCTCATAACAGCTGTGAACTTTAGCTAGTAACAAAAATGTATCTCAAAACAGCAAGATAGAGTCGAAAAGCACAAAATGAAGCCTGCTTTAATTTTGATCTTACTTTAACCCTTCACACAACAATTGCAGCAAATTGCACAATTATAGGAAAGCAAGTCAAATACATTGTAAAGAAGTGAAGCGGAACCACAGCAGACATAAGATGGAAGTGTGATTGCCAAATAAATGAAAGTAAAGAACTTTATTTTTGAGCTCTCCCCCTCTTTATCCTATTTTGTGTCCATCTTGTGCAGTTAAGTTAATAAGTTTTTCTTGGTAGATTGATAAATGGAGCTAGTATACAGTGGTGCCAACTATAACTCTATTGGAAAGTGTTAATAGAAAACTCAGCTGAATTTTATTTTTCACTATATCGATTTACATTTTGTTTTTCACCACTTGGGGAACGACCCCTATTATTCCATTGGACTATATTTTGCCTTTGAAACTCCTTTAATTTTCTGCTAATGGATCTTTAGAAAATGTTTCTGAATGTATTCGTTTGGATTTATTGAATCAAATTATTTTCAATTGTTATATTCGAAAAATGTAATAAAAATTTACAGTTTAAAAAAATTAAAGTAGGAGAAGAAAGGGAATTATCACATACTCAAAATCGAGCAACAGTCACAGATAAATTCACCAAACACCTTCTCCAATAGCAACCATCAACAACCTGCAGCCATGCAGCGTAAACTATCTCTGATAATGAGTGCTAGCGAGGGCCTAGATTATATAGGAGATTGGAGTGGCTTACAGGGAACACCCCGAGAGCCTTAATGTAGGAAAGCTTCCAAGAGCTCTCAACTGAGAAGATTAACCCCTGCACTGCTAAAAGAAACTTACACCATTTAATATGAAGGTGAAGTGCTTTGATTCAGTGCAGGAGTAGGAGAAATCAGACACCACAGTCTTATGGGTCCTCTCTGTCGCGGTAAACCCGTGACAGTTACAATCCTGAAGAGAGAATGTGGGTACCAGTGTCTGATGTTCATGCAATCAGGTTGGTCTAGTCTGTTCACGCCTCACATCCAGATGAACCTGGTTCTGAGGGTCTGGAGTCTCCTATTAGGAGATGGGCATACTGTCATGAAGATACCACAACAGGGAGGGACCAGAAGATTGCGGCATCTGTTTACATGAACACCTGCACTGATAAGAGCTGCTTCACCTTCCTACTAGGCCGGGGTCACACTTGCGAGTTCAATGCGAGAAACTCGCGCATCAATACCCGTCACTGCCGCCGCCACTCGGGACTGGAGCGTGCGGCTGCATGTATTTCTAGAGTATAAGCGGCAGTGCTGGGTATTGATGCGAGTTTCTCGCATTGCACTCGCAAGTGTGACCCCGGCCTTAGCAGTGCAGGTTTCTCTTGCTGTTATTGCAAGGGTTAATCAGTTCTGGAGGAAAAGGAAGTATGTCGGCACATCAATCCAGGATATAAGTAAAATCTTTCTTTATTGAAAAATAGATTAAAACATGGTAAAATGAAACCTTAGGAAATCTGACGCGTTTCTGTTGTATACAACACCCTTATTCATAGGAGAAGGAGTTCTCCCATGAATAAGGGTGTTGTATCACCAGAATGAAACCTCAGAAAACCAGATGCATTTCTGGTGTGTACAGCATCCTTATTCATAGGAGATCTCCTATGAATAAGGGTGTTGTATATGCCAGAAACGCGTCAGGTTTCCTGAGGTTTCATTTTCCCATGTTTTAACCTATTTTCCAATAAAAGATTTTACTTATATCTTGGATGGATGTGCCGACATACTTACTTTCCATCCACTATTTGTCTGTGATCACCAGCGGGTGTGGCACCCTCAGGACAAACTCCAGCTTAACCATTGATCCAGGGATTCACAACGTGGTAAGCTTCCTAACCTCTCCCTCCTCCGCACCACTATCAGTTCTGTTTATCTCCTGGAGCTCGCTGTCCTGAATTGTGTCAGCTGTTCTGTGCTTGCCACTCCCCTTTGGTATATATGCTCACCACTTGCACTTGGGAGTTGCCAGTAATAGCTTACAACTTCCTGGTTTGGAGTTGGAGAAGTATGCTGAGTTTGGAGCAGGCATTTGGAATTGTATCAGACGATATCTGAGTGAAGTTAATGTATTTTTGTGTCTCCTTATCCTTATACTTAATTGGTTTGCCTCCCCTTCTCCTTCCCTATATTCCACTCTGTTTGTTAGTATTTTTGTATGATTGTGGTTTTCTTTTATCCCTATATGTTTACCCTCTGTGTCATTAAACTAGAGCAGGACTAGCGTTCCTGCTATCCTACTCAATAGTCATGGTGATACTTAGAATAAGACAGGGAAAGGAACGTGATCGCCGCACAGGGTGAAAGAAATCATTTAGGGATGCCAGGGGAGCTAAGCGTGGTGCAGGACAAGAATCAGGAGTGCCACTTGTTTTCTTCCCTAGTGGCAGTGCTCCGTTTCCCATCTGTCTTGCTGTGCGCTGTCTTGCTTCCATCAGAAGCGTGAAAGGTATAGTGTTTACGTGCCCAGTACCCACTTTAATCTTTTTATTACAGATGCTGGAGAATGAGGCAGTAGAACTAAAAGCTTGTGGATTTTTGTACACATAGTAATAAAACACTGCACATTGTTGTATATAACTATTACTAGTTACTTGATACAGCATATATTGTTATGTAATAGAATATAGTTATGTAATGGAAAACCTATTGATCAACAGCCTCCTATGTACTTGGCCACTCCAGATCTACAGAAACAAAAAGCTGTACCCAAAAAAGACATCAGATGGATGTCAGAGAGCGGAGTCGTGGACTTCTTTTTGTTAATTGGACCTGCTCCTTGTGATGTATTTAAGCAATATGCTCAACTAACAGGCAAGTATTCATAAAATGTATGTTTTCTTGCTGAACTGAGGAATACAGACATACAACAAAATTCTGTGTCTTCACAGGTACCCAGATGTTTCCTCCCCTTTTCTCACTGGGTTATCACCAGTGTCGATGGAACTATGAGGATGAAGCAGATGTTGAAGCCGTAGATTCAGGATTTGACGATAACAATATCCCTTATGATGTCATATGGTTAGATATTGAACACACAGATGGAAAGAGATACTTTACATGGGATCCAGAAACATTTCCTAACCCTGTTAAGATGCAAGAGAGGCTTCAGGAGAAAAGACGCAAGGTAAGCATCCACGGAAGTATTATAGATTGACATTTAAGAATCGTGGGCAATAGTGTGTACCATCTATGGCTGTTATACTAAAAGTAATTTACATTTAATAAATAATGTACAAATAACCCACAGAGCTACTCTGACAGGAGACGAAAAGTCCCCTTGCTGGTTCTGTTGGCACATCCAAAGTCCCAGCATTAAAGTATTGATAGTAATAATCATAAATAATAGCAGTAAGGATGGATATTATTAAAAGTTAGGTTTTATTCTAATATGTATCATGTAAAGAGGGAAAATGCACACTAACCACAAGTGCTAGACAAACTAAATACAATAGAAGCGCACAAGGCTTGAAACGGCCATTGTCTGCACAAGACTCTCCTGCTTCCATATTTTAATGTCAACCAATAAAGGAAACTTTTTACAAGGGATGGTGAGTACTACCTCTTTTTCTTCTCATATGGACATTGCCTGAATTGTTTTTTTCTTTTGTGGGCACTGGAGATCCCAGGGGCCAGGTATTTCCAGCTTTCCCTCCACGGACTTAAACGCTGGCTACAGACAACAGCGATGCTGATCTTTCATCCTCATCCCTGTATACATATTAGATTGCTGATGGCTGAATGCTCTATATTGGCCATGCCCTGTCTTGAGGATGGTTTTAGTTTGTCTAATAAGGATGAATTTTAGCCCTCATTTTATGGCCACAGTACCTTGACCTCTTGTAAGTCAACTTACTTGGCCTTAGATCACAACAGAAGCCTATGTTTGAGCTGATGAGCTGTTTGAGGGCAGAGTATTGCGGCCAAAATGCAGACTTTAAAGGGGTTGTCTACTGTTAGGTCAGTCATTTCTTAATTCCCATGTTTGGCCCGATAAAATAAAAACAATTATACTCATGTTCGCTGCCGGCGCTGTTCCAGTAGTGTCGGCACTCGCGTTCCCAAGGCTCACGTGAGGTTATTATGTTACATGAGCCCTGCACCCAATCAGCGCTGGCGTCACTGTCCCCGCCTTCGGATGAATACGTAATCAAGAAGTAGTGATTGCTGCGGCTTGCTGCTCACCTCCTCTTGATTACTAAAACTTCTGAAGGCAAGGACAATGACTCCGGGCTCATGTGTCATAACAACCTCACGTGAACCCCGGGAACACGAGTGTCTACACAGCTGGGACTGCTCCACCATGGAAGGCGAGCATAATTGTTTTTATTTCATAGGGCAGAACAATGGGATTTAAATAGTGGACAACCCATTTAAAATAAGACCACGTTAAAGCTGTGTAAACCAGCCTTAGTGATATTTTATTTTCATAGTTTTGATCTTTGGTTTTGCTTTGGTTGCTATTACATATATTATATATTTATCCTAATTACATATTCTTTTCTATCACAGCTGGTAGTTATTTCCGATCCTCACATAAAAGTTGATCCAAAGTATCCCATATACAAAGAAGCCAAAGAAAAGGGTTATTTTGTAAAGAACGTTATTGGACAGGACTTTGAAGGCAACTGCTGGCCAGGTGCGAAATCTGTGTAATCGAGCGTTCAAGCAATAATTAGTAATGCAGCAATGCAAGTATTCATGAAATGTAAGGTCCCAATCCTAAAATATTTTTTTACTCCTTTTTTCCCTATCTATCTATCTATCTATCTATCTATCTATCTATCTATCTATCTATCTATCTATCTATCTATCTATCTATCCCTATATTATGTTTAATTAACTCTAAAGTGAACTTACTTCTGCCCATTTTTATATAAACTATGGCCATAACAGAGATGCAGGCAATTGTTGAGGTCGAAGGTTTTGCTTGTATCCACTCAGTTGCCCCTCAAATTGCAAATTGCAAACTCCAGACATCGAAAAAACAGCTCGGTGCTAAGAGAACTGGAGTATAGAACTTTTCAATCATCTGATCCTAAAAAGAGTTGTTGCTAATTTGCCATGTCTTTTTCAGCATACCTTTAGGTTGGGCTTAGACAGCCGTATTTTTCATCAGTCTATTGTCCTTTCACGCAAAGGATGGTCAATAACAGGCAGCTCCAAAACGTGTCTGCAAGTGGCGTACGCGACTAGTCTAGTTTTAGTACAGTCTGGTGAACCTTGCCTTAATTTTGATGAAAAGGGTATTCAGTATCATTAGCACCCTTTAAAATGCTAGGTGCCTGTAGTTTCTAGTCGATTTATCACCTATCTATATAATCGTCTAAGGGGTACTTCCGTCTGTTTGTCTGTCTGTCTGTTTGTTTGTCTGTAACGGAAATCCCGCATCGCTGATTGGTCGCGGCCGGCAGGCCATGACCAATCAGCGACAGGCTTAGTCTGGCCGCGAATTGGCCCCTCCCTACTCTCCTCCAGTCAGTGCTCCCTCCCTACTCCCCTCCAGTCAGCGCCAGTGTGTCGCCCCATCCTGGACCAACTTTTTACTATTGATGCTGCCTATGCAGCATCAATAGTAAAAAGATATAATGTTAAAAATAATAATACAAAAAAATTGTGCTATTCTCACCTTCCGCTGTCCACCGATGCGCGCAATGCTGCCACCAGCTTCCGTTCCCAGTGATGCATTGCAAAATTACCCAGATGACTTAGCAGTCTCGCAAGACCGCTAAGTCATCTGAGTAATTTTGCAATGCATCACTGGGAACGGAAGCTGGCGGCAGCATCGCGCGCATCGGGACAGCTTCGGTGGATGCCGGAGGGTGAGTATATAACTTTTTTTTTAACAGGGATAAGGTGCCGACACTGCTATATACTACGTGGCTGTGTTATATACTACGTGGGCTGTGCTATATACTACGTGGGCTGTGTTATATACTACGTGGCTGTGCTATATACTACGTGGCTGTCTGTGTTACGTGGGCTGTGCTATATACTATGTGGCTGCTATATACTATGTGGCTGCTATATACTACGTGGCTACTATCTACTACGTGGCTGTGCTATATACTATGTGGCTGCTATATACTACGTGGCTGTGTTATATACTACGTGGCTGTGTTATATACTACGTGGCTGTGTTATATATTATGTGACAGTGGCTGTGATATATACTATGTGGGCTGTGCTATATACTATGTGGGCTGTGTTATATACTACGTGGCTGTGTTATATACTACGTGGCCTGTGCTATATTCTACGTGGGCTGTGCTATATGCTGCATGGCTGTGCATTCTAGAATACCCAATGCGTTAGAATTGGGCCACCATCTAGTATACCATAGTTGTGTAATTGGTTGAGGGCTAGATTCACATTACAGTATTTGAAAATACCTTAATACAGTCATGTCATGGAATATTAGTCATAATTATTACTGTCTCATTGCATCAGTATTAAAAATCTATAATATCGATGGGTTGGGCAATTTCATCTGTTTTAGATGTAGAGGTGGCCCCCGTGCATCTGCACAGGTTGCATCATATTTTTACACACTTGGAGGCATCATAACAGTGGCAGACGTAATGAATGTGGTTCAGTTTCACAAGGGCCCAGTCACAGTACATATGTCGGCCACTACATAATATCCGGGACACTGCTATGTCATCTCCAAAATATCACAGAGAAAGGGCCCACCTAACCCCACATTCTTTTGTGCTCAGCTGAAGCTTTTAGAATTTTAGTTAATTCTTTTTTTACAATTTTTGTAGCTGATCTTTGACCGGATTCAAACTCATAACCTGTAGTGAGGAAGGCAGAGGCTCTAACAATGAGCCACATGATGCAGTGTTGTGTATGCCAATTTTTTTTCTGCCTAAAGATCTAAAAGGATATTCTTTTACTGCTTTAAAAAAAACAAACAGATTTTTTCAACGTTATTAATGTATAACAATGCAAAAACAATTGTTTTGCATTTTTAATACACTTTGCAAATATATATCATAAAAAAGTAGATAATGTATATATTTGGTATCCTTTGCAATCATACCAATCAGTACAATACAGATTCCCCTTCAAGGGGTTGACCGGTCCAAATCAATAAGTCTGTAGTCACTCTATGTGACTACAGACTTATGAATCCCACCAGTGCATGCATTATGCGCTGCAGGGATTCGCCAAATCCCGACCCAGGACCAAAGGTTATGTAGAAGAATACATACTCCCGGCCAGAGGGCGCAGCCTTATACTGAGCTGAGGCCCCTCTCTGACTAGAGATGCAGCCAGCCAGTGGGGTGTCCGACTAGGGGGTGCAATCTTGCTCCATACAAGTGTATGGAGACCGAGGACACACCCACTGGCTGGGTATGTATAATATACATACCTGCCGATCCCGGGTCGGAAACCGGCGAATCCCCAAAAATCCAGTGCATGCACTGGGGGGGATTCATAAGTCTGCAGTCACACAAAGTAGCTGCAGACTTAATCAATGGGACCGGACATCCCCTTTGATGATCGGAAAATGGTGCAAATGCTTTTTATTCAGTATTTCACCCAAAATACAATTTAATAGAAGTTAATGTTTACATATGTGGCAAAGTGTGTCCGCTCTGTCTCACAGATAAAAAATTAGCTCTGTATCATGGAGAAAAAAATGTAAGTAAAATCGATGAACAATAAGCTCATATAGCCCCATGAGTCTACTGAACAGAACTACAACAGGGTTCTATGGATGTTCAATTCAGTAGAAACAAAGGGCTCCAGGTCCTGCAGTTTTACAAAAATGACAATGAAATGCAGCCATATTGAAATTGGCCTAAAGAAAGCTGGCGGGGTCTTAGAGAACGACTCAGTACATTTCAGCTATTTTCCAGGTGTCTCCAGCTATCTGGACTTTACCAACCCCGCTGTTCGAGAATGGTACTCTTCTCAGTTTTCATTTGATAAATACAAAGTAAGTGTCTAAAATTTGTTTTCTTGCTCTAATGCATCTAAAATATTAAAGCAAACAACTTTTGCAAATAATTTTGTAAAATATAATTTTGTTTACAGGTCTTATGCAAATAAATGTATCTCTATGGCTGTAGACTACTATTTGGTTTTCATCTGTTCACTTATACATACTAAGTAATAAATTGGATGTTAGCAATCAAATTTAGTAAATAGTACCATAATAATAGTACCATAATTGTAACTCATGTATTTCCTTTTATTGTGAGCAGTGGAGTCCATGAGCATGTCCACTGATATTGACATCAAAAAAGTCTCCGCACTCTTTCCTAAGGAGATATTGATTGTTGAGGTTCCAGCTAGCTAGATCAATGTGGTCATTGTGCCTTGTTGCTTCACTCTACCGGTAATTGAAGGTCACTTTTCATCTGATTTTCAGGAAAGAGAATAATATAAATATACACAAGGTCAATATAAAGATCTGACTCATTTAATCCAGGTGACAAGGAAAAGGACATCGTCTACATATGGACGATGGGTGATTCTAAAAGGATTCTTTACAGTTAGAGTAGTCAAACTTGATAATGACTACCACAAGAGGTAGATAAATGGGTATTACTATCCCATTTTTGGCATATTCACAATATATGTCTGATAGAAGCCGGTGTCACCTTTGGAACCCACACTTATGTAGAGAGTAAGGGTCCCTTAACCCCGCCCATGTCTGATGTAGTTGCATGTCAGGGCATCCAGATGGAGAAACAAGAAAGAGAGAAAGCGAGGGACCTGTTTATGTCATTTATATTATGAGGGATATAGATGCACTAAATTAAGCATACACAGCTGTTGTTGTATTATTCATTTTTATAGAAGTGAGTGGGGAAAGTGATGAACCAAAGTTTCACCAAATTCATAAATACAAACCTCCATTAAGTCGGGGAAAGTTAAAGAAAAAACACAACCAAGATCAATTCAACATAAAGTAGAAAAAAAAGTCACAGTTTTAGTAAGCGATTTAAGGATTGCTTAAAGGACCTCACCAGTATTATTTATTGCTCCCTCCATTAGCCATCAGTAATGTAAGTTCAGTGTGTGCATTAAAATACTTACCGGTTGTTGTCTTCTGCCGTTTCCAGCACAGCTCTGATCCCTTTCCAACATTACGTGACTGCACTTGTGACCAGCTGGCTCACATAGCTCTTTCTGTGTGGACCAGACGAGTCACTTTATCAATGTAAGTTTATGAGACTCAGAATAAAGGTACCTTCACACTCAGCGACGCTGCAGCGATACCGACAACGATGTCGATCGCTGCAGCGTCGCTGTTTGGTCGCTGGAGAGCTGTCACACAGACAGCTCTCCAGCGACCAACGATCCCGAGGTCCCCTGGTAACCAGGGTAAACATCGGGTTACTAAGCGCAGGGCCGCGCTTAGTAACCCGATGTTTACCCTGGTTACCAGCGTAAAAGTAAAAAAAACAAACACTACATACTTACCTACCGCTGTCTGTCCCTGGTGCTCAGCTTCTCTGCACTCCTCCTGCACTGACTGTGAGCACAGCGGACGGAAAGCAGAGCGGTGACGTCACCGCTCTGCTTTCCGGCTGACCGACGCTCACAGCCAGTGCAGGAGGAGTGCAGAGAAGCAGAGCGCCGGGGACAGACAGCGGTAGGTAAGTATGTAGTGTTTGTTTTTTTTACTTTTACGCTGGTAACCAGGGTAAACATCGGGTTACTAAGCGCGGCCCTGCGCTTAGTAACCCGATGTTTACCCTGGCTACCAGTGAAGACATCGCTAGATCGGTGTCACACACGCCGATCCAGCGATGTCTGCAGGGAGTCCAGCGACGAAATAAAGTTCTGGACTTTCCTCAGCGACCAACGATCTCCCAGCAGGGGCCTGATCGTTGGCCGCTGTCACACAGAACGATTTCCTTAACGATATCGTTGCTACGTCACAAAAAGCAATGATATCGTTAAGGATATCGTTATGTGTGAAGGTACCTTAAGGCCACATTCAGTATTTTGTCAGTATTTTACATCAGTATTTGTAAGCGGAAACCAAGAGTGTAACAACTAGAGGAAAAGTATAATAGAAACACATCACCACTTCTGAATTTATCATCCACTCCTGATTTTCAATTACAAATACCAATGTAAAATACTGACCAAATACTGAATGTGTGAACGTGGTCTAAGAAAGGAAATAATTATAGTCCATTGTGTGAGCCGGCAAGACAAAGCTGCAGTCACATGATGATGTAGTAGAGGACTGGAGTAGCACTGGCACCGGAATAAGACGGTGGTGGGCAAGTACTTTAATGCACACACTATGCACATATTACTGATGGCTAATGAAGGGGGCAATAAAAAAAAACACGAATGGTACTTTAAATGGGTTTGCATTTCTGCAGTCACTCAATATGCAAATCACAGAATGGGTAATGATGAACATGTGACCACCCACTCTTATCTGGCCATTGAGGGGAATCCTAGTAGTTTGCATAATGCAGACTTTCATGATTTGCCAATTTGCAATCATATAGGGTGACTGCAGAAATTGAGCTCAAGCCTGGAAAAGCCCTTTAAATGATTAATAAACCTGTTGATGTTTTGATATCTTCATCTTGACTTTTAGGATTCCACAGATGTCTTATTTATTTGGAACGATATGAATGAGCCATCAGTGTTTGAATCACCTGAAGGGACTATGCCAAAGGATGCTGTGCACCACCAGGGTTGGGACCATCGAGATCTCCATAACCTGTATGGATTTTACCAGGTGAATGTGTAATGACCAGGCCGAACATTCCCTGCTATCCACCCCCACGCGGTGTCCCCAGCCAAAGGAATTATGGCACACACCGGTCTCGGTGATAACAGTTGCTTTTACTTCAGCAGGAAGGGGAATTATAACTTGGAACAAATAAGGAACAGTCTCTCATGGATAGCCCACGGCAGTTACAGTTCACACTTAGATGCTGAGATGTGATTGGGGTCTGGAGCTTTAAGAGCACTGGACAGTGTCTTTTGGTAGTTTACAGAAGGAGAGGTTACAGACCTGAACTCAGGGTTAACTCCACAATGTGTCACGGCACGTGCACAAGTACTTATAGGTGAATGTAAAAACTGTGGTGAATCCAGTCAGAAAGACTTTAGAATGATGTAATTTATAGGTGTATGTAAAAACTGTGGTGAATCCAGTCAGAAAGACTTTAGAATGATGTCACTTATAGGTGCATGTAAAAACTGTGGTGAATCCAGTCAGAAAGACTTTAGAATGATGTAATTTATAGGTGTGTGTAAAAACTGTGGTGAATCCAGTCAGAAAGACTTTAGAATGATGTCTGTACAGGTTAAAGAGGGAACCCAGGCTCTTAGGCCTGCAGGAGATCTTTTAGTGAAAACAGCCTCCATGTGTGTTCTGCTCTCCCTGAAGGCATCCCTCAGACTAAACAACATTCTAGACTTGCCTGGAACCGGCTTCTCCTATTGAACATGTGACTAGGAGCTGGCCAGTAGGACACCGAATTCACATCTCAGATCCTTACAAAACAATAATTATGAGTCATTGCACACTTTCACCATTAGATGGCGCCAGAATACAGCAAATGAGAAATACATTGCATCTGAAATGGAGGTGACTAGAAATGGAGAATTACAGCTCACAAATGCAGGGGATAATGTAGAGGGGCAGTTAGAGAGTGAGCTGTAGTGTACAGAAGCTACCCACAATGCTGGATTACTTAAAGGGAAGGACACACTCTGGACTGGGTCACCACAAGTGTACGGTATGAGCGACAGAATCTATGTATGGTAGACATACTTTTTGGTTAAAAAAATAAACCAGATTTTAATTTTCAGAGAAATAGGAAATGTTGGGCCGTCTAAGTTTCTGGCCATTTTTTTTCTTTTTAAATCTAGTCCTCGTACTTATGAACAATAAATGCTTTTCCAATACACTCTATACAAATATTCCCTCCATCTCCAGCGCATCCACTGACCTGCGTGCGGCTGGGAATAGATTATAGGAACTACACGTCACAGCTTGTATTTTGTAATTGTATGTTTGTATGCAAAATTGGTTTTTATCTGCAGAACGCAATTCTAAAATCATATTTGAGAAATTAAAGTATGTTGTGACATTAGTGAAATTATATTCTTGACCCTTGTTCTCACTTGTCAGAGATGGAGTATTATACAGTAGGTAAGAGTAGACACAATAACACCATCAATAATGTAGGCATATACAGTATTATAGTCCTCATCTCTTCATATTGGGACAAGTTAGCACTAGTGATGAGCGAGTATACTCGTTGCTCGGGTTTTCCCGAGCACGCTCGGGTGGTATCCGAGTATTTGTTAGTGTTTGGAGATTTCGTTTTCATCACCTCGGCAAAATGATTTACAGCTATTAGCCAGCTTGACTACATGTGGGGATTCCCTAGCAACCAGGCAACCCCCACATGTACTTATGCTGGCTAATAGATGTAAATCATTCAGCTGCAGCGATGAAAACGAAATCTCCGAGCACTAACAAATACTCGGAGATCACCCGAGCGTGCTCAGGAAAACCCGAGCAACAAGTATACTCGCTCATCACTAGTTAGCACCCATCCACAGGATACAACCTCCATACCATCCATTCCATTCATGGATTTTTTTAGCACATGTAGTATAAAGCCCTTCTGCTCATCATGAAAAGAAGGACTAGACAACATATGCTGCTCGATCCAAGGGCAGCATGTATCAATTACTGCTGTATGATTAGGTATGTATGACCCTGAAATTCTGCCATGTTTCAAAGAAAAACATACTTTAAAAGCAACTGAGAACCGGGCCACAGGGGAGACTAGTTAAGCAGAAGGGTCCCCAGCGGCTTCTCTCCAACCACTCTTCCTGAGTAACTGGTCTCTCCCAGCTTGTGTGTATAGGGATAGATCTGTCAGTCATTGACGGTGGGCAGGGAGAATACGCTAAGGACCAGCCTGACCCAATAGTCCCTTGTGTGGCTTTTAACCCCTTACCGACATCCGCCGTACATGTACGGTGCAAGTTGTTAGTGGGTGTATAGAGTGGGCCCATGGTGTGAGCTCACCCTATAACTGGCACATAATGACTGTGACTCGCAGCTAGGATTCGCCTCGGGTGGAGTAAAGCTCCTCCGGTGACTATTAAATATTGTCAATTTAAGACAGTGGAATTATCAGAGCACCTGCATGGGGGGCGAAATTCTATGCACCTATCTGTACCCCATGATATGATTGCGGGGCTCCGATGGTTTGCTATGACAGCCGAGGGTCTGTTAAAGACTTCCTTACTTGTGGCTGAGATTCAAAGGAGACCATCATTTTTACTATATGCAGCAATGCTCTGGTATTGCTGTGTACAGTACATGAGATAATACTGTTGCAGGTTCAATGGGATTAATAAATACAGTGAAAAGTAAAAAAAAAATGAAAAAAATAAATAAAAACCCACAAATTTGAATCATCCCCTCTTCCACTATAAAAAATACAAAAAAATCACATACAGTATGTGGCATTGCTGCGTCCAAAAAAAGTCTGATTTATGAAAATATTAAAACAATTTATGTGATTGGTAAAAACTGCAGACAGAAAAAATATTTAAAATTCCAAAATTGCATTTTTGGTCACTGAAATACCACAAAGAATGCTGTAATAAGTGATTAATGTGTCATATCAATGCCAAAATGGTCGGGGGGCATGGAACCACTCGGCATCGGGTCTCCAATTTTCCCCAAGCCAATACAATTTCAGTGGTATCCGTATTCCCTGGACATGGATACTCTTGAACAGAGGTGGATCAAGGAGCTGAAGGTTCCCTGATCCACCATTCAGCCTGTGGCGGCGAGTCTGTGACGCCAGGCATGATGGCATTACTATTGTACATCATGCCTGCTGTGCTGAAGCCTCATTACTCACACTCCACAGACCAGAGTAGCATTCTGAGGGAATGGGGCTCCCCATTGTACAGTTTTCAGCCAGTGGAAGATACCTTGACGATCACTTTACATGTAAATGTGTGTAGCTTTATCTGATCTTCTTTTATTTCACTTCACATCTAAATCTTTTGTTTCTTAGCAAATGGCAACCTCTGAGGGACTAATTCAACGTTCAGGAGGAAGGGAAAGGTCCTTTGTTCTGACACGGTCCTTCTTTGCTGGGTCTCAGCGTTTTGGTGAGATTTACAATTTTCATCACAATGTATTTCAACATTTTTTTTTTTTACTCCACTGAAAGTCCTTTCTACAGTCACCTGCTCATATTGTCAAAATCATCTGGTCAAACACATCAATCCTGAGAATTTCCCCGGGATCAGCCAACAATACAATATGTATGGGGCAGAGAACTATCCCCTGATATCTGCTGTAGGTAGAATCAGACTTGTTTCCCGAGATGTCTGGCAGGATTATGTTCTCCCATCTCCATTGCAGTAGACATGAAAGCTCTGCTTATGCTATAAGCATGCATGTTTATGCTGTGTAACAAATCACAGATGAAAACACAAGTCAGTGGAAGGATTGTAATCAGATGGATCGCTGCAGACTCACATTAAAGGGGTTCTCCACCATCAGAAAACCAGTTTGGTATAAATTAACCCAACCTTTACTCACCATTATTGCGGCCACTGCTGAGTCTCGGGTGCTGCTCCCTGTGTCGGGCATTGGTCGTGGCACAGATGTTACATCCACAGTACGGCAGCCAATCAGTGAGCTCAGCGGCTCTGAGGAGGGTATCATCTATACGGGCAGAGCCGCTGAGTTCACTTAACCCCCAGCACTAGCGCCACAGCCAATACCAAACATTGGGAGCAGCACTAGAGACTCCATGCTGGACCCAGTGATGTTAAGTAAAGAGCAATTTGTTATTTTATAACAAACTGCAGTGGGGTGCAAGGATTTTCTGAAAGTGGACAACCCTTTTAACCTACACAGAGAACTCCGTATAGGAGTAGAAGAATCAGAGGAAAAGTATAATAGAAACACATCACCACTTCTGTATTTATCACCCACTCCCGGCTCACCCACTTCCCGATCATCATAGATTTATGGATTATGTGACAATAATGGTGACATGTCCTATTTTGATCTTTTCTTCCCATTAATTAACGGATATTGTAAAATTGAGACAGGGACCGACCCAAAAATGGATCGAGCTTAAATTTTTCAATTTAACAAGGGGTGAAAGGAGAAAGTGAATCCTACAATTTGTTCCACAACTTCTACCTTAATATGGTTGGAAACTGGGCAGATGACAGGATTGGGAAGGTAAGAGAACCATTTGACTATGGGAGCCAAATCTGGCTGACATAGTGTAGTGTGGCCACTTGCAGCACCCATGATGTGCTAAAGCAACAGAAACCATCCTCCAAAAAGTGACCCAATTTTGGAAATTACACCCCTCTTGGAATTCTACTGACGCCACAGGTGTTTTAAAGAAATAAGCACACTTTGGATGTTGCTGAATGGAAATTGCAAATATGCCATCGGGGCTGATTTTTCAACATTGTTAGTTCTTAGAGATCACAAACTTTGATAAATTTGTCTAAATTTATGACTGTTCAGCCGAAGTTTACACCACTTTTTAGTTGGCTGACTTTGTACCAAAAATGTGCGCCACAATTCTGGGGGCCACGCCACTTTTGGTGAGGCCATGCCCCATTTTTCTCCCAAAATACAGGTCATAAAAGACAGTTTTATAGTGAAAATTAAGCCAGAATTCTGGCACTTTCAGCTTAATAAATCTCTTCCATTGTGCCCAGATTGTGCTTCTGGAGACACGCACCCTGTAAATTGCTTAAAGGGACACTGTCACCTGAATTTGGAGGGAACAATCTTCAGCCATGGAGGTGGGGTTTGGGGGTTTTTGATTCACCCTTTCCTTACCTGCTGGCTGCATGCTGGCTGCAATATTGGATTGAAGTTCATTCTCTGTCCTCCGTAGTACATGCCTGCACAAGACAATCTTGCCTTGCCCAGGCGTGTACTATGAAGGACAGAGAATGAACTTCAATCCAATATTGCAGCCAGCATGCAGCCAGCAGGTAAGGAAAGGGTGAATCAAAAACCCCAAAACCCCGCCTCCATGGCTGAAGATTGTTCCCTCCAAATTCAGGTGACAGTGTCCGTTTAAGTAGGCTGTCCGCAATGCCAAACATGTGGATACTAACTGGGGCTCATTTGGCTTTGGGAGCATGATTTTGCTGGATTAGGTTTTGGGAGCCATGTTGATTTTTCAAAGCATTGAGCTAGCAGTAATGTGGAGACTCCCTATTTTTCAATTGACAGATGGCAGACATTAATTGGGGCTTGTTTTTTTTAACTGGATTTAAAGTTCATTCTTTAATACATCGCATCCATTGAAATATAAGGTGGGTGAGATGTCTACAGAAATTCTCCACGAACATGAATCTATTTATCTACTCTAGGTGCTGTATGGACTGGTGATAATAAAGCAGAATGGGAGTATCTAAAAATTTCTGTACCAATGTTACTATCGCTCAGTGTGGCCGGGATATCCTTTTGTGGAGGTAAAGTAAACCAAAGAGACCCAAAAAATACTTGGGCTGCAATTAGGTTGATAAAAGACACATCCAATCTCGATCAGACCTAGCTGTTTGAGCCACAAAGGGACAAAGTAGCTCTAGGTACATGGGGGGGAAATTTGGACCTTTTCTACGGGTTAGAATTCTTTCCCTTACGTAACCCCTTCACACCCGGGGCAATTTTACATTTTTTTCCCGTTTTCATTTTTCCTCCTTTTCTTCCAAAAGCCATAACTTTTTTTTTCATTTTTCCATCCAGTTAGCCATATGAGCGCTTGTTATTTTGTGGGACAAGATGTACTTTTGAATTTACACCATTCATTTTATCACGCGATGCACTGGAAAGGGGGAAAAAATTCCAAGTGTGTAGAGAACGGGAAAAAAAAGAAAGGGAATTTCATATTTTTTTTCTTATTTACTATGTTGAGTATACGGTAAAGATGACCTAGCAATACAATTCTCCAGGTCAGTACGATTACGCAGATACCAAACATGTATTGTTTTTTTATTTTATTTAAGTAGTGAAAAAAATAGAAAATTTGTATAAAACTAAAAAAAAACTAAAAAAAGTTGCTTGTGTCGCTATTTTCCGAGAACCATAAGGCTTTTAATATTTAGGTTATAGTGCTGTGCAAGGGCTTACTTTTTGCCCACTGACCTGACTTTTTACTGATACCACTTTGTGTAGATACAATGTTTTGATCGCCTCTCATCGCATTTGTTGCAATGTTGCGGCGGACAAAAAACTTAATTCTGAAGTTTAGATCTTTTTTCTTGTTACACCATTTACCAGTTGGAATAATTTGCTTTATATTTTGATAAATTAGACTTTAACGAACGCAGCGACACCAAATGTGTATTCTTTTTTAAAGTTATTTTATTGTTTTATGGGGCAAAGGGGTTGATTTAAACTATATATATATCTATATATATATATATAATTGTCTAAGGGGTACTTCCGTCTGTCTTTTTATTTTAAGTCTTTTTTAACCTGTTACATACGTGGCTGGCAATATACTACGTGGCTGGGCAATATACTACGTGACTGGGCAATATACTATGTGGCTGGGCAATATACTACGTGGCTGGTCAATATATTACGTGGCTGGGCAATATACTACATGACTGGGCAATATACTATGTGGCTGGGCAATATACTACGTCGCTGGGCAATATACTATGTGACTGAGCAATATACTACGTGACTGGGCAATATACTGTACTACGTGACTGGGCAATATACTACGTGACTGGGCAATATACTATGTACCTGGGCAATATACTACGTCGCTGGGCAATATACTACGTCGCTGGGCAATATAGTTCATGACTGGGCAATATACTACGTGACTGGGCAATATACTATGTGGCTGGGCAATATACTACGTGGCTGGTCAATATATTACGTGGCTGGGCAATATACTACATGACTGGGCAATATACTATGTGGCTGGGCAATATACTACGTCGCTGGGCAATATACTATGTGACTGGGCTATATACTACGTGACTGGGCAATATACTACGTGACTGGGCAATATACTACGTGACTGGGCAATATACTATGTACCTGGGCAATATACTACGTCGCTGGGCAATATACTACGTCGCTGGGCAATATAGTATGTGACTGGGCAATATACTACGTGACTGGGCAATATACTACGTGACTGGGCAATATACTATGTGGCTGGGCAATATACTATGTGGCTGGGCAATATACTACGTGGCTGGGAAATATACTACGTGGCTGGGAAATATAATACGTGGCTGAGCAATATACTACGTGGGCTGTGCAATATACTATGTGGACA
Organism: Ranitomeya imitator; assembly: GCF_032444005.1. Taxonomy (NCBI): domain Eukaryota; kingdom Metazoa; phylum Chordata; class Amphibia; order Anura; family Dendrobatidae; genus Ranitomeya; species Ranitomeya imitator. The sequence continues at coordinate 693,851,523 of NC_091282.1, read as the reverse complement.
TGCATATTCTAGAATACCCGATGCATTAGAATCGGGCCACCATATATATATAACTTTTTTTACTTGTTACTGTATTTAATAGTCCCTTAAGGGGACTTGAAGCTGCGATTGTCCAATTGCTTTTGCTATACATAGCAGTGCATCAGCTATATATAGTGAAAATCACGATCTCCTATGAATGCCAGCTAAATGCTTGCCTGTTTGTTAGGCAATCTCTCCATGTGTTACTGCTGTCGAACACTACGCGAGATATGCAGCTGCGAGGATTCGAACCTATTTTTCAAGCACGCTGAAGACACGCGGTTAGCACCCGAGCATGCTCAGGTAACACCTTCTCTGAGCATGTTCGCTCATCACTAATGACAACCTATTGGTGCCCCACGACCACATCATGGACGTGCTGATGGGAGCATGGAACAATGCTCACAGATTCACAGTGGTATTTAACAGGTTAACAGCCATGGGAAACACCATATGACGTCTATGGCTTCCTAACCCCTTAGCCAATATACAAGCCAAAATAGCCAGTGCTATCTAAGTTGAGGCTCTTTAAAGGGAACCTGTCACCCCCAAAATCGATGGTGAGGTAAGCTCACCGTCATCAGGGGCTTAGCTGCAGCATTCTGTAATGCTGTAGATAAGCCTCTGATGTAACCTGAAAGAGGAGAAAAAGAGGTTAGATTATACTCACCCAGGGGCGGTCCCGCTCCAATGGGTGTCTCAGGTCTGGTACAGCGCATCCCATCTTCATTCCATGACGTCCTCTTCTGGTCTTCACGCTGCGGCTCCGGCGCAGGCGTACTTTGTCTGCCCTGTTGAGGGCAGAGCAAAGTACTGCAGTGCGCAGGCGCTGGGCCTCTCTGACCTTTCCGGCGCCTGCGCACTGCAGTACTTTCCTCTGCCCTCAACAGGGAAGACAAAGTACGCCTGCGCCGTTGCCGCTGCGTGAAGACCAGAAGAGGACGTCATGGAATGAAGATGGGAGGCGCCGGAGCGGACCTGAGACACCCATTTGACCAGACCGCAGCGCGACCGCCCCTGGGTGAGTATAATCTAACGTCTTTTTCTCCTCTTTCAGGTAACATCGGCGGCTTATCTACAGCATTACAGAATGCTGTAGAGAAGCCCCTGATGACTGTGAGCTTACCTCACCATCGATTTTGGGGGTGACAGGTTCCCTTTAACCCCTTCATGACCCAGCCTATTTTGACCTTAAAGACCTTGCCGTTTTTTGCAATTCTGACCAGTGTCCCTTTATGAGGTAATAACTCAGGAACGCTTCAACGGATCCTAGCGGTTCTGAGATTGTTTTTTCGTGACATATTGGGCTTCATGTTAGTGGTAAATTTAGGTCAATAAATTCTGCGTTTATTTGTGATAAAAACGGAAATTTGGCGAAAATTTTGAAAATTTCGCAATTTTCACATTTTGAATTTTTATTCTGTTAAACCAGAGAGATATGTGACACAAAATAGTTAATAAATAACATTTCCCACATGTTTACTTTACATCAGCACAATTTTGGAAACAAAATTTTTTTTTGTTAGGAAGTTATAAGGGTTAAAATTTGACCAGCGATTTGTCATTTTTACAACGAAATTTACAAAACCATTTTTTTTAGGGACCACCTCACATTTGAAGTCAGTTTGAGAGGTCTATATGGCTGAAAATACCCAAAAGTGACACCATTCTAAAAACTGCACCCCTCAAGGTACTCAAATCCACATTCAAGAAGTTTATTAACCCTTCAGGTGCTTCACAGCAGCAGAAGCAACATGGAAGGAAAAAATGAACATTTAACTTTTTAGTCACAAAAATTATTTTTAGCAACAATTTTTTTATTTTCCCAAGGGTAAAAGGAGAAACTGAACCACGAAAGTTGTTGTCCAATTTGTCCTGAGTACGCTGATACCTCATATGTGGGGGTAAACCACTGTTTGGGCGCACGGCAGGGCTTGGAAGGGAAGGAGCGCCATTTGACTTTTTGAATCAAAAATTGGCTCCACTCTTTAGCGGACACCATGTCACGTTTGGAGAGCCCCCGTGTGCCTAAAAATTGGAGCTCCCCCACAAGTGACCCCATTTTGGAAACTAGACGCCCCAAGGAACTTATCTAGATGCCTAGTGAGCACTTTGAACCCCCAGGTGCTTCACAAATTGATCCGTAAAAATGAAAAAGTACTTTTTTTTCACAAAAAAATTCTTTTAGCCTAAATTTTTTTAATTTTCACATGGGCAACAGGATAAAATGGATCCTAAAATGTGTTGGGCAATTTCTCCTGAGTACGCTGATACCTCATATGTGGGGGTAAACCACTGTTTGGGCACATGGTAAGGCTCAGAAGGGAAGGAGCGCCATTTGACTTTTTGAATGAAAAATTATTTCCATCGTTAGCGGACACCATGTCGCGTTTGGAGAGCTCCTGTGTGCCTAAACATTGGCGCTCCCCCACAAGTGACCCCATTTTGGAAACTAGACCCCCCAAGGAACTTATTTAGATGCCTAGTGAGCACTTTAAACCCTCAGGTGCTTCACAAATTGATCTGTAAAAATGAAAAAGTACTTTTTTTTCACAAAAAAATTATTTTCTCCTCAATTTTTTCATTTTTACATGGGCAGTAGGATAAAATGGATCATAAAATTTGTTGGGCAATTTCTCCCGAGTACGCCGATACCTCATATGTGGGGGTAAACCACTGTTTGGGCACACGGCAGGGCTCGGAAGGGAAGGCGCGCCATTTGACTTTTTGAATGGAAAATTAGCTCCAATTGTTAGCGGACACCATGTCGTGTTTGGAGAGCCCCTGTGTGCCTATGCATTGGAGCTCCCCCAGAAGTGACCCCATTTTGGAAACTAGACCCCACAAGGAACTTATCTAGATGCATATTGAGCACTTTAAACCCCCAGGTGCTTCACAGAAGTTTATAACGCAGAGCCATGAAAATAAAAAATAATTTTTCTTTCCTCAAAAATGATTTTTTAGCCTGGAATTTCCTATTTTGCCAAGGATAATAGGAGAAATTGGACCCCAAGTATTGTTGTCCAGTTTGTCCTGAGTACGCTGATACCCCATATGTGGGGGTAAACCACTGTTTGGGCGCACGGCAGGGCTCGGAAGGGATGGCGCGCCATTTGGCTTTTTAAATGGAAAATTAGCTCCAATCATTAGCGGACACCATGTCACGTTTGGAGAGCCCCTGTGTGCCTAAACATTGGAGATCCCCCAGAAATGACCCCATTTTGGAAACTAGACCCCCAAAGGAACTAATCTAGATGTGTGGTGAGGACTTTGAACCCCCAAGTGCTTCACAGAAGTTTATAACGCAGAGCCATGAAAATAAAAAAAAAAAATTATTTTCTCAAAAATGATCTTTTAGCCTGCAATTTTTTATTTTCCAAAGGGTAACAGGAGAAATTTGACCCCAAAAGTTGTTGTCCAGTTTCTCCTGAATATGCTGATACCCCATATGTGGGGGTAAACCACTGTTTGGGCACATGCCGGGGCTCGGAAGTGAAGTAGTGACGTTTTGAAATGCAGACTTTGATGGAATGCTCTGCGGGCGTCACGTTGCGTTTGCAGAGCCCCTGATGTGCCTAAACAGTAGAAACCCCCCACAAGTGACCCCATTTTGGAAACTAGACCCCGAAAGGAACTTATCTAGATGTGTGGTGAGCACTTTGAACCCCCAAGTGCTTCATAGAAGTTTATAATGCAGAGCCGTGAAAATAATAAATACGTTTTCTTTCCTCAAAAATAATTATTTAGCCCAGAATTTTTTATTTTCCCAAGGGTTACAGGAGAAATTTGACCCCAATATTTGTTGTCCAGTTTCTCCTGAGTACGGTGATACCCCATATGTGGGGGTAAACTACTGTTTGGGCACATGCCGGGGCTCGGAATTGAAGTAGTGACGTTTTGAAATGCAGACTTTGATGAAATGCTCTGCGGGCGTCACGTTGCGTTTGCAGAGCCCCTGATGTGCCTAAACAGTAGAAACCCCCCACAAGTGACCCCATTTTGGAAACTAGACCCCGAAAGGAACTTATCTAGATGTGTGATGAGCACTTTGAACCCCCAAGTGCTTCATAGAAGTTTATAATGCAGAGCCGTGAAAATAATAAATACGTATTCTTTCCTCAAAAATAATTATTTAGCCCAGAATTTTTTATTTTCCCAAGGGTTACAGGAGAAATTTGACCCTAATATTTGTTGTACAGTTTCTCCTGAGTACGGTGATACCTCATATGTGGGGGTAAACTACTGTTTGGGCACATGCCGGGGCTCGGAATTGAAGTAGTGACGTTTTGAAATGCAGACTTTGATGGAATGCTCTGCTGGCGTCACGTTGCGTTTGCAGAGCCCCTGATGTGCCTAAACAGTAGAAACCCCCCACAAGTGACCCCTTTTTGGAAACTAGACCCCGAAAGGAACTTATCTAGATGTGTGGTGAGCACTTTGAACCCCCAAGTGCTTCATAGAAGTTTATAATGCAGAGCCGTGAAAATAATAAATACGTTTTCTTTCCTCAAAAATAATTATTTAGCCCAGAATTTTTTATTTTCCCAAGGGTTACAGGAGAAATTGGACCCCAAAAGTTGTCCAGTTTCTCCTGAGCACGCTGATACCCCATGTGTGGGGGTAAACCACTGTTTGGGCACACGTCGGGGCTCAGAAGGGAAGTAGTGACTTTTGAAATGCAGACTTTGATGGAATGGTCTGCGGGCGTCACATTGCGTTTGCAGAGCCCCTGGTGTGCCTAAACAGTAGAAACCCCCCACAAGTGACCCCATTTTAGAAACTAGACCCCCCAAGGAACTTATCTAGATATGTGGTGAGCACTTTGAGCCCCCAAGTGCTTCACAGACGTTTACAACGCAGAGCCGTGAAAATAAAAAATCATTTTTCTTTCCTCAAAAATGATGTTTTAGCAAGCATTTTTTTATTTTCACAAGGGTAACAGGAGAAACTGGACCCCAGTAATTGTTGCGCAGTTTATCCTGAGCATGCTGGTACCCCATATGTGGGGGTAAACCACTGTTTGGGCACACGTCGGGGCTCGGAAGTGAGGGAGCACCATTTGACTTTTTGAATACGAGATTGGCTGGAATCAATGGTGGCGCCATGTTGCGTTTGGAGACCCCCTGATGTGCCTAAACAGTGGAAACCCCTCAATTCTAACTCCAACACTAACCCCCCCACACCCCTAACCCTAATCCCAACTGTAGCCATAACCCTAATCACAACCCTAACCCCAACACACCCCTAACCCTAATCCCAACTGTAGCCATAACCCTAATCACAACCCTAACCACAACCCTAACCCTAAGGCCATGTGCCCACGTTGCGGATTCGTATGAGATTTTTCAGCATCATTTTTGAAAAATCCGCGGGTAAAAGGCACTGCTTTTTACCTGCGGATTTTCCGCGGATTTCACCTGCGGATTCCTATTGAGGAACAGGTGTAAAACGCTGCGGAATCCGTACAAAGAATTGACATGCTGCGGAAAATACAACGCAGCGTTTCCGCGCGGTATTTTCCGCACCATGGGCACAGCGGATTTGGTTTTTCATATGTTTACATGGTACTGTAAACCTGATGGAACACTGCTGCGAATCCGCAGCCAAATCCACACCGTGTGCACATAGCCTAATTCTAAAGGTATGTGCACATGCTGCGGAAAACGCTGCGGATCCGCAGCAGTTTCCCATGAGTTTACAGTTCAATGTAAACCTACGGGAAACAAAAATCGCTGTACACATGCTGCGGAAAAACTGCACGGAAACGCAGCGGTTTACATTCCGCAGCATGTCACTTCTTTGTGCGGATTCCGCAGCGGTTTTACAACTGCTCCAATAGAGAATCGCAATTGTAAAACCGCAGTGAAATGCGCAGAAAAAAACGCGGTAAATCCGCCATAAATCCGCAGCGGTTTAGCACTGCGGATTTATCAAATCCGCAGCGGAAAAATCTGCAGAGGACCAGAATACGTGTGCACATACCGAAACCCTAACCCTACCCCTACCCCTACCCCTACCCCTAACCCTACCCCTACCCCTAACCCTACCCCTAACCCTAACCCTAGCCCTAACCCTAACCCTATTCTAACATTAGTGGAAAAAAAAAATTTCTTTATTTTTTTATTGTCCCTACCTATGGGGGTGACAAAGGGGGGGGGGGTCATTTATTATTTTTTTTATTTCGATCACTGAGATATAATCTATCTCAGTGATCAAAATGCACTTTGGAACGAATCTGCCGGCCGGCAGATTCGGCGGGCGCACTGCGCATGCGCCCGCCATTTTGGAAGATGGCGGCGCCCAGGGAGAAGACGGACGGAGCTCGGCAGGATCGGTAAGTATGATGGGGTGGGGGGGGAGCACGGGGGGGGGGGATCGGAGCATGGGGGGGGAATCGGAGCGTGGCAGGCGTGGAACGGAGCACGGGGGGCGTGGAACGGAGCACGGGGGGGCTGGAACAGAGCACGGGGGGTGGAACGGAGCACGGGGGGGTGGATCGGAGTGCAGGGGGGGGTGTTTGGAGCACGGGGGGGGTGATTGGAGCACGGGGGGAGCGGACAAGAGCACGGGGGGAGCGGAGCACTGGACAGAGGGGAGCCGGAGCAGTGTACCGGCCAGATCGGCACATTAGTATTTCCAGCCATGGCCGATGATATTTCAGCATCGGCCATGGCTGGATTGTAATATTTCACCCGTTATAATAGGTGAAATATTACAAATCGCTCTGATTGGCAGTTTCACTTTCAACAGCCAATCAGAGCGATCGTAGCCACGAGGGGGTGAAGCCACCCCCCCTGGGCTAAACTACCACTCCCCCTGTCCCTGCAGATCGGGTGAAATGGGAGTTAACCCTTTCACCCGATCTGCAGGGACGCGATCTTTCCATGACGCCACATAGGCGTCATGGGTCGGATTGGCACCGACTTTCATGACGCCTACGTGGCGTCATGGGTCGGGAAGGGGTTAAGGTACATACAGATAAACAGGGAGCGAGTAACATCACAAAAGCATTCACATAATGATAGTAATGCATAGTGGCATGTAGTATACTTTACCTAGCAAAAAATGCACTTGACTCCCGTTTCGCATCAAGCTTCATCAGGGAGTGATTTTAAGCCTTCACATTTCTTTTTAGGTATTCTTCAGCAATTAACAATAGAAATAGTTTTCTAGGATTCATTCTTCTTTGTTGTTATATTCCTCTAGCCGATGTAGGAGGCTTTGTTGGGGACCCAGACACAGAACTTCTTGTCCGATGGTACCAGGCTGGTTCTTTCCAACCTTTTTTTCGAGCTCACGCGATGCAGGGCACATGGCGCAGGGAGCCTTGGCTTTTTGGTGAAGACAACACTGCTATAATCCGGAAAGCAATAAGGGAACGCTACGCTCTGCTTCCATTTTGGTATCTACTGTTTTATCGTGCACACATATCTGCTGAGCCAGTAATGAGGTGAGATTGATTATTCCTTGCTTCTTTACTTAAAGGGAATGCATCACCTATATTTCTTATTATTTGCAACCAGATAGTGAAACATCTCCGTTTTTTCTTTGTTGTTTTTTATTCTATTTTTATACATTACTAGCTGAAGAGCCCGGCGTTGCCCGGGCCTAGTAACTAACTGTGGTTAGTTATAGCACCTCACTTCTCTCATTTTCCCCCTCACTCCTCTCATTTTCCCCCTCATTCCTCTCATTTCCCCCCAACACCTGTCATTTTGACCTCACACATGTCATTTTCCCATCAGTATATACATGTATGTCATCTCCCCTGTATATAGTATATACCTGTATCATCTCCTCCTGTATATAGTATATACCTGTGTGTCATCTCCTCCTGTATAAAGTATATAGCTGTATGTCGTCTCCCCCGTATATAGTATATACCTGTATGTCATCTCCCCTGTATATAGTATATACCTGCTGAATGTCATCTCCTCCTGTATATAGTATATACCTGTATGTCATCTCCCCTGTATATAGTATATACCTGTATGTCATCTCCCCTGTATATAGTATATACCTGTATGTCATCTCTTCCTGTATATATCTGTGTTATCTCCTCCTGTATATAGTATATACCTGTATGTCATCTCCCTTGTATATAATATATACCTGTATGTCATTTCCCCTGTATACAGTATATACCTGTATGTGATCTCCTCCCTCCTGTATATAGTATATACAGTCATGGTCAAAAGTATTGACACCCCTGCAATTCTGTCAGATAATACTCATTTTCTTCCTGAAAATGATTGCAAACACAAATTATTTGGTATTATTATCTTCATTTAATTTGTTTTAAATGAAAAAACACAAAAGAGAATGAAGCAAAAAGCAAAACATTGATCATTTCCCACAAAACTCCAAAAATGGGCCAGCAAAAGTATTGGCACCCTCAGCCTAATACTTGGTTGCACAACCTTTAGCCAAAACAACTGCGACCAGCCGCTTCCGGCAACCATCAATGAGTTTCTTACAATGCTCTGCTGGAATTTTAGACCATTCTTCTTTGTCAAACTGCTCCAGGTCCCTGATATTTGAAGGGTGCCTTCTCCAAACTGCCATTTTTAGATCTCTCCACAGATGTTCTATGGGATTCAGGTCTGGACTCATTGCTGGCTGTTGTGAATTCCGCTCTTGGGCTCCCTCCGGTGGTTGTAAGTGGCACTTTTGTGAGTTCTGCTCTTGGGCTCCCTCTTGTGGTTTCTAGTGGTATGGCTGCTCCTTGGAGTTAGCTGTCATCAGCTGCCTCCACTTATCTTCTCTTCTGCTCGGCTATTTAGGTCTGGCTCTGTCTTCAGCCAGTGCTACTTGTAAATGGTTCCTGGTTGGATTCACATCTCTTTGGAGTTCCCTGTTATCCTGACCAGATCAGCTAAGCTAAGTTTTTGCTTGCTCTTTTCTGTCCATAGATTGTGGACTTATCCATTCTGTGCTTTCTATGTTTGTCCAGCTTATCATTGTGTATTAATTCTGTCTTGCTGGAAGCTCTGGGAGGCAGATTTGCCCTCCACACCTTTAGTCAGGTGTGGAGTTTTTTTTGTAAACTCTGCGTGGATTTTTGTAGTGTTTTATACTGACCGCACAGTATTCCATCCTGTCCTATCTATTTAGCTAGACTGGCCTCCTGTGCTCATCCTGGTTTCATTCTGTGTATGTCTTTTCCCTCTCCACTCACAGTCATTATTTGTGGGGGGCTAGTCTATCCTTTGGGGATTTTCTCTGAGGCAAGATAGTTTTCCTGCTTCTTTCTTTAGGGGTAGTTAGCTCTTAGGCTGTGACGAGATGCCTAGGCAGAGTTAGGAGCATTCCACGGCTACTTCTAGTGTTGTGTTGAGCTTAGGGACTGCGGTCAGTACAGTTACCATGTCCTTCAGAGCTCGTTCCATGTTGCTCCTAGACCACCATATCATAACAGTACAAGTGGCCCAAAAATGAATTAAATGCATCTCAAAAGAAGGAAAAGAAAGTTCTGAACCATTTTTTTTTCTGTGCTTTGGTTTGTCTTTTTTTTCCTCTTGATATCTGGGTGGTTCAGGATATATGCTTTGGCATGGATGTTTAGGGTTTGTTTTCTCGTGTGGATCAACTTGCTGCAAGAGTACAGAGTATCCAGGACTATGTTGTCCAGACTCCGGCTTTAGAGCCCAGAATTCCTACTCCTGATTTGTTTTTTGGGGACAGATCCAAGTTTTTGAACTTTAAAAATAACTGCAAATTGTTTTTTGCTTTGAAACCCCGTTCTTCTGGTGATCCCATTCAGCAAATAAAAATCATCATATCCTTGCTGCGTGGTGACCCTCAAGACTGGGCTTTTTCTCTTGAAACAGGGGATCCGGCATTATTGAATGTAGATGCATTTTTTCAAGCGCTCGGATTATTGTATGACGAACCTAATTCTGTGGATCATGCAGAAAAAACCCTGTTGGCCTTGTGTCAAGGTCAGGAAGCAGCAGAGTTATACTGCCAGAAATTTAGAAAATGGTCTGTGCTCACTAAATGGAATGAAGAGGCTCTGGCTGCTATTTTCAGAAAAGGTCTTTCTGAAGCCCTTAAAGATGTTATGGTGGGCTTTCCTACGCCTGCCGGTTTGAGCGAATCTATGTCTCTAGCCATTCAGATTGATTGGCGTCTGCGCGAGCGCAAAGCTGTGCACCATATGGCAGTATCCTCTGAGCAAAGTCCTGAACCTATGCAATGTGATAGGATTTTGACTAGAATAGAACGGCAGGAATTCAGACGTCAGAATAGGCTGTGTTTTTACTGTGGTGATTCGGCTCATGTTATCTCTGATTGCCCTAAGCGTACTAAGAGAGTCGCTAGGTCTGTTACCATTAGTACTATACAGCCTAAATTTCTCTTATCTGTGACCCTGATTTGCTCATTGTCGTCCTTTTCTGTCATGGCATTTGTGGATTCAGGCTCTGCCCTGAACTTAATGGACTTAGAATTCGCCAGGCGCTGTGGTTTTTCCTTGCAGCCTTTGCAGAGCCCTATTCCTTTGAGGGGCATTGATGCTACACCCTTGGCCAAGGATAAACCTCAGTACTGGACACAGATGACTATGTACATGGCTCCTGCACATCAGGAAGATTGCCGTTTTTCTGGTGTTGCATAGCCTGCATGATGTTGTTGTACTGGGATTTCCATGGTTACAGGAACATAATCCGGTGCTGGATTGGAAAACTATGTCGGTGACTAGTTGGGGTTGTCGAGGAGTACATAGTGACGTTCCTTTGATGTCAATTTCCTCTTCCCCCTCTTCTGAGGTCCCTGAGTTTTTGTCGGATTTCCAGAATGTATTTGATCAGCCCAAGTCCAGTTCCCTTCCGCCACATATGGACTGTGATTGTGCTATTAACTTGATTCCTGGTTGTAAGTTCCCTAAGGGCCGACTTTTAAATCTGTCTGTGCCAGAGCATGCCGCCATGCGCAGCTATGTTAAGGAATCTTTGGAGAAAGGGCATATTCGGCCCTCTTCGTCACCATTGGGAGCGGGTTTTTTCTTTGTTGCTAAGAAGGATGGCTCCTTGAGACCCTGTATTGATTATCGTCTTCTTAATAAGATCACAGTCAAATTCCAATACCCCTTGCCTTTGCTTACTGATTTGTTTGCTCAGATTAAGGGGGCTAGTTGGTTTACTAAGATTGACCTCCGAGGGGCATATAATCTTGTTCGTATTAAACAGGGTGACGAATGGAAAACTGCATTTAATACGCCTGAAGGCCATTTTGAATACCTTGTGATGCCATTTGGGCTCTCTAATGCTCCATCTGTGTTCCAGTCTTTCATGCATGATATTTTCCGCAATTATCTCGATAAATTCATGGTCGTATATTTGGATGATATTTTGATTTTTTCCGATGATTGGGAGTCTCATGTGAAGCAGGTTAGGATGGTGTTCCAGATCCTTCGTGATAATGCTTTATTTGTGAAGGGGTCTAAGTGCCTATTCGGAGTTCAGAAGGTCTCTTTTTTGGGTTTTATTTTTTCTCCCTCGTCTATAGAAATGGATCCTGTTAAGGTCCAAGCTATTCATGACTGGATCCAACCCACATCTGTGAAGGGTCTTCAAAAATTTTGGGGCTTTGCTAATTTCTATCGCCGTTTCATTGCCAATTTTTCCAGTGTGGTTAAGCCCCTTACTGATTTGACGAAGAAAGGCGCTGATGTGACTAATTGGTCCTCTGAGGCTGTTGAGGCCTTTCAGGACCTTAAACGCCGATTTACTTCTGCCTCTGTGTTGCGTCAACCGGATGTTTCTCTTCCTTTTCAGGTTGAGGTCGACGCTTCTGAGATTGGGGCAGGGGCCGTTTTGTCTCAGAGGGAGTCTGATGGTTCTTTGATGAAACCGTGTGCTTTTTTTTCCAGAAAGTTTTCGCCTGCGGAACGCAATTATGATGTCGGCAATCGGGAGTTGTTGGCTATGAAGTGGGAGTTTGAGGAGTGGCGACATTGGCTTGAGGGAGCTAAACACCGCGTTGTGGTCCTGACCGATCATAAGAATCTGATTTACCTCGAGTCGGCCAAGCGGCTAAATCCTAGACAGGCTCGATGGTCCCTGTTTTTCTCCCATTTTGATTTTGTGGTCTCGTATCTTCCGGGATCTAAGAATGTTAAAGCTGATGCCCTCTCTAGGAGTTTTTTGCCTGATTCTCCTGGAGTCCTTGAGCCGGTTGGCATTCTTAAGGAGGGGGTGATTCTTTCTGTTATCTCCCCTGATTTGCGGCGGGTGCTTCAGGAATTTCAGGCTGATAGGCCTGACCGCTGTCCAGTGGGGAAGCTGTTTGTTCCTGATAGATGGACAAGTAAGGTAATTTCTGAGGTTCATTGTTCAGTGTTGGCTGGTCATCCAAGGATTTTTGGTACCAGAGATTTGGTTGCTAGGTCCTTTTGGTGGCCTTCCTTGTCGCGCGATGTGCGTGCTTTTGTGCAGTCCTGTGGGACTTGCGCCCGGGCCAAGCCTTGCTGTTCCTGCGCTAGTGGGTTGCTTTTGCCTTTGCCGGTCCCTGAGAGGCCCTGGACGCATTTTTCCATGGATTTTATTTCGGATCTTCCTGTTTCCCAGAAGATGTCTGTTATCTGGGTTGTTTGTGACCGGTTCTCTAAAATGGTCCATCTGGTACCTTTGCCTAAGTTTCCTTCTTCCTCAGATCTGGTTCCATTATTTTTTCAGCATGTGGTTCGTTTGCATGGCATTCCGGAGAATATTGTGTCTGACAGAGGTTCTCAATTTGTCTCTAGATTTTGGTGGGCCTTTTGTGCTAGGATGGGCATTGATTTGTCTTTTTCTTCGGCGTTTCATCCTCAGACTAATGGCCAAACTGAGCAAACTATTCAGACCTTGGAGACCTATTTGAGATGCTTTGTGTCTGCTGATCAGGATGATTGGGTGTCCTTCTTGCCGTTGGCCGAGTTTGCCCTTAATAATCGGGCTAGTTTGGCTACTTTGGTTTCACCTTTCTTTTGTAATTTTGGTTTTCATCCTCGTTTTTCTTCTGGGCAGGTTGAGCCTTCTGATTGTCCTGGTGTTAATTCTGTGGTGGACAGGCTGCAGCAGATTTGGACTCATGTGGTGGACAATTTGACGTTGTCTCAGGAAAGGGCTCAACGTTTTGCTAACTGCCGTCGGTCTGTTGGTCCCCGGCTTCGTGTGGGGGATTTGGTTTGGTTGTCTTCTCGTCATGTTCCTATGAAGGTTTCTTCTCCTAAATTTAAGCCTCAGTTTATTGGTCCTTATAAAATTCCTGAAATTATTAATCTGGTGTCTTTTCGTTTGGCTCTTCCTGCCTCTTTTGCCATTCATAATGTTTTCCATAGATCTTTGTTGCGGAGATATGTGGTGCCCGTTGCTCCCTCGGTTGAGCCTCCTGCCCCGGTGTTGGTTGAGGGAGAGTTGGAATATGAGGTTGAGAAGATTTTGGATTCTCGTTTTTCGAGGCGGAGGCTTCAGTATCTTGTCAAGTGGAAGGGTTATGGCCAGGAGGATAATTCTTGGGTTGTTGCCTCCGATGTCCATGCCACCGATTTGGTTCGTGCTTTTCACTTGGCTCGTCCTGATCGGCCTGTGGGCTCTGGTGAGGGTTCGGTGACCCCTCCTCAAGGGGGTGGTACTGTTGTGAATTCCGCTCTTGGGCTCCCTCCGGTGATTGTAAGTGGCACTTTTGTGAGTTCTGCTCTTGGGCTCCCTCTTGTGGTTTCTAGTGGTATGGCTGCTCCTTGGAGTTAGCTGTCATCAGCTGCCTCCACTTATCTTCTCTTCTGCTCGGCTATTTAGGTCTGGCTCTGTCTTCAGCCAGTGCCACTTGTAAATGGTTCCTGGTTGGATTCACATCTCTTTGGAGTTCCCTGTTATACTGACCAGTTCAGCTAAGCTAAGTTTTTGCTTGCTCTTTTCTGTCCATAGATTGTGGACTTATCCATTCTGTGCTTTCTATGTTTGTCCAGCTTATCAGTGTGTATTAATTCTGTCTTGCTGGAAGCTCTGGGAGGCAGATTTGCCCTCCACACCTTTAGTCAGGTGTGGAGTTTTTTTTGTAAACTCTGCGTGGATTTTTGTAGTGTTTTATACTGACCGCACAGTATTCCATCCTGTCCTATCTATTTAGCTAGACTGGCCTCCTGTGCTCATCCTGGTTTCATTCTGTGTATGTCTTTTCCCTCTCCACTCACAGTCATTATTTGTGGGGGGATAATCTGTCCTTTGGGGATTTTCTCTGAGGCAAGATAGTTTTCCTGCTTCTTTCTTTAGGGGTAGTTAACTCTTAGGCTGTGAAGAGATGCCTAGGGAGAGTTAGGAGCATTCCACGGCTACTTCTAGTGTTGTGTTGAGCTTAGGGACTGCGGTCAGTACAGTTACCACGTCCTTCAGAGCTCGTTCCATGTTACTCCTAGACCACCGTATCATAACAGCTGGCCACCTTAGAAGTCTACAGTGCTTTCTCTCAAACCATTTTCAAGTGCTTTTTGAAGTGTGTTTTGGGTCATTGTCCTGCTGGAAGACCCATGACCTCTGAGGGAGACCCAGCTTTTTCACACTGGGCCCTACATTATGCTGCAAAATTTGTTGGCAGTCTTCAGACTTCATAATGCCATGCACACGGTCAAGCAGTCCAGTGCCAGAGGCAGCAAAGCAACCGTAAAACATCAGGGAACCTCCGCCATGTTTGGCTGGAGGGACATCTCCTCCTGTATATAGAATATAGCTGTATGTCATCTCCTCCTGTATATAGTATATACCTATATGTCATCTCCTCCTGTATATAGTATATACCTGTATGTCATCTCCTGTATATAGTATATATCTGTATGTGATCTCCTCCTGTATATAGTATATACCTGTGTCATCTCCCTTGTATATATTATATACCTGTATGTCATCTCCTTCTGTATACAGTATATACCTGTTTGTCATCTCCTCCTGTATATAGTATACACAAGCGTGTCACCTCCTCCTGTATTAGACCTTGTTCAAGACGCTATTTGGTCAGTATTTTTACCTCAGTATTTGTAAACTTGGAGTAAAACAATCAGAGGAAAAATTTATTAGAAACACGTCACCACTTCTGTATTTTTCTCCCACTTGTGGTTTTGGCTTATAAATACTGAGGTAAAATACTGACCACAAATACTGAACGTGTGAATGTGGCCTTACACACAGCCTTCACCTGAAGTGCTTCACTCTTCTCTATACACAGGCTCATATTGCAGCAGCACCTCACTTCTCTCATTTTCCCCCTCACATCTCTCATTTTGCCCCTCACATCTCTATCGATGAGGCTCCTCCCTTTCCCTTTGACGTCATGCCTCACAGAAGCAACTCCATTCTAGACATGACAGAGGCTGGGCGGTGGCTATGCGGAGTGGGCGGGGCTCAATACACACACACACACACACACACACACATACATACACACACTTAATTTTATATATTAGATTATGACACCGCTGCTGCCTCATCACTATAGAAGCTACCGCCTCACCAACACCGAAGCTACCGCCTCACCAAAACCGAAGCTACCGCCTCACCAACACCGGAGCTCCTGCAACCCTCAACCTACTGTCTCCTTCCCCATAATCCTGTAGAATGTAAGCCCGCAAGGGCAGGGTCCTCGCCCCTCTGTATCAGTCCGTCATTGTTAGTTTATTTACTGTATGTGATATTTGTAACTTGTATGTAACCCCTTCTCATGTACAGCACCATGGAATCAATGGTGCTATATAAATAAATAATAATAATAATAATAATTATGGGGACCATCTTGCCTGAGCTACTGTGAGCAAGATTAAGGCCGGCGTCACACTAGCGATTTTAACGGACGTATGAGCGCAGAAAATATGTCCAGAAAATACGCATTGCACACGGCCCAATGATTCTCTATGAGGTAGCTCCTATCTGCCGTATATTACGCATCCGTAATATACGGTATGTTACGGGCGTATAAAATTGCAGCATGCTGCGTTTGTCACCATATTGCGCAAAAAATATGCCAATGAAAGTCTATGGGGGCGAGAAAATTACGGATTACACATGGACCATGCATGTGAATTGCGAGAAATACGCAGTGGTGTTCTATAGAAAAGCCGGTAATTCAGCGCGGTGTACAGGTAAAAGTACTGACCAAATAGTGTCTTGAACAAGGTCTAATACAGGAGGAGGTGACACGCTTGTGTCATGAAAATACAGAAAAATCTTTAAATGAGAAGGTGTATCCAAACTTTTGGTCTGTTGTTGTGAATTCTGTGGCTGAGTTCACTTCTGTGGTCACAAGTGGTATTGCAGTCTCTGGGCTTCCTCCCTCAGGTGTTTTGGTGAGCTCGTTGGCTGCCTTGCTATTTAGCTCCACCTGAGTCTGTCTTCCTTGCTCCTTGTCAATGTTCCAGTGTTGGATCTGAGCTACTGCATCTTTCCTTGGGCCTGCTGCTCTGCTAGATAAGTGCTTCTAGTTTGTTTTCTGTTTTTTCTGTCCAGCTTGCTATTACTTTTGCTGGAAGCTCTGAGAAGCAAAGGGGTGCACCGCCGTGCTGTTAGTTCGGCACGGTGGGTCTTTTTGCCCCTTTGCGTGGTTTTCGTTTTAGGGTTTTTTGTAGACTGCATAGTTCTCTTTGCTATCCTCGCTCTGTCTAGAATATCGGGCCTCACTTTGCTGAATCTATTTCATTCCTACGTTTGTCTTTTCATCTTGCTAACAGTCATTATATGTGGGGGGCTGCCTATTCCTTTGGGGTATTTCTCTGAGGTAAGTCAGGCTTGTATTTCTATCTTCAGGCTAGTCAGCTCCTCAGGCAGTGCCGAGTTGCATAGGTAGTGATAGGCGCAATCCACTGCTGCTTATAGTTGTGTGAGGATAGATCAGGTACTGCAGTCTACAGAGATTCCACGTCTCAGAGCTCGTCCTATTGTTTTTGGTTATTGCCAGATCTCTGTATGTGCGCTGATTACTGCACACTGTGTTGCCTGATTGCCAGCCATAACAGTACAAGGAGCCTACCAATGATTCCCAATAGAGGGAAAAAAGAAATCCTGACATCATTTTTTTTTCTTAGCTCTGTCTTCAGTCTTTTTTTTCCCCTAGACATTAGAGTGCTTCAGGACACAGCTGTGGACATGGATATTCAGGCTCTGTGCTCCTCAATGGATAATCTCGTTGTAAATGTACAAAAGATTCAAGATACTATTGATCAGAAATCGATGCTAGAACCAAGAATTCCGATTCCTGATTTGTTTTTTGGTGACAGAACTAAGTTCCTGAGCTTCAGAAATAATTGTAAGCTATTTTTGGCCTTGAAACCTCATTCTTCTGGTAATCCTATTCAACAGGTTTTTATTATTATTTCTTTTTTGCGCGGCGACCCACAGGACTGGGCGTTTTCTCTTGCACCAGGAGATTCTGCATTGAGTAATGTTGATGCATTTTTCCAGGCGCTGGGATTGCTTTACGATGAGCCTAATTCAGTGGATCAGGCTGAGAAAAATCTGCTGGCTTTATGCCAGGGTCAGGATGATGTAGAAGTATATTGTCAGAAATTTAGGAAGTGGTCAGTACTCACTCTGTGGAATGAATCTGCACTAGCGGCTTTGTTCAGAAAGGGTCTCTCTGAAGCTCTTAAGGATGTAATGGTGGGATTTCCTATGCCTGCTGGTTTGAATGAGTCTATGTCCTTGGCCATTCAGATCGGTCGTCGCTTGCGCGAGCGTAAATCTGTGCACCATCTGGCGGTATTGTCTGAGAGTAAACCTGAGCCTATGCAGTGCGACAGGACTATGACTAAAGTAGAAAGGCAAGAACACAGACGTCTGAACAGACTGTGTTTCTATTGTGGTGATTCTACTCATGCTATTTCTAATTGTCCTAAACGCACTAGGCGGTTCGATAGCTCTGCCGTTATTGGTACTGTACAGTCCAAATTCCTTTTGTCCATTACCTTAATGTGCTCTTTGTCATCGTATTCTGTCATGGCGTTTGTGGATTCAGGCGCTGCCCTGAATCTGATGGATTTGGATTATGCTAAACGTTGTGGATTTTTCTTGGAGCCTTTGCGGTGTCCTATTCCGTTGAGAGGAATTGATGCTACACCTTTGGCCAAGAATAAGCCTCAGTACTGGGCCCAGCTGACCATGTGCATGGCTCCTGCACATCAGGAAGTTATTCGCTTTCTGGTACTGCATAATTTGCATGATGTGGTCGTGTTGGGGTTGCCATGGCTACAAACCCATAATCCAGTATTGGATTGGAACTCTATGTCGGTAACCAGCTGGGGTTGTCAGGGAGTACATGGTGATGTTCCATTTTTGTCTATTTCGTCATCCATTCCTTCTGACATCCCAGAGTTCTTGTCGGACTTTCAGGATGTATTTGAAGAGTCCAAGTCTGATGCCCTACCTCCGCATAGGAATTGTGATTGTGCTATCGATTTGATTCCTGGTAGTAAATTCCCTAAGGGTCGTTTATTTAATTTGTCCGTACCTGAACACACCGCTATGCGCAGTTATGTGAAGGAGTCCCTGGAGAAGGGACATATTCGCCCATCGTCGTCACCTTTGGGAGCAGGGTTCTTTTTTGTAGCCAAGAAGGATGGTTCGCTAAGACCGTGTATTGATTACCGCCTTCTTAATAAGATCACTGTTAAGTTTCAGTATCCCTTGCCATTGATTTCTGACTTGTTTGCTCGGATTAAGGGGGCTAGTTGGTTTACTAAGATTGATCTTCGTGGTGCGTATAATCTGGTGAGAATCAGGCAGGGAGATGAATGGAAAACGGCATTTAATACGCCCGAGGGTCATTTTGAGTATCTGGTGATGCCGTTCGGACTTGCCAATGCTCCATCTGTTTTTCAGTCTTTTATGCATGACATTTTCCGTGAGTATCTGGATAAATTCTTGATTGTTTACTTGGATGACATTTTGATCTTCTCAGATGATTGGGAGTCTCATGTGAAGCAAGTCAGAATGGTTTTCCAGGTACTGCGTGCTAATTCCTTGTTCGTGAAGGGATCAAAGTGTCTCTTCGGTGTGCAGAAAGTTTCATTTTTGGGGTTCATCTTTTCCCCTTCTACTATCGAGATGGATCCGGTTAAGGTTCAGGCCATCCAGGATTGGACTCAGCCGACATCTCTAAAAAGTCTGCAGAAATTCCTGGGCTTTGCTAATTTTTATCGTCGCTTCATCTGTAATTTTTCTACCATTGCCAGACCATTGACCGATTTGACCAAGAAGGGTGCTGATTTGGTTAATTGGTCTTCTGCTGCCGTGGAAGCTTTTCAGGAGTTGAAGCGTCGTTTTTGCTGTGCCCCTGTGTTGTGTCAACCTGATGTTTCTCTTCCGTTCCAGGTCGAGGTTGATGCTTCTGAGATTGGTGCAGGGGCGGTTTTGTCACAGAGAGGTTCTGGTTGCTCAGTGTTCAAACCATGTGCTTTCTTTTCCAGGAAATTTTCTGCTGCTGAGCGTAATTATGATGTGGGCAACCGAGAGTTGCTGGCCATGAAGTGGGCATTCGAGGAGTGGCGTCATTGGCTTGAGGGTGCTAAGCATCGCGTGGTGGTTTTGACTGATCATAAGAACCTTACTTATCTTAAGTCTGCCAAGCGCTTGAATCCTAGACAGGCCCGTTGGTCGTTATTTTTTGCTCGTTTTGATTTTGTGATTTCATACCTTCCGGGCTCTAGAAATGTGAAGGCGGATGCTCTGTCTAGGAGTTTTGTGCCCGACTCTCCGGGGTTATCTGAGCCGGCGAGTATCCTCAAGGAAGGAGTCATTGTGTCTGCCATCTCCCCTGATTTGCGGAGAGTGTTGCAGAAGTTTCAGGCTGATAAACCTGATCGTTGTCCGGCCGAGAAACTGTTCGTCCCTGATAGGTGGACTAGTAAAGTTATCTCTGAACTTCATTGTTCGGTGCTGGCCGGTCATCCAGGAATCTTTGGTGCCAGGGAGTTGGTTGCTAGATCCTTCTGGTGGCCATCTCTGTCACGGGATGTGCGTGCTTTTGTGCAGTCCTGTGGAATTTGTGCTAGGACTAAGCCCTGCTGTTCACGTGCCAGTGGGTTGCTTTTGCCCTTGCCGGTGCCGAAGAGGCCTTGGACACATATTTCGATGGATTTCATTTCTGACCTTCCCGTTTCTCAAAAAATGTCGGTCATTTGGGTGGTCTGTGATCGCTTTTCTAAAATGGTCCATCTGGTGCCCTTGGTTAAATTGCCTTCCTCCTCTGATTTGGTGCCTTTGTTCTTCCAGCATGTGGTTCGTTTACATGGCATTCCTGAGAATATTGTTTCTGACAGAGGTTCCCAGTTTGTCTCGAGGTTCTGGTGAGCCTTTTGTGGTAGGATGGGCATTGACCTATCTTTCTCCTCGGCCTTCCATCCTCAGACTAATGGCCAGACCGAACGAACCAATCAGACCTTGGAAACATATCTGAGATGTTTTGTTTCCGCTGACCAGGATGATTGGGTGTCATTTTTGCCGTTGGCTGAGTTCGCCCTTAATAATCGGGCCAGCTCGGCTACCTTGGTCTCTCCATTTTTCTGTAATTCTGGGTTCCATCCTCGTTTCTCTTCAGGACAGGTTGAGTCTTCGGACTGTCCTGGTGTGGATTCTGTGGTGGACAGGTTGCAGCAGATCTGGACTCAGGTAATGGACAATTTGACCTTGTCCCAGGAGAAGGCTCAGCTTTTCGCTAATCGCAGACGCCGTGTGGGACCCCGACTTCGTGTTGGGGATCTGGTTTGGTTATCTTCTCGTCATATTCCTATGAAGGTTTCCTCTCCTAAATTTAAACCTCGTTTTATTGGTCCGTATAGGATTTCTGAGATTCTCAATCCGGTGTCTTTTCGTCTGGCCCTCCCAGACTCCTTTTCCATACATAATGTATTCCATAGGTCGTTGTTGAGGAGATACGTGGCACCTATGGTTCCATCTGTGGAGCCTCCTGCCCCTGTTTTGGTGGAGGGGGAATTGGAGTATATTGTGGAGAAGATTTTGGATTCTCGTGTCTCTAGACGGAAACTCCAGTATCTGGTCAAATGGAAGGGTTATGCTCAGGAAGATAATTCCTGGGTTTTTGCCTCTGATGTCCATGCCCCAGATCTTGTTCGTGTCTTTCATGTGGCTCATCCTGGTCGGCCTGGGGGTTCTGGTGAGGGTTCGGTGACCCCTCCTCAAGGGGGGGGGTACTGTTGTGAATTCTGTGGCTGAGTTCACTTCTGTGGTCACAAGTGGTATTGCAGTCTCTGGGCTTCCTCCCTCAGGTGTTTTGGTGAGCTCGTTGGCTGCCTTGCTATTTAGCTCCACCTGAGTCTGTCTTCCTTGCTCCTTGTCAATGTTCCAGTGTTGGATCTGAGCTACTGCATCTTTCCTTGGGCCTGCTGCTCTGCTAGATAAGTGCTTCTAGTTTGTTTTCTGTTTTTTCTGTCCAGCTTGCTATTACTTTTGCTGGAAGCTCTGAGAAGCAAAAGGGTGCACTGCCGTGCTGTTAGTTCGGCACGGTGGGTCTTTTTGCCCCTTTGCGTGGTTTTCGTTTTAGGTTTTTTTGTAGACTGCATAGTTCTCTTTGCTATCCTCGCTCTGTCTAGAATATCGGGCCTCACTTTGCTGAATCTATTTCATTCCTACGTTTGTCTTTTCATCTTGCTAACAGTCATTATATGTGGGGGGCTGCCTATTCCTTTGGGGTATTTCTCTGAGGTAAGTCAGGCTTGTATTTCTATCTTCAGGCTAGTCAGCTCCTCAGGCAGTGCCGAGTTGCATAGGTAGTGATAGGCGCAATCCACTGCTGCTTATAGTTGTGTGAGGATAGATCAGGTACTGCAGTCTACAGAGATTCCACGTCTCAGAGCTCGTCCTATTGTTTTTGGTTATTGCCAGATCTCTGTATGTGCGCTGATTACTGCACACTGTGTTGCCTGATTGCCAGCCATAACAGTCTGTACTGTATATATATATATATATATATTTTATATTTAATTCAGCGCTAGATAGCAGAAAGGCCGGTAATTCAATTACCGGATTTTCCTATCTCCTTCCCAAACCCGACAGGATATGAGACATGGTTTACATACAGTAAACCATCTCATATCCCTTCTTTTATTACATATTCCTCTTTACTAATGTAACAAGTGTCTTTGTGTCAAATTTGGGGTCTCTAGCTATTAATTTAAAGGGTTAAATCCCGGAAAAAATTGGCGTGGGCTCCCGCGCAATTTTCTCCGCCAGAGTGGGAAAGCCAGTGACTGAGGGCAGATATTAATAACCTAGTGAGCGACCCTGGTTATAGGACCCCCCCTGGCTAAAAACATCTGCCCCCAGCCACCCCGGAAAAGGCACATCTGTAAGATGCGCCTATTCTGGCACTTAGCCTCTCTCTTCCCACTCCCCTGTAGCGGTGGGATATGGGGTAATAAAGGGTTAATGCCACCTTGCTATTTTAAGGTGACACACGGATAAATTTGTGCGTAAAAATCACATCCTCGCATTGAATACGGAACAGTGTTTTGGGACAATTACTGCGTATTACGGCTGTAAAAAACGGACCGTATTTACTTACGCCTAGTGTGACGCCGGCCTTACAGATATGTTTCGCAGCATATCGATCTCACTGATTTGTATATGAGACTTTTCTAGACATGCCATGTGACCTATGCAGAGGTCATTGTGAAGGGAGAGGGAGAAGGAAGCTTTGACCATTACCTTCTGCTGAAAAATGTTTTCCTAAGACAGGAACTATCAAACTAAGGGCCCCTTTCCACTTGTGTGAGAAAAAAACGGTCCGATTTACGGACCGAAAAAACGGATGTAACGTGTGCGATTGTCATGCGAGTGTCATGCGAGTGTAATGCGATTTTTAATCGCATCATCCGTTTTTACATCCGTATGACATCCGTATTCCATGCGTTTTTTTTCTCGCATCCATTGACTTGCATTGGCGAGTCTCGTCCGAGACCCGCAGCAAATCGCAGCATGCTGCGATTTTTTTCTCAGCCGACCCAGATTTTTTTCAGTTTGATTTCGGCTGAGAAAAAAAACGCAAATGAAAAGACACCTATTAAATAACATTGGTCCGAGTGCAATCCGATTTTTTTATCGGATTGCACTCGTCCGTTTTTCTCACAAGTGGAAAGGGGCCCTAATGTTAGTCTTTATGGTCAAAGATTTTGTTCTTTTTCATACATATAGACCCTCAGTGACATGGAAAATTTCCCCTGCAAAAACAATTATTAACCGTTAAAAAAAAGTATGTTTAACAAAAAGACTTGATGTAAACTGCAGGTCACTTTCTGATGACAATAGAGCATTAACCTTTCTGTAGAAATGAGCAGATGTGTATACTAAGGCAATAACCAGGGGGATTTGTCACTTGCGGTAATTTTAAGTAATTTTTTACATCCTTTTTAGCCCTGTGTGATTTGTGCCAAGTAAATTAAATTATTGCACGGCTCGTGATCTTTTACAACACAAGTACGGTAGTTTTCTTATAATTAATGATGCAGCAAATTTTTTAATTTGCGGCTTTTAATAATGTTTAGTAATGTTTAACCCCTTCCCGACATACAATATGTGCGACTGTATGGAGCAGGTACAGAAGCAGGTGCCAGCTGTGCAAGGCTGTGCTCCCACGATGAGCTTTTGGTGTGTTTTTGACGCTACGTATTTTTGCTGCATCAAAACCGCAGCGTCTTATAGCTCCAGCACAGTGGATGGGGTTTATAGAAATCTCCTGCTATCTGTGCTTTTTTACGCAGTTTAATCTGACCTGTAGTGCAAGTTTCCCTTGCTGGTATGCTGAGTTTTCTGTGCAGATTTTCCCCATAGACTTTGGCTGGTTTCACATTTGCGTTTAAAAACGCAGCGTTTTAAACGCAAACGCATGTGGTGAAAAAAACGCATAAACGCGGTAAAACGCCGCGTTTTTTAGACACATGCGTTTTTGCATGTTTTATTACAAACGCGGTGTTTTGACGCGTTTACATGCATTTTTTCATGCGTTTGCGTTTTTTAAACGCATGATGAGAAGTGTGTGACAGCTGCCAATCATCAAAATCAACAAGAAAACCCACTATAAACAGAAACAGCTGGGGTTAGGGTTTGGATCCCTAGTAACCCTAGGGATCCTAACCCTTACCCTAACCCTAAGGGATCTTAACCCTACCCCTAACCCTAGCCCTACCCCTAATCCTAACCCTACCCATAACCCTACCCCTAACCCTAACCCTAAGGGATCCTAACCCTAACCCTACCCCTAAGGGATCCTAACCCTACCCCAACCCTAACCCTTAGGGTTAGGGTTAGGATCCCAAGGGTTAGGGGTAGGGTTAGGGTTAGGGGTAGGATCCCTTTATCAATGTTATGGTGTGGGGTGGCTTATCAGTGTGTTTTCTTCTTTTTTTTATAAAAACGCATGCGTTTTTAACGCAACCAAATGCATGTGCTTAAAAACACAGGTGTTTACATAGACAGCAATACGTTTTTTTTGCAGCAAAAAAACATGCGTTTTTTTGCGCCAAAAAAACGCCGCTAAAAATTACTACATGTTGCATTTCTGCAACACAACGCATGCATACAAAAGACGCATGCGGCGGCAAAACGTGGCAAAACGCATGCAAAAAAACACATGAGTTTTTAATGTTAAATATACGGAAAAAAACGCATGCTTTTTTTGCGCTAAAACGCAGCGGCAAAAAACGCAAATGTGAAACCAACCTTTGATGCAAAATAACTACAGGTAAAAAATAGAAAGGCATTTTTAGTGCACTCCCACAGTGGAAACGCATCAAAACCACATGTAATCTGCATATGAATGCATCTATAACGTTTTGTCAAAGCCAAATACCAGAAAGTATCAAAATCAAACAGCTTTATTTCAAACATGACACCAAAATGATGCAAAAACCACAGAGTCAAAAACGTGATAAAATGCATGAAACAAATGCAATGAAAAAATGCAAGTAGCCTAATTTACTTGATACAAAAACACACAAGTAGTCAACTCACCTGGAGATCCGCCACCTCTCATCTGTTCCTGCACGGAGGTAGGAGCACACAGTCCACAAGAGAAAATACGATAAATCCAGCAGGAAATTCAAGTAAAAATTCTTATTTATTTTTTCATATTTAAAATATAGATAATGGTAATGCAGCGCCCCAGAGATCTGGTCGTTGCAGTAATGTCGCTCTGCCACTAAGGGGAGTGATGGTACGTCTGATGGCACTAAAGGAGTTCTACTGACCAGGTATCACCAAGCACACACTACACTTCACACTCCGGCCACTAGGGGGAGCAAAAGGCTTATTTATTGGGCCACTTCTCACATTGGTAAAACTAGGGGTCGGACAGGAAGTTAGGCAGAACGAAGCCTGGGAGAGCTCCAGGGAGGACCTGTCAGAACTGGGAAATCTGGCAGGTACCTAGCGAAAGGACAGATTGTTACGGAACAGTGCCTGCACTACCTTGCGGCGGTATTCTAAGAAAGAGACAAGAAAGGAAGGATATTGTGGAACAGTGAGAAACGAGATCAGCACAAAGGAGATCCAGTAGGAGTCGTGCCTCGAGAACGGCAACATCTTACTGAGGCGCATAGCCGGTGGCCAGAGCATCGAAGAAGTAACAGTCTCCACGCATTACTTCAAACAGCGGCAGGACAGTTAAGTACAGGTTGGCTGTCTACCATACAACACCTAAGAAGGACATAGGAGGCAATCGTGGGAGAGGGGCGACACTAGGGTTCCAGAATAACTCCTGGCCTACCTGTCATAAAGGTGCGTCCTAGCCATAACATACCTGGGGGACGGAGAAGAGAAAGATCTTGAACGAACGAGAACAGAAGTTGTGAGGACTATCCTGAATGCTCAGCAGGGAAGCACTACAACACACAGGCGCTAGTGGGTAGACACTGATTTCCACCTGCAAAGGGAACTCTGGATGTGCCTTCGGACCGGCCGGTCTCAGACAGCCCTGTTGAAAGTGCCCTGGATTGAGGATCCTGAAACCTTCAGTAAAAGGTAAAGAAACTGAACCCTGTGTCCTCGTTATTCCTCGCACTACGCACCATCATCCTTTATTGGACGCCCCTTAGCAGGGTCACGGACCGGGTCCAGCCACCGTGACAACCCCAGAACTGAGACAGAAAGGACCGGTACTAACCTGTGGCCCTGTGTCTGGGGGCGATCCAACTTGGTGTCACGAACAGGATTGTACTTAAGCCTGAAGAATCAGGTCATGTGTGCCTTGGAACTGTGATTGAACTGTGACTTATTGCAAAGACTGTGTACCGCTATTTGCCGCCAAAAATCCGCCATTGCCGCGCCGTGTGGAGCGCGAAGGGAGGAGCCATAGCTTCGTGGGTGGAGCCGGCTGGAAAAGCGCGTGGAGCGGAAGATGCGGTGAGGCGCCGACCCCGGAAGGAGAACCCTGACCCCGACCGATTAGCAAGGGGGAGGAATGGCCACGTCGGATCCCGGAGGAGCGGAGGCGGCGGCCACAGCTGCAGACTCAGTAGCACTTCCGGATTCCGCGGTAAGTGCAGCCACAAACCCGGTATCACCGCTAGTGGCCGTGGGGCTTACCGCTCCCACCAACCAGCCGGATAGTGCTGCCGCTACAGCAGCCATAATGCCCTTCTCTATGCCGTACCTACCAGGGGCCGCCTGGCTCCCGCGATACTTTGGAGAAGCTCATACAATAACTGACTTTAAAGAAGGGATTTGTAGCCTGCTCGAGTTTTATCCCTTGACGGAGCCTCAGAAGGTTCATATGATAATCGGCCAACTCTTTGGAGCGGCATTGAGGGAAGTAAAGTCCTGGCCCGCTGCGGACAAGAAAACTGCGCAACAATTATTTGCCAAGCTTAAAGCCACCTTTGACACCCACACCGCTACGGAAATTAAATTGACGTTCTATGGGTGCAAGCAGCGGCCACAGGATAGCTTACGGGACTATGCCCTTAATCTGCAGGAGGCGCTGCGGGCCATCAAACAAAGTGACCCAAGCAGCATGCAAGATGAAGATAAACTCCTGAAAGAGCGGTTCATCGAAGGGCTCCTGTGCAGTAACCAAAGGGCCCAGTTACACTTCCTGGCCATGCAGAATCCAGACCTGGCTTTCGCGCAATTCAAAGATAAAGCTATCCAGGCGCTACCGGAGCGGCAGCCCAGCCGTGCCACACTTCCCAGGCAGCAATCCCTCACATACCACCAGGAGGTGGTGCCAGACACACCTGTCTCCGCCGAGGCCGATGCCCAGATCCTGGACGACGACTCCCCTGCAGGACTGCGCCTCCAGGTACAGGAACTGACCAGGAGCATTGCTGCCCTAGCCCGGACCGTCCAGTCCCTACAGGAGGCCCCCAAGGAGAAGATCCAGCTGGCTTCCAGACCGGAGGATGTTCCCTGGCAACGACCAAGGAGGGTTCCATCGACTAGAGGCAGAGACGACGATCGTTTTCATCAGGATGGAATACCTATCTGCCGCCGCTGCCATCAGGTGGGCCATCTTGCAAGGTACTGTCAGTTAAACGAGCAACCCCTGGGGCCAAGGGCCGAACCCCAGGAGTAGAACGCCCAGGCCCGCAAAATTGGAGAGCCAAATACGTCGGGGGGGGGGGCGTCCTGTTCTCCCCATCGTGATCGACGCTTTGCTGGACACCGGTTCCCAGGTGACAACTATGCCCTACATTCTTTATAGGCGTTATTGGGAGGAGACTGACATCACCCGTGCCCCTGATGATGATTTCACCATAATAGCTAGCAATGGTCAGCCACTGCCGCAACAGGGATATAAAGAGGTCACTATTAAGGTGGGGCGGGTAGAATTGGAGGCCCAAGGAATTGTCATTGTTAATATTGACCGGTGTGAACGTAACCCCATGATGACCATCGGTACTAATGTCATAGAAAATTGTCTTGCAGAAGTTATTGTTTGTTGCAGCAAGTAGCAGAGACAGCTGGTCACAGTGAACAACGTGCCCTACAGAAAGAAATCCGAGCCCTAATGCGGAGACAGCAAGTGGAGCTGACTGGTTGTTGAAATTGGCCGGGTCACAGTGAGTGATTCGAACCCCATTGCAATACCCCCCAGGAGTGAAATGTTAATATGGTGTCGGGCACCCATAGGTCTCGGGGGTAAAGACTATCAGGCCCTGTGTATTCGGAGAATAGGCCTACCCTCCTGACAGCCAGAGGGGTGGTTGATGTCCGCAAGGGGAGGGTGCCGGTACGTGTTCTTAACTGCGGGGAGGAGGAAGTCTGTTATGAACTGGTGATTCAGAACCACAATGGACCTAGTGGTTAAGAGCACACAAAGTGACCTGATAGTTACTAATAACATAGGACGAGCTCTGAGACGTGGGAACTCTGCTGACCGCAATCCCTAATCCTATCATACCACACTAGAGGTAGCCGTGGAGTGCTCCTGACCAGACCTAGGCGCCTCGGGCACAGCCTGAGAAACTAGCTAGCCCTGAAGATAGAAAAATAAGCCTACCTTGCCTCAGAGAAATTCCCCAAAGGAAAAGGCAGCCCCCCACATATAATGACTGTGAGTAAAGATGAAAATACAAACACAGAGATGAAATAGATTTTAGCAAAGTGAGGCCCGACTTACTGAATAGACCGAGGATAGGAAAGATAGCTTTGCGGTCAGCACAAAAACCTACAAACAACCACGCAGAGGGCGCAAAAAGACCCTCTGGAACATTGACTGGAGGCAAGGAACAAAGAACTAGGTGGAGTTAGATAGAGCAGCACCTAACGACTTAACCTTGTCACCTGAGGAAGGAAACTCAGAAGCCGCAGCCTCACTCACATCCACCAGAGGAAGCTCATAGACAGAACCAGCCGAAGTACCACTCATGACCACAGGAGGGAGCTTGACCACAGAATTCACAACAGAAGTCCACCTAACTAAATATGTCACACTTGCCAAGCTGTTTACTGTTAATAATAGTGTAATACAGGCACCCGGGCCCTTGGCTCCGTCCAAGTCGGTGGAGGACAACGGCTCTGCAGAGCAATCAAAAGATTGGTGCCAAGAATTACATGTGGGCACTGATGCTACTCCATCTCACCAGATACAGGGGGCCTACAGGGTGGTTCACGAGTATGAGCGGGTATTCAGCAAACACCCCCTTGATTTCGGGCGGATAAAAGGGATTCAACATCACATCCCCACAGGAGATCACCTGTTGTGAATTCTGTGATCAAGCTCCCTCCTGTGGTCACGAGTGGTACTGCGGCTTCTGAGTTTCCTTCCTCAGGTGATGAGGTTAAGTCGTTAGGTGCTGCTCTATTTAACTCCACCTAGTGCTTTGATCCTGGCCTCCAGTCAATGTTCTAGTATTGGTCTTGCTTCCTCCTGGATCGTTCCTGTGGCCTTTCAGCTCAGCATAAGCTAAGTTCTGCTTGTGTTACTTTTGTTGCTATATTTTCTGTCCAGCTTGCTTTATTGGTTTTTCCTGCTTGCTGGAAGCTCTGAGACGTAGAGGGAGCACCTCCGTACCGTTAGTCGGTGCGGAGGGTCTTTTTGCCCCTCTGCGTGGTTGTTTGTAGGTTTTTGTGTTGACCGCAAAGCTATCTTTCCTATCCTCGGTCTATTCAGTAAGTCGGGCCTCACTTTGCTAAATCTATTTCATCTCTGTGTTTTTGTTTTCATCTTACTCACAGTCATTATATGTGGGGGGCTGCCTTTTCCTTTGGGGAATTTCTCTGAGGCAAGGTAGGCTTATTTTTCTGTCTTCAGGCCTAGCTAGTTTCTCAGGCTGTGCCGAGTTGCATAGGGAGTGTTAGGCGCAATCCACGGCTACCTCTAGTGTGGTGTGATAGGATTAGGGATTGCGGTCAGCAGAGTTCCCACGTCTCAGAGCTCGTCCTATGTTTTTTGGTTATTGTCAGGTCACTTTGTGTGCTCTGAACTTCAAGGTCCATTGTGGTTCTGAATTACATATTCATAACAGTACTGGAGGCCCAAAGTACTATGCTTCTCAATAGAGGGAAAAAAGAAGTTCTGAGACCATTTTTTTTTCTTTGCACTGTGTTTTGCCTTTTTTTCCTCTAGACATTTGGGTGGTTCAGGACACAGGTGTGGTGATGGACATTAAAGGTCTGTCTTCATGTGTGGATCTTCTCACTGCAAGAGTGCAGAATATTCAAGACTTTGTGGCTCAGAATTCTATGTTAGAACCAAGAATTCCTATTCCTGATTTGTTTTCTGGAGATAGAGCTAAATTTCTGAGTTTCAAAAATAATTGCAAACTGTTTCTGGCGTTGAAACCTCGCTCCTCTGGTGACCCAGTTCAACAAGTTAAGATCATTATTTCTTTATTACGTGGCAACCCTCAAGACTGGGCATTTTCCCTTGCACCAGGAGATCCTGCATTATGTAATATTGATGCGTTTTTTCTGGCGCTCGGATTACTGTACGATGAACCTAATTCAGTGGATCAGGCAGAGAAAAATTTGCTGGCTCTGTGTCAGGGTCAGGATGAGATAGAGATTTATTGTCAGAAGTTTAGAAAGTGGTCTGTGCTCACTCAATGGAATGAATGTGCTTTGGCAGCAATCTTCAGAAGGGGCCTCTCTGAAGCCCTTAAGGATGTCATGGTGGGATTTCCTATGCCTGCTGGTCTGAATGAGTCTATGTCTTTGGCCATTTAGATCGGTCGACGCTTGCGTGAGCGTAAATCTGTGCACCATTTGGCGGTATTATCTGAGCATAAACCTGAGCCTATGCAGTGCGATAGGACTTTGACCAGAGCTGAAAGGCAGGAACACAGACGTCAGAATGGGCTGTGTTACTACTGTGGTGATTCCACTCATGCTATCTCCGATTGTCCTAAGCGCACTAAGCGGTTCGCTAAGTCTGCCACCATTGGTACGGTACAGTCGAAATTTCTTTTGTCCGTTACTTTGATCTGCTCTTTGTCTTCCTATTCTGTCATGGCATTTGTGGATTCAGGCGCTGCCCTGAATTTGATGGACATGGAGTTTGCTAGGCGCTGTGGATTTGTCTTGGAGCCCTTGCAGTGTCTTATTCCATTGAGAGGAATTGATGCTACGCCTTTGGCCAAGAATAAGCCTCAGTATTGGACCCAGCTGACCATGTGCATGGCTCCTGCGCACCAGGAGGATATTCGCTTTCTGGTGTTGCAAAATCTGCATGATGTGGTCGTGTTGGGGTTGCCATGGCTACAAGTCCATAACCCAGTATTAGATTGGAAATCAATGTCTGTGTCCAGCTGGGGTTGTCAGGGGGTACATGGTGATGTTCCATTTCTGTCTATCTCATCATCCACCCCTTCTGAGGTCCCAGAGTTCTTGTCTGATTACCGGGATGTATTCGATGAGCCCAAGTCCAATGCCCTACCTCCGCATAGGGATTGTGATTGTGCTATCGAGTTGATTCCTGGTAGTAAGTTTCCTAAAGGTCGACTGTTTAATTTATCTGTACCTGAGCACACCGCTATGCGGAGTTACGTAAAAGAATCCTTGGAGAAGGGTCATATTCGGCCGTCGTCATCGCCATTGGGAGCAGGGTTCTTTTTTGTGGCCAAGAAGGATGGTTCGCTGAGACCTTGTATTGATTACCGCCTTCTAAATAAAATCACGGTCAAATTTCAGTACCCCTTGCCGCTGCTATCTGATTTGTTTGCTCAGATTAAGGGGGCTAGTTGGTTCACCAAGATAGATCTTCGTGGTGCATATAATCTTGTGCGTATTAAACGGGGCGATGAATGGAAAACTGCATTTAATACGCCCGAGGGCCATTTTGAGTACCTAGTTATGCCATTCGGACTTGCCAATGCTCCATCAGTATTTCAGTCCTTTAT
Organism: Ranitomeya imitator; assembly: GCF_032444005.1. Classification (NCBI taxonomy): domain Eukaryota; kingdom Metazoa; phylum Chordata; class Amphibia; order Anura; family Dendrobatidae; genus Ranitomeya; species Ranitomeya imitator. Next base: position 693,819,692 of record NC_091282.1, on the reverse strand, counting down.
GCATGACATCTTCCGAGAGTACCTGGATAAATTCCTGATTGTATACTTGGATGATATTTTGGTCTTCTCGGATGATTGGGAGTCTCATGTGAAGCAGGTCAGAATGGTGTTCCAGGTCCTGCGTGCTAATTCTTTGTTTGTGAAGGGATCAAAGTGTCTCTTTGGTGTTCAGAAGGTTTCATTTTTGGGGTTCATTTTTTCCCCTTCTACCATCGAGATGGACCCTGTTAAGGTCCAGGCCATTTATGATTGGACTCAGCCGACATCTCTGAAGAGTCTGCAAAAGTTCCTTGGCTTTGCTAATTTTTATTGTCGCTTCATCTGTAATTTTTCTAGTATTGCTAAACCATTGACCGATTTGACCAAGAAGGGTGCTGATGTGGTCAATTGGTCTTCTGCTGCTGTGGAAGCTTTTCAAGAGTTAAAGCGTCATTTTTCTTCTGCCCCTGTGTTGTGTCAACCAGATGTTTCGCTTCCGTTCCAGGTTGAGGTTGATGCTTCTGAAATTGGAGCGGGGGTTGTTTTGTCGCAAAGAGGTGCTGATTGCTCGGTGATGAAGCCATGCGCCTTCTTTTCCAGGAAGTTTTCGCCTGCTGAGCGAAATTATGATGTTGGCAATCGAGAGTTGCTGGCCATGAAGTGGGCATTCGAGGAGTGGCGTCATTGGCTTGAAGGAGCTAAGCATCGCGTGGTGGTCTTGACTGATCACAAGAACTTGACTTATCTCGAGTCTGCCAAACGGTTGAATCCTAGACAGGCTCGTTGGTCGCTGTTTTTCTCCCGTTTTGACTTTGTGGTTTCGTACCTTCCGGGCTCTAAAAATGTGAAGGCGGATGCCCTGTCTAGGAGTTTTGTGCCCGACTCTCCGGGTTTGCCTGAGCCGGCGGGTATTCTCAAAGAGGGAGTAATTGTGTCTGCCATCTCCCCTGATTTGCGGCGGGTGCTGCAAAAATTTCAGGCTAATAAACCTGATCGTTGCCCAGCAGAGAAACTGTTTGTCCCTGATAGGTGGACGAATAAAGTTATCTCTGAGGTTCATTGTTCGGTGTTGGCTGGTCATCCTGGAATCTTTGGTACCAGAGATTTGGTGGCTAGATCCTTTTGGTGGCCGTCTCTGTCGCGGGATGTGCGTTCTTTTGTGCAGTCCTGTAGGATTTGTGCTCGAGCTAAGCCCTGCTGTTCTCGTGCCAGTGGGTTGCTTTTGCCCTTGCCGATCCCGAAGAGGCCTTGGACACATATCTCTATGGATTTTATTTCGGATCTCCCCGTCTCTCAAAAAATGTCGGTCATTTGGGTAGTTTGTGATCGCTTCTCTAAGATGATCCATTTGGTACCCTTGTCTAAATTACCTTCCTCCTCTGATTTGGTGCCATTGTTCTTCCAGCATGTGGTTTGTTTACATGGCATTCCAGAGAACATCGTTTCTGACTGAGGTTCCCAGTTTGTTTCGAGGTTTTGGCGAGCCTTTTGTGCTAGGATGGGCATTGATTTGTCTTTTTCCTCGGCTTTCCATCCTCAGACAAATGGCCAGACTGAAAGAACCAATCAGACCTTGGAAACATATCTGAGATGTTTTGTTTCTGCTGATCAGGATGATTGGGTGTCCTTTTTGCCGTTGGCTGAGTTCGCTCTTAATAATCGGGCCAGCTCGGCTACCTTGGTTTCACCGTTTTTCTGCAATTCTGGTTTCCATCCTCGTTTCTCTTCAGGGCAGGTTGAGTCTTCGGACTGTCCTGGTGTGGATACTGTGGTGGACAGGTTGCAGCGGATTTGGACTCATGTAGTGGACAATTTGACCTTGTCCCAGGAGAAGGCTCAACGTTTCGCTAATCGCAGACGCTGTGTGGGTCCCCGACTTCGTGTTGGGGATTTGGTTTGGTTGTCATCTCGTTATATTCCTATAAAAGGTTTCCTCTCCTAAGTTTAAGCCTCGTTTCATTGGTCCGTATAGAATTTCTGAGGTTCTTAATCCTGTGTCTTTTCATTTGACCCTTCCAGATTCTTTTTCCATCCATAACGTATTACATAGGTCATTGTTGCGGAGATACGTGGCGCCTGTGGTTCCATCTGTTGATCCTCCTGCCCCGGTTTTGGTGGAGGGGGAGTTGGAGTATATAGTGGAGAAGATTTTGGATTCTCGTGTTTCGAGACGGAAACTCCAGTATCTGGTTAAGTGGAAGGGTTATGGTCAGGAAGATAATTCCTGGGTCTTTGCCTCTGATGTCCATGCTGCTGATCTTGTTCGTGCCTTTCATATGGCTCATCCTGGTCGGCCTGGGGGCTCTGGTGAGGGTTCAGTGACCCCTCCTCAAGGGGGGGGTACTGTTGTGAATTCTGTGATCAAGCTCCCTCCTGTGGTCACGAGTGGTACTGCGGCTTCTGCGTTTCCTTCCTCAGGTGATGAGGTTAAGTCGTTAGGTGCTGCTCTATTTAACTCCACCTAGTGCTTTGATCCTGGCCTCCAGTCAATGTTCTAGTATTGGTCTTGCTTCCTCCTGGATCGTTCCTGTGGCCTGTCAGCTCAGCATAAGCTAAGTTCTGCTTGTGTTACTTTTGTTGCTATATTTTCTGTCCAGCTTGCTTTATTGGTTTTTCCTGCTTGCTGGAAGCTCTGAGACGCAGAGGGAGCACCTCCGTACCGTTAGTCGGTGCGGAGGGTCTTTTTGCCCCTCTGCGTGGTTGTTTGTAGGTTTTTGTGTTGACCGCAAAGCTATCTTTCCTATCCTCGGTCTATTCAGTAAGTCGGGCCTCACTTTGCTAAATCTATTTCATCTCTGTGTTTTTGTTTTCATCTTACTCACAGTCATTATATGTGGGGGGCTGCCTTTTCCTTTGGGGAATTTCTCTGAGGCAAGGTAGGCTTATTTTTCTGTCTTCAGGCCTAGCTAGTTTCTCAGGCTGTGCCGAGTTGCATAGGGAGTGTTAGGCGCAATCCACGGCTACCTCTAGTGTGGTGTGATGGGATTAGGGATTGCGGTCAGCAGAGTTCCCACATCTTAGAGCTCGTCCTATGTTTTTTGGTTATTGTCAGGTCACTTTGTGTGCTCTGAACTTCAAGGTCCATTGTGGTTCTGAATTACATATTCATAACAATCACCCGCCCGTAAAAGAAAGATTCCGTCCTGTTCCCCAGCTCATTATCAGTGTGCCAAGGACATGTTGCGAGAGATGAAGGAGGCTGGGGTAGTGAGAGACAGCTGTAGCCCCTGGGCAGCTCCATTAGTCCTCGTTAGAAAGAAAGATGGCACCATGAGGATGTGTGTGGATTATAGGCAATTAAACCGCATTACACATAAGGACGCATACCCCCTGCCTAGGATAGAGGAGTCCTTGGCCGCGTTAAAGTCTGCTAATTACTTCTCTACTTTAGATCTCACTAGTGAGTATTGGCAGGTTCCTGTGGCAGAGGCGGACAAAGAAAAGACAGCCTTCACGACGCTGATGGGTCTCTGCGAGTTCAAGTACATGCCCTTCGGATTGTGCAACGCCCCGGGGACGTTCCAGAGGATGATGGAGTGCTGTTTGGGACACAAGAACTTTGAGACCGTGCTGCTGTATCTGGACGATGTCATTGTCTTCTCTAAGACCTATGAAGACCATCTGAAGCACCTGGCCGAGGTCTTTGAAGCGCTGTCCAACTTTGGCTTAAAGGTGAAACCGTCCAAATGCCATCTGCTCAAACCCAAAGTACAGCACCTGGGCCATGTGGTGAGTGCCGAAGGAGTGGCCCCAGACCCCGACAAGGTCACGGTGATCAGGGACTGGCCGCAGCCCAGTAACATTCATGAGGTCCGGCAGTTCCTTGGGTTGGTGGGTTACTACCGGAGGTTTATCAAGGACTTCACCAAGAATGCCACGCCGTTGCAAGACCTGTTGGTGGGTCAGCCCAAGAAACCCAAGGGTAAGAATACCCCGTTGGATTGTAACGACGGACTTTAAGGATCGTTCACTTGCTTAAAATCGGCATTAACGGGAGAGGAAGTACTAGCCTACCCGGAATACGACCAACCATTTGTATTGTACACGGACGCCAGCAACGTGGGGCTGGGAGCGGTGCTGTCCCAGGTCCAGAAGGGCAAGGAACGAGTAATCGCTTATGCCAGCAGGAAGCTTCGTCCCACTGAAAGGAACCCAGACAACTACAGTTCCTTTAAGCTGGAGTTCCTCGCAGTCGTTTGGGCCGTGACGGAGAGGTTCAAGCACTATCTGGCCTCAGCGAAATTCACCGTCTTCACGGATAATAATCCACTTACGCACTTGGACACAGCGAAACTCGGCGCCTTGGAGCAGCGGTGGATGGCCCGGTTGTCTAATTACGATTTTACCATCAAGTACCGGGCGGGGCACAAGAATGCGAATGCCGATGCATTGTCCCGAATGCCTCACCTACCCGAAACGGAGGAAGACCCAGAAGCATTTGAAGAAGTGGAGCTGCCTGCTTTCCATTGTCCCAAGACAACTCAGTGTTCCCATCAGGTGGAGAACAGGCGCAGAAACAAACAGGACGCCCCGTTGAATCCCCTGCCCCACCACGGGTAGACAGAGAACCAGGATGGTGACCCTGCAGTCCGTCGGGTGAAGGAGCTCCTGACGCAGGCAGGTTTGCATCCTGGCCCGGATGATCCACCGGAGACATTACAGTTGTGGAAGGAGAGGGGCAAACTGTTTCTTCACGATGGCAAGCTGTGCCGAAGGAACATCGACCCTCGCACTCACGAATTAGTGTGGCAGATTGTGGTCCCCAGACAAGATGTGCCCATGGTCCTGGGAGCATACCACGATGGGGCAGGACACTTCGGATGGAGAAAGCTGGAGAGGCTACTCCGTGGGAGGTTCTATTGGGTCGGCATGAGGAAGACCATCGAGAAGTTGTGTCGAGAGTGTGGCCCCTGTGGCCTACGCCGGAAGGATCGTGACAGCCAACGGGCTCCCCTGCAGCTCATCATCACCAAACGGCCGCTCGAGTTGGTCACGCTGGATCACGTAAAGCTAACACCTAGCCAGTCAGGGTATATCTACGCTCTCACCATTGTGGACCACTATTCCAGATTCCTGGTAGTCGTACTAGTCAAAGATCTGACGGCTAGGACAGCTGCCAAAACCTTCCAGCAGTACTTCTGTCGACCCCATGGGTACCCAGAGAAGGTGTTGACCGATCAGGGGCCGGCATTTGAAGCGGAGGTGTTCCAGGAGTTCTGCAATTTGTACGGGTGTAAGAAGATCAGAACCACGCCGTACCATCCACAGACCAACGGGATGTGTGAAAAGATGAATCAAGTGGTGATCGACTTACTGAAAACCTTACCTGTGGAGGAGCGGAACTTGTGGCCTACAAAGTTACCAGACTTGGTGGACACGTACAACCACATTCCGGTGAATTCCACCAACTGCACCCCAGCATACCTGATGCGAGGAAGGTCTAGCAAGTTACCCGTCGATCTGGACATGGGGGTTCTGACCCCCGAAGATATATCACCAGATGCGGATTGGGATACCGAGAGGCAGCAGAGGTACCGCAAAGTACAGGAATGTGTGGAAAAGAGTCTCGCTCAGGCCAGACAGAAGCAAGAGAGGGACTACAACCAGCATGCTCCCGCGGCTCCACTGGCACCTGGTGAGCAAGTACTCAAAAGAAAGAGGAGACTACACAAGCTTGATGATCAATGGGAAGCGGAACCGTATACCATTCTCCCCTCCGACTTCGACAATACAAAGGTCTGTCTCATCAGTAAGGACGGAGGAGAGACCTCAGCGGCCATATCCAGAGACCACCTGAAAATATGCCCGGATAAGCTAAAAGATGGGGAAACAGATCCCAGGATTTCTCCGCCCGTGGAAGAAGAGAAGATGATACACACTGTTCTTGGCGATTTTCCCCAGTCCTGGACTCAAATAAATCAGGCCATTGTGGTACCTGTCCTAACGTTCCGTCAACCGAGACCGCCAGAACTAAATGTGGTGCCAGGGCAGCTGGACCCGCCAGCGCAGCCGACCCCACCAGAAGATGCGATGCCAAAGGTCGAACCAGCGGGTCCTCCCTCTGTCATCGGTGAATCTGCCATGCCCACCACTAATAGTGGTAGCACTGAGGACGCCAGTACGCCAGTGCTGCCCAGACTCACTAGAAGTGTAGCTAGAAGACAGTGCACTACACTAGCGATAGCAAGCGTAGCGGGTCCTGTCAGGCCAGTAGCAACCCCTGCGCTGCGGAGGTCCACGCGTAGCACCAAGACTCAGACTCCACTTCGTTATAGACCTTGGCGATATTAACGATAGTTGTTATTTGGTTGAAAATGCTTGTGTAAATATTTGTGTTATAGGTTAAAAAATGGACACTGGTGTGATGGACAGTGAATCACTCCAAAACTTTCACAGGGGCCCCTTTGTTTTCCTGGGGTCCCTGCTATTCTATGGTTAGACCTACAGAACTGGGAGTCATGGACTGTGCATGACCAATCTTTGGCAACGTTCAAGCGTCCTTACCTTCCATAACGGAAAGCACTGTTATGTTTATTTGTTCATAGTATATATATAAGAATTTTTGTGTGTTTTCTATTAACATGTATTGTTGTTCTTCTTTTCCCAGTCCAGGAGTACTGGATTTAACCGGGGGGGAGTGCAGCGCCCCAGAGATCTGGTCGTTGCAGTAATGTCGCTCTGCCACTAAGGGGAGTGATGGTACGTCTGATGGCACTAAAGGAGTTCTACTGACCAGGTATCACCAAGCACACACTACACTTCACACTCCGGCCACTAGGGGGAGCAAAAGGCTTATTTATTGGGCCACTTCTCACATTGGTAAAACTAGGGGTCGGACAGGAAGTTAGGCAGAATGAAGCCTGGGAGAGCTCCAGGGAGGACCTGTCAGAACTGGGAAATCTGGCAGGTACCTAGCGAAAGGACAGATTGTTACGGAACAGCGCCTGCACTACCTTGCGGCGGTATCCTAAGAAAGAGACAAGAAAGGAAGGATATTGTGGAACAGTGAGAAACGAGATCAGCACAAAGGAGATCCAGTAGGAGTCGTGCCTCGAGAACGGCAACATCTTACTGAGGCGCATAGCCGGTGGCCGGAGCACCGAAGAAGTAACAGTCTCCACGCATTACTTCAAACCGTGGCAGGACAGTTAATTACAGGTTGGCTGTCTACCATACAACACCTAAGAAGGACATAGGAGGCAATCGTGGGAGAGGGGCGACACTAGGGTTCCAGAATAACTCCAGGCCTACCTGTCATAAAGGTGCGTCCTAGCCATAACATACCTGGGGGACGGAGAAGAGAAAGATCTTGAATGAACGAGAACAGAAGTTGTGAGGACTATCCTGAATGCTCAGCAGGGAAGCACTACAACACACAGGCGCTAGTGGGTAGACACTGATTTCCACCTGCAAAGGGAACTCTGGATGTGCCTTCGGACCGGCCGGTCTCAGACAGCCCTGTTGAAAGTGCCCTGGATTGAGGATCCTGAAACCTTCAGTAAAAGGTAAAGAAACTGAACCCTGTGTCCTCGTTATTCCTCGCACTACGCACCATCATCCTTTATTGGACGCCCCTTAGCAGGGTCACGGACCGGGTCCAGCCACCGTGACAACCCCAGAACTGAGACAGAAAGGACCGGTACCAAGTAACCTGTGGCCCTGTGTCTGGGGACGATCCAGTAACCCACTCAAAAAGTATTACACAGCATCACTCATAAAAAGTTAATGGAGTGGCAGCGTTATTCCGACGCGTTTCGACTTGATGTCTTAATCATGGCTTGTAGCGTGATGCTGTGTAATACTTTTTGAGTGGGTTACCATTATCTATATTTTAAATATGAAGAAATAAACAAGAATTTTTACTTGAGTTTCCTGCTGGATTTATCGCATTTTCTCCAATTTAATTGATAGGTGCAGAGATGGTGCAGAAATTCTGCAACATCAAAAACTCTCCAACAACTCATTGTGGGAGCTTAGTCTTAGGCTGTGTGCCCATGGTGAGTTTTTTTGTGCGTTTTTAATCCTGTGCATTTTTGCTGCGTGGTAAACACAGTATCTGAAGCTAGAATCCCTTGATGAGTTTTTGTTGTTGAAGATTTTCTGCATTATTTCTGGTGTATTACAGCCACCAGGTGGCTCCATGTGAGTGAGGTGGCAGGTGATTGAGGGGAAGACGCCACCAAGTCAAAACCACAAGCAGCCTAAATGGCCAATGTGGTTACAAGACACCTGGCTCGTCACCCAAACACCTTTTATTGGTTTGCACAGATACAGTTTGACATCTTGGGCTTTTTATCTGACTTCCATTTTCACTTATAATACAGAAAGGAACAGTCTTGGAACCAGTGGTACAGCCCTTTTTCTTAGTGTACTAGGAAACATTTTTCAACACTACAACACCGGGCCACATGTTGCTTGTGCTACTATGAGCAGCCTGCAGGGCCTAAATGTGCAACCATGGTCTGCAGAGTCTCCAGACTTGTCTCCCATAGAGTGCATCTGGGACATCATTGATTGGTAATTATAAAAGTAGCTGCCAGCAGTGAATCTTGATGATTTGGCAAAGTGCATTCAGCTTGACAGAACCTTCCCCAGACAACCATTAACATCATTGATAGCAGCCCAGGCTGTGCTGGGATTTCTGTGCTTGGTCCTTTTACTCCATACTGAATAAATTAAGACATACTGTAAATTGTGTTTCACTTTGCTTTATCATTTTTAATCAGTAACATATCTATCCATCCTGTGATTTCCCTAATTCCACAATTTCTCCTTCTTTGTGTTACAATTTCAATGCTGAGGAGCTTCTATATACATGTAGATTGTGACTGTATTACGACACTATTGATAAATGTGGCCTATGTTAATTCGTTTCAGTGGTGGAGTTACGTACATGTTTGTTAGCTGTAAAAATAGATTTGTTAGAGTCTATATTCCTTCTTTTCTTTTTCAACCAACAGGCCCTTGTGGGTTGAATTTCCCAAGTATCAGGATGCTTTTGGAGTAGATAAGCAGTACATGCTCGGTGAGACACTTATAAAGTCATATGTTGCAGTTATTACTTTTAACTGAAAAAAAACCAAAAATTGTCTGCTGCTATTAGATGTGCAGCGGTTAGCACAAAATATGCATGTTTTTTTCCTGTTTTATTGTATTACAAATTGGGTTTCAGATTGATTTTGTGGAGGGGTTTTATAATTTTATTTAAACTGAAAAATAAATTATGAAGAGAGAATTAATAATTAAATAAACACTTCTAGCAAAGATTGTATCACCTATTCCTTTCTAGATAAAGGTGCATCTCACAAAATTAGAATATAATCAGAAAGTTAATTTATTTCAGTTTCTCAATACAAAAAGTGAAACTCGTATATCAGACAGTCATTACAAACAGAGAGATCTATTTCGAGTGTTTATTTCTGTTTATGTTGACGACTATAGCTTACAGCCAATGAAAACCCAAAAGTCATTATCTCAGTAAATTAGAATAATTTAGAACACCAGCTTGAAAAAATGATTTTAACATGTTGGCCTACTGAAATGTATAATCAGTAAATGCAGTCAATACTTGGTTGGGGCTCTTTGGCATCAATTACTGCATTAGTTACTGCATCAATGCGGCGTGGCATGGAGGCGATCAGCCTGTGGCATTGCTGAGGTGTTATGGAAGCCCAGGTTGCCTTCATAGCAGCCTTCAGCTCATCTGCATTTTGGGGTCTGGTGTCTGTAATCTTCCTCTTTACAATACCCCATGGATTCTCTTCAGTGTAGCTTTAGCAGAATGTTTAGGATCATTGTCCCGCTGAAAGGCAAATCTCTGTGCCGCAATACACGTCAACTGAATGTGTATCCAAGGACGTATATCCAGTGGAAATTTGTGCTGGCATTGACGGGCACCCACCCGCACAATTACGGTTGCGACCTCTGCACCTGCGGCCATTACACCCCGGACAAGGAGACTGGATTGGCTAGCTGAGAGGACTCTTACAGGCAAACACCTCGAAACACATGTCTGCAAATGTAGTGTCTGGTTTGGCTTCATATCCGAAGTCACGCGGCAAGGTTCATTGTTGGGTCGATATTGACTTTTAAGATTCCTACTTCCAATATGAAGCATTAAAGTCCTGTCCTCCTCCTCTCTGAAGCGGCTATTTGCATATTGTAGTCTCACACACTCTCTTCTAGCTCTTGGTTGGACCCGCTGGAAGCAGAGAGTACACAGATTCATCTCAGAATCTGGCAGAAAAGTTACAGAAACTAATAAGGAACTAAAAATCAGGAACTGCCCCAGAAAGGATAAAAAGAAAGGCCACAGATATTTTATATATGCATCATGTATTGGTGATTTTTCTATTGTGAGCCTGAGGGTCACTTTAAATGCTGTTATTACTATGTTTTGAGAGATAAACTAAGGCACTCAACTTATATGTAGTTTTTGCAATTTATTGTAGTCATCAAATAAACGTTTCGGCCCAAATACACTGCCTTCTCCAGTAACAATAACTTCAGGGACAAAGGAGCATTTTCATGAACGTAATGGAGTATCAGCGGCACAATAGCAGTAAATGCTTGTAGCAAGGTATAATGTCCACGTTGGTGTGTCCAATATAAGTGGGAAGCCCTAGGAGATATGCCGGCGTCAGCTAATGAGTGTTGGATGCCGCGTCACTGCCAGACACGCCGGCACATCTCCTAGGGCTTCCCACTTATATTGGACACACCAACGTGGACATTATACCTTGCTACAAGCATTTACTGTTATTGTGCCACTGATACTCCATTACGTTCATGAAAACGCTCCTTTGTCCCTGAAGTTATTGTTACTGAAGGAGGCCGTGTATTTGGGCCCAAATGTTTATTTGATGACCACAATAAATTGCAAAAACTACATATAAGTTGATTGCCTTAGTTTATCTCTCACTATTTGGTCTTGGACCCTACTTTGGCACCACCCCTGGTAGTGCATACTGTTTTTCTTAGAATACTGTTATTACTAAGTTTGTCACCTTTTTTTTCTAATGAAGACAACTCTGAATTCTGAAGCACACATTCACATTTGTCATACACAGCACTGCCTGCTACCAATATAATAACTATTATATTTTTGTTCCTAGGAAATGCTTTATTAGTTGCCCCAGTTTTAGACCCAGGAGTCATTTCCACTGATGTGATTTTTCCTGGCAATGAAGAGGTATATCGCTCAAAAATAATAATGAAGTTAGTCTTTGAATGGAAGTGTTTGTTCCTAGTTGTCAGTTAGCTTTTTGGTATGTGCCTGTAGGAACGCTCTGTGGCACATAACAGTATGGAAAATATATCATCCTGCACCCTCTATACTCTCTATGGTACAATATTTATTCAGTAAAAAAAATGTTAAGGTAAAGACCATTTTTAAAGCTATTTCTTTACAATTGATGCATCATATTTTAGGAGTGAAAATGGCCCTGTTATAGCTCATGTATGGACCCAATTATTCAGACTTCAAATGATGGATGCAGAGATTTTAGACTGCCTCTATAACAAAAATCTACAGGTGCTTCTCACTAAATTATAATATCATCAAAAAGTTAATTTATTTCAGCTCTTCAATACAAAAAGTGAAACTCATATTATGTAGAGTCATTACAGACAGAGCGATCTATTTCACATGTTTATTTCTGTTAATGTTGATGATTATGGCTTACAGCCAATGAAAACCCAAAAGTCCTTATCTCAGTAAATTAGAATACTTGAGTATTGAGTGTGTCAATGACTGCCTTCTAGACATCTTTTAAGTCAGCAGTCTTTCCCATGATTGTGGAACCTACTGAAACAGACTAATGAACCTTTTTAAATGCTTAGGAAGTCTTTTCCAGTGTTTTCTGTTAATTATTATAATTTACTGAGATAATGACTTTTGGGTTTTCATTGGCTGTAAGCCATAATCATCAACATTAATAGAAATAAACACTTGAAATAGATCACTCTGTTTGTAATGACACTATATTATATATGAGTTACACTTTTTTTTATTGAAGAACTAAAATACACATGATGAGAGCATTATACTGCCTCTGTACAAATCCCTGGTTAGACCGCACATGGAGCACTGTGTACGGTGCTCAGAAAGGATATAATGGAACTCCTGTAGAGCGAGTACAAAGTAGGGCAACAGGATTAATAAAGGCATGGGGGAACTACAATACCCAGAGAGACTAGCAAAATTAGGATTATTTAGTCTAGAAAAAAGATGACTGAGGGCGATCTAATAACCATGTATAAGGGGACAATACAAATACCTCTTCGAGGATCTGTTTATACCAAGGAATGTGACAGTCACAAGAGGGCATTCTCTGCATCTGGAGGAGAGAAGGTTTTTCCACCAATATAGAAGAGGATTCTATACTGTTAGGGCAGTGAGAATCTGGAACTGTTACAGATCTACAATCTGTAGAGTTGAGTAAATATATTCACAGGACCCTGGTCCAACAGCCATGTTGGTAGGCTGTGGCCACCAGAAGAGAGCACTGTGAACCTTATACTACTTGCGTCATCCCGGTTGCTTCTTCTGATTAGTAGCCCCCAATGTCTTTACCCTGCACCACAATCCACACATGACATTGTGGCATCCTAATAATGAGAAGAGGTCCCAACGATGATGCTAGTAATTGGAGTTTCACAGTGCTCTGGTCCCATGGCCATTAACTAGTATTATGGCAAAATTGACCTGGGTCTTGTAAATCTTTTTGTCCAACTCTAATGATACGGGGTCTTAGGGGAAAATACAAATAAAAAGTGGAGTTTAATGGGACTCGTGTACATAGAACAGTTGGTCTATGTTTGGACTTGTTTTCCATCCCTGCACCCCACCCGATTGTCTATCACATTCTGTTCTTTTATATACAGTAGGGAAAAAAGTAATCAGCCACCAGTTGTGCAAGTTTTTCCCACTTAAAAATATGAGAGAGGCCTGTAATTGACATCATAGGTAGACCACAATTATGAGAGTCATAATGAGAAAACAAATCCAGAAAATCACCTTGTCTGATTTGACAAGATTTATTTTGGAAATTGTGGTGCAAAATAAGTATTTGGTCATTAACCCCTTTACCCCCAAGGGTGGTTTGCACGTTATGGACCGGGCCAATTTTTACAATTCTGACCACTGTCCCTTTATGAGGTTATAACTCTGGAACGCGTCAACGGATCCCGGTGATTCTCACATTGTTTTCTCGTGACATATTGTACTTCATGATAGTGGTAAAAATTATTTGATAATACCTGCGTTTATTTGTGAAAAAAACAGAAATTTGGCAAAAATTTTGAATATTTCGCAATTTTCCAACTTTGAACTTTTATGCAATTAAATCACAGAGATATGTCACACAAAATACTTAATAAGTAACATTTTCCACATGTCTACTTTACATCAGCACAATTTTGGAACCAACATTTTTTTTGTTAGGGAGTTATAAGGGTTAAAAGTTGACCAGCAATTTCTCATTTTTACAACACCATTTTTTTAAGGGACCACATCTCATTTGAAGTCATTTTGAGGGGTCTATATGATAGAAAATACCCAAGTATGACACCATTCTAAAAACTGCACCTTTCAAAGTGCTCAAAACCACATTCAAGAAGTTTATTAACCCTTCAGGTGTTTCACAGGAATTTTTGGAATGTTTAAATAAAAATGAACATTTAACTTTTTTTTCACAAAAAATTTACTTCAGCTCCAATTTGTTTTATTTTACCAAGGGTAACAGGAGAAAATGGACCCCAAACGTTGTTGTACAATTTGTCCTGAGTACGCCGATACCCCACATGTGGGGGTAAACCACTGTTTGGGCGCATGACAGAGCTCGGAAGCGAAGGAGCGCCATTTGACTTTTCAATGCAAAATTGACTGGAATTGAGATGGGACACCATGCATCATAGAAAAATTAGTTGGCGCACCACAATGATATCAAATAAATAAATATATATTGGGGGTGCAAAACAATGGCTAATACGCAGAGCAGATAATAAACAAGAAAAGAAAAGCCACTATAATGTATGCACACCACCAAAAGTTATAATAAGTCAAACAAGCTTTATTGGTAACATATAAAAACAATTAAAACCATACACACAAAACTCCCTCCATATACGTGTGCCCAACACTGCCCAATACACAATACTTCCATATAGTAGTGGAAAACATGCATCAAATATGGCAGATAATCAAATAGTATACACATAAATAATTACTGGCAAAGCCGCCCTGTCCTGAGATAACCTCCCATGGGTGGGAAGCCACAAACTGGCCATGCTTGTGGAACAATCGGGACAGCATCTTCACAGTTAGTGTGACCTTCGGGCAGGCGGCTCGGTCCTGACTGGCGCGGCGGCGGCGGTGACTGCTATTCGGAAAGCGGCAGTAATAAAGAGAGCAGCTCTCCGGTCCGCCGGAAGTATTGTGTATTGGGCAGTGTTGGGCACACGTATATGGAGGGAGTTTTGTGTGTATGGTTTTAATTGTTTTTATATGTTACCAATAAAGCTTGTTTGACTTATAACTTTTGGTGGTGTGCATACATTATAGTGGCTTTTCTTTTCTTGTTTATTATCTGAGATGGGACGCCATGTTGCGTTTGGAGAGCCACTGATGTGCCTAAACATTGAAACCCCCCACAAGTGACACCATTTTGGAAAGTAGACCCCCTAAGGAACTTATCTAGAGGTATGGTGAGCACTTTGACCCACCAAGTGCTTCACAGAAGTTTATAATGCAGAACCGTAAAAATAAAAAATCGTTTTTTTCACAAAAATTATCTTTTTGCCCCCAATTTTTTATTTTCCCAAGGGTAAGAGAAGAAATTGGACCCCAAAATTTGTTGTACAATTTGTCCTGAGTATGCTGATACCCCATATGTGGGAGTAAACCACTGTTTGGACGCATGGGAGATCTCGGAAGGGAAGGAGCGCCGTTTGACTTTTCAATGCAAAATTGACAAAAATTGAGATGGGACACCATGTTGCATTTGGAGAGCCAAGGATGTGCCTAAACATTGAAACCCCCAACAAGTGACACCATTTTGGAAAGTAGACCCCCTAAGGAACTTATCTAGAGGTGTGGTGAGCACTTTGACCCACCAAGTGCTTCACAGAAGTTTATAATGCAGAACCGTAAAAATAAAAAATCATTTTTTTCACAAAAATTATCTTTTTGCCCCCAATTTTTTATTTTCCCAAGGGTAAGAGAAGAAATTGGACCCCAAAAGTTGTTGTCCAATTTGTCCTGAGTGCGCTGATACCCATATGTGGGGGGGGGGGGAACCACCGTTTGGGCACATGGGAGGAATCGGAAGGGAAGGAGCGCCATTTGGAATGCAGACTTAGATGGAATGGTCTGCAGGCGTCACATTGCGTTTGCAGAGCCCCTAATGTACCTAAACAGTAGAAACCCCCCACACCATTTTGGAAAGTAGACCCCCTAAGGAACTCATCTAGATGTGATGTGAGAACTTTGAACCCCCAAGTGTTTCACTACAGTTTATAACGCAGAGCCGCGCAAATAAAAATAAAAAAATTTTCCACAAAAATTATTTTTTAGCCCCCAGTTTTGTATTTTTCCAAGGGTAACAGGAGAAATTGGACCCTAAATATTGTTGTCCAATTTGTCCTGAGTACGCTGATAGCCGATATGTGGGGGGGAACCACCGTTTTAGCGCATGGCAGAGCTCGGAAGGGAAGGAGCATCATTTGAAATGCAGACTTAGATGGATTGGTCTGCAGGCGTCACATTGCGTTTGCATAGCCCCATATGTACCTAAACAGTAGAAACCCCCACAAGTGACCCCATATTGGAAACTAGCCCCCCCCGAGGAACTTATCTAGATGTGTTGTGAGAACTTTGAACCCCCAAGTGTTTCACTACAGTCTATAACGCAGAGCCATGAAAATTAAAAAAAAAAAATTCCCCCCAAAATTATTTTTTAGCCCCTAGTTTTGTATTTTCCCAAGGGTAACAGGAGAAATTAGACCCTGAAAGTTGTTGTCCAATTTGTCCTGAGTACGCTCATACCACATATGTGGGGGAGGGGAACCACCGTTTGGGCGCATGGGAGGGCTCGGAAGGGAAGGAGCGCCATTTGGAATGCAGACTTAGATGGAATGGTCTGCAGGCGTCACATTGCGTTTGCAGAGCTGTTATGAAAGGCAATTCAGTACTACAATGGACATAGTGGTCAGAGCACATACAGTGATCTGACTATAACCCAAAATCAAAGAACGAGCTCTGAGACGTGGGAACTCTGCAGACCGCAATCCCTAATCCTCTCCAAACAACACTAGAGGCAGCCGTGGATTGCGCCTAACTCTGCCTATGCAACTCGGCACAGCCTGAGAAACTAACTAGCCTGAAGATAGAAAATAAGCCTACCTTGCCTCAGAGAAATACCCCAAAGGAAAAGGCAGCCCCCCACATATAATGACTGTGAGTTAAGATGAAAAAACAAACGTAGAGATGAAATAGTTTCAGCAAAGTGAGGCCCGACTTTCTTAACAGATCGAGGATAGAAAAGGTAACTTTGCGGTCTACACAAAACCCTAAAGAACACCACGCAAAGGGGGCAAAAAGACCCTCCGTACCGAACTGACGGCACGGAGGTACACCCTTTGCGTCCCAGAGCTTCCAGCAACAAATTAGACATGCTGGACAGATAAAATAGCAAACAAATAGCAAAGAAGAACTTAGCTATGCAGAGCAGCAGGCCACAGGAATGATCCAGGGAAAAGCAAGTCCAACACTGGAACATTGACAGGAAGCCAGGATCAAAGCATTAGGTGGAGTTAAGTAGAGAAACACCTAACGACCTCACCAGATCACCTGAGGGAGGAAACTCAGAAGCCGCAGTACCACTTCCCTCCACCAACAGAAGCTCACAGAGAGAATCAGCCGAAGTACCACTTGTGACCACAGGAGGGAGCTCTGCCACAGAATTCACAACAGTACCCCCCTTTGAGGAGGGGTCACCGAACCCTCACCAGAGCCCCCAGGCCGACCAGGATGAGCCACATGAAAGGCACGAACAAGATCGGGAGCATGGACATCAGAGGCAAAAACCCAGGAATTATCTTCCTGAGCATAACCCTTCCATTTAATCAGATACTGGAGTTTCCATCTAGAAACACGAGAATCCAAAATCTTCTCCACAATATACTCCAATTCCCCCTCCACCAAAACCGGGGCAGGAGGATCAACAGATGGAACCATAGGTGCCACGTATCTCCGCAACAATGACCTATGGAATACGTTATGTATGGAAAAAGAATCTGGAAGGGTCAGACGAAAAGACACAGGATTAAGAACCTCAGAAATCCTATACGGACCAATGAAAGGAGGTTTAAACTTAGGAGAGGAAACCTTCATAGGAATATGACGAGAAGATAACCAAACCAGATCCCCAACACGAAGTCGGGGACCCACACGGCGTCTGCGATTAGCGAAACGTTGAGCCTTCTCCTGGGACAAGGTCAAAGGGGATACCTAATACCCCGATTGTTACCTCCACTTTCCGGAAAACCACAGCAGGGAATACAATATTGCGTGCAAATAGTCACCATCCCAAACATACTATCAAAAGTATTCCTATAGGGGAGATGGTAAGAGCTAAACGTAATTGTAGCACACTAGAAGATTACTCCCAAGAGATTGAGGGCATAAAAGGCAGACTTGTGCAGAGAGGCTACAGTGACTGGCATTTAAAAAGAGTAGAAAAAATTGTCGCTCGACGACCTCGTTTTCATAGTAAACAAAACCAAAGTTTATCTCCTCAAAATCCAATCACTGTGGTCTTCCAGTACAGTATTCAATTTAATGCAATCAGGAAAATATTGACTAATAATTTGACTATTCTTAAGGAAGATGCTGATATAGCTCAAATTTTGAGTAATGGATACAAAATTGTGTCCAGAAGAGCCCCCTCTTTAGGCTCTAGTTTATCTCCGAGTTCTCTTCATGCCCACCCTGCACAACCTTCTCATTGGCTCAGCACAAAAGGCTTTTTCAAATGTGGTGCGATGGCTTGTAAAACTTGCAAATTTTCGAGCAAATGCTACAATTTCACTGATGCCAGTAATCAAAATGTTTATCCCATCAAGACTTTCATAAACTGTAACACCAAAAATGTGGTATACATTATGGAATGCATGGCATGCCATCTTAAATACGTGGGGAGTACCATACGGTCTTTAACCCCTTAATCCCATATGACGTACTATCCCGTCCAGGTGACCTGGGACTTAATTCCCATGGACGGGATAGTACGTCATATGCGATCGGCCGCGCTCACGGGGGGAGCGCGGCCGATCGCGGCCGGGTGTCAGCTGCCTATCGCAGCTGACATCCGGCACTATGTGCCAGGAGCGGTCACGGACCGCTCCCGGCACATTAACCCCCGGCACACCGCGATCAAAGATGATCGCGGTGTGCCGGCGGTGCAGGGAAGCATCGCGCAGGGAGGGGGCTCCCTGCGGGCTTCCCTGAGACGATCGGTACACGGTGATGTGCTCACCGTGTACCGAGCGTCTTCTCCCTGCAGTCCCCGGATCCAAAATGGCCGCCGGGCTGCATCCGGGTCCTGCAGGGAGCACTTCCGGGTCAGGATCAGGCTGCAGCTGCAGCTCTAATCCTGCCCGGCTGTATGTCAGATCACCGATCTGATAGAGTGCTGTGCACACTGTCAGATCGGTGATCTGTGATGTCCCCCCCTGGGACAAAGTGAAAAAGTAAAAAAAAAAATTTCCACACTTGTAAAAAAAAAAATAAAAAAAAAATTCCTAAATAAAGCAGAAAAAAAAAATATTATTCCCATAAATACATTTCTTTACATAAAAAAAAAAACAAAAAAACAATAAAAGTACACATATTTAGTATCGCCGCGTCCGTAACGACCCGACCTATAAAACTGGCCCACTAGTTAACCCCTTCAGTGAACACCGTAAGAAAAAAAAAAAAAAAACGAGCCAAAAAACAACGCTTTATTATCATAACGCTGAACAAAGAGTGGAATAACACGCGATCAAAAAGACGGATATAAATAACCATGTTACCACTGAAAACGTCATCTTGTCCCGCAAAAAACGAGCCGCCATATAGCATCATAACCAAAAAAATAAAAAAGTTATAGTCCTCTGAATAAAGCGATGCCAAAATAATTATTTTTTCTATAAAATAGTTTTTATCGTATAAAAGCGCCAAAACATAAAAAAAATGATATAAATGAGGTGTCGCTGTAATCGTACTGACCCGAAGAATAAAACTGCTTCATCAATTTTACCAAATGCGGAACGGTATAAACGCCTCCCCCAAAAGAAATTCATGAATAGCTGGTTTTTGGTCATTCTGCCTCACAAAAAAATCGGAATAAAAAGCGATCAAAAACTGTCACGTGTCCGAAAATGTAACCGATAAAAACGTCAACTCGTCCCGCAAAAAACAAGACCTCACATGACTCTGTGGACCAAAATATGGAAAAATTATAGGTCTCAAAATGTGGAGACGCAAAAACTTTTTTGCTATAAAAAGCGTCTTTTAGTGTGTGACGGCTGCCAATCATAAAAATCCGCTAAAAAACTCGCTATAAAAGTAAATCAAACCCCCCTTCATCACCCCCTTAGTTAGGCTAGGTTCACATTGCGTTAATGGGTTAACGCTAACGGACAGCGTTGCACGGCGAAAATGTCACAATTAACGCCGTGCAACGGGTCCGTTAGCACAACCATTGACAGCAATGTGATTTTCAGGTGTAGCGCATCGCTAGAGCGTGCCATTTTCGGCTCGCGCTAGCAAGGTGCCATTCTTTTGTGGCGCGCCTCAGACGCTGCTTGCAGCGTCCGCGGCGCGCCCGAGGTCCGATCCCCGATCTTCCAGAGCGGGGACGTTAACGCGACCACTAAACACGACACCTAAAAAGACATTGCGTTAGCGCAATCCGCTAGTGCTAAACGGATTTCCCTAACGCAATGTGAACCTAGCCTTAGGGAAAAATAATAAAATTAAAAAAAATGTATTTATTTCCATTTTCCGGTTAGGGTTAGGGTTAGGGTTAGGGCTAGGGTTGGGGCTAGGGTTAGGGTTTGGATTACATTTACGGTTGGGATTAGGGTTGGGATTAGAATTAGGGGTGTGTCTGGGTTAGGTGTGTGGTTAGGGTTACAGTTGGGATTAGGGTTAGTGGTGCGTTTGGATTAGGGTTTCATTTATAATTGGGGGGTTTCCACTGTTTAGACACATCAGGGGCTCTCCAAACGCGACATGGCGTCCGATCTCAATTCCAGCCAATTCTGCATTGAAAAAGTAAAACAGTGCTCCTTCACTTCCGAGCTCTCCCGTGCGCCCAAACAGGGGTTTACCCCAACATATGGGGTATCAGCGTACTCGAGACAAATTGGACAACAACTTTTTGGGTCCAAGTTCTCTTGTTATCCTTGGGAAAATAAAAATTTGGGGGGCTAAAAATCATTTTTGTGGGAAAAAAAAGGATTTTTATTTTCACGGCTCTGCGTTGTAAACTGTAGTGAAACACTTGGGGGTTCAAAGTTTTCACAACACATCTAGATAAGTTCCATGGGAGGTCTAGTTTCCAATATGGGGTCACTTGTGGGTGGTTTCTACTGTTTGGGTACATCAGGGGCTCTGCAAATGCAACGTGACGCCTGCAGACCAATCCATCTAAGTCTGCATTCCAAATGGCGCTCCTTCCCTTCCGAGCTCTGCCATGAGCCCAAACAGTGGTTCCCCCCCACATATGGGGTATCAGCGTACTCAGGACAAATTGAACAACAACTTTTGGGGTCCAATTTATTCTGTTACCCTTGTAAAAATACAAAGCTGGGGGCTAAAAAATCATTTTTGTGAAAAAAAAAAGAATTTTTATTTTCACGGGTCTGCGTTATAAACTGTAGTGAAACACTTAGGGGTTCAAAGTTCTCACAACACATCTAGATAAGTTCCATGGGAGGTCTAGTTTCTAATATGGGGTCACTTGTGGGGGGTTTGTACTGTTTGGGTACATCAGGGGCTCTGCAAATGCAACGTGACTCCTGCAGACCAATCCATCTAAGTCTGCATTCCAAATGGCGCTCCTTCCCTTCCGAGCTCTGCCATGCGCCCAAACAGTGGTTCCCCCCCACATATGGGGTATCAGCGTACTCAGGACAAATTGGACAACAACTTTTGGGGTCCAATTTATTATGTTACCCTTGTGAAAATACAAAACTGGGGGCTAAAAAATTTTTGCGAAAAAAAAATAAATTTATTTTAACGGCTCTGCGTTATAAACTGTAGTGAAACACTTGGGGGTTCAAAGCTCTCAAAACACATCTAGATAAGTTCCTTAGAGGGTCTAGTTTCCAAAATGGTGTCACTTGTGGGGGTTTTTAATGTTTAGGCACATCAGGGGCTCTCCAAACCAACATGGCGTCCCATCTTAATTCCAGTCAATTTTGCATTGAAAAGTCAAATGGCGCTCCTTCCCTTCCGAGCTCTGCTATGCACCCAAAAAGTGGTTTACCCCCACATATGGGGTATCGTCGCACTCAGGACAAATTGCACAACAACTTTTGTGGTCTAATTTCTTCTCTTACCCTTGGGAAAATAAAAAATTGGGGGCGAAAAGATCATTTTTGTGAAAAAATAAGATTTTTTATTTTTACGGCTCTGCATTATAAACTTCTGTGAAGCACTTGTTGGGTCAAAGTGCTCACCACACATCTAGATAAGTTCCTTAAGGGGTCTACTTTTCAAAATGGTGTCACTTGTGAGGGGTTCCAATGTTTAGGCACATCAGGGGCTCTCCAAACGCAACATGGCGTCCCATCTCAATTCCAGTCAATTTTGCATTGAAAAGTCAAATGGCGCTCCTTTCCTTCCGAGCTCTGCCATGCGCCCAAACAGTGGTTTACCCCCACATATGGGGTATCGTCGCACTCAGGACAAATTGCACAACAACTTTTGTGGTCTAATTTCTTCTCTTACCCTTGGGAAAATAAAAAATTGGTGGCGAAAAGATTATTTTTGTGAAAAAATATGATTTTTTATTTTTACGGCTCTGCATTATAAACTTCTGTGAAGCACTTGTTGGGTCAAAGTGCTCACCACACCTCTAGATAAGTTCCTTAAGGGGTCTACTTTCCAAAATGGTGTCACTTGTGGGGATTTCAATGTTTAGGCACATCAGGGGCTCTCCAAACGCAACATGGCATCCCATCTCAATTCCAGTCAATTTTGCATTGAAAAGTAAAATGGCGCTCCTTCCCTTCCGAGCTCTGCCATACGCCCAAACAATGGTTTACACCCATATACGGGGTATCAGCGTACTCAGGACAAATTGGCCAACAATTTTTGAGGTTCAATTTCTTCTCTTACTCTTGGGAAAATAAAAAATTGGGGGCGAAAAGATCATTTTTGTGAAAAAATATGATTTTTTATTTTTACGGCTCTGCATTATAAACTTCTGTGAAGCAATTGGTGGGTCAAAGTGGTCACCACACATCTAGATAAGTTCCTTAGGGTGTCTACTTTCCAAAATGGTGTCACTTGTGGGGGGTTTCAATGTTTAGGCACATCAGTGGCTCTCCAAACGCAACATGGTGTCCCATCTCAATTCCTGTCAATTTTGCATTTAAAAGTCAAATGGCGCTCCTTCCCTTCCGAGCTCTGCCATGCGCCCAAACAGTGGTTTACCCCCACATATGGGGTATCAGCGTACTCAGTACAGATTGTACAACAATGTTTGGCATCCATTTTATCCTGTTACCCTTGGTAAAATAAAACAAATTGGAGCTGAAATAAATTTTGTGTGAAAAAAAGTTAAATATTCATTTTTATTTAAACATTCCAAAAATTCCTGTGAAACCCCTGAAGGGTTAATAAACTTCTTGAATGTGGTTTTGAGCACCTTGAGGGGTGCAGTTTTTAGAATGGTGTCACACTTGGGTATTTTCTATCATATAGACCCCTCAAAATGACATCAAATGAGATGTGGTCCCTAAAAAAAAATGGTGTTGTAAAAATGAGAAATTGCTGGTCAACTTTGAACCCTTATAACTCCCTAACAAAAAAAAATTTTGGTTCCAAAATTGTGCTGATGTAAAGGAGACATGTGGGAAATGTTACTTATTAAGTATTTTGCGTGACATATCTCTGTGATTTAAGGGCATAAAAATTTAAAGTTGGAAAATTGCGAAATTTTCAAAATTTTCGCCAAATTTCCGTTTTTTTCACAAATAAACGCAAGTTATATCGAATAAATGTTACTACTAAAATGAAGTACAATATGTCACGAGAAAACAATGTCAGAATCGCCAAGATCCGTTGAAGCGTTCCAGAGTTATAACCTCATAAAGGGACAGTGGTCAGAATTGTAAAAATTGGCCCGGTCATTAACGTGCAAACCACCCTCGGGGCTTAAGGGGTTAAAAACACGTATTCGTGAACATATTTACGATGTTGAAAATATTAGTGCTAATAGGAATACTTCACAAGCTTCACAACATTTTATTAATTATCATCAATCTAACCTTGAGTCACTCAAAATTTATGCGATTGAAAAAATTCATAAACCATTTAGAGGAGGAGACATCGAGGTGACCCTGAGAAACAGGGAATCATGGTGGATCTTTAAACTCGGAACAAGAATTCCACATGGTTTAAACAAAAGGAAAGATCTCATGCTCTTCTATTAGTATTCTGAGGGTTTACAAACAATGAAGTTGCTTTTCTGACATCTAGTAACTAAATTTGTAGTTTATATTTCTCGTATAATTAATTTTTGTGAGGCTAATAGCTATCAATTTGTCCTTCTGTTTCCCCTTGTTTCCCCTTGCTTGCTGGCCGCTGTCACATTGTCACGGCGTCTGCAGCTGTGCTTTCACTTACTTGCTCCAACCTATTTTGGCTGTTACAGCTCCCTGATTGGGAGATCTCTGCCATTGATTTTTTTGTTTTTCCATCCATGGTTGTCTGTGAGCTCACTATTTTTTAAGGTACTAGGGAATTTTGTAGTTTTATTTATTATAAGATTTACATGTATGTCTCATTTTTTCCAGAACTCATATGAGTTTGTGTCTACTTAAGGATAGCCTTTTTCTCCTTTTTTTTTTTTTTTTCCCCTTGCTTGCTGGCCGCTGTGACATTGTCACGGCATCTGCAGCTGTGCTTCCACCTATTTGCTCCAACCTATTTTGGCTGTTACAGCTCCCTGTTTGGGAGATTCCTGCTAATATTAGTTTTTTTTCTATATTGTTATGTGGGTTCATGACATAGGACACTGTACATACTATTATATTATTTTTCTATCATATTCTTGGATTTATTTAATGATTATTGTAATGTCATTTTGTTTTTTTATATAGTTCCTGTATTTTGTGTTATTTCTGTTTTTTCTGCATTTATGTTTAGCCAAAACATTTGTTTTTGTCTTTCCATCAAGCTTGTCTTGCTTTCATTACCATGTGTGCCTATTTTTGCTTGATTAGACAATTCTACCAATTGCAACACTGGAGTGATAACCGGATACTAGTATAAAAGTATAGACATGTCTTGTACCAGGTATCATGATTAAGGGTGCTTAGTCACCGGAAACGCGTTGACCTTGTTTTTATAATTTTTTCTGTATGCTGATGTTTTGTCCTTTCACTGTATTTTGAGTGAAATAAATTATGGATTTTTCACTATTTCGTTGAGCTGGATCTCCTTCTCTTTCCTGTTCGTCCACGCCCTGACACAGCGGTTCCGTGCTCCGAGCTCCTGGGAATGTCGGTATGGTGAGCTGGATTTTGTTTTTCCCAAATTGTCCACTACATGAGTCCAAATCTGCTGCAACCTGTCCACCACAGTATCCACACCAGGACAGTCCGAAGACTCAACCTGTCCTGAAGAGAAACGAGGATGGAACCCAGAATTGCAGAAAAATGGCGAAACCAAGGTAGTCGAGCTGGCCCGATTATTAAGGGCGAACTCAGCCAAAGGCAAAAAGGACACCC
Source organism: Ranitomeya imitator (assembly GCF_032444005.1). Lineage (NCBI taxonomy): Eukaryota > Metazoa > Chordata > Amphibia > Anura > Dendrobatidae > Ranitomeya > Ranitomeya imitator. Next base: position 693,794,705 of record NC_091282.1, on the reverse strand, counting down.
AGTCATCCTGATCGGCAGAAACAAAGCATCTCAGATATGTTTCCAAGGTCTGATTGGTTCGTTCGGTCTGGCCATTAGTCTGAGGATGGAAAGCTGAGGAAAAAGACAAGTCAATGCCCATCCTACCACAAAAGGCTCGCCAAAACCTTGACACAAACTGGGAACCTCTGTCAGAAACGATATTCTCTGGAATGCCATGTAAACGAACCACATGCTGGTAGAACAATGGCACCAAATCAGAGGAGGAAGGCAATTTAGACAAGGGTACCAGATGGACCATCTTAGAAAAGCGATCACAGACCACCCAAATGACTGACATCTTTTGAGAAACGGGAAGATCAGATATAAAATCCATAGAGATATGTGTCCAAGGCCTCTTCGGGACCGGCAAGGGCAAAAGCAACCCACTGGCACGAGAACAGCAGGGCTTAGCCCGAGCACAAATCCCACAGGACTGCACAAAAACACGCACATCCCGCGACAGAGACGGCCACCAAAAGGATCTAGCCACCAACTCTCTGGTACCAAAGATTCCAGGATGACCAGCCAACACCGAACAATGAACCTCAGAGATAACTTTATAGGTCCCACCTATCAGGGACAAACAGTCTCTCCGCTGGACAACGATCAGGTTTATTAGCCTGAAATTTTTGCAGCACCCGCCGCAAATCAGGGGAGATGGCAGACACAATTACTCCTTCCTTGAGGATACCCGCCGGCTCAGACAAACCCGGAGAGTCGGGCACAAAACTCCTAGACAGAGCATCCGCCTTCACATTTTTAGAGCCCGGAAGGTACGAAATCACAAAGTCAAAACGGGCAAAAAACAGCGACTAACGAGCCTGTCTAGGATTCAACCGCTTAGCAGACTCAAGATAAGTCAAGTTCTTATGATCAGTCAATACCACCACGCGATGCTTAGCTCCTTCAAGCCAATGACGCCACTCCTCGAATGCCCACTTCATGGCCAGCAACTCTCGGTTGCCCACATCATAATTTCGCTCAGCAGGCGAAAACTTCCTCGAAAAAAAAGCGCATGGTTTCATCACTGAGCAATCAGAACTTCTCTGCGACAAAACAGCCCCTGCTCCAATCTCAGAAGCATCAACCTCGACCTGGAACGGAAGAGAAACATCTGGTTGACACAACACAGGGGCAGAAGAAAAACGACGCTTCAACTCTTGAAAAGCTTCCACAGCAGCAGAAGACCAATTGACCAAATCAGCACCCTTCTTGGTCAAATCGGTCAATGGTTTGGCAATACTAGAAAAATTGCAGATGAAGCGACGATAAAAATTAGCAAAGCCCAGGAACTTTTGCAGACTTTTCAGAGATGTCGGATGAGTCCAATCATGGATGGCTTGGACCTTAACAGGATCCATCTCGATAGTAGAAGGGGAAAAGATGAACCCCAAAAATGAAACCTTCTGCACACCAAAGAGACACTTTGATCCCTTCACAAACAAAGAATTAGCACGCAGGACCTGAAAAACTGTTCTGACCTGCTTCACATGAGACTCCCAATCATCCGAGAAGATCAAAATGTCATCCAAGTACACAATCAGGAATTTATCCAGGTACTCTCGGAAGATGTCATGCATAAAGGACTGAAACACTGATGGAGCATTGGCAAGTCCGAATGGCATCACTAGATACTCAAAATGACCCTCGGGCGTATTAAATGCAGTTTTCCATTCATCTCCTCGCCTGATTCGCACCAGATTATACGCACCACGAAGATCTATCTTGGTGAACCAACTAGCCCCCTTAATCCGAGCAAACAAATCAGATAACAATGGCAAGGGGTACTAAAATTTAACCGTGATCTTATTTAGAAAGCGGTAATCTATACAAAGTCTCAGCGAACCATCCTTCTTGGCTATAAAAAAAGAACTCTGCTCCTAATGGTGACGATGACGGGCGAATATGCCCCTTCTCCAGGGATTCCTTCACATAACTGCGCATAGCGGCGTGCTCAGGCACGGATAAATTAAACAGTCGACCTTTTGGGAATTTACTACCAGGAATCAAATTGATAGCACAATCACAATCCCTATGCGGAGGTAGGGCATCGGACTTGGGCTCATCAAATACATCTCGATAATCAGACAAGAACTCTGGAACCTCAGAAGGGGTGGATGACGAAATTGACAGAAATGGAACATCACCATGTACCCCCTGACAACCCCAGCTGGACACCGACATGGATTTCCAATCTAATACTGGATTATGGGCTTGTAGCCATGGCAACCCCAACACGACCACATCATGCAGATTATGCAACACCAGAAAGCGAATAACCTCCTGATGTGCAGGAGCCATGCACATGGTCAGCTGGGTCCAGTATTGAGGCTTATTCTTGGCCAAAGGCGTGGCATCAATTCCTCTCAATGGAATAGGACACTGCAAGGACTCTAAAAGAAACCCACAACGCTTAGCATACTCCAAGTCCATCAAATTCAGGGCAGCGCCTGAATCCACAAATGCCATGACAGAATACGATGACAAAGAGCAGATCAAGGTAACGGACAGAAGAAATTTTGACTGTACCGTACCAATGGTGGCAGACCTAGCGAACCGCTTAGTGCGCTTAGGACAACCAGAGATAGCATGAGTGGAATCACCACAGTAGAAACACAGCCCATTCAGACGTCTGTGTTCTTGCCGTTTAACTCTGGTCAAAGTCCTATCGCACTGCATAGGCTCAGGTTTAAGCTCAGGTAATACCGCCAAATGGTGCACAGATTTACGCTCACGCAAGCGTCGACCGATCTGAATGGCCAAAGACATAGACTCATTCAAACCAGCAGGCATAGGAAATCCCTCATGACATCCTTAAGGGCTTCAGAGAGACCCTTTCTGAACATAGCTGCCAGCGCAGATTCATTCCATTGAGTGAGCACGGACCACTTTCTAAATTTCTGACAATATACCTCTATCTCATCCTGACCCTGACAAAGAGCCAGTAAATTTTTCTCTGCCTGATCCACTGAATTAGGTTCATCGTACAGCAATCCGAGCGCCAGGAAAAACGCATCGATATTACTCAATGCAGGATCTCCTGGCGCAAGAGAAAATGCCCAGTCCTGAGGGTCGCCGCGCAAAAAAGAAATAACAATCAAAACCTGTTGAACTGGATCACCAGAGGAGCGAGGTTTCAAGGCCAGAAATAATTTACAATTATTTTTGAAACTCAGAAACTTAGTTCTATCTCCAAAAAACAAATCAGGAATAGGAATTCTTGGTTCCAACATAGCTTTCTGATCAATAGTGTCTTGAATCTTTTGTACTCTTGCCGAGAGCTGATCCACAAATGAAGACAGACTTCTAATGTCCATCGCTACACCTGTGTACTGAACCACCCAAATGTCTAGGGGAAAAAAAAGGCAAAACAGTGCAAAGAAAAAAAAATGGTCTCAGAACTTTTTTTTTCCCTCTATTGAGAATCATTAGTACTTTGGGCTTCCTGTACTGTTATGAAAGGCAATTCAGTACTACAATGGACATAGCGGTCAGAGCACATACAGTGATCTGACAATAACCCAAAATCATAGAACGAGCTCTGAGACGTGGGAACTCTGCAGACCGCAATCCCTAATCCTCTCCAAACAACACTAGAGGCAGCCGTGGATTGCGCCTAACTCTGCCTATGCAACTCGGCACAGCCTGAGAAACTAACTAGCCTGAAGATAGAAAATAAGCCTACCTTGCCTCAGAGAAATACCCCAAAGGAAAAGGCAGCCCCCCACATATAATGACTGTGAGTTAAGATGAAAAGACAAACGTAGAGATGAAATAGTTTCAGCAAAGTGAGGCCCGACTTTCTTAACAGATCGAGGATAGAAAAGGTAACTTTGCGGTCTACACAAAACCCTAAAGAACACCACGCAAAGGGGGCAAAAAGACCCTCCGTACCGAACTAACGGCACGGAGGTACACCCTTTGCGTCCCAGAGCTTCCAGCAACAAATTAGACAAGCTGGACAGAAAAAATAGCAAACAAATAGCAAAGAAGAACTTAGCTATGCAGAGCAGCAGGCCACAGGAATGATCCAGGGAAAAGCAAGTCCAACACTGGAACATTGACAGGAAGCCAGGATCAAAGCATTAGGTGGAGTTAAGTAGAGAAGCACCTAACGACCTCACCAGATCACCTGAGGGTGGAAACTCAGAAGCCGCAGTACCACTTCCCTCCACCAACAGAAGCTCACAGAGAGAATCAGCCGAAGTACCACTTGTGACCACAGGAGGGAGCTCTGCCACAGAATTCACAACACAGAGCCCCTAATGTACCTAAACAGTAGAAACCCCCCACAAGTGACCCCATATTGGAAACTAGACCCCACAAGGAACTTATCTAGATATGTTGTGAGAACTTTGAGCCCCCAAGTGTTTCACTACAGTTTATAATGCAGAGCTGTGAAAATAAAAAATCCTTTTTTCCCACAAAAATTAGTTTTTAGCCCCCAGTTTTGTATTTTCCCAAGGGTAACAGGAGAAATTGGACCCCAAAAGTTGTTGTCCAATTTGTCCTGAGTACGCTGATACCCCATATGTTGGGGTAAACCCCTGTTCGGGCACACGGGAGAGCTCAGAAGGGAAGGAGCACTGTTTTACTTTTTCAACGCAGAATTGGCTGGAATTGAGATCGGACGCCATGTCGCGTTTGGAGAGCCCCTGATGTGCCTAAACAGTGGAAACCCCCCAATTATAACTGAAACCCTAATCCAAACACACCCCTAACTTTAATCCCAACCCTATTCCCAACCGTAAATGTAATCCAAACACTAACCCTAACTTTAGCCCCAACACTAACCCTAACTTTAGCCCCAACCCTAACTGTAGCCTTAACCCTAGCCCCAACCCTAGCCCTAACCCTAGCCCTAACCCTAGCCCCAACCCTAACCCTAGCCCTAACCCTAACCCTAACCCTAGCCCTAGCCCTAACCCTAATGGGAAAATGGAAATAAATACATTTTTAAAAATTTTTAATTTTTCCCTAACTAAGGGGGTGATGAAGGGGGGTTTGATTTACTTTTATAGTGGGTTTTTTAGCGGATTTTTATGATTGACAGCCGTCACACACTAAAAGACGCTTTTTATTGCAAAAAATATTTTTCGCGTTACCACATTTTGAGAGCTATAATTTTTCCATATTTTGGTCCACAGAGTCATGTGAGGTCTTGTTTTTTGCGGGACGAGTTGACGTTTTTATTGGTAACATTTTCAGGCACGTGACATTTTTTGATCGCTTTTTATTCCGATTTTTGTGAGGCGGAATGACCAAAAACCAGCTATTCATGAATTTCTTTTGGGGGAGGCGTTTATACCGTTCCGCGTTTGGTAAAATTGATAAAGTAGTTTTATTCTTCGGGTACGATTACAGCGACACCTCATTTATATCATTTTTTTATGTTTTGGCGCTTTTATACGATAAAAACTATTTTATAGAAAAAATAATTATTTTTGCATCGCTTTATTCTGAGCACTATAACTTTTTTATTTTTTGCTGATGATGCTGTATGGTGGCTCGTTTTTTGCGGGACAAGATCACGCTTTCAGCGGTATCATGGTTATTTATATCTTTTTTTTTTATTGCGTGTTATTCCACTTTTTGTTCGGCGTTATGATAATAAAGCCTTGTTTTTTGCCTCGTTTTTTTATTTTTTTTCTTACGGTGTTTACTGAAGGGGTTAACTAGTGGGACAGTTTTATAGGTTGGGTTGTAACGGACGCGGTGATACTAAATATGTGTACTTTTATTGTTTTTTTTTATTTAGATAAAGAAATGAATTTATGGGAATAATATATATTTTTTTTTCATTATTTAGGATTTTTTTTTTTTTTTTTTTTTTACACGTGTGGACATTATTTTTTTTTACTTTTTTACTTTGTCCCGGGGGGGGGGGACATCACAGATCGGTGATCTGACAGTTTGCATAGCAGTCTGTCAGATCACCGATCTGACTTACAGCACTGCAGGCTTCACAGTGCCTGCTCTGAGCAGGCTCTGTGAAGCCACCTCCCTGGAGCAGGGAGGGAGGTAGGGAGACCCTCGCAGCAACGTGATCACATCGTGTTGCTACGGGAGTCTCGGGGAAGCCCGCAGGGAGCCCCCTTCCCTGCGCGATGCTTCCCTATAGCGCCGGCACACCGCGATCATGTTTGATCGCGGTGTGCCGGGGGTTAATGTGCCTGTCCTTGGGAATTAGGGCCCACCCCACATGGATGGAATAGTACGTCCATTGGCAGAAAGGGGTTAACAAAAGTTCATCTCAATATTTTGTTATATATCCTTTGTTGGCAATGACAGAGGTCAAACGTTTCCTGTAAGTCTTCACAAGGTTGACACACACTGTTGGTGGTATGTTGGCCCATTCCTTCATGCAGATCTCCTCTAGAGCAGTGATGTTTTGGGCCTGTCGCTGGGCAACACCAACTTTCTACTCCCTCCAAAGCTTTTCTATGGGGTTGAGATCTGGAGACTGACTAGGCCACTCCAGGACCTTCATATGCTTCTCACAAAACCATTCCTTCGTTGCCCTGGCGGTGTGCTTGGGATCATTACCATGCTGAAAGACCCATCCACGTTTCATCTTCAATGCCCTTGCTGATGGAAGGAGGTTTGCACTCAAAATCTCACGATACATGGCCCCATTCATTCTTTCATGTACACGGATCAATCGTTCAGGTCACCTTTGCAGAGAAACAGCCCCAAAGCATGATGTTGCCACCCCCATGCGTCACAGTAGGTATGGTGTTCTTTGGATGCAAGTCAAAATTCTGTCTCCTCCAAACACGACGTTTTTATTTTCTACCAAACAGTTCTACTTTGGTTTCATCACACCATATGACATTCTCCCAATACTCTTCTGGATAATCCAAATGCTCTCTAGAAAACTTCAGACGGACCCGGACGTGGACTGGCTTAAGCAGGGGGACACGTCTGGCACTGCAGGATCTGAGTCCCTGGCAGTGTAGTGGGTTACTGATGGTAGCCTTTGATATGGTGGTTTCAGCTCTATGCAGGTCATTCACTAAGTCCCCAGGTGTGGTTATGGTATTTTTGCTCACTGTTCTTGTGATCATTTTTACCCCACAGGGTAAGATCTTAAGTGGAGCTCCAGTTCGAGGGAGATTATCAGTGTTCTTTTATGTCTTCTATTTTCTTATTATTGCTCCCACAGTTGATTTCATCACACCAAGCTGCTTGCCTATTGCAGAATCAGTCTTCCAAGCCTGGTGCAAGGCTACAATTTTGTTTATGTGACCTTCAACAGCTCATTGGTCTTCACCATAGTGGAGTTTGGAGTGTGACTGTTTGAGGTTGTGGACAGGTGTCTTTTATACTGATAACAAGTTCAAACAGGTGCCATTACTACAGGTAATGAGTGGAGGACAGAGGAGCCTCTTAAAAAAGAAGTTACAGGTCTGTGAGAGCCAGAAATCTTGCATGTTTTTAGGTGACCAAATACCATACTTATTTCCCACCATAATTTGCTAAATAAATCTTGCCAAATCAGACAATGAGATTTTCTGGATTTGTTTTCTCATTTTGACTCTCATAGTTGTGGTCTACGTATGATGTCAATTACAGGCCTCTCTCATCTTTTTAAGTGAGAGAACTTGCATAATTGGTGGCTGACTAAATACTTTTTTCCCCACTGTATAGTGTAATTAAATAAAAGCAGCTCAGAATCCTCCTTGCTTCAGTCTCCATTTTGATTCCCAGTTTTCACTCTAGTTCTTTATCCTCTATGCTCTGCTATATACCCCATATTGCATCAGTACAGCATCACATGGGCAAGTAGCATCAGTATAATCTCTGCATTTCCTCTATTTTCTCGTAGATATCAAATGGATTGTGAGTATACAGTTATAAAGGGTGAATTTCTCCATTATACAGATAAACTCCTATTGCAATTACTGATGATGACTAGTCAGCACCTGTCACACAGAACTGTCTGTATGATGAAATTGCATGTACTGTAAAAATGTATTCAACAGGGAAGGATGAAATTACTATCACTGAAAATGATGAATACAGCTCCTGTCACACAGTAATCTGACTAGTCATCATCAGTAATTGCGATAGGAGTTTGTCTTCCCTCCTTTGAAGAACTTCAGTGCCACAGTCCATTCAGTTTGATCACTGGAGACTGGGATGTTGACCACCTTCAGATAACATAAAGCCATGTAATTCCCAGGTGGGGGGTTGCCATGACATTACATGACCGAACTGAAGAGAAGCACGCCATGAAATTTCAGATAGAAGTAAAACACTAAATAAATAAATAAATAAGGTAGTATCAGTCAATATATATTTTGGAGGGCTAGTGACAGGGTGAATGAAAAAAAAATCACTGGAGTGCTACTTTACGACTAACAGTTGTTTTAATTTTTATTTCATAAATCAATAGTGCACATGAAAATAAGCAGCTTTGTAATATATCTTATCAGAAATTGTTAAATCTGCCTATGAGGTCAGGTAGGAATTTGTGTTTAGAGTTCACATGTGGTTTTGCCTTCCTCTGGATCAACTAGTTATGTAAATTATAAACTTATGTTTTTGCTCAATTCACAAACTATGTAACTATTCTGATGTCTTTCCTTTATAGTGTTGGTATGACTTTCGAAACTTCAGTTGCGTTGGTAGTTCCCACAAGCAAACAGTGAACGTCACATTAGAGGAGGTAATACCTCATATACAGTATATTATACTACACATTTTTTTTATTTCTATGCAGGATACAGCTGGACCCATCAATGATGTCCTTGTAAACTAAGGTGTCTATCCCTGGGGGGTGCACTTATATAGTGTTGGGCAGACCACATGATCTAATAGTACGAGCGTCATCAATAGGCTGTAAGCCAGACACTGCTCCACATGTATCTATGTGACTGGCACCCTATGCAAGCCTCATCTGTGTGCATTTACAATACTAGGCTACTGCCACCTCCATGATTGGTCGGTAGGCGAGTGGTGGTTTCAACAGTATTTTGCACCTGTGCTGCCCCCAACTTTATCACTGGGGTCACTGCATACTGCAGTGCATTAGTTTTGTGCTTGTGTTGGTAAATACGGCTGCCTTTATCTTTTGGCAGGAGTGCCAACTTACCTCAGCGACGCCTGTCCCGCACTTCCTCCTCCTTCTCCTGCGCCTGCTGCCTGGAGTCTGCGTACTGCTTGCAGATCCCCAGGCACTGTGCTTAAGACACGTGTGCTCCCGCCCTCTTAAAGGGACGGTGCACGCCATCCTAGAGTGTCTCCCAGCCTATGGCTGAGAGACACTTATTATTTAAGGCACCTCCATTTCATGGGAGATACCTGATCAACGTGGTTAGTGTGTTCCCAACATGCTTGCTAGTTGTCAGGTCCCCAGTATCCACTAGTCAGTTTACCTGTCTGCTCCTACTTGCCTTTTGTCTCTGTATACCAGCCATACTGTCCTGCACCTGCCGTGGCAGTCTCTATACCAGCTGTACCCACCTGTATACCAACCATACCGTCCTGCACCTGCCAAGGCAGTCTGTATACCTGCCGTACCTGCCTGCACATGCTGTGCCAGTCTGTATACCAGTCATACCTACTTGCACCTGCAGAGTCTCCCAGTATTCCTCTCGTGCCTGCCTGTACTTGACCAGTCCACCTAGTCTTTGCCGTTCTATCACTCTGCAGTCTGCACTTTGGGGGTCAGCTGCTGTGCGTCCAAAATCTGTCCTTGAGTAGCATCTGGCATCCATTGGGAGCCAAGTCTAACCCCACCATCAGGGACTCTTACGAAAAGTCAGGTGTTTGCCCAGTTACACCCCTCCAGGCTCTCCTCAGACCATGGTGCAGTGGTTTTGCTATCCCCGTTACAGAAAATAATAAAATTAAATTCAGTGTGAATTTCTTTTGTGTCACCTGCATTTCCACAATACCTTCATACTGCACTGTAGTGTGTGTGTAAAAATGAGTTCTAGAGTTTTGATTATTTCTGTAGAACAATCTGGAGTGTGAGACCTGGGCATTGTAAACCTAGGGGCCATAACTAGCTAGTGTAATATAACTACTTTGTTTTTTTTCATGCAGATTCCAGTTTATCAACGTGGAGGATCTATTATTCCTTTACAAACAACAATTGGCAAGTCTTCAGGCTGGATGGAAAATTCTCCATATGAGCTACGTGTAGCACTAAATCGTAAGGTGAATGGCTTCAGTCTAAGGAAGAATGACAAGTTATTGTTATTATTTATTAATATAGCACCATTGATTCCATGGCGCTGTACATGAGAAGGGGGTTACATACAAATTACAGATATCACTTACAGTAAGCAAACTAACAATTGCAGACTGATACAGAGGGGAGAGGACCCTGCCCTTGCGGGCTTAGATTCTACAGGATGGTGCGGAAGGGGACAGAAGGTTGGGGGGTTGCAGCAGCTCCGTTGTTGGTGAGGTGGTAGCTCTGGTTGTGGTGATGGGGCAGGGAGGTCATTGCAGGCTGTAAGCTTTCTTGAAGAGGTGGGTTTTCAGGTTCCTTCTGAAGGATCCGAATGTGGTTAATAGTCGGACATGTTGGTGCACAGAATTTCAGAGGATGGGGGATATTCGGGAGTAGTCTTGGAGGCGATTAGGTGAGAAGCGAATAAAGGTACCGTCACACTGAACGATATCGCTAGCGATCCGTGACGTTGCAGCGTCCTGGCTAGCGATATCGTTCAGTTTGACACGAAGCAGCGATCAGGATCCTGCTGTGATGTCGTTGGTCGCTGCAGAAAGTCCAGCACTTTATTTCGTCGCTGGACTCCCTGCAGACATCGCTGAATCGGCGTGTGTGACGCCGATTCAGCGATGTCTTCACTGGTAACCAGGGTAAACATCGGGTTACTAAGTGCAGGGCCGCGCTTAGTAACCCGATGTTTACCCTGGTTACCATCGTAAAAGTAAAAAAAACAAACACTACATACTTACCTTCCGCTGTCTGTCCCCGGCGCTGTGCTTTCCTGCACTGACTGTGAGCGCCGGCCAGCCGGAAAGCACAGCGGTGACATCATCGCTCTGCTTTCTGGCCGCTGTGCTCACAGTCAGTGCAGGAAAGCACAGCGCCGGGGACAGACAGCGGAAGGTAAGTATGTAGTGTTTGTTTTTTTACTTTTACGATGGTAACCAGGGTAAACATCGGGTTACTAAGCGCGGCCCTGCGCTTAGTAACCCGATGTTTACCCTGGTTACCGGCATCGTTGGTCGCTGGAGAGCTGTCTACGTGACAGCTCTCCAGCAACCAAACAGCGACGCTGCAGCGATCGACATTGTTGTCGGTATCGCTGCAGCGTCGTTGAGTGTGAAGGTACCTTAAGTGTGGAGGAGTGAAGGAGGTCTTGGGAGGACCGGAGATTACACAAGGGAAGATATCGGGAGATTAGGTCAGAGATATATGGAAGATACAGGTTATGGATGGCTTTGTAGGTTAGTATTAGTAATTTGAACTGGATACGCTGAGGGAATGGGAACCAGTGAGCAGATTTGCAGAGGGGAGAAGCGGAGGAGTAGCAAGGAGAGAAATGAATTAGTCGGGCAGAAGAGTTAAGGATGGACTGGAGAGGTGCGAGTTGGTTAATTATTATTGTCTGTGGCATTGACTAAAGTGGTTATCCCTTGTCAAAAGAAAATCTGTCCAGAGCAGAGGTGAAATACAAAAACAAGTTGCTAATAAGTTTTAACATATTAAATTAATTTAAAATGCCTCTTTAGTCTAGCCACATCAATTAAGTATAAAATCTTTTTTATTGAATGTTGAGCAAAAACATGTTGTAAGACAGTAACATCATAAAATGAGGTACAGAGCCTACGGGTTTCGAGTGGTTGACCCGCTCCTAATCATGGCATGGCATTAAATTAATTTATATTTTCAAAACTTCATTGATCACCCAATTACACTCCCTGTTATGTGGTCCAAGAAGTTTTCCTTACAGCCTTATGCGTAAAGCCTCCACCCGCTTCCCATGTGTCTGTCTGGCTCAGTTCATTAGCTAAACCAACCCTCTTCGTCACCACATCAATAGTCCTATTACAGTATGTTATGGAACATTTCTAGCCTTGAGACTACAGGGATCAAGGTCCCTTAGGCTTTTTCCTGCATTGTTGTGCATGGAAATATTGTAAATGTTTTATTTTAAGAGTCTACCAATTTTGGTCTAACTGGCCAAACACATTCACTTTCGATTGAACTAAGTGTGCATGTGTATGACAGGCTTTTCAGGAATAATCGTCTGAACAAGCGTTTGATCAACTGCTGTTGAAGGTGTTTTTTCGAAATAGGTCAATATTGGACATTTAAAATGGATGCTGCAGGCGAATGAAGATCCATAAGCCAAAAAATGCTGGACCATTAGTGTCTTTATAGAGGATGTCCATATCTATGCATGTCAGGGACGAACAGACCTCTTCACCAGTATACACATCATCACCAGCTTGAAACATGTAGAAAGGACATGCTAAATAAAGTCACTATTGTTCCAGCATCCTTTGGCTTATTGATTGTCATTTGTCGGCATTGCAGACAGGTATCTAGTCCTGATCTACAAGGCTGTGACCTGTGAGGCTTCCTACTTGTTTATATGGGATGGGCAGCAGTAACAGGACCATCAACTTCTAAACACAACACCTGAGGGCTCAGTCAGACTTCTGAGAATGGACCACAATTTACAGACTGGACATGGCTCTCCCAACTGGAGCATGACAGCTTCATGTATTTCCATAAGGCCGTCACGTTTAGGAGACCCGTGGCCAGTCCGTGCTCCGACCTCTTTACGTGGACATCTGAATGAGCCCTTAAGGTGAACGAGCCATTACCAGGGGTATTTCACGCCTACCTTCTCTCAGAGATTATGTTTATAAGGGTCTATACCTGTATAGGAACTGAAACATGAATGATAAACAACAGAATCATTAAGGGTCCCAGACTGGAAACTGGAGCCATTTGCTATGTCTTCATTTACGTCACTCTCTGCTTGGCATGCATCATAGACTAGGACATGTGTGCGGCTGCTGCCACTTCTGACCGGGCTGCCGCCCATGTGGTCTCACCCTAAATGGATCTCTTGAATTTATTTCCAGGGTACCGCTGTGGGAGAAATCTACATTGATGACGGTCATTCATTTCAGTACCTCCACGAGAACATGTTCACCTACAGAAAATTCACTTTTAAAAAAAATGTTTTGTACTCACGGTAAGAGAATGGCAAAAATATCAACTAGATTCCAAGTTTTGGCACCAGTATGTAAGGCCAGGCTTATATATTATTATTTATACTAGTTCTCAAGTAGTTTAAAAATCAAAAGAAGGGTTAAATCCTAGTGCAACGGAAAGGCCAAAATATTCTCTGATAATTCTCTATAATATGCATCAGTTTATGCAGTCAGTGACCCCGAAAACACAAATCTTATGAAGGTTTTTCTTCCTATTTTAATAAGATATATTTTGGATAGGATATTTAAGATGCTGACAAATCCGCGCTCGTCCAAAATCAGGCAAGAGAATCACAGAGCTCAGAAGAGTTGCATACTTTATTCAGGTCTATAAAACTACGCATTTCGTGGACATCCTCTTCACTTCCTCAGGTACATAGCCAATTGGATATGCGCGGATTTGTCAGGATGATGTCAACCAAGCCAAGAAATCAATCCTGATAGTTTATGGATGCAATGTTAGTACAGTACATGACTTATTATTAGTAATGAGCAAATATACTCGTTACTCGAGATTTCTCGAGCACGCTCGGGTGACCTCCGAGTATTTTTTAGTGCTCAGAGATTTAGTTTTCATCGCCGCAGCTGAATGATTTACATCTGATAGCCAGGCTGAGTACATGTGGGGGTTGGCTGGTTGCTAGGGAATCCCCACATGTAATCAAGCTGGCTAACAGATGTAAATCATTCAGCTGAGGTGAGGAAAAACCGGGAAATCAGGAAATCTCGAGTAACGAGTATATTCGCTCATCACTACCTATTATGTCATGTGCTGTGGTAGGACTTCTATGGCAGGACCATCTGTGCAGTGAAGACCACCATTATGTGCTGTGGTAGGACTTCTATGGCAGGACCATCTGTGCAGTGAAGACCACCATTATGTGCTGTGGTAGGACTTCTATGGCAGGACCATCTGTGTAGTGAAGACTACCATTATGTACTGTGGTAGGACTTCTATGGCAGGATCATCTGTGCAGTGAAGACCACCATTATCCTCCATTATGTGCTGTGGTAGGACTTCTATGGCAGGACCATCTGTGAAGTGAAGACCTCCATTATGTGCTGTAGTAGGACTTCTATGGCAGAACCATCTGTGCAGTGAAGACCACCATTATGTGCTGTGGTAGGACTTCTATGGCAGGACCATCTGTGTAGTGAAGACTACCATTATGTACTGTGGTAGGACTTCTATGGCAGGATCATCTGTGCAGTGAAGACCACCATTATCCTCCATTATGTGCTGTGGTAGGACTTCTATGGCAGAACCATCTGTGCAGTGAAGACATCCATCATGTTTTGTGGTAGGACTTCTATGGCAGGACCATATGTGCAGTGAAGACCACCATTATGTGCTGTGGTAGGACTTCTATGGCAGGACCATCTGTGCAGTGAAGACCACCATTATGTGCTGTGGTAGGACTTCTATGGCAGAACCATCTGTGCAGTGAAGACATCCATCATGTGTTGTGGTAGGACTTCTATGGCAGGACCATATGTGCAGTGAAGACCACCATTATGTGCTGTGGTAGGACTTCTATGGCAGGACCACCTGTGCAGTGAAGACCACCATTATATGCTGTGGTAGGACTTCTACGGCAGGACCATCTGTGTAGTGAAGATCATCACTGTGTGCTAACTTAAAGTAGACTTCTGCTTGCTCAGTTATGTCTATTAGAATATATATTTATATTTATTGTTAAATTATTAATAAATCGCCAGTGAAAATTCTATTTTTTTTATTTTTTAGTTCTGCTGACAAACTAGGTTGTTTCCCAGTGAAATCCACCCTGGAAAATGTTCATGTAATGGGTTTCAAGAAATCACCATCTGAGGTCATTGTACATCAAGCTGGTAAGATGTAGATCCTTGCTGCACGGTATAAAAAAACATAAAGTTAATTAAGAAGTCCTCAGACAGTGGTGCCGTGTGGTTTTTGAAAATTAATCAATAATTTAGAAGGAACACCATGTAATGGCAATGTTTAAAAATACAACTCGTTTCACAAAAAAAGCCGAACTTTATAAACTACACTGACAATTATAAAATGTCAAATAAAAGCAGAATGGATCTTTAGGAATGAGGATAAAAAAATATAAAAACAGGAGTTGGTCGTTTACTCTGGGTGAGCAGTTATCAAAGTGAAAAATCTTGACAGAATGATCCACATGAAGGCTAAATAAACGTTTTAATAAGTTTGCCATGTGACATGAGACCCCCTTTGATCAGTAAAATGAAAGGACATGGATGAGTAGCTGGAACCGGACTATTTCCTTTTCATAAACCAATGGCACACATGAAAATAAGAAACTTTGTAATATATTTTATCAGAGAAATCTGCTTCATTCTTCTGCTAGACTGAATATTCATTCTCAAAACTGGAGCTCACAAAGTTCTATGGAGAACTGGAACTGTTTCAGTAGAATTCTCAACAGAATTTCTGGATCTGCCTCTAGCTCCTCCCTCTTCTCTATAGAATTTTAAAAGCACCAACTGCCATCTGCTATCTCAGGAATGGAAAAATCTGTCTTAACTGCTTTTAACCCTGAATTCAGAGTAAAAGATCAATCCTGGAGGAGAAAGAAGCAGATTTTCTGTTAAGATATATTACAAAGTTTCTGTTCATATAAGAGGGTGGTGGCCCACTCCTTGCCCAGGGGCCCACCAGAGGATTCTCCTGTTCTTCTGTGGGTCAGACCAAGCCTGTGATCCACCAGATGAACAAGGGGGTTCCTGAGGCCCTCAGCATTTTTCAGTTCTGGCAGCCTGTGCAGCGTAGCAGATAGGAACGGTTAGAGCTGGTGTTCACTTTTATTCCTGAGATGCTGCATGATCCCATCTTGGGAGGTGTCTTGCAGGTGTACACCAGAAGGCTGAAGTTGCTCAAAATGAAGAGCTAGTTAGTAAGTCAATTAGCCATTAGCCTGATAAAAGGAAGGCTTGGGATGAACTTCCACTCCTCCTTCCCTGTGAACTTTAAGTGCCTTATATTTATTATTGAAAGAGCAGCAGTGTAAGATGCATTGCCAAATGTGGTATCACTGAACATGACAAGCCTAAGTATACGTATATTATGAGCAATGGATAAAATGTTCAGTGTTTCCTAGCCTTTATTTGTACCTTCCGTCTCTGTCAGAACTTATTGAAATAAGTGACAATCACATAACATTTAAAGGGGTTGTCTGGGACTTTAACATTGATGTGATGGCCTGTCTTTTGGGATAGGTCATCAAAATCTGATCCATGGGAGTGCGAAACTCGGCACCCACGCCAATCAGCTGTTCCCGGAGTCAGTGTCGACCGGATCTGCTCAGTTGTGGAGCTGTACATTGACTGTATCGTGGCCGCAGCCAGGTACTGCATATCTGCCTACTATTAAAATCAATACGGGGCGGATGTCCAATACCGGGTGCAGCAAACATTCTGTCCATGGAGCTGTGCTGCGCAGCTCTACAACTGAGCAGTTCTGGCTGTCGACAACACCAGAGACACTTGATCAGAGGGAGTGTCAAATGTTACACCCCCACCGATCATACATTGATGACCTATCCTAATGATAGGCCATGAATGTTAAAGTCTCACACAACCCCTTTAATCAGTATGAAAAAGGGACTTAATCTGTTTAATTCTAAAAAGAATGTTCAGTCTATTACTTTGGTATTAGATCAGAGAAGATCTGTAACTTGGCCCTCACCTATCCTGTGAGTTCTGGTCCCTCTCATCTCTTGGCATCACAGACTTGGTCCTATCCTGGATCTAGTTATATCTGACAGATCGAACATTCAGTGTCTCCCTCCCCCGCACCATCTCCTCGCTCTGCCCCTTGTCTGTTGGGGTTCCTCAAGGCTCTGTTTTAGGACCCCTACTCTTCTCCATCTACACCTTCGGCCTAGGACAGCTCATAGAATCCCACGGTATGCAGTATCATCTCTACGCCGATGACACGCAGATCTACCTATCCGGACCTGACCCTATTTCCTTACTTACCAAAATCCCACTCTGTCTGTCTGCTATCTAGGCCTTCTATTCTGCACGCTTTCTAAAACTGAACATGGACAAAACAGAATTCATCATCTTTCCCCATTCTCACTCTACCCCTCCACCAGACCTATCTATCAATGTCAATGGCTGCTCACTTTCCCCAGTCCCACACGCCCCGTGCCTCGGGGTGATCCTCGACTCCTCTCTTTTAAGCCACATATCGAAACCCTTGCCTCCTCCTGCCGTTTCAAACTCAAAAATATCTCCCAGATCCGCACATTCCTTGACTGTGACACCATAAAAACACTAGTGCATGCCCTTATCATCTCCCGCCTTGACTACTGCAACCTTCTACTCTCTGGCCTCCCCTCTAGCACTCTGGAACCACTCCAATCGATCTGCTGCCCGACTAATCTACCTGTCTCCCCGCTATTCCCCAGCCTCTCCCCTATGACAAGCCCTTCACTGGCTTCCTATCGCCCAGAGACTCCAGTTCAAAACCTTTACAATGACATACAAAGCCATCCACAACCTGTCTCCTCCATACATCTGTGACATGGTCTCGCGGTACTTACCTACACGCAACTTCCGATCCTCTCAAGATCTCCTTCTCTACTCCCCTCTCATCTCTTCTTCCCACAACCGCATCCAAGACTTCTCCCGTGCTTCCCCTATACTCTGGAACTCTCTACCACAACACATCAGACTCTCGCCTACCATAGAAACCTTCAAAAAGAACCTGAAAACTCACCTCTTCCGACAAGCCTACAGCCTGCAGTGATCCTCAACCTACTGAACCGCCGCACAACCAGCTCTACCCTCTCCTAATGTATTTTTACCCATCCCCTGCAGATTGTGAGCCCTCGCGGGCAGGGTCCTCCCTCCTTATGTACCTGTGTGCCTTGTTTTTTGCTCATGTTTATTTGTATTTGTCCCCTTTTCACATGTAAAGAGCCATGGAATAAATGGCGCTATAAAAATGTATTATAATAATAATACGATTTAGGCCTCTATAGTTTTGCTCCTGTAATCAGTTCTGGATTAGGTCTATTATAATTTTTATTTGTTACGAATGTAACAATTCAAGTGATATTTGCATAATTTTTATCAACGCAGAAACAATATAGAATCAGTTGTTTTCAATGATCTGCACTGCGACTAATATTTATTGTAGAAAACTTTCAGCATCTTTTTTATATTCTCCTACAGGTAGAGAAAAGAGAAAGCTGAGCTACACCTACCACAAAAACCTCTGTGTCCTGAGTCTGGAGAACGTCTCCATAAGAGTCTCTGAGGACTGGGAGATTCACATTAAATGATGTTTACTCTGAGATTTCTTCATGTGATGCTGCTTGGATTTTAGATGTCAGATTTATCTTATTGTTCCCATGCAGTCACTTAATTTTCCTTTGATTTGTGTAAACCAGTGAAAATTGTCTTTTTTCTGGACCAATAACATCAGCTTATAAATGATAACTTGTTTTACCTGGACAACCCTTTGAGTAATGCTTTGGGTGCTGTCCTGTGATAATACCTGTTGTGGAATACAGACGGTGAGTCTTCACGATGTTTGTACATTGTATATCCACGGGTGCAGTAATGTGTTGGAGTTCTAATAAATGAGAGTCCCCTTCAAGTGACTAAAATAAAAGTAAAAACATAATTTAAAAAAATATACTTTTTTTTGCAAATCCCTTTGTTTGTTTGTTTATTTTTAATATCAATCTTAAAAATAATAAAGATTTATTACCAAGAAAATTTATAATAAAACACATCATAACCAGATATATTCAAGTAAGAAAACAAAGGAAGACAGTGTAAGCACCCCCGTGGCCCCTCCAGTGAATGAAAACATTTTTTAAGAATTTTTTTTTAACACAAACTGGTTACATTCTTCTGTACTGGTAACTTTAACACCAATGTTATGGGATCGGTCTAAAAGTGTAATTGGAGTAAAAGTTAATTTGAGTGTATTTTTCCTCCGGCAGTTTTTAATAAGCAAAAAAGACAGATTTAGAGATTTTATGGGTTCTTCACCTGATACTTCAATGTAGAGTGAGACACTGTCCCAATGTCCTTGCCTGAAGCAGGTTTTACTCACACAGGACTATTATCCTTGTTGCTGACCTTAATCTTATATTGTTTCCTTGCTACACTCTTGTCAGTCTTTACGCATCCTTAAAGGGAATCTGTCAGTAAGATAAACCCTCTTAAGCTGTCTATATGGGAATGTAGGTCATAGGAAGCTGAGTAAAATGATACCTTGATCTCTACAATCTGATGCCTTATTCCAGAGAAATTCACGTTTTTCTTATATGTAAATAAGCAGTTAAGATCTATGGGCTGGACATAGATCTTCCCTAGAGCCCACCTCCAGAGATTATTTTAAATGAAATGAGGTGCTACCAGTGTGACATGTGATGGTTACCAGTGTGATGCGTAATTGCCACTCTCCTCTCTTTGATCTCACTGCATCTGAGCGTGACAGCTGCATACAGACACATGAGTCACATTCAGGTCAGGAGAGCAGACTGTCAGTCCAAGGATTGCAATGCGATTCTCACACGAGTATTACTGTTAGTGCACTTACTGACACATCTGCAGGTTCCTCTCAATGCTTGAGCTTCCATCTCACAGGCAGATAGGATTGCAGTAGTGTTATAATGCAAACACCATCACTCCCAAATGTTTAATCTGATGCCCCTGGAGCCAAAATGATTGCAGCCAGAATCTTCTACCCCTGCGCATATGGTAGAGCAGGTGGTGATGGACCTGTTAGTGCACTCCCTTCAAGGACAATGCAAACTTGGGTTGCCCAGGGTGATCTCAGGAACGCCGATGACCTGATGGGCTGGTTCAAGAAGGAAGGAGGGGAAGTCGAGGGTTCCTTGGGGAGGCAACACTCCATACTGGTGGTCCCAACAAGAGGCAGAGGCCCAAAAGGGGCTGAGGTGTCCAAGATCCAAAGGGGAGGGGAGGTTATGCGGAAGGTCCCTGCTGGTAATATTATATATTGGAAATGTCACGGCCCAGACCATGTAGCTCCCGTTGTCTCCTGACCTCCAAGCAGATGGACAATAGCCTGGGACGCTGCTGTTCATACTATGCGTTTCCAGCCTGCAGTGTGAACGGTTCTTCCAGTGAGGGGCCCCTAGCTTGTCCCGTAAAGGTGAATGGTCTGAAAGTGACTGGACTGATACTCAGTTTAGTGACCCTCGTAAGGGCCACACTTCATCTCCTTGGGGAGAGGGTTGGCGTCTGAAGCATCCACAGGGATGTTAAAGACTATTCAGTGGCCAGAGTGGACATTAAAATATCCCAAGGTATGGAATCCTACAAGGTCAGCGTGGTCCAGGACTTATTGCACCCTGTTGTCATAGGCTGCGACTTTTGTTTGTTTTGGGATTTGTGGGGGAAGGCGCCAGAGCTCGGTTGCCCAGATCATAGACGGGTTGCCCTTAAAGAATTGTCACCACCCCCAGAATCTGATGGGTTTCCCTTCTGTGTCTTTATGGGGGGGAGGGGTATCAGAAGTTAGTGTCCTCTAAGGCCATTATTTCTCAGTTAGAGGTGACCAGTGAAAATTTTGGAACTGCTCAAATGAAGGAACTGGCATTAGAAGGGGAATTTGATAATGTTACTGTAACAAATGGGGTTGCTCAAGAGCCAGGGGCCGACACCTGGTTTCCATACTTTGCAGTAAATGAGGACTTGCTATATCGACTTACTAAACTGAGCGGGGAGGTAATAGGGCACCTATTAATACTGGAACCCTTTAGACTTAGGGTGTTAGACCTGGCTGATTCTCATGTCTGGGGTGGGCACCTGAGCGTAGACAAAACACAAGAGCGGGTCCAATAGATTTTCTACTAGCCTAAATGTCACTGAGAGATTGTTAACTATTGCTGATCCTGCCCCACCTGTCAGTTTGCTGCTCTAGTCTTTCATTTTCATAGTTCCCAACTGCCATTATTCATAATAGAGGTCCTATTTGACCGCATTGCTATGGGTCTGGTCACATCCCTGGTTAAGTCTGCCAGAGGGCACCAATATATCCTGGTGGTCATGGACTACACAACACAGTACCCAGAAGTGGTACCACTGAGAAACTCCTCAGACAGGAGTACGGCACAAGAGCTAGTCCATACATTTTCCTGGGTGGGCCTGCTAAAGGAGTTCAAGATGGACCAAGGAACTCTTTTTATATCTAAAGTGATTTGGGAGTTGTGTAAGGTCCTCCAGATTATGCAACTCCAAATATCGGTGTACCATCCGCAGATGGGCGGCCTGGTGGAAAGGTTCAACAAAACCCTGAAGGCCATGCTCAAGAAGCTCATGGAGAAGGATAGCAGACACTGGGATTGCCGACTCCCGCATCTGCTGTTTTCTATTAGGGAAGTTTCACAGGCATCTACGGGGATTTCTCCATTTGAGCTGTTGGCAGGCTTGCACCCTCTTAGAGTTCTGGATATTCAAAAGGAGACGTGGGAAGCAAAAGTTACACTTGCCAGAGCATTATCGAGCATGTGGCCCAAAGGCAGGCTAGTATTGCAAAGGTGATGCCGATTGTGAAAGAGCACCTCCTTCAGGCACAAGAGGCCCAGGCAAGAGTCTACAATAAGGTGTTGAGGCTGAGACAGTTTATCTATGGAGATCAGGTATTAATGTTGACTCCCACTGTTGAAAGTAAATTTCTGGCCTATTGGCAGGGGCCATACGAAGTGGTTGAAAAAGGGCAACGTCTACTACAAAGTCCACCAACCAGGGAGAACAAATCCGTATCAGGTATACCACATCAACCTGTTTACGCCGTGATGAGACAGGGAAACAGTGGAAGCCATATGCCTGGAAGCCAATCAGGAAGCCAAGGTTGAGGATGTCACAATGGCAGAGTCACTGTCTTTGCCGCTAACTGCTTCAGTGGAACCGTGACCTGTAGGGTTGAGCGAAACGGATCGTTCATTTTCATAAGTCGCCGACTTTTGTCAAAGTCGGGTTTCATGAAACCCGCCCCGATCCCTGTGTGGGGTCGGCCAAGCGGTACGCGACTTTCGCGCCAAAGTCGCGTTTCAATGATGCGAAAAGCTCCATTTCTCAGCCAATGAAGGTGGACGCAGCGTGATGACATAGGTCTCAGTCCCCACCATCTTAGAGAAGGGCATAAAAGTGATTGGCTTGCTTTCTGCGACGTCACAGGGGCTATAAAGGGGCGTTCCCGCCGACCGCCATCTTACTGCTGCTGATCTGAGCATAGGGAGAGGTTGCTGCCACTTCGTCAGAAGCAGGGATAGCGTTAGGCAGGGTACATTAACCCCCAAACCGTTTGTGCTGTAGCGATTTCCACTGTCCAACACCACCTTTTGTTTGCAGGGACAGTGGAGGCTAATTTTTTTTTTCCTCAGCGCTGTAGCTCATTGGGCTGCCCTAGAAGGCTCCCTGATAGCTGTATTGCTGTTTATACGCCGCTGTGCAAACCAACTGCTTTTTTCAAAGCACAAATCCTGTTGTTTCCTTTCTGCACAGCTATCTTGTTTGTTTGTCCACACTTTTGACTTTTTTGTGCAGCAGTCCACTCCTTGTTATTGCTGCCTGCCATACTTTGCTGATATTACTGCAGGGAGATAGTAATTGTAGGACAGTCCCTTTTTTTTTTTTTCCGTTACATCTCTTCAAGCCACTTTCTGCCACAGAAAATATACTCTAATACAGTGGCCCAGATTTATTCACTAGTCTCCCTGAAGAAAAAAAAAAATAAAGGGTGCAGATTAAAATTGACAAATCTGCATCAGTGGCAGTCCTGTGTGTGGCATCTGTGTCTCATTTTCTGGCACAGAAAACATACAGTCTAACAGTGGGCCTGATTTCTTGCCAATTCTCACGTAAATAAAAAAAAATTAGTGGGAGATTAAGATTGGCATTTCTGCTTCGGTGCCAGTGCTGTGTGTGGCATCTGTCTCTAATTTTGTGCCACAGAAACCCTAGTGTGTAATACTGGGCCAGATTTTTTTTAAATTCTCCCAGGAAAAAAAAAAATAGTGGGAGATTAAGATTGGCACTTCTGCTTCGGTGCCAGTCCTGTGTGTGCCACCTGTCTCTAATTTTGTGCCACATTAAACCTAGTGTGTAATACTGTGCCAGATTTCTTTTTTTTTTAAATTCTCCCTGAAAAAAAAAAATAGTGGGAGATTAAGATTGGCATTTCTGCTTTGGTGCCACCTGTCTCTAATTTTGTACCACATTAAACCTAGTGTGTAACACTGGGCCAGATTTCTTTTAAATTCTCCCTGGAAAAAAAAACAAATAGTGGGAGATTAAGATTGGCAATTCTGCCTCAGTGCCAGTGCTGTGTGTGGCATCTGTCTCTAATTTTGTGCCACATATTATACTGTATAAGAGTGGGCCACATTTCTTCAATATTCTCCCAGAAAAAATAAAAAGGGAGAGATTTTAATTGTTAGTGTCTGCATCAGCGTCAGTCCTGTTAGTGGCATATCTGTCTGCCACTGAAGCTGTGTACTGTTATACATTGGGCCTGATTTTCCCTGCAGTTTCACCCACCTATAAAGGGATATATAAATCCAACAGAAGTTTGAGTTCACCTTGTAACTGGTTTTACAGTAACAAATACTGTTAGTTTGGTTACGTTTTTCAAACAATGAGGAAGTCTGGTGGAAGAGGTCGTGGCCGTGGGCGGTCATTGCCAGCTGGTAATGATGGTAGTGGTGGTGGAGCATCAGGTAGTCGTGGGAAAAGCAATATAGCACCTAAGTCTCAAGTTGTTGAGCCAGGTTCGTCGTCTTGCTACACAAGGCCTCGAACGCTCCCTTTTCTGGGAGTAGGAAAACCGCTTTTAAAGCCGGAGCAGCAAGA
Organism: Ranitomeya imitator; assembly: GCF_032444005.1. Classification (NCBI taxonomy): domain Eukaryota; kingdom Metazoa; phylum Chordata; class Amphibia; order Anura; family Dendrobatidae; genus Ranitomeya; species Ranitomeya imitator. The sequence goes on along the minus strand of NC_091282.1, from coordinate 693,770,624 downwards.
ACAAGTTTTGGCTTTCCTTGCTGACTCAGCCTCTAGCTCTTTCGCCTCCTCTTCTGAAACTGCTAAATGTAAAAGCAGCTCGTCGTTAGTGGATGTTCACGGTCAGGGACAAGTCGCTTCCTTGTCTTCTTCACCAAGAAGAACAGAGAAGGATGCATCAGGCGACACAACGGGTTACTCCATGGCGCTCTTTACACATACCGTTCCTGGGTTAGAAAGTGAAACAGTTAACAGGCCATGCCCATTACAAGTTGAATCGGACATGGAGTGCACAGATGCACAGCCACAGCCAGATTACTATGCTGTTCCTTTGACTCAGACCAGAACATTGCCCTCGCAGTGTACTGATCCAGAATCAGACCCTGATGAGACTATGGTGCCCCGTCACGAACGCTATACCACCGGCTTACACGGTGACACAGACGAAGTTGCACATGAGATGCAGGCGGCAGTAGCTCTGAAGAGGAGGAGCCGCAGAAGACATCAACATCGCAACAGGTTCCATCTGCCAGGCCCGTATCTGGCCAAAAACGCGTGGCAAAACCAAAACCAGTTGTAGGACAGCGTGGACATCTGGTTAAAGAAGCTCAGTCTGCAATGCCTGAAAAGGTATCCGATAGTAGAAAGAGTGCAGTCTGGCATTTTTTTAAACAACATCCAAATGATCAGCTCAAAGTCATCTGTCAAAAATGTTCAACTACCTTAAGCAGAGGTCAGAATCTTAAAAGTCTAAATACAAGTTGCATGCGTAGACATTTAAGCACCATGCATTTGCAAGCCTGGACTCACTACCAAACGTCCCTTAAGGTTGTAGCACCCTCGGCCAATGAAGCTAGTCAGCAACGCTAAATCCCTTCCCTCACTGTAAGCCCAGATTTCGTCGCCAGGCCAAAGCAGTCAGGGAATCACCAGTTTCGTAGTGGGAAACAATGCATGTAGGGCACCAGCAAGAATACCATCTCCAACCCTCTCTCAGTCTGCCATGTCCACCGGCACCCCCGCTAGTTCCACGATCTGCAGCTCTCCAGTCCAGCTCACCCTACATGAGACTCTAATTAGGAAAAGGAAGTACTCATCCTCGCATCCGCGTACACAGGGTTTGAACGCCCACATTGCTAGACTAATCTCATTAGAGATGATTCCCTACCAGTTAGTTGAAAGCGAAGCTTTCAAAGCCCTGATGGACTACGCTGAACCACGCTACGAGCTACCCAGTCGACACTTCTTTTCGAGAAAAGCCATCCCAGCCCTCCACCAGCATGTAAAAGACCGCATCGTCCATGCACTCAGGCAATCTGTGAGTACAAAGGTGCACCTGACAACAGATGCATGGACCAGTAGGCATGGCCAGGGACGTCACGTGTCCATCACGGCACACTGGGTTAATGTGGTGGATGCAGGGTCCACAGGGGACAGCAATATTGAGACAGTTCTGCCTAGCCCACGGTCTAGGAAACAGTTGGTTGTAGGCGTTCGCCCCCCCCCCTCCTCCTCCTCGTCCTCCTGAAGAAGCGAGAGCTCGTCCACAGACTGCAGTCGCACGAGCACTCCATCCGCAGCTGCCACTGTTGCACACGAGGTGTCCCATTATGGGACAGCTAGTGGCAAGCGTCAGCAGGCTGTATTGGCAATGAAGTGTTTGGGTGACAACAGACACACCGCGGAAGTTCTGTCCGAGTTCTTGCAGCAAGAAACTCAGTCATGGCTGGGCACTGTACATCTTGAGGCAGGCAAGGTAGTGAGTGATAACGGAAGGAATTTTATGGCTGCCATAGCCCTTTCCCAACTGAAACACATTCCTTGCCTGGCTCACACCTTAAACCTGGTGGTGCAGTGCTTCTTGAAAAGTTATCCGGGGTTACCCGACCTTCTCCTCAAAGTGCGCAGACATTGCACGCATATCCGCTGTTCGCCCGTACACTCCAGCCGTATGCAGAACCATCAGCGGTCTTTGAACCTTCCCCAGCATCGCCTAATCATCGACGTTGCAACAAGGTGGAACTCCACACTGCACATGCTTCAGAGACTGTGCGAACAGAGGCATGCTGTTATGTATTTGTGGGAGGATACACATACACGGGCAACGCCATAATAAGCATGAGCATCCCCCTAATGCGTCTGCTGATGCAAAGTTTGACGTACATAAAGGAGCAGGCGTCTGCAGCCGAGGAAGAGGAAAGCCTTGATGACAGTCAGCCATTGTCTGGTCAGGGCAATCTACAGGACAAGGTAGCGGGCGAAGAGGAGGAGGACGAGGAGGATGATGGGGATGAGTATTTTTTGAATGAGGAAGCTTCTCCGGGGCCAATAGAAACTGGTGGCGTTGCAAGGCCGGGTTCAGGTTCTTTGAGGGAGACAAGTGACGTAGATTTGCCTGAAACTGCCCCTCAACCCAGCACAACCGCAGATTTGACAACTGGAAGTTTGGCCCACATGGCGGATTATGCCTTACGTATCCTCAAAAGGGACCCACGCATTATTAAAATGATGACCGATGACGATTACTGGTTGGCCTGCCTCCTTGATCCTCGCTATAAAGGCAAATTGCAAAATATCATGCCACATGAGAACCTCAAACAAAAGGTACCGTCACACTGAACGATATCGCTAGCGATCCGTGACGTTGCAACGTCCTGGCTAGCGATATCGTTCAGTTTGACACACAGCAGCGATCAGGAGCCTGCTGTGATGTCGTTGGTCGCTGCAGAAAGTCCAGGACTTTATTTAGTCGCTGGACTCCCTGTCTTCACTGGTAACCAGGGTAAACATCGGGTTACTAAGCGCAGGGCCGCGCTTAGTAACCCGATGTTTACCCTGGTTACCAGCGTAAAAGTAAAAAAAAACAAACACTACATACTTACATTCCGCTGTCTGTCCCATGGCGCTCTGCTTCTCTGCACTGGCTGTGAGCGCCGGCCAGCCGGAAAGCACAGCGGTGACGTCACCGCTCTGCTTTCCGGCCGCTGTGCTCACAGTCAGTGCAGGAAAGCGCCGGGGACAGACACAGAAGGTGCGTACTGTATTTTCTAGTGGAGCGCCCACAGACACAGGGCCACTAGTCACTCGGTACCGGTCCTTTTTTTGCTCAGTTATGCGGTTGTCACAGTGGCTGGACCCGGTCGTGACCCTGCTAAGGGGCATCCAATGAAAGTGGTAGTACAGTCTGTCAGGGGTTCGTGACGCCACCTGTGGTGTTCGGTCTGGGTGACCGACGCTGCTGTGGGGTCCGCTGGGGTGATGGAATAGCAGCTGGATGGTATACCTTCCCACAGGTGAAGTAAATCCCCAGGGCTGCCCAGTAAGGTGGATGGTGATAGTGTGAGGTGCAGGCAATAACGAGGACACAGGGTTGCAGTCTCTTTACCTTTTTACTGAAGGCTTCAATACACTCAGTCCAGAGCACGTTCAACCAGGCTATCAGAGACCGGCCGGTCCGATGGGCACATCCAGAGTTTCCCTCGCAGATGGAAATCGTTGCCTACCAATAGCGCCTGTGTGTTGTAGTCCTACCCTGCTGAGCATTCGGAATAGTCCTCACAACTGCTGTTCTCGTTCGTTCATTCTCTACAGCTCTCTCTCTCTCTCGTTCTTTGGTTCCAGATGTTGCTAGTTTCTAACGTCCCCCAGATATGTTATGTGCAGACGCGGTTCCGTCACGTTCTGTTCTGTTCGCTAGGCACCTGCCAGGTTCCCACGCCTGACAGGGACCCCCCTGTGTCTTCTCCCTGCAACACCCCCTGCCAAGGGATGTTGCCTGGTTCCAACCCAGTCAGCTTCTGACTAACTTCCTCCCCAGCCCCTAGTTTTACCAGTGTGAGGAGTGGCCCAATAAATAAAGCCTTTTTCTCCCCCTAGTGGCCGGAGTGTGAAGTGTAATGCGTTCTGGTGATACCTGGTCAGGAGAACTCTTTAGTGCCATCGGACGTACCGCTACTAGCCTTGGGGCCATACTGCAACGACTAGGTCTCTGGGGCGCTGCACTCCCCCCTGGTTAAATCCAGTACTCCTGGACTGGGAAGAAGAACAACAATATAATGCAGTGAAAGACATACAAAAATTTTGGATGCTAAGAACAAATAAATAGAAAAGGTGCTTCCTTTTATGGGAGGTAAGGACACTTGAACGTTACAAACAAAAATAACAGTTAAATAATTTTTAAATAACATTATGACTACAAATAACTCTTAGTACCCAGCCGGGTATGCTACTAAGTGCAAATTTTTGGAACAAACAGCTAACTCTTCCTTTAAGGGCGTATAAGCTGAACCCACTAAAGGCCTACTATCAAGTACTACAACAACTCAACTTTCTTTTCCGTTCTCACTTCACCAATGCAGGACCGCCTAGCTCCTTGGCTGGGCCTACTGTCATTGTGCCAACCATCTTTCTACGTTTCTCAAGAGGACCCTCTCTCTAACCCTTACGGGTTCACTTCCAAACTTTCCTGTCCTCAATCTTTGTCAACATTATTAACCTATCTAAATTCTTCAACATTATTAACGTTTCAACCTTTATCAAAGTAATCATCAAACATTCCTTTTAAGAGGGACCCAAGTCTCTGGTGCAGATTCTCTTTCAGCAAGCAAGTTCACAGCAAGCAAGTCCTTCTGCATCATGTCTTCGCAAAGTCTTCTTTGGCTTATAAAACCAGTAGGGAGCACCTTTAAGAAGGTCCAAACTATTTACAAAGCAGTTCTGAATCATTCACCGTCCATGACCCGGCAGTCTTTGGAACAATAATAACTCTGTGCAAAAGTAGGAAAATAACTATAGACAATAGGGATCCCGGGTAAACAAAGGGACCCCTTTAAGAGTTAACCCTGGATGGGTTTAAAGCAGCAAACAGGAAACAGTTAAATAACTATGTACATATTCGGTTCTTCGAGGTTTATTGCTGTAACTCAGGGGGTAGCCCAGCTGGATACTGGCGGCTACCAGGTACCACATAAAGGGCTCCCTCACTCCAGATGGGGGCCTTATGGCTTTGCATATCTCTTTTCTCATCCGATACGGTATCAATGTCACTAATCGGTTGTTCAGGTATAATCTGGGTTCGAATGTCACTTTTGGTAGTAGGTTCAGTAGCGGCAATAATGACCACTGTGGCAGTAGTATTAGGATTTGTCAGTTCAGAGTTATTCTTAGTCATGGCAACAGGTGGCGCTGCTACGTAGCTTATCAGTAGGTCTTCTGTCACTGGGGTAGGGTCAGCGTTCTTACCTGCCACCACGGTGTCCTCGGGGTCGGCCTGCTCCGTCTCCGCTGGGATCTGGAACGCCGACTGCGGGGCCTTGCGCTGCGGCGTTGCCATCTCTGTTTGCAGTATCTCGCTTTCCGGCAGGGCCTTGCTTTCTGGCTTCAGAGCGCTGGAACTTCTTTCTCGCTCCGGACCACACGAGGCTGCCGACAGACGTCTGGTGAGGCCCCTGGTGACGATCTCCTTCCACCCAGCCTCAGTGCTCAGCTGCGTCCGCCGGAGTCGATCGCTGAGCTCGTCCACTCCAGCCTGCAGGAAGTCGGGGCCAACAGGTGACGCCTGGCCGCGGTATCTCTCTGGGTAGCTGGGGGAGTCCTCTGCTCCGACCCCACGCTCCGATCCCGATCCTGGTCGGCTGGCCATGGCGTCTCCCACATGGTTCAGTTCTTCTCCCTCCTTGTCCTTTTCCCGCTCTCTCCTTCGTGGGCGGTTTCGTTTTCTTTGTCTCCGCCCACCATTTAGGATCAGGAGGCGGATCTCTGCTGCTGACGGACACGTCCTCAAGGTACAGAAATATTTAGACTGGGCGGCCATTGTTGTTCGCGCTCTTCAGCTTGTCCACGCCCACTTCCACGCCCTTCTTCTTCTCCTGCGCTCCTCGTGGCGCGGCAATGGTGGCGTTTTGGCGGGAATCTTGCAGCAAATAGCAATACACAGTCTTTGCAATAAATCACAGTCCAACACGTTTCAGTCACAGTTCCACGGCACACATGACCTGCTTCTCAGGCTTAAGTACGATCCTGTTCGTGACGCCAAGTTGGAGCGCCCCAAGACACAGGGCCACTAGTCACTCGGTACCGGTCCTTTTTTTGCTCAGTTATGCGGTTGTCATGGTGGCTGGACCCGGTCGTGACCCTGCTAAGGGGCGTCCAATGAAAGTGGTAGTACAGTCTGTCAGGGGTTCGTGACGCCACCTGTGGTGTTCAGTCAGGGTGACCGACGCTGCTGTGGGGTCCGCTGGGGTGATGGAATAGCAGCTGGATGGTATACCTTCCCACAGGTGAAGTAAATCCCGAGGGCTTCCCAGTAAGGTGGATGGTGATAGTGTGATGTGCAGGCAATAACGAGGACACAGGGTTGCAGTCTCTTTACCTTTTTACTGAAGGCTTCAATACACTCAGTCCAGAGCACGTTCAACCAGGCTATCAGAGACCGGCCAGTCCGATGGGCACATCCAGAGTTTCCCTCGCAGATGGAAATCGTTGCCTACCAATAGCGCCTGTGTGTTGTAGTCCTACCCTGCTGAGCATTCGGAATAGTCCTCACAACTGCTGTTCTCGTTCGTTCGTTCTCTACAGCTCTCTCTCTCGTTCTTTGGTTCCAGATGTTGCTAGTTTCTAACGTCCCCCAGATATGTTATGGCTAGGACGCCACCCGTTTGACGGGAAGGCTTGGAGGTCTTCCGGGACCCTAGAGACGCCCCTCTCCCAATGTTGCCCCCTATGTCTTCGTAGGTGTAAAAGGTAGACAGCCAACCTATAATCAACTGTCCAGCGGAATTTGAAGTAAGGCCTGAAGTCAGTTACTCCTACGGTGATCCGGCCACCGACTACGCACCTCAGTAAGATGTTGCCTTCCTCTCTCAGCACGACTCTTACTGGCTCTCCTTTGTGCTGATCTCGTTTACACTGTTCCACAATATTCTTCCCCTCTTGTCTCTCTCTTAGGATACCGCCGCAAGGTGTGCAGGCGCGGTTCCGTCACGTTCTGTTCTGTTCGCTAGGCACCTGCCAGGTTCCCACGCCTGACAGGGATTCCCCTGTGTCTTCTCCCTGCAACACCCCCTGCCACGGGATGTTGCCTGGTTCCAACCCAGTCAGCTTCTGACTAACTTCCTCCCCAGCCCCTAGTTTTACCAGTGTGAGGAGTGGCCCAATAAATAAAGCCTTTTTCTCCCCGTAGTGGCCGGAGTGTGAAGTGTAATGTGTTCTGGTGATACCTGGTCAGGAGAACTCTTTAGTGCCATCGGACTACCGCTACTCGACTTGGGGCCATACTGCAACGACCAGGTCTCTGGGGCGCTGCACTGGCGTATAAGACAACTTTTTAATCCCTGAAAATCTTCTCAAAAGTCGGGTATCGTCTTATACGCCAGGTGTCGTCTTATAGGGCAGGTGCGGAGTAATCTGCGGTCGCCGCATATTGTGGGGGGAGCGGTCCCAATGACAAGGAGAGGGGGCACCTCACCGGGAAGGTGTAAGTGAAGCAGAGGCAGAGAAGGAGATAATAGGATACAAGGGCAAGCCAGATGAGTGAAAGAGGAGTGTTTTTCTAGGCACAGCACTGCTCTCTCTCTTTTTTGCATAACCCTGGCATCCCAGACGCTGACAGTTTGCTTCACTTACACCTTCCTGGTGAGGCGCCCCCTCACCTCGTCATCGGGACCACTCCCCCCCACTATATACGTCGACCGCAAATTGCTACGCACCCACCCTATAAGATGACACCTGGCATATAAGACAACCCCCGACTTTTGAGAAGATTTTATATTTTAACTGGAAAAGTTGGGGGTCGTCTTATACGCCCAGTCGTCTTATACGCCGGAAAATACGGTATGTAGTGTTTGTTATTTTTACTTTTACTATGGTAACCAGGGTAAATATCGGGTTACTAAGCGCGGCCCTGCGCTTAGTAACCCGATGTTTACCCTGGTTACCGGCATCGTTGGTCGCTGGAGAGCTGTCTGTGTGACAGTTCTCCAGCGACCAAACAGCGACGCTGCAGCGATCAACATCGTTGTCGGTATCGCTGCAGCGTCGCTCAGTGTGAAGGTACCTAAATATTAGCAACCAAACAAGCAACTCTTGTAGACCGTTTGATTCAGGCATTCCCAGCACACAGCGCCGGTGATGGTTCTCACACGAGCTGCAGGTGGCAACAGGGCAGAGGTGTTAGAGTTGCACAAATCAGAAGTGGCGTTGGACAGAGGGGTTTTCTGACCAGGTTGTGGAGTGATTTCGCAATGACCGCAGACAGGACAGGTACTGCAGCATCAATTCAAAGTGACAGGAGACAACATTTGTCCAGTATGGTTACTAACTATTTTTCATCTCTTATCAATGTTCTCCCTCAACCGTCATTCCCATTTGATTACTGGGCATCCAAAATAGACACCTGGCCTGAATTGGCAGAATATACATTGCAGGAGCTTGCTTGCCCAGCAACTAGTGTGTTATCAGAAAGAGTATTCAGTGCTGCTGGTTCAATATTGACCGAAAAAAGGACTCGTCTGGCTACCCAAAATGTTGATGATCTAACCTTCATTAAAATGAACCACTCATGGATTTCGAATTATTTTGCCCCACCTTTCCTGGCTGACACCTAGCTTTCCTATAAAAAGGTCTTGCTTGTGGACTGGTCTTAAGGTACCTTCACACATAGCGATATCGTTAACGATATCGTTGCTTTTGGGGACGTTGCAACGATATCGTTAAGGAAATCGCTATGTGTGACAGCGACCAACGATCAGGCCCCTGCTGGGAGATCGTTGGTCGCTGAGGAAAGTCCAGAACTTTATTTCGTCGCTGGACTCCCTGCTGACATCGCTGGATCGGCGTGTGTGACACCGATCCAGCGATGTCTTCACTGGTAACCAGGGTAAACATCGGGTAACTAAGCGCAGGGCCGCGCTTAGTAACCCGATGTTTACCCTGGTTACCAGCGTAAAAGTAAAAAAAACAAACACTACATACTTACCTACCGCTGTCTGTCCTCGGCGCTCTGCTCTGCACTCCTCCTGTACTGGCTGTGAGCGTCGGTCAGCCGGAAAGCAGAGCGGTGACGTCACCGCTCTGCTTTCCAGCCGCTGTGCTCACAGTCAGTGCAGGAGGAGTGCAGAGAAGCAGAGCGCCGGGGACAGACAGCGGTAGGTAAGTATGTAGTGTTTGTTTTTTTTACTTTTAGGATGGTAACCAGGGTAAACATCGGGTTACTAAGCGCGGCCCTGCGCTTAGTAACCCGATGTTTACCCTGGTTACCGGCATCGTTGGTCGCTGGAGAGCTGTCTGTGTGACAGCTCTCCAGCGACCAAACAGCGACGCTGCAGCGATCAACATCGTTGTCGGTATCGCTGCAGCGTCGCTCAGTGTGAAGGTACCTAAATATTAGCAACCAAACAAGCAACTCTTGTAGACCGTTTGATTCAGGCATTCCCAGCACACAGCGCCGGTGATGGTTCTCACACGAGCTGCAGGTGGCAACAGGGCAGAGGTGTTAGAGTTGCACAAATCAGAAGTGGCGTTGGACAGAGGGGTTTTCTGACCAGGTTGTGGAGTGATTTCGCAATGACCGCAGACAGGACAGGTACTGCAGCATCAATTCAAAGTGACAGGAGACAACATTTGTCCAGTATGGTTACTAACTATTTTTCATCTCTTATCAATGTTCTCCCTCAACCGTCATTCCCATTTGATTACTGGGCATCCAAAATAGACACCTGGCCTGAATTGGCAGAATATACATTGCAGGAGCTTGCTTGCCCAGCAACTACTGTGTTATCAGAAAGAGTATTCAGTGCTGCTGGTTCAATATTGACCGAAAAAAGGACTCGTCTGGCTACCCAAAATGTTGATGATCTAACCTTCATTAAAATGAACCACTCATGGATTTCGAATTATTTTGCCCCACCTTTCCCGGCTGACACCTAGCTTTCCTATAAAAAGGTCTTGCTTGTGGACTGGTCTTAAGGTACCTTCACACATAGCGATATCGTTAACGATATCGTTGCTTTTGGGGACGTTGCAACGATATCATTAAGGAAATCGCTATGTGTGACAGCGACCAACGATCAGGCCCCTGCTGGGAGATCGTTGGTCGCTGAGGAAAGTCCAGAACTTTATTTCGTCGCTGGACTCCCTGCTGACATCGCTGGATCGGCGTGTGTGACACCGATCCAGCGATGTCTTCACTGGTAACCAGGGTAAACATCGGGTAACTAAGCGCAGGGCCGCGCTTAGTAACCCGATGTTTACCCTGGTTACCAGCGTAAAAGTAAAAAAAACAAACACTACATACTTACCTACCGCTGTCTGTCCTCGGCGCTCTGCTCTGCACTCCTCCTGTACTGGCTGTGAGCGTCGGTCAGCCGGAAAGCAGAGCGGTGACGTCACCACTCTGCTTTCCGGCCGCTGTGCTCACAGTCAGTGCAGGAGGAGTGCAGAGAAGCAGAGCGCCGGGGACAGACAGCGGTAGGTAAGTATGTAGTGTTTGTTTTTTTTACTTTTAGGATGGTAACCAGGGTAAACATCGGGTTACTAAGCGCGGCCCTGCGCTTAGTTACCCGATGTTTACCCTGGTTACCGGCATCATTGGTCGCTGGAGAGCTGTCTGTGTGACAGCTCTCCAGCGACCAAACAGCGACGCTGCAGCGATCCGGATCGTTGTCGGTATCGCTGCAGCGTCGCTTAATGTGAAGGGGCCTTTACTGACTGTTCCAATCTCTTAATCTGCAGCAGCTGTTTGTCCAGCATACGACATGTTTACACCTCCCTAAATGCGCTAACTCCCCCCCACGGGGCCGTGGTCTCGCCACTTGGCGCAAGCACCCGTGAGAGTGCCGTTTGTCTGAAGAAGTGGGTGTGCCCGCTTTTGGCCGACGGCACTGCCACTGGGTCCCTCATAGTACAATAAAGTGTCTCTGGCGGTGATGGCGCGCAACCAACGTCAGACACACCGTTGTAACATGAAGGGCCCTGGGCCTGTACCGCCGGCCACAAGAGAGTTTCCCCCCCAGCTCAAAAAGTGCTCTACCACTTGCAAAATTATCTCTCACAGCTCCACCAATGTTTAGTCTATGCGCTGACATCCTTCAATGCCTGGCACTGACAATACCAATTTGTTGACATGTATGATGCTAGTTAAAATAGTCAGGGTCAGTGTCCTATATTGACACCAGTAAATACTTAGCGGCACCAAATTACTATGTCTGAAACTCAGCAGAGGAACCCACCCCTGTACCTAAGTATGCCACCCTTTTGTTTTTTGGTTTAGTTGTTTTGAGAGACATTAACATCTATTTATTTTTGGGGAGTACTAACTGTGTCAGACACTCCTTCCAATCGTCCTCTGCTGAACAAACCAATGCTGCCTGTGTACCCCTGCAAGATAATTCGAACTGCATTGAGCCTAATTTATTTTATTTTAGGACTACAAAGTCTGTCTGCGGTCCGACCTTCCAATAGTCCTCCACTGACCACACCAATGCTGCCTGTGTACCCCTGGAACCTATTTAAAAGTGCATAGAGCCTACTTTCTTTATTGTAGGCCTACTAAGTCTATCTGCGGTCCATCCTTCCATTTGTCCTCCACTGAGCACACCAATGCCGACCGTGTACCCATGTACCTTTTTTTCAACCTGCAGTGAGCCAACTTTGTGGTGTAAGGCCTACTAGCAGTGTCTGTCTGCGCCACTTAATACAGCTTTTCTCCTCTAAATAAAAAAAAAAAAGCTGGTTTTCAGCCTGTCAGAATTATAAAACTGCATTGGGGCCACAAGTTTCGTTGTAGTCTACAAACTGATTCTTCCGCTCCAAGGTGTTCTCCTGGTTGCCTTTCCTGAGATTCAATCTTCAGGCTCTCGTTAAATAGTTTTTTAATGGCACAACTGCAGTGGGGCTACTAGTTGGGTTGGGGCCTACTACCAGTGTATGCTGCTCCAAGGTGTTCTCCAGGTTGCCTTTCCTGAGCTTCAATCTTCAGGCTCTCGTTAAATAGTTTTTTAATCGAACAACTGCAGTGGGGCTACTAGTTGGGTTGGGGCCTACTACCAGTGTATGCCGCTCCAAGGTGTTCTCCAGGTTGCCTTTCCTGAGCTTCAATCTTCAGGCTCTTGTTAAATAGTTTTTTAATCGAACAATTGCAGTGGGGCTACTAGTTTGGTTGGGGCCTACTAACGGTGTCTGCCACTCCAAGGTGTTCTCCTGGTTGCCTTTCCTGAGCTTCAATCTTCAGGCTCTTGTTAAATAGTTTTTTAATCGAACAACTGCAGTGGGGCTACTAGTTGGGTTGGGGCCTACTACCAGTGTATGCCGCTCCAAGGTGTTCTCCTGGTTGCCTTTCCTGAGCTTCAATCTTCAGGCTCTCGTTAAATAGTTGTTGAAACAACACTGCATTAGGCCTACAAGTTGGGTCTGGGTTCTACAAACGGTGTCTTCCGCTCCAAGGTGTTCTCCAGGTTGCCTTTCCCTAGCTTCTATCTTCAGGCTCTCGTTAAATTGTTTTTAATATAACACTGCATTTGGCCTACTTGTTTTGTTGGCCCTACCAACGGTGTCTGCCGCTCCTTGATGTTCTCCTACACTGAACAAACCAGTGCCACCTGTTTACTACTGTTACCAATTTTGAACTGCATTTAGCCAACTTACTGATTTGGGCCTACTCACTGTGTCAGCCTCTCATTACAGTTGTACTCCACTGAACAAAGCAATGCCCCCTGGTTAGTCCTGTTACCAATTTTGAACTGCATTTAGCCCACTTTATTCTTTGGGCCTATATCTTTGTTTCCTCCTCATCCTGCCCATTGCCCAGCCAGTGATAGATGAGTCTGCTGGTACATTGACCCAGAACGCTACATTCCCCGTGCACGCTACACAGCAAGAATGTGACCCTGCTGAAAGTCAGGTTCCCCTTCCCGCATACCATAACACCTTACACGGGGACAAAGAGGAAGGTGCAGATGAAAGTGCAGGTTCCTTCATCAGGTGGGGGGGGAATACTCGTTGGCGACGTCACTGGCACAGGGCCCCTCATAGTAAACAAAAAGTGTCGCTGCCGGTGAGAGGCGCCCCCGCCGTGCAAACACACCGCCGTACTTTGAGGGGCCCTGTGCCAGTGCCAATGCCAACGAGTGGGCCCCCCCCTGCTTGCTCAGGATCACAGCACTTGCAAAGTTTAAATACTTACCTCTCCCTGCTCCACTGCCCTGAGGTGGTCCAGATTACCTGGGCCCACTAAATACTTGAACCAGCCCTACCCCCACAACTTTAGCCAAATGACCCCCAATTTCCAATGCCTAACTATTATTATAAGGTAAATTAAGATTGACAAGCTTCAGTAACAAGAATGGATGTGTTTGCCATTAAAATGGGCACGGTAGGTATTTTCCTGGCCTCCGCTCACTGCCGACTATGCTTCCCCATTGACTTGCATTGGGTTTCGTGTTTCGGTCGATCCCCGACTTTTCGCGATAATCAGCCGATTTCACTCGACTCGACTTTTGAGATAGTCGGGTTTCGCGAAACCCGACTCGACCCTAAAAAACTAAAAGTCGCTCAAGCCTATTCATGACTTCTGGCATTTGTTGTTACATCTCCCTTTTTGGACAGGAGAAATTAATGTGCTTTACCAAAAATATGCAAATTATTACAGTAACTCAAGAATATGACCCTAGTCACTATTCACGGATGAACCGTGAGACAGAAGAGTCAGGCGTTCTGGGGTCAATACCAAGAGAGTACGTAGATAGCCAAGGGAAAAGACGCCACCGTAAGTCATGTCATAGTCCAGGGTCAATAACAAGAGATAGCGGAACAAAAGCCAAAGGACAAGATAAAGCGATAGTCAGAACAAGGGAGAGAAAGTACCACCAAAGGGAATGTACACCACAATTATATAAATACTAGATGGTAGCCCGATTCTAACGCATCGGGTATTCTAGAATATGTATGTATGTATGTATGTATGTTTCACAGTCATGTTTACTGTTAATGCTGCTCCGCTCTGCTCGGTCACTCGCCCATCGGGGTAGGCGTCCTCCACAAATGTTTTATTCACCCGCCAGTAGAGAGCGTAGAACCTCCTGTACTTCGTCTGCGCGCTGCACAGGATTTGAAGACTTTTTCCATCCTTGGTGATGACTGTGTTGTCTTGCGGGTGCAGAATCTTTGGAGAAGCTACTGTCATGTTGATTAAAGTGTAGAGCAGAAGTGTAGAGAATAGAGCCGAGCCAAGAATCCTCTCCAGACCTTGTGCTGAGCCGCGCTCCGTCCTCCCCATCGGCAGCTGCATGACAGTGACTGACAGCAGCGGTGACTGTGACTTATAGGAGCACCGCGGGGACACGTCATCATAGGAAACCCCGACCCTCCCCCACGTGTGACTTTCCAAGATGCTTTCCCCCCCCCCCTTTTCTGTTTGGCTGTCACTGTCAGATCCCAGGACCTCCCTAGCCGGCAGTGATCTGGATCGGGGGCGCTGTGCCGCTCTGTATGTATGTATATAGCAGCCACATAGTATATAGCACAGGCCACGTAGTATATAGGAGCCATGTAGTATATAGCAGACAAATACGATGTGGCCTGTGCTATATACTATGTGGCTGCTATATAGTGTCTGTCCAGCAGCCCCGACGCGCGTTTCGCGTTGGGCTTCCTCGGGGGAAGCCCGAGGAAACCCAACGTGAAACGCGCATCGGGGCTGCTGGACAGACACTGGCACAGACCTTATGGGTGAGATTAACATGGCCTTATTACTTCTTTTTTTTCCTATATAAGGTTCTACTATAGGATATAAAACAAGTTAATGTTGCGGCCAAACTAGGCACATGTACTGCTGCATTTTATTAGGCACTATGCACTTTTTTGAAACAACTTATTATATATGTATTCAGCATGGCATGCCCTTAGTGCTTTGTTAAATTTAACCCATGTTGCGATTTTAGTGGTTTCTGTCCCCCGTATACCTGCTCTGTCTGTACCTTGTCTATGAAGTCTGTATGTATATTTTGTTTACATTAATAAATTAAATCATTACATTTTATTATGGTCTTGGAATTATATGCTCCAAGTTCTGTTGTAGGATATATCTGATTGAGGAGCTTTTCCTGATATTTAATTGTTGTCCAAATTATGGGTTTATCCCTGTGATTTTTTGATTGATGTGCATCAGTGGAACCTGTTCTTACCATAGTAATGTAATATAGTGCTCAGTGCATAATATTAAGTAAATATATCACATGTATAGCATAGTGCATGGTTCAATATAAAGCACACTAACTCATCCATATTTAGCATTGGCCCAGTTCCTTCTAAGTATTTAAAACAAAGTATAGCAGCAAAACATGGTGAAAGTTAGCAGCACATGTAGCATGGATGGGGAGAAGGGGTATATATACGCTCACTGGATAGGTGAAGCATGGTTTAGCAGTATTTGTTAGTAAAAAAATAGCAGCACATTAGGTATGTATTAGCAGCGTAAATATAATAGGCAGATAAGGAATGAAGTACACCACCTGAGGATGCAGCACATGCCCCAATGCGTGTTTGCTTCTTCTTCCTTAAACAATGAAATTGATTACCTAAGCCGACAGTGGTTTTGTTTTGCAGTGTTAAACTCTATTTGCCATTTGTTTCATTTTGGTGCCTTCTCCCAAAATAAAAAAGGAAAAAACTGTGGTGGCTACCTCCTCTTCCACCTACACCGCCACGTCCACCTCCTCCACCAGTTAGACCTCCGCTACCTGGTGGTAGCTTGTTAGTAGTTAGAAAGCAGCGTTTTGTATGCAGCAAAAATATGCTGCGTCCAAAATGCTACTATTCCTGATTGTGGGTGCGTAGTGTCAGGGTCCCATCAAAGAAATGTATAGTTTGTTGGGGTTGGTGGGCACACATGAATTGGCCAATTTGTGCGCCAACCTCAATTTTATATGTATGGTAATGTAATTTATCTTTCATATATTTAATGTTTTATATAATTTATACACATACATACACACACAGTATACACAAGATATGGTGCTACACTGTTTGCTATGCATGCAAATTATTAACTGTAGGAGCTTAAGAAGAAGTAGTTAGTAATTGTTGTGCTTCAGTGCCATTCTTTTAACTTGGTGACTCGGACATGCCTCTTCCTAGAACCTGATTTTCAGTTAGAAGAAATGCTGTAGTGTGTTGACGCATAAGAATTTCTGCTGGACACCTCAGTGTTTGTGTTCCTTGCTTAACTGCCCATGGTTGTTTTCTTTTTTTTTTCAGTGACTGAAAAATCAACTGTTCTTCCTGCTGGGAAAGTACAGTCAATTTGTCGTACACGGCTGTCTTCACAATAGAAAATACATTAACTTCCTTATGTAAAATTTGGGCAGGAGGATGTTTTGGAGTTCAGGCTAGGTCCCTTATTTGAAGTGAAGTGTTAAGTTATTACTACAGCATACCTGGTCAATATAGACAATTGTATTCTTTCAATTTACAGCACTTTGGGGAATATTATTGTATACAACGATAAGTCCATAAAAACATGGTTTGATGAGTTTTTGGAAAAATTAATTTATGTGGACTGCGAACAGTGCTTACTTCCACCCCACCAAAAACCTTTGAGATTAACTGGTTTCACACTTTGACTGTTTGTGATAGAAAGGTGCCCTGAACCGTCCCTAGGACTGGGTCCCTAACTATCCCTGCTCCCAAAGGTACCTGTAAAGGTGAGGATGGAGGTTTGGGCCAGCAGACCTACTGTTCTCCTGTTATTCCCTAAAGGTACCGTCACACTAAGCGACGCTGCAGCGATACCGACAACGATCCGGATCGCTGCAGCATCGCTGTTTGGTCGCTGGAGAGCTGTCACACAGACCGCTCTCCAGCGACCAACGATCCCGAGGTCCCCGGTAACCAGGGTAAACATCTGGTTACTAAGCGCAGGGCCGCGCTTAGTAACCCGAAGTTTACCCTGGTTACCATCGTTAAAGTAAAAAAAACAACCACTACATACTTACCTACCGCTGTCTGTCCCCGGCGCTGTGCTTCTCTGCTCTGGCTGTGAGCGCCGGGCAGCCGGAAAGCAGAGCGGTGACATCACCGCTCTGCTTTCCGGCCGCTGTGCTCACAGCCAGAGCAGAGAAGCACAGCGCCGGGGACAGACAGCGGTAGGTAAGTATGTAATGGTTGTTTTTTTTACTTTAACGATGGTAACCAGGGTAAACATCGGGTTACTAAGCGCGGCCCTGCGCTTAGTAACCCGATGTTTACCCTGGTTACCAGCGAAGACATCGCTGAATCGGCGTCACAAACGCCGATTCAGCGATGTCAGCGGGAGATCCAGCGACGAAACAAATTTCTGGACTTTCTTCCCCGACCAGCGATATCACAGCAGGGCCCTGATCGCTGCTGCCTGTCACACTGGACGATATCGTTAGCGAGGACGCTGCAACGTCACGGATCGCTAGTGATATCGTCTAGTGTGACGGTACCTTAAGCTGTCCCCTAACCTTCCCTCAGGAGGCCTGGGACAGAAATGCTAGAGTGTCACCACCTCGCAGTCCGGGGCGCCTTCTTTCTCTTCCCCGCCTGCTCTTACCTCTTCTGGTCCTGTCCTTAGCCAGCAGGGTCACGCTCCGATCGTCCGCCGGCGCTCCGGGGTCCGTCCCTGCAGACATGCTGCCCGGGTCCTTGCTCCCATGTCTGCTGCACTTCCTCCTTTCTCTCCCTCTCCTAGGGAGTGCATAGGGGGTGGGCAGGCGAGCTCTCTGGCTTCTTAAAGGGTCAGCCCCTCCCTACTCACTGTCCCTCCTCCCGGCCTATCACCTGGAGGCTGGAGGTATATAAGGATCTCAGTCACTCATGGACGCCGCCTGGGCAACTTCTATTATCCTGAAGTTGCTGCTCCAGGTCTTATCCTGCTAGGCTTATCAGTCCAATTTGCCTCTCTTACTCTGTTTTCCTTTTTTCCCTAGGATCGAGTCTGGTCTCCACATCATCCTGAGTCCAGTATCCTGTGTGGTTCCCTGCAGTCTTCTTCCTGCTTCCAAGTTCCACATTCAGCCCTGTTTTGTTTATTCATTTCTTCCTACCTCCTAGGTCGGTTTAACACAGGTGTCTGCCTCATCGGACCCTCTATTGGTGGTCTAGGGGAAATCCCTGTATAGGGGTCACTCCAAGCCGTGGTCTCCTTAGAGGCTTTCTGGTGTTGTGGCCCTGTGGCCTTCCTTTGGGGTGTCTCCCCTAGTGTTTGTATTACTGTACAATAAAGCGTTTGAACCTGCTTTCCTGGTCTGGTTCTCCCTTCCTGGTATCAGTAACCGCTGTATTTGCGGTCCAGTGGGTCCACCCGATAGACACGTCTGTAGGGCATGACAGATTTTGCCCAGGCCATGGACCCCGCTGATGCCAGGTTCGATGCTCAGAGGGAGCTCGCTAGTCTCCGCCAGAGCCAGGAACAGGTAGTTGCATTCATGCGTACCCTTGAGGCCTGTCTAGCTTCCCCTCAGGGGGTGGATGCATCTTTCTCCTCTCAAAAAAGTGGCCTTTCTGGCATCACACCTGAAGGGCGAGGCCTTGGCCTGGTTCAACCCACTACTGGAGAGAGAGGACCCCATTGTATCCGATTTGCGGGCCTTCTTGGACACCTTCCGGAAGATCTTTGATGAGCCAGGTCGGGTGGCTTCTGCCACGGAGGAGTTGTTCAACTTACAGCAAGGTACTCTGTCGGTTGGCCAATACGCCATACAGTTTCGCACTTTGGCTTCTGAGCTTCGCTGGTCTGACGAGCCCCTGATCGGTGTCTTCCGGAGAGGGTTATCCAGTCGCCTGAAGGACGAGCTCGCCGTACGAGATCTTCCCGGTACCCTGGATGAATACATCTCCCTTGCCGTCCGGAAAGATCGCCACCTACAAGAACGCACCAAGGAGAGAACCCAGGAGAAAAGACCACCTCGATTGGCACCCTCTTTTCAGAGGCCCCTGTTACCAGGTAACGCTTCTTCTGCTGAAGCACCCGAACCCATGGAGGTGGATCGTCTCCGGCTGAGTCCCCGGGAGCGTGAGGAGAGAGTCGCCCGGAGGTTGTGTCTCTATTGTGGTGGCTCCAACCATTTCCGCCGGCAATGTCCCAGAAGACCGGAAAACTCCTCCACCTAGGACAGGTAAGAGAGGCCATCCTAGGTAAGAGTGATACCTCTCTACCGTTAACTGTTTCCATACAGGTGAAAGTCGGTGACAGGTGATTCTCAGAGTTGGCGTATTTGGACTCGGGATCTGCAGGTAACTTTATTCAGCGAGACATGGCTCTCCGCCTCGGCATTCCGATACACCCCCTGCAGCATCCCCGCATCATAAGCACCATAGATGGGAGACCCCTACTAGATTCCGTTGAGGGCATTACCAGTGAGGTGGAGCTTCAGATTGGAGCTCTCCATGCTGAGAGGATTGCCGTTTACGTGCTACCCACTCTCTCTCCGCCTTTCATGCTCGGTCTGCCATGGCTGCGTATGCATGAGCCAGTCATAGACTGGCGAAGTGGGTAGGTCCTGCGTTGGGGTTCGGCCTGCCATAGCCGTTGCCTGCTGTCCGTCCGGCCTATCCGTTTGCCTCCCTCACCTATGTCCTTGCCCGGACTTCCGGAGGCCTACTGGGCATTTGCGGATGTCTTCGATAAACGAGAAGCAGAGGTCTTGCCCCCGCACAGGCCTTATGATTGCCACATCGATTTGGTTCTAGGTGCTTCTTTTCCTACAGGACGAATCTACCCTCTGTCCCCTGCTGAGACTCAGGCGATGTCAGAATACGTCACAGACAGTTTGGCCCGGGGATTCATCCAGAGGTCCACATCCCCTGTAGGAGCAGGGTTCTTCTTCGAGAAAAAGGACGGGTCCTTGCGTCCTTGCATTGACTACCGCAGATTAAACGCTATCACGGTAAAGAATAAGTACCCACTGCCTCTTATTCCAGAACTCTTCGATCGGCTCCGGGGAGCCCGGATCTTCACCAAGCTGGACCTGCGAGGGGCTTACAACCTTGTCCGCATCCGGGCCGGTGACGAGTGGAAAACCACCTTCAACACCCGTGATGGTCACTTCGAGTACCGGGTGATGCCCTTCGGACTGTGCAACGCACCAGCCGTTTTCCAGGAGTTCGTGAACGTCTTCCGTGACATGCTGTACGTATGTGTAGTGGTATACTTGGATGACATCTTGGTTTTCTCCCCAGACCTACCCACACACAGAAGAGACGTCCGACGAGTTCTCCTTCGATTACGGGAGAACCGCTTGTATGCCAAGTATTAGAAATGCCTCTTCGAGCGGTCTTCTCTGCCGTTCCTTGGATACATCGTCTCTGACTCTGGGCTGGAGATGGATCCTAACAAGGTGTCGGCCATCATGAACTGGCCTCGGCCGGTCGGGATCAAAGCCATCCAGCGGTTCGTAGGATTCGCCAACTACTACCGGCAGTTTATCCAGCACTTCTCGGATCTGGTCAAGCCTCTCACAGCACTCACACGCAAGGGAATACCTGCTAATGGATGGACTCCAGAGGCCGAGTGTTCCTTCCAGGCACTCAAACGGGCCTTCTCCTCCGCACCAGCCCTGCACAGGCCCGTCGCTGAGAAGCAGTTCTTTCTGGAGGTGGACGCATCCTCCACAGGTGCCGGGGCCGTCCTCACGCAGAAAGCCGCCTCCGGATGCATGGTCTCTTGCGGCTTCTTTTCGAAGGCCTTTACCCCCTGTGAGCGGAATTACTCCATTGGTGACCGTGAGTTGCTTGCCATCAAGATGGCCTTGGAGGAGTGGCATTACCTCCTAGAAGGAGCGGTGCACCCGGTGGTGATCTACACGACCACAAGAACTTGGCCTATCTCCAGTCTGCCCAGAGGCTCAATCCTCGTCAGGCCCGTTGGTCTTTATTCTTTGCTCGGTTTGACTACCGTCTTCATTTTCGTCCCGCAGATAAGAATATCAAGGCTGACGCCCTCTCCCAGTCTTTTCTTACCAACGATCAGGAGGAGGAACCTCGTCCCATCATCGATCCAACCAAGGTGATCATGGTTGCACCGCTTCGACTGTCGCAGGTACCTCCTGGTAAGACGCTGGTGCCCGAACTGAGTCGAGAACGCATCCTTCGCTGGGGACATTCCTCCTTACTAGCCGGCCACGCAGGTCTGACAAAGACTCTACAGTTGATCGGTCGGTACTACTGGTGGCCTGGGATGCGTCAAGAGGTGTCAGACTACATCTCAGCCTGTTCTTCCTATGCCCGCAACAAGACCCCCAAACGGCTTCCCACCGGTCAACTCTTGCCCTTGCCTATACCATCAAAACCATGGCAATACATTGCGATGGACTTCATCACGGATCTCCCTGCATCTCCGGGAATACTGTCATCTAGGTCGTGGTGGACAGATTTTCCAAGATGAGTCACTTCGTTTCTCTGCCTGGTCTTCCTTCGGCACCCAAGCTGGCCGAGTTGTTTGTTCAACATATCCTCCGGTTGCATGGGTTACCCTCCAACATTGTTTCCGATAGGGGAGTACAATTCGTGTCCCGATTCTGGCGGTCTCTCTGCAGGAAACTCGATATTGCCTTGGACTTCTCTTCGGCTTATCATCCACAGTCTAACGGACAGGTGGAACGGGTAAACCAGGTGTTGGCAGGTTTTCTACGACACTTTGTCAACGCACACCACGACAACTGGACGTCCCTACTGCCTTGGGCGGAGTTCTCGTACAATAATCATGTTGGTGAGTCCTATCGTAACACTCCATTTTTTATTGTATATGGGCAACACCCGAGGATCCTGACTCCCTTGGACATCGCGACTCCCAATCCTGCAGCAGAGGCCGTGGCTCGCGACTTCTCCAACATCTGGAACAAGACTCATGAGGCTCTTGTGAAAGCATCCCAGCACATGAAGGACCATGCCAACAAGAGAAGACTTGATGCCCAGATGTTTCAACCGGGAGACAAGGTATGGTTATCAGCCAAGTACGTCCGCCTTAAGGTGCCCTCCTTCAAGCTCGGACCTCGGTACATCGGACTGTTCGAGGTGTCCCGGAGACTCAACGATGTGTGCTATCGGCTACTACTGCCTCCTTCTCTGCGAATACATAATTCTTTCCACCGTTCCCTCCTCAAACCTGTGATCCTCAACCGCTTCTCCCAGGATCCGGGAGAGCGTCCTCCTCCGATTTCGGCCAATGACGAGTATGAGGTCAGTGCCATCCTGGACGTGAAGAAGAGAGGGCATGCCACATGGTACCTGGTCGACTGGAAGGGGTTTGGTCCTGAGGAGAGGTCCTGGGAGCCGGAGGGCAACGTCCATGCTCCTCGTCTCCAACGGCGGTTCTTTGCCAGTCGCCGCCCGGGGGGGCCTAGAGGGGGGGGTACTGTCACCACCTCGCATTCCGGGGCGCCTTCTTTCTCTTCCCCGCCTGCTCTTACCTCTTCTGGTCCTGTCCTTAGCCAGCAGGGTCACGCTCCGGTCGTCCGCCGGCGCTCCGGGGTCCGTCCCTGCAGACATGCTGCCCGGGTCCTTGCTCCCATGTCTGCTGCACTTCCTCCTTTCTCTCCCTCTCCTAGAGAGTGCATAGGGGGCGGGCAGGCGAGCTCTCTGGCTTCTTAAAGGGTCAGCCCCTCCTTACTCACTGCCCCTCCTCCCGGCCTATCACCTGGAGGCTGGAGGTATATAAGGATCTCAGTCACTCCTGGACGCCGCCTGGTGTTGTGAATTCTGTGGTCGAGCTCCCTCCTGTGGTCACAAGTGGTACTTCGGCTGATTCTGTCTATGGGCTTCCGTTGGTGGATGTGAGTGGTACTGCGGCTTCTGAGTTTCCTTCCTCAGGTGATGAGGTTAGGTCGTTAGGTGCTGCTCTATTTAACTCCACCTAGTGCTTTGATCCTGGCCTCCAGTCAATGTTCTAGTATTGGTCTTGCTTCCTCCTGGATCGTTCCTGTGGCCTGTCTATCCTGCATAAGCTAAGTTTTGCTTGTGTTGTTTTTGTTTGCTATTTTTTCTGTCCAGCTTGCTATATTGGTTTTTCTTGCTTGCTGGAAGCTCTGGGACGCAGAGGGAGCACCTCCGTACCGTTAGTCGGTGCGGAGGGTCTTTTTGTCCCCTCTGCGTGGTTGTTTGTAGGGTTTTGTGTTGACCGCAAAGCAATCTTTCCTATCTTCGGTCTGTTCAGTAAGTTGGGCCTCACTTTGCTAAATCTATTTCATCTCTGCGTTTGTATTTTCATCTCAACTCACAGTCATTATATGTGGGGGGCTGCCTTTTCCTTTGGGGTATTTCTCTGAGGCAAGATAGGCTTATTTTTCTATCTTAGGGCTAGCTAGTTTCTCAGGCTGTGCTCGAGGCGCATAGGTCTGGTCAGGAGCGCTCCACGGCTGCCTCTAGTGTGGTTGGATAGGATTAGGGATTGCGGTCAGCAGAGTTCCCACGTCTCAGAGCTCGTCCTATGTTTTTTGGTTATTGTCAGGTCACTTTGTGTGCTCTGAACTTCAAGGTCCATTGTGGTTCTGAATTACCTATTCATAACAGCCTGGGCAACTTCTATTATCCTGAAGTTGCTGCTCCAGGTCTTATCCTGCTAGGCTTATCAGTCCAATTTGCCTGTCTTACTCTGTGTTCCTTTTTTCCCTAGGATCGAGTCTGGTCTCCACAGCATCCTGAGTCCAGTATCCTGTGTGGTTCCCTGCAGTCTTCTTCCTGCTTCCAAGTTCCACATTCAGCCCTGTTTTGTTTATTCATTTCTTCCTACCTCCTAGTTCTGTTTAACACAGGTGTCTGCCTCATCGGACCCTCTATTGGTGGTCTAGGGGAAATCCCTGTATAGGGGTCACTCCAAGCATTGGTCTCCTTAGAGGCTTTCTGGTGTTGTGGCCCTGTGGCCTTCCTTTGGGGTGTCTCCCCTAGTGTTTGTATTACTGTACAATAAAGCGTTTGAACCTGCTTTCCTGGTCTGGTTCTCCCTTCCTGGTATCAGTAACCGCTGTATTTGCGGTCCAGTGGGTCCACCCAATAGACACGTCTGTAGGGCGTGACATAGAGTATGAAGACAGACAGGGATAACAGAAAGCAACAAAAATACAAACACTCACCAAAGGTAGAGCGGTATATTAGGGAAAGATAGAGATGTATAGACCAAATGGGAATAGGATAATGAGGGAAGCATACACCCAAAAACAGCACACAACAATCTCTAATTCAGCATAGTGTCTCCAAGGAAATAGGAAGCAAAGGTTTCACTGGCAAGGAAGAGAAGGTTTGGCCAGGTTTTATAAGGAGAGGTAATGCCCAGATCAGAAGCCGTTGAAATTAAGCTGCATGTTTCTGACCAGCATAAAAAGGGTCGGTAACCTCTTCAGCACCAAAGGAAACCAAATTCATTTAATAAGGGACACAAACCACAAGGGTTAAATGGAAGATCTGTGATTCACAATATGTAGCGATCCTCTAACCCAAGATCTCTCTGGAGGACATGACACACTCCTGACAACTGGAATATCAATTGCAGACAAACCATGTCTTTCATCAGTGTCTGACCTCACATGTACTCTTTTGGCTACTTGCCAAAGCTGAATGGTCACATACACTGATGAGCAAAAGAGTAAAAATGTTCCGAACTTTTGAATTTTAGGCTCCATATCTGACCATCCACTACAGGTTCAAACGTGAGACTGCCATCATTTTAGAGACAATCATCTTAGCTCTCATACATAAGAATCTGAATAACTAATTATATGCAAAATAGTTGCAAGTCAAATTTATGTCTTGTCACTGCATTGTTACCATTTTGCTCCTAAAAATCTAAATTTTATGTTTTATTATTTTGTTAGTATTTGTAAATCCTCCTTTGGCTTTCAACACTGCCCGAGTCCTTCTGGGCATGCACTTGATCAGATTCAAGCATGTCTCAACCGAAATCTGCTCCCAGGTCTCGTCTACACATTGATGCATACTGGTTGACTCACTTGCGTATGTATACAGCTTTTTCTTCAACTCTACCAACAAGTGTTCGATTGGGTTAAGGTCTGGGAACTGTGGGGGCCAATCCACCACCTCTACTTCATGGTCATTGAATCATCTGTTCACCAATCTCGATGTATGCTTCTGGTCTTTGCTCTGCTGGAACACTATATCGTCCTTTTCATACCCATAGTACTCAAGTATACAAAGTAACTAGTCTTGTAAGGTACTCACATATAGCTCAGCATTGAGAGCCCTATCCTGGTCAAGTATCCAACACCTTTGGCTGTGAAACCAGCCCATATCATCAGGGTTGCTCCATCGAACTTGATAGTTCCTTCAATTTCTCATTTCATTAGCCCCTTTTTCCCTGTGTCTCCTCTAGATTCATTTGCACCAAGCAGTGCCTAGTCTATTGACTCATCTCATCTCTCCAAATTACCCATTTCTAAGCTTCTACTGTCCACTTTTGTACTTTTTTGCAAACTTGAGCCGACGCTACATATGACAATATTGAGCTTTAGGCTTCTTCACCTTTTTTTCGGGACGCCATTCCAAACTTGTGTAACGTGCGTGGACATCTGTGATCTCACTATTATGAAGCATACGAGCCACCTTCACTGCAGTGTTTATTACATCAGAACTTATAAACCTTGTGATGAGCCGATTTGTTGACTGATATTTTGTCTTGACGGTCACGTCTTGGTTTTTAAATGGATGGACAGACTTAATTTCCTATTCTTCCAATTGTCATGGCACTCACATGATGCAGTTTGGCAATTTTCTTGGCTGAGAGACCTACATTGATGAGCAGGAATATGTCATTTCTCTTTTCTTGGGATATCTTCTTCATGGTTCCGTCTCTTGGGTTATCATTATGATTTAAAAAGAGAAAAGACAGTATTTTGACAATAAATGGCTTTACCCAATTACTAACCATGAGTGGAGAAAAAGATTTTGGTGTCATCATTCATATTCTCTAAAAAAAAGCCTAAGAAAGCAAAAATTCTGCTGGGATATGTAAACTTTTGAGCACAACTGTACTTGGTCAGGCTCTGCCGATTCCAGCAGTTATCACATAACCAAGAGGATGTGCTTTGCACACTTGTTGTCATGTACCAACTAGAGCGTCAGCCACGTCTGTAGTGTTCTATTCACTGACATATGTAGCTGACACTAGTTGCTGGAAGCCAACATGGACAGTTTATCTACTATATAATTGTCTAAGGGTCACTTCTGTCTGTCTGTCTGTCCTTCTGTCTGTCACGGTTATTCATTAGCTGATTGGTCTCCCCAGCTGCCTGGACCAATCAGCGACGGGCACAGTCCGGAAGAAAATGGCCGCTCCTTACTCCTCGCAGTCAGTGCCTGTCGCCCGCATAGTCCACTCCGGTCACCGCTAACACAGCGTTATGCCGCAGGTAACGCACTCCGTTACCGCCGCTATTAACCCTGTGTGTCCCCAACTTCTTACTATTGACGCTACCTATGCGGCATCAATAGTAAAAAATGTAATGTTAAAAATAATTTTAAAAAAATAAACCTGCTATATCCACCCTCAGTAGTCCGCTGAGCCGCTCCCACCGGCCGCCATCTTCCGCTGCACTTTCCGGTGGCAAAGATGGTATGACAGAAGGACCTGCCATGACGTCACGGTCATGTGACTGCGACGTCATCACAGGCCCTGCGCACCTGCGCTAGAAAGACCTGCCATGACGTCACGGTCATGTGCCCGCGACGTCATCACAGGTCCTGCGCCCATACCAATGCTGGGACCGGAAGCTGCCGTGGACTACAAGGGGCCTTCGGAAAGGTGAGTATATGTTTATTTTTTATTTTTTCACCTGTGACAAACCAGGCTGGGCAATATACTACGTAGCTGGGCAATATACTACGTGACTGGCCAATATACTACGTGGCTCTGTGCTGTATACTACGTTGCTGTGCAATATACTACGTGGCTCTGTGCTGTATACTACGTCACTGGGCAATATACTACGTCACTGGGCAATATACTACGTGGCTCTGTGCTGTATACTACTTCACTGGGCAATATACTATGTGGCTCTGTGCTATATACTACGTCACTGGGCAATATACTACATTACTGGCCAATATACTACGTAGCTCTGTGCTGTATACTACGTTGCTGTACGATATACTATGTCACTGGGCAATATACTATGTAACTGGGCAATATACTATGTGACTGGGCAATATACTACGTCACTGGGCAATATACTATGTGACTGGGCAATATACTACGTGGCTGGGCAATATACTACGTGGCTGGGCAATATACTACATCACTGGGCCATATACTACGTCACTGGGCAATATACTACGTGTCTGCGCAATATACTACGTGGCTGGACAATATACTACATCACTGGGCAATATACTACGTCACTGGGCAATATACTACGTGGCTGGGCAATATACTACGTGGCTGGGCAATATACTACGTCACTGGGCAATATACTACGTGGCTGGGCAATATACTACGTGGCTGGGCAATATACTATGTGGCATGCATATTCTAGAATACCCGATGCGTTAGAATCGGGCCACCATCTAGTGTATTATAAGAGCAATGACCATTCCATGAACTCTGCATAACAGCTAAGACTTACATCAAAAAGACTGACCATGAGCTGTAATGGTACCGTCACACTAAGCGACGCTGCAGCGATACCGACAACGATCCGGATCGCTGCAGCGTCGCTGTTTGGTCGCTGGAGAGCTGTCACACAGACAGCTCTCCAGCCACCAACGATCCCGAGGTCCCCGGTAACCAGGGTAAACATCGGGTTACTAAGCGCAGGGCCGCGCTTAGTAACCCGATGTTTACCCTGGTTACCATCGTTAAAGTTAAAAAAAACCCACTACATACTTACCTACCGCTGTCTGTCCCCGGCGCTGTGCTTCTCTGCTCTGGTTGTGAGCGCCGGGCAGCCGGAAAGCAGAGCGGTGACGTCACCGCTCTGCTTTCCGGCCGCTGTGCTCACAGCCAGTGCAGGAGGAGTGCAGAGAAGCAGAGCGCCGGGGACAGACAGCGGAAGGTAAGTATGTAGTGGTTGTTTTTTTTACTTTAACGATGGTAACCAGGGTAAACATCAGGTTACTAAGCGCGGCCCTGCGCTTAGTAACCCGATGTTTACCCTGGTTACCAGCGAAGACATCGCTGAATCGGCGTCACACACGCCGATTCAGCGATGTCAGCGGGAGATCCAGCGACGAAACAAAGTTCTGGACTTTCTTCCCCGACCAGCGATATCACAGCAGGGGCCTGATCGCTGCTGCCTGTCACACTGGACGATATCGCTAGCGAGGACGCTGCAACGTCACGGATCGCTAGCGATATCGTCTAGTGTGACGGTACCTTTAGACAATTATGTACTGGGGTTGTGGAGGCCTTTGTTCTCCTAATAGAATAAAGAGAATTTACATTTTGTAGATGCACATTGTGTCTCCAACCTCTTGAAGGGTACATAACCCCTGTGGTGTTGGGAGTATAAGCCATTGGTCCTAAATTGAACATCTTATCATTAACACACATTCCTTGTGGAGGTGAGTTACAAACCATTGTTCTTCAGATGGACATTTAGTCTCCAGCCTAAATGGAATGCCCTCAGACCTTTTGACACCAGGACTTTATCCTAAATCCTAGGATCTCATCGAGGGGAAGATGATGACCACTACAATCATAATTTCTCATATTACCAGAAGTTAATTGGACACTCTACTACAAAGGATACGGGGAGTAAGGGTGGAGTCATGGCTGGTAAGTGGGCGTGGATGTGTATTGGTTTAGTATATATGAAAGGGTCCATTAGATCTCTCTCATTTTCTGAGGATATCCTTGGTGGATAAGTATGCATACTGTTTAGATAGACATTAGTACATAGACATACTAGCATTTGTATTTTCTCTAATTAGGACATTGAAGAAAGGTTTTGTCATCTACTTTGTTATCTGAATTTTCTTATCATTATCAACTTATTGTTATTTTCTTAAATATTTTGTATTATTTCGAGTTTGGATAATTGATTATATAGGAGATACTTAGGGTTGGACAGCCAGCAGGAAATCGGAACCAACACTATTTGTCACCTGACTGCAAGTATGACTGCACTTGAGCCAGCAGAACCGAATGCTAACGGATATCAATATACCTAATTTGGATGTGTCCGTGTGTCTGTGCACAATGAGTCATCCACAGCTGAACAGTAACTTAGGTATCCATAGTTACTACCACTAGCAGCTAACTGTGTGGGTGTAACCATGGATACCTAAAGAGAGGAGCTCTCCCTGGTGGCGAGTTAAGGCATAAGCCTTTTTTGAAAGTTATCCTGTGAGGCAACACTGTGAGGCAACACTGTGAGGCAACATTGTGAGGCAACACTAAGGGCAACACTGAGGCAACAGTGTGAGGCAACATTGCAAAGATGAATCAAATTGAGCACGCTGCTGCACGTAGAGAAGCGAATCGCATACGGATGCGTAACCTGCATCTTAATGAAACAGAAGATGAACGAAATTGTCGAAGAACTGCTGATGCAGCCTGACAGAGGGCGGCCAGAGCAAGAGAAACGAATTAAATAACTGAATCACGTAGAGCATCTAATGCTGCACGACAATGAGCAACACGCAATGCACAAAGTGATACAGATATTTCACAAAAAAGAGAACAATATAGAATATGTGTCCAAAATGCAAGAGCCACTATACGACGGCAAGTTATATTTGCCGCTAGAGGACTTCTCAATCAAATTGATGAGATATGTATTGAAGAACACTATACTGGTGGACTGACATTTCGATGTGAATTCTGCCAATCTAAAAATTTCAAAGACGAAATGGCGCAGGACAATACATTCCCCTCCTGCCGCAAGAGAGGGCGCATCCAATTACGTCCCATTCATATGGATGATCAATTAGTCAAGTTGATGAAAGGAGAGCATCAGCACTTCAATAACTTTATGGCTAATATAAGGCAATACAATAGCTCGCTTGCATTGGCATCAATGGGAGCACAAGTAGCGCCACTTCCTGGGCATGGTCCATACTGTTTTCCAATTCATGGACAAATTTACCATAGAACTGCCCCATTGCATCCCGCTGTGGGTAGTACTCCCAAGTTTGCCCAGATTTATATCTTGGACAGTGAAGAAGCATTAAGTACAAGAAGTCAAGCAAATAAAAAGTGCCTCCCAGCACTGCTATCATCTCTTGGAGAGAAAATGAAAGCAATTAACCCACTTGCAAGAGCTTTCACAATGATGAGGAAATCTGAAATAGAGGAAGAGAGGATTGCTGAATTCGAAAATCGCGATCCACTCGAAATAAGAATGTCAATTATAAATGACTACAATAAAGATCAGAGGCGCTACAATGCAGCAAATTGCAATGAAGTAGCTATAATTTATTGCAATGGGTGAACCCCCATTTAATAGGGACATCAGAGTTCACTTCAAAAGTGAAAACCAAACTGTTCAAATCAGCGTTCTTCACAGAAAGTGTGATGCAATGACATATCCACTTGCAATGGGTGAACCCCCATTTAATAGGGACATCAGAGTTCACTTCAAAAGTGAAAACCAAACTGTTCAAATCAGCGTTCTTCACAGAAAGTGTGATGCAATGACATATCCACTTCTATTCCCATACGGGGACAGTGGATGGACTATAAATTTGACAACTTCAATTGCCCTATGTGTGCAACATAAAGGAATTGGTGACATTCATCTACCATCCCTACCAATGGATCAAGATCGACAAGGAAAAATCACCCTGTTACAGTACTATGCATACAGGCTTGCCATTTGTGATGAGTTCAATCTCCTTTTAAATGCTGGGAAGTTAACGCAACAATTTATCGTTGACAGTTATGTCAAAACTGAATCTGACAGGATAGAATATATAAAACAAAATCAAAAGGCATTACGCATCAAAAGTTATGCAGGAGTTATGGATCACATCCATAATGCTGCGTTACACCAAGGGCTAAAAGCTGGGACACCAGTAATTTTACCATCCAAGCCCAAGAGCTATGCAGCAAAATTACCAAGACGTCATGACAATTTGTTACTGCCGGCATCACTGCATGGCCTTCCATTCCCCACCTGCTTGTTACATCAACTCACTCACCCAGTGCCATGCTGTGAGATCTGTCTGCTGCCGGCTCCATGCCATGTATTCCATTGTCGCTTACTCTGTGTACACTTCCTGGCTGTGTGCATAGGGGGTGGCGCCAACAACTCCGGATTCTTATTGAGACTGTGTGGCCTCCCTAAGGTGTCCCAGGCCAATAGCCTAGAGGCCTCTGATACTTAAGGCATCCTCACCCATTGGAGCAAACCTGAGCAAACTATTTCCCTCAGTTAGCATTTGCTACTGAGCTGCCAGGTCGTGTCTATTTCCTGTCTCTGAGGGCTGCAATACACAGGCCTTTATCTGTGTTCTGTTACTTCTGTGTCTGAACTCTGGTCTATGTCTGTTCCTTTTCCTTCTTTGTTTGTTTACCATTCTCACTCTGCTGTGTTTACCTCTGCTTTATCTCTCTGCTCTGTTCGCCACTACCTGTGGCTCTGTGCTTCTGCTCAGTTCTGCCACAACCTGTGGTTCTGTGCCTCTCAGCTTTGCTTGCCATAATCTGTGGCTCTGCACTCTCTGGCTCTTGGCTTTGCCTCATGCAGTTCTGGCTCTTGGCTTTGCCTCCTGCAGTTCTGGCTCTTGGCTCCGCCTCCAGTGTCTCCGCTCTTGGCTCTGCCTCCAGCGTCTCCGCTCTTGGCTCTGCCTCCAGCGGCTCCGTTTTTGGCTCCACCCCCATCGGCTCTGTCCTTAGCTCCGCCTCCTCCTCTGCCTTCTCCTTCTTTGCTCTTAGCTCGGCCTTCTCCTTCTCTGCTCTTAGCTCTGCTTCTCCTTCTCTGCTCTTAGCTCCGTCTTCTCCTTCTCTGCTCTTAGCTCCACCTCCCACTCTTACTTCTTCTCCTTTGGTTCTGCTTTGCATCCGCTCTTGCTCTACCTCTGTTCAGCCACTTGCCGTACAGGTCTCTACCTGTTTCTTTATATTCACCAGTCTGAACAGGTTCCCACCTGTTTCCATATACCCTCCAGTCTGTACAGGTTCTTACCTATTTCCATACACCTGCCTGTATACCAGTTCCTACCAGAGTATCAGCCCTGTCCGCCAGAGTGCCAGCCGTGCCCGCCTGTCTGCCAGAGTGACAGCCGTGCCCGTCTGCCTGCCTGTATCTCCGTCCAGCCAGTCTTCCTGTCAGGGCCTCTACCATACCCGTCCATCAGCCAATGTCACAGACGTGCCTGCCTGCCTGTGTCTCGTCCCCGGTGGGATCAGCATCCACAGTCAGACTCCACCCTGGAGTGGTACCTGGTAGCTACCTATTGCACAGGTCTGACCTCACCATCGGAGGCTCCAGCGAACACCTAGGAAGCTATTTAGTTATGCCCCTTCCAGGAAAGTCTGATCTGTGGTCCAGTGGGGCCCCACCCCCGCACGCCCACGCCAACCAGTCTGGGCGCGAGCGTTACACAATTGTCCGAAAAATCGGAAAGCCAGATCTTTTTGTTACGATGACCTGTAACCCAAAGTGGAAAGAAATTACTGAAAACTTAGAACCATGGCAAAGGCCAGAGTTCAGACTGGATTTGGTTGCATGAGAATTTAAAATCAAACTCCAAGGTGTGCTTAACGAGATTTTGAAAAAACACATTTTTGGCCGTGCACTTGCCCATGTGCATGCAATAGAATTTCAAAAGTGTGGACTACCACACACTCTTAAGGTACCGTCACACTTAGCGACGCTGCAGCGATACCGACAACGATCCGGATCGCTGCAGCGTCGCTGTTTGGTCGCTGGAGAGCTGTCACACAGACCGCTCTCCAGCGACCAACGATCCCGAGGTCCCCGGTAACCAGGGTAAACATCGGGTAACTAAGCGCAGGGCCGCGCTTAGTAACCCGATGTTTACCCTGGTTACCATCGTAAAAAAACAAACAGTACATACTTACATTCAGCTGTCTGTCCCTTGCCGTCTGGTTCCTGCTGACTGCTGGCCGCAAAGTGAAAGCAGAGCACAGCCACAGCGGTGAGTCACCGCTGTGTGACTCACCGCTGTGCTGTGCTTTCACTTTCACTTTGCGGCCAGCAGTCAGTGCAGGAAATAGACGGCAAGGGACAGACAGCTGAATGTAAGTATGTACTGTTTGTTTTTTTACGATGGTAACCAGGGTAAACATCGGGTTACTAAGCGCGGCCCTGCGCTTAGTTACCCGATGTTTACCCTGGTTACCAGTGAAGACATCGCTGAATCGGTGTCACACACACCGATTCAGCGATGTCTGCGGGGAGTCCAGCGACGAAATAAAGTTCTGGACTTTCTTCCCCGACCAGCGACAGCACAGCAGGGGCCTGATCGCTGCTGCCTGTCACACTGGACGATATCGCTAGCGAGGACGCTGCAACGTCACGGATCGCTAGCGATATCGTCTAGTGTGACGGTACCTTAAATCCTCGGAGAGGAAGATAAACCGAGGGACAAAGAAATAATTGATGAATTGGTCTCTGCTGAAATCCCAAATGAGACAGCAGATCCAAAACTGCATGAGGCAGTCATGAAGCATATGATTCACGCCCCATGTGGCGAAGATCAACCTGGTGCTATATGCATGACAGATGGTCAATGCGCAAAAAAATTCCCAAAGGAATTTAATACAGAGACAAACCCCAATGTTAATAGTTACCCACAGTACCGTCGATGCAATACTGGGAAAACCAGACGAGGAAAGCGAGAAATCGACAATAGATGGGTAGTTCCATACTATTTATTACTCAAGTACAATTGCCATATCAATGTTGAGACATGTGTTTCATTAAAAAGTGTTAAATATATTTTTATATATGAAGACACAAAAGAGAATAGTAAAACCAAAAACACTCAGTTTGAAAAAATGTTGCAGTAATCCGCAAGTGCTAGTAAAAGATGTAAAAAACAGGGTATTTGGTTGATACGTTTTTTGCAAAAAATGTATACTAAGCTGCTCTACCAATCTTCACGGTATACCCTTATCAGAGCAGTCCTAACTAATGTATGCAATCCCTATCTGATGTATTTAAAAACCTGATCATCTGTATATAACCTGTGTGAACAGGGTTCAGAGAGGAAAAATCCATGTGTGCATACAGGGTAGAACAGCTTTTGTGCAGATAGCCCAAGAGGAGTGGTGGAACTCCCCAGTCTTGTAGACACAAGAGAACAATTATATACATACCGTGAAGATTGGTAGAGCAGCTTAGTATACATTTTTTGCAAAAAACGTATCAACCAAATACCCTGTTTTTTACATCTTTTACTAGCACTTGCGGATTACTGCAACATTTTTTCAAACTGAGTGTTTTTGGTTTTACTATTCTCTTTTGTGTCTTCAGGTTTCTTGGTGGTGTGTGAACATGATCATACAGACTTGTTCACTGTGCAAGTAGCCCATATGTTCCTGTTTCCATATTTTTATATATGTATACAAAGGACATGACTGTGCCAATATCAAGTTTGATACATTAAACTGGAATGAACTAGCCATGTACCTAGATTCTCGGTATATAGGCACCCCTGAAGGCATGTGGAGAATCAGAAAAAATAAAATGGATGATGCTTCACATAGCATTAAAAGGCTTTCTGTTCACCTTCAAAAACATGCAGCAAGTGTTTTTCGAAGATGGTAATGTGAATATGGTTATTTCGGACTCAAAAGCCTCTACTCTGCAGGCTTATTTTGAGCTAAACAGAGTTGACGCTTCCGCCTGTCAGTTTTTGTACAGTGAAATCCCTGAACACTATGTATGGGATAGAAAAGCTGTACCAGAAGGATGGAAAAAAAGACGGGCTCAATTTGGGAAAACAATTGCCCGAATGTACAGTATACAGTCTCTAACAGATGGTGAGCTGCATTACATAAGATTCCTTTTACTTTACGTAAGAGGAGCAAAGTCTTATGCTGATTTAAGGACTGTCAATGGAGTCGTACATGATACGTATAAAAATGCATACATTGATCTTCATCTTTTGGAAGACGAGTCCCAATGGGAAGATGGTATAACAGATGCAATCGCTTTCCAAACGCCCTACCAACTTCGCAAATTATTTGGTATAATTTGTGTATATGGGGAACCAGCTAAACCATTGGCATTATGGCAAAAATATAAAATCGAATTTATGTAGGATGTTTTGTTAAAGTTCTAAGAATTGTGATGAATAAATAAATGCTCACACGAAAATTGAATAAGACAAAAATGAATTTACTTAATAAAAGATAATAAATATAAACAGTCACTCAAAATAACACATAATCAATAATCATAAGTCATACATTACATTGGAAATGGTAGGTGTCAAAATCACTCATTGTCCAGGAAGCAAGAGAAAGGGCCCCAGCACATGTGCTCTGTTATATCTCTCCAGCTACCAGAGGTGTATCCAGCCCCCACGTGTGGGGAATGATGTCACCAGTCTCTTGTCCACTCACAAAGGTACATCCCCTCAATCCCCAATGAAACCTAATTAACCAGTTTTTTGCAACTGGAGGAGGGGGCTTCATGTAGGATACATGGCAGAAATTCAACAACTGGGGGATGGGCCCCGGAACACATGTGGGAGAATTATATATATATATATCTGATTGAAAACATGTCAATATCTCTATCATTCGTATTAATTAATTGGAGTGTTGAAATCATTTAAAATATATAACATACTAAACAGAGGATTACACCAGGCGGTATACTCCAGAAATTGCTGAGCAACTGGCTCTTCGTGATATTAATGAAGTGCTCTTAAGTAATAAAATGTTCTGTGCTGACTACGGATTGCCAACTCCAGTAAATCTTCTAGATGAAATACTGAATTATGAACTGAATTATGCTGTAATAAAGCAGGAGGCTGAGCAATTGAAAGCTATGCTTAATGAAGCTCAGAAATCAGCTTTTGATGCAATTATGCAAGCAGTCAGTGCTGCATCACAGCCAGACGACACTAGCTCACACTGTTTTTTTCTGGATAGCCCAGGAGGCAGTGGGAAGAGATTTTTACACAACTGCTTTCACAAGACACTACAAGCAGAAAAGAAGTTTACTTGCTCAGTAGCCACCACTGGACTGGCGGCTACATTACTACAAAACGGTAGCACCTAACATTACAAGTTTGGCCTTGGAATTATAACAAATGAGGCCACAGTGTCAAAAATTAAGCCAACCTCACTTCAAGCTTAGGGAGTCATCTGTCGTTATTTGGGATGAAGTAACAATGACTCCGTTTTAATATGAACGCTGTGGATAATTTGTTCCAAGACATATGTGGAAAAAAAATACCATTTGGTGGAAAAGTTTTCATAAACGGTGGTGACTTTCGTCAAACCCTACCAATAGTGGAAGGTGGAAAAAGAGCCCAAATTGTACAGTCCACCATTAAATGCTCAATATCCTGGAATCAGTTTTCATGGTTCCAGTTACAACAGAATATGAGAACGTCTCAGGACGAAGTTGAGTACAACTCATGGTTACTGAAACTTGGCAATGGAGAGTTGTCAAATGTATATGGTCTACCACAAGACACAATTGAAATCCCTAATTCTTTTATTGAAGAGGGTGATTTAATTACAGCTATTTTTGGCAACTCAATTGAGATTACTGATGCAACGGTAGTAGCAATTGCCAATAAAGCAATTCTTACGCCACTGAATGATGACGTTCACGCCTTTAACGTCAAAATTCTTAGTCAAGTTCAAGGTGAACACTCAACATATTGCTCCATCGACACAATTGCGGAATAGGAGGGTGTGATTCTCACAGATTACCCTGTAGAGTTTCTTAACACAGACCAACACACATCTCTAGACCCAGACACTGAATGAGACACTTGGTCTCCATTTTTTCTTCCAAACCACACCCCTGGGGTGGGGATATGTGAGCAGTCATTCCCACCTATCTCTTTTGACTTCTCATAAAACCCGACTCGGAATGACCTAATAACTCTCTCAGCACCATATGTGCAGGGGGCATGCTTTCAAGCTTACATCACCGAAGCTACCAACTGCGATGATACATATCGCCCCTCAAGGACCCGTCCGGTATCCATCTTACAACCTGTACAGAGTCAGTCACTGTACTGATTTAACACCACCTCTGCCCAAAGCAAGGGGGCTTGACACCTTCTGCCATCAAACAGTGGAGTCTCCACAGAGCGTCAGCATTGCCATGCAGTTTACCTCGCCTATGCTCTACATGGAAGCTAAAATCCTGAAGTGCTAGGAACCACCTGGTCACTCGGGCATTGTTCCCCTTCTCTCTCATCCACTTCAGTGGGGCATAGTATGACACTAGCCAGAATTTCCTGTCTAAGAGGTAGTACCTTAGAGTGTCCAACACCCACTTGATGGCTAAGCATTCCTTCTCCACTACAGAGTAATTCTTCTCACAAGATTACAACTTCCAACTCAGATAAATTATGGGGTGCTCTTCCGCGTTCACCTCCTGTGATAAGACCGCTCCCAGCCTGACATCTGACACATCCTTCAAGAAATCCGGTACCACTAGCACTGGCTGTTTACACAGGGCTACCTTCAGTTCCTGGAAAGCCGTCTCAGCTTCTGGAGATTACTTAGCTGCCTCTCTGAATCGCCTCAACTTTACTTATTTGGGGCTTCATTTCGCCCCTGCCTATGACATAGCACAAATATTTAACTTCCTCCATTCCCATGCCACATTTCTTCTGGTTTATGGAAAATCCCATCCTGGAATGGCCTAATGACTCTCACAGCACTATGTGCTGGAATATGCTTTCCAAGCTCACATCATTGAAGCTACCAACTGCGATGATACATATCTCCCCTCAAGGACCTGTCTGGTGGCCATCTTACAACCCGTAGAAAGTTAGGGTGTACAGTAACAAGCCACAATCATTATAGGCACTCAGAGAACAAAAAGCAAGAAATTCAGGCTATGATCACAGATGTCCTGCAGAAAACATTCACCAATATGGAACGTGGCATGCAGGTGTGTTTGGATGCAAACCGTGAACATTTTCAATACCTCTTTAAAAGATCAGTTTCTCATGAACCAAGTTATGTACAGTGCAAATTTCAGTACAATTCATTGTCTTTCAGAAGTTACAGCAATTTTTCCTGGTAAAGTAGTGAGTGAATCACCCTGTACAAATACACTGCTTGCTTACTTTACCATGGTAAAGTCAAACCTTGCATAAACAGAGATCACTGTGCTATTGTCTTTCATTATGCAGCACTGTTGTTTGCATGACAAACAGTGAACTTCAAACTCAACAGAATACAATAAGAAGCTGGTTAGATGGAGACTACTTAACACTCTCTGCCTTATAAGGTTGCAAAGTAATGCATGACTTACAAGGTTTCATAACCACAGAACGCTTCTGTTACCTGCCTCATAGGCAGTGGTCTCTATTTTGTGTGCCCCACTGCCGATAGTAATTTAGGCATGCTTTGGTCCCTTGACCATGTTTTGGTGCTTGGATTGTGAATTACTTTTTCTGTGCTTTTATCCTTTGATTGTGATTTGGCCTTTTGATATGAAATGCCAGTCTTACTAAATCATCCATATTGTTCTGGTTTAAGTGAGATGGCCACAACTTTATATAAAACAATGAAAAACATTAAACTTATGTCAATGCCCTCAAAATTTCAATATTCTTCTGTAAAGATTGCCTTGTATTGTGGCATTTCGGACTACTGGGGACAGCAAGCTTGGGCTCATCTATATGTTACTGGATCGCCCCCCAAGGGCCGGCGGGTACTCGGTACCAGGTCCTGCAGTTCACAGGGGGATTTCACGGTGGCTGGCCCGGTCCGTGGCCCTAGGACGTCCGCGTAAAAGGTAAAGGTCTTTAATGGATAAAGTTTATCTTCGTGATGCCACCTGTGGTATTCAGTCGGGGTGACCGACGCTGCTTTAAGGGGTCCGCTGGGGTGATGTTATGGCAGCTAGATGGTATACCTTCCCACAGGAGAAGTATATCCCCAGGGCTTCCCAGTGTGTAGATGGTGGTATGGTGAGAGGCTCAGAGAAGAACGAGGAAACAAGGTTGCAGTCTCTTTACCGAAGACCTCAGCATCCACAGTCCAGGGCACCAGATCACAGGGCAGGCAGAGTCCGGCCGGTTTGGAGGCAAGTCCAGAGTCCCCTTTGTCCAGGTGGAAATCAGTAGCCTTCCCTTGCGCTGTGGTTGTGTAGTCCCTTACTGCCTATGGCTTCACATAAGGGTCTCACAGATGCGATGTTTCGCTCTCTCTGTCCCCCATATACGATAGGACAAAACCTGTATGACTGGTGACTTGAGCCTGTTTATAGGGTCTCTTGGATAACCCGGCTCTGTAGGTGTCACCGTGCCTCCTGGGTGTAGGTGCGGACAGGTAACCTGCAATTAGCTATCCTGCCGGTCTCGGAAATAAGGCGTATAGGTCCTTACTCCCTCGGTATTCCGGCTATCGGGATGTTGCGCCTCAGAAGGAGACAGCTTGAGTGGGGATGGTCTCCTTCTGGTATCCTCTCCTTTGCTTCGACTTCCTTCACGCTCGCTGCAATACAGTTCTGCTTTTCAATGTCTCTTTCTGTGAGCTGCAGCTCTGAGGGCATGCACAGCTCCTTTGACCCTCTGTCTTCCTCAGACTCTGGTCTGGAACTCCCTAACTTTCTCTACAGACTACCAGTATATATATATATATATATATATATATATATATATATATAGGGAGTGACCTAATAAATAGGAGCAGAAGCTCCCCCTGGTGGTCTGGAGTGTAAAATGTGTTGCATGTTTGTGATACCTGGATGCAGTTATCCTTCTTTGCCTCCAAACGTAGCATCACTCTCCCCGAGAGGAAAGCAATACCACTGTGACGACCAGGACCCTGGGGCGCCGCTTTACCACTAGAGCACAGAAAAGTTGCCACAGGGGAGACACTATACCCCCTATGCTGGCCTCCAACCATCCCCACCCAACAGAATCATAGCTTGCTTTTGGCCATCCTGGAGACTCAACAGATGAATATTTAACTCTATAAAATGAAGGCGCACTCCAACCTGGAGCAACAAGTTACCATAATCTTCTAATTCCCTGTGTCTACTAGTCACCCCTAGTAGGTGCCGTACAAGGTGAGCAAATGCAGAACTCTTTTCAAAGCCACTGGATTTCTGGCACTCAATCAATCTATCTCTATGTAGTACT
Source organism: Ranitomeya imitator (assembly GCF_032444005.1). Classification (NCBI taxonomy): domain Eukaryota; kingdom Metazoa; phylum Chordata; class Amphibia; order Anura; family Dendrobatidae; genus Ranitomeya; species Ranitomeya imitator. The sequence continues at coordinate 693,730,424 of NC_091282.1, read as the reverse complement.
ACCTCCAACTATAATCGATTCCTTAAAAAAAAAAAAAAAAAAAGGTCTTCAAAATTACTTATGAGTTCTGTGAATTCCCCGATTCTTATATTGCCAAGAACAATGCTATCAACATGTATTATAGGTAGAGTTGAGCGAATTTGTTCGGGTTCCCTCTTATTTAGCAAGCTATACCGCTTAGGCCGGTTTCACATGTCAGTGGCTCCGGTACGTGTGGTGACAGTTTCTTCACGTACCCGAGACAGTGACACACGTAGACACATTAAAATAAATGTGTCTCTGCAGATGTCAGCGTGTTTTCACGGACCGTGTGTCCGTGTGCAAAACAAGGAGACATGTCAGGGTTCGTGGGAGCACACGGATCACACGGACCCATTAAAGTCAATGGGTGCTTGTAAACACGTACCACACACGGATGCCATCCGTGTGCTTTTTTTTTTAAGTCATAGGGTTAAAATTGAAAAAAATTGTTTCAATACACTGACACACTGACAGCACACAGATGAGAAACACGGACACACGGACAGCACATGGATGACACACGGAAGGCCTACGTGCACACACGGACACACAGACACGGATAGCTCCAGGACCGTTTCTTCTGGTACCGGAAATATCTGGACGTGTGAGACTGGCCTTACCGAGTAAGCTGCAGAGGGAACCTGGCTTCCTGGATCGCGCCAGCTGATCGGCGCCGCAGCTGCATGTGTCACAGTGATGGCACATGCATGGAGAGCCTGTGGGTTGGGCTGTCCATGCATGTGCTGTGATTGTCACACAGCCGTGACACATGCAGCTGATCAGCTGATCAGCCGCAGCGATCCAGGAAGCCGTGTTCCCTCTGCAGCTTATTTGGTAAGCGGTATAGCTTGCTAAATAAGAGGGAACCCGAACAAATTTGATCAACTCTAATTACATCACCTGGGAACTCTTTACTTATCAATGCAAGTTCGGGAAACACCAATGTACATTAGAGACCTTAACCCCTTTCCAATATTCCTCTTTAAAGTTGTCAAGAGTGGTAGTCCTTACCGAACTTCAGTCCCGTAACACTCTGGCACTTTACAGGAAAACAGTGTCCCACTCGAAGTGTGATAACAGGTATGGTGTGCGTCACACTCACTTGTAGGCCACAGGCCTCCGCTGTCTCCAGGCCTCCATATTCAGGAGGAGCCGCACACTCAGGGGAAACCAAGTTCATTGCGACAAGCAAATGTTTACTGGTTAGTTTAAGTTCATTAAATTGTAACTTGTGTGATAGGGCACAGCACTGCGTATCCCTTACTTCCTTAGCATCACACATCTTCAGCGCTGCCACTCGTTCCTCTTGGACGATCCTTAAGTTCACTGACTCCGTCAGCCCCAGGAATTTTCTGTCCAGTTTTGCAGTGCAGTTGGGACCAGCCACTTGCCCTTCACCGTGTCAATCTTCCACTGTACCCCAGAGGATACAATGCGCCCATCAGCCCCTACACTGGACCTTGGGCTCTGACATTACCGGAATATCCGCAAGGGATATCAATGTGTCCTCCCACTGCCTAGAACGAATAGTACATGCTGGCCCTAGCAGCCCACTGTACTTGAACTTGACCTTGTCACTGTACTTCCCTATCTGACAACTACCAGGTAGTCAGTCCCTTTTCTAACCTCACTAACCTTCTTTCAATGTGGTGTTGCCCCAAGCAATAGCTATATCTTGCATCAGTAAATACTAAACCTAGTCTTAATCTATACAGTTCTATGCTTACCCTATGTACATTGTGCACTATATACTAGTCACATTGTATATTAACTCTTCACGTTGCTTAAACAATGTACATTACATAACACAATACATGTCAATTCACATGACACAATACATGTATGAAACCGCATGGCATTGTACATACTATGCGATTGTCATCTCTGGGGAGAGAAACTGCAACACAGTCCGTACCCTTACACCTCAGTAGAAGGATTTCCTAGCATAAAACCACAAGCACAAAGCTGTGATCTTTACTCAGCCTAATGAACTAAAGAATGCCCAGTGATCCATGCTATTAGAAGACCAAACAAACCTGAAAAATATGAACAGAAGACTGTTGTGAATTCTGCTCTTGGGCTCCCTCCGGTGGTTGTTGATGGTAATGCAGTTATTCCTGAGCAGCAGTCTTGGACAGGTGTTTCTGCTGATTGCAATTCAGACTGGGGTATTTAGCTTTGCAGGACTCATTGGTCCTTGCCAGTAGTCAATGTTCCTTTGGAAGTGTTGGTCCTCTGCCTGGCCTCTCCTGCTTGCTGCCAATTCAGCAAGGATAAGTGTTTGCTTCTTTTTTTTTTAGACACACTGCTGTGTGTCTATTTTCTGTGCTGATCTTGTTTCTATTTTGTTCCTGCTAGACTGTGCCTGATGTTTTTCTCAGTCTAGTTGGATTTGCTGAAGTCGCAGATATAGTCTCCACATCTTTAGTTAGGTGGTGGAGTTTTTGTATTTTTCTGCTGTGGATATTCTGTAGTGTTTTATGCTGACCGAATAGTATCCTGTACTATCCTTTCCTATCTAGGTAGAAGTGGCCTCCTTTGCTTATCCCTGTTTTCTGTCTGTGTGTGTCTTTTCTTCTCCTGCTCACAGTCATTATTTGTGGGGGGCTGCCTATCCTTTGGGGGTCTACTCTGAGGCAAGAGAGTTTTCCTGTTTCCATCTTTAGGGATATTTAGTTCTCCGGCTGTGTCGAGGTGTCTAGGTCTGGTTATAAAGGCACAGATGATTGGCCTCGGGGAGACCAAAACATCCAACACTGCGGAGACACCATCACGTGTTTCTCAACGCAGTGATTCCAGAACACTGCCCCCATCCCTTATGGGAAATATGCAGATGCATGTAAAGAAGCTGCGGAGACACCATCACGTGTTTCTCGACGCAAGCAGTGAATAGCCAGGCCTTTCCCCGGGAAGGAACAACCACGGGAAGGGCAGCATCCTATGAAGGAAAGCCACCTATGCCAAGCATGGTATCCATCCAGACAGCTGTTTCGGGGTTATTCGGGGAGGCCAATCATCTGTGCCTTTATAGCCTTTTTACTAGGCACTGCTCCTAATAGCCAAATTCCTACTCCACACTGATGAGGGGCAATAACCCCGAAACAGCTGTCTGTGGATGGATACCATGCTTGGCATAGGTGGCTTTCCTTCATAGGATGCTGCCCTTCCCGTGGTTGTTCCTTCCCGGGGAAAGGCCTGGCTATTCACTGCTTGCGTCGAGAAACACGTGATGGTGTCTCCGCAGCTTCTTTACATAGGTCTGGTTAGGCACACCCCACGGCTACTTCTAGTTGCGGTGATAGGATCAGGGTTTGCGGTCAGTAAAGTTACCACTGCTCCAGCGAAGGTCTTTTCATGCTGCTCCAAGGCCACCTGTTCATAACAGAAGACCTTAATGAAACAGAAAAATCATTCACCCTACCACTCAATATGTCAATAAACCAAGTCCGACTCAAGATTTTTCTCGAAACCTCAATAAAATGCTATTGTTGCAGCCCCATATAAAAGGGTGTGCACCAAGCAACAACTCACCTAGTCATCTGGTGAGAGGAGAGCCTTAGGCTGGCGTCACACTGGCGTATTGCATCCGATGAGAGAGCAGCAGAGCAGGAGCCGAGTGTCATGCGTCTGTGCTCCGATTCTCTCGCACAGGGAGGATCGGAGCACAGCTGCGGAGGAGGTGGAGAAATGAATTTCTCCATCTCCTCCATTGCTGGGGTCCGCTTATAACGCACATCACTCAGATGATATCCGACTGGTGTGCGCTGTCTCACTCGCACCCATAGGCTTATATGGGTGCGAGTGAGCCGAGAGTTTTCCTCGGTCCGAGACAATCGCAGCATGCTGCAATTGTCTCGGACCGAGGAAAACAGCCGACAAAAAGTCGGCTGCTGGGAGCTGCCCCATAACTTAAAATTGGTCTGAGTGCAATGCGATTTTTTATCTCATTGCACTCTGCCGTTTAAAACGGCAGTGTGATGCCGGCCTCATTCATATGCTAAGAAATGGCTGCCCGTTGTGGCCCTTGGAAGCTACAAAACACCCAACTATTCAAAAAATACATGTGACACATTTTATGAAGCAGATCAAAAAACTGATCACTCCCCCTCCCCAGTGGTTTTGGTTGGACTTAATAACGAAAGCATTTCAAAAGACTGACCGTCACATCCAAACATAGACTAAGTGTGAACAGGTGCTGAACCTAGAGTCGCCAACTCATATATAGTCAAGTAAATAAGGCAGCACGCTGCAGCACTAAAACATGCAAACATGAAACACGAAAATTGAACTGCACTAGAAATATGAAAAATGAGAGCGTTTAGCGCATAAAAATGGCCAATTTTATGTGTACCTGGTAGCCACTTTACGGCATCTCTCTTATACCAGGTCCTAAACTTGCCTTTCCTCGCTGAGAATAAACATCTCCATCTGAATGGGTACCTGTGAAACCTCTTCTTAGACTAAAATTCTCTCTCTCTATGGAGAGGTAATGGACCTGCTGTAATTAAAACACCTGTGACTAGGAGGCGGAGTGCTCAGTCAGAAGGCTAAAGAATACATTTCAAAAGACTGACCGTCACATCCAAACATAGACTAAGTGTGAACAGGTGCTGAACCTAGAGTCGCCAACTCATATATAGTCAAGTAAATAAGGCAGCTGCACATAAAATTGGCAATTTTTATGCGCTAAACGCTCTAATTTTTCATATTTCTAGTGCAGTAATGCAGTTCAATTTTCGTGTTTCATGTTTGCATGTTTTAGCGATGCAGTGTGCTGCCTTATTTACTTGACTATATATGAGTTGGCGACTCTAGGTTCAGCACCTATTCACACTTAGTCTATGTTTGGATGTGACGGTCAGTTTTTTTATGAACAAAACTCCCCCCCTTTTTCCCCCCCAATCCCCCCCTTCGAGACCCCCTTAGTGCCTTCCTCATTTCCCATCCGATATTCCTTCCCCAATCCAAATACAATTGTATAGTATGAACATCATTATGAACATTATGCATCCTCCCCACAAACCTAATTCCATTCTATCCATGGCTGCCATATCTTTCGAAATACATCGAGTTTATTTCTCTTAGTATATACACTATATATATATATATATATATATATATATATATATATATATATATATACTATTTTTCCAATAAAATTATATGATCTGCCTGTGTAAGAAAGTCTCGTCTAGTCGGAGGCTCCTCTCTGATCAAGAACCGAGCTATCAATTTCCTTGCTATGAATAACAATCGCCAGTTTAACCATAGATACCGCTGCTATTTCCTTCACATAACCTAGTATACAGACCAAAGGGTCTCTGGGAATTACACACCTATATATCAATTCAATCCGATTCAATACAACTGTCCAGAAGGCAGACAATCTAGAGCAATGCCACAGCATGTGTAACATGTCTGCCCGTTCCTGCGAACATCGTGGACACTAGGAATCAGACCTCAAACCCACCTTGAACAGTCTATCGGGAGTTCTGGAAGCTCTATGAATTACATATAGTTGAGACATCCTCCCAGGTTCGCTCATAGATCAATTTTAGAATATGTGCCTAAGATCTCTATCATCATTTATCTCTCCCAATTCAGCTTCCAATTTCACTCTAGACTTGATGGGATGTTTGACTAGAAAGGTGAATAATAAATCTCTATACACTTCTGAAATTGCCCCCCTTGTCCTGCTGTTCTCCAAAATGGAAGCCAGCGTGATATTTATCTGGATCTCAATAAGTTTTCTCCGACATTGCGACTGATACGCATGCTGAATTCTTTTATAATGATATAAATGTAAATGTGATAACTGGAATTCTGTTTGTAACTCCACAAATGACTTAAGTCTCCCTTGACCCATTAGCTGACCCATCCTTCTAATTCCTGCCTCTCTCCAGGGCCCAAATCCTTCCATTTGCTTAAATTCTTGTAAATTTATATTATCCCATATAGGAGAGTATTTGGTAAGGCCTGTGACACCCCTAATCTGTTTAACTTTTTCCCATCCCTTATGAATTAGGAGAACAGTAGGAAACCTAGAACCCAGTTTTAAAAATTGCCCCCCTTCCAAACTCTCACCCAGAGGCCATTTTCCAACCAAATATCTCAAACTACTGGGCGATTGCCCCTTTCCCGTCTCCTCCCCCCATCCTCCAATATGCTGGCATTGTGCTGATAAAAAATATACCCAAGGGTTAGGGAGCGCTAAACCTCCTTCTGCCTTTGGCCTCTGCAAAATTTCTTGTTTAAACCTTGGGCTTTTCCTCCCCATATTAGTTCGCCAAACAGCGACTTAATTTTACGGAACCTACTCTGCGGAATCCAAATTGGAGAATTATGCAGTACATATACCAGCTGTGACATCACAATCATCTTCTCCTCCTTAATTCCATAGACAAATCCTTTTATTTCTCGTGCATCCCTTATTTTAGCGGCCAAGGGCTCCATAGCTAGGGCAAACAGCAACGGAGACAATGGGCACCCCTGCCTTGTACCCCTATGAGTAGTAGTGTAGCATAGCCATGATTCGTCAAACTCAATCTGACAGGTGCCCCGCCCCTATCAAAGTGTATCAAAGTGTGTAACCCCTCCCCTCCTCCTGTCAGCCAGCTGTCCCTGAGGCTGGCTGATTTCCCCTTTTGATATCGTTTGATATACTTTAATTTGTTGCAGTTTGATATTATTCACGTATTTGTTTTATATTTTTATACGTAGCTCGAGTTTGATTCTGTTAGCTGTGTTTTATTCACAGTGTATCCATATAGTTCAGAACTTATAACACACCAAGCTGTTTATTTGTGTCTCTACTGAACATTAACTAAATGGTGAGCATTAACTAAATGTTTATTTTCACAAACAGAAGAGCCAGATTTTCTGTTTGGGTTATCTGCGGGTCAGAGGTTTATAACACCTAGGTCAATTGTTGTTGTATTCGCTTTCCCAATAAATGTTTATTTTCACAAACAGAAGAGACAGATTTTCTGTTTGTACCTGTAAAATGTTTATTTTCACAAACAGAATCTTTTTTATGTCTGTAGATGGCATCTGAGAAGTTATTTGTGTTTCTACTGAGCATTAACTATGGTTATGTAGGGTTATCTGCGGGTCATGGCAAGTGGTAATGCCAAATTCTGAAAATAGCCATTTTATATTAAATTACTAACATTTTTAACATTTTTCTATTTTAGCGCTGCCACATCCACATATATTATTCCAGCTTTCTTTAATTCTGCATTATTTTATCACATGATGAAAATAGCCATTTTATATTGAATTACTGCAGCTTGCGAAGCGTTACCACTGGATTCGTTTCTCAATTAATTTCCCAGCTGGCGGCGCTATCTATAATTATGCTTATACCTTAGGCGTGTATTTACATGGCACTGTAATTCGCACTTTTACACACTATATGTGGATTACAGCTGGTATACAGTAACAGTCGGCATGACTGAGTGTAATATTGCACTCAATACTGTGCAAAGGGTCTGAATACTTATGTCCGTGTGATATTTCAGTTTTCTTTTTAATAAATTCGCAAAAAAAAATCTACATTTCTGTTTTGTTCAGGCATGATGGCGTGCAGAGTGTACATTAATATATATATCTCAGAATGCAGCTGAATAGTATTGCTAATTAGTCCATATAAAGAGATAGAGATGATAGAGATGATAGAGATAGAGATGATAAGCCTCTATGATTGTTACTTTTGCACATGTATTACTGTTTTTCTTATTTTTTGTGTAAAATCTCGGTCAGGCAGGCACGAACACACAGATTTTCTGTTTGGACCTATATTGTACATGTAGGGTTATGTAGGGTTATCTGCGGGTCACGTTTTTCTATTTTAGCGCTGCCACATCCACATATATTATTCCAGCTTTCTTTAATTCTGCATTATTTTATCACATGATGAAAATAGCCATTTTATATTGAATTACTGCAGCTCGCGGAGCGTTACCACTGGATTCGTTTCTCAATTAATTTCCCAGCTGGCGGCGCTATCTATAATTATGCTTATACCTTAGGCGTGTATTTACATGGCACTGTAATTCGCACTTTTACACACTATATGTGGATTACAGCCGGTACACAGTAACAGTCGGCATGACTGAGTGTAATATTGCACTCAATACTGTGCAAAGGGTCTGAATACTTATGTCCGTGTGATATTTCAGTTTTTCTTTTTAATAAATTCACAAAAAAAATCTACATTTCTGCTTTGTTCAGGCATGATGGCGTGCAGAGTGTACATTAATATATATATATCTCAGAATGCAGCTGAATAGTATTGCTAATTAGTCCATATAAAGAGATAGAGATGATAGAGATGATAGAGATAGAGATGATAAGCCTCTATGATTGTTACTTTTGCACATGTATTACTGTTTTTCTTATTTTTTGTGTAAAATCTCGGTCAGGCAGGCACGAACACACAGATTTTCTGTTTGGACCTGTATTGTACCTGTAAGGTTATGTAGGGTTATCTGCGGGTCACGTTTTTCTATTTTAGCGCTGCCACATCCACATATATTATTCCAGCTTTCTTTAATTCTGCATTATTTTATCACATGATGAAAATAGCCATTTTATATTGAATTACTGCAGCTCGTGGAGCGTTACCACTGGATTCGTTTCTCAATTAATTTCCCAGCTGGCGGCGCTATCTATAATTATGCTTATACCTTAGGCGTGTATTTACATGGCACTGTAATTCGCACTTTTACACACTATATGTGGATTACAGCCGGTATACAGTAACAGTCGGCATGACTGAGTGTAATATTGCACTCAATACTGTGCAAAGGGTCTGAATACTTATGTCCGTGTGATATTTCAGTTTTTCTTTTTAATAAATTCGCAAAAAAAAATAATCTACATTTCTCTTTTGTTCAGGCATGATGGAGTGCAGAGTGTACATTAATATATATATCTCAGAATGCAGCTGAATAGTATTGCTAATTAGTCCATATAAATAGAAAATTATGTAGAAACCCAAAGTTTTGATAAGTGTATGAAAATACACCAATATTAACTATTTGTGCTATTTTAGGTGCAAATTTGGTCTATATGTATAACAGTCAGGAGTTGGGGCGATGAAATATGTGTTACAAGCGTAGTGAATTGCAGATATATTCTGTAGTGTATGTCATTTTGAGAAATGTGTAGCATAACCAATTACCTATCACAGCCACTAGATGGCAGAATATCATATTAGTAACATAGTAACATAGTTAGTAAGGCCGAAAAAAGACATTTGTCCATCCAGTTCAGCCTATATTCCATCATAATAAATCCCCAGATCTACGTCCTTCTACAGAACCTAATAATTGTATGATACAATATTGTTCTGCTCCAGGAAGACATCCAGGCCTCTCTTGAACCCCTCGACTGAGTTCGCCATCACCACCTCCTCAGGCAAGCAATTCCAGATTCTCGCTGCCCTAACAGTAAAGAATCCTCTTCTATGTTGGTGGAAAAACCTTCTCTCCTCCAGACGCAAAGAATGCCCCCTTGTGCCCGTCACCTTCCTTGGTATAAACAGATCCTCAGCGAGATATTTGTATTGTCCCCTTATATACTTGTACATGGTTATTAGATCGCCCCTCAGTCGTCTTTTTTCTAGACTAAATAATCCTAATTTCGCTAATCTATCTGGGTATTGTAGTTCTCCCATCCCCTTTATTAATTTTGTTGCCCTCCTTTGTACTCTCTCTAGTTCCATTATATCCTTCATGAGCACTGGTGCCCAAAACTGGACACAGTACTCCATGTGCGGTCTAACTAGGGATTTGTACAGAGGCAGTATAATGCTCTCATCATGTGTATCCAGACCTCTTTTAATGCACCCCATGATCCTGTTTGCCTTGGCAGCTGCTGCCTGGCACTGGCTGCTCCAGGTAAGTTTATCATTAACTAGGATCCCCAAGTCCTTCTCCCTGTCAGATTTACCCAGTGGTTTCCCATTAAGTGTGTAATGGTGATATTGATTCCTTCTTCCCATGTGTATAACCTTACATTTATCATTGTTAAACCTCATCTGCCACCTTTCAGCCCAAGTTTCCAACTTATCCAGATCCATCTGTAGCAGAATACTATCTTCTCTTGTATTAACTGCTTTACATAGTTTTGTATCATCTGCAAATATCGATATTTTACTGTGTAAACCTTCTACCAGATCATTAATGAATATGTTGAAGAGAACAGGTCCCAATACTGACCCCTGCGGTACCCCACTGGTCACAGCGACCCAGTTAGAGACTATACCATTTATAACCACCCTCTGCTTTCTATCACTAAGCCAGTTACTAACCCATTTACACACATTTTCCCCCAGACCAAGCATTCTCATTTTGTGTACCAACCTCTTGTGCGGCACGGTATCAAACGCTTTGGAAAAATCGAGATATACCACGTCCAATGACTCACCGTGGTCCAGCCTATAGCTTACCTCTTCATAAAAACTGATTAGATTGGTTTGACAGGAGCGATTTCTCATAAACCCATGCTGATATGGAGTTAAACAGTTATTCTCATTGAGATAATCCAGAATAACATCCCTCAGAAACCCTTCAAATATTTTACCAACAATAGAGGTTAGACTTACTGGCCTATAATTTCCAGGTTCACTTTTAGAGCCCTTTTTGAATATTGGCACCACATTTGCTATGCGCCAGTCCTGCGGAACAGATCCTGTCGCTATAGAGTCCCTAAAAATAAGAAATAATGGTTTATCTATTACATTACTTAGTTCCCTTAGTACTCGTGGGTGTATGCCATCCGGACCCGGAGATTTATCTATTTTAATCTTATTTAGCCGATTTCGCACCTCTTCTTGGGTTAGATTGGTGACCCTTAATATAGGGTTTTCATTGTTTCTTGGGATTTCACCTAGCATTTCATTTTCCACCGTGAATACCGTGGAGAAGAAGGTGTTTAATATGTTAGCTTTTTCCTCGTCATCTACAACCATTCTTTCCTCACTATTTTTTAAGGGGCCTACATTTTCAGTTTTTATTCTTTTACTATTGATATAGTTGAAGAACAGTTTGGGATTAGTTTTACTCTCCTTAGCAATGTGCTTCTCTGTTTCCTTTTTGGCAGCTTTAATTAGTTTTTTAGATAAAGTATTTTTCTCCCTATAGTTTTTTAGAGCTTCAATGGTGCCATCCTGCTTTAGTAGTGCAAATGCTTTCTTTTTACTGTTAATTGCCTGTCTTACTTCTTTGTTTAGCCACATTGGGTTTTTCCTATTTCTAGTCCTTTTATTCCCACAAGGTATAAACCGCTTACACTGCCTATTTAGGATGTTCTTAAACATTTCCCATTTATTATCTGTATTCTTATTTCTGAGGATATTGTCCCAGTCTACCAGATTAAGGGCATCTCTAAGCTGGTCAAACTTTGCCTTCCTAAAGTTCAGTGTTTTTGTGACTCCCTGACAAGTCCCCCTAGTGAAAGACAGGTGAAACTGTACAATATTGTGGTCGCTATTTCCTAGATGCCCAACCACCTGCAGATTTGTTATTCTGTCAGGTCTATTAGATAGTATTAGGTCTAAAAGTGCTGCTCCTCTGGTTGGATTCTGCACCAATTGTGAAAGATAATTTTTCTTGGTTATTAGCAGAAACCTGTTGCCTTTATGGGTTTCACAGGTTTCACTTTCCCAGTTAATATCCGGGTAGTTAAAGTCCCCCATAACCAGGACCTCATTATGGGTTGCAGCTTCATCTATCTGCTTTAGAAGTAGACTTTCCATGGTTTCTGTTATATTTGGGGGTTTGTAACAGACCCCAATGAGAATTTTGTTACCATTTTTCCCTCCATGAATTTCGACCCATATGGACTCGACATCCTCATTTCCTTCGCTAATATCCTCCCTTAAAGTGGACTTTAGACAAGACTTTACATAGAGACAAACCCCTCCTCCTCTCCGATTTTTACGATCCTTTCTAAACAGACTGTAACCCTGTAAGTTAACTGCCCAGTCATAGCTTTCATCTAACCATGTCTCGGTTATTCCCACTATGTCAAAGTTACCTGTAGATATTTCTGCTTCTAGTTCTTCCATCTTGTTTGTCAGGCTTCTGGCGTTTGCGAGCATGCAGTTTAGAGGATTTTGGAACAAAACAATCTCCTCGCTGTGGATTGCTTTAGAAATGTTCTTACCTCCCATCTGAGTATGTTTTCCTGGGTCTTCTTTGTTCAAGTCTAACGTTTTTCTTCCCGTCCCCTCTTCTTCTAGTTTAACGCCCTCCTGATGAGTGTAGCGAGTCTTCTGGCGAATGTGTGTCTCCCAGGTTTGTTGAGGTGTAGTCCATCTCTGGCGAGGAGTCCATCGTACCAGTAATTCACACCGTGGTCCAGGAATCCGAATCCTTGTTGTCTGCACCATCGTCTTAGCCAGTTGTTTGCATCAAGGATCCTGTTCCATCTCCTGGTGCCATGCCCGTCTACTGGAAGGATAGAAGAAAAAACTACCTGTGCATCCAGTTCCTTTACTTTCTTCCCCAACTCTTCAAAGTCTTTGCAGATTGTCGGTAGGTCTTTCCTTGCCGTGTCATTGGTGCCAACATGTATCAGAAGAAATGGGTGGACGTCCTTGGAGCTGAAGAGCTTTGGTATCCTATCGGTCACATCCTTGATCATCGCACCTGGAAGGCAGCATACTTCTCTTGCAGTTATGTCCGGTCTGCAGATGGCTGCTTCTGTGCCTCTCAGTAGTGAGTCTCCCACCACCACCATTCTTCGTTGCTTCTTGGCTGTACTTTTTGCTGTCACTTGTTGCTGTGTGCCCTTTTCTTTTTTGCTTGCTGGTATTGCTTCATCCTTAGGTGTGCCATCTTCATCCTCTACAAAGATTTGATATCGGTTCTTCAGTTGTGTGGTTGGTGATTTCTCCATGGTCTTCTTGCTTCTTTTGGTCACATGCTTCCACTCATCTGCTTTTGGAGGTTCTCTGACACTTTTTTCACCTTCTGTGACCAGTAGAGATGCTTCTGTTCTGTCTAGAAAGTCTTCATTCTCTTTGATGAGTTTCAAAGTTGCTATTCTTTCTTCCAGACCCCGCACCTTTTCTTCTAAAAGGGCCACTAGTCTACACTTCTGACAGGTGAAATTTGATTCTTCTTCTGGTCGGTCTGTGAACATGTAGCACATGCTGCAGCTCACCATGTAGGTTGTCACATCTGCCATGTTGCTCCTAGATCCTGCTGACTTGCTGTGTGTTTTCCTTCTTGTGTAATCTACTCAGCCAAGCTCTCTTGCAATAATATCCTACAGGCAAAAATTCTTGAAGCTTGAATCCCTGGTTTGGCGATGCTTTCCAAGCAGCTGGTCCCGGCTGTACCCAACGATCTTCTAGCTTAGGGAGACTTCGCTTTTCCCAGAAGGCACCTGGAATATGCAAATTAGCCTCCTCAAGCTTGAATTAATTATTAATTAATTATAATATTAATTATACATTGGGGTTTACTTTTGGAAACTTACAAATTCATTGGAAAATTTTTAACCCATTATTGCTTAGGCAAATTCATTGGAAATTATAAATTTATTGTACTAACTACATGCACTCATATTGATAAAACTTTACCTCAGCCTCTATGATTGTTACTTTTGCACATGTATTACTGTTTTTCTTATTTTTTGTGTAAAATCTCGGTCAGGCTGGCACGAACACACACACAACAAACACACATAACATACAAAACACACACAACACATACAACACACATGACAAACATACACACACAACATACAGAACACATACAACACATGCGACACACACAACGCACACACAACAAACACACAGAACACACACACACAAGAAATAGGCATTTAGGACTTATTTATGTTATTATGTTTATGCACTTTGCCTGTGCTGTCTATAATTTGACTCCTTTTTATTCAAAGACAGTTAACATATGCAGACTTTTAAAGCTTTTTTACATTTCTAATGGTGTTACATTTCTATTGGTGTTACTTTTGCACATGTATTACTGGATTCTTTAAAAATATGAATATTATCTAGTTTACTTATGTTGCGGTATTTTATTTTCCTGGTGTTACTTTTGCACATGTATTACTGTTTTTCTTGTTTTTGTGTAAAATCTCGGTCAGGCAGGCACGAACACACACACACAACACACAGAACCAACACACAACAAACACACATAACATACAAAACACACAACACATACAACACACACGACAAACATACACACACAACATACAGAACACATACAACACATGCGGCACACACAACACACACACACAACAAATACACAGAACACACACACACGAGAAATAAACATTTAGGACTTATTTATGTTATTATGTTTTTGTTTTTATATGAAGTTATGTGTTTACTACAGTTATCAGAGCAATGTATTTATTTTACACAACAGTCACACAGGCCATAATGATAGTGTATCTGCAGCATGTTATTTAGTGTGTTTTATTCATGTTTTTATAACACACCATTTTTTATATTGTTAATTTGATTCTGTGGCCCGCCTTGTTTGATTTCCCCTTTTGATATAGTTTGATGGCTTACAAAGACATTTCAATAATATAATTGCTATCAGATGCTAGCTATAAGTGTGAAACTGACAGACAAGCACAGCTGTGTCTCTACAGGACATGCTGGTCACTAGACTGCCAGAGTTTCTGTGGGGGAGATATACTAACAGTCAGAGTTTCAGAGGACCAAAGTTTATAACTCCAGTCTCATTGTATTTTACCCCCAATGATCACATAGAGTGCAAAATTGTGTTTATACCAACAGTCAGAGTTTCTGTTGACCCAAAAACCGGTGTAGAACGTACACAGAGAGCAACTTACAATATTTACTAAGGTGGCTGAAATGAGTTTACTGTAGTTATCAGAGCATTGTATTTTACAAAGACATTTCAATACTATAAAAATTCTTACAGAATATAAAAATGGTTTACTGACAGTACTATACTGCTACTGGCTTATTTCTGTACAAATCCAGGCTGTCTGGTGACCCCCCTTTTTTTGGCATGGCCGCTGCTTTTTCTTGTTTTTTTTGTGTAAAATCTCGGTCAGGCAGGCACAGCTGTATCTCTACAAGACATGCTGGGCACACCAGAGACATTGGAAATTGGATTTATAACGACGAATTCAGAAAATAACCATTTTATATTGAATGACTAATGATTTCTATAGGCATACTTTACTATGAAATTATGCATAAAAAGCTTCTTGGTTAGCCCAAAACCCGTAAGAAACAATCGTATAACTTTTAGCTCGAGCACATCAGCATATCCCAAAGTTTTGATAAGTGCATGAAAATACACCAATATTAACTATTTGTGCTATTTTAGGCTCAAATTTGGTCTATATGCATAACAGTCAGTAGTTGGGGCGAAGAAATATGTGTTACATGTGTGATGAATTGCAAATATATTCTGAAGTGTATGGCATTTTGAGAAATGTGTAGCATAACCAATTACCTATCACGGCCACTAGATGGCTGAATATCATATTAATTATGCATTGGGGTTTACTTTTGGAAACTTACAAAGGCGGTGTGTATGTGCACAGGTATGACTTATTTTGTTTTTATAATCACTAGTATTCATATTAATAGTTACTTTTAACCATCCTTTTAGAGTGTCTAGTAGTTTTATATTCTTTGTCTGATATATTTCTACACAAAGCTTCAAAACTATTTTGTGCTTTATAATGTATCACAGTAGTTTCATGTGAAGTTACATCTTAGGCGCTGTTCAGACTATTGTAATATCTGTAGCTTAAAATAGAGCCAAATAGCTACTTTCAAATCCGGACATACACCATTGATTTTCTTCACAAATGGATCCAATATACACTATATCTCCTTCCTCTATATATATAGTTTGTAACATTCTGGCTCAAATACAGACGGCAGGCAGCCTATTTACAATGCACTTTATAAAATCTTTCGTTTGAAAGGTTATTCTGTATTTCTAAAGCGCAACTCTGGCTCGATAAGCGAGTAATTCTAAAAGCACAGTCAAACATATGTATCACAGTTTGTTTTTCTGCGTTATGGTTTAAAGTTATAAGCATTTAAATATTAATTTTCTCATTAGATATGTGACTTGCGCTATTTATTTGCTTAGGCTAGATCATTTACAGTTTAACAATACATTTTATCACAAAAAATGACCTTATCTGGGTACCTAGAAATAACCTATCAGCATTAGTAAGCCACTTTCTTTTTGCATTATCAAGAACCCTTGGGTTAAGATAACGTAAGTTTATATGCATAAATCATTTAATATAGCGCACCAAACATGATATGGTTTTTGATTTCTCTGAACTGCCGCAAACAAAACATATAAGGTTAAAAATATGAATATTATTGAATATAATGTTTTACTTTTGTTTACAGTATTTTATTTTCCGGGGGCTACTTTTGTTCATGTACTACTGGCTTCTTCTTCAGTTGTGATTTTTACCTTTTCTATATAAATATGGGTAAATGAATTGTCCATTATAGAACCATTTTGAATCCGTGCTTTGGCGGCCTTAAACATTTTGTATAACAGATGTGTTTCTCCTGATTTTTCTTGGTTAAGGGATCACTGATGTTTTAATAAACTTTGAATAAATAACTGGGCATACATAAGAAACCTTGCAATATATCTTTATAGAAATAATACTTCTCCGTCACCTTTGTCTCTTGAACTCATCATTCACTGTGAAATAATGCAAAAATTCATCTTTGTATTTCTTGTGTGTGTGTGTGTTGTGTGTGTGTTTGTTGTGTGTGTGTGTGTGTGTGTATGTTTGTCGTGTGTGCTGTATGTGCTGTGTGTGTTTTGTATGTTATGTGTGTCTGTTGTGTGTGGGTTCTGTGTTGTGTGTGTGTTATGTGTGTCTGTTGTGTGTGGGTTCTGTGTTGTGTGTGTGTGTGTTCTGTGTGTTTGTTGTGTGTGTTCTGTATGTTGTGTGTGTATGTTTGTTGTATGTGTTGTGTGTGTTCTGTATGTTATGTGTGTGTGTTCTGTGTGTTTGTTGTGTGTGTTGTGTGTGCTGAAGTATTATTTCTATAAAGATATATTGCAAGGTTTCTTATGTATGCCCAGTTATTTATTCAAAGTTTATTAAAACATCAGTGATCCCTTAACCAAGAAAAATCAGGAGAAACACATCTGTTATACAAAATGTTTAAGGCCGCCAAAGCACGGATTCAAAATGGTTCTATAATGGACAATTCATTTACCCATATTTATATAGAAAAGGTAAAAATCACAACTGAAGAAGAAGCCAGTAGTACATGAACAAAAGTAGCCCCCGGAAAATAAAATAATGTAAACAAAAGTAAAACATTATATTCAATAATATTCATATTTTTAACCTTATATGTTTTGTTTGCGGCAGTTCAGAGAAATAAAAAACCATATCATGTTTGGTGCGCTATATTAAATGATTTATGCATATAAACTTACGTTATCTTAACCCAAGGGTTCTTGATAATGCAAAAAGAAAGTGGCTTACTAATGCTGATAGGTTATTTCTAGGTACCCAGATAAGGTCATTTTTTGTGATAAAATGTATTGTTAAACTGTAAATGATCTAGCCTAAGCAAATAAATAGCGCAAGTCACATATCTAATGAGAAAATTAATATTTAAATGCTTATAACTTTAAACCATAACGCAGAAAAACAAACTGTGATACATATGTTTGACTGTGCTTTTAGAATTACTCGCTTATCGAGCCAGAGTTGCGCTTTAGAAATACAGAATAACCTTTCAAACGAAAGATTTTATAAAGTGCAGTGTAAATAGGCTGCCTGCCGTCTGTATTTGAGCCAGAATGGTACAAACTATATATATAGAGGAAGGAGATATAGTGTATATTGGATCCATTTGTGAAGAAAATCAATGGTGTATGTCCGGATTTGAAAGTAGCTATTTGGCTCTATTTTAAGCTACAGATATTACAATAGTCTGAACAGCGCCTAAGATGTAACTTCACATGAAACTACTGTGATACATTATAAAGCACAAAATAGTTTTGAAGCTTTGTGTAGAAATATATCAGACAAAGAATATAAAACTACTAGACACTCTAAAAGGATGGTTAAAAGTAACTATTAATATGAATACTAGGGATTATAAAAACAAAATAAGTCATACCTGTGCACATACACACCGCCTTTGTAAGTTTCCAAAAGTAAACCCCAATGCATAATTAATATGATATTCAGCCATCTAGTGGCCGTGATAGGTAATTGGTTATGCTACACATTTCTCAAAATGCCATACACTTCAGAATATATTTGCAATTCATCACACATGTAACACATATTTCTTCGCCCCAACTACTGACTGTTATGCATATAGACCAAATTTGAGCCTAAAATAGCACAAATAGTTAATATTGGTGTATTTTCATGCACTTATCAAAACTTTGGGATATGCTGATGTGCTCGAGCTAAAAGTTAAATTATTCTTTCTTACGTGTTTTGGGCTAACCAAGAAGCTTTTTATGCATAATTTCATAGTAAAGTATGCCTATAGAAATCATTAGTCATTCAATATAAAATGGTTATTTTCTGAATTCGTCGTTATAAATCCAATTTCCAATGTCTCTGGTGTGCCCAGCATGTCTTGTAGAGATACAGCTGTGCCTGCCTGACCGAGATTTTACACAAAAAACAAGAAAAAGCAGCGGCCATGCCAAAAAAAGGGGGGTCACCAGACAGCCTGGATTTGTACAGAAATAAGCCAGTAGCAGCATAGTACTGTCAGTAAACCATTTTTATATTCTGTAAGAATTTTTATAGTATTGAAATGTCTTTGTAAAATACAATGCTCTGATAACTACAGTAAACTCATTTCAGCCACCTTAGTAAATATTGTAAGTTGCTCTCTGTGTACGTTCTACACCGGTTTTTGGGTCAACAGAAACTCTGACTGTTGGTATAAACACAATTTTGCACTCTGTGTGATCATTGGGGGTAAAATACAATGAGACTGGAGTTATAAACTTTGGTCCTCTGAAACTCTGACTGTTAGTATATCTCCCCCACAGAAACTCTGGCAGTCTAGTGACCAGCATGTCCTGTAGAGACACAGCTGTGCTTGTCTGTCAGTTTCACACTTATAGCTAGCATCTGATAGCAATTATATTATTGAAATGTCTTTGTAAGCCATCAAACTATATCAAAAGGGGAAATCAAACAAGGCGGGCCACAGAATCAAATTAACAATATCAAAAATGGTGTGTTATAAAAACATGAATAAAACACACTAAATAACATGCTGCAGATACACTATCATTATGGCCTGTGTGACTGTTGTGTAAAATAAATACATTGCTCTGATAACTGTAGTAAACACATAACTTCATATAAAAACAAAAACATAATAACATAAATAAGTCCTAAATGTCTATTTCTCGTGTGTGTGTGTGTTCTGTGTATTTGTTGTGTGTGTGTGTTGTGTGTGCCGCATGTGTTGTATGTGTTCTGTATGTTGTGTGTGTATGTTTGTCGTGTGTGTTGTATGTGTTGTGTGTTTTGTATGTTATGTGTGTTTGTTGTGTGTGGGTTCTGTGTGTTGTGTGTGTGTGTGTGTTCGTGCCTGCCTGACCGAGATTTTACACAAAAACAAGAAAAACAGTAATACATGTGCAAATGTAACACCAGGAAAATAAAATACCACAACATAAGTAAACTAGATAATATTCATATTTTTAAAGAATCCAGTAATACATGTGCAAAAGTAACACCAATAGAAATGTAACACCATTAGAAATGTAAAAAAGTCTGCATATGTTAACTGTCTTTGAATAAAAAGGAGTCAAATTATAGACAGCACAGGCAAAGTGCATAAACATAATAACATAAATAAGTCCTAAATGCCTATTTCTTGTGTGTGTGTGTTCTGTGTGTTTGTTGTGTGTGCGTTGTGTGTGTCGCATGTGTTGTATGTGTTCTGTATGTTGTGTGTGTATGTTTGTCATGTGTGTTGTATGTGTTGTGTGTGTTTTGTATGTTATGTGTGTTTGTTGTGTGTGTGTTCGTGCCGGCCTGACCGAGATTTTACACAAAAAATAAGAAAAACAGTAATATATGTGCAAAAGTAACAATCATAGAGGCTGAGGTAAAGTTTTATCAATATGAGTGCATGTAGTTAGTACAATAAATTTATAATTTCCAATGAATTTGCCTAAGCAATAATGGGTTAAAAATTTTCCAATGAATTTGTAAGTTTCCAAAAGTAAACCCCAATGTATAATTAATATGATATTCTGCCATCTAGTGGCTGTGATAGGTAATTGGTTATGCTACACATTTCTCAAAATGACATACACTACAGAATATATCTGCAATTCACTACGCTTGTAACACATATTTCATCGCCCCAACTCCTGACTGTTATACATATAGACCAAATTTGCGCCTAAAATAGCACAAATAGTTAATATTGGTGTATTTT
Source organism: Ranitomeya imitator (assembly GCF_032444005.1). Classification (NCBI taxonomy): domain Eukaryota; kingdom Metazoa; phylum Chordata; class Amphibia; order Anura; family Dendrobatidae; genus Ranitomeya; species Ranitomeya imitator. Next base: position 693,709,942 of record NC_091282.1, on the reverse strand, counting down.
CATACACTTATCAAAACTTTGGGTTTCTACATAATTTTCTATTTATATGGACTAATTAGCAATACTATTCAGCTGCATTCTGAGATATATATATTAATGTACACTCTGCACTCCATCATGCCTGAACAAAACAGAAATGTAGATTTTTTTTGCGAATTTATTAAAAAGAAAAACTGAAATATCACACGGACATAAGTATTCAGACCCTTTGCACAGTATTGAGTGCAATATTACACTCAGTCATGCCGACTGTTACTGTATACCGGCTGTAATCCACATATAGTGTGTAAAAGTGCGAATTACAGTGCCATGTAAATACACGCCTAAGGTATAAGCATAATTATAGATAGCGCCGCCAGCTGGGAAATTAATTGAGAAACGAATCCAGTGGTAACGCTCCGCGAGCTGCAGTAATTCAATATAAAATGGCTATTTTCATCATGTGATAAAATAATGCAGAATTAAAGAAAGCTGGAATAATATATGTGGATGTGGCAGCGCTAAAATAGAAAAACGTGACCCGCAGATAACCCTACATAACCCTACAGGTACAATACAGGTCCAAACAGAAAATCTGTGTGTTCGTGCCTGCCTGACCGAGATTTTACACAAAAAATAAGAAAAACAGTAATACATGTGCAAAAGTAACAATCATAGAGGCTTATCATCTCTATCTCTATCATCTCTATCATTTCTATCTCTTTATATGGACTAATTAGCAATACTATTCAGCTGCATTCTGAGATATATATATATTAATGTACACTCTGCACGCCATCATGCCTGAACAAAACAGAAATGTAGATTTTTTTTGCGAATTTATTAAAAAGAAAAACTGAAATATCACACGGACATAAGTATTCAGACCCTTTGCACAGTATTGAGTGCAATATTACACTCAGTCATGCCGACTGTTACTGTATACTGGCTGTAATCCACATATAGTGTGTAAAAGTGCGAATTACAGTGCCATGTAAATACACGCCTAAGGTATAAGCATAATTATAGATAGCGCCGCCAGCTGGGAAATTAATTGAGAAACGAATCCAGTGGTAACGCTCCGCGAGCTGCAGTAATTCAATATAAAATGGCTATTTTCATCATGTGATAAAATAATGCAGAATTAAAGAAAGCTGGAATAATATATGTGGATGTGGCAGCGCTAAAATAGAAAAATGTTAAAAATGTTAGTAATTCAATATAAAATGGCTATTTTCAGAATTTGGCATTACCACTTGCCATGACCCGCAGATAACCCTACATAACCATAGTTAATGCTCAGTAGAAACACAAATAACTTCTCAGATGCCATCTACAGACACAAAAAAGATTCTGTTTGTGAAAATAAACATTTTACAGGTACAAACAGAAAATCTGTCTCTTCTGTTTGTGAAAATAAACATTTATTGGGAAAGCGAATACAACAACAATTGACCTAGGTGTTATAAACCTCTGACCCGCAGATAACCCAAACAGAAAATCTGGCTCTTCTGTTTGTGAAAATAAACATTTAGTTAATGCTCACCATTTAGTTAATGTTCAGTAGAGACACAAATAAACAGCTTGGTGTGTTATAAGTTCTGAACTATATGGATACACTGTGAATAAAACACAGCTAACAGAATCAAACTCGAGCTACGTATAAAAATATAAAACAAATACGTGAATAATATCAAACTGCAACAAATTAAAGTATAGCAAACGATATCAAAAGGGGAAATCAGCCAGCCTCAGGGACAGCTGGCTGACAGGAGGAGGGGAGGGGTTACACACTTTGATACACTTTGATAGGGGCGGGGCACCTGTCAGATTGAGTTTGACGAATCATGGCTATGCTACACTACTCCTATGCAATGAGAAACTATCAGATAATTTATTATTTACTCTAATTTTTGCCATTGGAGAGGAGTATAATAACCCCACCCAAGATATAAACTTAGGCCCGAACCCAAGGCACAACAAAACCGACCGCAAGGAATTCCATTCAACACAATCAAAGGCCTTATGGGCATCCAAAGACACTACTACTCTTTCCAGCATTTTCAACTGGAATTTGCATATTGAAATATAGTCTCCTTAAATTGATTGCTGTAGATTTGTTGGGCATAAATCCAGATTGATCTGGGTGGATTACTTTATCAATCACATGGGTTAGTCTGTTGGCCGAGGCCTTTGCCAAAATCTTTATATCCGCCGCAAGGGGTGAGATTGGTCTGTAGGACTCTGGATTCAACGGATCCTTATCAGCTTTAGGAATGACCACAACAATGGCCTCTCTCATAGATGTAGGTAATATTCCCCTCTCTAATGACTCATTAAATACCTTCTCCAATTTAGTTATTATTTCTTCATTAAAAATTTTATACACCTCTGCCGGAATGCCATCCGCCCCCGGGGCCTTATTACCCGCCATGTCCGCCAGTGCCACCCTCAGTTCCTCTGCTGCCAGCGGCCTATCCATCCATTCTCTGTCTTCGTTACCTAGTCTAGGAAGCTTAATCGCACTCATATACCTGTCCATCTCCTCTTGACCCTTATGTATCTTAGAGGAGTATAGCTCACTGTAAAATTGTTTAAATGCATCCAAAATTTGATCCCCTTGTGTAACAACATTACCTTCCTTTGTTTTAATTGCGTACACATGCGAGGATTCCCGTTGTGCCGAAGCTACCACTGAGAGCAGGTGCCCCACTTTTTCACCCTCCTCATAGAATGCCTCGTTCTGAAATGCACGCAGTCTCTCTGCCTTACGGATGTGAAGTTTTTTAACCTCTGACTGGGCCACTCTCATGCGGGTCTGCGTAGCTTTTGAACACTGTGCACCCAATGCCTCCTCCGCTGCCCTTAATTCCTTCATCACTGCTTTGTCTAGATTTTGAGACCTAGTCTTATATCGAGATACTTCTCTGAATAAAATCCCTCTCAAAAACGCCTTCATAGTATCCCAAACTATATGACCCTCTGCACTACCTTCGTTTATCCTAAACAATTCTCCCAGTTCCTCTCCTATCTTTCCCATATCCACAACCGTAACCAAAAGGGGTGAATTTTCCATCCCATACCTGCCAACCTCCCCTGTTCTCCTAATTGTAGAGATACCATCAGAGGACAATGATCCGATAGGACTCTGGGCAAATATTTCACTTCCTGCACCAAGTTATCCATCCCTTGATTTCCCAAAGCCACATCAATGCGAGACAAGGAACCATACGTCGCCGAGTAGCACGAGTAAGTGTAGTTCTCCATATTTTGAACTCTCCACAAGTCTATCCATCTAATTTCCCTCATGTAGTTTCCAAAAGGTGTTACATTCCCTTCCACTCTGTTCCCTGTATGTTTACCCTTATCCCAATGATCATTTGCAATATTATTCACATCGCCTATTGCAAGCAACGGGACCCCAGTCCATTTCCCCGATATGTCTAGAATTTCCTGTATCTTTTTTCCAGAAAACGGTGGAGGGATATACAAAGACACAATACATAATAATCTATTCAATATCTTACATACAATAAACATGTATTGCCCATCCTTGTCTATTATAACCTCCACTTCTTCATATGGAGTAGAAGTGTGGATTAATACCGACACTCCCCTGGCATAGACTGAGTACGTCGAGTGATAAGCCTTCCTCATCCATCTTTTTTGTAACATAGCTACTTTGTCTTCTACCAGGTGTGTTTCCTGAAGGCAAATCACTGAGGGCCTCAGCTTCAGCAGATATTGTAAAATTGCGGCCCGCTTTGAGACATTGGTGAGACCCTTAACGTTCCAGCTTAGAATTTTAATTCTACCCCCCATGATATGTCACAATACCAAACATTTGACTCGTTATAAATGAGGTCTTGGTCCTCCCCCCCTTGCCTACCTTCCCACCTCTACCCCCCCCCCCCGTCCCAACCTTCCAACTGAAATAACTCCGGTCCTTCCCTTCCATCCCCCTCCTGAAAAATTGATTGTCTCCCACAACTTTTTTTTTAAACAATAAATTTTTAATGGGAATTTACAGTTTACATATGAAGTGATAATAAAGAAAATATCAATACAGAGCTGTAAATGTAACCTGTATAGTAATACACATAAACAGATAACACGCAATCGCATGAACTAACAACAGTGGGGGACAGGGGAAGAGGGGGGGAAAAAGAGCCCGAGGGTGAAAGCATGTTGCGTTCAGTAACTATGAAGAGTCATTCTGAATCAGACGGTTCAGGGTTAGTTAGGAAAAGTGCAGGTACGGCAAAAGGAGTATGATTAACATATTCCACCCAGGGGAGCCATATTTTCTCGAATTTACCAACTTTGTCTGTAAGAATGGCCGATAGTTTCTCGTTAATCATATACCAAGAGAGGCATGATTTAACTGCGGAAAAGTTTAGGTTTGGTTTTTTCCATGCCGAAGCTATAATTTGTTTGGCTTCTAAAAATATGAATGAGATAAGGGCTTGAGTGTGTTTAGGGATATTAGGGATGCGTTTGTTGAGTAAGGCCTCCCAAGGTTTTTTTTTTAGGTTTATATTTGTTATAGAGGAAACTAAGTGGTAAACTCTAATCCAAAGTCTTCTCACAATCAGGCATAGCCACCATATATGGAACATGTCTCCAATAGAGTTACAACCTCTGAAGCAATTTGGGGAGTAGTTAGCCACTGCCTTAGCCACTCTAGCTGGGGTCAAGTACCAGCGGGTCAACACTTTGTAGTTAGTTTCCAACATGAGAGTATTTAATATTCCTCCGGTAGAGGAGGACCAGATTTGGGACCTCTCTGAGTCAGTCAGGGTAGACCCAATATCGGACTCCCAGCGAGAAGTGTATTTTAAGCAGTGCCTATGGGAGGGGGAGTTGATATGTGAGTAGAGGAGAGATATAATTCCTGAGGCATGTGGGCTTTGGTGGCATCTTTGTTCGAAAGAAGTAAAGGAGTAGGGTGGGGTAGAATTATTTAGTAAAGAGCCAAGTTCTTTAATTGTATATAATGAAATATTTATCCAGGAGGGAGATGGTATTTTCCTCTTAGGACTGGAAATGGGATAATCCTGTCGACATTAAAAAGATGGTGAACTCTAGTTATACCTGCTTCGACCCACATATGAAAATTTCTAAGGGATCCCATGCCTGGGGGAAATAGGATATTGCCCCAAATGGGAGCGAGGGGCAAGAAAGGTGAAACTAGCTGTGAAGAGTATTTCAACGAGTCCCAGATTGCAAGAGAGTGTTTTATAATGGGGTTCGAGATATGTTTGCGTTGGGTCGGAAGAATCCATAACACTGTGTCTAGAGTGTCGGGTTGCAGTTCGGAAGCTTCCAGCTAAAGCCATAGTGGAGGTTCAGTGTAGGCATGGTATAGGGTCAGTTGGCCTAATTGGGCTGCGCGGTAGTATTTTGAGAGATTGGGGACTCCTAAGCCTCCTTTTAGACGGTGACAATAAAGAGTAGCTTTGTTAACTCTGGGGAGACCTCCCCTCCAAACAAAAGTGTCTATCAATCTTTGAGCCACTTTGAGGAAATGTGAAGGGATAGGGATAGGCAGGACACAAAATAAGTAGAGTAGTTTGGGGAGAATAGTCATCTTTACGGCACGTACTCAGCCTAGCCAAGAGAGATGCAACTTCTCCCATGTCTGGAGCAAGAGGCGAAGTTTACAAAGCATAGGAGGGTAGTTAGCCACGTAAAGGGAGTCTAAATTAGCCGTCAGATTCACCCCCAAATAATCTAAATGGTTAGTAACCCACTGGAATGAAAAATCGTTCTGGAGATGTGATACAATTGACTGTGGGAGGATTACAGTCATGGCATAAGACTTAGCAGTGTTTATCTGTAGACTGGAGACAGATTCAAAAATTTTTAGAGTTTGAAGTAGGGCCGGCAAGGATGTCTGAGGGGATGATAAAAGAAGTAGGATGTCATCTGCAAACAAAAAAAGTTTATGAGAGACTGTCACCACTTCTACACCCTGTATATTGATAATTGAGGTGCAGTTGAATAGCTAGTGGTTCAAATGCCAACAGAAATAATAGGGGTGAAAGAGGACAACCTTGCCGGGTACCTCTACTGATAGGGAAAAGTGTAGAAAAGAAGCCGCTGTAGTGTACGTAGGCGGATGGGAGCTGTAGAGAGCGTAAATCCAGGAGAGAAAGTGGTCGGGAAATTTCCATCTCCACAACACCGCAAACAGGTAAGGCCACGAAATGGAGTCGAAGGCTTTTTTGATGTCTAATGACAGTAACATGCTTGATATGTTGCTGTGCTTGCAGATGTGTAGCAAATGAGAGACCCTCCGTATATTGTCCGAGGCTTGTCTACGTGGGACAAAACCCACTTGGTCTTTATGAATTAAAGTGCCTAGGCCAGAGTTCAACCTTTGAGACAGGATTTTAGCCAATATTTTAAGATCCATGTTAACACAAGATATTGGTCTATAATTGGACCAGAGTAGGTGGTCTGAGTTGGGTTTAGGTATCATGGAGATTGCGGCCATTAATGAGGCTGCTCCTGGCCTATTACCGTCTCCCAAAGAGTTGAAATAATTAGTGAGGTGAGGGATCAGTGTCGGGGCGTATTTTTTATAATAGAGGGCGGTGAATCCGTCGGGACCAGGTTTTTTTATTGGTTTTCAGGTTTTGAATGGCTAGTTCAATTTCGCTAGGGGATATCGCTTGATTAAGGAGTTTAATCATATTAGAGCTAAGGGCCGGGAGGGGAATAGAGTCTAAAAAATTCTCTATAGTTTCTCTGTTTATGGTGGATGGGACACTATATAGCTGTCTTAGTTTTTGTTGAAAAACGTGAATAATTTGTTGTGGGTTGGTTGTAATGCCTGAGGATGTGCGTAAACGTATGGGAGGCCTAGTCAGTGGAAATGGTGTTGTGGTATTTGTCTCTTGTATGTAGTATTATTCGGTCACTATGTGGCCTGGTCATGGTGTGGTGGTATTAAGTCACAGGTGTGGCATGTGGGGGTGACACCATTAGGCCCAGTTTAAGTTCTACAAAACAGGAAAACCGTTTTTGGTAACCTTTGTGTGTATTGAGCGGGGGGGGGGGGGGGGGGCGCCAAACTCGGGAACAGCCCCGGGCGGCAAAAGCTCTAGCTACGCCTCTGCAGAAATCACTCTACTAGTCCATCTGTCAGGAACAAACAGTTTCCCCACAGGACAGCTGTCAGGTTTGTCAGCCTGAAATTCATGAAGAACCCGTCGTAAATCAGAGGAAATGGCAAAAAGGACCACCCCCTCTTTCAGAATACCGACCGGCCCTAAGACCTCAGGAGAATCAGGCAAAAAACTCCTAGAGAGGGCATCAGCCTTAATATTCTTAGAACCCGGAAGGTACGATACCACGAAATCAAAACGAGAAAAAAACAAGGACCATCGAGCCTGTCTAGGATTCAACCGTTTGGCAGACTCGAGGTAAATCAGGTTCTTATGATCAGTCAAGACCACAATACGGTGCTTAGCTCCCTCAAGCCAATGTCGCCACTCCTCAAACGCCCACTTCATAGCCAACAACTCCCGATTGCCGACATCATAATTGCGTTCAGCAGGCGAAAACTTACGGGAAAAGAAGGCACACGGTTTCATTAAGGAACCAACAGGATCCCTCTGAGACAAAACAGCCCCTACCCCAATCTCAGAAGCGTCAACCTCAACCTGAAACGGAAGAGAAACATCCGGTTGACGCAACACTGGAGCAGAAGTAAAACGATGTTTAAGTTCCTGAAAGGCAGAGACAGCCGCAGCGGACCAATTCGACACATCAGCGCCCTTCTTCGTCAAATCAGTCAAGGGTTTAACTACGCTGGAAAAATTAGCAATGAAACGGCGATAAAAATTAGCAAAACCCAAAAATTTCTGAAGGCTCTTCACGGATGTGGGCTGAATCCAATCATGAATGGCCTGAACCTTAACCGGATCCATCTCTATAGACGAGGGAGAAAAAATAAAGCCCCAAAAGGAAACCTTCTGCACCCCAAAAAGACACTTAGACCCTTTCACAAACAAGGCATTGTCACGAAGGATCTGAAATACCATCCTCACCTGCTGCACATGAGACTCCCAATCATCGGAAAAAATCAAAATATCGTCCAAATATACAATCAAGAATTTATCAAGATAATCCCGGAAGATATCATGCATGAAGGACTGAAAAACAGATGGAGCATTAGAGAGTCCGAATGGCATCACAAGGTATTCAAAATGGCCTTCGGGCGTGTTAAACGCAGTTTTCCATTCATCACCCTGTTTAATACGAACAAGATTATATGCCCCCTGAAGGTCAATCTTAGTAAACCAACTAGCTCCCTTAATCCTAGCAAACAAATCGGAAAGCAAAGGTAAAGGATATTGAAACTTGACCGTGATCTTATTCAAGAGGCGATAATCAATACAGGTTCTTAAGGAACCATCTATTTTAGCAACAAAAAAGAACCCCGCTCCCAACGGTGAAGAAGATGGCCGAATATGCCCTTTCTCCAAAGACTCCTTAATATAGCTCCGCATGGCGGCATGTTCAGGTACAGACAGGTTGAAAAGTCGTCCCTTAGGAAACTTACAGCCTGGAATCAAGTCAATAGCATAATCGCAGTCCCTGTGCGGTGGAAGGAAATTGGACTTGGGCTCATCGAATACATCCTGAAAATCAGACAAAAACTCAGGAATTTCAGAAGAGGAAGAAGGGGCGATAGACATCAGAGGAACATCATTATGAACCCCCTGACAACCCCAACTAGTCACAGACATGGACTTCCAATCCAAAACAGGATTATGTATCTGTAACCAGGGAAAACGCAGCACGATAGCATCATGCAAATTATGCAACACCAGAAATCGACAATCTTCCTGATGGGCTGGCGCTATGCGCATGGTCACCTGTGTCCAAAACTGGGGCTTATTTTTAGCCCCTTAAAGGAATAGGGTTCTGCAAAGGCTGCAAGGGAAAACCACAACGCCTAGCAAAGTCAAAGTCCATTAAGTTCAAGGCAGCGCCTGAATCCACAAACGCCATGACAGAAAATGATGACAATGAACAGATCAAGGACACAGATAACAGAAATTTAGATTGTACAGTACTGATGGTAAATGAACTGGCGATCCTCTTTGTCCGCTTAGGGCAGACAGAAATGACATGGGAAGCGTCGCCACAATAATAACACAACCTATTGAGATGTCTGAACCCTTGTCGTTCTGTTTTAGACAGAATCCTATCACACTCCATAGGCTCATGAATTTGCTCTGAGGATAACGCCATAGCGCGCACAGTTCTGCGCTCCCGCAAGCACCGGTCAATCTGAATGGCCAGAGACATAGAATCACTCAGATTGGAGGGTGTGGGACATCTTTAACAGATTGAGAAAGACCCTTTCTGAAAATTGCCGCCAAAGCATCATCATTCCATGTAGTCAACACAGACCATTTTCTGAATTTCTGACAATACAATTCAGCCGCCTCTTGCCCCTGAGACAGGGCCAACAAGGTCTTCTCAGCTTGATCCACCGAATTAGGTTCATCATACAGTAATCCTAACGCCTGAAAGAAGGAGTCTACATTAAGCAAAGCAGGATCCCCAGATTCCAGGGAAAATGCCCAATCCTGTGGATCACCACGCAGCAGGGAGATGATGATTTTAACTTGTTGAATGGAATCACCGGAGGATCGAGGTTTCAATGCAAAAAACAGTTTACAGTTGTTTTTAAAACTCAAAAATTTGGACCTGTCACCAAAAAACAAATCAGGAGTAGGAATCTTCGGTTCTAAAGCAGGAGTCTGAACAATATAATCAGAAATACCCTGTACCCTAGCAGCAAGCTGGTCTACACGAGAAGCTAATTCCTGAACATTCATGCTAGCACAAGGCTCTTCAGCCACCCAGAGATAAAGAGGGAGGAGAAGACAAAACAGACTGAAGAAAAAAAAATGGCTCAAGACCTTTCCTCCCTTCTTCTGAGATGCATTTAACTCATTGTTGGCCAGTTGTACTGTTATGGCCAGGTGGCCTTGGAGCAGCATGAAAACTTTCTCTGGAGTAGGTGGTAACTTTACGGACCGCAAAACCTGATCTTAACACCGCAACTAGAAGTAGCCGTGGGGTGTGCCTAACAAAACCTAGACACCTCGACACAGCCGGAGAACTAAATACCCCTAAAGATGGAAATAGGAAAACTATCTTGCCTCAGAGTAGACCCCCAAAGGATAGGCAGCCCCCCACAAATAATGACTGTGAGTTGGAGAGTAAAAGACACACGCAGGCAGAAAACAGGCTTAGCAAAGGAGGCCACTTCTAGCTAAATAGAAAAGGACAGGACAGGATACTAAGCGGTCAGCATAAAAATACTACAAAAATATCCACAGCAGAAAATACAAAACTCCACCACCTAACTAAAGATGTGGAGAGTATAACTGCAACTCCAGAGAATCCAACCAGACTGAGAAAAACAACTGACACAGTCTAAGCTGGTGCAAATAGAAACAAAAGTGCAGCACTGAAAATAAGCACACAGCAAGTGTGCTTCAGAAAAAGAAACAGACACTTATCTTTGCTGAACTGGCAGCTAAGCAGGTGAGGCCAGGCAGAGATCCAATACTTCCAAAGAAACATTGACAACTGGCAAGGGCTAATGAATCCTGCACACTTAAATATCCCAGTCAGAACAGCAATTAGCAGATACACCTGGCCAGGACTGTGACTCAGAGACAACTGCATTCCCACCTACCACCACTGGAGGGAACCCAAGAGCAGAATTCACAACAGATCGTCCCCTTGCCCCGTTGATGTCCTTCCCAGCCCCGCTGATCTCTCCCCTGCCCTGTGGATCACCCCCCTGCCCCGCTGATGTCCTCCCCTGCCCCGCTGATCACCCCCCAGCCCCAGATTATCCCATTAGGGTTAGGGTTGGGGCTAAAATTAGGGTTGGGATTAGGGGTAGGGTTAGGATTGGGATTAGGGTTAGGATTAGGGTTGGAATTAGGGGTAGGGTTAGGATTAGGGTTGGGATTAGGGGTAGGGGTGTGTTGGGATTAGGGTTGGAGATAGAATTGGGGGTTTCCACTGTTTAGGTACATCAGGGGCTCTCCAAACGCGACATGGCGTCCGATCTCAATTCTAGCCAATTCTGCATTGAAAAAGTAAAACAGTGCTCCTTCCCTTCCGAGCTCTCCCATGAGCCTAAACAGGGGTTTACCCCAACATATGGGGTATCAGCGTACTCAGGACAAATTGGACAACAACTTTTTTGTCCAACTTCTCTTGTTACCCTTGGCAAAATAAAAATTTGGGGGGCTAAAATCCCTTTTTGTGGGAAAAAAAATATTTTTTGTTTTCACGGCTCCACGTTATAAACTGTAGTGAAACACTTAGAGGTTCAAAGTTCTCTCAACACATCTAGATAAGTTCCTTGGGGGTCTAGTTTCCAATATGGGGTCACTTGTTGGGGGCTTCTACTGTTTAGGTACATTAGGGGCTCTGCAAATGCAATGTGACGCCTGCAGACCATTCCATCTAACTCTGCATTCCAAATGGCGCTCCTTCCCTTCCGAGCTCTGCCATGCGCCCAAACGGTGGTTCCCCCTCACATATAGGGTATCAGCGTACTCAGGACAAATTGGACAACAACTTTTGGAAACCAATTTCTCCTGTTACCCTTGTGAAAGTAAAAAATTGCGGGCTTAAAATCATTTTTGAAGAAAAAAAAATATTTTTTTATTTTCATGGCTCTGCATTATAAACTTCTGTGAAGCATTAGGGGGTAAAAAGTGCTCACCACACATCTAGATAAGTTCCTTGGGGGGTCTAGTTTCCAAAATGTGGTCATTTGTGGGGGGTTTCTACTGTTTAGGCACATCAGGGGCTCTGTAAATGCAACGTGACCGCAGACCATTCCATCAAAGTCTGCATTCCAAATGGCGCTCCTTCCCTTCCGAGCCCCGATGTGTGCTCAAACAGTGGTTTACCCCCACATATGGAGTATCAGCGTACTCAGGACAAACTGGGCAACAAATATTGGGGTCCAATTTCTCCTGTTACCCTTGTGAAAATAAAAAATTGCTTGCTAAAACATAATTTTTGAGGAAAGAAAAATGATTTTTTTATTTTCAAATCTCTGCGTTGTAAACTTCTGTGAAGCACTTGGGGGTTCACAGTGCTCACCACACATCTAGATAAGTTCCTTGGGGGGTCTAGTTTCCAAAATGGGGTCTTTTGTTTGGGGTTTCTACTGTTTAGGCACATCAGGGGCTCTGCAAATGCAACGTGACGCCCGCAGACCATTCCATAAAAGTCTGCCTTTCAAAACTTCACTACTTCCCTTCCGAGCCCCGATGTGTGCCTAAACACTGGTTTACCCCCACATATGAGGTATCAGCGTACTCAGGACAAACTGGGCAACAAATATTGAGGTCCAATTTCTCCTGTTACCCTTTGTGAAAATAAAAAATTGCTAAAATATAATTTTTGATTAAAGAAAAATGATTTCTTATTTTCACAGGTCTGCGTTGTAAATTTCTGTGAAGCACTTGGGGGTTCAAAGTGCTCACCACACATCTAGATAAGTTCCCTGGGGGGTCTAGTTTCCAAAATGGGGTCACGTGTGGGAGGTTTCTACTGGTTAGGCATATCAGGGGCTCTGCAAATGCAACATGACGCCCACAGACCATTCCATCAAAGTCTGCATTTCAAAGCGTCACTACTTCCCTTCTGAGCCCCGACTTGTGCCCAAACAGTGGTTCCCCCCCACATATGGGGTATCGGCGTACTCAGGACAAACTAGAAAATAACTTTTGGGGTCCAATTTCTCCTGTCACTCTTGTGAAAATAAAAGATAGCTTGCTAAAATTAATTTTTGAGGAAAGAAAAATTATTTTTTATTTTCACGGCTCTGTGTTATAAACTTCTGTGAAGCACCTGGGGGTTTAAAGTGCTCACCACACATCTAGATTAGTTCCATGGGAGGTCTAGTTTCAAAAATGGGGTCACTTGTGGGGGAGCTCCAATGTTTAGGCACACAGGGGCTCTCCAAACGTTACATGGTGTCCGCTAACAATTGGAGCTAATTTTTCATTCAAAAAGTCAAATGGCGTTCCTTCTCTTCCGAGCCCTGCCGTGTGCCCAAACAGTGGTTTACCCCCACATGTGAGGTATCAGTGTACTCAGGAGAAATTGCCCAATAAATTTTAGGATCCATTTTATCCTGTTGCCCATGTGGAAATGTGGAAATGAACAAATTGAGGCTAAAAGAAATTTTTTTGTGAAAAAAAAGTACTTTTTCATTTTTACGGATCAATTTGTGAAGCACCTGGGGGTTCAAAGTGCTCAGTATGCATCTAGATAAGCTCCTTGTGGGGTCTAGATTCCAAAATGGGGTCACTTGTGGGAGAGCTCCAATGTTTAGGCACACAGGGGCTCTCCAAACGCGACATGGTGTCCGCTAACGATTGGAGCTAATTTTTCATTCAAAAAGTCAAATGGCGCTCCTTCTCTTCCGAGCCCTGCCGTGTGCCCAAACAGTGGTTTACCCCCACATGTGAGGTATTAGTGTACTCAGGGGAAATTGCCCAATAAATTTCAGGATCCATTTTATCCTGTTGCCCATGTGAAAATGAAAAGATTGAGGCTAAAATAATTTTTTTATGAAAAAAAAGTACTTTTTCATTTTTACGGATCAATTTGTGAAGCACCTGGGGGTTTAAAGTGCTCACTATGCATCTAGATAAGCTCCTTGGGGGGTCTAGTTTCCAAAATGGGGTCACTTGTGGGGGAGCTCCAATGTTTAGGCACATAGGGGCTCTCCAAACGCGACATGGTGTCCGCTAACGATTGGAGATAATTTTTCATTGAAAAAGTCAAATGGTGCTCTTTCCCTTCCGAGCCCTGTCGTGCGCCCAAACAGTGGTTCCCCCCCACATATAGGGTATCTAAGTACTCAGGACAAATTTTACAATAGCTTTTGGGGTCCAGTTTCTCCTTTTACCTTTGGGAAAATAAAAAAATTGTTGCTAAAAGATCATTTTTGTGACAAGTTAAATGTTCATTTTTTCCTTCCATGTTGCTTCTGCTGTTGTGAAGCACCTGAAGGGTTAATAAACTTCTTGAATGTGGTTTTGAGCACCTTGAGGCGTGCAGTTTTTAGAATGGTGTCACTTTTGGGTATTTTCAGCCATATAGACCCCTCAAACTGACTTCAAATGTGGAGTGGTCCCTAAAAAAAATGGTTTTGTAAATTTCGTTGTAAAAATGAGAAACCGCTGGTCAAATTTTAACCCTTATAACTTCCTAGTAAAAAAAATGTTGTTTCCAAAATTGTGCTGATGTAAAGTAGACATGTGGGTAATGTTATTTATTAACTATTTTGTGTCACATAACTCTCTTATTTAACAGAATAAAAATTCAAAATTTGAAAATTGTGAAATTTTCCAAATTTTCGCCAAATTTACATTTTTTCACAAAAAAAAAAAAATTATCGACCTAAATTTACCACAAACATGAAGCCCAATATGTCACGAAAAAACTATCTCAGAACCGCTAGGATCCGTTGAAGCGTTCCTGAGTTATTACCTCATAAAGGGACACTGGTCAGAATTGCAAAAAACGGCCAGGTCTTTAAGGTCAAAATAGGCTGGGTCATGAAGGGGTTAAGTTTACTCTTATTTGATAACCCGATGACAGGAAAAATGAGCCTGTGTTTCTGCACCATTATTTGATACTGCTATTCTCATTTTATGTGTTTTAGAACACAGTTTCTCATTTTCAACATCACGCCTACATTATATGCAATGCTTAATAGTGTGATAATTCTCAATATTATGAAAAATGACACAATACATTGTATGTGGATTACAAATTTTCCAGTGTGTCCAGGGGGCTGTGTTAGTTGTGATATCCAGCTACGTGCCCGGTGTGGTTAAGAGATAAAACTTTGCAATGCTAGCTAAACCTCAATATTGTACAGAAATCTAAAAAAAAAAAAAAATCGAGTGTTTTTTATAATCACTAGTATTCATATTAATAGTTGCTTTTAACTATCCTTTTAGAGTGTCTAGTAGTTTTATATTCTTTGGCTGATATATTTCTACACAAAGCTTCAAAACTATTTTTTAATTTATAATGTATCACAGTAGTTTCATATGAAGTTACATCTCAGGCACTGTTCAGACTATTGTAATATCTGAGGCTTAAAATAGAGCCAAATAGCTACTTTCAAATCCGGACATACACCATTGATTTTAACAGGCTCTAAGGGGGTTCTATCAAGGTTTCCCACATAATAGTTATGGAAGGAATAATGCTACAGAATTGGCCGTTCTATAGGCATACTTTACTATGAAATTTTGCATAAAAATCTTCTTGCTTATCCCAAGACACGTAAGAAACAAATGTATAACTTTTAGCTCTGCCACATCCACATATAATATTCCAGCTTTCTTTAATTCTACATTATTTTATCATATATTAATTTCACAGCTGTCTGTGCTGTCTATAATTTTGCTTCCTTTTTATTCAAAGACATCTAACTTATGTATACTTTTAAAGCTTTGTTGCATTTCTATCCAGTCTACACCATGATGTGTAACATAAATACATGTGATCTTGTAGTGATTTAATATAGTGCGCCAAACATGATATGGTTTTGGTTTCTCTGAACTGTCGCATACAAAACATATAAGGTAGTACGGCACAAGATGTGAGCGTTCCCTGTACTCACTTCTCTCTGCTGCTTCTGAATGTACACTATTCTCACCCATGGACAGTTTTCCTTTAAAAATATGAATATTATTGAATATAATGTTTTACTTATGTTACAGTATTTTATTTTCCTGGTGCATTTAATGTAGGCGTGATGTTGAAAATGAGAAACTGTGTTATAAAACACATAAAATGAGAATAGCAGTATCAAAAAATGGTGCAGAAACACAGGCTCATTTTTCCTGTCATCGGGTTATCAAATAAGAGTAAACTTAATACAACATATAATGACCAAGTAGTCGCATTTTGATAGTGACATTTAAAATTTTGAAGAAGACATACATAATATACCAGGATAAAAGGGAAAATCAGTCAAACAAATACTGGGATAATAATCGCTGGATCAAATTAACATTATCAAACTATATCAAAAGGGAAAATCAGTCAAACAAATACTGGGATAATAATCGATGGATCAAATTAACAATATCAAACTATATCAAAAGGGGAAATCAGCCAGACAAGGAGCGACAGCTGGCTGACAGGGGCTGGGAGGGGTTACACACTTTGATACACTTTGATAGGGGCGGGGCACCTGTCAGATTGAGTTTGACGAAACCACCCAATGCTAGTCTACTTTTATCTAGCAGTTGTACGACTGGTGCAATCTGGGTAGAGATAATCTTACGTGACAATTTAGCCAGGGAAATAATCTTCATTACTCAGCATATGGAGTTTGTCAGCAAGGCTATTTAAAAAAAATCATAATTTTCTCTTTCCTTAAACTGCTTTTCTTTATCTAGCAGTTGTGCGAGTGGCATAACGCCTGCAGTGATACACAAACGTGACTATTTACCTGTAATTAATGTCAATCTGCTGTTCATGTGGATAATCAAGTGGCGAACTCCAAAAAAAATAGCCACACATTGCTAGATACAGTGAATTTCTACATAACACCTTTGTAAGGGTAATTGTGAAAAATAAAGGCAGTATTTTTTGGTTTCATAAGCATAACCCATTAAAGATGAGAAAAGGGGACTTGGATATGGTGGTGCCAGCCAAGGACGTGTGACCGATCCAAAAGGTGACTATCTCATTCTAGGTTCCTGTCAAAATTTGGTCAGCACGCTACACCACTAACTAACTCAGACAAGTGCGAGGATGTTGTGGGTTGGATGGCAGACAAAGGCTACAGTGTTGACAAGCAGTACCACAAAGTCTTCCACACGGTTCAGTCTCAGTAGCCAAGAGGCTGGTCATCTGAATCCTCAACCTGGTCCTTCTTCCTCTCATCATCAAGAGTCCCAGGAGACATATGTGTTATGATCTGGTGGCCTAGGAGCAGAATGAGACGTACTCTGGAGAAGGTGGTACCTGTACTGACCGCAGACCCTGAACTTAGCAACGCAACTAGAAGTAGCCGTGGGATGTACCTAACACTCCCTAGACACCTCGACACAGCCTAAGAACTAACTTCCCCTAAAGATAGAAACGGGAAAACTATCTTGCCTCAGAGAAAATCCCCAAAGGATAGACAGCCCCCCCACAAATATTGACTGTGAGAGGAGAGGGAAATGACATACGCAGACTGAAATCAGGATTTAGCAAAGGAGGCCTTACTAGCTAAAAAGAAAGAATAGGACAGAGTACTATGCGGTCAGTATTAAAACACTAGAAAATATCCACCACAGAAAATACAAATCTCCACATCTGACTAAAGACATGGAGGGTATATCTGCATCTCCAGAGATACAGATTGGCTGCAAAAAATCCCTACACAGACAAAGCTGGACAAGACAAAACATGAAAATACACTGAACTATAAGGCCCACAGCATGTGGACAGCAAAAACAAAGCCAGAACTTATCTTTGTAGAAAAGCACAGCAAAACAGGAGAGACCAGGTAGGGATGTGAATCCTCCAAAAACAATGGACAACTGGCACTGACTAAAGGATCAAGCAAGACTAAATAGCCCAGTCCAAATTGCAATAAGTGGACACACCTGATAAATGCTGCGATCCAAAGACAGCAACACTACCACTCATAACCACCAGAGGGAGCCCAAGAGCAGAATTCACAACACATATTACCCCAATGTTGGCCACTCTGACGAACTGTTCATATTTCCTTGTAATTTGTCAGGCCTCTCAACGTGCACCATTACCCCTTTCCGACATCGGGCGTAAAAGTACGCCGATGCTGGAGTCCCTCCCTTTGAAATGGGCTCCGGCGGTTAGCACACATTTTTCTCAGCACATATCAGCTGTTTTGAACAAATGACATGTGCCCGGAATAGCCGAGGGTGGAATTGCAATCCACCCGCAGCTATTAACCTTTTAAATGATGCTGAAGGAGGAGGAAGAGGAGTTTTTGCTCAGTGCTACAGAGGGGACTTCCAACCCCAGCTTCATGCCTGTCCAGCATGGATGTTCTGAAGAGGAGAAGGAGTAGTAGGCTACGTGTCATGAAGAGGAGAGGATGGTTAGTGTTCTTTCTGGTGAGGACACTGAACGTTTGACTCTTTGTAGTCTGCCACACATGGCAGAGTTCATGTCCAGATGCCTTTCTCAAGACCCTCACGTGAAAGACATTTTGTTCACCATGAAATACTGGCTGTGCACCTTTCTTGACCCATGGTACAAGGAGAAATTTGCTTCTCTAATGTCAGAAGCAGACATGCCATTTTCAGTGCATGCATGCCAGAGGGCCATAGTGGAAGACTTGCTCAAAAGGTTACCCTCAGACTGCACTGGTGGCAGAGGTACTTGCTCTTTTTGCCCAGGATTATAGGTGAGGGCCACAAACACTAGGTGCAACTCAGGAAGGGGAGTGGGGGCAAATGTCCACCAACTGGGCCATTTTTATAACTCCATCCCATCAGCAAGGGCTATCTGTGGGTGTAACTATGACGAGGAGGGAGAAGTTGACCAAGATCGTGAAGGAATACTTAAGTGACCATGCCAGAGTCCTTCAGACTCTTTAGTGCCCTTTAACTATTGGTTGTCCAAGTTGCACATTTGGCCCGACATCTCCTTGTACGCCTTAGAGGTGATGCCATGCCCTGCCGCGAGTGTGTTGTCTGAGTGGGTCTTTAGTTCAGCAGGTGCAATCATAATGGATAGGTGTACACACCTGTCAACGGAAAATGCAGACAGGCTGACTTTTCTAAAATTGAACAAGGGCTGGGTTTCCTTCGACTTTGTAAGCCCTACGGATGACGGCAATGTTATGTAAATGCAGGCCAAATGGGTTTTTTTTGGAAGTTGTCTTAACATCCATGCCTTACCATCCAAAACCATTTTTGCTCAGGACATCAACTCCTCCTCCTTCAGCAAGTACTTAGTGTTCATCTATGTATACATGTATTACATGGGTAATATTTTGTACTTTTTGAAACCTTTGCACATTGTGCAATGTGCTCCACACAATAATAATATGAGTAATGAAACATGCTCTATAAATATGCTGCTAGTTCTAAAATCTTACCCACACATCCCTTTATAAAAGGAAATTCATCATAATACCTCTGCTAGCATATGCCATTTACTGCTCATATACGCAGCGCCTCAATTGGTGGGTGGAACGCCTGGGTACAAGATCTGATGTTGAAACCACTGGCCCTTCCCCTGCATTATGTCATACCCACTCTGCTGTCCAGGAAGGAGGCGCTGAGGCCTCCAGTCCACAACCTGCAGTTGGACTGACACAACAGTCAGCAACCAACTACAGTTAATAATGCAGAGCCATGAAAATAACAAATCTTTTTTTTCCACAAAAATTATTTTTTAGCCCTCAGTTTTGTATTTTCCCAAGGGTAACAGGAGAAATTGGACCCCAAAAGTTGTTGTTCAATTTGTCCTGAGTACGCTGATACCCCATATGTTGGGGTAAACCCCTGTTTGGGTGCACGGGAGAGCTCGGAAGGGAAGGAGCACTACCCCTAATCCCAACTCTAATCTCATCTGTAAATGTAATACAAACCCTAACCCTAACTTTAGCCCCAACCCTAACCCTAACTTTAGCCCCAACCCTAACCTTAACTTTAGCCCCAACCCTAACCGTAGCCTTAACCCTAGCCTTAACCCTAGCCCTAACCCTAGCACTAACCCCAATCCTAGTGGGAAAATGGAAATAAATACATTTTTTAAATTTTATTATTTTTCCCTAACTAAGGGGGTGATGAAGGGGGATTTGATTTACTTTTATAGCGGGTCTTTTAGCGGATTTTTATGATTGGCAGCTGTCAAACACTAAAAGACGCTTTTTATTGCAAAAAATAGTTTTTGCGTCTCAACATTTTGAGAGCTATATTTTTCCAGATTTTGGTCCACAGAGTCATGTGAGGTCTTGTTTTTTGCGGGACGAGTTGACGTTTTTATTGGAACCATTTTTGGGCATGTGACATTTTTTGATCACTTTTTATTCCGATTTTTTTGAGGCAGAATGACCAAAAACCAGCTATTCATGAATTTCTTTTGGGGGGGCGTTTATACCATTCCGCGTTTGGTAAAATTGATAAAGCAGTTTTATTCTTCCAGGTCAGTACAATTAGAGCAATACCTCATTTATATCTTTTTTTATGTTTTGGAGCTTTTATACGATAAAAACTATTTTATATAAAAAATAATTCTTGTTGCATCGTTTTATTCTGAGGACTATAACTTTTTTAATTTTTCGTTGATGACGCTCTATGGTGGCTCGTTTTTTGCAGAAGAAAATGACGTTTTCAACTGTACCATGGATATTTATATCCTTTTTTTTTATGGCGTTCACTGAAGGGGTTAACTGGTGGGACAGATTTAAAGGTCGGGTCGTTACGGATGCGGCGATACTAAATATGTGTACTTTTATTGTTTGTTTTTTTTATTTAGATAAAGAAATGTATTTATTGGAACAATATATTTTTTTCTTTATTTAGGATTTTTTTTTTTACACATGTAAATATTTTTTTTTACTTTACTTTTTTTACATTGCTGATCTGACACGTTGCACAGCACTGTGTCAGATCAGCGATCTGACAGGCACTGAAAGGGGGTTTGCTTTGAGCAGGCGCTTGTATGCTACCTCCATGCAGGACCCGGAAGCAGCCCCGTGGCCATTTTGTGTCCGGTGCCTGCAGGGAGAAGGAGGTAGGAGACCCTCGGCGCAACGCGGAGCTCCCCCTGTGTACGCGGCTGAGCGCATATGACGTACTATCCCGTCGAGGGTCAGATAGGCCCAGGTCACCTCGACGGGATAGTACGTCTAAGGTCAGAGAGGCGTTAAAGGGAACCTGTCACCAGTTTTGTGAAATAGGAGCTAAAAATATTACCTTATTCAGTGTCTGCGCTGCATTCCCTAAATCCTTATATAACCCCCTGACTCCCCTTGTATACTCCTGAAAACC
Source organism: Ranitomeya imitator (assembly GCF_032444005.1). Classification (NCBI taxonomy): domain Eukaryota; kingdom Metazoa; phylum Chordata; class Amphibia; order Anura; family Dendrobatidae; genus Ranitomeya; species Ranitomeya imitator. Next base: position 693,688,883 of record NC_091282.1, on the reverse strand, counting down.
TTTTTTAATTTCTCCCGCACTGTATGGTATCTTCTCAGTCCGGTCCGATGGGTGTGGTTTCATGCCTCTGCATCCCTCCTCCTGGCTTCTACTCGCCGTTCTCCTGAAATGGATTACGATCCACATCACCATGTCGCGCCTGCTCAGAAATATTGCATTTTGCGCCTGCGCAACTGAGGGCAAAGCCGAAAAACAGGCAAACAGTTCCAGTATATGAGCTGGAAGTACGTGCAATATTTCTGAGCAGGCGCGAGATGTTGCACAGCGATATAGATGATGCAAGAGGCATCATCCACAAAGTAGGATGACGAGCAACAGCCAATGGCAGGGATTAAGAGGCCTGAAACCAAGCTGATCAGACTGGTCTGAGAAGATTACCAAACAGCGTGGGAGAAATTTAAAAGGTTTTTTGGGAGTATACAAGGGGAGTCAGGTGGTTATATAAAGATTTAGGGACTACAGCACAGACCCTGAATAAGGTAATATTTCTAGCTGCTTTGTCACAAAACTGGTGACAAGTTCCCTTTAACGTTCCATGCTTCCCGTCCTGATTTTTGGCCCGATAAAATCCCGTTAAAGGACTGGGCTTATATCAAATGAGTAACTGGTGGCAGTGCTACTGGGCTGGAGGTGCTCTGTTTCACTGGTGCTAGTGAAAGGGGCCTATCAGCCTGTCAGGGTTGTGAGCGAGTGTGGTGTCTCATCAGTGACTGCATGGGTCACATTCTCTCACAACCCGTGCCTTCCTGGACATGGAATGTCTGGGTAAAACTTTGCCAATGTGTGCCCAGTGGTGCATGTGAGGATAGCGTACAAAGTGATCCTTCGGACATAATAGTGACATCAGGCGGGATGGCGAGGTGCCAGTTCTTCACATGTAGTGGCAGTGGTGGGATTCTGCATGTGGTGCTATCCTTCAACCTAATGATAAATTATTATATTGTAAACCAGTAGAAATACCAAGATATGCAGCAAAAATATGTAAAAACCATATAGGAATGAAAAGGATAATAATTATTGCATGAGATGCCTACTTGACTACTACACTCTGCACCCCATCTTGACTGAAAAGAAAACAGAAATGTAGAAATTTTTGTAAATTTAATAAAAAATAAAAAAACTGAAATATCACATGGTCATAAGTATTCAGACCGTTTGCTCATACACTCAGATGCTGTCCATTTCCTTGTGATCCTCCTTGGGATGGCTCTACCCCTTCATTGGAGTCCAGCTGTGTTTAACTAAACTGACAGGACTTGATTTGGAAAGGCACACATGTCTGTATAAGGGTATGTGCACACGTTGCGGATTCTCTGTGGATCTGCAGCATTTTTTGAGGTGCAGAAATGCTGCAAATCCGCAATTGATTTACAGTACAATGTAAATCAATGAGAAAAAAAAAATGCTGTGCACACTTTGCGGAAAATCCGCTGCGGAAACGCTGCGGTTTAAAAGAAGTAGCATGTCACTTTGTGAATCTGCAGTGTTGTTGAACCCATTCCATTATAGAAAACCGCAGGGGTAAAAAATGCAGCAAATCCACAAGAAAACCGCAGCAAAAATGCACAAAAACGCTGTGGAACCGCACAAAAAACGCAACAAATCCGCAGGTGCGTTTTCTGCCAGGAGAGGCAGAATCCGCATCAGAAATTCCTAAGCCTAGTCCGCAACGTGTGCACATAGCCTTAGACTTCACAGCTCACAGTGCATGTCAGACCAAATGAGAATCATGAGGTCAAAGGAACTGGCCAAGGAGCTCAGAGGCAGAATTGTGGCAAGGCACAGAATTTCTGCAGTACTCAAGGTTCCTAAGAGCACAGTGGCCTCCATAATCCTTAAATGGAAGAAGTTTGGGATCACCAGAAGTCTTCCTATACCTGGCCGTCCAGCCTATCTTAGCGTGGGAGAAGAGCCTTGGTGAGAGAGGTAAAGAAGAACCCCAAGATCACTGTGGCTGAGCTCCAGAGATGCAGTAGGGAGATGGGAGAAAGTTCCACAAAGTCAACTATCACTAAAACCTTCCACCAGTCGGGCCTTTATGTCTGAGTGGCCTCATGGAAGCCTCTCCTCAGTGCAAGACATATGAAAGCCCGCATAGAGTTTGCTAAAAAACACATGAAGGACTCCCAGACTATGAGAAATTAGAATCTCTGGTCTGATGAGACGAAGATAGACTTTTTTGGTGATAATTGTAAGCGGTATATGTGGAGAAAACCAGGCACTGCTCATCACCTGCCCAAAACAATCCCAACAGTGAAACATGGTGGTGGCAGCATCATGCTATAGGGGTGATTTTCAGCTGCAGGAACAGGACAACTGGTTGTCATTGAAGGAAACATGAATGCGGCCAAGTACAGAGATATCCTGGATGAAAACCTCTTCCAGAGTGCTCTGGACCTCAGACTTGGCCGAAGGTTCACCTTCCAACAAGACAATGACCTTAAGCACACAACTAAAATAACAAAGGAGTGGCTTCAGAACAACTCTGTGACCATTCTTGACGGGCCCAGCCAGAGCCCTGAGCTAAACCGAATTGAGCATCTCTGAAGAGACCTGAAAATGGCTGTCCATCAATGTTCACCAACCAATCAGATGGAACTGGAGAGGATCTGCAAGGAAGAATGGCAAAGGATCCCCAAATCCAGGTGTGAAAAACTTGTTGCATCATTTCCAAGAAGACTCATGCCTGTACTAGCCCAAAAGGGTGTTTCTACTCAATACTGAGCAAAGGGTCTGAATACTTATGACAATGTGATATATCAGTTTTATTTTTTTAATAAATTTTGCAAAAATTACCATATTTCTGTTTTTTTTTTCATTCAAGATGGGGTGCAGAGTGTACATTAATGAGACAAAAATGAACTTTTTTGAATTTACCAAATGTCTGCAATGAAACAAAGAGTGAAAAATTTAAATGGGTGTGAATACTTTCCGTACCCACTGTATATACTACCAGCACAACTTTCTTCTTCCTCCACTACTTGTTTGAACCTTGTACAGAAGATACCTCTGCCATTTTGACTCATGTCCAGGATTGCCTGCGGTTTACACTCTACCATGATTTGCTGGTAGTATACAGCTCTGGCAAAAATTAAGAGACCACTGCAAAAAGTTCAGTTTGTCTGTTTTTTCTCTTTATAGGTATATTTTTGAGTAAAATGTAAATTGTTCCTTTGTTCTATAAACTTGTGACAACATGTCTCCGAATTTCCAAGCAATAAATTTTGTATTTTTTTATGACAAAGAAAAATGGTCAAAATGAAAAAAAAAAAAACAGTGCTTTCAGACCTCAAATAATGCAAAGAAAACAAGTTAACATAGTAACATAGTAACATAGTAAGGCCGAAAAAAGACATTTGTCCATCCAGTTCAGCATATATTCCATCATAATAAATCCCCAGATCTACGTCCTTCTACAGAACCTAATAATTGTATGATACAATATTGTTCTGCTCCAGGAAGTCATCCAGGCCTCTCTTGAACCCCTCGACTGAGTTCACCATCACCACCTCCTCAGGCAAGCAATTCCAGATTCTCACTGCCCTAACAGTAAAGAATCCTCTTCTATGTTGGTGGAAAAACCTTCTCTCCTCCAGACGCAAAGAATGCCCCCTTGTGCCCGTCACCTTCCTTGGTATAAACAGATCCTCAGCGAGATATTTGTATTGTCCCCTTATATACTTATACATGGTTATTAGATCGCCCCTCAGTCGTCTTTTTTCTAGACTAAATAATCCTAATTTCGCTAATCTATCTGGGTATTGTAGTTCTCCCATCCCCTTTATTAATTTTGTTGCCCTCCTTTGTACTCTCTCTAGTTCCATTATTTCCTTCCTGAGCACCGGTGCCCAAAACTGGACACAGTACTCCATGTGCGGTCTAACTAGGGATTTGTACAGAGGCACTATAATGCTCTGATCATGTGTATCCAGACCTATTTTAATGCACCCCATGATCCTGTTTGCCTTGGCAGCTGCTGCCTGGCACTGGCTGCTCCAGGTAAATTTATCATTAACTAGGATCCCCAAGTCCTTCTCCCTGTCAGATTTACCCAGTGGTTTCCCGTTCAGTGTGTAACGGTGATATTGATTCCTTCTTCCCATGTGTATAACCTTACATTTATCATTGTTAAACCTCATCTGCCACCTTTCAGTCCAAGTTTCCAACTTATCCAGATCCATCTGTAGCAGAATACTATCTTTTCTAGTATTAACTGCTTTACATAGTTTTGTATCATCTGCAAATATCGATATTTTACTGTGTAAACCTTCTACCAGATCATTAATGAATATGTTGAAGAGAACAGGTCCCAATACCGACCCCTGCGGTACCTCACTTGTCACAGCGACCCAGTTAGAGACTATACCATTTATAACCACCCTCTGTTTTCTATCACTAAGCCAGTTACTAACCCATTTACACACATTTTCCCCCAGACCAAGCATTCTCATTTTGTGTACCAACCTCTTGTGCGGCACGGTATCAAACGCTTTGAAAAAATCGAGATATACCACGTCCAATGACTCACCGTGGTCCAGCCTATAGCTTACCTCTTCATAAAAACTGATTAGATTGGTTTGACAGGAGCGATTTCTCATAAACCCATGCTGATATGGAGTTAAACAGTTATTCTCATTGAGATAATCCAGAATAACATCCCTCAGAAACCCTTCAAATATTTTACCAACAATAGAGGTTAGACTTACTGGCCTATAATTTCCAGGTTCACTTTTAGAGCCCTTTTTGAATATTGGCACCACATTTGCTATGCGCCAGTCCTGCGGAACAGACCCTGTCGCTATAGAGTCCCTAAAAATAAGAAATAATGGTTTATCTATTACATTACTTAGTTCTCTTAGTACTCGTGGGTGTATGCCATCCGGACCCGGAGATTTATCTATTTTAAACTTATTTAGCCGGTTTCGCACCTCTTCTTGGGTTAGATTGGTGACCCTTAATATAGGGTTTTCATTGTTTCTTGGGATTTCACCTAGCATTTCATTTTCCACCGTGAATACCGTGGAGAAGAAGGTGTTTAATATGTTAGCTTTTTCCTCGTCATCTACAACCATTCTTTCCTCACTATTTTTAAAGGGGCCTACATTTTCAGTTTTTATTCTTTTACTATTGATATAGTTGAAGAACAGTTTGGGATTAGTTTTACTCTCTTTAGCAATGTGCTTCTCTGTTTCCTTTTTGGCAGCTTTAATTAGTTATTTAGATAAAGTATTTTTCTCCCTATAGTTTTTTAGAGCTTCAATGGTGCCATCCTGCTTTCGTAGTGCAAATGCTTTCTTTTTACTGTTAATTGCCTGTCTTACTTCTTTGTTTAGCCACATTTGGTTTTTCCTATTTCTAGTCCTTTTATTCCCACAAGGTATAAACCGCTTACACTGCCTATTTAGGATGTTCTTAAACATTTTCCATTTATTATCTGTATTCTTATTTCTGAGGATATTGTCCCAGTCTACCAGATTAAGGGCATCTCTAAGCCGGTCAAATTTTGCCTTCCTAAAGTTCAGTGTTTTTGTGACTCCCTGACAAGTCCCCCTAGTGAAAGACAGGTGAAACTGTACAATATTGTGGTCGCTATTTCATAATAATTTAGAAACAACAATACTAATGTTTTAACTCAGGAAGAGTTCAGAAATCAATATTTTGTGGAATAACCATGATTTTTAATCACAGCTTTCATGCGTCTTGGCATGCTTTCCACGAGTCTTTCTCACTGGTCCTGGTACAAAAATTTAAGCAGTTTTTTGTTTGATGGCTTGTGACTATCCATCATCCTCTTGATTACATTGCAGGGGTTTTCAATGGGGTTCAAGTCTGGAGATTGGGGTGCCCATTGATGTGGTGGTCTCTTAATTATTGCCAGAGCTGTATAGAGTGTCGGACTTGGGTGCTAAGGGCCCACCAGTAACATTGACTTTGGGGACCCACTTTTCACCTGCATACAAATATTACACTACCCTTGTTCACAAATTTACCTACACCTCTATATAATAATAGACTGAGTAGTTTGGTTAATGAATATTGATATACTGCTTTTTTATGTACAGAGTGAATCAATTGAATTATGCCAAATAATGCCCATATAGTGGGCTTGTGGCCCAGACCTGCACCAGGGTCCACCTGGGGATTCCCCTGTTACCCTATGGGCCAGTCCGTGCCTGGCTATATATATCTAGATTGGTCCATACTGCATTTCTTTGATAGGTTTGGATTGTCAAGTAGGCATTTCATGCATCGTAATGGTTATCCTTTTCATTCCTATAATGTAAACCAGTACTAATACCAAGATATGCAGCATCAGTGGAACACAATTTATCATTATGTATTATATAAATATATACTGATTGAACTGATATTAAGAGTTTATTATCTCTTGTAAAGTATTGGAGGTTTTGACGTGAGCTTCATTATGAGCAGGTCAAGGATTATGCCTTGTCAATCTCCATCTTTAGGACTTTTTGAATTGCCTTTATACTGTTGTTGTCTGCCTTTTATTGCTTGTTTATCAATAAATAAATGTTTATTATCTTAAGGCGATCCCTGTTTTCGGCATGTCTTTCTTCTCCCCTTTTTTAGCTTTTCACCATAGAATTACATTAGCTGCTGAAAATCCACAGGTAAAAAAAAAACATGGGCATTTAGTGGGTTTCCGCCATGGAAATGCATCAAAAACACATGTAATCTAATCTGCACATGAGTATGTCAATAAAGTTCAGTGAAATCAAAATACCAGAAAGTTTCAAAATCAAAGCAGCTTTATTTAACCCCTTAACCCCTGGAGCTTTTTTTCCGCTTTGCTTTTTCGTTTTTTGCTCCCCTTCTTCTCAGAGCCATAACTTTTTTATTTTCTGTCACTATGGCCGTGTGAGGGCTTGATTTTTTGCAGGACGAGTTGTACTTTTGAACGACACCATTGGTTTTACCATGTCATGTACTAGAAAACGGGAAAAAAATTCCAAGTGCAATCCCACACTTGTTTTTTGTTTCGCATTTTTACTAAGTTCATTAAATGCTAAAACTGACCTGCCATTATGATTCTCCAGGTCATTACGAGTTCATATATATAATAAAACATGGCACTCAACTTTTTTTAAAAGATGATTTTTTTATTCCAAGCGAAAGTGTAGTAACAGCAATATTCCAAGCAGAAGTGCAGTAACAGCAAAACATTTCGGTCATGAACAAATTTTTCTAAACCACGTTTCAGTTTGTTAATGTAGTGCCATGAACCTTTTTGTATATACTTTATTTATTTTTTCATTAATTTGCATACTATTTCTTTGATAATTTTGTAACTTTCAGTAACTGATGAAGGTCATTTCTTCATGACCAAAACGTTTTGCTGTTACTGCACTTCCGCTTGGAATATTGCTGTTACTACACTTCCGCTTGGAATAAAAAAATCATCTTTTAAAAAAAGTTGAGTGCCAGGTTTTATTATATATATCACTAAGGTTTTGGAACCTACCTGGGCACCATTGTATAGAGCTGTGCACACGCTTATTTTCTACTGAATTACGAGTTCATAGACACCAAACATGTTCTTTTTTATCTATATGGTGAAAAAGAATTCCAAACTTTGTTAGGCCTGTTTCACACGTCAGTGGCTCCGGTACGTGTGGTGACAGTTTCCTCACGTACTGGAGACACTGACTCATGTAGACACATTAAAATAAATGTGTCAATGCAGATGTCAGCGTGTCTCCACGGACCGTGTGTCCGTTTGCAAAACACGGAGACATGTCAGTGTTCGTGGGAGCGCACGGATCACACGGACCCATTAAAGTCAATGGGTCCGTGTAAACACGTACCGCACACGGATGCTGTCCGTGTGCCATCTGAGGACCACACGGAACAGTGCTACAGTAAGTGTTGTCCCCTGTATGTGGTGCTGAAGCCGGCATTCATCCCTTCTGTCCTGCTCGGCTAAAAGCAGCGCTTGCAGGAGAAAAGGGATGAAAAACCAAGTTTTTTTGTTAAAAATAAAGTTTGGGGGTCATCTAATAAAAACAGCTGACATGTCCCAGGAAAGATGTGGGCTCACCGCCGCAGCCCACATCAAATTGAGGGAGTCCGACAAAGGGGCGTACTATTACGCCTAATGTCGGAAAGGGATTAAAGAATGACACACCATACAGAGACAAACACCACAGTGTGAAAAACTCAATAAAAATGCATGCTAAAAGAACACACACAAAAACACAATGAAAAAATGCATGTAAGGCTGGTTTCACACTAGCGTACAGGAGGGCTGCGGATGGCAGCGTGCTTCCTCCCTTCTTCATCCCTGAAACCCGACCTACGCTCCGCCTACTACTACGCTGCACCGACTGCAACAAAATGCAATATGTTGCGTTCGGCGCAGTTCGGTGCAGAGTCAAAACGGCGCATGCGGAGGCATCCGCATACATTCGCATGGCCTGCGTACCCAATGTTAAAGATAGGTATGCAGGGCAACGCAGCACGCAAGGAGTAGTAGGCAGAGCGTAGGCTGGGTTTCAGGGAGGAAGAAGGGAGGAAGTACGCTGCCATCCGCAGCCCTCCCGTACGCTAATGTGAAACCAGCAAACCCATTTTAAATTATAATGGGAAAATGGTGCAGAAGTTCTGCAGCATCAAAAACTTTCCAAAAGGGCATTGTGGGAACATAGCCTTAGGCTATATTCACATATTGTGTTTTGCAGCGTGTTTTTCTGCAGGCAAAATTTGCTCTCATGGTATGCAGGGCAACGCAGCACGCAAGGAGTAGTAGGCAGAGCTTAGGCTGGGTTTCAGGGAGGAAGAAGGGAGGAAGTACGCTGCCATCCGCAGCCCTCCCGTACGCTAGTGTGAAACCAGCAAACCCATTTTAAACTATAATGGGAAAATGGTGCAGAAGTTCTGCAGCATCAAAAACTTCCCAAAAGGGCATTGTGGGAACATACCCTTAGGCTATATTCACATGTGGTGTTTTGCAGCGTGTTTTTCTGCAGGCAAAATTTGCTCTCATGGCAGTAACCAAGCTGCTTACAAAAAAACAAGTTTTGCTGTGTTTTTGCTGCCTTTTTCAAGATGCCAAAGTTCAACTTTTCTCCCACCACAGAAGCATGAACACAGGTCACCAATACAAGACATACAGGTGCTTATCACAAAATTGGAATATCATCAAAAAGTTAATTTATTTCAGTTCTTCAATAGAAAAAGTGAAACTCATATATCATACAGAGTAATTACAGAGTGATCTATTTCAATTGTTTATTTCTGTCAATGTTGATGATCATGGCTTACAGCCAATGAAAACCCAAAAGTCATTATCTCAGTAAATAGAATAATTAACAAAAAACACTGCTGGTGTAGGTCCACTGTGTTTTATAAAGACCAAAGTCAGCGCAGCAGTCTACCAGGTAATTTTAGAGAACTTCATGCTTTCCTCTGCCGACAAGCTTTTTGGGATGGAAATTTCATTCTCCAGCAGGACTTGGCACCTGTCCACACTGCCAAAAGTACCAATACCTGGTTTAAAAACAACAGTATCACTGTACTTGATAGGCCAGCAAACTCACCTGACCATAACCCCATAGAGAATCTCTGGTGTATTGTTAAGAGGAAGATGAAGTACACCAAATCCAACAATGCAGACAGTATCAGACAACCAAACAACAAACATTGAGGAAAATATGGAGGAGACATGAAGGTAGGCAAGGGAGGGAGCGAAAGTCAAAGTATGACAAAAGGGGGCAGGAAAAAATAATGATAAGAAATGACCAATATGTGCACAAACGGCTGCAAAAGACTGGTAGAAAAGTAGTAGACGGAATACATATCCTAAGTACCAGAAACAAGTGTTGCCATAGTAAATACAGTAGATACTGCTTACCCATCATTAATCACTACTCCCTCAGCCCTACCTGCGGCCCCTGACATGCGTTTCACGTTCCTGCTTTTTCACCCCTCTTCTTCACATGAAAGAGGTGCCTGGCAGTAGCTTACTCCCTTTTCCTCAAACAAATGCACACTTAGTCAATCTTAACTCATTAAAGCAATATCATGTACATGTACATGACTGCGGGAGAGAGATCACATGTGGAGATGGCATTTTACAGTGCTGGATGCAGAACTCACCGCCATTACTTTTCGTAATTAAAAGAAAAATACATTTCACATTTAAAATGGATTGGATAATAGGTACAATACTTGAAATAGAGAAAAAAAACAAAGTTATTTTAATGTATGGGGAAAAAAATAATTACCAATCTGTCATTAACCATGCCCCATACTCGGCAGGTTATAGTTGTGTTACAGCCAGGACCTGCCCCTAGCAATCATGGCTGTTGCGAAGCGCCACCAATGATTGTTAACCTATTAAATGCCAGTATCAAACTCTGACAGTGGCATTAACAATGTGCCAGCATGAGGGGGTCATTCAATGAGCCATTGGAGCACCGGTGACATCATCGCTGGTCGACGATGGGTTGCTATGCCAGTGGAGGGGGGGATCTGTTGAATTTCTCCATGCTTATCATTATGGAGCTTCATTGAAACCCTGACAGTGGCCGAACTTCAAATAAGACAATGATCTCACTATATACAGCAATACTGTGGCATCACTGTTTATAGCACAAGCGATCAGACAATCGCAGCTTCAAGTCCCCTATGGGGACTAATAAGAAGTGGAAAGTTAAAAAGGTGTTTTAAAAAAAATAAAATTTCAAATCATCCTTTTTCCCATAATTAAAAATAAATATAGGTAATAAAAAATACACATATGTGGTATTGCCAAGTTCAGAAAAATCTGATCTATCAAAATATAAAAAATAATTAACTTGATCGGTACACATTATCAACGGAAAAAAATTCAAGAACACTGATTTTTTTTGGTTGCTGCAATATCATAAAAAAGCTGTATCAAGCAAACAAAATGTCATAATCTCTCACAGCTGAGCAGTGTTAATCCCAGATATATTCAGACCCAGGAGTCTGATCCAGACTTTAGTTTGATCCATGTATCTTTAAAATTACTGATTTCTAATTACAACACTTTTAATTAGACTTGAAATCTAGAATGCGTTTGTCCACTCATCACTGCTACAATATTATCATCATCATCTGTACCATCTAATCGAGCTGTTCTCCTCTTCCCACAGATTTCTAATTACAACACTTTGAATTATACTTGAATTCTAGAATGCATTTGGCCACTCATCACTGCTACAATATTATCATCATCTGTACCATCTAATCGAGCCGTTCCTCTTCCCACAGGTATGCACTCACTTTTCCCTACTCTCCCTGGTTCCTGAATGTCTCTGTATATTGCATTGATTTTCTATGATTTCTAATTACAACACTTTGAATTAGACTTGAAATGGACTGGAGTTTCACTGTAAGATTACGGAATATCAAACCGCTATAATGTTTTGGTTTCTTTTCTCTTTCACACCTATACTACTCTATTTTTCCTTACCTCCTGTATCCCCAAATCCTGGCCCTCCTTAACACATCCCCACACTCATTTCTAACCCCCTGCCTCGATCCTCCACACATTTTCCCAACCATGATTGCCTCATACCCATTCATCTAGCCCCCACTCCCCCGGTCCCCCTACCTGCAGCACTATGGAACGCACTCTCCGTCTGCAACAAACTGCCATTTATCCATGACCTCTTCATCACCAACAAACTTTCCTTCCTTGGCATCACTAAAACCTGGCTCACCCCCTCTGACTTAGCCTCTCCAGCTGCACTTTTCTTAAGGCGGATTTAACTTCTCTCACACCCCTTGCCCCAGCACCAAACGTGGTGGAGGAGTTGGCTTGCTCCTGCTCCTTTACTCCAATCCCGCTACCACCACTACTCTTCCCTCTTTTGAGGTGCACTCCGTCCGCATCTATTCCCCCTCCAAACTCCAGCTGGCTGTCATCTACCACACCCCAGAACTAGCCATCTTCGCCTTTCTTGATCACTTCACCACCTGGCTACTTCATTTCCTCTCTGCTGACATCCCCACATCATCATGGGTGACTTCAATATTCCCATTGACACTTCCACCTCAGCTGCCTATAAACTTTTATCACTGACTGTTTCCTTTTGCCTCACTCAATGATCTTCTGTGGCCACTCACAAAGATAGTCACACACTAGACCTTATCTTTATCCACTTTTGTTCCCTTACTAATCTCACTAACTCACCCCTCCCCCTGTCTGACCACAACCTCCTGACATTCTCTTCCCTCTCCTCTCCTAGTGAGCAACCCCCACTCCACAAACTCAATCACCCTTGCAGAAATCTCAAACACGTCAATTTACAATCATGCTGAGTCCCTTTTCCCTCTTACAGACATAGCTTCCCTTCATGACACAGATGCTGCTGCCACTTTTTATAACACCACAATAACAGCAACACTCGATTCGGCCACCCCCCTCATGCAAAGCAAAATTCGTACAATCAACAGACAGCCCTGGCTGACCAAAATGACCAAAGAACTGAGACAGGCTTCCAGGGTCGCTGAGCGGAGATGGAAGAGATCCCACTCTGTCGAGCACTTCATTGCATGCAAGCAGTCCCTCGCCAGCTTCAAGTCCACGCTCACTGCCGCAAAACAAACTTACTTCTCATCTCTCATATCCTCCCTGTCTCACAACCCTAAACAGCTTTTCAGCACTTTTAATTTGCTACTCCGTCCCCAGCACCTCCTCCCTCCTCTCATTTCTGCTGAAGACTTTGCCTCTTTCTTTAAACAGAAGATTGATACGTTCAGAGAAAGCTTTGGCCCACAGCGCCCGATGCCCCTCTTAGGCTAGTTTCACACTAGCGTTTTGAGGAGCTGCATAGGGCTCTGGACTTCCTCCGTGAAGCCCCGCCCTCGGCCACACCTCTGCCGCTAGCTCCGCCTACTTCAGCATGCGGCCTGCATGTGGCCTGCGTACCTATCTTTAACATTAGGTACGCAGGTCGTGCCGCTGTATGCGGATGCTTCCGCATGCGTCGTTTTGACGATGCGGCGACCAGCATAGGACGCAGCTGGTAGCAATTTTTTTCTCCGCATCGTCAAAACGATGCATGCGGAAGCATCCGCATACAGCGCCACGACCTGCGTACCTAATGTTAAAGATAGGTACGCAGGCCGCATGCAGAAGTAGGCGGAGCTAGCGGCGGAGGTGCTGCTGAGGGCAGGGCTTCACGGAGGAAGTCCACAGCTACTCAAAATGCTAGTGTGAAACCTCACCATTTGCATGCTTGATCTGCTCCCATCCCACCTTATCCCTAACCTCGCCACAGTCTTCATCCCAACCCTAACACACCTCTCACTCACAACTGGTGTCTTCCCCTCATCTTTCAGACATGCCAAGATCACATCCATCCTCAAAAAGCCCTTCTTCCACCCATCCTCTACATCTAGCTATCACCCGATATCTCTTCTCCCTTATGCCTCAAAACTACTGGAACAGCATGTCCATCTTGAACTGTCCTCCCACCTCTCCTCCTGCTCCCTCTTTGACCAGTTACAATCTGGCTTCTGACCCCATCACTCAACTGAAACTGCCCTAACTAAAGTCACCAATGACCTACTAACCGCCAAGAGCAACACTACACTGTCCTCCTTCTCCTGGACCTGTCTTCTGCCTTTGACACTGTGGACCACTCCCTCCTGCTGCAGATTCTATCATCTCTTGGCATCACAGACTTGGCCCTATCCTGTATCTCGTCATATCTAACAGACCGAACATTCAGTGTCTCCTTCTCCCACACCACCTCCTTACCTCACCCCTTGTCTGTCAGTGTCCCTCAGGGCTCAGTTCTATGACCCCTACTCTTCTCCATCTTAACCTTTGGCCTGGGAAAGCTCATAGAATTCCACAGTTTGCAGTATCATCTCTATGCCGATGACACACAGATCCACATATCCAGACCTGACCTCACCTTCTTACCAAAATTCCACACTTTCTGTCTGTTATCTCGGCCTTCTTTTCTGCTCGCTTTCTAAAACTGAATATGGCCAAAACAGAATCATATTTCCCTAATCTCACTCTTCCCCTCCACCAGACCTATCCATCAATGTCAATGGCTGCTCACTTTCCCCAGTCCCGTACGCTTGGTGCCTCAACGTGATCCTCGACTCTGCCCTCTCTTTCAAGTCACATATCCAAGCCCTTGCCTCCTCCTGCCGTCTCAAACTCAAAAATATTTCCCGGATTTGCACATTCCTTGACCACGAAACCACAAAAACACTAGTGTCCGCCCTTATCATCTCCCCCCTTGACTACTGCAACCTCCTACTCTTTGGCCTCCCCTCTAGCACTCTGGCACCAATCAAATCGATCCTACACTCTGTTGCCTGACTAATCCACCTGTCTCCCCGCTATTACCCAGCCTCTCCCCTATGCCAAGCCCTTCACTGGCTTCCTATCGTCCAGAGACTCCAGTTCAAAGCCTTTACTACGACATACAAAGCCATCCACAACCAGTCTCCTCCATACATCTGTAACATGGTCTCCCGGTACTTACCTACACACAACCTTCGATCCTCACAAGACCTCCTTCTCTACTCCCCTCTTATCCCTTCCCACAACCACATTCAAGACTTCTTCCATGCTTCCCCCATACTCTGGAACTCTCTACTCCAATACATCAAACTCTCACCTACCATAGAAACCTTCAAAAGAACCTGAAGACTCACCTCTTCCGACAAGCCAACAGCCTGCAGTGATCCTCAACCTACTGAACCGCCGCACAACCAGCTCTACCCTCTCCTAGTGTATCGTCACCCATCCCCTGCAGACTGTGAGCCCTCTCGGGCAGGGTCCTTGCTCCTTCTGTACCTGTGCCTTGTTTTTTGCTCATGTTTATTGTATTTTTCTATATTTGCCCCCTTTTTCACATGTAAAGTGCCATGGAATAAATGGCGCTATAAAGATGTATAATAATAATAATAATAATAATAATATCCACCCCCAAATGGTATCAAGAAAACTGTTGTCTCACCCCACATAAAATAAGTGCTCCACTACCCAAAAAATGAAAATGTTACGAGTCTTGGAAAATGGCGACATTCTGGTACTTTACCAAGTTCTTCACCGTACTTTATTGCTATTCACAGATGCAGAACCGGATGCGAGGAACGTGGACTACATCAGAGGAGCTTCATGGGAACATTTTTTTAAAAAAATTGCTGAACGAGGGATAGTGTGGGGGAGTCTTTATTGAAATTAAGTATTTTTTTCTGTGTTGCTTTTTTGGGGGGGTTTACTGGGTTAGTAATGGGTGTGTCTGATAAGCACCTTTCCATTACTAACCCCTGAGCTTGATGCCAACTGACATCAACCCCAAATAATATTACCCCGATTGTCTCTGCACAAGGGCAACTGGGAAGAGCAGGGCAAAGAACCAAAATTGGCGCATCTAATGGGTGCGCCTATTCTGTGGCAGCTTTGGGCTGGTATTTTTAGGCTAGTAAGGGGAGTATATCCCTGAACCTTCCCTGCCTTATTTGAATGGCTAGCTGTCTGCTTTACTTTGGTTATAAAAAAAGAAAAAAAAAATCAGGGGGAATCTATGTTTTTTTATTTTTGTTTAATTATTTGAGTCAGAGATGTGCCCAGGCATCTTCCCCATGCTGTTCTCATTCATTCAATATGAGTGTTTCCATACATTTCAGCTATCTTCCTGCCCACCCATCCATCCTTTTAGGGAGTTCCAGAAAAAATTCTTGTATTTCCCATTAATTCCATTATACTTGTTACTCGAGTTAAGCATGGCTGAGCATCTGACTTGCTTGAATCGAGTACCAAGCACTCAAGCAGTTCAGTGCTCTATAATCACTACTAAAGAGTAGAACAAAGTTAACAAGTCATTTTTAATCGCACATTGAACAGCGTAAAAAAAAAAGAAAAGAAAAAAAAAAGGTCTGAATTGCATTTTCCCATTCCACAAGAGTTTTTACTGTGCTCTTCAGTACATTGTATGGTAAATTAAATGGCGCTATTAAGAAAATTTTGAACTGCTAAAAGATAAAAAATCCTTATATGGCTGTGCAGCGCCCCAGAGTCCTGGTCGTTGCAGTAATGTCGCTCTTCCACCAGGGGGAGTGATGTTACGTCTGATGGCACCAAATAAGTTCACCCTGCCAGGTATCACAGCCACACACACACTTCACACGCCAGTCCACCAGGGGGAGCTAAGGGTTCTGTTCACTAGGCCACTCCTCACATAGGGTAAAACTGGTGGGTTGGTTAGGAAGTTAGTCAGTTGAAGGGAGAGTGAGACAGGAGACGGAAGGAGATGGAGAGAAGCAGACTGGGCTCGGCCTAGGGAATTCCTGTCAGGCAGACAGAGGAAAAAGGAAGAACATCAGCTCAGTGGGAAAGAAGGACACCGAGCTGCACCTGCAACCCATGCGGCAGCCTCCTAAGAGAGGACAATAAGGGAAGTGTGCTGTAGTGAGTGAGCACAGAAGTCATAGCAACAGGAGTGAAAGATCAGCAGGAGACCAGCTAGAAGCAGGCTGCCTCCATCTGAAGCGCAGATCCGGTGGTCGGAACACCGAGGGAGTAATAGACTCTACGCTTTACTTCAGAGACCGGCAGGGCAGTTGATTCCAAGTTGGCTGTCCGACCTAAACACCTAAGCAGACACGGTGGCAATCGCGGAGGAGGGGCGTCACTAGGGTCCCTATAAAATAGCCTCAGGCCACCACCATCATACGGGTTTGTCCTATCCATCTGGGGGACAGAGAGAGAGAAGTAACAACAGTGAGGACCTTATGGTAGCTAATGCAAGTAGGGACCTACTACGTTACTGTGCGCAAGGGGAAGGCTACTGATTTCCACCTGGATAAGGGGACTCTGGAACTGCCATCAGACCAACCGGACTCTGCCTACCCTGTCCTCTGGCACTCTGGACTGTGGATGCTGAAGCCTTCAGTAAAGGTAAAGAGACTGCACCCATTGTGTCCTCGTTATTCACCGCGCCTTTCACCATCCACCATCAACATCTACACTTCTGGGAAGCCCTGGTGATATACTTCACTTGTGGGAAGGTATACCATCTGGCTGCCATTCCATCACCCCAGCGGACCCCTAAGCAATGTCGGTCACCCTGACCGAATACCACAGGTGGCGTCACGAACACTACCGTTATCTACGAACTCCTCATAGGGCCACAGTCTGGGTCGGGCAACCGTGATATCCTTGCTGAGGGAAGTGAAGGACCCGGTACAGAGTACCCCATTGCCCTTACGTGGAGGCGATCCAGCTGTAAATTGAAAATAAATTACTGTTCTGGAAAGAAAGGCATACAAAAAAAGCAAAAATGTTTTTACAGAGCCATAATAGAGCTGCCATAAAGCAACTAATATTCTGAATTCTATACAATCCTAGCAGGAAGAAATTGTGACATGTCCTATATCTGTGAAAATATTTCAGCACATAGATACAGAACCCAATGGAGCCTGCACACCAACATTGGGAAGCTGCATGCGCTTAGAAGTAGTAAGGGGGTTATAAATGTAAAAAAATATTCCATCGTCTGTCAGCATGATTTTGTAATATAAAGTAAAGAGATGGCTGTTATGGTCCTATAATGCTGTAGAGCCGAGTGTGAAACATGCAGAATTTCTAATTATAAAATAAATTTAAAAAGTTACTATTTTTTTTATGCGGCTGTGCTGGAATATTTAAAGGCTTGTCTCCTAAAAAGCAATAGCTGATTTTGTGATGACACATTCCCATTAAATATGTAGGTTAGGCTAGATACAACTGGTATAGAACGTGAACGTACTAGTACAAAGATAGCACAGTCATAGCCTCAACAAGTACAGAGAGGCTTCTATCCATGTGTAGCCGGCTTAAACCCGCAGTCCACACCTGCACTCTGCAAGTACAAACTAATGCCTCCTCAAAATAACTACATTTTTTTTCTAAACTGCTGGTGTATATTTTTAACTTCTTACAACTGACAAGTCTACTGTTATTAGTCAGCGGTGTATTGGTTTTTTTTTTCCGCTGGAATGATCTATTAAAGTTTTATGTTTTACTTTTGCGTCTAAATTACTTTATTGTATTTAAAGGGGACTTGTCATCTGATTCATGCTGCCCAAACCACCTCTGGTATAAATCAGAGTCTGGTTGCATGATTGCAGACAGGTGTATTTTTCCTCTTAAAAGCTCCAGCAAAATATGGTTTGAAGATCCAGTTGATCTGATTGATGATAAACAAAAAAAAATTATCACCAGTCTTACAGAGGGATGAAGCACACATTAATTTGGGGTGTATACTAAGAACCATCAAAAAGGTTTTGTTGAAAATAGTCAACACAAAAAATATGTCACAAAAAAATATGTTGAGAAATAAAAATGCACATTAACTACCAAAGATTTGAGAAGAATCAAACCAGGAGAACTCAGAAGTACAAGGTGTTCAGTGCTCACAGACCTGGCCGAGCTAAGAATAGCTGAAACTCCACCACCACTGAGCAAGACACAGAAGTAAAAGGTGTTCAGTGCTAAGAGACATGTCCAAGGTGAACAATCTGAACCCAGTGGCGTATCCAGGGGAAGGCAGTCGGGGCATGTGCCCCGGGCGCAGCCGACAGGGGGGCGCCAGCGGGCTGCCTGATGATGCGGCGGTTCAAGGAGGCTCCTCTGCGATCACGGGTGGGATTGCACTTGTCCCGCAGCAGAGCCCCTCCACCGCAGAGAGCCGCACACCACAACTATGGCTGCCGCTGCTTTGTGCGCACAGGACCTGTGATGAGGTAACAGGAGGGGAGGAGTCAGGAGTCACATGATGAAGGGCTTCCGTGTAGTGCAGGATTCTGCTGGTTGTCATGGTGCTGGAGGAGGGTAAGCTTTTGTGTGGGGTCAGGAGTGGTTTATGTGGATGTAGCAGAACCGTGTGTGTACGAGATGTACAGAGCGGAGCCGTGTGTGCAAGGTGTATGGAGCGGAGCTGGGTGTGTACGAGGTGTACAGAGCAGAACTGGGTGTATGCAAGGTGTATGGAGCGGAGCTGGGTGTGTACCAGGTGTACAGAGCGGAACTGGGTGTGTGCAAGGTGTATGGAGCGGAGCCGTGTGTGTACGAGGTGTACGGAGCAGAACTGGGTGTGTGCAAGGTATATGGAGTGGAGTTGTGTGTGTACGAGGTGTACGGAGCGGAGCCATGTGTGTATGAGGTGTACGGAACAGAGCTGGGTGTGTACAAGTGGAGCCGTGTGTGCAAGGTGTATGGAGCGGAGTCGTGTGTCTATGAGGTGTATGGAGCGGAGCTGGGTGTGTGCAAGGTGTATGGAGTGGAGCCATGTGTGTACAAGGTGTACAGAGCGGAGCCGTGTGTGTACGAGGTGTACAGAGCGGAGGCGTGTGTGTACGAGGTGTACAGAGCGGAGCCGTGTGTGTACGAGGTGTACAGAGCGGAGCCGTGTGTGTACGAGGTGTACGGAGTGCAGCCGTGTGTGCAAGGTGTATGGAGTGGAGTCGTGTGTGTCTATGAGGTGTATGAAGCAGAGCCGCATGTGTACGAGGTGTACAGAGCAAAGTTGCATGTGCACGAGGTGTACGGAGCAGAGCTGCATGTGTACAAGCTGTACGGAGCAGAGCTGCGTGTGTACAAGCTGTACGGAGCAGAGTCGCGTGTGTACAAGCTGTACGGAGCAGAGCCGCGTGTGTACGAGGTGTATGGAGCGGAGCCGTGTGTGCAAGGTGTACGGAGCTCTGCCGCGTGTGTAGAAGTAACTAGGTGTGGCCATTATACTGTACGCAATATCTGTGTGTGTGTTTGTGCGTGCACTTATATCTTTAGGGGTATCGTGTGGAGATTTTCTGAAAAAGAGCGGAGAAGATGTAAGTCTGCAGAGACGAGCTTTGGATGAGAAAACTCATCATGGGATCTGGACAAGATGAAGAAAAGAAGAATGGCTCGAGAGACAACATCATCTATAAGGTACCTGGATGTAAATGTTATTTGTGATACTGACTAATTCTCATGTTTTTATTTATGTTAGGAGCATTAAAGGGGTTGTCCCGGTTTGTAATGAGTCTGCAGTCATTCTTTGTGACTGCAGACTTCTGAGTTCTCACAGTGCGCCCTGCACGCTGTCAGGATTCTCTCGGGCTGGCGATGTACATACATGCGGTCACGTGCTGACTAGACAAGTGTGGCCTCACTCTATGAAAATGAACTAAGCGAGGCCGAGCACGTCTAGTCAGAATGTGGTCAGAAGTATACAAATCGCATGCTTGTACTGACATGACTGTCCACCGGCAAGGGGGAATCCTAAAAGTGTGCAGTGCATGCGTTGTGAGAATTCAGAAGCTACGATGTCAGGATTCAGCTCTGCAGGTTCCAGTAGTCATCACATGGACACTTCACTCATATGTGATTTTCATACTTATGGTCCTGTGACGAGCTTCTCTTCCTGCTTCTCTCAGTTGTTCACTGAATATTGAGAGTATTAGGGAGAGGAGCTCGTCAGTACATGACTAAGTGTGCAAATCGCATGTGTGCTGGGGGGGGCGCCAAAATGAATTCTTGCCCCGGGTGCCAGAAACCCTAGATACGCCTCTGTCTGAACCCAACCACCACTGAACAAGACACAGAAGATGAAACGTCAAGACTGGGCCAAGAAATATCTGAAGACATTTTTAAAGGTTTTATGGCCTGATAAGATGAGTGACTGATGGACAAGATGGATGGGCCCATGGCTGGATTAGGAACTGGCACAGATCTCCACTTCCACACAGACGCCAGCAGTGTGGAGGTGATGTCGTGCTAAGGGTTGGTATTAGTAAAGATGAGCTAGTTGTAACTTTTCGGGTTGAAGCTGGACTCAAAATCAACTCCCAAACCTAACACCAGTTTTTAGAAGACACTTTCTTCAAGTAGTGGTGCAGGAAAAAAGTCTGGATCTTTTAAGAAAACCATGATTTTATGCAGGCCAAGGCTTCATCGCAGCATCGAAGTCTCCATCTTGCCTTAGCTCCTGAATCCGCCCTCAGTCTGGACCCTTCCCCCACCCAGGGAAGAGGGGAGTAGTGTACCGTAATACACCAACCAGACTAACAAGGTAATACAAACAGGGCTGAAGGAAAACATCAATAATATAAACATACAAACACAGAGGTAAACACCGAGGAGTGGAGGATGGGGTAAAACCAAAGTAGGAGGAGGGGAATTAGCAATCACCCAAAACTTAGCAACAGTCTCAGATAAATCCAAGCGCCTTCTCAAACACCAACCACCATATCCTATCCATTGCAGAAAAAGCTAGTTCTGGCAATGAGTGCTTGCCAGGACAAAGATTATATAGGAGATGAGAGTGGCTAACAGTGAACAGCTAAGAGTCTTAGTGCAGGAAAACTTCCAAGAGCTCTCAACTGAGCAGATTAACCGCTGTACTGCTAAAAGAAACCCACACTATTAAATATGATGGTGAAGTGCTTTTAAACAGTGCAAGCGTAAGAAATGAGACGCTGTGCTCTTCTGGCTTCTCTGTCACGGTAAACTCACGACAGCCCCTTCCTCATCGGACCTATAACCTACTGAGAACTTGTGGTCTCTTCTCAATTGGGATATTTATTGTGAAAAAACAAACAAACAAAACAGTCACCTCTCTGATCACGGTCTGGGGAGGCTGTGGTTGGTGCTGCCAAAAAAGTTGATAGTCAACAGTTTAAGAAATTGACAGGCTTAATGAATGAGCTTATGGCTGTTAAGAAGAAGAACAGCTATACTGGTCACTGATATATTTTTGATATGTCAAATATATTTTTGTACATTGAGTTGTTTGGTTATTATTCTCACTTATGCAATAGCAAGGGTATATGACAACAAGTCACTAATATGATTGTACAATAGAGATTGAGGGATATAAAAACTTAACCTTTAATCTTAATCTTTAAAATAAAATATTGAGGCTAACATGAATGAAACCCTTTTGTGCTAAAAACAGTGCAGAAACAAACTATTCATTCACTTGTACAAAGTTACTTCAGTAATTAGCGTTGCTTCCCTTGATGGGTATTCGTACCTGCAACCCCTTGTTTTTGCCCAGTGTACTTAACTATGCCTTCCCCTGACAGATGGTGGGAGTTATATTAACATCTAAACATAAATTAGAACGCTCTCACCATGCTTGTGGTTTCCAGGGGTTATATTATACCATGCGACAGGTACCCTTAGCGTGGGTCCAAGATAAGGCGTCGGTACATTATCTGCTCTCAACTCATTTCCTCCATTAACAATTCATCAGGAGAGTCTTATAGAGAGAGTGGTCCAAATTCTCTCTTCAGCACCTTAACACTACTGTGTCCTTTAGTTGTGCGCACCTGAACCTCGACTCATTTTTTTTTTTTGTTGCAAAGTTGGCAGATTACTTGAGTTGGCTCATCCTCTGCAGTGTCAAAAAAGGCCCAGGCTAGGTAACCCTTGCCACTCCTGTGAGCTGCAGACCCAGATGCTGCTGGTCACAGCCATAGTTGTGGCTGAGGATGCATTGCTTGTCATGGCTGAATCACTACGTGTCTGCGATGCATGGTGCAATGCAACCCCCTCATACACCTCCTCAGATGACCTACTCAGCTGTGTGCATCTATGTTCATGCCAACTGGGATCTAACATAACATCATTATCCTCTGTGTTATCACATTCCTCGCCCTTGGAGTTTCCTCCCCTCTTCCTGCCCTGACAGCACAGTACTGTCAGCATGAGCCTCAGATATCTGAGTCTCATCAGGATTACCTCCCCCTCCGGGGGGGGGGGGGTAACATCTGATGATGAGGGTCAGGATGCTGCTCTAACCCTACTTTGTCCTGCTCCAGATCCAAGCTAAAAAAAAAATGTGTGCATCGGTGCAGATTTCCTCCTCTTGACTCTGAAGTTTTTGAGTACACCTCTGATGACCATGGCATAGAATGTGTGAAAAGCTATTCAGACTCACCCATCTGTGGTTCCGTACAGTCACTTGTATAGTTGGAAAGTTGGGACGTGGGGGGAAGCAAGGGTAATTTGGGTGCCATTTATGTGGACTGTACTGAGTGTGATGTTGAGGTGGAGGAAGAGGAGGAGAGGCCCGTTGAAACTGTGCTTGCCATCCACTCGAGCACATGCTCTTTCTGGGCCTCATCAACAAGGCGCACCGCTCGCTATGCATCTGCCAAAGAAAGGTAGTGGAGTAGCCCATCCAGTAACAGAAGTTGTCAGTTGTCTTTGCATAGTATGTGACGTTGCTGGTTCATTAGTGCTTTCACAAACATTACCAACTACCCCATGTAAACCTTGAACACCATGCCTAATTCCCCTTCCACCATGGCCTTGTTTTCTCCCAGTCATGTTGGTCAGATAGTGTGGTAGGAGCATAGTATTTGCAACAAAAATTAGATTTTTAAGTCTGCAACAGCTGAATTTCAGCAGCAGAAAAGGCAAAATGTGGCGTGCTATATCGCGTTAGTCACAGAAGAATTGTTTAAGTGTGGATGAGGCCTGTATGACAAAGAATATATGCTACAAACAAATTGAAAGTGAGATGTCCCCTACAGAATGACGTTAGTAACAAAATAATTTTTTGGTGGCTTGTGTATCAGGCATCTATAGCACACTAGCTGCTACAAACAATTTGAAAGTCAAGTTCCCTACTGTATGACGTTTAGCAACAGAAAATGACAAAGTGGGATACGGCAGGCTGTATAACGTTTTGCAACAGAAAAATTATATATATTTTTTAATGTGCCTTAGGTCTGCAGACAGTTTCATATCACCACAGCACTAAATGACAAGGTGGGATACAGCAGGCTGTTTCACATTTAGCCAGTGAAAAAATATTATTTGGAATTCTATACTCTTGCATGGAGCACAATAGAAGCAGTGCACAACACACTTGTATGACATGTGCCCTGCTGGCTTTGTCTGTGGACCTCAGTAACGGCAAAAAAAAAGTGCTGAAAGGTAAATTTCTCAGCCACACTGGACACTAGTTAGCTAAACTGACTGAAACAACTGCCTAGCTAACTAACTAAAATCTTGCTGCTAACAGTGCCAGCGTCAGGAGCAGCCTCTCTGCGCTGTTACAGTGTCAAAATGGCGCTAAAACAAGATGTCCACTCTTTATATGGAAAGGGACATGTGATTTCAGCAGCCAATGACACAAGCCGTTGTGTCAGGACATTATGGATTTTTCCTGCGCCCTGATTGGCTAGCCGCAATGTGCACACAAAGTTAGTACCGCATCTTTGAGGTATGCAAACACCTTCCCCTACGACACGTGCCATGATACACCACCGCTATCGTTGCTAAAGTGCTAAAAATACTTTTGGGAAACGCAGATATTTTCCTCGCGCTTTTTACCGAATGTTACCGATTTTATAAAATTTTGCTCATGTTTGTGATCACGAATCCGAATGTGCCATATTCGTGCTGAATTTATGTTTGGCGATCGATTTCCAAATAAATTCGCTCATCACTAGTAAGGAACACCAAAATCCATTTGCAAGATTACCACCAGTAAATATTTGGGAACCCCGTTTAAATCTTAGACTTTAATTTTCTGTCAGTTTTCAGAAGTCATGTTGCAAATTTTCAGTTTTTCACGTACTAAAATTTCAAGCAACTCTTCTGATGCCGAAATTGAACTAGGGAAAATACGCAAGTTAAAAATGTAGCTAATAGAGACGTGTTTTCACTGAGACCCCTTTCTTGACTTTGCTTTGGATAAGTAGGAGAAATAACAAAAAGTTTACATGACTTCTAGATATAGAGTGGACCCTCGTTTATTAGCACATGACCTGAACTATAAACCAATAATATAAACACGCCATTTTGGTGTCAAAAAGGCCACAGCTTTCACTAAAGATAGTAAGAGTCAGGTGAAATGATAGGCAAGTATATTTTAAGATTCTTGGATACCACGAGATCTTCAAGCTGCCTGCCATCCAGCAATCCGCAGGCAGAAATCCAGGGGCGGCACACTCTGACTTGATACAGTAGCAAAATCAGTCCACTTGAAGGACTCCAATGACCCAACGAAAGATCCTAATTCCTGTTCTTAACAGCTAACTTAACTTAACTAGCCGCCCCTGGATGATGTTACCATTATCACATCCTTTATGCTGGCCACCAAAGCTCGGGCTATGCATCACAATTGTGCAACAGCTTCTAATAAATTAAAATTAGTCCCCCATAACTTGCCACAAACGGCCATCTGACTCACCAACCACATTATCACAGCTATGACAATAGACCAGTCAGATTTTATATAAATTGTCTTTCATTCTAACTTTATAGTTTTATATATTTATTTTCAGGCTAAAATCTACTAAAAAGACACTAAATCCCCACTGCACAAAGAGTCATCGCTCCTGAGAGGAAATTCACCCCCCTCCCCCTTGGAGGAAACTTCCATGGAACAATGACGGAAAGCTTGCCCTTTCTTGGGGTTAGAATAGTGGACATTCATTTTACACTGGGACTACTTTATAAAGGTTTTCTGTCCTTTTCAACACTAGATTATTGTACATGGTCAGGTCCAATATTTGAACCTCATTACTTACAGGGGTTGTCAGGGCCAAACTGATAAGGCTGCAGACAATCTGTGTGACAGCAGACTTATGAATTCCTCCAGAGCACGCACTGTGCTCTGCAGAGTTGCGCCAGTTTCTTAGTCGACATCAGAAGGTATGTATGAGTTAGGGCAGGCATGTCAAACTCAGGGTACCCCGAGGGCCACATGAGTAACAAGAGGTTGTTGCGAGGGCCGCACACAGCAGCTAATGTCACACACGTATGTTAACAGCAGTCAATGAAAACAAGATATGAAGTAGTAATATGTAACAGCAACATATATTTGCAGTGCGCAACAGCAACTATTATATTCAACAAAAATACAGCAATTAAAAACTAAACATTTATTTGCTATCTTTTTTTTCAATCATTAGTGTTTTGTCCTGAGGCTTGACACCTCACACTGCCAGGTACGTGCATAACGTACAAACCCCATCCCAGAAGGTACGTGCGCACTGCCAGGTGCGTGCATAACGTACAAACCCCATCCCAGAAGGTACGTGCACACTGCCAGGTGCGTGCATAACGTACAAAGGCCATACCAGAAGGTACGTGCACACTGCCAGGTGCGTGCATAACGTACAAACCCCATCCCAGAAGGTACGTGTACACTACCAGGTGCGTGCATAACGTACAAACCCCATCCCAGAAGGTACGTGCACACTGCCAGGTGCGTGCATAACGTACAAACCCCATCCCAGAAGGTACATGCACACTGCCAGGTGCGTGCATAACGTACAAACCCCATCCCAGAAGGTACGTGCACACTGCCAGGTGCGTGCATAATGTACAAACCCCATCCCAGAAGGTACGTGCACACTGCCAGGTGCGTGCATAACGTACAAACCCCATCCTAGAAAGTCTGTGCACACTGCCAGGTGTGTGCATAACGTACAAACCCCATCCCAGAAGGTACGTGCACACTGCCAGGTGCGTGCATAATGTACAAACCCCATCCCAGAAGGTACGTGCACACTGCCAGGTGCGTGCATAACGTACAAACCCCATCCCAGAAGGTACGTGCACACTGCCAGGTGCGTGCATAACGTACAAACCCCATCCCAGAAGGTACGTGCACACTGCCAGGTGCGTGCATAACGTACAAACCCCATCCTAGAAAGTCTGTGCACACTGCCAGGTGCGTGCATAACGTACAAACCCCATCCCAGAAGGTACGTGCACACTGCCAGGTGCGTGCATAACGTACAAACCCCATCCCAGAAGGTACGTACACACTGCCAGGTGCGTGCATAACGTACAAACCCCATCCTAGAAGGTACGTGCACACTGCCAGATGCGTGCATAACGTACAAAATCCATCCCAGAAGGTCCGTGCATGATGTGTACAGGAGGAGGGCCACTCACTTACTTCTTTGCCTGTGCAGCAGTGGGTCCCTTCTTCCTCGGTCACAGTATCCCAGTCACTCTCAGCCTTCCTGACTTAGGACGGAGATCAGCAGCCACGTGAGCCGCAGATGTACAAAACGCGCGATCAGCACTTCCGGCTCTTCATTCATTGGCCGATATCCCCGCATATGACCTGCTTACGTCATCAGCAGCCAACCAAAGTACACACATCATGGATTGACACGGAGCTAGTTGGTCGGCTGCTGTTGAAGTAAGCAGGTCATATGCAGGGATATCGGCCAATGAATGAAGAGCCGGAAGTGCTAATCGCGCATTTTGTACATCTGCGGCTTGCGTGGCTGCTGATCTCCGTCCTAAGCCAGGAAGGCTGAGAGTGACTGGGAGCATCTGTGGCCCGCACAAAAGTCTCAAACTTTGTGTTTACAGACAAAGTTTGAGACTTTTGTGCGGGCCGCAGATATGCCTGTAAAGGGCCGCATGCGGCCCGCGGGACGTGTGTTTGACATGCCTGAGTTAGGGTATGTGCCCATGATCAGTAAATGCTGCGGGTTTGAGGTTGCATACTTGTGCAACCTCCAGCTGTTACAGCATAGTGCATGGCATTTCAAGAAATCCCATGTCCACTATGCGTCCAGAGACGCCCGCTGCTCATCTGCGGAGATAGACATGCAGTGCGTCTTTCCAGACTGCAGCATGTCAATTTCTCTTTTGGAGATGGAGCGCCCCATAGGGCCATGGGGAACTCAGTACCGGGTCTGACAAGGCAGTTCTTAAACGGGAAGGTCACAGCAGGAGTGACCCGGTTTGGGCCCTGTAACATGATGATTAAAGGGAAATAAAGTTTATGGGGAGGTTTGTGGAACGGAGAAATTGTTAGTGACGCCACCTGTGGTGTTCAGCTATAATGGTCGATGCTGCAGTCAGATCCTCTGAGGCGATGGTGGTGCAGCAAAGATGGTGCAGCCCTCCACTGGTAGGGCTAGCACCAGGGCAGTCGTAAAGTTAGGTGTTAAGATGGTGGTTGTGGTTATGCCGAGCAGGTGACGCAGCAATAACTCAAAGGACACAGCAAGGTGCAGTTTCCACTTTTACTTACAATTTCCAGTCCACAAACACTAGCCGGATGATGGGTTCCCAGGGTCAGTGGTCCAGCAAACTCCCAGGTAAATTGGGATGCACCTTTCCAGGACTCCTTCCTTATGCCTTTCTCTGACTGTCTCACGACACAGGCTTCCACTTCTCCTGCCCAGCGTCTCACCCACAGTGCCCCAAGCCAGCAGCCACGAACCTGGTCGGGCGATGTCCTCTGAGTCCTCTGGATTCTATACAGCTGCCTTTTTGGCGAATTATGGGCAGATGTAAAATGTGAAACTTACAAATGCCACAACCTCTGGTTTCTTAGTTGAATCTTGAAGTTTTCCACTAAATTGGGGCCGGTCTCCTGACTGTGGCCTGGTCCCTCCACCTGGCGATGGTCAGTGTGGATGTGGGTCCCACGGGTGGCTTCTGCACTGCCTGTGCCCCAAGGACCCATTCTGTCCTTCTGGGAGCTTCTTTTTGTCTCTCCCTCACACTTCTCTCCTCAGGTTGTCAGGAGCTGAAAACCCTCACGTCTGCTCAGTTCCACTTCTCCTCACAGACTCTTCTCTGCACTGTTCTTCCTGCCTTCTAAGCTCCTCCCCTTATTCCTACCTACCCCACCCACTCCCACCACCCATTCCTATCCAGCCTGGGATGAGGCCTTTCTCCCTAAGGGTATACCCAGGTGCCCCGACTGAACTGGTGTGTGTTGGGTGTGAGTGTTAGAGTCCTGGGTAGTGCTCCCTGTCACGATTTGGTATGAAATATCATAAGTAGTTCTCTTGCTAGCCTGCGTGGGCTAAGCCCCCCTTCTTGGAGTGATACTGCAACAGTTGGTAGCTGCAAATTCCTGGCTTTCCTTCTCAGAGAGTGTGGGGGTTAGGAGAGCCAAAGCTATTTACGACCGGCATTTCCTGTGTAAGCTCTTGTTCAGCTATAAGTGAAGTAGAAACTTCGAGGATCCATGAAAGATTCTTTGTTTAGTTTTTGTTAGATATTAGGCAAACGATTTAAGCTAGAAATACGAAAATATATATTCTTATTCTCACTCGGTGTATCTACCCATCCCGCGAAACACGGGCTTCTAACTCCATCTGGTAAAGAAGTAGGGATTTCTCTGTAAATATGTATCCCAGATAGGACATATTTGATCTCATTAGAATGCTCACGTTAATCCGAGATGAATGATGGATTTGTTAGGACTATAACATGTTTTGTAGCGGAGTTATCGAAATTAGAGATAGATTAGAAAAAATGAGTTAACTGAAGAGGTAGGAGGGACGAGGTGATCCAACCCCTTTCTAGGATGTTACAGGCTTAAGCTATAACTGTCTGCACACATCCCCAGCTTCCTTCTTGTCCTTTTTTTCCTGGAAGAGCTGAGTACATCCCATGAGCTGGGACGTATGGAAAACTGCCCTAGCCTGGGGGCCTGCCATGCGTTGAACATGTGAGTGTTATCTTTTCTCCTTTATTCCCTTTATGTTATAATTACCCGTGTACATATTTGCAATTGTCTCATTTGTAATATCTTTATAAAATATTTTTGATAAAGCACTGCCTAATTTTTTTATGGGATATAATATTTAATATTAGTTCGTTCTCCTGTTCTAAACCGTACCCTAAGTCTTCTGAAGGGAAATACGCTACTGTTACTGTTGTGTTGGGTTAGCTTCGGACCCGTTTAATCGAAGTTGGTGGCGGCGATACCGTGTGCAGACTGTTGAGTGATGCTGCAGCGACTGCGGCGTTGATAATTATTGTTCCTGCCTGAGTGGGAGTAGTTATCGCGTCGCTGCAGCGTGCCCAATAGCCAGTACATAGCAGGCAGTCTTTCTGGCGACTAATTACCCAGGGTGCAGTACCTAATCTGACCTGAGAGTAAGGGGGGCGCCAGAGAGCTGCAAGTGTTAAGTGGAACTGTAAGTGGGATATACATAAATCCCTGCAGTTTGTGGTATATTGAAAGCAGTGGGATACCTAGAATAAGCCCCTGCTGTAAACTAAGAGGTCAATAGCCTTGTGTGTGTTTTCTCATCACATTGCTAGCAGTGGAGGGATAACTAAGATAAGCCCCCCTGCACATGTGATAGTTGTCTGTTGGCCTAAAGTCACCCCGAATCGTGACAATTGGGGCCAGCGGTCAGGGGAATCGTGACATTTGGTGGCAAGGCGGTGGGATATCTTAGAGCATTAGTGATTTGGTTTGAGTAATCATTCCTCTCACTAAAAACTTGCAGAAAGTTCTTGCGAGGACTCTGCGCAAATAAGTTTGGAGAACGAACTCAGTGTTTTATTAGTCTTGAGACAATTGTGTACGGGTAATTATCCCCTCCCTTTCTCTTCGTTTTTCTATCTTATCTTTTATTTGGCAACCATGGCTGCGAAAGGGGAAGCCTGGTACAACCAGCAGAAGAAGGACATTCTTGCTGGGGTATGCATGTACCATGGCCTGAAACCCCAGGACAAGTCCAAGGCTCAAATGGTCGCTGACCTGGTGCAATTCGAATCAGACCAAGCCAGGTTACAGAGCCCAGAGGCCGCAGAAGCCAGCACCAGCGAACATGGTGCTGCAGCAGAGGTCCAACCACTGAATGCCGGCCCTGTAAGCAATCCGGGCGAATTGGACCCCCACCTGCAGGCGGCCTTGAAAGAATTCCCCACTGACGACCATGAGGGACGCCGGCAGCTGATTCAGCAATACCGGCAGGAGGCCCAGGCCCAGCAAGCCGAGAGAGAGGCCCGAGCTGAGAGAGAGGCCCGAGCTGAGCAAGAGGCCCAGGCCCAGCGAGCCGAGCGGCAAGCGGAGCGGGAGTACCAGCTGCAGATGGCTCGACTGCAAATGCAGGGGTTGTCCCAGTCCAGCCGTGAGCCCAGCAGCGCTCAGATGCCTAAGCCCCGGCCCGATCACTTCCCTGTTATGGAGAAGGACGGAGACTTGGACACGTTTCTGCGGGCCATTGAGAAAGCCTGCAGACAGTATCTGCTGCCTACAGGTGAATGGGCACGATACCTGACACCAGGGCTGAGAGGTAAAGCTCTGGAGGCGTTTGCTGCCCTCCCTCAAGAACAAGATGGTGACTATGAGGCCATCAAGCAGGCTCTGATAGCCAAGTACCAGCTTACACCCGAGGTGTACCGTAGAAAGTTCTGGACCCGCCAACGGGGCCCACACGACAGTTACAGTGATGTGGTGCATGGACTGGGGACCCACTTTGACCAGTGGACCCAAGGACTGTCAGTGACCACCTTTGCACAGCTGCGAGACCTGATGATCAAAGACCAGTTCTTTCATCTTTGCCCAGCTGAGGTGCGACAGTTCGTGATGGACAGAGAACCCAAAGACGTGACGAAAGCAGCGCAGATTGCCGATGCCTATGAGGCCAACCGTAGATCGGAAGTGCAGAAGCCAGTCACCACCAGCTGGAGAGGGGGTAAGCCTGCAACCAACGCCAGTATCCCTGCCAGCCAGCACTCCAGAGGTCCTGTCCCCGTAGCCAACAGCACCAGACCTTCCACCGAACCTCGCAAGTGTTTCACCTGCCATCAGACTGGTCATATCAGTCCCTCCTGCCCAACCAAGCAGAAGAACACTCCAGCCAAGGCCCCAGGGCCTAATGCAGCAGTTCTTTTGGTGGGTGGTGTGGTTGGGAGGGTGTGTGACAACGTACAGCACGTCACTGTGGGAGGCCATGTTGCTACAGGCCTCAAGGACACCGGGGCTGAACGAACCCTCATCCGACCCGAACTGGCGGCCCCTGAAGAAATCATTCCGGGGAAAACCCTAACTGTCACTGGGATTGGGGGCATCAGCTGTCCCTTACTGATGGCCCGGGTTTTTATTGATTGGGGTGCCGGGAGCAGGGTGAAGGAAGTGGGGCTGTCTGATAATTTGCCCACTGATGTTTTGTTGGGGACTGATTTGGGGAGGTTGGTTGCATACTACGTCTCTGAGACCCCTCCCCAATCTACTAATGAGGGTAACGTTAACCCTGATGATGATGATGATGATGATGGGAAATCGCATGTGTTACCTGACCATGCTTTATCTTGTAAGGATGCATCTAATAACCATTTTTTTTCCTAGGATTGATGGTGAAAATGTTATACCTGTGCCAGCTGAACCTGATAATGATTTTTCTGTGAAGGTTAATGTGTCCATAGGTACAGGTGTGCTCAGCCACGTCGCTCTGCGGAGTGAGACGGCTGAGGAACCCCTAACAGGGGCAAGTGTCGGTGCTACAGAAAATGGGGAGATGCTTGGGAACCGTGAGGAAGGTGATGCCATGAAAGTGACCAGTGCCACCGAGGAAGGTAACTGGCCCATAAGTAGCACTGCCCCTGGAGTGTTGGGGGTGGATGGGGAGGTAGAGCCCATAGCAGCGCCGGCTGATGGGTCTTTAGAAATCCCCGGGGAGACAGCCTACGTAGCTGCTGTCACCTGCAGTCAGAGTGCCCGGAACGCAGATAACTGTCAGCCTTCCGGACCCTCCTCAGTCACCACTGTGACTGAACCAGAGGTGGACCCAGAGCAGGTCCAAGAGGGTTCCCGTGGGGAAGGGACCCTGACATCGCTGCTGGCTTCCCCTAGCCAGGAGTTTCAGGCCGCTCTGCACACAGATGCGAGCCTAGAGAGTTTGAGACAACTCGCCGGGACGCGCTTCTCCGAGACTGATAAGGAGAAGGTGTTCTGGGAACAAGGAAGGTTGTACCGGGAGACAGTACCCGGAGAATCACAAAAGGAGTGGTTGAGGGAAAGACAGCTGGTCGTCCCGCAGCAATTCCGGGGTGAGTTGTTGCAGATTGCCCATGAGATACCGCTAGCCGGACACTTGGGGATCAGCAAAACTAAGGCCCGGCTGTCTCAACACTTCTATTGGCCTAAGATAGGAACAGATGTGTCAAACTACTGCCGCTCCTGTATCACTTGTCAAAGAGTGGGGAAGGCGGGGCCTGCTATTAAGGCTCCCCTGATCCCTTTGCCAGTGATAGAGGAGCCTTTCCAGAGGATCGCGGTGGACATTGTGGGCCCGCTGGCCGTCCCCAGCAGCTCTGGAAAGCAATACATCCTTACTGTGGTAGACTACGCTACCCGGTACCCAGAGGCAGTAGCTCTGTCGTCAACTAGGGCAGATAAGGTGGCGGATGCCCTGTTGGCCATCTTTTCACGAGTAGGATTTCCCAGGGAAATGCTTACTGATCAAGGGACCCAATTTATGTCTCGCCTAATGGAGGCTCTCTGTAGGAGAATGCAGGTGAAGCACCTGGTATCGAGTGCGTATCACCCACAGACCAATTGCTTGTGTGAACGCTTCAATGGTGTTTGAGGGTACAAGGGCGTGACTGGGAGGGGTACCTCCCACACCTGCTATTTGCTTACGGAGAGGTTCCGCAGGCCTCGACGGGGTTCTCCCCCTTTGAGCTCCTGTATGGCAGGTGAGTCCGGGGACCCCTCAGTTTGGTAAGAGAATCCTGGGAAGAGAAGCCGAACCCTTCTGAAGTGTCCATAGTGGAGTATGTCATGCGCTTCCGTGACAAGATGCAGACCTTGACGCAGTTGGTGCAATGCAACATGATGCAGGCTCAGGCTGATCAGAAGCACTGGTACGACCAGAACGCCCGGGAACGGACCTACCACGTGGGTCAAAAGGTGTGGGTGCTGGTCCCCGTACCAACGGATAAGCTTCAGGCAGCCTGGGAGGGCCCGAACGTCGTACACCAACAGCTCAACCCGGTCACTTACGTGGTCACGCTTGACCACGCTCGGGGTAGGCGAAAGACCTTTCACGTCAACATGATGAAGGCTCATCACGAACGTGAACCTTTCGTCCTACCGGTCTGTAGCATGCCCAAAGACGGTGAGGAAGACACCCTTCTGGACATGCTGGCCCAAGCCAAGGCCAATGGGTCCATCGAGGACGTGGAGGTAAGCGCCTCGTTAACTGAACCCCAGCGGTTGCAGTTGCAAACCACACTGGAACCCTTCCGGGTCGTGTTCTCCAACCGACCTGGGAGGACTGAGTTAGCCGTCCACGAGGTGGACACCGGGAATCACGCCCCACTACGGCGAACACCCTATCGAATCTCTGACCAGGTGCAGCAGATTATGCGCCAAGAGATCGATGAGATGTTACAGCTGGGGGTGATTCGACGGTCAAAGAGCGCGTGGGCATCACCTGTAGTTCTTGTGCCAAAGAAGGACCGGACCACCCGGTTCTGCGTGGAGTACAGGGGGCTCAACACCATTACAGCCTCTGACGCACACCCCATGCCGCGCATAGAGGAGCAGCTTGAGAAGTTAGCTGGCGCAAATTACCTAACAATAATGGATCTGAGTCGAGGATACTGGCAGATTCCCCTGAGCCCTGAGGCACAGGAGAAGTTCGCCTTTATCACACCCTTTGGACTGTACGAGTCCACGGTCATGCCCTTCGGCATGAAGAATGCCCCTGCCACTTTCCAGCGGATGGTCAACCTCCTGCTTCAGGGACTGGAGAAGTACGCAGTGGCGTACTTGGATGACATTGCCATCTTCAGTTTCTCCTGGGAGGAACACCTGCAGCATCTCGAGGAGGTGCTCAGGCGAATTCACCAAGCAGGACTAACTATCAAGCCCGGAAAGTGCCAGATGGGCATGAGGGAGGTTCACTACCTGGGTCACCGGGTAGGCGGGAACACCCTGAAGCCAGAGCCTGACAAAGTGGGAGTGATCGTGAACTGGCCCACTCCCGTGACCAAGAAACAGGTGATGTCCTTCTTGGGCACTGCAGGGTACTATAGGCGCTTCGTACAGCACTATAGTAGCCTGGCAAAACCTTTGACGGACCTCACCAGGAAGAAGCTACCCCACATCGTAAACTGGACAGATGGCTGTGAGGGGGCCTTCCAGGTGTTGAAAACCGAACTGTGCAACGCCCCTGTGTTGAAAGCAGTCGACAGCAGTCGACCGTACTTGGTGCAGACCGACGCCAGCGAGTTTGGCCTTGGTGCTGTGCTAAGCCAGGTTGACTCGGAGGACCAAGAGCACCCCGTGTTATACCTGAGCCGGAAGCTTTTGCCGAGGGAAGTGGCCTACTCCACCATCGAGAAGGAGTGCCTGGCCATAGTCTGGGCCCTGCAGCGCTTGCAACCCTACTTGTACAGTCGCCCCTTCACTCTGGTGACCGACCACAACCCTCTGCGCTGGCTAAACGCCATTTGTGGAACCAACGGCAGGTTGCTACGCTGGAGCCTTGCCCTTCAGCAGTTTGACTTCACCATTGAACACAAAATGGGCAAAGAGCATGGGAATGCAGATGGACTCTCCCGCCAGGGTGAACCTACTGAGGTGCCCATGGAGGCATACCGTGGGGTACTGCCTCCCTGGCGCACACCAAAAGGGGGAGGTGTCACGATATGGTATGAAATATCATAAGTAGTTCTCTTGCTAGCCTGCGTGGGCTAAGCCCCCCTTCTTGGAGTGATACTGCAACAGTTGGTAGCTGCAAATTCCTGGCTTTCCTTCTCAGAGAGTGTGGGGGTTAGGAGAGCCAAAGCTATTTACGACCGGCATTTCCTGTGTAAGCTCTTGTTCAGCTATAAGTGAAGTAGAAACTTCGAGGATCCATGAAAGATTCTTTGTTTAGTTTTTGTTAGATATTAGGCAAACGATTTAAGCTAGAAATACGAAAATATATATTCTTATTCTCACTCGGTGTATCTACCCATCCCGCGAAACACGGGCTTCTAACTCCATCTGGTAAAGAAGTAGGGATTTCTCTGTAAATATGTATCCCAGATAGGACATATTTGATCTCATTAGAATGTGCACGTTAATCCGAGATGAATGATGGACTTGTTAGGACTATAACATGTTTTGTAGCGGAGTTATCGAAATTAGAGATAGATTAAAAAAAATGAGTTAACTGAAGAGGTAGGAGGGACGAGGTGATCCAACCCCTTTCTGGGATGTTACAGGCTTAAGCTATAACTGTCTGCACACATCCCCAGCTTCCTTCTTGTCCTTTTTTTCCTGGAAGAGCTGAGTACATCCCATGAGCTGGGACGTATGGAAAACTGCCCTAGCCTGGGGGCCTGCCATGCGTTGAACATGTAAGTGTTATCTTTTCTCCATTATTCCCTTTATGTTATAATTACCCGTGTACATATTTGCAATTGTCTCATTTGTAATATCTTTATAAAATATTTTTGATAAAGCACTGCCTAATTTTTTTTATGGGATATAATATTTAATATTAGTTCGTTCTCCTGTTCTAAACCGTACCCTAAGTCTTCTGAAGGGAAATACGCTACTGTTACTGTTGTGTTGGGT
This sequence comes from Ranitomeya imitator, assembly GCF_032444005.1. NCBI lineage: Eukaryota > Metazoa > Chordata > Amphibia > Anura > Dendrobatidae > Ranitomeya > Ranitomeya imitator. The sequence continues at coordinate 693,652,584 of NC_091282.1, read as the reverse complement.
TAGCTTCGGACCCGTTTAATCAAAGCTGGTGGCGGCGATACCGTGTGCAGACTGTTGAGTGATGCTGCAGCGACTGCGGAGTTGATAATTATTGTTCCTGCCTGAGTGGGAGTAGTTATCGCGTCGCTGCAGCGTGCCCAATAGCCAGTACATAGCAGGCAGCCTTTCTGGCGACTAATTACCCAGGGTGCAGTACCTAATCTGACCTGAGAGTAAGGGGGGCGCCAGAGAGCTGCAAGTGTTAAGTGGAACTGTAAGTGGGATATACATAAATCTCTGCAGTTTGTGGTATATTGAAAGCAGTGGGATACCTAGAATAAGCCCCTGCTGTAAACTAAGAGGTCAATAGCCTTGTGTGTGTTTTCTCATCACATTGCTAGCAGTGGAGGGATAACTAAGGTAAGCCCCCCTGCACATGTGATAGTTGTCTGTTGGCCTAAAGTCACCCCGAATCGTGACAATTGGGGCCAGCGGTCAGGGGAATCGTGACACTCCCCTCCTTAAATGATAGTGGGATACCACACCTCTGGATGAGGTGCAGTAGCTCTGTGGCGACTGAACCCCAGGGGTGCCACATACCCCCCTTTAAACACAGCACATCCGTGGGCTGGAACATAGCAAAAACAGGTATTACAAGGAAAACTTGCAATTAATTTTTGGACATGCATGTCAACAGGTAAAAAAAAACCATTTCTTCCCTTTATGGGAGGCACTCTAGACTCAGGATCATACCTTTCCACAGGTACATCATACAGTGCCAGGAGGGTTAATTCCATCACAGGTGTCTGGATTGCTTGTGTGCGCTGATTGACTGGCTGAATTGCACCTATAGGGTCTGTTGTTGCAGCCAGGTCTGCAGCTGCTGATCTTCTTTGTGCAGGTACACACCTTTTGGCATCCAGGGCATACCACCCCTATCACCGATGTGGCGGGTGTAGGTTACCCGATCCCCGGGGTATAAGTCTGGATGACCCTCTATTAAGTGGGATTCCTCATCCCGACGGATGACAAAGACATTGTTAATCATTCCAGGCTCCGCAATGAAGCCTAATCCTTTTTCCAATTGGAAGGTGACGACTAGGGTTGAGCGACCTTCACTTTTATAGGATCGGGTCGGGTTTCACGAAACCCGACTTTTGGAAAAGTCGGGTCGAGTGAAATCGGCCGATCCTATAAAAAAGTCGGGGTCGGCCGAAACTCGAAACCCAATGCAGTGCATTGGGTTTCCATGGTTCCCAGGGTCTGAAGGAGCGGAAACTCTCCTTCAGGCCCTGGGATCCATATTTAAGTGTAAAATATAGAATTAAAATAAAAAATATCCTTATACTTACCCTCTGACGCGCCCTGGTACTAACCGGGAACCTTCCTTCCTTAGAATCAGCCTTCCAGGACCTTCGGTGACGTCGCGGGTGACGTCGCGGCTTGTGATTGGCCGCGCGGCCGCCCATGTGACCGCTCGCGCGGCCAATCACAAGCCGCGACGTCACCCGCGATGTCACCGAAGGTCCTGGAAGGGCTGATTCTTAGGAAGGAAGGCTGTCGGAAGGAAGCAGGGCGCTTCCGAGGGTGAGTATATACCTAATAGGAATATACTCACCCTCGGAAGCGCCCTGCTTCCGAGGGTGAGTATATACCTAATAGGAATATACTCACCCTCGGAAGCGCCCTGCTTCCTTCCGACAGCCTTCCTTCCTAAGAATCAGCCCTTCCAGGACCTTCGGTGACGTCGCGGGTGACGTCGCGGCTTGTGATTGGCCGCGTGAGCGGTCACATGGGCGGCCGCGCGGCCAATCACAAGCCGCGACGTCACCGCGACGTCACGGCAAGGTCCTAGAAGCGCGGATTCGATGGAGGAAGGCTGCCGGTTAGTACCAGGGCGCGTCAGAGGGTAAGTATTGCAATATTTTTTATTTTAATTCTATACTTTACACTTTAATCTGAATTCCGATACCAATTCCCGATATCTTAAACATATCGGGAATCGGGATCGGAATTCCGATTCCAGATTCAAAAGATCGCCGACTTCATGGCCGACCCCCCACTGGGGTCGGGTCGGGTTTCATGAAACCCGACCTTGCCAAAAGTCGGCGACTTTTGAACAATTTCGACCCATTTCGCTCAACCCTAGTGACGACCACTCCCTGCCGCAGTGGTTCCCTGTCTGCGCATTTGATCTTTCTACCCTGGGCCTTTAGATTACATTTTTCATATGCCTCCTGCCAAGCCGGGCTTTCCTGCTTTTCTTTCTCTTCCCACTGCCTGCAATATTCCCTTCATGTAGTGGTGGGGACCTCCTCCTAGAACGCGATCATATTGGCCCCCTGTGGTCCCCTTCCGAATACCACCGGTTCAGCATGTGCTTCCTGGGGCCCACCTGTCAGTGTTAGTGGGGTTGTCATCCTATAGAGGATACCACTTTCCTGATCCCAGTGGAGTAATTGGGACGCCCGCCCAGGTGTTGGGGTTGGTGAGGGCATTAGAGGCCCTACCAGGGTTTCCTCAGGTGCAGTTACGGTGTCAGTACCTGCCGCCTGAGTGCTCCCAGTGCCCAATGACTGCTCCCCGGGGAGATCAAAACCCTGGTTGGGTGTATAGAGTGGTGAAAGAGGCAGCAACCTAATTGCAAAGTCCTCACCTCCCGGGGTCAGGTCTGCACCCCTTACCTCCACTTCCTGGATGCCGGATCCCCTCTCCTTCTCTGGGGCTGATGTCAGTGGCGAGGCAGTCCGCCGCCCAGTCAGCTTCTACAGGATGGCTTCCATCCATCCCCCTATCGCCGCCAGCTGAGTCTGCAAGAACTGGCGGGTTGGCTCCTCTACCTCCGTGCCCAGGAGGTCCGGGTCCACCGCAGGCAGCTGGTCCAGTTCTTGTGAGTCTCAGCTGGGGGAGTCCTCCTGCTCCACTCCACATACCGGTGCCCGCTCACCGCCCTCCGCCATGACGTTGCTCGGGTCTGCTGCTCCGTACTTGCAGTTTCCCATGCTTTCACTACTCCACGCCCGTCTTCGAGGGCGGTTCCTCTTTCTTGGTGGGTGGTTCCTTCTCTTCTTCCCACCATTTTGGGCCAGGAGGCGGATCTCCCTGACCGACGGGCCTGCTCCTTTTGCATCGTACTCTTTACATTGTGCAGGCACAGCTTTTGCACTTTTCAGGAACACAGTCCAAAATAGGCGCACGGGACTCGATGTAATGGGTCGGTTCATCCTCTTCGTGACGCCAAAATGGAGTGCCCCATAGGGCCGTGGGGAACTCGGTACCGGGTCCGACACAGCAGTTCTTAAAGGGGAAGGTCATGGCAGCAGTGACCTGGTCCGTGGCCCTGGGCGTCCATGTAACATGATGATTAAAGGGAAATAAAGTTTATGGGGAGGTTTGTGGAAAGGGGAAATTGTTCATGACGCCACACGTGGTGTTCTGTTATGAAAGGCAATTCAGAATCACAATGGACATGGAGGTCAGAGCACATACAGTAAACTGACAATAACCCAAAATAATAGAACGAGCTCTGAGACGTGGGAACTCTGCAGACCGCAATCCCTAAGCCTATCAAACCACACTAAAGGTAGCCGTGGAGCGCTCCTGACCAGAACCTAGGCGCCTCGTCACAGCCTGAGAAACTAGCTAATCCTGAAGATAGAAAAATAAGCCTACCTTGCCTCAGAGAAATTCCCCAAAGGAAAAGGCAGCCCCCCACATATAATGACTGTGAGTAAGATGAAAACACAAACATAGAGATGAAACAGATTTAGCAAAGTGAGGCCCGACTAGCTGAACAGAACGAGGATAGGGAAGATAACTTTGCGGTCAGCACAAAAACCTATAAAAACCACGCAGAGGGGACAAAAAGACCCTCCGCACCGACTAACGGTACGGAGGTGGTCCCTCTGCGTCTCAGAGCTTCCAGCAGGCGAGAAAAACCAATAAAGCAAGCTGGACAGAAAAATAGCAACAAAATAACATAAGCAAAACTTAGCTTTGCAGAGCAGCAGGCCACAGGAATGATCCAGGGAAAAAACAAGTCCCACACTGAAACATTGACAGGAAGCATAGATCAAAGCATCAGGTGGAGTTAAGTAGAGAAGAAGCTAACGAGCTCACCAGATCACCTGAGGGAGGAAACTCAGAAGCTGCAGTACCACTTTCCTCCACAAACGGAAGATCCCAGAGAGAATCAGCCGAAGTACCACTTGTGACCACAGGAGTGAACTCTGCCACAGAATTCACAACAGTACCCCCCCCTTGAGGAGGGGTCACCGAACCCTCACCAGAGCCCCCAGGCCGACCAGGATGAGCCACATGAAAGGCACGAACAAGATCGGGAGCATGGACATCAGAGGCAAAAACCCAGGAATTATCCTCCTGAGCATAACCCTTCCATTTAACCAGATACTGGAGTTTCCGTCTTGAAACACGAGAATCCAAAATCTTCTCCACAATATACTCCAATTCCCCCTCCACCAAAACCGGGGCAGGAGGCTCAACAGATGGAACCATAGGTGCCACGTATCTCCGCAACAATGACCTATGGAATACGTTATGTATGGAAAAAGAATCTGGAAGGGTCAGACGAAAAGACACAGGATTAAGAACCTCAGAAATCCTATACGGACCAATAAAACGAGGTTTAAACTTAGGAGAGGAAACCTTCATAGGAATATGACGAGAAGATAACCAAACCAGATCCCCAACACGAAGTCGGGGACCCACACGGCGTCTGCGATTAGCGAAAAGTTGAGCCTTCTCCTGGGACAAGGTCAAATTGTCCACTACCTGAGTCCAAATCTGCTGCAACCTGTCCACCACAGTATCCACACCAGGACAGTCCGAAGACTCAACCTGTCCAGAAGAGAAACGAGGATGGAACCCAGAATTGCAGAAAAACGGTGAAACCAAGGTAGCCGAGCTGGCCCGATTATTAAGGGCGAACTCAGCCAAAGGCAAAAAGGACACCCAGTCATCCTGATCAGCAGAAACAAAGCACCTCAGATATGTTTCCAAGGTCTGATTGGTTCGCTTGGTCTGGCCATTAGTCTGAGGATGGAAAGGCGAGGAAAAAGACAAGTCAATGCCCATCCTACCACAAAAGGCTCGCCAAAACCTCGAAACAAACTGGGAACCTCTGTCAGAAACAATATTCTCTGGAATGCCATGCAAACGAACCACATGCTGTAAGAACAAAGGCACCAAATCAGAGGAGGAAGGCAATTTAGACAAGGGTATCAGATGGACCATCTTAGAAAAGCGATCACAGACCACCCAAATGACTGACATCTTTTGAGAAACGGGAAGGTCAAAAATAAAATCCATAGAGAAATGTGTCCAAGGCCTCTTCGGGACCGGCAAGGGCAAAAGCAACCCACTGGCACGAGAACAGCAGGGCTTAGCCCGAGCACAAATCCCACAGGACTGCACAAAAGCACGCACATCCCGCGACAGAGAGGGCCACCAAAAGGATCTAGCCACTAACTCTCTGGTACCAAAGATTCCAGGATGACCAGCCAACACCGAACAATGAAGTTCAGAGATAACTCTATTCGTCCACCTATCAGGGACAAACAGTTTCTCCGCTGGGCAACGATCAGGTTTATTAGCCTGAAATTTTTGCAGCACCCGCCGCAAATCAGGGGAGATGGCAGACACAATTACTCCTTCCTTGAGGATACCCGCCGGCTCAGATAAACCCGGAGAGTCGGGTACAAAACTCCTAGACAGAGCATCCGCCTTCACATTTTTAGAGCCCGGAAGGTACGAAATCACAAAGTCAAAACGGGCAAAAAACAACGACCAACGAGCCTGTCTAGGATTCAAGCGCTTGGCAGACTCGAGATAAGTCAAGTTCTTATGATCAGTCAATACCACCACGCGATGCTTAGCTCCTTCAAGCCAATGACGCCACTCCTCGAATGCCCACTTCATGGCCAGCAACTCTCGGTTGCCCACCTCATAATTACGCTCAGCAGGCGAAAACTTCCTGGAAAAGAAAGCGCATGGTTTCATCACTGAGCAACCAGAACCTCTCTGCGACAAAACAGCCCCTGCTCCAATCTCAGAAGCATCAACCTCGACCTGGAACGGAAGAGAAACATCTGGTTGACACAACACAGGGGCAGAAGAAAAACGACGCTTCAACTCTTGAAAAGTTTCCACAGCAGCAGAAGACCAATTGACCACATCAGCACCCTTCTTGGTCAAATCGGTCAATGGTTTAGCAATACTAGAAAAATTGCAGATGAAGCGACGATAAAAATTAGCAAAGCCCAGGAACTTTTGCAGACTTTTCAGAGATGTCGGCTGAGTCCAATCATGGATGGCTTGGACCTTAACAGGATCCATCTCGATAGTAGAAGGGGAAAAGATGAACCCCAAAAATGAAACCTTCTGCACACCAAAGAGACACTTTGATCCCTTCACAAACAAAGAATTAGCACGCAGGACCTGAAAAACCGTTCTGACCTGCTTCACATGAGACTCCCAATCATCCGAGAAGATCAAAATGTCATCCAAGTACACAATCAGGAATTTATCCAGGTACTCTCGGAAGATGTCATGCATAAAGGACTGAAACACTGATGGAGCATTGGCAAGTCCGAACGGCATCACGAGATACTCAAAATGACCCTCGGGCGTATTAAATGCAGTTTTCCATTCATCACCTTGCTTAATTCGCACCAGATTATACGCACCACGAAGATCTATCTTTGTGAACCAACTAGCCCCCTTAATCCGAGCAAACAGATCAGATAACAATGGCAAGGGGTACTGAAATTTAACCGTGATCTTATTAAGAAGGCGGTAATCTATACAAGGTCTCAGCGAACCATCCTTCTTGGCTACAAAAAAGAACCCTGCTCCTAATGGCGACGATGACGGGCGAATATGCCCCTTCTCCAGGGATTCCTTCACATAACTGCGCATAGCGGTGTGCTCAGGCACGGACAAATTAAACAATCGACCTTTTGGGAATTTACTACCAGGAATCAAATTGATAGCACAATCACAATCCCTATGCAGAGGTAGGGTATTGGACTTGGGCTCATCAAATACATCCCGGTAATCAGACAAGAACTCTGGGACCTCAGAAGGAGTGGATGACGAAATTGACAGAAATGGAACATCACCATGTACCCCCTGACAACCCCAGCTGGACACCGACATGGATTTCCAATCTAATACTGGATTATGGGCTTGTAGCCATGGCAACCCCAACACGACCACATCATGCAGATTATGCAACACCAGAAAGCGAATAACCTCCTGATGTGCAGGAGCCATGCACATGGTCAGCTGGGTCCAGTATTGAGGCTTATTCTTGGCCAAAGGCGTAGCATCAATTCCTCTCAATGGAATAGGACACTGCAAGGGCTCCAAGAAAAACCCACAACGCTTAGCATATTCCAAGTCCATCAAATTCAGGGCAGCGCCTGAATCCACAAATGCCATGACAGAATATGATGACAAAGAGCAGATCAAGGTAACGGACAGAAGAAATTTTGACTGTACAGTACCAATGGTGGCAGACCTAGCGAACCGCTTAGTGCGCTTAGGACAATCAGAGATAGCATGAGTGGAATCACCACAGTAGAAACACAGACCATTCAGACGTCTATGTTCTTGCCGTTCAACTCTGGTCAAGGTCCTATCACACTGCATAGGCTCAGGTTTAAGCTCAGGTAATACCGCCAAATGGTGCACAGGTTTACGCTCACGCAAGCGTCGACCGATCTGAATGGCCAAAGACATAGACTCATTCAAACCAGCAGGCATAGGAAATCCCACCATGACATCCTTAAGGGCTTCAGAGAGACCCTTTCTGAATATTGCTGCCAGCGCAGATTCATTCCATTGAGTGAGCACTGACCACTTTCTAAATTTCTGACAATATACCTCTATCTCATCCTGAGCCTGACAAAGAGCCAACAAATTTTTTTCTGCCTGATCCACTGAATTAGGCTCATCGTACAGCAACCCAAGCGCCAGGAAAAACGCATCGATATTACTCAATGCAGGATCTCCTGACGCAAGAGAAAACGCCCAGTCCTGAGGGTCGCCGCGCAAAAAAGAAATGACGATCCTAACCTGTTGAATTGGGTCACCAGAAGAGCGAGGTTTCAAAGCCAGAAATAGTTTACAATTATTTTTGAAACTCAGAAATTTAGTTCTATCTCCAAAAAACAAATCTGGAATAGGAATTCTCGGTTCAAGCAAAGAATTCTGGACCACAAAATCTTGAATATTTTGAACTCTTGCCGTGAGCTGATCCACACATGAAGACAGACCTTTAATGTCCATTGCTACACCTGTGTCCTGAACCACCCAAATGTCTAGGGGAAAAAAAAGACAAAACACAGTGCAAAGAAAAAAAAAAGGTCTCAGAACTTCTTTTTTCCCTCTATTGAGAATCATTAGCACTTTTGGCTTCCTGTACTGTTATGAAAGGCAATTCAGAATCACAATGGACATGGAGGTCAGAGCACATACAGTAAACTGACAATAACCCAAAATAATAGAACGAGCTCTGAGACGTGGGAACTCTGCAGACCGCAATCCCTAAGCCTATCAAACCACACTAAAGGTAGCCGTGGAGCGCTCCTGACCAGAACCTAGGCGCCTCGTCACAGCCTGAGAAACTAGCTAATCCTGAAGATAGAAAAATAAGCCTACCTTGCCTCAGAGAAATTCCCCAAAGGAAAAGGCAGCCCCCCACATATAATGACTGTGAGTAAGATGAAAACACAAACATAGAGATGAAACAGATTTAGCAAAGTGAGGCCCGACTAGCTGAACAGAACGAGGATAGGGAAGATAACTTTGCGGTCAGCACAAAAACCTATAAAAACCACGCAGAGGGGACAAAAAGACCCTCCGCACCGACTAACGGTACGGAGGTGGTCCCTCTGCGTCTCAGAGCTTCCAGCAGGCGAGAAAAACCAATAAAGCAAGCTGGACAGAAAAAAAGCAACAAAATAACATAAGCAAAACTTAGCTTTGCAGAGCAGCAGGCCACAGGAATGATCCAGGGAAAAAACAAGTTCCACACTGAAACATTGACAGGAAGCATAGATCAAAGCATCAGGTGGAGTTAAGTAGAGAAGAAGCTAACGAGCTCACCAGATCACCTGAGGGAGGAAACTCAGAAGCTGCAGTACCACTTTCCTCCACAAACGGAAGATCCCAGAGAGAATCAGCCGAAGTACCACTTGTGACCACAGGAGTGAACTCTGCCACAGAATTCACAACAGTGTTCGGCTATAATGGCCAACGCTGCAGTCAGATCCCCTGAGGAGATGGTGGTGCAGCAAAGATGGTGCAGCCCTCCACAGGTAGAGCTGGCCCCAGGGCAGTTGTAAAGTTAGGTGTTAAGATGGTTGTGGTTATGCCGGGCAGGTGATGCAGCAATAACTCAAAGGATAAAGCAAGGTGCAGTTTCCACTTTTGCTTATAGTTTCCAGTCCACAAACACTAGCCTGATGCTGTGTTCTCTGGGTCAGTGGTCCAGCAAACTCCCAGGTAAATTGGGACGCACCTTTCTAGGACTCCTTCCTTATGCCTTTCTCTGGCTCTCTCACTACACTGGCTTCCACTTCTCCTGCCCAGCGTCTCACCCACAGTGTCCCAAGCCAGCAGCCACAAACCTGGTCGGGAGACGTTCTCTGAGTCCCTTGGATTCTATACAGCTGCCTTTTTGGCGAATTATAGTTAGATGTGGCTGTGACACTTATAAATGCCACAACCTCCGGTTTCTTAGTTGAATCTTGAAGTTTTCCACTAAATTGGGGCCGGTCTCCTGACTGTGACCTGGTCCCTCCACCTGACGATGATCAACATGGATACGGGTCCCACGGGTTGCTTCTGCACTGCCTGTGCCCCAAGGACCCCATCTGTCCTTCTGGGAGCTTCTTTTTGTCTCTGTCTCATACTCCGTCCTCTCTTCAGGCTGTCAGGAGCTGAAAACCCTCATGTCTGCTCAGTTCCACATCTCCTCACAGACTCCTCTCTCTGTGCTGTTCTTCCTGCCTTCTAAGCTCCCCACCCTTTTCCTACCTACCTCACCCACTCCCACCACCTATTCCTATCCAGCCTGGGATGAGGCTAAGGGTACGCACAGGTGCCCCGACTGAACTGGTGTGCATTGGGTGCGAGTGTTAGAGTCCAGGGTAGTGCTCCCCTCCTTTCCTGAGAGTGAGATACCACACCTCTGGATGAGGTGTGGATGAGGTGCAGTACCTCTGTGGCGACTGGACCCCAGGGGCGCCACAACGACATGAGTCACCGCAAGATAAATTTCACTCGTACAATGCATTGGATGCTATGAAGCCGCATGGTTCAGTGCAGGCAGGCAAGAATATATTTTTTTCCTTTCTGCTGTGGATGCAGCATGATGTGGGTCCAGGGACATAGTAGCCAGCACAAGAGACATTATCTGGATGCAGACATCTCCATCTTCTCTGAGAAAAAAACAAACAAACCTGCAATTCAATATTACAAAAAAGGCATGTCAATCAAATTCAGAAATCAAGTTTAGAGACAGTAGTCTAAAAAATACAGTTCAATACATAGCAGGGTTACACCCACTACTGTATATAATCTTCCCCTGTCATTAAAACACTTTCAGTCTCATTCTACCTTTTGTCCAAGCCTTCAGGCAACCAGTCCTCAATAATTTGCTGAACTTGTTTTGAGTCATCTACAATATCTAAAGCACAGCCATGGCTTCCCTGCAGCAGTCAGACCCAACAGTCTGTGTCACTCTATATCACCCTCTCCCTGAGTGTTTTCCATTCTAGGCTCCATCACACTCCCTCATCAATATCACATGTTGGTGTCTTGGGCTTCACTGTTCCTCAGGTTCCTGCCAGACTCTTAGCCGCTTACTCTGCTCACCAATCTGCTCATTGTGGGTTATTAAGGCCTAATGGGTCTCTCTGGGGGTATCAAATACATGCACCTCAGTCTCACCTACGGACACGGCAGCACAAGGCTCTGGTGGTGTAACATCCATCAAAAATTCAGGTACAGGGCTCCAAAATCCGTTGCACCACTCCATCTCATACATTGATTCTGGTGTCCCCATTAACACAATACATGGCATCAGCATTGAGACAGCAGTTCTCCATCTCATGATGTACACACCAGGTGGCACCTGGGCTGCATGGCATAAATCAGTGCAATAACTCAGCAATTAAGTATGCAATATTATCACATATGGAATTGTCAACCTGAAAGTCCACTGTCAGTGCCATATTTAAGTAATGAGCAAAACCAAAAAACTGACAAAAGACCTAAAAAATATATTTTAATATAATGATTAAAACCAGACAACGGTAATATCATATAGACCAACAGTAGAGAGCCTGCGGGATTGAGGGTCATTGGGATGAGACATCTGTCTCCTTGAGATAAGTGTATTGAAAGTATACACATGTGCTGCTGGGCTGGCGCCTGTCTATTATGCCATATGAATATTATGTTGGCTATCAAGCACAACGTGAACATCACTTGATTACCTACTTATCACTGTGTGGAGTCTATATCGGCCCTGGCTGAGAGGCTACTTGCCCTGATTAATCACATTCCTGGCAAGGGTGCCTCTATATGCAGGAAACATTGTTTTTTTCTGGCGGAGATGCCATTGGGTTCTTTGATTAGGTTATTATTTGGACATTCCCTTTTCTTTTTCTCTGGCGTTGATGCCATATATGTATTCATCTGAAAAATATATATGCCCTTGTATGTAAACCTATTAGCCTGTGTGACCAGTTGACCGATACTCCGTGCATATATTTCTGGCGTTGATGCCCTTAAGTATTTTTTTTTTTTTTTAATTTTATCTCTGGCGAGGATGCCCCTCATTATATTTGAATGAATTTTCTTGTCTGGCGGTGATGCCATTAGGTAACAAAATTGAGTAATTAACTCGCTCATGTCTGCATTCATCGAAGTCTGCAGTATGGCAGATCTGCTCCATATATGAGTTATCACAATAAGAGGTGCGTTCTAATGAGCATTCTTTTTGGTGGTTATGCCTTTGACATTATGGCAGCAATACCAATATTTTCAGATGTGACTTACTTTTTATAGCATTGTTTCCATTGTTGTCATCTACACAAGCCATACTGTTCTGAAAGGGCAACACCATATAGAGGGGGTTGAGAACCTTTTTTGTCCTTAATACTAAAGTTAATATACTTGGGACATATTGGGTATCATTTTGGTCTCTCCTCTTCTCTCTGTAGTGCCTGCACAACAGACAATAAGAGAATTTTTTTGTGAGAAGTTTTTTGATATCTAAATATAACATCATTATCAACCTCTCTAAGCACTATAATTCATCTTCAGCTCACGCTATACGCCAGAGTGAATTGTATATCAGCTAAATTGTGCTACCTTTGCACCAATAGCCAGCATTTAAGGTACCGTCACACTAAGCGACGCTGCAGCGATACCGACAACGATCCGGATCGCTGCAGCGTCGCTGTTTGGTCGCTGGAGAGCTGTCACACAGACAGCTCTCCAGCGACCAACGATCCCGAGGTCCCCGGTAACCAGGGTAAACTTCGGGTTACTAAGCGCAGGGCCGCGCTTAGTAACCCGATGTTTACCCTGGTTACCATCCTAAAAGTAAAAAAACAAACGCTACATACTTACCTACCGCTGTCTGTCCTCGGCGCTCTGCTTCTCTGGTCTATTCAATATTGGATTGAAGTTCATTCTGTGTCCTCCATAGTACATGCCTGCGCAAGGCAAGATTGCCTTGTGCAGGCATGTACTACGGAGGACAGAGAATGAACTTCAATCCAATATTGCAGCCAGCATGCAGCCAGCGGGTAAGGAAAGGGTGAATCAAACACCCGAAAACCCCGCCTCTATGGCTGAAAATTGTTCCCTCCAAATTCAGGTGACAGAGTCCCTTTAAGTAATGCCAGACAACTTCTTTAAAGGGAACTTGTCACCCCCAAAATGGAAGTTGAGCTAAGCCCACCGGCATCAGGGGCTTATCTACAGCATTCTGGAATGCTGTAGATAAGCCCCCGATGTAACCTGAAAGATAAGAAAAAGAGGCTAGATTATACTCACCTGGGCGGGCGGGCGGGCCGATCCGATGGGCATCGCGGTCCATTCCGAGGCCTCCCATCTTCTTATGATGACGTCCTCTTCTTGTCTTCACACTGCGCCTCCGGCGCAGGCGTACTTTGTCTGCCCTGTTGAGGGCAGAGCAAAGTACTGCAGTGCGCAGGCGCCGGGAAAGGTCAGAGAGGCCCGGCGCCTGCGCACTGCAGTACTTTGCTCTGCCCTCAACAAGGCAGACAAAGTACGCCGGAGCCAGAGCCGACACGTGAAGACAAGAAGAGGACGTCATCCTATGAAGATGGGAGGCCCCGGACCGCGACGCCCATCGGACCGGACCGCAGCTGGAATGCCCCTGGGTGAGTATAATCTAACCTCTTTTTCTCATCTTTCAGGATACATCGGGGGCTTATCTACAGCATTCCAGAATGCTGTAGATAAGCCCCTGATGCCGGTGAGCTTAGCTCAACTTCCATTTTGGGGGTGACAGGTTCCCTTTAAGGTAAATGTGAGATAAATATTCAAGAAAGTCCACTGTTTAGGAGGATAAATCTCTTTTCTATACATGTGTCATGCCTGTGTAAGGAAGATTGACCAATATGGTGGTGTTCCTACCCCTGAAGACACCAATTGCATTATGTAAATATTGTGTAAATATGATGATGTAGCGGTCTCGCAAGACCGCTACGTCATCATCTCGCGAGACCGCAATGCACTCTTGGGACCGGAGCGTCGCGAGGAGCATCGGTAAACGCCTTGGCTGGATCCGGGGGCCGACCGAAGGTGAGTATATAACTATTTTTTATTTTCATTCTTTTTTTAACAGGGATATGGTGCCCACATCGCTATATACTCGGGCCACCATCTAGTAAGACATAACTGGCTAGTTTTGTCAATAAATCATACAGGTATTAATTACAAATTAGTACATAGTTTGGCAGTGTTTGTTCTACGAAATCGATTGGTTTCACTATCACGGAGACAACTTTTCTAGCACATAAGTCAACCAAGTCCTAATGGTTTTGACTGCATGACCCAAATGTAATCAGCTCATTTAAACAAAGTAGAACACTTGTTAATTACCTTGCTAAATGACTGTAAAAAAAATATACAAAAACAAAATGCTGTCAACTGCACTCATTTTTGGATGAAAATAAACCGAGAGTGTTCCTGTATCTAAGGCCGACAACACACTTAACGTATGAAATATCGGTCCTATTCTCTCGGCCCAGAGTCACACAAATGTTCTCCATATGGTCATCTGTGTGTAATGTGTTGCCAATGCGATGATGCAATTTTCCCGCACCTATGTATCCGTATTACATCTGTATGACATGTGTATGGCTTTACATTTCTCACTGCTTTTCCTCAATTAATTTAATGGCTCAATGGGCTGAAATGAGGTAAATGTGTATGGATTTCTCACAAGTCACACTGATGATCTGTGTGGTGTCTGATTTTTTTCTCGCACCCATAGACTTGTATTGGCGAGACTCGGACGATATACGTGTAAAATTGCAGCATGCTGCAATTTCACTTGCATGTACACTGTGTTCCAAATTATTATGCAAATTAGATTTAAGTGTCATAAAGATTTAATTGTTTTGCTTTTCAAATAAACTAGTGGATGGTATTGTGTCTCAGGGCTCAATGGATCACTGAAATCAATCTTAAACACATGTGATAATTAATTTTCCAGGTGATTCTAATTAAAGGAAACCTACTAATGACATTCCACATTATTAAGCAGGCCACAGTTTTCAAGTAACATGGGAAAGAAAAAGAATCTCTCTGCTGCTGAAAAGCATCAAATAGTGCAATGCCTTGGTCAAGGGATGAAAACATTAAATATTTCCCGAAAACTTAAGCGTGATCATCATACTGTCAAAAGATTTGTGGCTGAATTTGAGCACAGACGTGTTCGTGCTGATAAAGGCATAATGAGGAAGGTTTCTGCCAGGCAATTTCATCGGATTAAGAGAGCAGCTGCTAAAAAGCCATTACAAATCAGCAAACAGATATTTGAACCTGCTGGTGCCTCTGGAGTCCCTCGAACCTCAAGGTGTAGGATCCTTCAAAGGCTTGCTTTGGTTCATAAACCTACTATTCGGCCACCTCTAAACAGTGTTCATAAGCAGAAATGGTTGCAGTGGGCCCAGAGATACATGAAGACTAATTTTCAAACAGTCTTGTTTACTGATGAGATTCGAGCAACCCTGGATGGTCCAGATGGATGGAGTAGTGGATGGTTGGTGGATGGCCACCATGTCCCAACAAGGCTGCTACATCGGCAAGGAGGTGGAAGAGTCATGTTTTGGGCCGGAATCATGGAGAAACAGCTGGTAGGGCCCTTTAAGGTTCCTGAAGGTGTGAAAATGACCTCTGCAAAGTAAATAGAGTTTCTGACTGACAACTTTCTTCCATGGTATAAAAAGCAGAAACGTGTCTTCAGGAACAAAATCATCTTCATGCATGACAATGCACCTTCTCATGCTGCAAAGAATACCTCTGAGTCATTGGCTGCTATGGGCATAAAAGGAGATAAACTCATGGTGTGGCCACCATCTTTCTCTGACCTCAACCCTATAGGGAACCTTTGGAGTATCATCAAGCAAAAGATCTATGAGGCTGGGAGGCCGTTCACATCAAAACAGCAGCTCTGGGAGGCTAGTCTGACTTCATGCAAAGAAATACAAGCAGAAACTCTCCAAAACCTCACAAGTTCAATGGATGCAAGAATTGTGAAGGTGATATCAAAGAAGGGTTCCTATGTGAACATGTAACTTGGCCTGTTAGGATGTTTTGGAGTTTAATAGCTTTTTTGTTCAGTGAATGTGACCTCCTAATGATGCAAATTCCACAAATGACCATTTTCAGTTCTTTAAAACATATCAAATGTTTAGAAATTCAACTGTGCCTAATAATTTGGAACAGTGCATTTTGAGTTTTTATTCATTTTGGAGATTATACTGTTATCATTGGGAGGTTTCTTCAATAAAATTCGATGTATACTCTAACGGGTGATGACTTTTATTAGACTGACGGTCATTTGCACTGACCATTTAGGAAAATCCGAGAAAAATGTCATTTGCATAATAATTTGGAACATAGTGTAGAATACGCCCCAGTAAAAAAACGGTGATGTGAGCTTCCCTAAAGATTAACACTGGTCCGAGTGCTAGCCAATGTTTTCTCGCATAGCACTCGTCCGTATTCTACGCTAGTGTGACCCAGGCCTAAGTAAAATCTCGGTTAGGCCAGAGACGCATTAGCGATTTTAAAATTGATCCGATTTTGTTCCTGCAAAGTCAGACAAGTGTCATGCATTTTAACGTGGTTTACACGTTAACCCCTTTCTGCCATTGGACATACTATCCCGTCCATGTGGCCTGGGACTTAATTCCCATGGAAGGGATAGTACGTCATAGGCGATCAGCCGCGCTCACGGGGAGGACGTAGCCGGGTGTCAGCTGATTATCAAAGCTTACATCTGGCACTTTGTGCCAGAAGCAGTCTCGGACTGCTCCCGTCACTTTAAGCCCCGGAACACTGTGATCAAATATTATCACAGCGTTCCGGTGGCATAGGAAAGCATCGTGCAGGGAGGGGGCTCCCTGCATGCTTCCCTGAGACTCTCAGAACAGCGCGATGTGATCGTGCTGTTCCGAGCATCTCTTCCTGTCTCCTCCCTGCAGGACCCTGGATCCAAGATGGCTGTGGGGTTCTTCCGGGTCCTGCAGGGTGGCGGCTTGTCAGTGCCTGCTGAGAGCAGGCGCCGGCAAGCTTCCTGCACTGCCTGTCAGATCGCTGATCTCACACACTGCTGTGCAAAGTGTCAGATCAGCGATCTGACACTAGTGATGTCCCACCCTGTGACAATGTAAAAAAAAAAAATACTGTGTAAAAATATTTTTTTTTAAATTTCTAAATATAGAGAAAAAAATTCCAATAAATACATTTCTTTATGTAAATAAAAAAACACAATAAAAGTACACATATTTAGTATTGCCGTAACGACCCGACCTATAACACTGTCCCACTAGTTAACCTCTTCAGTGAACACCGTAAAAAAATAAATAAAAAACAAGGCAAAAAACAATGCTTTATCATTCCACTGAACAAAAAGTGGAATAACACGCAACCAAAAAGACGGATATAAATAAACATGGTACCGCTGAAAATGTCATCTTGTCTCGCAAAAAACGAGCCACCATACAGTGTCTTCAGCAAAAAAATAAAAAAGTTATAGCCCTCAGGATAAAGTGATGTAAAAATAATTATTTTTTATATAAAATAGTTTTTATTGTATAAAAGCGCCAAAACATAAAAAAATGATATAAATGAGGTATCGCTGTAATCGTACTAACTTGAAGAATAAAACTGCTTTATCAATTTTATCACACGCGGAACGGTATAAACACCTCCCCAAAAAGAAATTCATGAATTGCTGGTTTCTTGTTAATTCTGTCTCCAAAAAATCGTAATAAAAAGTGATCAAAAAATGTCATGTGCCGAAAATGTTACCAATAAAAACGTCAACTCGTCCAACAAAGAACAAGACCTCACATGGGCTCACTGTGGGCCAAAATATGGAAAAATTATAGCTCTCAAAATGTGGGGATACAAAAACAATTTTTTGCAATAAAAAGCTTCTTTTAGTGTGTGACAGCGGCCAATCATAAAAATCCGCTATAAAAACCCGCTATAAAAAGTAAATCAAAACCCCCCTTCATCACCCCTTAGTTAGGAAAAAATAATAAAATAAAAAAAGTTTATTTCTATTTTCCCGTTAGGGTTAGGGCTAAAGTTAGGGTTGGGGCTACAGTCAGGGTTAGGGCTAAAGTTAGAGTTAGGGTTGGGGCTAAAAGGGTTTGGATTACATTTACAATTGGGATTAGGGTTGGGCATAGGGTTATGGGTGTGGTTAGGGTTATGGTTGGGATTAGATTAAGGGGTGTGCTGGGGTTAGGGGTGTAGTTAGGGTTGGTATTAGGGTTAGGGGTCTGTTTAGGGTTATGGTTAGGGATGGGATTATGATTAGTGGTGTGTTTTGGCTAGGGTTGGAGTTAGAATTGGGGGGTTTCCACTGTTTAGGCACATCAGGGGCTCTCCAAACGCGACGTGGTGTCTGATCTCAATTCTGCGTTGAAAAAGTAAAATAGTGCTCCTTTCCTTCCGGGCTCTCCCGTGCACCCAAACAGGGGTTTACCCCAACATATGGGGTATCAGCGTACTCAGGACAAATTAGACAACAACTTTTGGGGTCCAATTTCTCTTGTTATCCTTGGGAAAGTAAACATTTGGGGGCTAAAAAAAATCATTTTTGTGGAAAAAAATATATTTTTTATTTTCACGGCTCTGCGTTATAAACTTAGGTGAAACACTTGGGGTTTCAAAGTTCTCACAACACATCTAGATAAGTTCCTTTGGGGTCTAGTTTCCAACATGGGGTCACTTGTGGAGGGTTTCTACTGTTTAGGTACATCAGGGGCTCTGCAAATGCAACGTGAAGCCCGCCGACCATTCCATCTAAGTCTGCATTCCAAAACGGCTCTCCTTCCCTTCCGACCTCTGCCACGCGCCCAAACGATGGTTCCCCTCAACATAGGGGGTATCAGCGTACTCATGACAAATTGGACAACAACTTTTCGGGTCCAATTTCTCCTGTTACGCTTAGGAAAATAAAAATTTGGGGGCTAAAATATAATTTTTGGGGAAAAAAATGATTTTTTATTTTCACGGCTCTGCGTTATAAACTGTAGTGAAACACTTGGGGGTTCAAAGTTCTCACAACACATCTAGATAAGTTCCTTAGGGGGTCTACTTTCCAAAATGGTGTCACTTGTGGGGGTTTCCACTGTTTAGGCACATCAGGGGCTCTCCAAACGCGACATGGTGTCCTATCTCAATTCCAGTCAATTTTGCATTGAAAAGTCAAACAGTGCACCTTCCCTTCCAAGCTCTGCCATGCACCCAAACAGTGGTTTACCCCCACATATGGGGTATCTGCTTACTCAGGACAAATTGTACAACAACTTTTGAAGTCCAATTTCTCCTGTTACCCTTGGTTAAATAAAACAAATTGGATATGATGTAAATTTTTTGTGAAAAAAGTTAAATGTTCATTTTTTTTAAACATTCCAAAAATTCCTGTGTAACACATGAAGGGTTAATAATCTTCTTGGATGTGGTTTTGAGTAGCTTGAGGGGTGCAGTTTTTAGAATGGTGTCACACTTAGGTATTTTCTATCATATAGATGCCTCAAAGTGACTTCAAATGTCATGTGGTCCCTAAAAAAAAAATTGTGTTGTAAAAATGAGAAATTGCTGGTCAACTTTTAACCCTTATAACTCCCTAACAAAACCAAAATAATTGGTTCCAAAATTGTGCTAATGTAAAGTAGACATGTGGGAAATGTTACTTATTAAGTATTTTGTGTGACATATCTCTGTGATTTAAGTGCATGAAAATTCAAATTTGAAAAATTGCGACCTTTTCAAAATTTTTGCCAAATTTCAGTTTTTTCACAAATAAACACTAGTAACGTTGAGGAAATGTTACCACTAACATTAAGTACAATATGTCATGAGAAAACAATGTCAGAATCACTGGGATCCATGCAAAAGTTCCAGAGTTATAACCTCATAAAGGGACAGTGGTCAGAATTGTAAAATTTGGCCTGGTCATTAACATGCAAACCACCCTAGGGGGTTAAGGGGTTAATGACCAGGCCAATTTTTACAATTCTGACCACTGTCCCTTTATGAGGTAATAACTCTGGAACGCTTCAATGGATCCTGGTGATTCTGATATTTTCTCGAGACATTGTACTTCATGATAGTGGTAACATTTCTTTGTTATGACTTGCGTTTGTGAAAAACGGAAATATGGAAAAATTTCGCAATTTTCCAACTTTGAATTTTCATACCCTTAAATCAGAGATATGTCGCACAAAATTGTAAAGTAACATTTCCCACATGTCTACTTTCCATCAGCACAATTTTGGAACCAAAATTTTTTTGTTAGGAAGTTAAGGGTTAAAAGTTGAAGTTTGTTAAAGGGCAGTGACTTTTTTTCATATCAATACAAATATATAGCTTGCAATGATAATGTCTGTAAAGCGCTGTGGAATTAATGGCACTATATAAGTGAGTAAAATAAATAAGCCATCATTCTGATTTGTCTGCTATTGAAAAAACTACAGTAAATACCTTAACACGGGTTGGTAATTAATTTTCCCAAGGGGCCACATGAGGGTTCTTGACTGTTGTGGAGGGCTGAACCAATAGGCTGAAATTAATTATGCTCAATATTAATGTTAACATATTAATTATAATTATTATTTTATATTTATATTTTCACTTAATCCCTCTACCCCCTCACCGTCATAATCAGGCCAAATTTTACAATTCTGACCACTATCCCTTTATGAGGTAATAAAGCTGGAACGCTTCAACGGATCTCACTGATTCTGAGAGTTTTTTTTCATGACATATGGGACTTCATGACAGTGGTTACATTTCTTCAATATAACTTGTGTTTATTTGGGGAAAAAAAATGGAAATTTGGCAAAAGTTTGCAATTTTCAAACTTTTAATTTATATGCCCTTAAATCAGAGAGTTTTGTCACATAAAATAGTTAATAAATAACATTTCCCACATATCTACTTTACATGAGCACAATTTCTGAAGCATCTTTTTTTGCTAGGAAGTCATAAGGGTTAAAATTTCAACAAAATTTACAAAACCATTTTTTTTAGGGACCACATCACATTTGAAGTTATTTTGAGGGGTGTACATGACATAAAATACCCAAAAGTGTCACCATTCAAAAAACTGCACCCCTCAGTGTGCTCAAAACCACGTTCAAGAAGTTTATTAACCCTTTACGTGCTTCACAGGAACTGAAGCAATGTGGAAGGAAAAAATTAACATTTAACTTTTTTTTACAAACATTTTACTTCAAAACCAATTTTTTTTATTTTCACAAGTGTAAAAAGAGAAAATGAACTATAAATGTTGTTGTGAAATTTCTCCTGAATACACCGATACCCCATATGTGGGGGTAAACCATTGTCTGGGCGCACGGCAGAGCTCTGAAGGGAAGGAGCACAGTTTGACTTTTTCAAAGCAGAATGGGATGGAATTGAGATCAGACGCCATGTTGAGTTTGGAGAGCCCCTGATGTGCCTAAACAGTAAAACCCCCCACAAATGACACCATTTTGGGAACTAGACCCCCCCAAGGAACGTATCGGAAGGAAGATGTGACGTTTTGGAATGCAAACTTTAATGGAATGGTCTGCGGGTGTCATGTCGCATTTGGAGAGCCTCTAAGGTACCTAAACAGTCGAAACCCCCAATTCTAACTCCAACTCTAACCCTAACACACCCCTAACCCTAATCTCAATCCTAACCATAAACCTAACCCTAACACACCCCTAGCCCTAACTTTAGCCCAACGCAATTTAGACCAGCTCTAACCCTAATGGGAAAATGGAAATAAATATATTTTTAATTTTATTATTTTTCCCTAAATAAGGGGGTGATAAAGTGGGGTTTTATTTACTATTTTTTTTATTTTAATCACTGTAATAGACCCTATCACAGTGACCAAAATGAACCAATTGGAAATATTTCCTATTGTTGCTGGGTGCAGGCTGGCAGATCTCGGCAGGCGCACTGCGCATGTGCCCACCATTTTCTCCCGAATGAGGATGCCGGCGGCCCGGGGAACTTCATGGAAAATCTGACTTTCTTTTTTATGCGGTTGCCGTTATACCATTAGCCAAGACCCCACAGAAATTCTGACTCTGGGGGGCGCTATAGACTTAAACCTCAGCGCCGTTAAAAAGTGGCGCTATGGTTTAACTACCCTTAACTGCCACCGTTAAAAGATGTATTGGCGGTCATTAAGAGGTTTTAAAAAAGCAATCACACCAAAAAGAATAATCGTTTTAGAACTTTTTCCAGCTTTGTCAGTCATAATTCATAAAAATCCTTTAACCCCTTCATGACTGGAGTCATTTTTGTTTTTTTGCTCCCCTTCTTCCCAGAGCCATAACTTTTATTTTTCGGTCAATATGGACATGTGAGGGCTTGTTTTTTTGCGGGATGAGTTGTACTTTTGAAGGACACCATTGGAGATAACATATCATGTACTGGAAAAAGGGAAAAAAATAAATTCAAAACAATTGTTTTTGTTTTGTTTTTTTTACTATGTTCACTAAATGCTAAAACTGACCTGCCATTATGATTCTCCAGCTGTTAAAACAGCTGACATGTGCCGGAAAAGATATGGGATCACCGCCAGAGCCCACATCAAAGGGAGGGTGTCCGACATCAGTGTATTATTACGCCCCATGTTGGAAAGGGGTTAAAGGGGTGGTCTGGTCAAAACCGATAAGTCTGCAGTCACTCTGACTACAGACTTATGATTCACCGGTTTAAGACCTGATACTGGAGGGTATATACGAGTTATATATGCTCGTGAGAGTGGCCTCGCTTTCCATACACTTGTATGGAGCGAGGCCGTGCCCTCTAGTCAGACACACCCACCGGTCAGCCGCATCACCAGACAAGGCAAGTAATCAGCTCAATACAAGTGTATGGCATAAATCCACATGATCGGAGTTATGTATAACTCAAACATACCCTCCGTCCGGTCCCGGGTTTGATAATCAGCAAATACTCACAGCACAGAGTGTGTGCACTGGGGGATTTGTTATGACCTGGTGGTTAGGAGCACCCGGAATGACCTGATAGTTAAACCTCATACAGGACGAGCTCTGGGATGTGGGAGCTCTGCTGACCGCAAGCCCTAATCCTATCACACACACTAGAAATAGCCGTGGAGCCCTCCTGACCAGACCTAGGCACCTCGTCACAGCCTAAGAACTATCTAGCCCTAGAGATAGAAAATAAAGCCTACCTTGCCTCAGAGAAATTCCCCAAAGGTAAAGGAAGCCCCCCACATATATTGACTGTGAGTAAAGATGAAAGTTACAAACACAGAAATGAAACAGGTTTCAGCAAAGGGAGGCCAGACTTACTAAATAGACAGAGGATAGGAAAGGTAACTTTGCGATCAGCACAAAAACCTACAAAAGACCACGCAGAGTGTGCAAAAAAGACCTCCGCACCGACTCACGGTGCGGAGGGGCCACTCTGCATCCCAGAGCTTCCAGCTAGCAAGACATATTCATGAAAACCAGCTGGACAAGAAAACAGTGAACAAATAATGACTATCAGGAACTTAGCTTCTGCAGGAGAAGGCAGGTCACCAGAGAGATCCAGGAGCGAACTGAACCAATGCAAAAACATTGACAGCTGGCATGGAGTAACGATCTGAGAGGAGTTAAATAGAGCAGTCAACCAAAGGATAAACCACGTCACCTGTGTAAGGAAGCTCAGAAGCAGCAGCTTCACTCACAGCCACCAGAGGGAGCCCATAGACAGAACTCGCCGAAGTACCATTCACGACCACAGGAGGGAGTTCGACAACAGAATTCACAACAGTACCCCCCCTTGAGGAGGGGTCACCGAACCCTCACCAGAGCCCCCAGGCCGATCAGGATGAGCCAAATGAAAGGCACGAACAAGATCGGCAGCATGAACATCAGAGGCAAAAACCCAGGAATTATATTCCTGACCATAACCCTTCCACTTGACCAGGTACTGGAGTTTCCGTCTCGAAACACGAAAATCCAAAATC
Source organism: Ranitomeya imitator (assembly GCF_032444005.1). Lineage (NCBI taxonomy): Eukaryota > Metazoa > Chordata > Amphibia > Anura > Dendrobatidae > Ranitomeya > Ranitomeya imitator. The sequence goes on along the minus strand of NC_091282.1, from coordinate 693,628,805 downwards.
TTCTCTACCACATACTCCAACTCCCCCTCGACCAACACCGGGGCAGGAGGATCAACGGAGGGAACCATAGGCGCCACGTATCTCCGCAACAACGACCTATGGAACACATTATGGATGGCAAAAGAAGCTCGAAGATCCAAACGAAATGACACAGGATTAAGAACTTCAGAAATCTTATATGGTCCAATGAAACGAGGCTTAAACTTAGGAGAGGAAACCTTCATAGGAACGTGACGAGATGACAACCAAACCAAATCCCCAACACGAAGTCGGGGACCAACACAACGCCGGCGGTTAGCGAAACGTTGAGCCTTCTCCTTGGACAATGTCAAATTGTCCACCACATGAGTCCAAATCCGCTGCAACCTGTCCACCACCGCATCCACACCAGGACAGTCCGAAGGATCAACCTGCCCTGAAGAGAAACGAGGATGGAAACCAGAATTACAGAAAAAAGGAGAAACTAAAGTAGCCGAGCTGGCCCGATTATTAAGGGCGAACTCAGCCAAAGGCAAGAAAGACACCCAATCATCCTGATCAGCAGAAACAAAGCATCTCAGATATGTCTCCAAAGTCTGATTAGTTCGTTCGGTTTGGCCATTAGTCTGAGGATGGAAAGCCGAAGAAAAAGACAAATCAATGCCCATCTTAGCGCAAAAGGACCGCCAAAACCTCGAAACGAACTGGGAACATCTGTCCGAGACGATGTTGTCTGGAATGCCATGCAAACGAACCACATGCTGGAAAAACAATGGCACCAAATCAGAGGAGGAAGGCAGTTTAGATAAGGGTACCAAATGGACCATCTTAGAGAAGCGATCACAAACCACCCAAATGACCGACATTTTTTGAGAAACAGGGAGATCAGAAATAAAATCCATGGAAATATGCGTCCAGGGCCTCTTCGGAATCGGCAAGGGCAAAAGCAACCCACTGGCACGAGAACAGCAGGGCTTAGCCTGAGCACAAATCCCACAGGACTGCACAAAAGAACGCACATCCCGTGACAAAGAAGGCCACCAAAAGGATCTGGCCACCAAATCTCTGGTACCAAAGATTCCAGGATGACCAGCCAATACTGAACAATGAATCTCCGAGATAACTCTACTAGTCCATCTATCAGGGACAAACAGTTTCTCCGTAGGACAACGGTCAGGTCTATCAGCCTGAAACTTTTGCAGCACACGCCGCAAATCAGGGGAAATGGCAGACAAAATTACCCCTTCTTTAAGAATACCCGCCGGCTCCGGAACACCCGGAGAGTCAGGCACAAAACTCCTTGACAGTGCGTCAGCCTTCACATTCTTAGATCCCGGAAGGTATGAAACCACAAAATCAAAACGGGAGAAAAAGAGCGACCATCGAGCCTGTCTAGGATTCAACCGTTTGGCACACTCGAGATAAGTCAAATTCTTGTGATCCGTCAAGATCACTACACGATGTTTAGCTCCTTCAAGCCAATGTCGCCACTCCTCGAATGCCCACTTCATGGCCAACAACTCCCGATTACCCACATCATAATTGCGCTCAGCAGGCGAGAATTTTCTAGAAAAGAAGGCACAGGGTTTCATCACCGAGCCATCAGAACTTCTTTGCGACAAAACAGCCCCTGCTCCAATTTCAGAAGCATCAACCTCCACCTGAAAAGGGAGCGAAACATCTGGCTGGCACAACACAGGGGCAGAAGCAAAACGACGCTTCAACTCCTGAAAAGCCTCTACAGCCGCAGAGGACCAATTGACCACATCAGCACCTTTCTTGGTCAAATCAGTCAACGGCTTAGCAACACTGGAAAAGTTAGCGATGAAGCGACAATAAAAATTAGCAAAGCCCAGGAACTTCTGCAAGCTCTTCACAGATGTCGGCTGAGTCCAATCGTAAATGGCCTGAACTTTAACAGGGTCCATCTCGATAGTAGAAGGGGAAAAAATGAAACCCAAAAATGAAACCTTCTGAACTCCAAAGAGACACTTTGACCCCTTCACAAACAAGGAATTCGCACGAAGGACCTGAAACACCATTCTGACCTGCTTCACAAGAGATTCCCAATCATCCGAAAAGACCAAAATGTCATCCAAATATACAATCATGAATCTATCCAGGTACTCTCGGAAGATGTCATGCATAAAGGACTGAAACACAGATGGAGCATTAGAAAGCCCGAATGGCATAACCAGGTACTCAAAATGGCCCTCGGGCGTATTAAATGCCATCTTCCATTCATCACCCTGCTTAATTCGCACAAGATTATACGCACCACGAAGATCTATCTTGGTGAACCAACTAGCCCCCTTAATCCGAGCAAATAAATCAGACAGCAGCGGCAAAGGATACTGAAATTTGACTGTGATCTTATTAAGAAGGCGGCAATCAATACAAGGTCTCAAAGAACCATCCTTCTTGGCCACAAAAAAGAACCCTGCTCCCAATGGTGACGACGACGGACGAATATGACCCTTCTCCAAGGATTCCTTTATATACCTCCGCATAGCGGCGTGCTCTGGCACAGATAAATTAAACAGACGGCCCTTAGGAAACTTACTACCAGGAATCAAATTAATAGCACAGTCGCAATCCCTATGAGGAGGTAGGGCACCAGATTTGGGCTCTTCAAATACATCCCGGTAATCTGATAAAAACTCAGGGACTTCAGAAGGAGTGGAAGGTGAAATTGAGAGCAATGGAACATCACCATGTACCCCCTGGCAACCCCAGCTGGACACAGACATAGATTTCCAATCCAACACTGGATTATGGACCTGTAGCCATGGCAACCCCAAAACGACCACATCATGCAGATTATGCAACACCAGAAAGCGGATATCCTCCTGATGTGCAGGAGCCATGCACATGGTCAATTGGGTCCAGTACTGAGGCTTATTCTTGGCCAAAGGCGTAGCATCAATTCCTCTCAATGGAATAGGATACTGCAAGGGCTCCAAGAAAAAACCACAGTGCCTAGCATACTCCAAGTCCATCAAATTCAGGGCAGCGCCTGAATCCACAAATGCCATAACAGAATAGGATGACAAAGAGCAAATCAGAGTAACGGACAAAAGAAATTTAGACTGTACCGTACCAATGGTGGCAGACCTAGCGAACCGCTTAGTGCGCTTAGGGCAATCGGAGATAGCATGAGTGGAATCACCACAGTAAAAACATAGCCCATTCCGACGTCTGTGTTCTTGCCGTTCAGCTCTGGTCAAAGTCCTATCACATTGCATAGGCTCAGGCCCATGCTCAGAGAATACCGCCAGATGGTGCACAGCTTTGCGCTCACGCAAGCGTCGATCGATCTGAATGGCCAAGGACATAGACTCATTCAGACCAGCAGGCATGGGAAATCCCACCATGACATCCTTAAGGGCTTCAGAGAGACCCTTTCTGAAGATTGCTGCCAGGGCACATTCATTCCACTGAGTGAGCACAGACCACTTTCTAAACTTCTGACAATATATCTCCGCTTCATCCTGACCCTGACACAGAGCCAGCAAGATTTTCTCTGCCTGATCCACTGAATTAGGTTCGTCATAAAGCAATCCAAGCACCAGGAAAAACGCATCAACATCACGCAATGCCGGATCTCCTGGCGCAAGGGAAAATGCCCAGTCTTGAGGGTCACCACGTAACAAAGAAATAATGATCTTTACTTGTTGAACAGGGTCACCTGAGGAGCGAGGTTTCAAGGCAAGAAACAATTTACAATTATTTTTGAAATTCAAGAACTTAGATCTATCACCAAAAAACAAATCAGGAATTGGAATCCTAGGCTCTGACATCGGATTCTGAACCACAAAATCTTGAATGTTTTGTACCCTTGTAGTGAGATTATCCATCCAAGAGGACAGACCTTGAATGTCCATGTTTACACCTGTGTCCTGAACCACCCAGAGGTAAAGGGGAAAAGAGAGACAAAACACACTGCAAAGAAAACAAAATGGTCTCAGAACTTCTCTTATCCCTCTATTGAGATGCATTAGTACTTTGGGCCACCTGTACTGTTGTGACCTGGTGGTCAGGACAATAATGGACCTGGTGGTTAAGAGCACACGGAATGACCTGATAGTTACTGATAATAAAGGACGAGCTCTGGGACGTGGGAACTCTGCTGACTGCAATCCCTAATCCTATCAAACACACTAGAAATAGCCGTGGATTGCGCCTAACGCTCCCTATGCAACTCGGCACAGCCTAAGGAACTAGCTAGCCCTGAAGATAGAAAAATAAAGCCTACCTTGCCTCAGAGAAATTCCCCAAAGGAAAAGGCAGCCCCCCACATATAATGACTGTGAGTAAAGATGAAAATACAAACACAGAGATGAAATAGATTTAGCAAAGTGAGGCCCGACTTACTGAACAGACCGAGGATAGGAAAGGTTACTTTGCGGTCAGCACAAAAACCTACAAAAAGACCACGCAGAGGGCGCAAAAAGACCCTCCGCACCGACTCACGGTGCGGAGGCGCTCCCTCTGCGTCCCAGAGCTTCCAGCAAGCAAGACAACAATAAAAATAGCAAGCTGGACAGAAAAATAGCAAACCAAAGAAATACAAGCTGGAACTTAGCTTCTGCTGGGAAGACAGGTCACAAGAACGATCCAGGAGTGAACTAGACCAATACTGGAACATTGACAGGTGGCATGGAGCAAAGATCTAAGTGGAGTTAAATAGAGCAGCCAGCTAACGAATTAACCTCGTCACCTGTGGAAGGAAACTCAGAAACACCCACCAGAGGAAGTCCATGGACAGAACCAGCCGAAGTACCATTCATGACCACAGGAGGGAGCCCGACAACAGAATTCACAACAGGTTTCAAAGCTAGAAACAGTTTACAATTATTTTTGAAATTCAAGAACCTAGATCTATCCCCAGAAAATAAGTCAGGAATAGGAATTTTAGGCTCTAACATAGGATTCTGAACCACAAAATCTTGAATGTTTTGTACCCTTGCAGAGAGATGATCCATACAAGAGGACAGACCTTGAATGTCCATATCTACACCTGTGTCCTGAACCACCCAAAGGTCTAGGGGAAAAGAAAGACAAAACACTGTGCAAAGAAAAAAAATGGTCTCAGAAGTTCTCTTATCCCTCTATTGAGATGCATTAATACTTTGGGCCAGCTGTACTGTTATGACCTGGTGGTTAGGAGCACCCGGAATGACCTGATAGTTAAACCTCATACAGGACGAGCTCTGGGATGTGGGAGCTCTGCTGACCGCAAGCCCTAATCCTATCACACACACTAGAAATAGCCGTGGAGCGCTCCTGACCAGACCTAGGCGCCTCGTCACAGCCTAAGAGCTATCTAGCCCTAGAGATAGAAAATAAAGCCTACCTTGCCTCAGAGAAATTCCCCAAAGGTAAAGGAAGCCCCCCACATATATTGACTGTGAGTAAAGATGAAAGTCACAAACGCAGAAATGAAACAGGTTTCAGCAAAGGGAGGCCAGACTTACTAAATAGACAGAGGATAGGAAAGGTAACTTTGCGATCAGCACAAAAACCTACAAAAGACCACGCAGAGTGTGCAAAAAAGACCTCCGCACCGACTCACGGTGCGGAGGGGCCACTCTGCATCCCAGAGCTTCCAGCTAGCAAGACAAAATCATGAAAACCAGCTGGACAAGAAAACAGTGAACAAATAATGACTATCAGGAACTTAGCTTCTGCAGGAGAAGGCAGGTCACCAGAGAGATCCAGGAGCGAACTGAACCAATGCAAAAACATTGACAGCTGGCATGGAGTAACGATCTGAGAGGAGTTAAATAGAGCAGTCAACCAAAGGATAAACCACGTCACCTGTGTAAGGAACCTCAGAAGCAGCAGCTTCACTCACAGCCACCAGAAGGAACCCATAGACAGAACTCGCCGAAGTACCATTCACGACCACAGGAGGGAGTTCGACAACAGAATTCAGAACAGGGATTCATAAGTCTGCAGTCACACAGAGTGACTGCAGACTTATTAGTTTTGACTGGACAACACCTTGACTGGACAACCTTAGGCATATGTAGTGAATTCACTTTCCAGCTTGTTAACAACTTGTTAATGTATTCTCTGGACGTATACCTTATATTTGCCTCCTCTGTAAGGAATAATCAATATTTAGTACACATTTACATGCTTATGATTATTTCCTGTATGGGCTCACCTACAATCTGCTGTGCCTTTATTGTTCACTTACAAATATAACCGCCATCTTTGCACAGCACATATGGTTATTGGTTAACTGATATTTTATCCTTGGAATTGTACCTTGCTAATTCCCCCTTTTCTTAGTACTGGTGGTATTTACTTCCTCTTCTCATCAATAATTTTTTGTCTCGTTGTTAAACTTATTTTTATTTTAATATTCATCAATAAATGTATTATTTTAATTTATATGATTCTCCTTCACTTCTTTTCTTCTATGGTATTCCATATTAAAATATGTATTTATTGTCACATTGCGTTTGCAGATCCCCTAATGTACCTAAACAGTAGAAACCCCCCACAAGTGACCCCATATTGGAAACTAGACCCCCCAAGGAACTTATCTAGATGTGTTGTGAGAACTTTGAACCCCCTGGCTGACTCACTTTCTGTGGCAGACACCACACAGGACTGCCGGTATATGGGGGTTATACTGCCACTGCATTTAACTCCGATTAATGGACTATTAAGGATTTGGACTTGTAAGCCATATACTCCCCTGATGAATCTTCAAGACTGGAGAGGAAACGCGTAGGGAGGCGCTATATTACATCTTACACGGTGGAGGGATGTCCATAGTGGGGCCTATTTGGGCCTGTCCTTGTTAGGACAGGAGTCATTGCCTGGGCACGACAGGGGTTAACATAGGACAGAAATCCCCCGTTCCCTCATTACCCCACAACTACTGGACTCTCCCTGGGACCCTCCTACATCGGTTTGGGTTCCTATCGTCCATGATTGGTGAGATCAAACCAATTTTTATATGAGCACGGTTTTCGGCGTGAGCACTTTGTGTATATGTTGTATTGTTTTGTCTACTTTTTTATAATGTTATTAGTAAAAGTTACGTTTTACCATAGTGGGTTCTTGCTCTTCTAGCTGCTTTTCTGAGAACTTTGAACCCCCAAGTGTTTCACTGCAGTTTATAACGCAGAGACGTGAAAATAAAAAATCATTTTTTCCACAAAAATGTTTTTTTTTTTAGCCCCCCCCAGTTTTTTTCCCAAGGGTAACAAGAGAAATTGGAACCCAAAAGTTGTTCTCCAATGTGTCCTGAGTACGATGATACCCCATATGTTGGGGTAAACCCCTGTTTGTGCACACAGGAGAGCTCGGAAGGGAAGGAGCACCCCTGATGTGCCTGAACACTGGAAACCCCCAATTATAACTGAAACCCTAAGCCCAACCCTAGCCCTGACCCTAACCCTAGCCCCAACCCTAGCCCTGACCCTAACCATAGCCCTAACCCTAGCCCTAACCCTAATGCTAGCCCTAACCCTAGCCCTAATCCTAACCCTAATGGGAAAATGGAAATAAATACATTTTTTTAATTTTATTATTTTTCCCTAACTAAGGGGGTGATGAAGGGGGGTTTGATTTACTTTTATAGCTGTTTTTTTAGTGGATTTTTATCCGAAGGAAGAAGAAAGCAGCAACACTTCCGTTATGTGACGAAGAAACCTTGGTCCTTTATTTCTAATATAAATTCATGGACAAGGTAATAAGAGCAGGGACAGTGCAAGTAAAAGGACGACGGCTGTTTCGCGTTAAACACGCTTCCACGGGTCCAGATTTTTTAGCGGATTTTTATGATTGGCAGCTGTCACACACTAAATGACGCTTTTTATTGCAAAAAATAGTTTTTGCGTCTCCACATTTTGAGAGCTATAATTTTTCCATATTTTGGTCCACAGAGTCATGTGAGGTCTTGTTTTTTGCGGGACGAGTTGACGTTTTTATTGGTAACATTTTTGGGCATGTGACATTTTTTGATCGCTTTTTATTCCAATTTTTGTGAGGCAGAATGACCAAAAACCAGCTATTCATGAATTTCTTTTGGGGGAGGCGTTTATACCGTTCCGCGTTTGGTAAAATTAATAAAGCAGTTTTATTCTTCGGGTCAGTTCGATTACAGCGATACCTCATTTATATCTTTTTTTATGTTTTGGCGCTTTTAAACGATAAAAACTATTTTATATAAAAAAGAATTATTTTTGCATTGCTTTATTTATTCTGAGGACTATAACTTTTTAATTTTTTGCTGATGATGCTGTATGGCAGCTCGTTTTTTGCAGAACAAGATGATATTTTCATCGGTACCATGGTTATTTATATCAGTCTCTTTGATTGTGTGTTATTCCACTTTTTTTTCGGCAGTATGATAATAAAGCGTTGTTTTTTGCCTCTTTTTTTTTACTGCGGTCTCTGAAGGGGTTAACTAGCGGGACAGTTTTATAGGTGGGGTCGTTATGGATGTGGCGATACTAAATACGTGTACCTTTATTGTTTTTTTCATTATTTAGATAAAGAAATGTTTTTATGGGAACAATATTCTTTTTTTCTTTATTTAGAAATTATTTATTTTTTTACACATGTGAATTTTTTTTTTTTTACTTTACAACATTGCCCCAAGGGGGAGGGGAGGGGGGGACATTACTATATAGTGATCTGACACTTTGCACAGCACTGTGTCAGATCAGCGATCTGACATGCAGGGCTGCAGGCTTACCAGCGCTTGCTCTGAGCAGGCGCTGGTAAGCCATCTCTCTGCAGGACCCAGATGCAGCCCCGCGGCCATTTTGGATCTGGGGCCTGCAGGGAGAAGAATGTAGGAGACCCTCGGAGCAACGCGATCACATCGCGTTGCTCCGAGGGTCTCAGGGAAGCACACAGGGAGCCCCCTCCATGCGTGATGCTTCCTTATACCGCCGGAACACTGCGATCATGTTTGATCACGGTGTGCTGAGGGTTAATGTGCCAGGGGCGGTCCGTGACCGCTCCTGGAACATAGTTCCGGATGTCAGCTGCGATAGTCAGCTGACACCCGGCCGCGATCGGCCGCGCTCCCCCCGTGAGCGCGGCCGATCGCATATGACATACTATCCCGTCACTGGGAATTAAGTCCCAGGTCACCTTGATGGGATAGTACGTCATATGGGATTAAGGGGTTAACACCCTCCTGATGAGTAAGTTTTCTGGCGAATTTGTGTTTTCCAGGTTTATGGAGGTGTAGTTCATCTCTGGCGAGGAGTCCGTCGTACAGGTAATTCACACCGTGGCCCAGGAATCCTTGTTGTCTGCACCATCGTCTTAGCCAGTTGTTCGCATTAAGAATCCTGGTCCATCTCCTGGTGCCATGCGCGTCTACTGGAAGGATAGAAGAAAAACTACCTGTGCATCCAGTTCCTTTACTTTCTTCCCCAACTCTTCAAAGTCCTTGCAGTCCAACCAGACTAACTTATAAAGTCCCATGGATTCCAGTACCACCCCTATGCTGATGACACTGAGATCTACCTCTCTGGCCCAGACGTCACCGCTCTGCTGTCCAGAATCCCAGAGTGTCTATCAGCCATATCCTCCTTCTTCTGCTCTCGCTTCCTCAAACTCAATGTGGACAAATCTGAACTCATCATCTTTCCTCCATCCCATAGATCTTCCTTACCTGACCTATCTATCGCAATCAATGACATCATGCTTTCCCCCGTACCAGAAGTCCGCTGCCTTGGAGTAACCTTTGACTGTGCCCTGTCCTTCAAACCGCACATCCAAGCTCTGTCCACCTCCTGTCACCTCCAGCTCAAAAATATCTCCAGAATCCATCCTTTCCTCAACCGTCAATCTACTAAAATGCTTGTGCATGCCCTCATCATCTCCCGCCTTGACTACTGCAACATCCTTTTCTGCGGCCTCCCTGCTAACACCCTTGCACCTCTCCAGTCCATCCTTAACTCTGCTGCCCGACTAATTCATCCCTCTCCTCGCTACTCCTCCGCTTCCCCTCTCTGCAAATCTCTTCACTGGCTCCCATTCCCTCAGCATATCCAGTTCAAATTACTAATACTGACCTACAAAGCCATCCCCAACCTGTCTCCTCCATATATCTCTGAACTAATCTCCCGATATCTTCCCTCACGTAATCTCTGGTCTTCCCAAGACCTCCTTCTCTCCTCCACACTTATTCGCTCCTTATCCAATCGCCTCCAAGACTTCTCCCTAATATCCCCCATCCTCTGGAATTCTCTGCCCCAACACGTCTGACTATCAACCACATTCGGATCCATCAGACAGAACCTGAAAAACCATCTCTTCAGGAAAGCCTACAGCCTGCACTGACCCCGCTGCTTCCTCACCACTACCGAAGCTACCGCCTCACCAACACCGGAGCTCCTGCAACCCTCAACCTATTGTCTCCTTCCCCACCATCCTGTAGAATGTAAGCCCGCAAGGCCAGGGTACTCGCCCCTCTGTATCAGTCTGTAATTGTTAGTTTGCTTACTGTAAGTGATATCTGTAATTTGTATGTAACCCCTTCTCATGTACAGCACCATGGAATCAATGGTGCTGTATAAATAAATAATAATAATTGTCGGTAGGTCCTTCCGTGCCGTGTCATTGGTGCCAACATGTACCAGAAGAAATGGGTGGACGTCCTTGGAACTCATGATCTTTGGTATCCTATCAGTCACATCCTTGATCTTCGCACCTGGGAGGCAGCATACTTCTCTTGCGGTTATGTTCGGTCTGCAGATGGCTGCTTCTGTGCCTCTCAGTAGTGAGTCTCCCACCACTACCACTCTTCTTCGCTTCTTGGCTGTACTTTTTGTTGTCACTTATGGGTGTTGCTGTATGCCCTTAACTTCTTTGCTTGCTGGTAGTGCTTCATCCTTAGGTGTGCCATCTTCATCCTCCACACGGCCTTGGAATTGGTTTCTCAGTTGTGTGGTTGGTGATGTCTCCATGGTCTCCTTGCTTCAATTGATCACATGCTTCCACTCGTCTGCTTTTACAGGTTCTCTGACACTTTCTTCACCTTCTGTGACCAGTAGAGATGCTTCTGTTCTGTCTAGGAAGTCTTCATTTTTTTGATGAGTTTCTAAGTTGCAATTCTTTCTTCCAGACCCCGCACCTTTTCTTCTAAAAGTGCCAGTAGTCTACACTTCAGGCAGGTGAAGTTGGATTCTTCTTTCTTCTGGTTGATCTATGAACATGTAGAACATGTTGTAGATCACCATGTAGGTTGTCACATCTGCCATGTTGCGCGTAGATCCTGCTGAGCTTTTTTGTCACATCCTTCCTGTGTAATCTACTGTGTGTAACCTTCCTGTGTAATCTGCTGTGTTTTTTCCTTCTTGCATAATCTACTCAATTAGCCAAGCTTTCTTGAAATAATGTCCTAGAGGCAAAAATTTGCGCGCCGTACCCAACGATCTTCTTGCTGAGGGAGACTCTTCACTTTTCACAGAAGGCACCTGGAATAGGCAAAATGTCCTCCTCAAGTTTCAATCCCTGGTTTGGCAATGCTTTCCAATCAGCTGGTCCCAGCTGTACTCAACGATCTTCTTGCTGAGGGTGACTTCGCTTTTCCCAGAAGGCACCTGGAATATGCAAATTGTCCTACTCAAGCTTCAATCCCTGGTTTGGCGATGGATTCCAAGCAGCTGGTCCCAGCTGTACCCAACGATCTTCTTGCTGAGGGAGACTTCCCTTTTCCCAGAAGGCACCTGGAATATGAAAATTGTCCTCCTCAAGCTTCAATCCCTGGTTTGGCTTCAATCCCCGGTATCGTAATACACCAACCAGACTAACAAGGTAATACGAACAGGGATAAAAGGAAAATACCAATCGTACAAATAGCCTGATACAGAGGAATTAACCAGGGAGTGGAGGATGGGGTTAAACCACAGTAGGAGAAGAAAGGGAATCATACACCCAAAACCAGTCACAGATAAATCCACCAAGCAACTTCTCCAACAATAACAACCTCCAGCCATGCAGCATAAGCCTGCTCTGACAATGGGTGCTAGCCAGGGCTCAGATTATATAGGAGCGGCTAACAATGCATAGCTGAGAGACTTAAAGTGAGCCCATTAGCAGCATTGTGCTCAGTAAGCTACAGTGTCAGGTCGGGGCCGTTATACTCATTAACCCCCTCACCCCGAAGCCTGTTTTTACCTTTATGACTAGGCCAATTTTTACAATTCTGACCATTGTCACTTTATGAGGTCATAACTCTAGAATGCTTCAACGTATCCTGGTGATTCTGAGATTGTTTTCCTGTGACATATTGTACTTCAAGTTATTGGTAAAATTTCTTCTTGCGTTTATTTGTTAAAAAAATGGAAATTTGTTGACAATTTTGCAATTTTCAAAGTTTTAATTTTTATGCCCTTAAATCAGAGAGCCATATTGCAAAAAATAGTTAATAAATAACATTTCCCACACATCTACTTTACATTGGCAACATTTTGGAAACATTATTTTTTTGTTAGGAAGTTATAAGGGTTAAAAGTTGGCCAGCAATTTCTCATTTTTACAACAAAATTTGCAAAACCATTATTTTAGGGACCACATCACATTTGAAGTTACTTTGAGGGGCCTATATGACAGAAAATACCCAAAAAAGACACCATTCTAAAAACTGCACCCCTCAAGGTACTCAAAACCACATTCAAGAAGTTTATTAACCCTACAGGTGCTTCACAGGAATTTTTGGAATGTAGAAGGAGAAAATAAACATTTACTTTTCTTTCGCAAAATTTTTCCCTTAGACCTAATTTTTACTTTTACAAGGGTTACAGGAGAAAATGGACCATACATTTTGTTGTGAAATTTCTCCTGAGTGTGCAGATACCCAACATGTGGGGGAAATCTACTGTTTGGGCGCATGGCAGTTCTTGGAAGGGAAGGAGCGCCATTTGATTTTTTGAATGTAAAATATGCTGGCATAATTAGCGGTTGCTAAGTTGCGTTTGGACAGCCGTTGAGGTGCCTAAACAGTGGAAACCCCCCAAAGTGACACCATTTTGGAAACTAGACCCCTTTGGAAACTTTTCTAGATATTTATTGAGCACCTTGAACCCCCAGGTGCTTCACAGAAGTTTATAACGTTAGGTCGTGGAAATAAAAAAAAAAAATCACATTTTTCCCACATACCATATATACTCGAGTAGAAGCTGAGATTTTCAGCCCATTTTTTAAGGCTGAAAGTGCCCCTCTTGGCTTATACTCGAGTCATTGTCCCAGGTGGTCGGCGGGGGAGGGGAGCGGCGGCTGTGACATACTCACCTGCTCCTGGCGCGGTCCCTGCATCTCCGATGGTCTCCGGGAGCTGACAGCTTCTTCCAGCGTTGAGCGGTCACATGGTATCGCTCATTACAGTAATGAATATGGACGTGACTCCACTCCCATAGGGGTGGAGCTGCATATTTATTACTGTAATGAGCGGTACTGGTGACTGCTCAACGCTGGAAGAAGCTGTCAGCGCCCGGAGAGACCATCAGGGAAGCTGCCAGGGACCGCGCCGGGAGCAGGTGAGTATAATGGGGAGGGTGAGCACTGCGCAATATTCACCTGTCCTCGTTCAACCGCCGGGCGCAGCTCCGTCTTCTGCATCCTCCGCTGTGACGCTCAGGTCAGAGGGCGCGATGATGTGGTTAGTGCACGCCCTCTGCCTGAATGTCAGTTCAGAGGACCTGGAAGACACACCGGCGCCCGGCGGTGGAACGAGGACAGGTGAATATTGCGCAGTGCTGGGAGCCTGATCGACGAGAGGTGAGTATGTAATTTTTTTTTTTAATCGCAGCAACAACATATGGGGCAAATATCTCTATGGAGCATCTTATGGGGCCATAATCAGCATTTGTGCCGCATTATATGGGGCAAATATCTCTATGGAGCATCTTATGGGGCAATAATCATCATTTGTGCAGCATTATATGGGGCAAATATCTCTATGGAACATCTTATGGGGCCATAATCAACATTTGTGCAGCATTATATGGGGCAAATATCTCTATGGAACATCTTATGGGGCCATAATCAACATTTGTGCAGCATTATATGGGGCAAATATCTCTATGGAGCATCTTATGGGGCCCTTATTAACCTTTATGCACCATTAAATGGCGCATATTTAAATATGAGCATCTTATGGGGCCCATCATGAACTGTATGGACCATTATATGGGGCTCCTGATTCAATATGGATAACCTACTAACCTACTTTAACCTACTGATATCTCAATTAGTTTTACTTTTATTGGTACCTATTTTTATTTTTGAAATTTACCGGTAGCTGCTGCATTTTCCACCCTCGGCTAATACTCGAGTCATTAAGTTTTCCCAGTTTTTTGTGGCAAAGTTAGGGGGGTCGGCTTATACTCGGCTCGGCTTATACTCAAGTATATAAGGTAAATCTTTTTTAGCTCCAAATTTTGCATTATCGTAAGGGTAGCAAGAGAAATTGCTCCATAAAATTTGTTGTGCAATTTCTACGCAGTGCGCAGATTCCCAATATGTGGAGGAAAACAACTGTTTGGGCACATGGCAAGGCTTGGAAGGGAAGGAGCATCATTTGACTATATGAATGTATAATACGCTGGAATAATTAGCGGACGCCATGTCATGTTTGGAGAGCCCCTGATGTGCCTAAACAGTGGAAACCTTCCACAAGTGACAACATTTTGGAAACTAGACCCCTTAAGGAACTTGAAACAAACCCAAACACCAGTATTATGGATGCACCAGGGAGACCAAACTGGATTATAAAATAATATCTTTTTTTACAGACTGTTGTGCGAATCAGGACAGTATGTATAATAAAAGTAAACCCATAAACACAATTCATATAAGCGCCACCAATGGGCATGTGCAAGGTAATGATTCCCCTTTAAGGAATATAGGCAATTCCCTGAAATTATTGTGTCATTGTTCCAGAAAAAAGTGTAAAAAAATATAATATAACAAATATAAAAAAATATACAAAAACAATATATAAACAATGTAAATAGCAATGGGTGGAGGTCACACAAAAAAGCCATGCAAAATTGCAGCAAGTAATATAAAGTGCTTACAGTGCCGGCAAAAAAAATCTTTACACTTGCGCAGCAAAAAAAAACTTTATATATAAAATCCACATCATAATTTCACTTTTTAAAAGTGTACACAATGGGGGAGATAATAAAAAAAAACGGTCTAATATTAAAGCTGGCTTTGTTGCAAATATCAACCAATCAATGCTCAGTTTTCACTTCTCTGGTTAAGCGAAAGCTGCACTCTGATTGGTTGTTATGTGCAGCCCAGCCAGTTTTGCTATTAGGCAGTCTTTATCATCTCCCTCAGTTTTTTATTATCTCCCACAATGGGTCGAAAGAAGCTTAAAATGGAAGAGAAATCCCGTGCCTTGACTCTGCTCGAGAAGGGGGATTCGGTGATTGTTGTAGCTAGAGATCTGGGAGTGTCAAGAGAAGCAATTTATCAACTGAATGGGTCGGCGGCATCATTGCCTCCTGGGATGGTATGGCAGAGGAAGTCAGGCTCTGGCGCACCTAGGAAGACTTCACCAAGGACTGATAAGCTTCTGAAGCGTGAAGTGATGTCACATCCTTCTATAACTGCCGTTGAACTAAAAAACAAGTACCCTCTGCTCCTCCAGAACATCGCAACTAGGACAATTCGTCACCGCCTGCAGAAGGACCTGGGTCTACCACGTTGCCATGCCGCAAAGAAGCCCCTGCTCACAGCAGCAATGAAGAAGAAAAGGCTTGCCTTTTGTAAGAAATATCAAGATTGGACATCTGAAGAGTGGAAGAAAGTGATGTTTAGTGATGAGAGCACTTTCAGGCTGGTCAGGGGAGGCTCAAAGGTTGTGCATCGTCCGAGTACCGTGTCATGGTATGACCCAAAATATACAGTACTAAAGGAGGTGCTGAAGACACTGTGGGTAAACATGGACTCCACATACTTAGCCAGCCTTGCTGAATCCATGCCTAAATGACTGCAGATCAGGCTCGGACTGGGGCACCGGGACACCGGAGAATCCTCCGGTGGGCCCCGCCCCTGCCTCCTTCATTTGTCCCTGCCCTGCATGTGGTGCACAGTTTATTTATTCTATAGCCAGCGGCCCGGCCCTGGCGCACAGGCTGTACGGAAGAATGTGAAGTGCTGCTGTGCAAGCAGCCGCGCGGCAGCTGCTCGCTCCTTCACATGCTGATCATCTCGCACTGCTGCCGATGGCGACGCCGAGTCTGTGCTCTTGATAAGCAGCGTGGTGCGAGTGCCGACCTCACTGACTTCAGCCAGCACACAGCATAGTTGGAGAAAACAGCTGACTGACTGTGTGAGTCAGAGAGGAGAAGACAGGGAGCATGCACTGCACTGAGTCTGCAGCACGGGTCATCACTGACCTGCTCCTTGTTACTTTGCCCGTCCTCGACTCCACCTCTTCTTCATTAAAACTCTGGAGTCTGGACTAAGGGTGTTCTAATGCTGATTGGCTGACAGATGCAGGCAGGAGCAGCCAATCAGCATTAGTTTTCTTTGTGTGACCTCACAGTCACACAGGTCATAGCACACCTCAATGAGCTGTGCTGTGATTGGTCGTCTGTCCTCCTGCCCCAGCAGCACAGGCACACAGGCGTGCACTGTCTGCACTACTATGATCGGAGGCTGAGGAGCTGAGGGACGTCACATTTTTGTTGATGATTGCAGCCAGTCAGTAAGGACCTTACTGCCCCAGTGGGGCAGATTGCTGGACACACTGGGGCAATGCTGAACACACTGGGGCAGATTGCTGGACACACTGGGGCAGTGCTGGACACACTGGGGGCAGTGCTGGACACACTGGGGCAATGATGGACACACTGGGGCAATGCTGGACACACTCGGGCAATGCTGGACACACTGGGGCAGATTGCTGGACACACTGGGGGCAGTGCTGGACATACTGGGGCAGATTGCTGGACACACTGGGGGCAGTGCTGGACATACTGGGGCAGATTGCTGAACACACTGGGGCAATGCTGGGCACACTGGGGCAATCCTGGACACACTGGGGCAATGCTGGACACACTGGGGCAATGCTGGACACACTAGGGCAGATTGCTGGACACACTGGGGCAGATTGCTGGACACATTGGGGCAATGCTGGACACACTGGGGCAGATTGCTGGACACACTGGGGGTAATATGCTGGAGACACTGGGGCAGATTGTTGGACACACTGGGGCAATGCTGGACACACTGGGGCAATGCTGGACATACTGGGGCAGATTGCTGAACACACTGGGGGTAATATGCTGGAGACACTGGGGCAGATTGCTGGACACACTGGGGCAATGCTGGACACACTGGGGCAATGCTGGACACACTGGGGCAGATTGCTGGACACACTGGGGCAGATTGCTGGACACACTGGGGGCAATGCTGGACACACTGGGGCAATATGCTGGACATACTGGGGCAGATTGCTGGACACACTGGGGGAAATGCTGGACACACTGGGGCAATATGCTTGACATACTGGGGAAGATTGCTGGACACACTGTTTGGGGGCAATGCTGGACATATTGGGGAAGATTGCTGGACACACTGGGGGTAATATGCAGGACACACTGGGGGTAATATGCTGGACACACTGGGGGAGATTGCTGGACACACTGGGGGCAGGACTGGAGGCATGGGCAGAATGTAGATACGGGGCATGATTGGAGACACGGGGCAGGATTGGATCATGGGGCAGGATGGATACAATGGAGACAGATGGGGCAGGATGGGGAGATCATATGGTGTAGAATGGATACTCATGAGGGCAGGATGCGAGAACATATGGCTGGAGCCAGGAATGAGATAAACGGGGCCAGGATGGGGGATATTATTACCATAGGGGCTAATTAAGGGATATTATTACTGCAGTGATGTATTTATTTTATTTTTTGAGTATACTGTTTTAAATGGGGGGGAAGGGGCGGTCCTGTTACTGTGCAGAGTGACACTATATCGCCTTTTTTTCTCCATGTGGTATAATTTAGAAGTTGTGAAAAATTAAGTAATGTGTTCTGCAAGTGGAGCTCGAGATAACTGTGTTATTTCCTGCAGAAACGAGTCCTGGCTGGAAGAAATGATGGCGGTCTGTGCTGGATGAAAGATGAAGGACTTCACCTAGAGACGTCACTGGTGAGTCAGTGTTACCTATACACTGACACTATACACTGTATACTGTATACAGAGGTCCTGTGTACAATGACACCAGTGATCACTGTATTACCTATACATTATATACAGAGCTCCTGTGTATAATACCACCAGTGATCTCTGTATTACCTGTACACAGACACTGCATACTAAGTACAGATCTCCTGTGAATACTGGCACTTATGGTGAAAGTATTGTTTTGTTTTTTTTTTACTTTTTATTACTGATCAGTATTGTAGTATTCAGTCACTATGTGGTGGTAATATGTGGTCTGGAAATGGTGTTGTGGTATTTGTCCCTTGTATGTGCTATTTGGTCACCAAGTGGTGGTAATATGTGGTCTTGACATGGTGCGGTGGTATTTGTCCCTTGTATGTAGTATTATTCGGTCACTATGTGGTGTGGTCTGGTCATGGTGTGGTGGTGTTTCTTCCTGTATGTGGTAATATTGGTCTTCGTATAGTGGATTGTGTTGTGTATGGCGGTCATTTGTTCTCTCTGATATTAATTAGGAGAAGATTCTTTATTTCCATTAGAGTTTTAATGCTTTGTACACAGCGGCGGAGATGCACTTACAGGGGGTTTCCTGTGGAAAAAAGTAATCACCTCTCCACAGGATAAGTGATAACGTATTGATTGGTGGGGGCTGACTGCTTGGACCCATTCAGCAAAATGTGGAACTTTTTATCCCCATTAGACTGGAGAGGCATCCATATTCATTCCCTCAGTGGCTGGACTTGTTTTTTTCTGGAAGCCCCAAAGAGAATGAATGGAGCTGCGGTCAGACATCCCACCTGCCGCTGCATTTTAAAATAGTGATAAAAGTGTCCTGTCAGGGATAAAACTTCCCCATTCTTCCGATCGGTGCAGTTTCTAATGGTCGGATCTAAGCGATCACCTATCCTATGGAGCCCATGGATCAGTGATAATTTGTTTTAACCAAGAACCCCATTATTGTAAACTACCATAATTATACATCCCAGTTATTGGGGCACACGGTAGATGTGCAGCAGCCGCCGCCGGTGTTTTACAGCCGATGCTCCACTATAATGACAGATATTTGCATATAGCTGTAGGGTGGGCCCCTAGAGTCCATTCCTCTGGTGGGCCCCAGACACCCCAGTCCGACGCTGCTGCAGATGGTGATAAAATGTAAGGGTGACATGACAAAATACTAATTATAATAAAATATCCACAATAAAACACTTGAATCCACTTGAATATTAAGATTTTGTGGTTTCTATGAACTTGTAAAGATTTTTTTTTGCCGGCACTGTAAGTGTGGAAATAGATTCAGGGAGGAATCCTCAAATGTGCATAGGGAAATCCCTGAGAGCTGTGCAAAGCTGCAGAATCACAAAATGCAATGTGCTGGTGCATCTATAATACTTGTGTTTGGGTTTGTTTCTAGTCATGAGTGGTTTCCACTTTTCTTTCTTGTTTTAACACCTAGGGCAATCACTACTATTAATATATATTAATCTTATTTTTTTTAAATCTTTTATAGTTTTATATTGTTCCTAGGTAATTCAACTGTATCTACCCTTAGTGAACTTATGTAGATGTGTATTGAGCACCTTGAATCCCCAGGTGCTTCACAGAAGTTTATAACGTTAAGCTGTGAAAATAAAAATTAAAAAATCACATTTTTCCCACATAAATCTTTTTTAGCTCCAAATTTAGCATTTTCTTAAGGGTAAAAAGAGAAATTACTCTATAAAATTTGTTGTGCAATTTCTCCTGAGTGCGCAGATTCCCAGTATGTGGAGGAAAACAACTGTTTGGGTGCACGGCAGGGCTTGGAAGGGAAGGAGCGTCATTTGACTTTTTGAATGTATAATATGCTGTAATAATTAGTGGACGCCATGCCGCGTGTGAAGAGCCCCTGATGTGCTTAAACAGTGGAAACCCCACACAAGTGACACCATTTTGTAAACTAGACCCCTTAGGGAACTTATTTAGATGTGTATTGAGCACCTTGAACCCACAGGTGCTTTGTAGAAGTTTATAACGTTAAGCCGTGGAAATAAAAAAAAATCTGATTTTTCCAAAATAAATCTTTTTTAGCTCAATGTTTTGCATTTTCATAACAGTAACAGGTGAAATTGCTCCATAAAATTTGTTGTGCAATTTCACCTGAGTATACCGATACCCCATATGTGGGAAAATACTACTGTTTGGGCGCACGGCAGGGCTTGGAAGGGAAGGAGCGCCATTTGACTTTTTGAATGTAAAATTTAATGGAATATTTAGCGGATGCCATGTCGTGTTTGGAGAGCCCCTGATGTGCCTAAACAGTGGAAACCCCCCTCAAGTGACCCCATTTTGGAAATTATTACCCTTTGGGACTTTATCTACAAATGTAGTGACGATTTTGACTCCATGCGTGTTTTCCAGAAACAAACAACAGTTGCTGAGTGAAAATTTGCAAACTGCCGTTGTAGTGACCAGTACATTATGCCCAGCTCATGCTTCTTGGGATACACACCTGTACGTTAGGCAGGCTCTCATCACTACAGAAATACCAAACATGTGGGTACTAAATGTTGTTTAGGCACACTGGGGCTCAGAAATGAGGGGGCATTTAGATTTGGGAGTGGAGAATTTGCTGACACTCAAAGAAAATGAAGACTTCCTAGACAGAACAGAAGCATCTCTACTGGTCCTAGAAGGTGAAGAAAATGTCAGAGAACCTGCAAAAGCAGACGAGTGGAAGCATGTGACCAAAAGAAGCAAGAAGTCCATGGTGACATCACCAACCACACAACTGAGAAACCAATTCCAAGGCCTTGTGGAGGACGAATATGGCACACCTAAGGATGAGGCACTACCAGCAAGCAAAGAAAAGGGCACACAGCAACACCCATAAGTGACAACACAAAGTACAGCCAAGAAGCGAAGAAGAGTGGTAGTGGTGGGAGACTCACTACTGAGAGGCACAGAAGCAGCCATCTGCAGACCGAACATAACCGCAAGAGAAGTATGCTGCCTCCCAGGTGTGAAGATCAAGGATGTGACCGATAGGATATCAAAGATCATGAGTTCCAAGGACGTCCACCCATTTCTTCTGATACATGATGGCACCAATGACACGGCACAGAAGGACCTACTGACAATCTGCAAGGACTTTGAAGAGTTGGGGAAGAAAGTAAAGGAACTGGATGCACAGGTAGTTTTTTCTTGTATCCTTCCAGTAGACGTGCATGGCACCACGAGATCCTGGATGCGAACAACTGGCTAAGATGATGGTGCAGACAACAAGGATTCGGATTCCTGGACCACGGTGTGAATTACCTATACGACGGACTCCTCACCAGAGATGGACTACTCCTCAACAAACCTGTGAAACACACATTGTCCAGAAGACTTGCTACATTCATCAGGAGGGCGTTAAACTAGAAGAAGAGGGGATGGGAAGAAAAACGTTAGGCACGAACATGAAGCCAGAAAATAAACTGATGAGGGATATAAGTTGCGGCAAAGAAGACCCAAGACAACATACTCAGAAGGGAAATAAGAAAATTTCTAAAACGAACGACAGGATGGAGATTGGAAAAAAACTAAATCCTCTAAACTGCAGGCTCACAAATGCCAGAAGCCTGACAAGATGGAAGAACTAGAAGCAGAAATATCCACAGGTAACTGACATAGTGGGAATAACCGAGACATGGTTAGATGAAAGATATGACTGGGCAGTTAACTTACAGGGTTACAGTCTGTTTAGAAAGGATCGTAAAAATCGGAGAGGACGAGGGGTTTGTCTTTATGTAAGGTCTTGTCTAAAGTCCACTTTAAGGTACGATCAGGGTCGGCATTAGGGCAAGGCAGACTAGGCAGCTGCCTGGGGCTCCCACTCCCTTGGGGTCCCCCAGCATCTACAGCAGAAGCTTCACTGATAATAGACACCCGAAAGAGAAATGGACACTAGAGCTTAAAATTTAACAATTTTATTAAAGAACCATATTAAAAAATACACATAATACAAATAGAAACCAAGTAAAAAGATGCAATGAAAAAAATGAGAAGGCGACACTAGTGCCACACACGGCCCTGATGCTACACTGAAGAGCAAAAACAGTCAATTGTACTGATACCACGAGTGTAAGTATGCACAAAAGTAACATACATCAGTCAATAGGGTAATACATAGTGCGTTGTGCAAACAGTGGGAACCATACTGATGTATTATAAATGAATGGCCGAACAAGTGGTAACCAAAAACAATATAATAATAAATGCTCACAAGTTAGGTACCAATGCAGGGAGATACAAAGTATACAGGAGAATATCACGTAAAGTGCCTGGTGCAATAGTATGTATACTAAAAGGTACCAATAAAGTGCCTAGTGCAAACTTGATGTAGCAGGGTATACTATATAGCTCATGCTTACCAAGACCCTGGGCATGGATCAATCATTAAAGGGAAAATCCCATATAGTTAAATAGGTGGGACCTGAAATAAACCTGCATACCACTGATGAGAAGGTACGTACAAGGAGTACCAACCTGCAGCCGTGTGTGGAGAGAGGAGCCCCGACGCGCGTTTCGCAGATGCTGCTTCCTCGGGGGGCGCTAGTCAATAGAATTATCAGTGAAGCTTCCCATGTAGAGACTGGTTAAGGACCTGTAGTGACATCATGATCAGGTGACCTACCATGTGACGGTGATGTCATCACAGGCCATGTACTCTAGTTTGTAGCAGTAAAATAGAAGCGTGCAGTGAACCTCCCCCATCAGCGTGATAGAAGTGCTCATTGGCCAGTGCTCCTGTCCTCCTGCACTGAGCCAATGAGGGGAAGGGAGAGAGAGACCCAGCACCTACCAACCTGAGCTGGCGGATAAGTAGAAGAGCACCGTCTCACTGTGTGTGCTGCTGCTCGTGATGATGGCTCCTGTCCTGCTGTCAGCTCCTCCTGCTCTTGTTGGCAGCCCAAGCAGAGCAGAGGGCAGGAAGGTGTCTGCTGGGACAGTGCTGTTGGGAGCAGGAGGAGCTGCAGCTGATACTGTGTGGAACCTCCAGCATAAAGCAGTGCGTGTGTATCTGAGGTGTGTGCAGTGTATGTGTGGTGTGTATAGTGTGTGCTGTCTGTGAGCTATGTGTATGTGTTTATGTGAATCACATGTATCAAATGAGCATTTGTTGTGCAGCATGTGTGTGCCATGTATGTGTATGTATAAGTGCGTGCCGTGTGCGTGAGTATAAGTGCGTGCCATGTGTGTGTGTATAAGTGCATGCCATGTATATGTGTGTGTATAAGTGCGTGATGGTTGTTTGTGTATAAGTGCGTGGCATGTATGTGTGTATATAAGTGCGTGACATATGTGTGTGTGTGTGTGTATAAGTGCGTGCAATGTGTGTGTGTATAAGTGCGTGCCATATGTGTATGTATGTGTGTGTATAAGTGCATGCCATGTATATGTGTGTATAAGTGTGTGCCATGTATGTGTGTATATAAGTGCATGACGTATGTTTGTGTATAAGTGCGTGCCATGTATGTGTGGGTATACAGTATAAGTGTGTGACATATATGTGTGTGTGTGTATAAGTGCGTGACACGTGTGTGTATAAGTGCGTGCCACGTGTGTGTGTATAAGTGTGTGCCATGTACATGTATGTGTATGTATAAGTGCGTGCCATGTATGTGTATATGTGTATGCCATGTACATGTATGTATAAGTGCGTGCCATTAATGTGTGTGTATATAAGTGCGTGACATATATGTTTGTGTATAAGTATGTGCCATGTACATGTACAGTATGTATCTGTGTGCCATGTACATGTATGTATGTGTGTGCCATGTATGTATGTGTATGTATAAGTGTGTGCCATGTACATGTATGTATATGTATGTATGTATGTGTGTATAAGTGTGTGTGTATAAGCATGTGCCATGTATGTGTGTGTGTTTAAGTGTGTGCATGTTTATATATAATTGTGTGCATTATTCTAACTTGAATATATGTTATTAGTATATGTAGATGGCTGAGTATAAACACACAGTGATAGTGTGTGTGTGTGTGTGTGCCATGCACACTTTTAAACACTGGCTGAACAGACGAGAGTATATATATATATATATATATATATATATATATATATATACTAGATGGTGGCCCGCATCGGGTATTCTAGAATATGCATGTCCACGTAGTATATTGCCCAGTGACGTAGTATATTGCCCAGCCACGTAGTATATTGCCCAGCCACATAGTATATTGCCCAACCACGTAGTATATTGCCCAGCCACGTAGTATATTGCCCAACCACGTAGTATATTGCCCAGCGACGTAGTATATTGCCCAGCCACATAGTATATTGCCCAGCCACGTAGTATATTGCCCAGTCACGTAGTATATTGCCCAACCACGTAGTATATTGCCCAGCCACGTAGTATATTGCCCAGCCACGTAGTATATTGCCCAACCACGTAGTATATTGCCCAGTGACGTAGTATATTGCTCAGCCACGTAGTATATTGCCCAGTGACGTAGTATATTGCTCAGCCATGTAGTATATTACCCTGTCACGTAGTATATTGCCCAACCACGTAGTATATTGCCCAGTGATGTAGTATATTGCCCAGCCACGTAGTATATTACCCAGTGACGTAGTATATTGCCCAGCGACGTAGTATATTGCCCAGCCACATAGTATATTGCCCAGCCACGTAGTATATTGCCCAGCCACATAGTATATTGCCCAGCCACGTAGTATATTGCCCAGTGATGTAGTATATTGCCCAGCCACGTAGTATATTGCCCATCCACGTATTATATTGCCCAGCCACGTAGTATATTGCCAGCCACGCAGTATATTGCCCAGCCACGTAGTATATTGCCCAACCGCATAGTATATTGCCCAGTGACGTAGTATATTGCTCAGCCACGTAGTATATTGACCAGTGACGTAGTATATTGCCCAACAACGTAGTATATTGCCCAGCCACGTAGTATATTGCCCAGTCACGTAGTATATTGCCCAGCCACGTAGTATATTGCCCAGTCACGTAGTATATTGCCCAGTCACGTAGTATATTGCCCAACCACGTAGTATATTGCCCAATCACGTAGTATATTGCCCAGCCATGTAGTATATTGCCCACTGACGTAGTATATTGCCTAGTGACGTAGTATACAACACAGAGCCACGTAGTATATTGCACAGTGACGTAGTATACAGCACAGAGCCACGTAGTATATTGGCCAGTCACGTAGTATATTGCCCAGTTACGTAGTATATTGCCCAGTGATGTAGTATACAGCACAGAGCCACGTAGTATATTGCACAGCGAAGTAGTATACAGCACAGAGCCATGTAGTATATTGCCCAGTGACGTAGTATATTGCCCACTGACGTAGTATATTGGCCAGTTACATAGTATATTGCCCAGTTATGTAGTATATTGCCCAGTGACATAGTATGCAGCACAGACCACGTAGTATATTGCACAGCGAAGTAGTATACAACACAGAGCCACGTAGTATATTGGCCAGTCACATAGTATATTGCCCAGCTACGTAGTATATTGCCCAGCCAGGTTTGGCACAGTTTAAAAAATAAAAAATAAACATATACTCACCTTTCCGAGGGCCCCTTGTAGTCCACGGCAGCTTCCGGTCCCAGGGTTGGTATGATCGCAGGACCTGTGATGTCATGGCAGGTCTTTCTAGCGCAGGCGCACAGGGCCTGTGATGACGTCGCGGTCACATGACCGTGACGTCATGGCAAGTCCTTCTCCCATACAATCTTTGCCACCGGAACCTGCAACGGAAAATGGCAGCCGGCGCGAGCGACTACGGAGGGTGAGTATAGCAGGTTTTTTTTTATTATTATTTTTAACATTAAATTTTTTACTATTGATGCCGCATAGGCAGCATCAATAGTAAAAAGTTGGGGACACACAGGGTTAATAGCGGCGGTAACGGAGTGCGTTACCCGCGGCATAACCCTGTGTTAGAGGTGACCGGAGGGGAGTATGCGTTCGACAGGCACTGACTGCGGGGAGTAAGGAACCGCCATTTTTTTCCGGACTGTGCCCGTCGCTGATTGGTCGCGGCAGCCATGACAAGCAGCTGGCGAGACCAATCAGCGAATGAATAACCGTGACAGAAGGACAGAAAGACAGACGGAAGTGACCCGTAGACAATTATATAGTAGATATATACAGCCCTGCTGCTTATACCATGATACTATATGAGGACAGATTGGTCTACTAGTGTTCTGTCCCCATCATTCTTCCTCAGATGGTGTAAAGAGGCCGAGAAACAAGAGCCAAATGACTTCAATATTGTCGATCACACGCATTGAACGGTCTGAACTCAACGCATGTAAATGCAACCAAAATGTTTGAGCGTCATGGTGCAATATGTGAGCATTGGGGGCCTCATTTTAAACTTTTGCCTAGAGCCCCACTTTGTCTAAAATCGGCCCCGGGGAGAATATTAGCCAAGGGAATGAGGATGTCGAGACCATATGGGTCGAAATACATGGAGGGAAAAATAGTAACAAAATTCTTATTGGGGTCTGTTACAATCCCCCAAACAATGGAAAGTCTACTACTAAGGCAGATAGATGAAGCTGCAACCCATAATGAGGTCCTTATTATGGGGGACTTTAACTACCCGGCTATTAACTGGGAAACAGAGACCTGTGAAACCCATAAAGGCAACAGGTTTCTGCTAATAACCAAGAAAAATTATCTTTCACAATTGGTGCAGAATCCAACCAGAGGAGCAGCACTTTTAGACCTAATACTATCTAATAGACCTGACAGAATAACAAATCTGCAGGTGGTCGGGCATCTAGGAAATAGCGACCACAATATTGTGCAGTTTCACCTGTATTTCACTAGGGGGACTTGTCAGGGAGTCACAAAAAACACTGAACTTTAGGAAGGCAAAGTTTGACCAGCTTAGAGATGCCCTTAATCTGGTTGACTGGGACAATGTCCTCAGAAATAAGAATAATAATAATAATCTTTATTTTTATATAGAGCTAACATATTATAAAGCTCTTTTAAGAATCTACTATATAATCGTCTAATTCTGTCTGTTTGTCTGTAATGGAAATCCCGCATTGCTGATCTGTCGCGCCAGCCGCCCGCGACCAATCATCGACAGGCACAGTTCTGTCAGTCACAGTGCCACACACAAATATACGTATTATAGTGTCGATGTACTTATTTTGTCCGATGATTTATTTAAATACAGTTAGATATTCATGTAATGGTTTATATATTTTGATGATCTGTTTAATAATTTCATTCAGTTGTATTAAGTTCTATGAGCAGTAAAATTTAATGATAATGTATATATTTTACCCGGAAAATCCTGTGTATTCATGCATTATTCTTAAATTTTCATAACTAAACTACAGACATATTCTAAAATACCCGATGCGTTAGAATCGGGCCACCATCTAGCACAGATAGTAAATGAGAAATGTTTAAGAACATCCTAAATAGGCAGTGTAAGCGGTTTATACCTTGTGTGAATTAAAGGACATGAATTAGGGTAAACCCAATGTGGCTAAACAAAGAAGCAAGACAGGCAATTAACAGTAAAAAAGAAAGCACTTAAATGATGGCACCGTTGAATCTCTAAAAAACTATAGGGAGAAAAATACTTTATCTAAAAAACTAATTAAAGCTGTCAAAAATGAAACAGAAGCACATTGCTTAGGAAAGTAAAACTAATCCCAAACTGTTCTTCAACTATATCAATAGTAAAAGAATCATAAGTGAAAGTGTAGGCCCCTTAAAAATTGTGGGGAAAGAATGGTTGTAGACGACGAGGAAAAAGCTAATATATTAAACACCTTCTTCTCCACGGTATTCATGGTGGAAAATGAAATGCTCGGTGAAATGCCGAGAGACAAAGAAAATTATTAAGAACATTAACCCCTTCATGACCCAGCCTATTTTGACCTTAAAGGGAACCTGTCACCTGAATTTGGCGGGACTGGTTTTGGGTCATATGGGCGGAGTTTTCAGGTGTTTGATTCACCCTTTCCTTACCCGCTGGCTGCATGCTGGCTGCAATATTGAATTGAAGTTCATTCTCTGTCCTCCATAGTACACGCCTGCACAAGGCAAGATTGCTTTGCGCAGGCGTGTACTATGGAGGACAGGAATGAACTTCAATCCAATATTGCAGCCGGCATGCAGCCAGCGGGTAAGGAAAGGGTGAATCAAACACCCGAAAACTCCGCCCATATGACCCAAAACCAGTCCCGCCAAATTCAGGTGACAGAGTCCCTTTAATGACCTGGCCGTTTTTTGCAATTCTGACCAGTGTCACTTTATGAGTTATTAACTCAGGAACGCTTCAACGGATCCTAGCGGTTCTGAGATTGTTTTTTCGTGACATATTAAGCTTCATGTTAGGTGTAAATTTAGGTCAATAAATTCTGCGTTTATTTGTGATAAAAACGGAAATTTGGCGAAAATTTTGAAAATTTCGCAATTTTCACATTTTGAATTTTTATTCTGTTAAACCAGAGAGTTATGTGACACAAAATAGTTAATAAATAACATTTCCCACACGTCTTCTTTACATCAGCACAATTTTTGAAACAAAATTTTTTTTGTTAGGAAGTTATAAGGGTTAAAATTTGACCAGCGATTTCTCATTTTTACAACGAAATTTACAAAACCAGATTTTTTAGGGACCACCTCACATTTGAAGTCAGTTTGAGGGTTCTATATGGCTGAAAATACCCAAAAGTGACACCATTCTAAAAACTGCACCCCTCAAGGTGCACAAAATCACATTCAAGAAGTTTATTAACCCTTCAGGTGCTTCACAGCAGCAGAAGCAACATGGAAGGAAAAAATGAACATTTAACTTTTTAGTCACAAAAATGATGTTTTAGCAACAATTTTTTTATTTTCCCAATGGTAAAAGGAGAAACTGAACCATGAAAGTTGTT
This sequence comes from Ranitomeya imitator, assembly GCF_032444005.1. Taxonomy (NCBI): domain Eukaryota; kingdom Metazoa; phylum Chordata; class Amphibia; order Anura; family Dendrobatidae; genus Ranitomeya; species Ranitomeya imitator. The sequence goes on along the minus strand of NC_091282.1, from coordinate 693,599,713 downwards.
GTCCAATTTGTCCTGAGTACACTGATACCTCATATGTGGGGGTAAACCACTGTTTGAGCGCACGGCAGGGCTTGGAAGGGAAGGAGCGCGATTTGACTTTTTGAATGAAAAATTGGCTCCACTCTTTAGCGGACACCATGTCACGTTTGGAGAGCCCCCGTGTGCCTAAAAATTGGAGCTCCCCCTCAAGTGACCCCATTTTGGAAACTAGACGCCCCAAGGAACTTATCTAGATGCATAGTGAGCGCTTTAACCCCCCAGGTGCTTCACAAATTGATCCATAAAAATTAAAAAGTACTTTTTTTTCATAAAAAAATTATTTTAGCCTCAATTTTTTCATTTTCACATGGGCAACAGGATAAACTGGATCCTAAAATTTGTTGGGCAATTTCTCCTGAGTACAACAATACCTCACATGTGGGGGTAAACCACTGTTTGGGCACATGGTAAGGCTCGGAAGGGAAGGAGCGCCATTTGACTTTTTGAATGAAAAATTATCTCCACGAAAGTTGTTGTCCAATTTGTCCTGAGTACGCTGATACCTCATATGTGGGGGTAAACCACTGTTTGGGCGCACGGCAGGGCTTGGAAGGGAAGGAGCGCCATTTGACTTTTTAATGAAAAATTGGCTCCACTCTTTAGCGGACAACATGTCGCGTTTGGAGAGACCCTGTGTGCCTAAACATTGGAGCTCCCCCACAAGTGACCCCATTTTGGAAACTGGACCCCCAAGGAACTTATCTAGATGCCTAGTGAGCACTTTAAACCCTCAGGTGCTTCACAAATTGATCCGTAAAAATGAAAAAGTACTTTTTTTTCACAAAAACATTCTTTTCGCCTCAATTTTTTCATTTTCACATGGGCAATAGGATAAAATGGATCTTAAAATTTGTTGGGCAATTTCTCCCGAGTACGCCGATACCTCATATGTGGGGGTAAACCACTGTTTGGGCACACGGCAGGGCTCGGAAGAGAAGGCGCGCCATTTGACTTTTTGAATGGAAAATTAGCTCCAATTGTTAGCGGACACCATGTCGCATTTGGAGAGCCCCTGTGTGCCTAAACATTGGAGCTCCCCCACAAGTGACCCCATTTTGGAAACTAGACCCCCCAAGGAACTTATCTAGATGCATATTGAGCACTTTAAACCCCAGTTGCTTCACAGAAGTTTATAACGCAGAGCCATGAAAATAAAAAATAATTTTTCTTTCCTCAAAAATGATTTTTTTGCCTAGAATTTCCTATTTTGCCAAGGGTAATAGGAGAAATTGGACCACAAATGTTGTTGTCCAGTTTGTCCTGAGTATGCAGATACCCCATATGTGGGGGTAAACCACTGTTTGGGCGCACGGCAGGGCTCGGAAAGGAAGGCACGCCATTTGGCTTTTTAAATGGAAAATTAGCTCCAATCATTAGCGGACACCATGTCGCGTTTGGAGAGCCCCTGTGTGCCTAAACATTGGAGATACCCCACAAATGACCCCATTTTGGAAGCTAGACCCCCAAAGGAACTAATCTAGATGTGTGGTGAGCACTTTGAACCCCCAAGTGTTTCACAGAAGTTTATAACGCAGAGCCATGAAAATAAAAGAAAAATTTTCTTTTCTCAAAAATGATTTTTTAGCCCGCAATTTTTATTTTCCCAAGGGTAACAGAAGAAATTTGACCCCAAAAGTTGTTGTCCAGTTTCTCCTGAGTACGCTGATACCCCATATGTGGGGGTATACCACTGTTTGGGCACATGCCGGGGCTCGGAAGTGAAGTAGTGAGGTTTTGAAATGCAGACTTTGATGGAATGCTCTGCGAGCGTCACGTTGCGTTTGCAGAGCCCCTGATGTGGCTAAACAGTAGAAACCCCCCACAATTGACCCCATTTTGGAAACTAGACCCCGAAAAGAACTTATCTAGATATGTGGTGTGCACTTTGAACCCCCAAGTGCTTCACAGATGTTTACAACGCAGAGCCATGAAATAAAAAATCATTTTTCTTTCCTCAAAAATGATGTTTTAGCAAGCAATTTTTTATTTTCACAAGGGTAACAGGAGAAATTAGACCCCAATAATTGCTGCCCAGTTTGTCCTGAGTATGCTGGTACCCCATATGTGGGGGTAAACCACTGTTTGGGAACACGTGAGGGAGCACCAGTTGACTTTTTGAATACAAGATTGGCTGGAATCAATGGTGGCGCCATGTTGCGTTTGGAGACCCCCTGATGTGCCTAAACAGTGGAAACCCCTCAATTCTACCTCCAACACTAACCCCAACACACCCCTAACCCTAATCCCAACTGTAGCCATAACCCTAATCACAGCCCTAACCCCAACACACCCGTAACCCTAATCACACCCCTAACCACAACCCTAATTCCAACCCTAACCCTAAGGCTATGTGCCCACGTTGCGGATTCGTGTGAGATTTTTCAGCACCATTTTTGAAAAATCCGCGGGTAAAAGGCACTGCGTTTTACCTGCAGATTTACCGCGGATTTCCAGTGTTTTTTGTGCGGATTTCACCTGCGGATTCCTATTGAGGAACAGGTGTAAAACGCTGCACAGCACAAAAAATTGACATGCTGCGGAAAATACAACGCAGCGTTTCCACGCGGTATTTTCCGCACCATGGGCACAGCGGATTTGGTTTTCCATAGGTTTACATGGTACTGTAAACCTGATGGAACACTTCTGCGAATCCGCAGCGGCCAATCCACTGCGGATCCGTAGCTAAATCCGCACCGTGTGCACATACCTTTAGAATTAGGCTATGTGCACACGCTGCGGAAAACGCTGCGGATCCGCAGCAGTTTACCATGAGTTTACAGTTCAATGTAAACCTATGGGAAACAAAAATCGCTGTACACATGCTGCAGAAAAACTGCACGGAAACGCAGTGGTTTACATTCTGCAGCATGTCACTTCTTTTTGCGGATTCCGCAGCGGTTTTACAACTGCTCCAATAGAAAATCGCAGTTGTAAAACCGCAGTGAAATGCACAAAAAAAACGCGGTAAATTTGCGATAAATCCGCAGCGGTTTAGCACTGCGGATTTATCAAATCCACTGCGGAAAAATCGGCAGAGGACCAGAATATGTGTGCACATACCGAAACCCTAACATTAAACCCTAACCCTAGTTCTTACCCCAACCTTAGTGGAAAAAAAAAATTCTTTATTTTATTATCGTCCCTACCTATGGGGATGACAAAGGGGGGGGGGGGGTCATTTACTATTTTTTTTATTTTGATCACTGTGATAGGTTTTATCACAGTGATCAAAATGCACATTGAAACGAATCTGCCGGCCGACAGATTCGGCGGGCGCCCTGCGCATGCGCCCGCCATTTTGGAAGATGGCGGCGCCCATGGAGAAGACGGACGGACCGCGGGAGGCTCGGTAAGTATGATGGGGTGGGGGGGAGCACGGGGGGGGTGGATCGGAGCATGGGGGGGTGGATCGGAGCATGGGGGGTGGATCGGAGCACGGGGTGGATCGGAGCATGGGGGGTGGATCGGAGTGCAGGGGGTTGGATTGGAGCACGGGGGTGGGATTGGAGCACGGGGGGAGCGGACAGGAGCACGGGGAGGAGCGGACAGGAGGACGGAGGGGAGCGGAGCTGTGTGCAGGACTGATCGGAGGACTGGGGGGGCGATCGGTGGGGTGGGGTGGGGGCACATCAGTGTTTCCAGCCATGGCCGATGATATTGCAGCATCGGCCATGGCTGGATTGTAATATTTCACCAGTTTTAATAGGTGAAATATTACAAATCGTTCTGATTGGCAGTTTCACTTTCAACAGCCAATCAGAGCGATCGTAGCCCCCCCTGGGCTGTACTACCACTCCCCCTGTCCCTGCAGATCGGGTGTAATTGGAGTTAACCCTTTCACCGGATCTGCAGGGACGCGATCATTCTGTGACACAGCATATGCGTCACAGGTCGGATTGGCACCGACTTTCATGACGCATACGCTGTGTCACAGGTCGGAAAGGGGTTAAGGGTCACCAATCTAACCCAAGAAGAGGTGCAAAAACGGCTAAATAAGATTAAAATAGATAAATCTCCGGGTCCGGATGGCATATACCCACGAGTACTAAGAGAACTAAGTAATGTAATAAACAAATCATTATTTCCTATGTTTAGGGACTTTATAGCGACAGGGTCTGTTCCACAGGACTGGCGCATAGCAAATGTAATACCAATATTCAAAAAGGGCTCTAAAAGTGAACATGGAAATTATAGGCCAGTAAGTCTAACCTCTATTGTTGGTAAAATATTTGAAGTGTTTCTGAGGGACGTTATTCTGGATTATCTCAATGAGAATAACTGTTTAACTCCATATCAGCATGGGTTTATGAGGAATCGCTCCTGTCAAACCAGTCTAATCAGCATTTATGAAGAGGTAAGCTATAGACTGGGCCAAGGTGAGTCATTGGACGTGGTATACCTTGATTTTTCCAAAGCGTTTGATACCTTGCCACACAAGAGGTTGGTACACAAAATTAGACCTGACCTGTAGAAGCGCTTGGATCAGCGCGAAACAGCTGTCGTCGTTCACCTGCTCACCTCCCGTCCACCTGCACTCCCTCGGATCGCAAGGCTGTACTTTTTCATGTTTTGAATAAAGAATTGGACCACAGATGGGTGAGTGCTGCCGCATTTTCTGTTCTGATCTACATGTTTGCATCTATCTTCCATGCGAGCACCCCCTATACTGAAGTCAGTCTGTCACCACTCACTGCTGCTGATCTGCCAGAAGAAGGAAGGCTGTGCAGCTCACTTTTTCCTTTGTTTTTGGACAAAATTAGAATGCTGGGTCTGGGGAAAACGTGTGTATATAGGTAAGTAACTGGCTTAGTGATAGAAAGCAGAGGGTGGTTATAAATGGTATTTTCTCTAACTGGGTCGCTGTGACCAGTGGAGTACCGCAGGGGTCGGTATTGGGACCTGTTCTCTTCAACATATTCATTAATGATCTGGTAGAAGGTTTACACAGTAAAATATCGATATTTGCAGATGATACAAAACTATGTAATGCAGTCAATACAAAAGAAGATAGTACTCAGCTGCAGATGGATCTGGATAAGTAAGAAACTTGGGCCAAAAGGTGGCAGATGCGGTTTAACAATGATAAAGGTTATACACATGGGAAGAAGGAATCAATAACACTATTACACACTGAACGGGAAACCACTGGGTAAATCTGACATGGAGAACTACTTGGAGATCCTAGTTAGTGATAAACTTACCTGGAGCAGCCAGTGCCAGGCAGAGACAGCCAAGGCAAATAGGATCATGGGGTGCATTAAAAGGGGTCTGGATACACATGATGAGAGTATCATACTGCCTCTGTACAAATTCCTGGCTAGACCTCACATGGAGTACTGTGTACAGTTTTGGGCCCCAGTACTCAAGAAGGATATAATGGAACTAGAGCGAGTACAAAGGGGGCAACAAAGTTATTAAACGGGATGGGGGAACTACAATACCCAGAGAGATTAGCAAAATTGGGATTATTTAGTCTAGAAAAAAGACGACTGAGGATCTAATAACCATGTATAAGTATATATATAGACCCTGCTGGCATCACTGCATGGCCTCCTATCCCCCACCTGCATTACACTCAAACTCACTTACTTCTCTGGGCCTTGCTGTGACTTCTCTCTGCTGCCAGCTCCATGCTATGTGCCTCATGTCTGCTGTTTGCTCTGTGCATGCTCTGTCTGTGTGCATAAGGGGGCGACACCGGCAACTCCTGTGTCTTATTGAGTCTGTGTGCACCTTGCTAAGGTGTCCCCGGCCAATTGCCATGAGGCTTCCTGTATTTAAGAGACCCCACCCATTGGCGGAGGCCTGTGCAATTTACTCCCTCAGTCAGTTCTTAGCTGCTGAGGTGCCAGGTCCTGACTTTGTGACTCTTGTGTCCGCCACCCAGGGGGGCGATGTACCCTGGCCTATGTCTGCCACCAAGAGGGGTGTCATACCCTGGCTTGTGTCCATATCTCTGTGCCTTGTCCTGTTCCTGACTTTGTCTTAGCCTAGTCCTGTTCCTGTGTCTGTTTATATCCCTGCCTTGGTTTCCTTTCCCTGCTGTGCGTACTCTGTCTTGCTTTGCTCTGCTTTTGACTCTGCTCTCTGCAACCTTGCTTTGCTCCTTGCTCTGCATTCTGTGACCATGCTCTGCTCTCTGTGGTTTTGCTCTGGGCTCTGCACTCTGTGTCTTGCTCTGCACTCTGACTTTGCTCTGCTCTCAGCTCTGCAGTCTGTGGCTTTGCTCTCAGCTCTGCACTCTGACTTTGTTCTGCTCTCAGCTCAGCACTCTGTGACTTTGCTCTCAGCTCTGCTCTCTGTAACTTTGCTCTGCACTCTGACCTTGCTCTGCACTCTGTGGCTTTGCTCTGCAGCTCCGCTCCTTGCGGTTCTACGTCTCCTGCTCTTGGCTCTGCCTCCTGCGTTTCTGCATTTGGCTCTGCCTCCTGCTCTTGACTCTGCCTCCTGCGTTTCTGCATGTGGCTCCGCCTCCTGCTCTTGGCTCCGCCTCCTGCATTTCTGCACTTGGCTCTGCCTCCTGCTCTTGGCTCCGCCTCCTGCATTTCTGCACTTGGCTCCTCCTCCTGGCTCCGCCTCCTGCGTCTCTGTTCTTGGCTCTAGCTCCTGTGCTTTCGCTCTGCATCCGCTCTTGCGGTCTTTCTCTACCTATTCTTAAGTCCTCCTGTCTGAACAGGTTCTTACCTGTTTTACATACCTGCCTGCAGACCGGTCCCTACCGGTTCTTCCAGTGTACCAGCCTAGTCCGCCTGTCCTGCCAGAGAGCCACCCGTACCAGCCTGCCAACCAGAGAGCCAGCCGTGCTCGCCTGCCAGTGTCTCTGTAGTACCCGTACCTTCCTGCCAGAGAGCCTGCCTGTGTCCCAGCCGTGCCCACCTGTCTGCCAGAGTGCCAGCCGTGCCCGCTTGCCTGTCTATGTTCCATTCCCCGGTGGGATCAGCAGCCACAGCCAGACACCACCCTGGAGTGGTACCTGGTAGCTTCCTGCCGCACAAGTCTGACCTCACCATCAGAGGCTCCAGCAAAGACCAAGGAAGCTACTTAGTTACGCCCCTTCCAGGGTAGTCTGGTCTGTGGTCCAGTTGTGCCACATCCCCGTACTCCCACGCCTAACAGTCTGGGCGCGAGCGTGACAGTATACAGTATAAGGGGACAATACAAATATCTCTCCGAGCATCTGTTTATACCAAAGAAGGTGATGGCCACAAGGGGGCATTCTCTGCATCTGGAGGAGAGAAGGTTTTTCCACCAACATAGAAGAGGGCAGTGAGACTCTGGAATTCCTTGCCTGAGGAGGTGGTGATGGCAAACTCAGTCGAGGGGTTCAAGAGAGGCCTGGATGTCTTCCTGGAGCGCAACAATATTGTATCATACAATTATTAGGATCTTTAGAAGGACGTAGATCTGGGGATTTATTCTGGCAGAATATAGGCTGAACTGGATGGACAAATGACTTTTTTCGGCCTTACTAACCAACTATAAATTTCTTTTGGTGGGTGAGGAACCATTTTGCTTTTCCAGAGCCTTTGTTCTACCAGTAACGTGGAAGCCCCCTATATTTCCGTTAACAGATGATAGACCTGAGTGGGGACTTTTTTTGTGGATGGAGTTGAAGTTTTAATTGGGAACATTTTACATAACGTTTGGGATCACATTTACTTGGTGCTCTATGCTGACCACTTACTTTGGGGTTTCCATCTAAATCTCTGAGTGACGTGACAGATGAGGGATCCTTTCACTATAATGAGGCAGCAGATTTACTCTGGACTCTGTCTGGCCTTTGTTCAGAAGTGCACAAAACTGTGCAATCCTAAAAAGACGGACACCGCCAATCACGGTTCATATGGTGTCCACAGTGACTCCATCTGCCTCATTATAGGGAATCTTCCGCCGGGGGTTCTGTCTGAATCACGTATTTCAGAGATTTACACGGAAACACCTGTACAAGCGCTCAGCGCAGAGCATAAGATAAATGTGCGCCAAACCTTACTGCGATCTTTGGGAGGCAGAATGAAAAAAATCAACAGCATGTGATGAATTGGTTTTATTTTTTACGCCATTCCTCGTGCAGTATAAGTGATTAGGCAACTTTATTCTTCTGGTCAGTGCAATTACAGCGATGCCAGATTTATATCGGGTTTTTATGTTTGGCTGCTGTCACACACTAAAAGACGCTTTTGATTCCGAAAACTAATTTTTGCATCACCATATTTTGAGAGCTATAATATTTTTATATTTTGGCCGACAGAGTCATATTAGATCTTGTTTTTTGCGGGACAAGCTGACGTTTTTATTGTTACCATTTTTGGGCACATGACATTTTTTGATCACTTTCTATTCCAATTTTCGGGGGACAGAATGAAGAAAAACCAGCAATTCAGGAATTGCTTTTGTTTTTTTATTTTTTTTTAATACCGTTCCGCGTGTGGTAAAATTAGTAAGGCAGCTCTATTCTTCAGGTCAGTACGATTACAGCGATACCTCATTTATATCATTTTTTTTTACGTTTTAGCGCTTTTAGACAATAAAAACTATTTTAGAGAAAAAATTATTTTTGCATTGCTTTATTCTGAGAGCTATAACTTTTTTATGTTTTTGGTCATGGATCTGTATGGCAGCTTGTTTTTGGGGGGACAAGATGACGTTTTCAACAGTACCATTTTTATTTACATCTGTCTTTTTTATCGTGTTTTATTGGACTTTTTTGTATGATGATAAAGCATTGCTTTTTGCCTAATTTTTTTATTCATTTTTCTACGGTGTTCACTGAAGGGGTTAACTAGTGTGACAGTTTTATAGAGCGGGTCGTTATGGGCATGGCGATATCAAATATGTGTGCTTTTTATTTTAATTTACACAAATAAATATATTCATTGGGAAAATATTTATTTTTTATTTATTTAGGAATTAAAAAAATATATTTTTACACTTGCTAATATTTTTTTAAACATTTTCACAATGTCCCAGTGTGAGACATCACTATATAGAGTCAGATTGCTGATCTGACACTTTGCACTGCACTGTATCAGATCAGTGATCTGACAGGCAAGTGAAGGCGGCTTCTCAGGTCCTGCTCTTAGCAGAAGTAGGAGAAATCAGTTGCTGCGCTCTTCTGGCTCCTTTGTCACGGTAAACTCATGACAAATTATGGGCGAAATTAACCCCTTTCTGCCATTAGACGTACTATTCCGTCCATGTGGGGTGGGCTTTACTTCCCAAGGACGGAATAGTACGTCATAGGCGATCGGCCACGCTCACGGGTGGAGCGCGGCCGATCGTGGCCGGGTGTCAGCTGCTTATCGCAGCTGACATCCGGCACTATATGCCAGGAGCGGTCACGGACCGCCCCCGGCACATTAACCCCCAGCACACCGCGATTAAACATGATCGCGATGTGCCGGCGGTGCAGGGAAGCATCGCGCAGGGAGCGAACTCCCTGCGGGCTTCCCTGAGACACCCGCAGCAACGCGATGTGATCGCGTTGCTCCGGGGGTCTCTTACCTCCTCCCTGCAGCAAGTCCCGGATCCAAGATGGCCGCGGATCCGGGTCCTGCAGGGAGGGAGGTGCCTTACCAAGTGCCTGCTCAGAGCAGGCACTTGGTAACGCTGCAGCGCTGTTTGACAGATCGGTGATCTGTCAGAGTGCTGTGCAAACTGGCAGATCACCGATCTGTATTGTCCCCCCCCTGGGACAAAGTAAAAAAAAATTTTTACAAATGTGTAAAAAAAAAAAAACCTAAATAATGAAAAAAATATATATATATTATTCCCATAAATACATTTCTTTATCTAAATAAAAAAAAACAAAACAATAAAAGTACACATATTTAGTATCACCGCGTCCGTAACGACCCGACCTATAAAACTGGCCCACTAGTTAACCCCTTCAGTAAACACCGTAAGAAAAAAAAAAAAAACGAGGCAAAAAACAACGCTTTATTATCATACCGCCGAACAAAAAGTGGAATAACGCGATCAAAAAAACAGATATAAATAACCATGGTACCGCTGAAAGCGTCATCTTGTCCCGCAAAAAACGAGCCGCCATACAGCAACATCAGCAAAAAAATAAAAAAGTTATAGTTCTCAGAATAAAGCGATGCAAAAATAATTATTTTTTCTATAAAATAGTTTTTATCGTATAAAAGCGCCAAAACATAAAAAAATGATATAAATGAGGTATCTCTGTAATCATACTGACCCGAAGAATAAAACTGCTTTATCAATTTTACCAAACGCGGAACGGTATAAACGCCTCCCCCAAAAGAAATTCATAAATAGCTGGTTTTTGCTAATTCTGCCTCACAAAAATCGGAATAAAAAGCGATCAAAAAATGTCACGTGCCCGAAAGTGTTACCAATAAAAACGTCAACTCGTCCCGCAAAAACAAGACCTCACATGACTCTGTGGATTCAAATATGGAAAAATTATAACTCTCAAAATGTGGTAACACAAAAAATATTTTTTGCAATAAAAAGCGTCTTTCAGTGAGTGACGGCTGCCAATCATAAAAATCCGCTAAAAAAAACCGCTATAAAAGTAAATCAAACCCCCCTTCATTACCACCTTAGTTAGGGAAAAATAAAAAAAATTTAAAAAATGTATTTATTTCCATTTTCCCATTAGGGTTAGGGTTAGGGCTAGGGCTAGGGCTAGGGTTAGGGTTAGGGCTAGGGTTAGGGCTAGGGTTAGGGCTAGGGTTAGGGCTAGGGTTAGGACTAGGGCTAGGGTTAGGGCTAGGGTTAGGGCTAGGGTTATGGTTAGGGCTAGGGTTAAGGCTACAGTTAGGGTAAAGGCTACAGTTAGGGTTAAGGCTACAGTTAGGGATGGAGCTAAAGTTAGGGTTAGGGTTTGGATTACATTTGCGGTTGGGAATAGGGTTGGGATTAGGGTTAGGGGTGTGTCAGGGTTAGAGGTGTGGTTAGGGTTACTGTTGGGATTAGGGTTAGGGGTGTGTTTGGATTAGGGTTTCAGTTATAATTGGGGGGTTTCCACTGTTTAGACACATTAGGGGCTCTCCAAACGCGACATGGCGTCCGATCTCAATTCCAGCCAATTCTGCGTTGCAAAAGTAAAACAGTGCTCCTTCCCTTCCGAGCTCTCCCGTGTGCCCAAACAGGAGTTTACCCCAACATATGGGGTATCAGCATACTCAGGACAAATTGGACAACAACTTTTGGGGTCCAATTTCTCCTGTTACCATTGGGAAAATACAAAACTGGGGGCTAAAAAATAAGTTTTGTGGGGAAAAAAAAGATTTTTTAATTTTCACGGCTCTGCGTTATAAACTGTAGTGAAACACTTGGGGGCTCAAAGTTCTCACAACACATCTAGATAAGTTCATGGGGGGGTCTAGTTTCCAATATGGGGTCACTTGTGGGGGGTTTCTACTGTTTAGGTACATTAGGGGCTCTGCAAACGCAATGTGACGCCTGCAGACCATTCCATCTAAGTCTGCATTCCAAATGGCGCTCCTTCCCTTCCGAGCCCTCCCATGCGACCAAACGGTGGTTCCTCCCCACATATGGGGCATCAGCGCACTCAGAACAAATTGGACAACAAATTTTAGGGTCCAATTTCTCCTGTTACCCTCGAGAAAATACAAAACTGGGGGCTAAAAAATAATTTTGGGGGGAATTTTTTTTTTCAGGGCTCTGCGTTAGAAACTGTAGTGAAACACTTGGGGGCTCAAAGTTCTCACAACACATCTAGATAAGTTCCTTTGGGGGTCTAGTTTCCAATATGGGGTCACTTGTGGGGGGTTTCTACTGTTTAGGTACATTAGGGGCTCTGCAAACGCAATGTGACGCCTGCAGACCATTCCATCTAAGTCTGTATTTCAAATGGTGCTCCTTCCCTTCCGAACCCTCCCATGCGCCCAAACGGTGGTTCCCCCCCACAAATGGGGTATCAGCGCACTCAGTACAAATTGCACAACAAATTTTGGGGTCCAATTTCTCCTGTTACCCTTGGTAAAATACAAAACTGGGGGCTAAAAAATAATATTTGTGGGAAAAAAATTTTGTTTTATTTTTACGGTTCTGCATTATAAACTTCTGTGAAGCACTTGGTGGGTCAAAGTGCTCACCATACCTCTAGATAAGTTCCTTAGGGGGTCTACTTTCCAAAATGGTGTCACTTGTGGGGGGTTTCAATGTTTAGGCACATCAGTGGCTCTTCAAACGCAACATGGCGTCCCATCTCAATTCCTATCAATTTTGCATTGAAAGGTCAAACGGCGCTCCTTCCCTTCCGAGGTCTCCCATGCGCCCAAACAGTGATTTCCCCTGACATATGGGGTATCAGAGTACTAAGGACAAATTGTGCGACAACTTTTTGGTTCCAATTTCTTCTCTTACCATTGGGAAAATAAAAAATTGGGGGCGAAAAGATAATTTTTGTGAAAAAAAAATATTTTTTATTTTTACGGTTCTGCATTATAAACTTCTGTGAAGCACTTGGTGGGTCAAAGTGCTCACCACACCTCGAGATAAGTTCCTTAGGGGGTCTACTTTCCAAAATGGTGTCACTTATGGGGGGTTTCAATGTTTAGGCACATCAGTGGCTCTCCAAACGCAACATGGCGTCCCATCTCAATTCCAGTCAATTTTGCATTAAAAAGTCAAATGGCGCTCCTTCGCTTCCAAGCTCTGTCATGCGCCCAAACAGTGGTTTACCTCCACTTATGGGGTATCGGCGTACTCAGGACAAATTGTACAACAAGGTTTGGGGTCCATTTTCTCCTGTAACTCTTGGCAAAATAAAACAAATTGGAGCTGAAGTAAATTTTTTGTGAAAAAAAGTTAAATGTTCATTTTTATTTAAACATTCCAAAAATTCCTGTGAAACACCTGAAGGGTTAATAAACTTCTTGAATGTGGGTTTGAGAACCTTGAGGGGTGCAGCTTTTAGAATGGTGTCACACTTGGGTATTTTCTATCATATAGACCCCTCAAAATGACTTCAAATGAGATGTGGTCCCTAAAATAAAATGGTGTTGTAAAAATGAGAAATTGCTGGTCAACTTTTAACCCTTATAACTCCCTAACAAAAAAAATTTTGGTTCCAAAATTGTGCTGATATAAAGTAGACATGTGGGAAATATTACTTATTAAGTATTTTGTGTGACATATCTCTGTGATTTAATTGCATAAAAATTCAAAGTTGGAAAATTGCGAAATTTTCAAAATTTTCGCCATGTTTCCGTTTTTTTCACAAATAAACGCAGGTAATATCAAAGAAATTTTACCACTATCATGAAGTACAATATGTCACGAGAAAACAGTGTCAGAATCACCGGGATCCGTTGAAGCGTTCCAGAGTTATAACCTCATAAAGGGACAGTGGTCAGAATTGTAAAAATTGGCCCGGTCCATAACGTGCAAACCACCCTTGGGGGTAAAGGGGTTAAAGGTGCAAAAAGTTCTGAATTCATTCTTTCTATTTTTGACAAAAACCTGACATTATGATAAAGGTGTGTACACATTTTTCAAAAATAAAAGTAATTGATAGTTTATTCTTATGAATAAACAAAAGAAATCTAAATAAAATCAGTATCTGTTGTGACAGCACTTTGCATTCAAAACATTATCAAAGCATCAGTTCTTCTATGTACTTGTACTTGCATACAGTTTTTGAAGGAACCCAACAGGGAAGATCTGCTGCTGGCAGCTCCCTTTGCCAACCAAGAACTTCTCAGATGTGCTCAATGGAGACAAGTCCGGAGACTCTGCAGACTATGGTAGCAGATTTGGCCACGCAGGCTGCTCACAGTAACACAAGCAACGTGTGGCTCCATGTTGTTGTGTTGTAAAACGGCTGTTGAGACACTTTGGAGAAATGGCCGTACCACGACCAGATATGTAATGAGCCGTTAACGGTCCAGTGTACCATAATCCCAGGAGTAAGATGAGTGATGTTCCCTCATGAAGGCCCCTTCATAGCGTCACCCACATGATCTTGAGGGCTATCATAGCGTCCAAGACAAAAACAAGACTTGTCACTAAAGAGGGCCAATTACATCCTTCATTACCATCTGAGAGCGGTGACATGAGGTCAGTGAACAGTCCGTCACAAGGGAATGTCACTCATCCTGTTCCTTTCTATGTAGCAAAGTTAGCCTAAAGGAGCGACCCCAACAGAGGAACCCCTTCTCCAAATGAAATCACAGCAGCCATTATCTGATTCTGTAGATACATTTTCTGAAACAGTTTCCTACTAATTTCAAGGGCATGCATCTTTTCATGGTATTCAGTAAAATCAATAGGCATGCAGAATTTATTTGATTGGGAACAAAAAAGAAACAAAACTGCCTGACACAACTACGGTAATACATGGGAACTCAGTCCAACCGAGTTTCTTGTATGTAGTGGTTACTGATATCCCTTCGCCTGCTTTGCATCTTATCATTGTGACCTTTAGCAGATGGGAAATGTACCCTTCCTCATACACATGGAATCTTTATTACTTTATTGCAGTTCATATATTTAACCCCTTGGAGCCAACATAGGACCAATATCTAAGTTTCGATTATACATTTTTGACGGCCAAACAAACTGACTCTCCTATAAACATCATCTGTCATTGTTGGTCTGAAACAAACCTGCACAGTGCAGCAGGGTAGCAGGGTAAAATTAGTTATAGTGGTTTAAAGGGAACCTGTCAGCAGGATTGTGCACAGTAACCTACAGGCAGTGTCAGGTCGGTGCCGTTTTACTGATTACAATGATACCTTGGTTGATTAAATCAGTCTTGTGGTTGTTGTTTAATCTTTATTTTCAGTAAATGAGACTCATGATATTTTTTGCTCCAACAGAATGGCAGCGGCAGTGGCGCTTGCACAGTAGCATCTATTGCTTGCTGATACACTGTACTATACACTGTGTACTATATACAGAGCTCCTGTGTAGAATGTCACCAGTGATCACTGTATTATCTGTACACTATACACTATATACTGTACATAGGTACTGTGTATAATGTCACTGGGGATCACTGGATTACCTGTACGCTGACACTATACTGTATACAGAGCTACTGTGTATAATGTCACTGGTGAACACTGTATTAACCGAAACACGGACACTATATACAGAGGTATTGTGTATAATGTCACTGGTGATCACTGTATTATCTGTACACTATACACTATATACAGAGGTCCTGTGTATAATGTCACTGTGATCACTGTATTACATGTACCTGCGGAGCTGGGGTGGAGCCTGGGCGGAGTCGCAAGGGGGCCCGAAAAGTCATTCATTCCCCCTAAGGGAATGAATGAGGCCTAACACAGTGTTTCTGTAAGTGATCTGTTACACGGCAGATGTGGAAAAACTGCTGGATCTGCCGTGAATGGCAAAAATCGCTGATGTGGAAGTAGCCTAAGTCACTGCTGACAGTGCCTGCATTAGTCATACTCACCGATGGGGGAGGCAGCACGAAAAGTGCCTAGGGCAGCATAGTCCTCAGAGTTGGGGAACATTGCCTGAGCAGAAGGAATCAACTGTTTTTCCAGGATACATTCATACGTCCTTCGCAAAGATTAACCATGCCCAATTCCAGCCTTGCTGAAGCATCCCCAGATTATCACCAATCCTCCACCAAATTTCACAGTGGGTGCAAAACACTGTGGTTCGTACGCCTCTCCAGGCCTCCATCTAACCATTAGACGACCAGGTGTTGAGAAAAATCAGACAAACTGAACATTTTGCAGTGGTTTCTTAATTTTTGCCAGAGCTGTATATATAGATAGGTACGCAGGACGCATGTGGAAGTAGGCGGAGCTTAAGGGAAGAAGAGCGGAAGTAGGCTGAAATTAAGGGAGGAAGTACGCAGCCCTACGCACTCTACCCAAATGCAAGTGTGAACCCAGCCTCAGTGAGATTGCATAGAGGTGTCTGAACAACAATTTTCATGTCTTCCACAGATTCTCAATGTGATTTAGGTTTGGACTGTGACTGGGCCGTTCACACACACGAATATGCTTTGATCAAAACCTTCCATTGTAGTTTTGGCGGTATACTTAAGGTCGTTGTCCTGCTGGTAGGTGAACCTACGCCCAGTCTCAAGCATTTTGCAGCCTCAAAGGGTATGATTCCATGTTCAGTATTAGGCAGCGCTTTGGATGCAGCACATGTCCGCTCCGTCCAAAGCGCTGCCGGCTTTTGAACGTAGATGATTCCGCATGTGTTCATTGAACCATGTGGAATCACTACATCCTATACATTGGACGGTGATATTTATCTAGCAGCGACTGAGCGTCTCCACATAATAAATAAACATGCTGCGGTCTGGAAAGACGTGCCACATTTCCGTTTACGCAGGGAAGCCAAAGGCGTCCTGGCACGCATAGTGGAGATGGGATTTCTTCAAATCTCATAAACTAAGCTGTAACATCTGGCTGCTGCGGGTTTGACGCTGTGGATGAACGCAGCGTCAAACCTGCAGCGTTTACTGAACGTGGAAACACACCCCTACAGATTTTTTGTAGCGACCGCATCTCTGCCTGCAGTCTCTCTCTCCCTGCAGAGACACCAGTGAGCTCACCGCCGAGGCTCTCATCCTGCTCCTTCCGGGTCTGCTGCCGTCCGGGTACGTGCACTCCTAGCAAGTCTCCAGGCACTGTGCTTAGGTCACGCGCACACACTTCCTCTTTCTTAAAGGGGCCGCGTGCACTCTTCTAAAGTGTCACCAGCCAATAGATGGAGATTTCTTACTATTTAAACCACCTCCTCCAACATGGAGGTGCCTGTGCAATGTTGTGCGTTTGTTCATAACACGCTTGTCAGATCTCAGGTCCCTGTACTTGCATCTCAGCCTGCTGCACCCGCCAGTGCTTCCTTCAACGGTAGCCGAGTCTGCTGTACCCGCCAGTGCTTCCTTCAATGGCAGCCGAGTCTGCTGCACCCGCCAGTGCTTCCTTCATTGGTAGCAGAGTCTGCTGCACCCACCAGTGCCTCCTTCAATGGCAGCTGAGCCAGCTGCACCCGCCACTGCTTTCTTCAACGGCAGCTGAGCCAGCTGCACCCGCCAGTTTTCACCTCAATGGCAGCTGAGCCAGCTGCACCTACCAGTGCTCATCTCTCCATCAGACTGTCCTGTCTGCACCTGTGGTTCCTGTCATCTTTGCTGCCTGCCTGCAGCTGTTGGACATTCCCCCGGGCCATTCCAGCTATCCGTTCCTAGTGGTCAGTGTTGTGAATTCTGTTGTTGGGCTCCCTCCTGTGGTCATGAATGGTACTTCGGCTGGTTCTGTCCATGGACTTCCTCTGGTGGGTGTTTCTGAGTTTCACAGGTGACGAGGTTAATTCGTTAGCTGCTGCTCTATTTAACTACACTTAGATCTTTGCTCCATGCCACCTGTCAATGTTCCAGTATTGGTCTGTTCACTCCTGGATCGTTCTTGTGACCTGTCTTCCCATCAGAAGCTAAGTTCC
The DNA here is from genome assembly GCF_032444005.1 of Ranitomeya imitator. Taxonomy (NCBI): domain Eukaryota; kingdom Metazoa; phylum Chordata; class Amphibia; order Anura; family Dendrobatidae; genus Ranitomeya; species Ranitomeya imitator. The sequence goes on along the minus strand of NC_091282.1, from coordinate 693,582,238 downwards.
AGCTTGTATTTCTTTGGTTTGCTATTTTTCTGTCCAGCTTGCTATTTAATTTGTTGTCTTGCTTGCTGGAAGCTCTGGGACACAGAGGAAGTGCCTCCGCACCGTGAGTCGGTGCGGAGGGTCTTTTTGCGCCCTCTGCGTGGTCTTTTTGTAGGTTTTTGTGCTGACCGCAAAGTAACCTTTCCTATCCTCGGTCTGTTCAGTAAGTCGGGCCTCACTTTGCTAAATCTATTTCATCTCTGTGTTTGTATTTTCATCTTTACTCACAGTCATTATATGTGGGGGGCTGCCTTTTCCTTTGGGGAATTTCTCTGAGGCAAGGTAGGCTTTATTTTTCTATCTTCAGGGCTAGCTAGTTTCTTAGGCTGTGCCAAGTTGCATAGGGAGCGTTAGGCGCAATCCACGGCTATTTCTAGTGTGTTTGATAGGTTTAGGGATTGCGGTCAGCAGAGTTCCCACGTCCCAGAGCTCGTCCTTATTATCAGTAACTATCAGGTCATTCCGTGTGCTCTTAACCACCAGGTCCATTATTGTCCTGACCACCAGGTCATAACAGGTCAGCCACCATCTACCCAAGGTCAGTCCTGGAGTAGCACCTGGATCACCTCCCTTGTCTCTCCATGGACCATGGTGTCATTAGCTGCTGCATGTCTGTGGTCAGATTGGGTGAGGCTCCTAGTCACGCCCCTCCAGGTCTTCCTTGGGCTTTTGCGCAGTGGTTCCACCACACAGGCTGTTCCATTTTCCCCCAGGATTGTCCTGTATTTAGCTCCATCCATCTTTCCATCAACTCAGACCAGCTTCCCTGTTCATGCTGAACAAAAGCCTCCCAACAGCATGATGCTGCCATCACCATGCTTGACAGTGGGTATGGTTTTCAGGGTGATGTGTAATGTTAGTTTTCCAACAAACATAGCATTTATCTCAGAAAGTTCTACTTTAGTCTTATCTGACCAGATCACCTTCTTCCACATGTTATCTGTGTTCCCCTATATGGTTTTCTGAAAATTGCAAATGGGACTTATGACTTGCTTTGAAAAAGGCCCTCTTCTTGTCACTCTGCTGTAAAGGCAAGATGTGTGGAGTATATGACTAACAGTTGTCTTGTGTAAATTCTCCCACATGAGCTGTGAATCTCTGCAGCTCTTTCAGAGTGACCATGGACAACTTGGCTACTTCTCTCATTAGTGCCCTCTTTATTTATAACGCCAGTTTAGGTCGACGGCCATGTCTTGGTAGGTTTGCAGTTGTGACATACTGCTTCCATTTCTGAGATGTTTAAAGCTTTCCTTATTTTTTTTTTTATATATAACCTAACCCTGCTTTACTCTTCACCACAATGTTACCCCTGACCTGTCTGGTGTGTTCCTTTGATATGTGAAATTATATGGAAAAGTTTACAGGGTATGAAAACTATTTCAAGGCTCTGTAAAAGGACCTACCTTCTCGAACATATTGTAAATTTTTTTTTAATAAGTCACCTGCATCTTATGCTAGTCAGCCTGGTCCAGTCCAACATGTGTCTATGGTCTTGGGTCAACGCCTCCTCTCTCAGCAGAATCATTGTCTTCCTACCTTGACAGATGTGGATCACGCGCCCTACATCATCCACAGATCCCTGTGAATCTCATGCTTGGGCAGTTGAAGTGCAGGTACACTTTAATCTACCTTAAGGTCAGAGCTGGCACATTAAAGAATTTTGTTCTACACCTAGTATTAGTGTGGTGGCTTAGTTTATACTATCAAAATCTGGTGACAGATTCCCTTTAACCCCTTTACCCCCAAGGGTCCTTGAGACCTCTATGGTTACTGATCGCCGGTGGCTGTGAGCGCCACCCTGTGGTCGGCGCTCACAGCACACCTCCATTTCTGCTACATAGCAGCGATCAGCAGATCGCTGCTATGTAGCAGAGGCGATCGGGTTGTGCCTGCTTCTAGCCTCCCATGGAGGCTATTGAAGCATGGCAAAAGTAAAAAAAAAAAGTTGAAAAAAATGTTAAAAAAATAAAAAAAAATATAAAAGTTTAAATCACCCCCCTTTCGCCCCAATCAAAATAAATCAATAAAAAAATATAAAATCTACACATATTTGGTATCGCCGCGCTCAGAATCGCCCGATCTATCAACTAAAAAAAAGCATTAACCTGATCGCTAAACAGCGTAGTGGGAAAAAAATTCAAAACGCCAGAATTATGTTTTTTTGGTCGCTGCGACATTGCATTAAAATGCAATAACGGGCGATCAAAAGAACGTATCTGCACCGAAATGCTATCATTAAAAACTTCATCTCGGCACGTAAAAAATAAGCCCTTAACCGACCCCAGATCACGAAAAATGGAGACGCTACGGGTATCGGAAAATGGCGCAATTTTTTTTTTTTTTTTAGCAAAGTTTGGAATTTTTTTTCACCACTTAGATAAAAAATAACCTAGTCATGTTAGGTGTCTATGAACTCGTACTGACCTGGAGAATCATAATCGCAGGTCAGGTTTAGCATTTAGTGAACCTAGCAAAAAAGCCAAACAAAAAACAAGTGTGAGATTGCACTTTTTTTGCAATTTCACCGCACTTGGAATTTTTTTCCCGTTTTCTAGTACACGACATGCTAAAACCAATGATGTCGTTCAAAAGTACAACTCGTCCCGCAAAAAATAAGCCCTCACATGGCCAAATTGACGGAAAAATAAAAAAGTTATGGCTCTGGGAAGGAGGGGAGTGAAAAACGAACACGGAAAAACGAAAAATCCCAAGGTCATGAAGGGGTTAATATCATTTTAGCATGGATGGCCACCAAAATAGTCTAGCAACAGCTTTCTGTGTAGCAGTGACTCTCAGGTGACTACTTAAGACAGAGTCATGAAATTCCTGCAACAGATGCACAAATAATTTAAGTTCAGGAATAATGAATGGGGCCAATGACTGGACCTCACAAATTTCAGCTTCCAATTCTGAGGATACCATAGAAATCACAATTCCCAGAGGAAGAATATAGGATGGAGGTTCTAGAGGAGAAACAGAATCAAGGCTGTGTGACAAAACGTCAGCCCTAACATCCTTAGACTTTGGCCTGAACGTGATGGAAAAATTTAATCTAGAGACATATAAGGACCATCTGGCCTGTCTAGGGGTTAGACGTTTAGCAGATTCAATATAGGCTAAATTTTTATGATCTGTCACCACAATAACAGGATGAATAGCTCCCTCTAAAAAATGTCTCCATTTTTCAAACACTAACTTGACAGCGAGCAGCTTGCGATTCCCCACATCATTTCTTTCAGTAGACGAAAATTTCCTGGAGAAAAATTCACATGGATGCATGTTCAGAGTTTTGGAACCTTGAGACAAAGCAGCCCCTCCTACGCTGAATGGTTTCTGGAGATCAGGTTGAATCAAAACTGGAGTGGACATGAAGCACTCCTTCAATTTATCAAGGGAGTCAACAGCATCTAACAACCAAAACTTAAGATCTGCCCTCTTTGCGTGAGGTCAGTAAGGGATTTCACGATCTGAGAAAAACCCTTAATAAAATTTCTATAGTAATTAACGAACCCTAAGAATCATTGCAATGCTTTCAGATCATGAGGTTGAACCCAATCAATCATAGCCTGCACCTTCCCAGGATCTATTTTATACCCTTCAGCTGACACCCTTCTTGTACAAAAAAGTACATTTTCCCAATTTAGCAAACAAAGAATTTTCCCTGAGTTTCTGTAAAACAAATCAAACATGCTTATAGTGAGAATTCAGATCAGGAACGAAAAAAAATGTCATCCATGTATACCACAATAAACCTTCCAATAATATCAGAAAAAAAATGTAATTCATGGTTAACCCAAAAGGCATGACAAGATTTTTCAAATAAACCCGCCAACTTTAAAAACGCCGTTTTCCACTCATCACTCTCCCAGATACATATCAGATTAAAAGCTCCTCTAAATTAAACCCCGGTAAGCTGATTATATAGGTCGAGAATCATTGGAAATGAGTAAGTATTCTTAACCGTACTTTAGTTTGGTACGGAAGCCACCAACTTTCTTTTTCACAAAAAAGAACCCCACAGCTACATTAGAGGGGGAAGGACGGATATGACCCTTCCGTAAACTTTCATTTACATATTATTTCATAGTGGTCTGTTCAGATCCTGACAAATTGTATAGGTGAGCTTTATATAGTATCTCAGCCTCTTTCTCCGAGGACAGAGCTCTGAAGTCTTTCAGGTATGCCTGCAGACCCTCCACACTAACGGAGCAAATTTGTACAGAGATAAGGCATTTCTTATGACAGTAGGAACCCAATTTAACTCCTGGACCCAATGAAGCGTTCAGTCGCAAAACGGCCATCATCCACATTTCCTCCCCCTGCATGCCTCTTTGAACCTGCACATCCACATGTCACTTGAACACACTGTGAAGGGTGTAATAAAGGACTGAATATTTACTTTCAAACTGGTGAGTGCCACTGCTTTTCTTCTTTTTCATCGATCTTGGATGCATATGAATTTTTCTTCAGCAGAAGCACCATCTATTGTTTGAATTTACGCTGTGATATTTCAGTTATTAAGGGGATCCACATCTATAACAGTGCTTGAAGCTAATACTCTGGTGCGGTTCTGCTGTTTTCCTATGCCTGCATTTGTGAACTTCATTTAACAATATCCTTCAAATACCAATCAATAACAGGATTATAGATGTGCAGCCATGGAAATCCTAACACCAACCCAGCAGGTAAATTAGCCAACACATAGCAGGAGAAGGACTCGGAGTGAAGAGTTCCCACTCTTAGTGTGAATTCTACCGTTACCAGCTGGACAAAGTTCTGGAGTAACGGTGTCCCGTCAATGGTGACAATTTGAATGGGTCTATTCAATCCCTAATCCTAATTTAAGAACCAGTTCAGATTCAATTAAATTGGCGGCACATCCACAGTCAATGAAAGCAAGAGAAGATAGCCACAGGTTCTGAGAACAAAGTTTCACGTTCAGCAATACTTTATCTGAGGAGTAAAAGCATACCTGCAAGTCTGGGTGACCTCCTCAAATATCACCCAGACGTAAACTTTTCCTGATGGCTTGGAGCTTGACGGTGTATCAAGCAGTCCTTCAAATACAACTACAGTAAAGGCAAAGTCCAAGATCACAACACCACCTTCTATCCACAATCCAAGAATGAACTACTTCAAACTCCATTGGTTCCGTCTGTGGCAAGTGAACAAACTTGGGCAGGACGACTGAAACCCCCTGTCGTTCACCCCAAATCTCACGAATTCGGCGATCCATTCACCTGGCCTGGGTCATGGCCTCCCCCAGGGAACAGGGTGGAGTATGCAAAGCCAGAGCGTCCTTTATCCAAAAGGCCACTGTGAAACTGACACCTGTGAGCTGCATCATTCCACAAAACCTCAGAGGACCATTGCCGGAACTCAGAGCTATAGTCCTCTGCGGTGCGGCCCCCCTGTGTCAGGTTCATGATGTTAGCTGCTGCGACCTGGGCCATGTCAGGTTCGTCATAGATCATTCCTAAGGCGTCAAAAAAGGCATCAAAGGAAGAGCGTTCTGGGTCTAATGGAGACAAAGAGAATGCCAAAGTCTGAGTATCCCCTCGTAATAGGGACATGATTATTCCTACCCGCTGGGACTCATACCCTGAAGACCAGAGTCGTAAGGTAAAAAATAGATTGCAGCTCTGCTTAAACTGATACCTATCCCCCAAAATATTGTCAGAAAGTGCCAGTACAGGTTCAGGGAAGACCAACTGCACGTCAGAAGGTACAGAAGTCATTGCTACATTCGATGGTGGAGAGCTTTAGGAAGCATCCATAGTTCTAGAAAACTGACCCCGCGGCTGGGACTGTGAAGATTCTAGTTTTTGGTGTTCCTTTGTCAGATCCTGAGCCATCTGGGTCAGATTTGCCACCTGATCAGAGTGCACAATGGCATTCATTGGTTGGAGAAGCAAAAAGAAAAAAAAGTAATTTGTGGCCAGTCAATATGTGACGCTAGTCACAACCGACGGACAGGCAGTGAGTCAGCGAAGTCAGACGTTCCGGGGTCAATACCAAAAGATCACGTAGTAAACCAAGGGAAAATGCTAAGTCATAAGTCAGGTCTAGTGATGAGCAAGTATGCTCATTACTCGAGTTTCTCCGAGCATGCTCGGGTTGTCTCTGAGTATTTCGGCGTGCTTGGAGATTTAGCTTATGTCGACGCAGCTGCATGATTTGCGGCTGCTAGACAGCTTGAATACATGTAGGGATTGCCTGTTTGTTAGGGAATCCCAACATGTATTCAAGCTGTCTAGCAGCCACAAATCAAGCAGCTGCTTCGACATAAACTAAATCTCTGAGCATGCCGAAATACCCGAAGACCACCCGAGCATGCTCGGAGAAACTCGAGTAACGATCATACTGGCTCATCACTAGTCAGGTCACATGCAAGGGTCAGAATACCAGAGAAATAGCAGATAAGCAAAGGGTAGTCAGGACATGGTCCAAAGGTCAGCAGAAGATCAGAACACTTAGCACAGGGATCAGCCAACCACACACCAGAGAGCACATGCTTTTGTGAGCAGGTTGCAGGATGCAGTAACGGACAGGAGGCAGAGCAAGGGTTAACGTTAATTTTTACTTGAACAGGGGAATACTCCACACAGGGAGAGGAAAGGAGAGGCAAAGGTATGGCAGGTGATATGAGCACAATAGGGGTACTGAGGGAGGTATCGGGGGGCAATAAGTATAGCAACTGTTCATTAAGGGTTAACTTATCAGTCTGACGGCTTCCTAGCTGCAGAGTCCTAGGTTCAAATGGTGGTGCCAATGCAGTTAGCACGTGATGAATCGGGGGTTAATTTTTACTTGAACAGGGGAATACTCCACACAGGGAGAGGAAAGGAGAGGCAAGGGTATGGCAGGTGATGAGCACAATAGGGGTGCTGAGGGAGGTAACGGGGGCAATAAGTATAGCAACTGTTCATTAAGGGTTAACTTATCAGTCTGACAGCTTCCTGACCGCAGAGTTCTAGGTACAAACGGTGGTGCTAACGAAGCTAGCGCGTGATGAATCCGGGATAGTCCTGCAGGCGTTGATGATCCGGTTCCTGGCAGTGATGATGAGTCCTCGACATCTTGCACGGGGTCCTGGATTCGGGTTGCAGAGTGAAGAGCAGTCTCCAACACTGCCGGGGCTTAGCGACGCTCGGCAGAAGTATGCGGGTGAGAGAGGGAACAGTTCTCAGTGAGTCACCCGGTATTTCTTAGGTGGCATGCACGCAGTATTTGCCGGCCCGCAGTGTTGGGTACCTTGAGCAGCGGGAGCCAATGGGCAAAGAGCAGTTCTCCGGTCACAGTCTCTGTAAGTGGCAGCAGGGATACTATAGCGCGGACCTGCGCTGTCATGGTGCTAAAAAGACGGAGCACTATACTTCCCCTGCTGTGTGCTGCATGCTCCCACCAAGTCTGTCTCCCTTTTCACACGCTCTGCCCTTTTTAGCCTAGCTACACTCCCTGCTGTCAAGTGCAAAGGTCGGTCCAGGTTTCTAAGCTTTCCCATAGACAATAAAGGTGACAGTCTCAACAGCTCCGGACCAGGCGCAAGAAAGGTACCCCTTGTCCGGTCCCTCTTTTTACACTTTAACTGGCAGTGATCTGGGCAAGACAGCTCACCTAAATAGCAGGGCAAATGCCAAAAACAGGGAGCACCTGTGGAAATCTTTGCATCTTCCAGTCTCAGATAGGTCAATTGATGTGTCAATCAAAGCACTGACAGCTCAGTATGCCCCAGCAAAGGATAGGATGACAGAGCTGTCCATCACTGAGTCCCAGACACTGAGCAGAGGAATCGTGACAAAAGGGTTCTGCGTGGGCATGACCACGAAAAGCTTTTCATAAGCATTATACAATGTGGAGGTCATAAGAGTGGATTACACTGTGTGGTACGGCTCCTTAGGGGCATCATACTGTGTGTGGGAGCATACCGAGTGGGAAAAGCATTTATAGGGGTATCAAACTATGTCGGGGTCCAGAGAAAGCATTACACTTGGTGGGATGGCTTTGTGGGGGCATCATACCGTGTGTACGAGGTCATTGTAGGGTATCAAAATATGTGGAGGTCCTGTGTCACCATAAGGCCGGGATCACACACAGCGAGATACGGCCGAGTCTCGCTGGATAAAACCAAGCTCTGGCACCGGCACTCCAGAGCGGAGCGTGCGGCCGCATAGCAATGCATGGAGCTGCACGCTCCAATCTGGCGTGCCGGTGCCAGAGCTTGCTTTTAACCAGCGAGACTCGGCCGTATCTCGCTGTAGTGTGACTCCGGCCTTATACTGAGTGGTAGGTCACTTTGAGAGCTTCATACCATGTGTGGGAGGGCTCTGTGAGGGGTATTATACTGTGTGGTGGTCCTGTTGGAGCAATATACTGAGTAGGATGGCTCATACTGTGTGGAGGTCCTTGGGGAGCATCATACTGTGTGTGGAGGCTCTGCCGGAGCATCATACTGTGTGTGGAGGCTCTGCCAGAGCATCATACTGTGTGTGGGGGCTCTGAAAGGGCATCATACTTTGTGGTGTGTGCGGGGGGTCATAATGTGTGGGAGTGCTCTGCGGGGGTATCATACTGTGCGGGGACTCTGCAGGGGGTCATTTTGTGTAGCAGGGCTCTACGCGGGTATCATACTGTGTGGGGGCTCTTCGGACGGATCACACTGTGTGGGGGCTCTGCGGGGAGATCATACTGTTTGGGGGCTCTGTAGGGTAGCACACTGTGTGGGGGCTCTACGGGGTATCATACTGTGTGGGGGCTCTGCGGGATATCATACTGTTTGGGGGCTTTGTGGGGTATCACACTGTGTGGAGGCTCTGCCGAAGCATCATACTGTGTGTGGGGGCTCTGAAAGGGCATCATACTTTGTGGGAGGGGTGTGCAGGGGGATCATGTGTGGGAGGGCTCTGCAGGCATCATACTGTGGGAGTGCTCTGCGGGGGTATCCTACTGTGCAGGGACTCTGCAGGGGGTCATACTGTGTAGCAGGGCTCTACGCGGGTATCATACTGCGTGGGGGCTCTTCGGGCGGATCACACTGTGTGGGGGCTCTGTGGGGAGATCATACTGTGTGGGTGCTCTGCGGGATATCATACTGTTTGGGGGCTCTGTGGGGTATCACACTGTGTGGGGGCTCTGCGGGATATCATAGTGTTTGGGGGCTCTGCGGGGTATCACACTGTGTGGGGGCTCTGCGGGATATCATACTGTTTGGGGGCTCTGTGGGGTATCACACTGTGTGGGGGCTTTACGGGGGTATCAAACTGTGTGGGGGCTCTGCAGGATATCATACTGTTTGGGGGCTCTGCGAGGTATCACACTGTGTGGGGGCTCTACGCGGGTATCATACTGTGTGGGGGCTCTGCGGGATATCATACTGTTTGGGGGCTCTGCGGGGTATCACACTGTGTGGGGGCTCTACGCGGGTATCATACTGTGTGGGGGCTCTGCGGGATATCATACTGTGTGGGGGCTCTGCGGGATATCATACTGTTTGGGGGCTCTGCGGGGTATCACACCGTGTGGGGACCTTCGGGGGGATCATATTTGGGGGCTCTGTGGGGGTATCATACTGTGGGGGGGCATCATACTGTGTGGGAGGGCTCTATGCGACAGCCTACTGTATGAACACTAACTGGCCTCACTGGGAGAGCAACTATACAGGAATGGTGACGTTGCCAGTGTCTGCCCCTCTTTCCTTCCTGATAATTCTGAGGCGTGCTATAACAACATATGGCAGCCGGACCCGCACAGAGGAATGGACCGCCCTCCAGCTACAAGTCCCAGTCCGTCACTACACAGGTAGGTGACCCAGTTGTCTGTAAGTAGACACCCCCGTCCCCACGTGACGCCGCGCCCTGCACACACAGCTAGAGCTCATTCACGGCCACACCCGGCGCAGGAAATCATTCACCAGAGTCACGTGACTTCTGTCAGTCATCACGTGATGCAGGCGCTTTAACTATTCCACAGCTACTGTGTCCCAGTGATGGGCGGATCTTAACGTCACAGGAACTGGCGCTCTGGCGACCGTGACGTCATCGGACTAGTAGGCGCGGGTGAGGCGGAGAGCGCTCAGTGCCGGGTTCTCGTGTGATCTGACTGGTGTGTCCCGGAAGTCTCCGCTCCTAGCTGAGGATGAAGGTGTCCTGTGACTCCGGTGCTCCGGGATCCCTGGGTCGGGCGTGGAAGCAGATGTCGTGGCTGTACTACCAGTACCTGCTGGTCACCGCGCTCTACATGCTGGAGCCGTGGGAGAGGACCATCTTCAGTATCCTTATCAGTATGCAGGAGGGGTGGGGAACTACAGGTGGCAGCACGGCGGCGGGGAGAGTGTGCTCCCGGGCGGACACCGGACGCGTCCTGTCACAGGTCACCCGGGGTCAGCAGGGCCCAGTGCGGCGGACGGCGGGGAGGAAGCGCTGGTGTGTGTGTGTGTATAATAATAATAATAATCTTTATTTTTATATAGCGCTAACATATTCCGCAGCGCTTTACAGTTTTGCACACATTATCATCACTGTCCCCAATGGGGCTCACAATCTAGAATTCCTATCAGTATGTCTTTGGAATGTGGGAGGAAACCGGAGTGCCCGGAGGAAACCCACGCAAACACGGAGAGAACATACAAACTCTTTGCAGATGTTGTCATGGGTGGGATTAGAACCCAGGACCCCAGCGCTGCAAGGCTGCTGTGCTAACCACTGCGCCACCGTGCTGCCCTAATGTATGTATGTGTGTGTGTGTATGTATATTTGTGTGTAATATTTATGTATATGTTTAGTTACTTGTGAGAAAAATGTTGCAAAGAAGCTATAAAGCTAGAAGTGTTAATAGTTTATTTTTTTTTTCAACAAAATACAAAGTGAACCATCAAAATGGAAATCTCAATCACATCAATAGTGCTGCTGCCCTTCTGCCTTCAGTATTTGGTGTGACCGCCTTTTGCTTTCAAATTGATATATCTTCTTCTAGGTACTTGCACACAGATTTTGAAGGACCTCGGCAGGAGGTTCTGCCAAACATCTTGGAGAACTAACCGCAGATCTGTGGCTGTCGCTTGTGCCAATCCTCCTGTCTCCTCATGTGATCCCACATTCTGGATGATAGGAGATCAGGGCTCTTTGGGGTGGGATCATCCCTTGTTCTTTATGCTCAAGACAGTTCTTAATACAGGCAGATACTTATCCATCATGAAATACTGATTGGAGCTTCTGATTGGCACCACATTTATTCTGCAACAGGACAACGACCGCAAACACAGCCAATGTAAAAAATGTGCACAAGTGACATCCACAGATTATCTGCGGTTAGTTCTCCCGAGATGTTTGGAGCAACCTCCCTGCCGAGTTCCTTGGAAACCTGTGTATAAGTACCTAGAAGAACTGATCCTGTAATGAAGGCAAAGAGCGATCACACCAAATTTTGATTTAGATTTCTCATTCACTTTCCATTTTCTTTTTGGAAAGAATTGTTACTTTTTCAGCATTATCTTTTCCTCACTTGCCTGAAATCTATGCTTTCAGGCAGTTGTTTTTCCTACATGGGGTATTTGAAGCCTTTTGATTTCCAGAAGGAATTTGCTTTTAAAGAATTGAAATGTAAGTGTTCACTCTGGGGTACATCTGCACGAGGTGACCACCAGAAGCAGCTGCTTCCTACAGGAGTTGTGTGCCCACCTGTCAGGTCCTCCCTGCACACCAGAGCCAGCTGGACCCTGTGAATTCTTTATCTCCTCTTGGATTCCTTGACTCATTTTTTTTTCCTGGAATCTTTGTTTGTTTTATTGATTGCAACCATAGTCCTAGTATATGTTCCATAGATTAAAATCAGAAGAACAGGAAGGAGATGTAACATTGTAACACAAATAATGTAACCATGTTTCCGGCGGAGAATCAGACCTGAAGAGATTCTCATGGTAAAGAGTAAGACAACTTGCAGGCAACTTGTTCCCCAGTTTTCCCCTAATCATGATCTATCTCTTAATAGGTATCTAAACCTAATGTTTTTATTGCCCTTAGAATTATAAAGAGATTTGTGGGGTCCGGGTCCTGAGATCTTCACTGATTGCTAATCCCCCACGGTTCACCAGAATCTGTACACTGTTCTGTGTGCTCTCTGAGGCAGGAGCTGTGCTTTAGTCTGCAGCCCTACATGTCTCTGAGAGGGGGATAGGCTGAGCGAGTACCCAGACCCCCACCTATCTACTTTGTAATTATAAGTGTAATGAAATCTGAAAAAACATTAAAAGGTTGACTTTTTTAACCAGTAGAAAGCCAGACCATTTAGAGTGCTGTCGTACTGCCTTTTAGCGCCTGTTTACTGGTTCTGTCAGGGCTTACACCTCGACACCCCACCTCACTGCCTGGAATTCGGGCATATTCACTGATGGGGCCATAGACTATAATGGTGCCGACAGCGAATGTGCGATCTATCGTCCATCATTTTCAGTTATATGCGCTCAGTGGAGGTGGACACTGAGATGTGGTGGACTGCATCTGGATGTTCATCTCCAGTAGGCGTACACATCCGCATACTCCTGAATCCCATTTTGCAGGGGGGGTTGGACGTAAGCCCCAATGTGACCAACGATTAAGTGCCAAAAGGCAGTGTGAAGGCATCCTTGCCCACCATTTTCGGGTTTTTTCATATGTGTGGTGTAAAGAGCTGTAAAATTTTTATCATTGATAACTGGGGCCTGCTTTTTGTTTTAACCGTGAGAAAATGTCTGTTTTTCACACTTAAGACCATAAAGGAACAGTAAAAAAAATACATTACAAAACGTGTTCATCTGTACCATAACAACTATTTTTATCTATTAACACTTTTTTCTGATGGGGTTAGGGCTCATAGCAATTTGGATTAGCAGTGGATTTTATGTTTTCCTATCGCCACGACAGCACCCCACGAGAGAGGGGATCTGCCCATCTTCAGGACAGGACCCTACAGGTTAAAAGGGGGGGGGGCTCCCCCTCACCTCCTCAGTTGGGTTCCTGTCCTGAAGTGAGAACCTGCAGGAAGCAAGCTTACCTGGGTCCAAGCTGCCTCTGTGTGGTATCTGAAAGAACGGCAGAGCCTGGGACGCCAGAAGAAGCGTCGGAGGTGCTCTGCACGCAGACCCCTCCTTATCTGGCAGATGGATGTCGTGATTCCAGGGTCCGGGGGAGGCCTCTCTGGGTCGCGCAGGTGGAGTGAATCTCCCTGCATTCACCCAGAAAGCCGGCTGGCATCATCTTCCAATGGCGGCAGTAAAGCGCCTGTGACCCTGAAGTGAAGGTGAGAACTTCCGTGGGAGACAGGGGAGAAGAGGAGGGGTGACCAGGCCTTAGGCGGATGCCAGGGCTGCAGCAAGAACGTTCTCTCTGGGGGATATGGAGGCACCGCCTGTGGAGGTGTCCGAGCAGCGCAGAGAGAGTAGCGGACACTCCAGGGTGAGCAAAACCACTAGCAAGAATGGTGAATGGGGCTGGGAGCCATCTGGGACCCCTACGTTGTGCACCGGAATCGGTACTCCACTAAGATACAGCCTCGGGTGGGGAGTGTGGTATGAATTCCTGGTAAGCTGATTTCCCCCTTCTATGCTCTATTCCCAGGTTAGAGATCAGCAAAGACTAAGCACAAGCAATGTACTTTGTGCACAGTACCCCTGCCTGACAGCTATGCTAAAAGGCTTTGTCAGTCAGGAATATGCCAGGCCCTGGAGGAGGAGGCTTCTGTTCATACATCGGATCTAAAGGCTGTCATTAGGGAAGAAATTAGGAGCTCCCTTAAGTGGAACGCCCATAAACGAGCTAGCATTGGAGTGAGCTCAGAATCTAGTCTGTCAATGGGGGGGCAGCAATTTGAGTCTTCAGAGTCCCCTTCATCATCTTCAGATGAGGAGGGGAGACCTTGCTTCCCCTTTGAAAACATGGACTCATTGGTGAGGTCAGTTAGAGCCACTATGTGGGTCAAGGACAGTAGAGAGCCCAAATCGGCTCAGGATCTCATGTTTGCAGGCTTGTGTCAGAGGACTCGCAAGTCCTTCCCAGTAATTGACACAGTTAATCGCCTCATTAAAAGGGAATGGGACAAGCGGGATAAGGGATTCCTGCCATCCGCCGCAAAACGGAGATACCCTTTTGAGCATAATGTACTGGCGGAATGGGTTAAGATTGCTAAAGTGCTCATCAAAGAGATCTGCACTACCGCTGGAAGACTGGGATCTTCTGAAGGATCCATCTCACAGAAAAGCAGACGTGCTCCTGAAGCAGGTGTGAGAGTCATCAGCTGGAGCTTTTAAGCCAGCAATTGCAAACACCTGTACCGCCAGATCCATGATGGTCTGGCTGGGCCAACTGGAGAATCAGTTACGTTCCAAGGTCCCTAGAGACCAGTTGTTAGACTCCCTCTCACAGGGGTGGCTTACCTTGCGGATGCTTCAGTGGATTCTTTACGGTTGGCTGCTAGATCTGCTGGCCTGACGAACGCTGCCCACCGAGTGATCTGGCTGAATAGCTGGAAGGGGGACGCACATGCTAGAGCAAAATTATGTGCCATTCCATGCCGGGGTGAGTTCTTGTTTGGCCCCATGCTGGATGAAATCCTCACGAAGGCAACTGACAGAAAAAGAGGGTTTCCTAATTTGTCTACCCCTCCTTTCAGAAACACCTTTAACCCCTTCCCGACCTTTGACGCCACGTAGGCGTCATGAAAGTCGGTGCCATTCCGACCCATGACGCCTATGCGGCGTCATGGAAAGATCGCGTCCCTGCAGATCGGGTGAAAGGGTTAACTCCCATTTCACCCATCTGCAGGGACAGGGGGAGTGGTAGTTTAGCCCAGGGGGGGTGGCTTCACCCCCTCGTGGCTACGATCGCTCTGATTGGCTGTTGAAAGTGAAACTGCCAATCAGAGCGATTTGTAATATTTCACCCATTATAACGGGTGAAATATTACAATCCAGCCATGGCCGATGCTGAAATATCATCGGCCATGGCTGGAAATACTAGTGTGCCCCCACCCCACCGATCGCCCCCCCAGCCCTCCGATCTGGCCGGTACACTGCTCCGGCTCCCCTCCGTCCAGTGCTCCGCTCCCCCCCGTGCTCTTGTCCGCTCCCCCCGTGCTCCAATCACCCCCCCGTGCTCCAATCACCCCCCCTGCACTCCGATCCACCCCCCCCCCCCCCCGGTGCTCCGTTCCACCCCCCCGTGCTCCATTCCAGCCCCCCCGTGCTCCGTTCCACGCCCCCCGTGCTCCGTTCCACCCCTCCCGCACTCCGATTCCCCCCCCCCGTGCTCCGATCCCCTCCCCCGTGGTCCCCCCCCCACCCCATCATACTTACCGATCCAGCCGGGGTCCCGTCCGTCTTCTCCCTGGGCGCCGCCATCTTCCAAAATGGCGGGCGCATGCGCAGTGCGCCCGCCGAATCTGCCGGCCAGCAGATTCGTTCCAAAGTGCATTTTGATCACTGAGATATAATCTATCTCAGTGATCAAAATAAAAAAAATAATAAATGACCCCCCCCCCCTTTGTCACCCCCATAGGTAGGGACAATAAAAAAATAAAGAAATTTTTTTTTTCCACTAATGTTAGAATAGGGTTAGGGGTAGGGTTAGGGCTAGGGGTAGGGGTAGGGTTAGGGCTAGGGTTAGGGTTTCGGTATGTGCACACGTATTCTGGTCCTCTGCGGATTTTTCCGCTGCGGATTTGATAAATCCGCAGTGCTAAACCGCTGCGGATTTATGGCGGATTTACCGCGGTTTTTCTGCGCATTTCACTGCGGTTTTACAACTGCGATTTTCTATTTGCGCAGTTGTAAAACCGCTGCGGAATCCGCACAAAGAAGTGACATGCTGCGGAATGTAAACCGCTGCGTTTCCGTGCAGTTTTTCCGCAGCATGGGCACAGCGATTTTTGTTCCCCGTAGGTTTACATTGAACTGTAAACTCATGGGAAACTGCTGCGGATCCGCAGCGTGTACACATACCTTTAGAATTAGGCTATGTGCACACTGTGCGGATTTGGCTGCGGATTCGCAGCAGTGTTCCATCAGGTTTACAGTACCATGTAAACATATGGAAACCAAATCCGCTGTGCCCATGGTGCAGAAAATACCACGCGGAAACGCTGCGTTGTATTTTCCGCAGCATGTCAATTCTTTGTGCGGATTCCGCAGCGTTTTACACCTGTTCCTCAATAGGAATCCGCAGGTGAAATCCGCACAAAAAACACTGGAAATCCGCGGAAAATCCGCAGGTAAAACGCAGTGCCTTTTACCCGCGGATTTTTCAAAAATGGTGCGAAAATATCTCACACGAATCCGCAACGTGGGCACATAGCTTTAGGGTTAGGGTTGGAATTAGGGTTGTGGTTATGGTTAGGGGTGTGTTGGGGTTAGGGTTGTGGTTAGGGGTGTGTTGCGGTTAGGGTTGTGTTTAGGGTTATGGCTACAGTTGGGATTAGGGTTAGGGGTGTGTTGGGGTTAGTGTTGGAGGTAGAATTGAGGGGTTACCACTGTTTAGGCACATCAGGGGTCTCCAAACGCAACATGGTGCCACCATTGATTCCAGCCAATCTCGTATTCAAAAAGTCAAATGGTGCTCCCTCACTTCCGAGCCCTGACGTGTGCCCAAACAGTGGTCTACCCCCACATATGGGGTACCAGCATACTCAGGACAAACTGCGCAACAATTACTGGGGTCCAATTTCTCCTGTTACCCTTGTGAATCAAAAAAAATGCTTGCTAAAACATAATTTTTGAGGAAAGAAAAATGATTTTTTATTTTCACGGCTCTGCATTGTAAACGTCTGTGAAGCACTTGGGGGTTCAAAGTGCTCACCACATATCTAGATAAGTTCCTTGGGGGGTCTAATTTCTAAAATGGGGTCACTTGTGGGGGTTTCTACTGTTTAGGCACACCAGGGGCTCTGCAAACGCAACGTGACACCCGCAGACCATTCCATCAAAGTCTGCATTTCAAAAGTCACTACTTCCCTTCTGAGCCCCGACGTGTGCCCAAACAGTGGTTTACCCCCACTCATGGGGTATCAGCGTACTCAGGAGAAACTGGACAACAACTTTTGGGGTCCAATTTCTCCTGTAACCCTTGGGAAAATAAAAAATTCTGGGCTAAATAATTATTTTTGAGGAAAGAAAACGTATTTATTATTTTCACGGCTCTGCATTATAAACTTCTATGAAGCACTTGGGGGTTCAAAGTGCTCACCACACATCTAGATAAGTTCCTTTCGGGGTCTAGTTTCCAAAATGGGGTCACTTGTGGGGGGTTTCTACTGTTTAGGCACATCAGGGGCTCTGCAAACGCAACGTGACGCCCGCAGAGCATTCCATCAAAGTCTGCATTTCAAAACGTCACTACTTCACTTCCGAGCCCCGGCATGTGCCCAAACAGTGATTTACCCCCACATATGGGGTATCAGCGTACTCAGGAGAAACTGGACAACAACTTTTGGGGTCAAATTTCTCCTGTTACCCTTGGGAAAATAAAAAATTGCAGGCTAAAAGATCATTTTTGAGAAAATAATTTTTTTTTTTTTCATGGCTCTGCGTTATAAACTTCTGTGAAGCACTTGGGGGTTAAAAGTCCTCACCACACATCTAGATTAGTTCCTTAGGGGGTCTAGTTTCCAAAATGGTGTCATTTCTGGGGGATCTCCAATGTTTAGGCACACAGGGGCTCTCCAAACGTGACATGGTGTCCGCTAATGATTGGAGCTAATTTTCCATTTAAAAAGCCAAATGGCGTGCCATCCCTTCCGAGCCCTGCCGTGCGCCCAAACAGTGGTTTACCCCCACATATTGGGTATCTGCGTACTCAGGACAAACAGGACAACAATATTTGGGGTCCAATTTCTCCTATTATCCTTGGCAAAATAGGAAATTCCAGGCTAAAAAATCATTTTTGAGGAAAGAAAAATTATTTTTTATTTTCATGGCTCTGCGTTATAAACTTCTGTGAAGCACCTGGGGGTTTAAAGTGCTCAATATGCATCTAGATAAGTTCCTTGGGGGGTCTAGTTTCCAAAATGGGGTCACTTGTGGGGGAGCTCCAATGTTTAGGCACACAGGGGCTCTCCAAACGCGACATGGTGTCCGCTAACAATTGGAGCTAATTTTCCATTCAAAAAGTCAAATGGCGCGCCTTCCCTTCCGAGCCCTGCCGAGTGCCCAAACAGTGGTTTACCCCCACATGTGAGGTATTGGTGTACTCAGGAGAAATTGCCCAACACATTTTAGGATCCATTTTATCCTGTTGCCCATGTGAAAATGAAAAAATTGAGGCTAAAAGAATTTTTTTGTGAAAAAAAAGTACTTTTTCATTTTTACGGATTAATTTGTGAAGCACCTGGGGGTTCAAAGTGCTCACTATGCATCTAGATAAGTTCCTTGGGGCGTCTAGTTTCCAAAATGGGGTCACTTGTGGGGGAGCTCCAATTTTTAGGCACACGGGGGCTCTCCAAACGTGACATGGTGTCCGCTAAAGAGTGGAGCCAATTTTTGATTCAAAAAGTCAAATGGCGCTCCTTCCCTTCCAAGCCCTGCCGTGCGCCCAAACAGTGGTTTACCCCCACATATGAGGTATCAGCGTACTCAGGACAAATTGGACAACAACTTTCGTGGTTCAGTTTCTCCTTTTACCATTGGGAAAATAAAAAAATTGTTGCTAAAAGATAATTTTTGTGACTAAAAAGTTAAATGTTAATTTTTTCCTTCCATGTTGCTTCTGCTGCTGTGAAGCACCTGAAGGGTTAATAAACTTCTTGAATGTGGTTTTGAGTACCTTGAGGGGTGCAGTTTTTAGAATGGTGTCACTTTTGGGTATTTTCAGCCATATAGACCCCTCAAACTGACTTCAAATGTGAGGTGGTCCCTAAAAAAAATGGTTTTGTAAATTTCGTTGTAAAAATGACAAATCGCTGGTCAAATTTTAACCCTTATAACTTCCTAACAAAAAAAAATATTTTGTTTCCAAAATTGTGCTGATGTAAAGTAAACATGTGGGAAATGTTATTTATTAACTATTTTGTGTCACATATCTCTCTGGTTTAACAGAATAAAAATTCAAAATGTGAAAATTGCGAAATTTTCAAAATTTTCGCCAAATTTCCGTTTTTATCACAAATAAACGCAGAATTTATTGACCTAAATTTACCACTAACATGAAGCCCAATATGTCACGAAAAAACAATCTCAGAACCGCTAGGATCCGTTGAAGCGTTCCTGAGTTATTACCTCATAAAGGGACACTGGTCAGAATTGCAAAAAACGGCAAGGTCTTTAAGGTCAAAATAGGCTGGGTCATGAAGGGGTTAAGAAGAGGTTGTACTTCCGAAGCAAATATGCAGACAGAGACTGGGAAGCGGTGGAACCAAAGTGGAGAGGTGCTTACTTCGGTGGGGCCTCATCGTCCAAGCGTAGGCGCAACTATCGCTAGCCTTAATATCCCAGTGGGCGGTAGATTAAAATATTTTTACAATCAGGGGGTCCATATAAAATCCAGCGCCTGGATCCTTGGTATTGTATCAATTGGAGTTTCGGAGTATTCCTCCAGGACTCCTTCCTGCTAACAACTTTCAAAAATTCACCCGACCGGCAACGGGCCCTGGAAATGGAAATTTTACAGTTAAGGGATAAGAGATTCCTGGTAGAAGTCCCTAGGGGCCAGGAAGGGAAATGGTTTTATTCTCCCTTATTCCTAATTTTCAAACTTGATGGTTCTTTTAGAACCATTATAAATTTGAGAAAGCTAAATAGATTCCTGCAGTGTCATAATTTTTAAAGGGAATCTGTCACCTACTTTTTCGTATACAACCCGTGGCAAAAATTATGGAATCGCCGGCCTTGGAGGATGTTCATTCAGTTGTTTAATTTTGTGGAAAAAAAGCAGATCACAGACATGGCACAAAACTAGTCATTTCAAATGGCAACTTTCTGGCTTTAAAGGGAACCTGTCACCCCGTTTTTTTTCAATATGAGATAAAAATATGGTTCAATAGGGCCTAAGCTCTGCTTTACATCAGTACCTTTCACATCCCCCGATTCCCCACCTTTGCTGAGAAAATACCTTAGTAATCTCTCCGTTTTCGTATGTCCAATCACCCGGTCCGATGGGCGGGGCCTAATTGCTGGTTCTCCCCACCTCCGGCTTTGCTCTACGAATCTTCTTTTCTGCTTTGGCGTAGTTTTCTGCGGCTGCACATTCAAGTGGCGTCTCGTGCGTGCACAGTAGGTTTTGCCCAACAGTCGGCAAAGCATTCAACTCATTGTGCATGCGCCGGCATTTTCGTTGACGTTCTGTGCCCCGGAAGTCTTTCTATGCTTCTGGAGCACAAAGCATAGGGTCAAAAGCCGGCGCATGCGCAATAATTTCATGCTTTGCCCACAGTTGGTCAAAGCATATTGCGCACGCATGAGACGCTAATTCAATGCGCAACCGCAGAAGCTGACCGCAATCTGTGCTATTTACAGATCTAGTTACGTCTGACATGCCAAGGAGCGGGGGGGGGGGGGGAGAGAGACAGCGATTAGGCCCCGCCCACCGGACTGGGGTGATTGACATACGAAAACGGAGAGATTACTATGGTATTTTCGCAGCAAAGGTAGGGAATCGGGGGGGATATGAAAGGTACTGATGTAAAGCTGAGCTCAGGCCCTATTGAACCATATTTTTATCTCCTATCGAAAAAACGGGGTGACAGGTTCCCTTTAAAGCCAGAAAGGGGTTAAAAAAAAAGTAACCATTATTGACTACCGCATTTTTTGTTCTTGATTTCTTTGTGTTTCTTAAAGCCAGAAAGTTGCCATTTGAAATTACTTTAGTTTTGTGCCATGTCTGTGTCTGCTTTTTTTTTGTTTTCCCCTACAAAATTAGACAACTGGATGAACAGCCTCCAAGGCATTCTGTAATGCTGTAGATAAGCCCCTGATGTAATCTGAAAGAGAAGAAAAACAAGTAAGATTATACTCACCTGGGGGTGCGGTCCAGTCCGATGAAAGTCCAGGTCCGGTGCCTCCCATCTTCATGCGATGACATCCTCTTCCGGCTCCTGCACAGGCATACTTTATCTGCCCTGTTGAGGGCAGCGCAAAGTAGCTGTGTGCAGGTGCTGGGCTTCTTGGACCTTTCCCAGCACCTGCGCACTGCAGTACTTGGACCGCGACGCCTATCGAACCGGCCAATGGGTGAGTATAATCTAACTTGTTTTTCTTATCTTTCAGGTTACATCAGGGCTTACCTACAGCATTACAGAATGGAATATCAGTGCAGATGTTTAAAGTCCATGGGTGGTCCGGAAGTAGTTAACCCCTTACCGACCTCCGCCGTATTATTACTGCCGAGGTCGTATCCCCTGCTTTGATGTGGGCTCTGGCGCTGAGCCCATCTCAAAGCCGGGACATGTCAGCTGTTTTGAACAGCTGACATGTGCCCGGAATAGGGGCGGGTGAAATTGTGATTCACCCGCCGCTATTAACTAATTAAATGCTGCTGTCAAATGCTGACAGCGGCATTTAACCGGCGCTTCTGGCCATCGAGCCGGAAATGAGCGCATCGCTGACCCCCGTCACATGATCGGGGGTCAGCGATGTGTCAGCACAGTAACCATGGAGGCTATTGAAGCATGGCAAAAGTGAAAAAAAAAATATATATATATATATATATATATATGTTTAAATCACCCCTCTTTCACCCCATTAAAAAAAAAAAAAAATCAAACCTACACATTTCGTATCGCCGTGTTAAATCGCCCGATCTATCAATAAACAAAAAAAAAGATTAACCTGATCGTTAAACAGCATAGCAATAAAAAAATTAGAAACGCCAGAATTACGTTTTTTGGTCGCCACGGCATTGCATTAAAATGCAAAAATAGGCGATCAAAAGAACATATCTGCACCAAAATGGTATCATTAAAAACGTCAGCTCGGCATGCAAAAAATAAACCCTCACCCGACCCCAGATCACGAAAAATAGAGACGCTACGAATATTGGAAAATTGCGCAATTTTTTAAAGAGAAAATTTTAAAGCAAAGTTTGGAATTTTTTTTACCACTTAGATAAAATGTAACCTAGACATGTTTGGAGTCTATGAACTCGTACTGACCTGGAGAATCATAATGTCAGGTCAGTTTTAACATTTAGTGAACCTAGCAAAAAAGCCAAACAAAAATCAAGTGTGGGATTGCACTTTTTTTTGCAATTTCACCGCACTTGGAATTTTTTTTCCTGTTTTCTAGTACACGACATGCTAAAACCAATGATGTCGGTAAAAAGTGCAACTTGTCCCACAAAAAAACAAGCCCCCACATGGCCATATTGACGGAAAAATAAAAAAGTTATGGCTCTGGGAAGGGGAGCGAAAAAAACGAGAACGGAAAAACTGAAAAGGGCAAGGTTGTGAAGGGGTTAAAGGAATTGTGGATCTAATATTTAGTTTGGTTTTTGTTTTCAGTGGTAAATAGAAATTAATATTTTCCACTATTAGACAATAGAGGAGCAGCTGCACACATTTGACTACAAAAGTAATAGTATTGCTAATTGGTGTTATGATTGCTGCCTAATAAAGGTTGACCTTAGGCTATGTGCACACTTTCAGGATTTTTAGCGTTTTTTCGGCTGTTTTCTGCCGAAAAAACACTTACATAAGCATCCCATCATTTTTAATGCATTCTGCATTTTTTGTGCAAATGCTGCGTTTTTTTTCTGCGGCGGAATCGCATTCCGGAAAAAAAACCAGCATGTTCATTCTTTGTGCAGAATTGCTGCGATTCCGCACACATAAGAATGCATTGATCTACTTACTTCCTGCATGGGGCTATGCCCACCATGCGGAAAGTAAGCGGACCATGTGCGGTTGGTCTCCAGGGTGGAGGAGAGGAGACTCTCCTCCAGGTCCTGGGAACCATATACCTGTAAAAAAAAAAAAGAATTAAAATAAAAATCGTGATATGCTCACCTTCCGGTGGCCCCCGCAGCCTTTCTGCTCCTCGAGATGTTCCTGTTCCCAGTAATGCCTTGCGACAGTGACTTGTGACGTAGCGGTTTCACGTGATGCTATGTCATCTTGGGTCATTGCCGCGAGGTATTACTTGGAACGGGAGCAACGCGAGGGCCGGGAAGCCTGCTGGGGCCGCCGGAAGCTGAGAATATCACGATTTAATTTTTTTTATTTTTAACATTATATCTTTTTTTACTATTGATGCTGCATCAATAGTAAAAAGTTGGTCACACTTGTCAAACACTGTTTGACAAGTGTGACCAACCTGTCAATCAGAATGCTAGGGTTTTCCAAGCGATCTGTAGCATCGCTTGGAAAACCCTAGCATTCTGCAAGCTAATTATACTTGCAAAGCGCTAGTGTTTAGCGGGAAAACGCATGCCAATTCCGCATGCGTATTTCCTGCGGCAGGGATTGCAGAATTTCCGCGGACATTCTGCAATGTGTGCACATATCTCACACTTAACGTGACCAATTAATGTAAAAACAATATTTTTATTTAGCAAAATCACATAAAAGATGTTAATAAACACCAATTACTACATGTAAAGAAGGGTACAAAATCCAAAAACAAGGGACTGTACTGCCATAGGTAATTTTAAAAAAAATCAGGCAGACAAATAGCAAGCATATAAAGTCATTTACCACTAATGAAAAGCCAAAATATGTATTTGAATTAATATGACTATTGTCTCTGAGTATGTATGGTGGTGAGATATAGATTTATATCACTAGATGAGTGGGTTAATACTTGTTCCCCTAACATTCTGACCACCAATATACTATTGGGATATGGCATACATACAATGGCGTACAACTCTTTATCGGACAAGGCTGGTGATTCCCAAAGCTGTCACATTTATTCCTGGTTACAAAATCTGGAAACAGAGGTTAAATGGAGCACAGCACGCAGAGAAACATCAAGCACAGTGGGTTTGAGTTGGTCAGTGGATGATAGGATCAGAAGGGAAAGGAGTGATTGATAAGCGGGGAAGGAAGCAGTGGGGAAGGAAGCAGATTTCTCTAAGTTGCATTTATTTATTTATATAGCACCATTGATTCCATGGTGCTGTACATGAGAAGGGGTTACATACAAGGATTCCTCTAGTCACCTCTACTAGTGATTGTGTAAAGTTTGCAAAAAGTACAGTTCCAATATAAGCTTGAAAATCCCCCATGCTGCCCTATTCGGGAGAAGGCTTTCTCAATCACCCTCTCCTTCTTTTTTTTTTTTTTTTTTTTTTATATAAACATTGAGGCCTATGGAAAACAGATCCGTTAAATAGCCATCCATTTTTCTCCCACTTGAAATGGATCTAGTAAGCAAAAAGCAGATTTGTTTTCAAATGGAAGAAAAACAGATGGCTATTTAACAGATTGGTTTTGAATGACGAATCCAGTTAAAATAACCCTTGTCAATGGATTGCCGACAGATCATTAGTGGACATGTGAACATAGCCTTAGAAAGGAATTTGTTATATTGTTAGTCTAAATAAAGGGGTGTGGCCCAACTGTACAATGTTCTGGTCCCCCTCTCCCCCCCCCCCCCCCCCATAGGAAAACCTTGTCTTCCCAGCTGCATTTTTTTAAAATAGTGAAACAAAGAGTTTACCACCCTCTTCTGATCCATCATGAAGTCTCCACTGGTGCTCCTGGTGTCTGTTAGCTGCAGCACTCTCGGCGAGATGTCAGTGCTGCAGACAGTGACAAAGTGAGCAGGGGTGAGAACTCAGTGCTGGGCTTGGGGAGGGCGAATAAAGGAGGTTGTGTGTTTTCCAAAACGGGAAGGGAACACCCCTCCCAATATGGATTTTGCATTGTTCTGTTATTAACTGCATGAAATAAACTTTGCTTTTACAAAATTCCTTAACCCATTTTCCTTAGATTCCATGTTGGTGTCCATCATCGGAATGGCTTTGTATACGGGATATATCTTTATGCCACAGCACATCCTTGCCATCTTGCACTATTTTGAGATTGTTCAATGACACATAACATCCTTGCACATCAAGGTCTAAAAGGACAGAGCATTAGTCTTGGACATTTCTGGTGTCAGACTGGAACTATAGAAGTTGTCTTCACCATGTCAAGCTGAGAAGATGCCAAAATTGGATGAGCGTGGTCTCTAGTGAAACTGCCATAATCTTTACCCTATTGGCAAGGTCATTGCGGTCTTCTTCTAATGTCCAACCTCTGTTCACCCTACTGGTTTCATCACCCAAGAGCGCTGCTAACCATGCTATTCTGGCAGGGCTGCGGGCAGGATTTGTCTGTGCGACATGTTTTGTGGAAAGTAATAGCTATTTTAATATTGCACTGTAAATGTGTTTTAGATCAACTTGTTTCTTTTCTCTCCTTGTGCGGCTGCATCTCGTCTCACTTGGGTTTATGATGTCACACGAGTTTGGACACATAACTTTGTTAATTATAAAGCAAACACAAATGCAGCACCTCTGTACGCAGGCCACTAAGTTTAATATTTTATCACTTAAAAAAAAAAACTTTCTTAAGCTGTTCAGATTCTGTATGATTTGTGCCTTTAACATAAAATCTCATTATGACAGCTGTGCTTTTATGGTTATTTAAGGGTTAGTCCATCTTTAAAGATGGGAACAATTGGAAAATTCTTGTAAAAGGGAATTTTCCACTTTACTACAGACTATTTGGCTGTTTACCCAAATGCATCTAATTTTCTTTGATGGCTTATTACCTTAGAGTCCGGCCACCTCCTGCTGGACAGTGCTACAGAGCTTGTAAGCACTGACTCCGACTGGATGGTGGCCGTATGCAGCAGGAAGCTGGAAAGTAGTGTGCTCGTGATAAAGTATGAGACAAAAAAAAACAACAAAAAAAAAAACAAAACCTCCATTTTAAAGGACATAAAGATTGGTGAATAATAAATGTAAGAACATTATAGACTTGTCAAGACCAGTCCTTCACACCAGTCACCTAACTGGTGGCATGAAATGTATGAGACCTGTATCAGATGGGATAGAATAAATGAGGTCAAAGAGGACTCCTCATAAGTGACCACTGATTGCTTGGTTTATCAATGCTGCAGTGCTGAGTATTCAGTTTTTTTGTTAAAAAATTCCAGCAATAAGGGCCATTTTAATTAGCGCTTTGAGGGGGTGTCTTTAGGCTGCTCAGCATTATTAACACGTGAGCCATGTACTATGTAAAGACCCCCTTGCACCCAAAATATATCTATATGGCGGATTTAAAAAAACAAAAGCAATGCTTAGGGGGGATCTGCGGGAATAATAAAATAGGAGCATAAACTGCCTACTTTAGACCAGGTGACTGGTCCTATTTCAAGAGGTTTTACGGACTTAAAGGGGATCTGTCACTAGGCTCAACCCTCGGAAGCTGTCCATATGGGCATGTATGACATAGGAAGCTGAATAAAATGATAGTGATATCTGCGATCTGATGTCTTATTCCAGAGAAATTCAAATTTCACTGAACATATAAATGAGCTGTTAAAGGGAAACTGTCGGCAGAAAAATGCTATTATAACCATCACTTCAGCACTGACACACAAGGCTGTTAGACCATGCTGCACCAAGCGTTCTAGAGCCTGGTGACCTGGATGCCATCCTGACTAGGTCAGGTCACCGTGGCAACGATCTGCCCCCTCGCGATGACGTTGCAGGGGTGCAGATCGGAGGGGGAAGAGGGAGTCCCCTCCCCCTGCCTGCCTTCTAAATGCTGCGATCGATATCGATCACAGCATTTAGGGGGTTAAACTGCCAGGAATGGTGCAGGCACCACTCCTAGCAGTGAGAACCGGGTATTGAGCTGTGATGTAAGCTCTTATACGCCGAGCGATTGCCATGATGGATATATACATCATTGGTTGGGAAAGTCCTTCCCTTCCTTGATGTGTATATATACTGCAAGCTTTGGGATATCGATGCAGCTGTTCCCGGTTTTACTCACAGTAATTTGCTCTGCTAAGGAGGACAATGTAGGGAAAGAATGAATGTCTTTTGCAGCCTTTGTTAGACCTAGAGGTAAGTGGAGACATTTTTTTCATTTTGGACTACTTAAACTACCTTATTACTATGTAACACCTATTAACCTCTTAGTGACCGCCAATGTCTTTTTACTGACCTGAGATATGAGACTAGCCTCCCCATACAGGTGACAATCCAGTAGCTGTCGGCTGTCCACTATAGCTGACAACTTGCTGCATCATCCCCAATCAGTGTTGGCACCGTCCATACTTTTAACCCCTTAGATGCTACTGTCAATAGTGACTGCATTATATAAGTGGTTAACAGAGTGTGGGGGCTTCCTCTTTTATCCCCTTCGGCATCTTGAGATCAGCACTGTGGTCCTGATGTTTGCCATGGCAATTCACTGCCAAATAATGGACTTAGTCAGCCGGCTATAGTAACCTGTTCAGAAGTTAGCTACATTTAGGTGGTAAAAATACACTTCATTTCTGTCATGTCACTTTGCATTAACTCCTGAAAAATCACCTGAAGGGTTAATAAATTACCTGACAACAATTTTCAATATATGTCAAGAGGTGCTGTTTTTAAAATGGTACAATTTTCCCTTTCGCCACGACAGCACCCTACTGGAGAGAGGGATCCGCCCCACAGGAACAGGAAACCTACAGAAAGATAAAGGGTGGCGGTCTGCCTCTCCTCAGTTTAGGTTTCCTGTTCCTGCGGGGACGGCAGGATCTCTATGGAAAGAATACCTGGATATGCACACCGCCTGTGCGGTATCTCTGGGAACGGCAGGGGCTGCAGTCCAGAGGCAGCGTCGGGGGAGATCCGTTTGATGGCTTCCTCCTCGTCTGGTAAGGAGCCCCGGATGATGGCCAGGTCCGGGTGAGGCCGCCTGGCTTCACCTCCGAATTAGGGTGGCGGCAGCAAGCGCTGGAGTCCTGGGAGCGTTTCGGAAGTAAGTCCGAAGTAAAAATTCCGGACTGCGCATGCGCCGACCGCCACCAAGGATTGCCCAGAAGTAGTGGTTTAACTTCCAGAGCATCCTGGCTGGAACCAGCGGTGGGGGGGAAGCGCGGCAATGCGTAGTTTTGGAGAAAAACGCATCCTGCAAAGTTGCCCGCAGGATGCGTTTTTTCTCCATAGACTTTCATTAGCGACGGATTGCCACACGTTGCATCCGTCGTGCGACGGATGCGTCATGTTTTTGCAGTCCGTCGGGACAAAAAAAGTTGCATGCAACGTTTTTTTGTCCGTCGGTTCCGCCTTTTCTGACCACGCATGCGTGTCCGGAATTCCGCCCCCTTATCCCCGGACCTTACAATGGGGCAGCGGATGCGTTGAAAAACGGCATCCGCTGCCCCCGTTGTGCTTTTACTTCACAGCATGCGTCGGTACGTTGGCCCGACGCACTGCGACGGGCCCATACCGACGCTAGTGTGAAAGTAGCCTTACAGGTCTGCTCCCGAGCGCGTATCTGGTTCCGCCCCACCTTGGCCAGATAGGCCATCACAGCATTGCCGTGATCGAATTTTTTTCTTATGTTAAATGGTAAAATCATATTGCTGTAATATCAGGCTCTATCTAAGCCTCCCCCTCTTCCGGCATGCTACAGACAGGTAAGACACAGGTCTCCCTGTTATGATGAGCCTTCACCATATTTACGTGAAATACTTTCTGACGCTTTGCATGTTCATCTAGGGTCAACACATAGTTAACATCATTTAGCCGCTTGTGTACAGTGTATGGTCCCTCCCATGCGGCCTGTAATTTATTCTGTAACATAGGGACCAACACCCAAACCTTCTGCCCCTTCTCGTAGGCCCTCAGTCTGGCATTACGGTCATACCAGTCCTAGTTGATTTGAGCCTGGGTCACATTCTCATGGGCCAATATGCTCAGTTTTTGCATTCTTTCTCTGAGCCACAGTACATATTCAACCACCGAGACGCCTGTAGTTTTGGGGTCGCCCTCCCAACAGTCCTTAATCAAATCAAGTGGCCCCTGACCCTCCTCCCATAAACCAGTTCAAAGGGGGAGAATCCTGTAGACGCCTGGGGTACCTCTCTGTGCGCAAACAACAGATGAGGGAGGTACTGCTCCCACTGTCTCCCTTCAGTCTCCACCAGTATTTTAAGCATTTGTTTTAATGTCCCGTTAAAACGCTCGCAGAGTCTGTTGGTTTGGGGATGATAGGCGCTGGCCACAAAATGCTGCACTTGTTTCTTTTCACATATGCTTTCCATCAGATTAGACATGAATTGGGTTCCCTGATCGGTTAACATTTCCCTGGGGAAACCCACACGAGAGAAAACAGTCAGTAAAGCATCCGCCACTTTGTCTGCTCGGATGGAGGACAGTGCCACAGCTTCCGGCTATCGTGTAGCATAGTCCACCACTGTGAGGATGAACTTTTTTGCCAGAGCTGCTAGGTATTGCAAGTGGCCCTATGATATCCATAGCCACTCGCTCGAAAGGCTCATCGATCACTGGCAGTGGTATCAATGGAGCTTTCTGCATGCTCCAAGACTTTCCAACTCTCTGACAAACTACACATGATCGACAGTAATTGGCAATATCTGTCCCCATCTTGGGCCAATAGAAGTTATGTGTCAGGCGAGCTTTGGTCTTTTGTATTCCAAGGTGTCAAGCCAGAGGAATATAATGAGCAATTCTCAATAATTGTTCCCTGAATGGATAAGGAATGATTAGCCGCTTTTCAAAGTCCCAAGGTTCTGTAGAATCAGTGGGGAGAGTCTCTTTACAAGGTCTGCCCTGGTCCCAGCATACTGTCTTTTTGTCAGAAGCAGTAGGGGGTTGGACTACAAGACATCTGAGCTTCTCCAGACTGACATCTGTCCGCAAGGCCTCATGGAAGCTCTGTCAGTCTGCAGGCCCTGGCCTAGTGTGACTGCCAGTCTCTGCTCTGAAGCTGAGTCTTCATTGTCGGTTATCAGGGACCTTGGTGGGTCTGCCATGTGAGGAGGCTCCTGGGCCATAGTATGGGCCTCCTGATCTGGCAGTTCTATTTGAGACTCATTCTCTAATCTCCAGGGTTGAGTCTGAGCCGCAGCCTGACTCCGGGTCACAGCTGCCACATACGTACAGTCCGGTGCATTGGTACATTTTCCCTCCTTGCACAGGATCTCAGGTGGGTGACTTGCTTCCACCTTCTCTGTAGCATTTACTTGCAAGGGAGGAATATAGTGGGACACCATCCTCCCCAAGTCTGTGCCTAGCAACACATTGGTGGGAATAGCCTCTGATACTCCCACTTCTCTCAATCCTTTCCCTGCTCCCCAGTCCAGGTACACACGGGCCATGGGCACGGCAGGGCTGACCCCTCCAATCCTGGTTATAGACAGTCTTTCCTGGTATAATATCCACTGCTGGATGCACCAGAGTCACCTCTTCCCCAGTGTTTCTGAGACCAATGGTGACTTTATTGCTAACAGTAACAGATTGACTGTTCTTATTAGTCCTCACATCAGAGCCGGCCACAAAGAGGACAGAAAGTGGGGGCCCAGACGGCTTTGTGGATGTAGTTGGGCATTTCTCCCTATCAGGGCAAACTGCGCTGACATTTCCCACTTTGTTGCAGGAGACGCACCAGCATGCATCACCTAAAGAATGTCTATTCCCAGGGATCCCGTAGGAGGTGGGCTTGGACAGCACTGGTGATTGGCCAGCAGAGGGAGAAGGGTCCCCGTTTGGTTTACCTCCCTTCCAGCTGAATCCCGATAGCTTCCGCACCTCCGGCATCATTTTAGCCACATAACAAGGAAGTTTTCCAGACGTGGTTTCCTTGGATTTATGTTCTGGGAGGGGGTTAGCTGCTGGATGTTAGCCCTTTCTATTTGAGCCATCTGAAGCTTGAAAGCTCTCTCCCGGCGTTCTGCAGCCTCTCTCTCGGCTCGGTCCCAGCGTTCTGCAGCAGCAGCCTGTCGGTACTGTAGAATAAGCTGCATGCACAGATTGGGATCACTTGTTCCCAGCTGTTGTAAGTCCATTTGTAAAGTAAAGTCCATAGGCTTCTCAGCACTGGCATTACTGGTGTTTCCAGAAGGTAACTCTGATGCAAGAGCTGGCATTGCTGGGTCTCTCCGAGGCAAACTCTCTCCTTGTCCAGATGCTCCAGTACTTTGCTCTATGTCCTGCTCGACCAAGGCGCGTATCAGCAGTTCCTTGGATTTGTCGGCCGTCTCTATTCCTCTCTGCTCACAGAGGTCGGTGAGAGCCCCTTTGCTCAGCTTCTTGTACTGGGCTGCCATATCAATGAACAGCCTTTGCCAAATAAAAGAAAAGAAAAATGGGGAAGGGAAACTGTTTGCAAGTATGTCTAAGTAAGCACAGAATTGAACCTTGCAGAACTGGTGCATTCCTCGCAAGGATGCCAATTCTTTAGTACAGGGAATAATTGCTTAAACCATGCACTAATGCTCTAATAGAAATAAATTCTATCCCACTGATGCCACCAATTTGTCATGTACCCGCTTCTCAGCACGTGACTTGGGGTTGCGTCTGCAGGGGTTAATCTATCTCCTCTCACTCAGTCCAGCATTCAAACTCTGTC
Source organism: Ranitomeya imitator (assembly GCF_032444005.1). NCBI lineage: Eukaryota > Metazoa > Chordata > Amphibia > Anura > Dendrobatidae > Ranitomeya > Ranitomeya imitator. The sequence goes on along the minus strand of NC_091282.1, from coordinate 693,550,666 downwards.
CTATGCTGCAATGAGAGCACAATTCACACCTCGACACAGTCCACACCCCCCGCTCATACACGCTGCCACCACTCACCGAACACACAGGCGATGAGTCCCAGAAATATTACTACTACTGCCTGCCAATCAGCAGGGTCAGAGTAAAAAAGAAATTGGATAAAAAGGTAGATTAACTCCACGCTGCTTGAAAGATAGAAGTCCAAATGGATATTCAGATGAAAAAGTGGCTTTATTATGAGAGTCAAAATGAGAAAACAAATCCAGAAAAATCACCTTGTCTGATTTGGTAAGATTTATTTTGCTAATTATGGTGGAAAATAAGTATTTGGTCATTAACAAAAGTTTATCTGAATATTTTGTTATATATCCTTTGTTGGCAATGACATAGGTCAACGTTTTCTGTAAGTCTTCACAAGGTTGGCACACACTGTTGGTGGTATGTTGGCCCATTCCTCCATGCAGATCTCCTCTAGAGCAGTGATGTTTTGGGCCTGTCTCTGGGCAACACAGACCTTCAACTCCCTCCAATGGTTTTCTATGGGGTTGAGATCTGGAGACTGGCTAGGCCACTCCAGGACCTTCATATGCTTCTCACGAAGCCACTCCTTTGTTGCCCTGGCGGTGTGCTTGGGATCATTATCATGCTGAAAGACCCATCCACGTTTCATCTTCAATGCCCTTGCTGATGGAAAGAGGTTTGCAAAATCTCAGGATATATGGCCCATTCATTCTTTCATGTACATGGATCAGTCGTCCTGGTCCCTTTGCAGAGAAACAGCCACAAAGCATGATGTTGCCACCTCCATGCTTCACAGTAGTTATGGTGTTCTTTGGATGCAACTCAGCATTCTGTCTCCTCCAAACACGACGAGTTTTGTTTCTACCAAACAGTTCTACTTTGGTTTCATCAGACCATATTACATTCTCCCAATACTCTTCTGGATAATCCAAATGCTCTCTAGCAAACTTCAGACGGGCCCGGACATGTACTGGCTTAAGCAAGGGGACACGTCGGGCACTACTGGATCTGAGTTCCTGGCGGCGTAGTGTGTTTCTGATGGTAGCCTTTGTTACTGTGGTCCCAGCTCTATGCTGGTCATTCACTAGGTCCCCCCGGTGTGGTTCTGGGATTTTTGCTCATCGTTCTTGTGATCAGTTTGACCCCATGGGATGAGATCTTGCATGGAGCCCCAGATTGAGGGAGATTATCAGTGTTCTTGTATGTCTTCCATTTTCTTATTATTGATTTCATCACACCAAGCTGCATATTCAGTCTTCCCAGCCCGGTGCAGGGCTACAATTTTGTTTCTGGTGTCCTTCGACAGCTCTTTGGTCTTCACCTTAGTGGAGTTTGGAGTGTCAATTACAGGCCTCTCTCATTAAGTGGGAGAACTTGCACAATTGGTGGCTGACTAAATACCTTTTTCACCCACTGTATGTATAATTAATAAATATATATATATATTCTACTATATAATTGTCTACAGGTCACTTCCGTCTGTCTGTCACGGATATTCATTGGTCGCGGCCTCTGTCTGTCATGGAAATTCAAGTCGCTGATTGGTCGCGGCAAAACAGCCACGACCAATCAGCGACGGGCACAGTCCGGAAGAAAATGGCCGCTCCTTACTCCCCGAAGTCAGTGCCCGGTGGCCGCATACTCCCCTCCGGTCACCGCTCACACAGGGTTAATGCCGGCGGTAACGGACCGCATTATGCCGCGGGTAACGCACTCCGTTACCGCTGCTATTAACCCTGTGTGTCCCCAACTTTTACTATTGATGCTGCCTATGCGGCATCAATAGTAAAAAAATGTAATGTTAAAAATAATAAAAAAAAACAAAAAACCTGCTATACTCACCCTCCGTAGTCCGCCGAGCTGCTCGCGCCTGCCGTCATCTTCCGTTCCCAGCGATGCATTGCGAAATTATCCAGAAGACTTAGCGGTCTCGCGAGACTGCTAAGTCTTCTGGGTATTTTCGCAATGCATCCTGGGAACAGAAGATGGCGGCAGCCGCGCGCCCATCGCCACAGCGCCGTTGGATCCCAGGGGGTGAGTATGTAACTTTTTTATTTTAATTTTTTTTTTTTTTAACAGGGATATGTGCCCACACTGCTAAATACTGCGTGGGCTACATGGCTGCTATATACTACGTGGGCAGTACTATATACTACATGGCTGCTATATACTACGTGGGCAGTACTATATACTACATGGCTGCTATATACTACGTGGGCAGTACTATATACTACATGGCTGCTATATACTACGTGGGCAGTACTATATACTACATGGCTGCTATATACTACGTGGGTAGTACTATATACTACATGGCTGCTATATACTACGTGGACAGTACTATATACTACATGGCTGCTATATACTACGTGGACAGTACTGAATACTACATGGCTGCTATATACTACGTGGGCAGTACTATATACTACATGGCTGCTATATACTACGTGGACAGTACTATATACTACATGGCTGCTATATACTACGTGGGCAGTACTATATACTACATGGCTGCTATATACTACATGGGCAGTGTTATATACTATATGGCTGCTGTATACTACGTGGCCTGTGTTAGATACTGCGTGGCCTGCGTTATATACAACGCATCGAGTATTCTACAAAATGTATGTATGTATATAGCAGCCACATACTATATAGCAGGGGTCCCCAACCCCAGTCCTCAAGGCCCACCAACAGGTCATGTTTTCAGGATTTCCTTTGCATTGCACAGGTGATGCAATTATTACCTGGGCAAGACTAAGGAAATCCTGAAAACATGACATGTTGGTGGGCCTTGAGGACTGGAGTTGGGGACCCCTGCTATATAGCACAGGCCATGTACTATTTGTATGCTATATACTACATGGCTCCTATATACTACGTGGCCTGTGCTATATAGTATGTGGCTGCTATATACATACATATTCTAGAATACCCGATGCGTTAGAATCGGGCCACGATCTAGTATATATATATATATATATACTGCTCAAAAAAATAAAGGGAACACTAAAATCCCACATCCTAGATCTCACTGAATGAAATATTCCAATTGTAAATCTTTATTCATTACATAATGGAATGTGTTGAGAACAATAAAACCTAAAAATTATCAACGTAAATCACAACTAATATCCCACGGAGGTCTGGAGTTTGAATGATGCTCAAAATCAAAGTGGAAAATGAAGTTACAGGCTGATCCAACTTCAGTGGAAATACCTCAAGACAAGGAAATGATGCTCAGTAGTGTGTGTGTGTGGCCTCCACGTACCTGTATGACATCCCTACAACGTCTGGGCATGCTCCTGATGAGGCGGCGGATGGTCTCCTGAGGGATCTCCTTCCAGACCTAGACTAAAGCATCCGCCAACTCCTGGACAGTCTGGTGCATGATTCCCATAGTCCTATTACAGGCAGGCTGAAGTCACTTCAAACATCAATAACTCACATATTCCTTTGTGAAAAGATATATCCCAAAGGAAAAACGAAGTGAAGAGAAAAAGATATTATTAAAAATTATTATGTTTATTAACAATAATTAAAAGCTTAACAATCAAGTACACCAAGTGGGGATAAAAAGACAAGGGGAATGTTTACCACCAGACAAAATCTGGGGAGACGAACCTACTCCATACCACCACGGGTTAAATATAATGAGATTTAAACCCTGAGTGTCACATGGGATATAATTAGTGGTGACACCAATATATGTAAACCAGGCAGCACAAAAAAGGCACACGATATTGGTAAATTGGTCCTAGCAGTCGAAAATTAACCGATATACGGCCACTGTAAAGAGTATTCCCCTTATAAACTGACACAGAAAATCTACAAATATATCCAGTAGTGCAAGGAATTTTGCTAACAAGCTGGAAAATAGATTTCCCTATAAGAGAACAGAGGAGGAAAAGTTCCTACTAAAGGGGAAAAAAGGAGACTCATACAGATGGTCAGTGGGTTAATTACCTGCTGTATGGATGAAGGTGCAGAGGTGCCTAACACAGGTGGCAGGAGGCAAGTGCGGATCCCCGGCGCCCGACAAGCGCTGTTACAGTGGCCGTATAGCAGTTAATTTTCGACTGCTAGGAGCAGTGGTCTGTGGTGATGAGCGAATATACTCATTACTCGAGATTTCTCGAACACGCTCGGAGGTCCTCCGAGTATTTTTTAGTGCTCTGAGATTTCATTTTTCTTGCCGCAGCTGAATGATTTACATCTGTTAGCCAGCATAAGTACATGTGGGGATTCCCTAGCAACCAGGCAACCCCCACATGTACTTATGCTGGCTAACAGATGTAAATCATTCAGCTGCGGCAAGAAAAATGAAATCTCAGAGCACTAAAAAATACTCGGAGGACCCCCGAGCATGCTCGAGAATTCTCGAGTAACGAGTATATTCACTCATCACTAGTGGTCTGTTGTCCCCACCTGCAGAACCACTCCTTTATTGAGTGTGTCTTGATAATTGCCAATAATTTCCATCTGTTGTCTATTCCATTTGCACAACAGCATGTGAAATTGATTGTCAAACAGTGTTGCTTCCTAAGTGGACAGTTTGATTTCACAGAAGTTTGATTTACCTGGAGCTATATTCTGTTTTTTAAGTGTTCTCTTTATTTTTTTTAGCAGTGGATAGATAGATAGATACTGTATATGTATGTATGTGTAGTCTGTGTATAATTACATAGTGCCATCCCTTGTTATGTACAATTCCATTCCTTACATGTTGGATTCTTGAATATATATATATAATCTCAAGAATCCAATGGGCGCTCTCCCCAACGCGCGTTTCGGAACGCAGCCTGACAAAAGCAACGTGCTGAAACGCGCGTTGGGGAGGGCGCCCATCCAGGAGACCAGGAATACATCACATTACTTTGTAAGTTACTTGATACAGCTATTGATGTAATTTATTCATTGATCTTTTATAGCGATTCCTGGTCACTCAATATTTGATGTGGACATTCTGACACCTGGTGGTGCAACTCTTGCATTGCTACTGTATTATAACTTTTATCTAGAATATTGTGGTTACAGTGGACATATTGACACTTTATTGTGTATTTTTGCACATTTGCACTTTACTATTTGTATATAAAAAGAAAATTCTTTTTATGTATGTATATCATATACACTATATATAACATTTTTGTTTTTGTAGTTGCACGTCACATATAGTTTGTAATTTTGCACTACACATATATTTTGGTTTGTCACAATTTTTGATATTTTTGTCCATTTGCACTTTGACATATTTCCACATCTATTTTATATATTCTGGTTAAGTGCGCCCCCTTTTTTTTGTAGCATAAAGATGCATTGTTTTTACTATTTTATGTAATTTACTCGGTTCAATATTTTCAACCTGGTATGCTAATAATAAATACATTTAGGCTATGTTCACACATTGCGGTTTTTACCGCGGAACCGCAGTGTTTCTGCAGCTGCGGGTCCGCAGCAGTTTCCATAGCGTTTACAGTAACATGTAAACCCTATGGAAACCGCAAAGCGCTGTGCACATGCTGCGGGAAAAACCGTGCGGGAACGCAGCGGTTTACAACCCGCAGCATGTCACTTCTTTGTGCAGAATCGCAGCGATTCTGCACCCATAGAAATGCATTGATCCGCTTACTTCCCACATGGGGCTGTGCCCACCTTGCGGGAAGTAAGCTGATAATGTGCGGGTGGTACCCGGGGGGAGACTCTCCTCCAGGCCCCGGGAATCATATTTGAGTAAAAAAAAAAAGAATTAAAATAAAAAATAATGATATACTCACCTCTGAAGTCTCAGCGCTGCATGCGGCCGTCCGGTCTCAGGTTTGCTATGCGACCAGGACCTGCGGTGACGTCGCGGTCACATGACCGTGACGTCACGAAGGTCCTGGTCGCACAGCATCTTTGGAACCGGACCGCCGCCTGCAGCGCCGAGGAGATCGGGACGTCAGAGGGTGAGTATATCATGATTTTATTATTTTTAACATTACTATTGATGCTGCATATTGCTGCATCAATAGTAGGGGTAAAATCCCGCAGCGGAACCCGCAACACAAACCGCGATAAATCTGCAGGGATAACCGCAGCGGGTTTGCCCTGCAGATTCATCAAATCCGCTGCGGGAGAACCCGCAAGGACAGGACGCAACGTGTGAACATAGCCTTATACTTTCTGTAATTTGGACTTTTAGTCGTTTTCTTGTTCTTGTTTCTCTCACTCTGTCTATATATATATATTTCTGTATTTTTGACACTATAAAAGCAGCCCAAATACATGTGTTTCACTGCATGGTGGCCCCAAGCTGTCAGTGTCTGCCCCTGTTCAAATAGACAAATATTTATTTACACCGAAAAGCACAAAGTGGCCACACGATGGCAGTATAGCACCACTCATTTATAACAACATGTACCCTAGCTAACACCACTAGACTTGCAACAGGACCTAGCACAGAATAAATCACCCTGCTATATGAACATTGCTAACTGATTTGTGTGATGTCACTGAATAATATGCCCAGGAGCATGTTCTCTCTCAAGGGTGTAAGAAAAAGGCTTGAATGAGGGTCAGACAATCGAGGTGGCTGTCTAGGGCAGCAGTCTCCAACCTTTCTCAGGCTATGTGCCCACGTTGCAGAAATGCTGCGGAAATGTCGGCAGCATTTCCGCAACTCCCTGTTGCGGGTAAAACGCATGCAGAAAGCATTTTTAGCTTACAGAATGATTACGTTTTTACAAGGGATTTGAAGCATCGCTTGGAAAAATGATTGACAGGTTGGTCACACTTGTTAAAGGGCCTCTGTCACCCCCTCCAGCCGTTAGAAACTAAAAGAGCCACCTTGTGCAGCAGTAATGCTGCATTCTAACAAAATGGCTTTTTCAGTTATTGGTGCAGTCAAAGCAGAAATAAAGCGTTTTATAATTTCGCAAAAATACCTTTTCTTCAGTCCTGGAGGCAGGTCTTAACCCCCCTACTGCACACGCCACACTGCCGTCACTCAAGGCTTCTTCGGTGCCGGGCGCCGCCCCCTCCGCTGTTTTCAAATCATCCGGCGCCTGTGCTGTTTTGTTCTGCCTTGGGCAGGTGCAGTGAGCGCTGCCCATCTGTCCTCATATGCAGTCTCGCAGACTGCGCCTGTGCGGCCACCCAGCTTGTGAATCCCAGCCCCGCAGTGTGTTATGATTTATTCATACTACGGGGCTGGGATTCACAGGCAGGGCGGCCGCACAGGTGCAGTCTGCGAGACTGCATATGAGGACAGACGGGCAGCGCTCACTGCACCTGCCCAAGGCAGAACAAAACAGCGCAGGCGCCGGATTTGATTTGAAAACAGCGCTGAGAAGACAGTTGAGTGACGGCAGTGTGGCGTGTGCAGCAGGGGGGTTAAGACCTGCCTTCAGGACTAAAGACAGGTATTTTGGCGAAATTATAAAACGTTTTATTTCTGCTTTGACTGCACCAATAACTAAAAGAGCCACCTTGTCAGAATGCTGCATTACTGCTGCACAAGGTGGCTCTTTTAGTTTCTAACGGCTGGAGGGGGTGACAGAGTCCCTTTAAGCATAGTGCTTGACAAGTGTGACCAACTTTTCCTATTGATGCTGCCAATGCAGCATCAATAGTAAAAGATAGAATGTTAAAAATAATAAAATAAACAATAAATATGGTTATCCTCACCTTCTGACAGCCCCCGATCTCCTCAGCCGTGCTGCCGGTACGTTCCGTTCCCAGGGATGCTTTGCGCGAAGGACCTTTGTGACATCACGGTCGCGTGACTGCGACATCATCTCAGATCTTTTGCGCAATGCATCCCTGGGAATGGAAGCCGCCGCGTGCACCGCTGAGAGATGGGAGGACTCCAGGGGCCATCAGAAGGTAAGTATATCACAATTTTTTTATTTTAATTATTTTTTTTACATGAATATAGATCCCAGGGCCTGGAGGAGTGTCTCCTCTACTCCAGACCCTGGATACCATCCGCACATGAAGCGCTCACTTTACGCATGGTGGACATAGTCACATGCGTAAAGTGAGCGCTTCAATGCAATCCTATGGAGGCGGAATCGCTGAGATTCCGATGAAATTATTAATATACTGCGGATTTTACCGCTATGCGATTCCGCAGTGGGAAAATCCACAGCATGGGCACAGCAACTGCGGAATCCCATAGGATTGCATGGGAATGCGGGTTTTAAGCGTTTTCCGCTGTGGCAAAAACGCAACGGAAACGCATAAGAAAACAGAACGTGGGCACACAGCCTTAGGCTGAGATGACACAAAGGTCCTTTGCGCAAAGCATCCCTGGGAACAGAGCAGGAGCGCTGCTGAGGAGATCAGGGGCCGTCGGAAGGTGAGAATATCACGATTTTTAATTTTTTAAAATTATTTTTAACATTCTATCTTTTACTATTGATGCTGTATAGGCAGCATCAATAGTAAAAAGTTGGTCACACTTGTCAAGCACTATGCTTGACAAGTGTGACCAACCTGTCAGTCACTTTTCCAAGCGATGCTTCAAATCGCTTGTAAAAGCGCAAGCATTCTGCAAGCTAAAAACGCTTGCAAAACACTTGTGTTTCGCGCGAAAACGCATGCGAATTCCGCATGCGTTTTACCCACGGCAGGCAGTTGCAGAAATGCTGCGGAAATTTCCGCAGCATTTCTGCAATGTGGGCACATAGCCTAAAGGTACCTTCACACTGAACGATATCGCTAGCGATCCGTGACGTTGCATCGTCCTGGCTAGCGATATCGTTGAGTTTGACAGGCAGCAGCGATCAGGATCCTGCTGTGCCATCATTGGTCGGTGCAGAAAGTCCAGAACTTTATTTCGTCGCTGGACTCCCTGCAGACATCGCTGAATCGGCGTGTGTGACGCCGATTCAGCGATGTCTTCACTGGTAACCAGGGTAAACATGGGGTTACTAAGCGCAGGGCCGCTTAGTAACCCGATGTTTACCCTGGTTACCAGCGTAAACGTAAAAAACAAACAAACACTACATACTTACCTTCCGCTGTCTGTTCTCCGGCGCTGTGCTTCTCTGCACTGTGAGCGCTGGCCAGCCGGAAAGCAGAGCACAGCGGCCCTGCGCTTAGTAACCCGATGTTTACCCTGGTTACCAGGGGACCGGCATCGGTCTCCAGCGATCAAACAGCGACGCTGCAGCGATCGGGATCGTTGTCTGGATCGCTGCAGGGTCGCTTAATGTGACGGTACCTTAACTGTGAGAGCCACATTCAGCTCTGGGAGATGGCCACGAGTCACATTCAGTCCCCGTTCACCCTAGAGTAGTGACACGGAGAACCTGATATAAAGACAGCCATAGCTTCCCGGCAAAAAGTGCACTGCAACCTTGTGCAAGATTCTTCCATAGTTACAGGCAGGAGGGCCCACTTTACCCCATCTGATATTCTTCATCAAGCATACTCGCCACACATGTCCAGCTTCAAACACCCCTCCAACACCGCAGTGTGCATTCTGTGAGGATTCACATATGTGCAGTCATGTAGACTGATGACCCAAAGCCTGGAAAACCCCTTTACATACAACAGGATAACACAAAAAAAAACTAATATGTTAAGGCAGACCTGGGCAAAGCGCAGCCCACGGGACACATTCGGCCCTCTCCCTCTGGCTGTTCCAGACTAGTCTGCAAACTAGAGACAACCAATGGGCTGAAAACAGTGTCCCATCAGCCGCATGACGCCCTCGTCTGCCTGCCCGCTGTTACCGCTATTCGCAACCGCGCGATGCAGGCAGGGGTGAATACATTGGTGGAGGACGGGACCGCAGGCTCCTTCTTCCACCAATAAGCGTGTGCCCTGATGCTGCTGAGACTCATTGCACAGGAGATAGGAGCAGTGAGCCACGGGAAAGCAAACAAGGTATGTTTTTTTTTCTTTCTTTCATATGTGTGTGGAATGTTCATATGTATTATATTGAAGGCTATGAGGGGCTCATGCCGTATATAGGGAGGCTGTGTGCGGCTCATTCAGTATATATAGAGAGGCTGTGGGGCTCATGCTGTATATAGGGAGGCTGTATGGGGCTCATGCTGTATATAGGGAGGCTGTGTGGGGCTCATGCAGTATGTAGGGAGGTTGTGTGGGGCTCATGCCGTATATAGGGAGGCTGTGTGGGTCTCATGCTGTGTCTAGAGGGAGGCTGTGAGGCTCATGCAGTATATATAGCGAGGCTGTGTGGGGCTCATGCTGTGTATAGAGGGAGGCTGTGTGGTGTTCGTGCCGTATATAGAGAGGCTGTGTGCGGGCTCATGCTGTATATAGGGAGGCTCTGTAGGGCTCATGCCGTATATAGGGAGGCTGTGTGGGGCTCATGCAGTATGTAGGGAGGTTGTGTGGGGCTCATGCTGTATATAGAGAGGCTCTGCAGTGCTCATGCCGTATATAGGGAGGCTGTGTGGGGCTCATGCCGTTTATAGGGAGGCTGTGTGGGGCTCATGCAGTATGTAGGGAGGCTGTGGGGGAGCTCATGCTATGTATAGAGGGAGGCTGTGTGGGGGCTCATGGCTGTGTGGGGCCTCATGCTGTATCTAGGGAGGATTTGTGGAGTCTAATGCTGCACATAAGCAGGTTGTGTTGGGGCTAGTGCTGTATATAGGGACAAAACCTACAAAATTAACTCCCATACAGGGGTCATTCCCCTTTGGCTGATTGAGAGGCATCTGACCGGGATCCAAGAAGTATCGTTTCTCCTTGCGGAGAGTGACATGTTAAGCATGTCGAGGTGAGGAGACTTAAAGCTGCAATGCTCCTCTGGGAAATATGCAAATTGTCTCTTCAGAGAGGAAGAGGACTAGAACTCTAGTGCCACCTATTGGAAGTAGCAATCCTAACAGTCAATGTCATCCCTTTAATGAGCCTTGTCACATGACTTAGGATAAAGGCCAAACCAGAATCTCAATTTGCAGACACTGTGTTTCGGGGTACTGCCCCTCGTCAGTGCAAAGTGGAGATCTGGTTTGGCTGATTGATAGGCGTCTGACCGGGATACAAGAAGTATCGTTTCTCCTTGCGGAGAGTGACATGATAAGCATGTCGAGGTGAGGAGACTTAAAGCCGCAATGCTCCTCTGGGAAATAGAGTTCTAGTCCTCTTCCTCTCTGAAGAGACAATTTGCATATTTCCCAGAGGAGCATTGCGGCTTTAAGTCTCCTCTCCTCGACAATAAGTTGTAATTTGAAAAGAAAAAAGGAAGAAACTAAAATCAGATGATTCAAGGCTTTAAAAAAAAAAAAATTGATAGGTCCCAAGTTGAATCCCTGTACAAATATAAACAAGAACACAAGTAACACACATGCATGTTTTCACAATTTTAAAACATACGTTTTTTTTCACAATTGCGCATCAAAATTTTGGATTTGATTTCTCCAAAACAAAATATAAAGAAACAGTCTTGTGACATATCAAATGAAAGCTGGTACCGTTCTGAGAAAAATTATGCTTCTCCCACCTCTTTATCTTAATTCTAGCCCGAGATATGATAAAAAATGTAAAACCATACCAGGTCAAAATCCGCGCTTTTTTGAAACTTTAGAAATCTGTAAAAAATTAATTGATGAAGAAAAAAATTCAAAACTTTTAATTTCTAATTAACTAAAGGTGTACTTCATAAAAACAAAAAATAAAGAAAATCTAAAGACGTGAGGTAAAAAAAAATTAATATTTGGATCACTTGATATGGAATCACCCACAGAAGAAATAGATAAAATAAATCTTTATTTCAACAAGAATTATAAGAACAAATTAAAAAGAGGAGATATACTGCAGAATGAAAAAGACTGGTGTAGCATAATGATTATACAATTTGTGAAATGCTTAACAAATGAATTGATCCATGTGGCGAACGGGCGTATGTAGACATATATTATCACCAACACTATAGCATAAAAGTATAATATAAGTATAAAGCATAATACTACCAACTAGTGGTCTTTGAAGGTATATGTATCACTGAGAATACATACATGCATATATATTAGCACAAAAAAAAATTAACATCAAACCCATTTTTAGGTGAAGTTCCAAAGCTCATATGAGAATATATATAGCAAGTGCAAAAAATCAGAAATATTATAGGTAAAGTACAAGTGCGTACACAACGTGTAAATATACAAATATATTAAAGAACCTTTTGCGTGGTTTAATCCATATATTAAAGAGAACGTTTTTCTAGTTTAATCCATATGTTAAGGAAAGTGCAGTGCTCACATAAGTATAAAGTGCAAATGCAGGATCCTACATACACAGAAGGTACAAATGCATGTAAGTGGACTTATGACACATTTCCAATGGGGGCACCTCCCCTAACATAAAGAACAAGCACTGCACAAGCATTTCACAGAGCAGATTAGTTATAAGTTACCAGCCTGGACGCTATAACGCACATTTTGTGGATAGCTTCCACAGAACGGTTATGGGGGTAGATCTATATGGGTTGTTAATATACGTCATAATATCCAATCATGGGTTAAAATGTCCATCACATGATCAGTTAAAATCAGTGCGCTCCTGGTGAGTCCCAGTCACCAGTCGCAGCGTCCCGACACGCCCATCCCAGATGCGTCATCACGGATGACGCGGAGGCAGCGCACGGTCATTTGCACGCATTGCCCTGACGATCGTGACACTGAGCCCACGCATAGCGCGCACAGTTTATGTGTCCCAGGAAGCCAAACATCAAGGTCTCCCATAGGGCAGTGCAATAACTGGAGGGACATGTAGTCTTGGTGATTTAGATGCTACATGCACGGAGCACATTTCTTTATCAGAAGGGCATTAAGTTTGATGTTTCATGTGCTTGGGTTTTTTCTTAATAGAATATTATATAGTTTGTGAGTGTGTGGGATGGTGGTAAGAAATAGTAGGTGACACAGGGCAGAATATGCCATAAGCGTGAGAGTGAAAAGTAAAAAAAAATAAATAAAGATGTGAAATGTGACATAATTGCTAATAAATACATGAAGATAAATAAATATGAAAATGGATATAAAAAAAGAATAAATCAATTAAAATTAAATTAAAAAATGATAAAAAATATAAAGAAAAGATTCAACAATGCAAAACAGACCAACATACACAGCACACCTATCCCTATTCAGACACACTATGACAAAAAAGAGATATGAGGAAGTGACGAATTTAAGAACCCCATGCAAAAAGAAGAGGAGTACGACGTGAATAAAGGAGAAAAACAATAGTGAAAACAGTGAATTTTATTAAAGCACACCAATTTAACATTCTATCTGATGCCAGCTTATGGGACCATGATCCCAGCTAAAAGAACACAGATTTGCTCCATTGACCATCACTGAACCATCGATACGTTTGGGCTAGTCAGGATTTGGACCCACCGGTCACTTGGCTCCATGGAGATGTTGAAAGAAACCAGGATTTGACCCTCTGGTCACCTGGCCTTATACCTCAATGGACTATCGGCTTCCTAAGCTTGACAATACCTTATCTTTGTGCATGCCACAGGTGGGGGTAGTTGACACTGGAAGCTCTGAATTCATAGCTGCTCCTATCACAGCGTGTCAGCAGAAGAGTGAGACTCTGTAATGTGCACCATCTCGGGGATTTTGTTGGGACTGTTTTATGTATTATTTACCTGTTTTGTGGTTCTATAAAGCATTGCCACACTGTTTTACTCTCACCCAGTATTGTCTGAGTAGTATTATACCAACATAGAAAGGAGAGTGGACGTTTGGTGGGATGAGCCCTGATCCATGCAGTTTTGGGCTAGCGCAACAGAGCACCCGCTGACCCCCCCTCCCCCGTGTCTCCATAGGGTTCATGCTATATATAAAGTGAGTCTATGTGGGAACTCATACTGTATATAATGCTGTATATAGAGAGGCTGCGTGGGGACTATTGCTGTATATACACTGCTCAAAAAAATAAAGGGAATACTTAAACAACAGAATATAACTCCAAGTAAATCAAACTTCTGTGAAATCAAACTGTCCACTTAGGAAGCAACACTGTTTGACAATCAATTTCACATGCTGTTGTGCAAATGGAATAGACAACAGATGGAAATTATTGGCAATTATCAAGACACACTCAATAATGGAGTGGTTCTGTAGGTGGGGACCACAGACCACATCTCAGTACCAATGCTTTCTGGCTGATGTTTTGGTCACTTTTGAATGTTGGTTGTGCTTTCACACTCGTGGTAGCATGAGATGGACTCTACAACCCATACAAGTGGCTCAGGTAGTGCAGCTCATGCAGGATGGCACATGAATGCGAGCTGTGTCAAGAAGGTTTGCTGTGTCAAGAAGGTTTGCTGTGTCTGTCAGCGTAGTGTCAAGAGGCTGGAGGTGCTACCAGGAGATAGACCAGTACACCAGGAGACGTGGAGGGGGCCGTAGGAGGGCAACAACCCAGCAGCAGGACCCCTACCTCAGCCTTTGTGCAAGGAGGAACAGGAGGAGCACTGCCAGAGCCCTGCAAAATGACCTCCAGCAGGGCACAAATTTGCATGTGTCTGCACAAACAGTTAGAAGCCGACTCCATGAGGATGGTCTGAGTGCCCGACGTCCACAGATGGGGGGTTGTGCTCACAGCCCAGCACCGTGCAGGATGCTTGGCATTTGCCACAGAACACCAGGATTGACAAATTCGCCACTGGTGCCCTGTGCTCTTCACAGATGAAAGCAGGTTCACACTTATCACATGTGACAGACGTGACAGAGTCTGGAGATGCTGTGGAGAGCGATCTACTGCCTGCAACATCCTTCAGCATGACCGGTTTGGCAGTGGGTCAGTAATGGTGCGGGGTGGCATTTCTTTGGAGGGCCGCACAGCCCTCCATTTGCTCACCAGAGGTAGTCTGACTGCCATTAGGTCCCGAGATGAGATCCTCAGACCCCTTGTGAGACCATATGCTGATGCGGTTGTCCCTGGATTCCTCCTAACGCAGCACATAAGTTATGTCCGAATAAATCTGATGGTTCATCACCGGTGAGTGCGCGTCACTTTTTTCCTTTTTCTTGAGATTCTTTATGAACTGTTTTAGAAGCAGCACCCTGGTGGGACCTTTTTTGTAAAAAAGGCAATATACGGCAAAATATTACAGCAAAACAGAGGTATAAGGGTCTAACCAATAACGGCGGTGCGGATGTGTATTTTCTTCCTATTGCATGGACTTATATTTAAAGCACCACTCCAGCGGTGCAATATAAAAAATAATTTTGCTAAGTATTAACCCCTTTACAACCTTAGACATATCCATACGTCCATGTCGCCTGGTACTTACTGACCTTTGACGTATGGATATGTCATGGCGATTTTGCGTGCACAGAGGCTGTGCGTGAACAATCGTTGTCGGGTGTCAGCTGATTCAGACAGCTGAAAGCCAGCACTCTATTCTCCGATCAGCACCCCCACAATGTCACCTGGTCAACAGAGCTAACAAACTTGCTTACACCATGTTTAGAGCATAATGTAGCAATTTTGTCTGTCAGTGAAGTGCTGACGGTTTGTAAAGCACAGCTATGAGACTGCAAAAAGTGAAAGTCCCATAGCAGGTGTGAGGGACAAGGGAGAATCCATTTTGGATTTTAAGTCTCCCTCCACTCCTGAAATGTGCCCCTACCCTTGGGATTCCCCAGGCTCTTTGCTTTCTTTTAATTAAACGAGCTAGGACAAGCTCTTTTGAAGTTGTTAACACAAGGGTGCGAACTGTTGGGCAGCTGTGGATATCTGAACCTCTTTGTGTGACCAAGCACATGGAAAAGCAAGGCTAGGAGGTATTAAATATTGGAAATGACTATAATAACATAATGAAATATGTCTAAGATGAACCAAGCACATATTCCGAATTGGCGTCCCTTTTCCCACGTGCACATATTAGTTAGCCACCTGGATCATGGAGTTATAACGCATAGCTAGCAATAATTACATACGGTAGTCATATTTAGTCTCTATGCGCAGATAAAATCCAGCAGAATCCAGTGGCGGTACAACCACCCCATTCAGAGCTTCGGGCGCCAAGATATGGGCCAGATACGGTTCTAGGCAGAAAATAATATTCTCAGACATGGATGGAGAGAGGCTGCACCACCCAGGGGGTGGGAGCAGATGTGTGAGTTAGCAGCCTAGGAAGTATAAGGCAGCCCCTCATTTTGGTCAGTGTTTTTTCTGATGGCCGGAGGTTACGTTTGCTGATGCAGCCCGGAAAGCCTGTAAACTAAGATTTGGACCTGTGATCCATCAGCGCCTCCCTGTGGTCACATGCTACATAACACGGTAATTGCAACCTATCTATACCCTATCCTTGTACTACACTCCTGACTGTAAATATTTGCTCTTGTTTGTATAGTTGTATTTTCTAGTGTGTCTCTTCGGCGATTAAATATAAAATTAATCTTGGGCTGCTCTTTTATCTCGATCCAGGAATCCCCACGTCCGCATGCTCCATTGATTATATTATATGCTACCCCAGGGTTGGTTCCTGACCCGATCTAAACCAGCTGTCGGATGGGGCTTATTTTAAATGAGGAACTGGTGGCAGAATACAGTATTGTTTTAGTGAGGAACTCTGGCAGTGACAGCCGGGAGGTTTAGATATATATCCCCAGTCTGAACTAGTGATATATATTCCCCCTCATTGGGAGCACCTCACTAACTCGTACCTATAAGGCAAGCCTTTCCGGTGACTATTTGCCCTCGGTGCAGTTCCCTGACTGACCTGAGGCAAGTGGTGGCGCCAGAGAGCTGGGCCCTTCTCTCCCCTCCCCCGAGGTGAGCGAAGTCGACGCCCCCTTCCCCTGTGAGATCCTTACAGCGGGACAAAGTAACAAAGTAAAAAAAGTAATAAAAATCACAAAATAATAAATATATAATATTGTACCCATAAATACATATTTTATGGAGAAGAAAAACAAACAAAAGTACACATATTTGGTGTAGTCGTGTCGGGAATGACTTTACCTATAAAACTGTCCTACTAGTTAACCCCTTTAGTGAACATCGCAAAAAAAGTAATTAAAAACGATGCTTTATCATACCGCAGAACAAAAAGTGGAATAAAACGCGATCAAAAAGATTTAAATAAATATGGTATAGCTGAAAACGTCATCTTGTCCCACAAAAAAACAGGCCATCAGCGTAAAAATAAAAAAGTTATAGATCTCAGAATAAAGTGATGCAAAAATAATTATTTTTGCTATAAAATAGTTTTTATGGTGTAAAAGCGCCAAAACATAAAAAAAAATATATAACTGTGATCGCTGTAATCGTACGGACCTGAAGAATAAAGGGCTCTGTATATGAAGTTTGCAAACTATTGTAGGAAAATCTGTGCTCCAGGAGGCAAATAGCGCTCTGTTCGTCCCTCCCGAGTCTCGTCGTGTGGCTGAGCATTACTGTACAGCCATATATGGGGTATTTCTACATTCAGCAGAAATTTCGGTGCTATGTAAAATCTGAGGCTAAAACTAAATTTTGGTGGTAAAAGAGTAAATATTTTTTCTTCACTGCCCAATGGTTTAAAATTACTGTATGTGACCCACCTGTTTTGTCAATATGATCACTGAAGATGAATTCATTGAGAGGTAAAGTTTGTAAAATGGTGTCTCTTATGGGGGGATCCTGCTGTTCTGGCAGCTCATGGGCTCTGCCAATGTGAAATTACACCCTCAAACCAGTCCAGCAAAATCTGATCTCCAATATGGTGCTTCTTCCCTTCTGAACTTTGCACTGTACCTCAAAAGTAGTTTTTGACCCTATATAGGGTATCGGTGTACTCAGGAGAAACTGCACAACAATTTTGGGTTTCATTTTCTCCTGCAACCCTTGTGAAATAAAAAAAAGGTGGGGCTTAAATAACATTTTTGGGAGAAAAATTTTATTTATTTTCTTTTATTTTCACGGCTGTGATATAAACTTCTGTGAAGCATCTGGGGGTTCAAGGTGCTCACCACACATATAGATACATTCCTTGAGGGGTCTAGTTTCCAAAATAGGGTCACTTGTGGGGGGTTTACACTGTTTAGGCACATCATGTGCTCTCCAATTGCCACATGACAACTGCAGACCATTCCATCAAAATCTGCGTTCCAAAACGTTAATCCTTCCTTTCTGAGCCCTGCCATGCAAACAAACAGTAGTTTTTCATCACATATGGGGTATCTGTGCTCAGGAAAAATTGCACAAAGGATTTTGGGTAACATTTTCTCCTGTTAACTTGTGAAAATAAAAAAATTGGAACTAAAATAACATTTTTGTGGGAAAATCTTGATTTTTTTTATTTTCACGGCTCAATGTTCTAAACATATGTGAAGCACCTGGTATCAGTTATAAACTTCTGTGAAGCACCTGGGGGTTCAAGGTGCTCAGCACACATCTAGATAAGTTCCCCGAGGGGTCTGGGTTCCAAATGGTGTCACTTTTTGGGGGTTTCAACTGTTTAGACACATCAGGGGCTTTCCAAACACGACATGGCATCCGTTAATTAATCCAGCAAATTTTGCTTTTAAAAAGTCAAATGGCGCTCCTTCCATTCCAAGGTTTTCTATGTGGCCAAACAGTAGTTTTCCTCCACATATTGAGTATCTGCATACTCAAGAAAAATTGTAAAACAAATTTTGTGGTGCAATTTCTCCTGTTGCCCTTATGAAAATGCAAAATTTGGGTCTAAAAACATTTTTGTGGGAAAATGTATTTTTTTTATTTTCATGGCTCAATATTATAAACGTATGTGAGGTACCCAGTATTTCAAGATGCTCATTACACATCTACGTAAGTTCCCTGAGGGGTCTAGTTTCCAAAATAGTGTCAAATGGGAGGTGTTTCCTCTGTTTAGGCACATCAAGGGCACTCCAAATGTCACATGGCATCCACTAATTATTCCAGCAAATTTTTAATTCAAAAAGTCAAATGGCGCTCCTTCTCTTCCAAGCCCCGCTATGCACCCAAACAGTAGTTTTCTCCCAAATATGGGGTATCAGCATACTGCAGGAGAAATTGCACAATAAATTGTAATGTGCAATTTCTCCTGTTACCCTTGTAAAAATGCAAAATGTGGGGCTAAAATTTATTTTTTTTATTTTCACAGTTCAATGTTATAAACTTCTGTGAAGCACCTGGGAGTTAAAGATGCTCACCACACATCTACATAAGTTCTCTGAGGTGTCTTGTTCCTAAAATGATGTTTCCTCTGTTTAGGCACATCAGGTGCTCTCCAAACGCAATATGGCATCCGCTAATTATTCCAGCAAATTTTACTTTTAAAAAGTCAAATGGCACTCCTTCCCTTCCGAGCTCTGCCATGCTCCCAAACAGTAGTTTTCCCCACATATGGGGTTTTGGCATGCTCAGGAGAAATTGTACAACACATTTTAGTGTCCGTTTTGTTTCTAGTTACCCTTGTGGAAATAAAAAATTGGGATCCAAAGTAAAATTTTGAGAAAAAAAGTTAAATATTTTTTTCCTTCCACATTCTAAAAATTCCTGTGAAGCACCTGAAGGGTTAATAAACTTCTTGAATGTGGTTTTGAGCATCTTGAGGGGTGCAGTTTTTAGAATGGTGTCACTTTGGGGTATTTTCTGTCATATAGGCCCCTCAAAGTCACTTCAAATGTGAGGTGGTCCCTTGAACAATGGTTTTGTAAATTTTGTTGAAAAAATGAGAATTCACTGGTCAACTTTTAACCCTTATAACGTCCTAACAAAAAAAAAAAAAATGTTTCAAAAATTGTGCTGATGTAAAGTAGATATGGGAAAAGTTATTTATTAACTATTTTGTGTGACATAACTCTCTGATTTAAGGGCATAAAAATTAAGTTTGAAAATTGCAACATTTTTGCCAAATTCCCATTTAGTTTCACAAATAAACACAAGTCATATCGAAGAAATGTTACCCCTGTCATGAAGTACCATATGTCATGAAAAAAACAGTCTCAGAATCATAAAGGGATAGTGGTCAGAATTGTTAAGAAAAATATAAATATAAAATAATTAATATGTTAACATTTAATATTGAGCATAATTAATTTCAGCCTATTGGTTCAGCCCTCCACAACAGTCAAGGTCCCTCATGTGGCCCCTTGGGAAAATGAATTGCCCACCCGTGTTAAGGTATTTACTGTAGTTTATTCAATAGCAGACAAATCAGAATGATGGCTTATTTATTTTACTCACTTATAGGCCGGCGTCACACTCAGCATATAAAAATATGGTCCGTAATTTACGGCCGTAATACGCAGAAAAGTCCCCAAAATAGTGGTCCGTATCTCCTCCGTAGGCAGGGTGTGTCAGAGTTTTTTGCGCATGGCATCCTCCGTATGTAATCCGTATGGCATCCGTACTGCGAGATTTTCTCTCAGGCTTGCAAAACCGACATACGGACATACAATGGATCCATGTTGTCAAAAAATCGTAACAACATATATTCTCTCTCTCTATATATATATATACCTATTCTATGTGTACACATTTATTCTACCTATTCTATTGGAAGCTGTCAGTGTGATTTTACTGTACACCGCACTGAATTGCCGGCTTTTCTCTCTAAGGCCGGCGTCACACTCAGCGTATGCAAATACGGTCCGTATATTACGGCCGTAATACGCTGAAAAGTCCCGAAAATAGTGGTCCGTAGCTCCTCCGTAGGCAGGGTGTGTCACCGTTTTTTGCGCATGGCATCCTCCGTATGTAATCCGTATGGCATCCGCACTGCGTGTTTTTATCGCAGGCTTGCCAAACCGACATACGCCTATACAAGGGATCCATGTGTTAAAAAAAAAATAAAAACATATATACTGTTATATATATATATATATATATATATATATATATATATATATATATATATATATATATATATATATATATATTATTCCTTCATACAGCGCGAGATAGCAAAAAGCCGGTAATTCAATTACCGGCTTCTGCTTTCTCCTTCCTAAACCCGACATGATATGAGACATGGTTTACATACAGTAAACCATCTCATATCACCATTTTTTTGCATAATCCACACTACTAATGTTAGTAGTGTGTATCTGCAAAATTTGGCCGTTCTAGCTCTTAAAATAAAGGGTTAAATGGCGGAAAAAATTGGCGTGGGCTCCCGCGCAATTTTCTCCGCCAGAGTAGTAAAGCCAGTGACTGAGGGCAGATATTAATAGCCTGGAGAGGGTCCATGGTTATTGGCCCCCCCTGGCTAAAAACACCTGCCCCCAGCCACCCCAGAAAAGGCACATCTGGAAGATGCGCCTATTCTGGCACTTGGCCACTCTCTTCCCATTCCCGTGTAGCGGTGGGATATGGGGTAATGAAGGGTTAATGCCACCTTGCTATTGTAAGGTGACATTAAGCCTAATTAATAATGGAGAGGCGTCAATTATGACACCTATCCATTATTAATCCAATTGAATGAAAGGGTTAAAATAAAACACACACACATTATTAAAAATTATTTTAATGAAATAAAAACAAAGGTTGTTGTAATATTTTATTTAACGCCCAATCCAATCACTGAAGACCCTCATTCTGTAAAAGAAAAAACATAATAAACCAACAATATACTTACCTTCCGCAGATCTGTAAAGTCCAAGGTTGTAAATCCTTCTGAAGGGGTTAAAACATTTTGCAGCAAGGAGTTCCGCTAATGCAGGCTGCTTCTTGCTGCAAAACCCCGGGGAATGAAGCTAAATATAGGTCAATGATCTATATTTAGCTTCATTTGCGGTGAGGCGCCCTCTGCTGGCTGTTCATAGATCGTGGGAACTTACCTAGAAAGCGCCCTGGCTTTCTGGCGGAGAAAATTGCGCGGGAGCCCACGCCAATTTTTTCCGCCATTTAACCCTTTATTTTAAGAGCTAGAACGGCCAAATTTTGCAGATACACACTACTAACATTAGTAGATGGTTTACTGTTTGTAAACCATGTCTCATATCATGTCGGGTTTTAGGAAGGAGAAAGCAAAAGCCGGTAATTGAATTACCGGCTTTTTGCTATATCGCGACTGTATGAAGTAAGAATATATATACATATATGTGTCTCACTGACATATATATATATATATATATATATATATATATATCCTATTCTATGTGTACATATTTATTCTACCTATTCTACTGTAAGCTGTCAGTGTGATTTTACTGTACACCGCACTGAATTACCGGCTTTTCTCTGTAACAGCGCTGAGTATTTCTCGCAAGTCACACTGCTGGTCCGTGTGTAATCCGTATTTTGGGGCTTCCATAGACTTTCATTGGCGTTTTATTTGCGCAATACGGTGACAAACGCAGCATGCTGCGATTTTCTACGGCCGTAGAAAGCCGTATAATACTGATCAGTAAAATACGGCAGATAGGAGCAGGGGCATAGAGAATAATTGTGCCGTATTTTTTGCGAGTTTTACGGACGTAGTTTCTGCGCTCTTACGTCCGTAAAACTCGCAAGTGTGACGCCGGCCTTACACCGCTGCGTATTTCTGACAAGTCACACTGCTGGTCCGTGTGTAATCCGTATTTTTCTGGCCCCCATAGACTTTCATTGGCGTATTTTTTGTGCAATACGGTGACAAACGCAGCATGCTGCGATTTTCTACGGCCGTAGAAGACCGTATAATACTGATCAGTAAAATACGGCTGATAGGAGCTGGGCCACAGAGAAGCATTGCACCGTATGCAATCCCTATTTTCAGCACCTCTCTGTCGCCGACGCAGCAGCGCACAACGCTAGTGTGAACGTAGCCTTACGTCCGTAAAACACGGTACTGTGACGCCGGCCATATAGTGCCATTAATTCCACAGCACTTTACAGACATTATCATTGTACTTATGTTCACAAGCTATTAATTTGTATTGATATGAAAAAAAAAGTCACTGCCCTTTTATAGAAAAGGATCTAATAAATTGATGCCCATAAAAAAAAGACACAAGGATGTAAAGGGTACATAGATGGTGGCATACCTCTGGGATGAATGCAGTCATACATAGGAGACTATCACAAGTTTACTCTTGGGAAGGCAATGAGCTTGGCAGTTAGGCTATGTGCACACGTCAGGATTTCTGGCCGAAATTTTCCTGACAAAAACCTGACATTTCTGCCAGAAATCCGCATGCGTTTTTTTTGCGTTTTTGATGCATTTTTTGCGCATTTTGGATGCGTTTCTTCTAAATGCATAGAATAGCGGGAAAACCGCAAAAAACGCAAAATTAATGAACATGCTGCTTTTTTTAACGCAATGCGTTTTTTTTGCGGAAAAAACGTATCATGTGCACAAAAATTGCAGAATGCATTCTAAATGATAGGATGCATATGTCTGTAGTTTCTAATGCGGTTTTATCGCGTTTTTATCGTGAAAAAAAACGCAAAAAAACCTGAACGTGTGCACATACCCTGACAGTTACATGGAACAATGACCTTGATGGTTTCAACAATCTTACATGAGGCTGCATCTTGACTAGAATCGATGATAACCGTAGATATATAGAACAGTAGATGACACTCGTGACACTGGATGACTCTTCTGACAGTCTCTTGGTAATCTCCTCAGCAGCATTTTCTTTTGTTTGGCACAGTCTGTGTCAGAATTTGTATTCGTCTGTGCCTGATGAAGAGACGTATGTAGTCTCGAAAGCCTGCAATTTGTTACCATCTTTTCAGTTAGCCATTAAACGGTATCAACCACTGAGGACTCTCAATTCTAAATATTTTTCTAGTTTAGGGTATAAATTACTTGTGGCAAGGTTCATTTAAAAGAACACCCTCAGAAATATTTAACTAAAAAAAAAAAAATCAGTGAAAATCACTAATTAAAATGTATAGATCTATCCTAAAAAGGGTGTCTTGGTTATAGTTCTGCACAGTTACAGCAAATGTATCACAGTAAAGTTTTTATGCTTTTATTATGTATTTACACATACCTAACAGGGACGTACATAGAAATCAGAGGGCACCACAGCAAAAGTATGATGACTACACAGTGCCTCCAGCAAAATATGATGTCCCCACAGTGCCACCACTACATAACACCTCCACACCCAGTATGATACACACACATTCCCACTTGCAGTATGATACACTATGATAGCTGACACACAGTATGATGGCCCCCACAGGCTCCATACAGCATGATGGCTCAGTATAATGGCCCCCACAGCTCCACACTCGGTATGTACCCACAGTCCTCTATTTAGTATGGGGTCTCCCACAGATCCCCACTTAGTATGTCCCCACATGTCCACAGTCAGGATGATGGCACCAACAGCCCCACACCCAGTATGTCCCCACAGCCCTTCATTTAGTATGAAGTCCTATACAGCAGAGGTGTCAAACTGCATTCCTCAAGGGCTGCAAACAGGTCATGTTTTCAGGATTTCCTTGTACTGCACAGGTGATAATTTAATCACCAATTCATTATTTGTGTGGGTGATTAAATTATCACCTGTGCAGTACAAGGAAATCCTGAAAACATGACCTTTTTGCAGCCCTCGAGGAATGCAGTTTGACACCCCTGCTATACAGCACAGTGCCCATTCAGTATGTCCCACAGGGGAGCAAACAACAAAAGCGCAAAAAAAAAAACAGAAAACCACAAGGTGGTGAATTATTAAATTGTTCATGTAAAATTCAGATGCAAAACAGACACACGGATGGCACATGGACGTAAAAAATGGACACTGATGCAATACTGATATTAAAAATGGGCAGATGTAAAATTAACACAGTAAAAACTTTGACCCTAGAGATGGTAACAATTGGCGCCTCTAAATAGTCAGCAATTTATCCTGAAAACTCACTGTAGAACTAGGATAACTTGTGTATTTTCCGTTTTGTCCCTTTCCCCTCTTCCTCCACAGCATATCCTTTCCTTATGTAGCACTCCCTGAACATGTCACATCTGAAGGGCTGAGGATCATGTAGAGGTGCTGGGCACAATGTGTGTCAGGCTGACCGCACCCAGCCTTGGCACAGCTTCCTCAGACGTGCGCTCCAGCACTCACATCTAGACACCTGCTGCAGATATTTGGCCACAGCAGAAGCTGAAGAGAGGCCCCATATCCTGTTTGGGGATTCCTAATCTTTTATCACCAGCTAAATCTATATTTCCTTCTTCCCAGTTTAACTCTAAAATGCACCTGGAAGAGGACTTTTCTAAGATGATTTTATTTTGGTTTTTTTTGGAGAAGTTAGCCAGTTTCCAGCTGGGATTTGGCAAAAACTGAGCAGATCTGTTGAGAAATGGTGGAAAAAAATAGCACAATCCAAGTACAATGCTGTCCTCCCTTTAAAAAAAACAGACCGCATCCAGTATAGTCAGTTGGGTCCATTTACTGGCCACCATGTAGGGGGCTCAGAGCGTTATAATATTGTTATATTTCTATTCCTATAGCAGAGCAAAAAAACAAAAATAATAGAGATTGCGTTTTTATGAAATCAGCATATAAGCTACAATAAAATCGTGGTGTGCCAGCACAGTCTAAGACCTTGTTCACATGTACTTTTTTTTTTTAAATCAAGGACAATTTTTCATCAGGGTCCTGGATGCAATTTTTCATTCATTTATTGTCTGTGTGTCCATTTTTACCATTAGTGTGGCATTTCCAAAGTGTTCCTCCTTATTATGCAGCAAAAACGGACAGCACTCAGATGACACACGAATCCTGTCCAAGTGCTATCTGTTTTTGTTAACACTGCCCCATGAACAGGAGCATGTCACTGGATTGGCCGTGGTATGGGCAGCATGTATCAGAGCCTGGCTACATGACTGCAGCCAGGTACACTTTCTCTAAATCACTTCAGTGTTAGGTTGGGTCACACGGCCGTGTATTCTCTCATCTGAGAGAATTGGGCCAATAAAGTAAATGAAACTTTGATCAAACTCTGCTCCGATGAAAGAATTGGAGCCCACTATGAGAAGATGGAGAACAAAATTTCTCCATCTTCTCCATTGTGTTAATGCCCTGAAATTGGACTGCACTCAGATATCTTCCGAGTGCAGTCAGATGGTTTCCACGCTCTCACTGACTTGCGTGGCCGAGTGAGATCTGAATATCTGATCAAACTCTGAAATAATAGGATTTTTTTCCTGTGATCGGCTTTTTGGCCAAAAATGATTAAAAACTTGGCGGGTTTACCTGCCTGAAAAAGAAGTCCATTCAGTCATTATCTTACAGTGTTGTCACACCCAGTGACTCTTGTTTTCATTCATTGATTTTTCATTTGTTTTAGTTATACATGTAATATGTTTGGTTGAGTTGTCTATCATGTTTTTGTGTCTTTCTTGGCCTACTTGTATGTTGTTGTTTTCATCTTTCTTATTTTCTTTATCCTTGCATGTAGTTGGCTGGGATCAACCATTTATTGCTTCACACCGTGATGAGTCTTATGATTCATTCAACTGAATTAACAACTCTCTTGTTCTCTTTTTGGCTTGTGGAACCAGAATAATTATCTGCCTAGCTTTACATTGGAAATCTCACAAAGGGCATTCATACCCACGATATTCTTCCTTTCCTGGGGTGAAAACTGGAGCAGTAACAGTTAACTGCTTTGCTTTGATCTGTTGTATACTTTATGGACAAAAGTATAGGGACATGTCTTAACCATTCAATTCAGCTTTTCCATTCATTCACAATGCCACTGATTCAGCACATTGTCTGACATTTGTGAAACAATGGGTCATTCTAAAGAGCTTATCTGATTGTACTATTGTGTGGCCCTGTAACAGGTCCCCACCATGGTAGCAAGTTAGTTTGTGAAATTTCTTCACCAATAAATATTACAAAATCAATTGTGAGTATAAGGCCGGGATCACACATGCGAGAAACACGTCCGTGTCTCGCATGTGAAATCCAAGCTCTGGCGCCGGCACTTCGGAGCGGAGCGTGCGGCCGCATAGCAACACATGGAGCCGCACGCTCGGCTCTGGAGTGCCGGCGCCAGAGCTTGGATTTCATATGCGAGACACGGACGTGTTTCTCGCATGTGTGATCCCGGCCTTAGGGCTCGTGCACACGACTGTATAAATCGAAAGAGTGCTATCTATAGTTTTGGTGGAAAATAGCACTCATCCCCATGGTATTCTATGGGACCGTGCACATGTCCGATTTGTTTCCTTGTGGAAAAAATTGCAGCATGCACGATTTGCCTATGAGAATCGGATGGCACATTCATGTCTATGGGTCCATTTAAAAGATTGGACCGCAATTTGATGACATCTGAATGTGGTCCAATTTTCATGGAATGACAGAATGGAGAAGGATGACATCCGAATGTGGTGAAGAATGGAGACAGAATGAAGAAGGTTGAAAAACATTTTTATTTTTTTTCTCTCCACCTCTGAGAAAATCAGATCACACATAATCGGACTGATATTCCCGCATGGAGAGAAAACGGTCATGTGAACCTAGCCTTATTATTGAAAAGTGGAAGCGTTTCAGAACCAAAGCAATACAGAACAGAGGGATCAACTATTCCTTAGTTTACTGCTCGTTGCCTACGTTGCCAACCACCTCGGAATGGCGACTCTAGTAGACAATGAGTGCACTCATCCAAATGGTTTGCTACACAGGTTCAGTGTCCTAGCGCTCCTTCTGTGCTGCAGAGGCAAAGCTGGATCCGCTAGCAGCATCGGAAAGCGCACAGTTCAGTCCAGTAGAATTACCACGCTACTCATAAGAATTGTCATTCTTCAGCAGCACTGAAGCAGTAAGTTGGGAGGCAGAGGAGCGATGTGCTCCTGAAGACAGAAAATGAGCACAACAACCCTTTAAGTCAGTGGTCCCCAACTCCAGGCCTCGAGGGCCGCCAACAGTGCAGGTTTTCAGGATTTCCTTAGTATTGCACAGGGGTTGGAATCATCACCTGTGCAGATGATCACATTACCACCGATGCAATACTAAAGAAATCCTGAAAACCTGCACTGTTGGCGGCCCTCGAGGCCTGGAGTTGGGGACCCCTGCTTTAAGTTTTAACCTCGACAAAGATTCACAGTACTGTATCAGAAACATACTGCCCTATTATAAAATACACATAGCAATCAAAGGGATTGTCCTTGTTATCTCTGCTTTAATAAATGTGTAGGGAACATGTTTTTGTGGCACTTGTGAATATACAGAGTGATTCACTCTCTACTTTACCCAGAAAAATTGCTGTAACTTCTAAAAGGGACAGTTGATCGTACTGAAATTTGGACTATATATACTTTGTTTCATGAGAAGTGAGAGTGCAATTTACATAAGCGACAAGAAACATCCGAGACGTCTCGCTGAATTATCGCCCCCCCAGTTGTCTCCACTAAGAGATAGATTGGCTGTACGTCTTTCTGCGCATCGGTAATTTGTGTGGTTCCTGTGTAAGCAGGTTGCGGGATGCAGTGACACAAGAAAGGCAGAGCAAGGGTTAACAATTTAATTTAACAGCAAAGGTACTCCTTGCAGGGAGATAAACAGCCAAACAGAAAATGAAGGAAAAGGAAACAATGACAATGTAGCACAGTTCACTTAACCCCTTAGTGACAGAGCCAATTTGCAGCTAATGAACAGGCCAATTTTTACAATTCTGACCACTGTCACTTTATGAGGTTATAACTCTGGAACATTTTAACGGATCCTGATGATTCTGACACTGTTTTCTCATGACATATTGTACATCAGGATAGTGGTAAAATTTATTTGATATGACTTGCGTTTATTTATGAAAAAAAAAAAAGAAACATGGCAAAAAAATTTAAATGTTGCCATTTTAAAACTTTTAATTTTTATGCCCTTAAATGGAACCTGTCACCCCCAAAATCGAGGGTGAGGTAAGCCCACCAGCATCAGGGGCTTATCTACAGCATTCTGTAATGCTGTAGATAAGCCCCCTGATGATGTAACCTGAAAGAGGAGAAAAAGAGGTTAGATTATACTCACCCGGGGGTGGTCCCACTGCTACTCCGGTCCGATGAGTGTCGCGGTCCGGCGCCTCCTATCTTCATCAGATGACATCTTCTTTTGGTCTTCACGCTGTGGCTCCGATGCAGGCATAATTTGTCTGCCCTGTTGAGGGAAAAGTACTGCAGTGTGCAGGTGCCGGGCCTTGACGTTTCCTGGCGCCTGCACACTTCAATACTTTGCTCTGCCGGGGACGATAATGAAGCAAGAGGAGGCGGCGCCCGGCGCACACAGGTCCAGAGTGATGGCTGTGCTGTGTCTGATTAGGAGGGAAAGACCCACCTCCGGGAACATTTCAGGGTATGAGGGGGCACATTTTATAAACGTTTATTTCAGCGTGTGCAGGCATCATAACTAAAAGAGCCACCTTGACAGAATGCAGCATTTGTGCTGCACAAGGTGGCTCTTTTAGTTAAAAATGCCTGAGGGGGTGACAGGTTCCCTTTAACAAAAAAAGTGTGAAACAACTGAAATTATGTCTTATATTCTAGGTTCTTCAAAGTAACCACCTTTTGCTTTGATGACTGCTTTGCACACTCTTGGCATTCTCTTGATGAGCTTCAAGAGGTAGTCACCGGGAATGGTTTTCACTTCACAGGTGTTCCCTGTCAGGTTTAATAAGTGGGATTTCATGCCTTATAAATGGTGTTGGGACCATCAGTTGTGTTGAGCAGAAGTCTGGTGGATACACAGCTGATAGTCCTACTGAATAGACTGTTAGAATTTGTATAATGGCAAGAATAAAGCAGTTAAGTAAAGAAAAACGAGTGGCCATCATTACTTTAAGAAATGAAGGTCAGTCAGTCTGAAAAATTGGGAAAACTTTGAAAGTGTCCCCAAGTGCAGTGGCAAAAACTATCAAACGCTACAAAGAAACTGGCTCACATGAGGACCGCCCCAGGAAAGGAAAACCAAGAGTCACCTCTGCTTCTGAGGATAAGTTTATCCGAGTCACAAGCCTCAGAAATCGCAGGTTAGCAGCAGCTCAGATTAGAGACCAGATCAATGCCACACAGAGTTCTAGCAGCAGACACATCTCTACAACAACTGTTAAGAGGAGACTGACTTTGTGCAGCAGGCCTTCATGGTAAAATAGCTGCTAGGAAACCACTGCTAAGGACAGGCAACAAGCAGAAGAGACTTGTTTGGGCTAAAGAACACAAAGAATGGACATTAGACCAGAGGAAATTTGTGCTTTGGTCTGATGAGTCCAAATTTGAGATCTTTGGTTCCAACCACCGGGTCTTTGTGCGACGCAGAAAAGGTGAACGGATGGACTCTACATGCCTGGTTCCCACCGTGAAGCATGGAGGAGGAGGTGTGATGGTGTGGGGGTGCTTTGCTGGTGACACTGTTAGGGATTTATTCACTGAACCAGCATGGCTACCACAGCATCTTGCAGCGGCATGCTATTTCACTCGGTTTGCGTTTAGTTGGACCATCATTTATTTTTCAACAGGACAATGACCCCAAACACACCTCCAGGCTGTGTAAGGGCTATTTGACCAAGAAGGAGAGTGATGGGGTGCTACGCCAGATGACCTGGCCTCCACAATCACCAGACCTGAACCCAATCGAGATAGTTTGGGGTGAGCTGGACCGCAGAGTGAAGGCAAAAGGGCCAACAAGTGCTAAGCATCTCTGGGAACTCCGTCAAGATTGTTGGAAGACCATTTCTGGTGACTACCTCTTGAAGTTCATCAAGAGAATGCCAAGAGTGTGCAAAGCAGTCATCAAAGCAAAAGGTGGCTACTTTGAAGACCCTAGAATATAAGACATAATTTCAGTTGTTTCACACTTTTTTGTTAAGTATATAACTCCGCATGTGTTAATTCATAGTTTTGATGCCTTCAGTGTGAATGTACAATTTTCATAGTCATGAAAATATATAAAAATCTTTACATGAGTAGGTGTGTCCAAACTTTTGGTCTGTACTGTAGGAAAGTTTCTCCATACAGAGTAGATGTGTAATGTTTACGAGCCCCTATGTTTAATTATCTTTAACAACAACGCAGCCGGGCATCATGCAATATTTCTTGGCACCCACTGAGCTCCGCGCACCAAGCAGAATTCATATCTTACACAAAGAACCAATGAAGAGAATAGTCGTGGTCCTATCAAGCATAAAGCCTATAGTAGTGTTGTGTGCGTTGATGCTCAACCTCATAAGGTGGAACATTGGAAAGACCGGGCTCATCACTGATTTTCGGACATGCCATTTAAACTGTACAATTTTCACTGTCATGAAAATACAAAAAAATCTTTAAATGAGAAGGTGTGTCCAAACTTTGGTCTGTACTGTATGTCACACAAAATACTTAATAAATAACATTTCCCACATGTCTACTTTACATCAGCACAATTTTGGAAACTATTTTTTTTTGCTTCTTAGGAAATTATAAGGGTTAAAAGTTGACCGGCGATTTCTAATTTTTACAACAAAATTTACAAAACCATTTTTCTTTAGGGACCATCTCACATTTAAAGTCACTTTCAGGGGTGTACATGACAGAAAATACCCAAAACTGAAACCATTCTAAAAACTGCACCCCTCAAGGTGCTTAAAAGCACATTCAAGAAGTTTATTAACCCTTTACGTGCTTCACAGGAACTGAAGCAATGTGGAAGGAATAAATTAACATTTAACTTTTTTTTTACAAACATTTTACTTCAGAAACATTTTTTTTTATTTTCACAAGTGTAAAAAGAGAAAATGAACCATAAAATTTGTTGTGCAATTTCTCCTGAATACGCTGATACCCTATATGTGGGTATAAACCACTGTTTGGGCGCAGGGCAGAGCTTGGAAGGGAAGGAGCACAGTTTTACTTTTTAAATGCAGAATTGGCAGGAATTGAGATGGACACCATGTCGCGTTTGGAGAGCCTCTGATGTGCTTAAACAGTGGAAACCCCCCACAAGTGACACCATTTTGGAAAGTAGACCCCTTAGGGAACGTATCTAGATGTTTGGTGAGCACTTTGAGCTCCCAAGTGCTTCACAGAAGTTTAGAACGCAGAGCCGTGAAAATAAAAAATCATATTTTTTCCACAAAAATGATCTTTTTGCCCCAAAATTTTTATTTTCCCAAGGGTAACAGGAGAAATTAGACCCCCAAAGTTGTTGTGCAATTTTTTACTGAGTAAGTATGCCGATACCCCATATGTGGGGGAAACCACTGAGCTCGGAAGGAAAGGAGCGCCAGTTGACTTTTTCTATGCAGAATTGGCTGGAATTGAGATCGGACGCCATGTCATGTTTGAAGAGACCCTGACATGTCTAAACAGTGGAAACCCCCCACAAGTGACACTATTTTGGAAATTAGACCCCTTAAGGAACTTATCTAGATGTGTGATGAGCACTTTGAACCCCTAAGTGCTTCACAGAAGTTTATAATGCAGACCCATGAAAATAAAAAAAATTTTTTTTTCCTCAAAAATGATTTTTTTAGCCCACAATTTTTTATTTTCACAAGGTTAACAGGAGAAATTGGACCGCAAAAGCTGTTGTCCAGTTTCTCCTGAGTACGCTGGTATCCCACATGTGGGGGGAACCACTGTTTCGGCAAACGTCTGGGCTCGGAAGGGAAGTAGTGATGTTTTAAAATGTAGACTTTGATAGAATGGTCTGATGGCATAATGTTGCGTTTACAGAGCTCCTGATGTACCTAAATGGTAGAAACCCCCCACAAGTGACCCCATTTTATTTTGGAAACTAGACCCCCCCAAAGGAGCTTATCTAGATGTGTGGTGAGCACTTTGAACCCCCAAGTGCTTCACAGAAATTTATAACATAGAGCCTTGAAAAAAAAAATCATATTTTTTCCACAAAAATGATATTTTCACCCCCAAATTTTTACTTTCACAAGGGTAACAGGAGAAATTGGACCACAAAAGTTGTCCAATTTGTCTTGAGTATGCTGGTACCCCAAATGTGGGAGAATACTACTGCGTGGGCACATGTGGGGGCTCGGAAGGGAAGTAGTGACTTTTTGGAATGGTCTGCAGGCTTCATGTTGCGTTTGCAGAGCCCTTGATGTGCTTAAACAGTATAAACTCCCCCACAAGTGACCCCATTTTGGAAACTAGACCCTCCAAGGAGCTTATATAGGTGTGTGATGAGCACTTTTTACCCCCAAGTGCTTCACAGAAGTTTATAACGCAGAGCCGTGAAAATAAAAAATCATTTTTTTCCTCAAAAATGATTTTTTAGCCCGCAATTTTTTTATTTTCACAAGGGTAACAGGAGAAATTGGACCCCAAAAGTTGTGTGTCCAGTTTGTTCTGAGTACGCTGGTACCCCATATGTGGGGGAAAACCACTGTTTGGGCGCACGTCGGGGCTCAGAAGGGAAGATGTGACGTTTAGGAATGCAAACTTTAATGGAATGGTCTGCGGGTGTCATGTCGCGTTTGGAGAGCCTCTAAGGTGCCTAAACAGTTGAAACCCCCAATTCTAACTCCAACTCTAACCCCAACACACCCCTAATCCCAATCCTAACCACAAACCTAACCCTAACACACCCCTAACCCTAACTGTAGCCCAACTCACTTTAGCCCAACTCTAACCCTAATGGAAAAACTGTGGCAGGAGAGGGTGATCACTGGGGCAGGGGGAGATCACCAGGGCAGGGGGGAGATCAGCGGGGTGGGGGGACATCTGCCAGGCAGATCAGCGGGGCAGGGGCAGATCAGCGGGGCAGGGGTAAGATCAGAGGGGCTGATCAGCGGGGCAGGGGGGTGATCCACGGGGCAGGGTGAGATCTGCGAGACAGAGGGGAGATCAGAGGGGCACGGGGGAGATCATCGGGGCAGAGGGGAGATCAGCGGGGCAGAGGAGATCAGCGGGGCAGAGGGGAGATCAGCGGGGCATGGAGATCAACAGGGCAGGGGGAGATAAACGGGGTAGGGCAGAGATCAGTGGGAGAGAGGGAGATCAGTGGGGCAGGGGGGGAGATCAGCGGGGCAGTGGGGAGATCAGCAGGGCAGGGGAGATCAGGGGGGCAGCGAGGTGATCAAGGCGGTAAGGGGGGCATTCAGAGAAGCAGGGGGTGATCAGTGGGGCAGGGGGTGATCGGGGTGAACACTGGGGGGGTGATCACCAGGGGCAGAAGGGAGCTGTCAGGAGGGCAGGGGGTAATCATGGGGGTAGGGGGCATTCAGGGGGGCAGGGGGTGATCAGGGGTGATCGGGGTGATCACTGAGGCGGGGGTGATCACCAGGGGCAGGAGGGGGCTGTCAGGTGTGGGGGGCTGAGGAGATGCAGATGGAGATGGAGGTAGCAGCAGCAGGGGGGTGATTACCGCGCAGTGGGGAGGGAGTGGAGGTCGGGGGCGTGGAATCGGACGGCCGGAGAGCAGAGGGCAGCAGAGGGGAGTACCTGGCGACGACGACACTGGCGGCTGCGATCGCGGTGAGTAGGTGGCAGGGCAGCAAGCAGGCACCTCGGTCTCCAGCTCCCACGGACGGGAAGTGGCTGGAGAGCGAGGCAGCTATAGTTTACTCCGCCCCTCCTCATCTGATTGGAGAGCTAGTGTCACATGGACTCTAGCTCCAATCAGATCTGGGGGGTGACAAAAAGGTCACCAGAAGCCATCGTAGCCACAGGCGGGCAAAGCCACTCCCTCCCCCCCGGGCTCAAGTACAAGTCCCCCTGTACCTGCAGGTCGGGTGACATTTCAGTTAACTCGTTCACCTGACCTACAGGAACGCAATCCCGCCATGACGACACATAGGTGTCACAGGTCGGATTGGCACCGACTTTCATGACGCCTACGTGGCGTCACAAGTCAGGAAGGGGTTAAATTGATGTGTAGAAAACGCAGGTGCGGATTTATTGAGTTTTTTTGCGCGGATTTTGTGCGTTTTTGTTGCGGATTTGCTGCAGATTTTTTGCGGATTTACTGCGTTTTTTACCCCTGCGGATTTCTATAATGGAATGGGTACAAAAACGCTGCAGATCCGCAAAAAAAAAAAGTGACATGCTACTTCTTTTAATCCGCAGCGTTTCCGCTCGGAATTTTCAACACCATGAGCAGAGCATTTTTTTTACCATTGATTTACATTGTACTGTAAATCACTTGCCAATCTGCACGTTTCTGCACCGCAAAAAACGCTGCGGATCCGCAGGAAATCCGCAACTTGTGCACATACCCTCAAAGGGTTTTCCTTTTTCGGAAAACCTGTGTCCCCAGTCAAAATATATTGCCCCCCAAAAAAAACACTTGTAAAAAAAATCCCACACCTTATTCACCCATTGCAGGTCCAGTTATAAGTCTCTGCTGATTCTCCTGTGTCTGACTGCAGCACTGCTGAAGTGATTTAATCACTGCACACAAAATCAGCGAGCTCAACATCTCATGCCATCAACAGCCGCTGAACTAACTGATTCGGTGCAGTGCTGTCCATATAATGTTAATGATGCAGACAACAGCAGACACCAGATAAGGGCCAAGACTCATTGTTGGACTTGAGGTGTATAAGGTACATTTTGATTTTCTTTTTTACAACAAACTGCACCTGGGGACACCATGTTCCTGAAAACAGAAAAACCATTTAAGCCCCCCATACATATTATATAGCTAAGACCTCATTTAAAAGTCCAATTTTTTTAAGTGTGACAAATTGACCTCTTTTATCAGTTGGGGCACCCTTTTTTTCCTAATAAGAAACAGTATATACATGTTCATGCTACTCTTACCTGTTAAACAGTGTAAACAATATTTCACTAGGATGACACGCAGACGATTTCCAAGTGCTGTCCGTTTTCTGATTCACTTGAATGGATAAGGTTGTTTTGTGAATCAGATGTAAAGCGTATCTGCATCTATCTCAACAATGGGGCCCTGATATGGATAACTGGTCGGAATTCCTATTATTATCTATGGGAATTACGGCCACCCTCACACTGACAGCACAGGGCCCTGTTGTTGAGATACAGTGGGGCAAAAAAGTATTTAGTCAGCAATAGTGCAAGTTCCACCACTTAAAAAGATGAGAGGCGTCTGTAATTTACATCATAGGTAGACCTCAACTATGGGAGACAAACTGAGAAAAAAAAATCCAGAAAATCACATTGTCTGTTTTTTTAACATTTTATTTGCATATTATGGTGGAAAATAAGTATTTGGTCAGAAACAAAATTTCATCTCAATAGTTTGTAATATATCCTTTGTTGGCAATGACAGAGGTCAAACGTTTTCTGTAAGTCTTCACAAGGTTGCCACACACTGTTGGTATGTTGGCCCATTCCTCCATGCAGATCTCCTCTAGAGCAGTGATGTTTTTGGCTTTTCGCTTGGCAACACGGACTTTCAACTCCCTCTAAAGGTTTTCTATAGGGTTGAGATCTGGAGACTGGCTAGGCCACTCCAGGACCTTGAAATGCTTCTTACGAAGCCACTCCTTCATTGCCCTGGCGGTGTGCTTTGGATCATTGTCATGTTGAAAGACCCAGCCACGTTTCATCTTCAATGCCCTTGCTGATGGAAGGAGGTTTGCACTCAAAATCTCACGATACATGGCCCCATTCATTCTTTCATGTACCCGAATCAGTCGTCCTGGCCCCTTTGCAGAGAAACAGCCCCAAAGCATGATGTTTCCACCACCATGCTTTACAGTAGGTATGGTGTTTGATGGATGCAACTCAGTATTCTTTTTCCTCCAAACACGACAAGTTGTGTTTCTACCAAACAGTTCCAGTTTGGTTTCATCAGACCATAGGACATTCTCCCAAAACTCCTCTGGATCATCCAAATGCTCTCTAGCAAACTTCAGACGGGCCCGGACATGTACTGGCTTAAGCAGTGGGACACGTCTGGCACTGCAGGATCTGAGTCCATGGTGGCGTAGTGTGTTACTTATGGTAGGCCTTGTTACATTGGTCCCAGTTCTCTGCAGTTCATTCACTAGGTCCCCCCGCGTGGTTCTGGGATTTTTGCTCACCGTTCTTGTGATCATTCTGACCCCACGGGGTGGGATTTTGCGTGGAGCCCCAGATCGAGGGAGATTATCAGTGGTCTTGTATGTCTTCCATTTTCTAATTATTGCTCCCACTGTTGATTTCTTCACTCCAAGCTGGTTGGCTATTGCAGATTCAGTCTTCCCAGCCTGGTGCAGGGCTACAATTTTGTTTCTGGTGTCCTTTGACAGCTCTTTGGTCTTCACCATAGTGGAGTTTGGAGTCAGACTGTTTGAGGGTGTGCACAGGTGTCTTTTTATACTGATAACAAGTTTAAACAGGTGCCATTACTACAGGTAATGAGTGGAGGAAAGAGGAGACTCTTAAAGAAGAAGTTACAGGTCTGTGAGAGCCAGAAATCTTGATTGTGTTTCTGACCAATTACTTATTTTCCACCATAATATGCAAATAAAATGTTAAAAAAACAGACAATGTGATTTTCTGGATTTTTTTTTCTCAGTTTGCCTCCCATAGTTGAGGTCTACCTATGATGTAAATTACAGACGCCTCTCATCTTTTTAAGTGGTGGAACTTGCACTATTGCTGACTGACTAAATACTTTTTTGCCCCACTGTAGATGGCAGCACCCTCATGTGTTTTAATTAAGTAAACAGTGGGATGGGGAAAACAAAGGGCAAATTTGCACAGGAGGACAATACTCGGCCTAAGGGCTCTTTTCCATTTGCAAGAAACACGTCCGTGTCTCGCATGTGAAAACCAAGCTCTGGCGCCGACACTCCAGAGCGGAGCGTGCAGCTCCATGTGTTGCTATGCGGCCGCACGCTCTGCTCTGGAGTGCCGGCGCCACAGCTTGGTTTTCACATGCGAGACATGGACGTGTTTCTCCCAAATGGAAAAGAGCCCTTAGGCCTGCCCTGCTTTCTCCCTCCCCTTATCTCCCATAAGGACGCTATATTTTCACTTGCCTTACATATTTTAGTGTTGTATGGAAGATTTAATATATAAGAAAATCATCCACCTCGCTTAATTGACAGTCAATTGAAATATAGATATATAAAAAGTTATGATTCTTGGGAGAAGGAAAATGAAAAAAGAAAAAAAAATTAAAATACAAAAACAGAGTTCTACCTGGTCGGGAAAGGGTTAATGGTACTACTGACTGTAATCAGTACTGTAGGCATTGTATGATCTGCAGTAACTACATTCCTGTTTGTAAAACAATTTCAAACATACCTTTTACCATTGTTAAATTTTATCCTGGTAGGGACAGGTTCATGCAGTACAAATACTGTATACAGTTAGGGCCAGAAATATTTGGACATTGACACAAGTTTTGTTATTTTAGCTGTTTACAAAAACATGTTCAGAAATACAATTATATATATAATATGGGCTGAAAGTGCACACTCCCAGCTGCAATATGATAGTTTCCACATCCAAATCGGAGAAAGGGTTTAGGAATCATAGCTCTGTAATGCATAGCGTCCTCTTTTTCAAGGGACCAAAAGTAATTGGACAATGGACTCTAAGGGCTGCAATTAACTCTGAAGGCGTCTCCCTCGTTAACCTGTAATCAATGAAGTAGTTAAAAGGTCAGGGGTGGATTCCAGGTGTGTGGTTTTGCATTTGGAAGCTGTTGCTGTGAGCAGACAACATGCGGTCAAAGGAACTCTCAATTGAGGTGAAGCAGAACATCCTGAGGCTGAAAAAAAGAAAAAATCCATCAGAGAGATAACAGACATGCTTGGAGTAGCAAAATCAACAGTTGGGTACATTCTGAGAAAAAAGGAATTGACTGGTGAGCTTGGGAACTCAAAAAGGCCTTGGCGTCCACGGATGACAACAGTGGTGGATGATCGCCGCATACTTAATTTGGTGAAGAAGAACCCGTTCACAACATCAACTGAAGTCCAGAACACTCTCAGTGAAGTAGGTGTATCTGTCTCTAAGTCAACAGTAAAGAGAAGACTCCATGACAGTAAATACAAAGGGTTCACATCTAGATGCAAACCATTCATCAATACCAAAAATAGACAGGCCAGAGTTAAATTTGCAGAAAAACACCTCAAGAAGCCAGCTCAGTTCTGGAAAAGTATTCTATGGACAGATGAGACAAAGATCAACCTGTACCAGAATGATGGGAAGAAAAAAGTTTGGAGAAGAAAGGGAACGGCACATGATCCAAGGCACACCACATCCTCTGTAAAACATAGTGGAGGCAACGTGATGGCATGGGCATGCATGGCTTTCAATGGCACTGGGTCACTTGTGTTTATTGATGACATAAGAGCAGACAAGAGTAGCCGGATGAATTCTGAAGTGTACCGGGATATACTTTCAGCCCAGATTCAGCCAAATGCTGCAAAGTTGATTGGACGGCGCTTCATAGTACAGATGGACAATGACCCCAAGCATACAGCCAAAGCTACCCAGGAGTTCATGAGTGCCAAAAAGTGGAACATTCTGCAATGGCCAAGTCAATCTCCAGATCTAAACCCAATTGAGCATGCATTTCACTTGCTCAAATCCAGACTTAAGACGGAAAGACCCACAAACAAGCAAGACCTGAAGGCTGCGGCTGTAAAGGCCTGGCAAAGCATTAAGAAGGAGGAAACCCAGCGTTTGGTGATGTCCATGGGTTCCAGACTTAAGGCAGTGATTGCCTCCAAAGGATTTGCAACAAAATATTGAAAATAAAAATATTTTGTTTGGGTTATGTTTATTTGTCCAATTACTTTTGACCTCCTAAAATGTGGAGTGTTTGTAAAGAAATGTGTACAATTCCTACATTTTCTATCAGATATTTTTGTTCAACCCTTCAAATTAAACGTTACAATCTGCACTTGAATTCTGTTGTAGAGGTTTCATTTCAAATCCAATGTGGTGGCATGCAGAGCCCAACTCGTGAAAATTGTGTCACTGTCCAAATATTTCTGGCCCTAACTGTATATAGCAGGGGCTAACCTGACTTTGAAATTGACTAATGCGCTAAGCTTGTTTCTGTATTCATGAACTGATATCAGTTCCAGTGATGTATTCAGGGGCTGATGTTGGCTCTAGTTCTATAGTCTATATATGTTCTGATGATGATTCTGTTGCTGTATTCATGTGCCACAGTTTTCGTTTACCTTTGTGTTCATGTACCAATGATATATATAATGAAACCTGGCACTCAACTTTTATGTATGCAAGCAGTTTTTATTCCAAGTCATGGAACAGTAACAATAAGACGTTTCACAAACAACGACCTTCCTCAGTTATTCATATTACAACATTAATAAATGTAAAAAAATAAAAATAAAGTACCGTATATACTCGAGTATAAGCCGACCCGAGTATAAGCCGACCCCCCTAATTTTGCCACAAAAAACGGGGAAAACTTATTGACTCGAGTATAAGCCTAGGGTAGGAAATGCAGCAGCTACCCGTGAATTTCAAAAATAAAAATAGATGCTCCATACTGTTCATTATTGCCCCATAAGATGCTCCATATAAAGCTATGCCCCATATAATTCTTCATATCGTTCATTGTTGCCCCATAGATGCTCCATATAAAGCTGTGCCACATATAATGCTCTGCACCGTTCATTATGGCCCCATAGATGCTCCATATAAAGATGTGCCACATATAATTCTCCATATCATTCATTGTTGCCCCATAGATGCTACATATAAAGCTGTGCCACATATAATACTCTGCACCGTTCATTATGGCCCCATAGATGCTCCATAGAAAGCTGTGCCCCATATAGAATGCTCTGCACCGTTCATTATTGCTCCATAGATGCTCCATAGAAAGCTGTGCCATATAGAAAGCTCTGCACCGTTTATTATTGCCCCATGGATGCTCCATAGAAAGCTGTGCCCCATATATATTGCTCTGCACCGTTCATTATGGCCCCATAGATGTTCCTTATAAAGCTGTGCCCCATATATATTGCTCTGCACCGTTGATTATGGCCCCATAGATGCTCCTTATAAAGCTGTGCTCCATATATATTGCTCTGCACCGTTGATTATGGCCCCATAGATGCTCCTTATAAAGCTGTGCCATATATAATGCTGCTGCTGCAATAAAAAAAACAAAACCCTAACTCACCTCTCTTCGCTCAGGACGCCGGCGCCTTCAATATTTACCTGCTCCTCGTGCGGCACCGTCTCCAGCACTGACGCTCAGCAGAGGGCGCGCACTGACTACGTCACCGCGCCCTCCGACCTGATCGTCACTGCCAGGAGACGCTGCAGACGGAGCCGCACTGGAGCGAGGAGCAGGTAAATATCGTGCAGCGCTGCGCTCCCGGTATACTTACCTGCTCCCGGCGTGGTCCCTGCAGTCCTTGGCTTCCCCGACGCTGCATCTTCTTGCTGTATTGAGCGGTCATAGTTATGGAACCGCATATTCATTTCTGTAATGAGCGGTGCCATGTGACCACTCAGTACAGGAAGAATCTGCAGCACCGGGGAAGCCAGGGAATGCAGGGACCGCGCCGGGAGCAGGTAAGTATAATTACACAGCCCCCGCTCCCCCTCCCCTGCTAACCTCCCGGTATATGACTCGGGTATAAGCCAACAAATGGGCTGAAAATCTCGGCTTATACTCGAGTATATACGGTATATAAAAATATTTAGTGGCAATACAGTAAATCACTAATGGGAAACATAAATTGTCGGCCTTCACTAGATTGTCTCAGATTCGGGGGTCTCTTAAAATATGGTAAAAATGGAAGTTTGAATTCCAGAATATTAGGGTATGCTGTGGTCAGTAGAGGCCAGTGTTTCCTAATATTCTTGTGAAGGATGAAGAAGAACGGATGGTATGAGTGTACAAACGGTAACCTTTTATTGTGATCCTTATTCTGAATCGTAGATGAAGGGCTCAATTGTTTGTCTAATACTGTGGTGGGGTACCCTCTGTTGAGAAATTTGGACGTCATGTTGTGCAGGCATTGTTTACGTGTCATATTGTTTGAAACAATGCGACTGACACGTTGGAATTGTGATCTAGGTATGGAACGTTTTACTGATGGAGGATGGAAACTCTGGTAGTGTAGGATGCTGTTCCTGTCAGTGGGCTTAATGTGGCGGTCAGTGGTTAAGTGACCATCCTGGTCTTTGAGGACAATGGTGTCCAAGAAACTAACCGACTCTTCATCATGAGTCATGGTGAATTTTATACCAGGTCAAGCTTCATTAAGAAATGCAAAAAAGAGATTCAGAGACTCCAACGAGCCCCCCCAAAGGCAAAAAATGTCATCAATGTAACGTGTCCTTTGAAGGACATTGGAGATGAATAATGGGTGTTTGTATATCACAGACTCCTCAAAGAAAGCCATATAAGCATTAGCATAAGGGGGCACTACGCTGGAGCCCATTGCGGACCTTTACTGTTGGAGCGCCCCCAGACACAGGGTTACTCGGTACCGGTCCTCTCTGGCTCAGTTCTGGGGTTGTCACGGTGGCTGGACCCGGTCCGTGACCCTGCTAAGGGGCGTCCAATAAAAGGGGTGATGAAAGTCGGCTAAGGTTTTGTGACGCCACCTGTGGTGTTCGGTCAGGGTGACCGAAGCTGCTTGGGGTCCACTGGGGACCCTTCCCGGTTAAATCCAGTACTCCCGGACTGGGAAAAAAGAACAACAATAGTTATTAGAAAAGGACATACAAAATTTTTAAATGCTTTGAACAATGTAAACATTACAACACTTCCCTTTATGGGAGGTGAGGTCACTTGAACGTTACAAACAGAAACAGTTTAAATATTTTAAAGAACATTCTTACTGACTATAAATTCCTATTACCCAGCCGGGTATTCTACTAAGTGCAAATCTTTGAACAATAATTTAACTTCTCCTTTAAGGGCGTATAAGCTGAACCCACTAAAGGCTTACTATAAAACTTTACAGTACAAATCTAACGTCTTCTTTTACTTCCTTTAACTTCACTCAAATGCAGGACCGCCTGGCTATTCGTCCGGGCCTACTGCCTTTCTTCTTCTAGGTCACTTTCTAGCTCTTCTAGCTACAAGCCATCCACTATGCAAACATTATCACTATCTTACTACTTAAGGCAGTGGTCCCCAACTCCAGGCCTCGAGGGCCGCCAACAGTGCAGGTTTTCAGGATTTCCTTAGTATTGCACAGGGGTTGGAATCATCACCTGTGCAGATGATCACATTACCACCGATGTAATACTAAAGAAATCCTGAAAACCTGCACTGTTGGCGGCCCTCGAGGCCTGGAGTTGGGGACCCCTGACTTAAGGCATCATTATCAAAAAGCAACAAATAACATTCCTTTTAAGAGGGGAGATCAGTCTTTTCTGAGGTAGTTCAAACAATTATCAAGTCACTAAGGAACAGCAAGACTCAAGAAACTTCCACGTCGTCATCTGGAATCGTGTGTTCGCAAAGTCTTCTTTCCTTGTAAAACCAGTAGAGGGCACCCTTAAGAGGGTGCAAACTAAATACAACAGTTTGTGAATCATTCACCGTCCATGATTCGGCAGTCTTTTAACCCTGCTGTTCTGTTGGTCAAAAATGACCGACTTTGAACTTCAATATTCTTTAAAATATTCAAGATGCGGCTCTGAAACCCGTGGCCGACCGACCCATCCTCATTTAAGTCAATCAACCACAAGTTTCAGAAGTGCATCTTGAACACCCCAAAAAATACCAAAGTTCAAAATAGGTCTCCCCAGACCGAACAGAACAGCAGGGTTAAACAGTGATGAACTTGTGCAAAATAAAACAATAGGGATCCCGGGTAAATGAAGGGACCCCTTTAAGGATTAACCCTAGACGGGTTCAAGCAGCTAAAGAGCAGGAAACAGTTAACTATGTACATTTGTCAGGTTTTCGAGGTTTATTTCTATAGCAGGTGACAGGACATCAGCAGGTAGTGACCACTTCCTGACCGGGGAAGGTCTGGCTCCGTGCTCTCATCCAATACTGTCCTGATGTCTGTGGATTGTCTCTCAGGCATACTCAAGTCATTAGTGGTCTGGGTACAAACCTCAGCACTGGTGGCAGACTCCGTAAGCAGGACACCACACGCCGGGGTAGTAGTACTGAGTTCCGCGGGGTCGGGGGTCGGCTGGGTGCCGGCACCAGTTTCAGTCGTGATCGTAGATGGCGCGACCACAAGCACGCATCGTTTGACTCTCTTGGCATACCATCCTCGCTCACTCCAGTGGCGAGTGTAGGTCACATGGTCCCCTCTGTACAAGTTTCGGGTAGGAGGTACACTGTGGGACTGGGGTTCTACATTACAGCTAGTCACAAAGACTTCAGTCGGCAGCCCTGGCTCCAGTATAAAGCCACAACCCCTTCTCAGGTGGAAGGCCAGCACTATCCCCTGTTTCAGCAAACTCTCAGGGCAGCAGTCTATGAGGGGCGTCCGTACCTTGGTCGGGCAGTCTGTTCTGTTTGTTCTCGGTCTTTCCACTGCGAAATTAA
Organism: Ranitomeya imitator; assembly: GCF_032444005.1. Taxonomy (NCBI): domain Eukaryota; kingdom Metazoa; phylum Chordata; class Amphibia; order Anura; family Dendrobatidae; genus Ranitomeya; species Ranitomeya imitator. The sequence continues at coordinate 693,506,362 of NC_091282.1, read as the reverse complement.
GCTTCGTCGATACTGCTCCCAGGTGAGCCCGACGACATAAGAGCCCTCCTGCCTGGACCCGTCTGGTTGGAACCTTGGAGCATCCCATTCAAAGATCACCCCCTCGTGACTCACGTCTAACGGTTCGCTCATAGGTGTCGGGAGCGGGGGCAGTATCCCCTTCATGGCGTAAAGGGCCGCCTGTTGTGGTTTCTGTTGTCGGGCTCCCTCCTGTGGTTGTGAATGGTACTTCGGCTGGTTCTGTCCATGGACTTCCTCTGGTGGGTGTTTCTGAGTTTCCTTCCACAGGTGACGAGGTTAATTCGTTAGCCGGCTGCTCTATTTAACTCCACTTAGATCTTTGCTCCATGCCACCTGTCAATGTTCCAGTATTGGTCTAGTTCACTCCTGGATCATTCTTGTGACCTGTCTTTCCAGCAGAAGCTAAGTTCCAGCTTGTATTTCTTTGGTTTGCTATTTTCCTGTCCAGCTTGCTATTTTTATTGTTGTCTTGCTTGCTGGAAGCTCTGGGACGCAGAGGGAGCGCCTCCGCACCGTGAGTCGGTGCGGAGGGTCTTTTTGCGCCCTCTGCGTGGTCTTTTTGTAGGTTTTTGTGCTGACCGCAAAGTAACCATTCCTATCCTCGGTCTGTTCAGTAAGTCGGGCCTCACTTTGCTAAATCTATTTCATCTCTGTGTTTGTATTTTCATCTTTACTCACAGTCATTATGTGTGGGGGGCTGCCTTTTCCTTTGGGGAATTTCTCTGAGGCAAGGTAGGCTTTATTTTTCTATCTTTAGGGCTAGCTAGTTCTTTAGGCTGTGCCGAGTTGCATAGGGAGCGTTAGGCGCAATCCACGGCTATTTCTAGTGTGTTTGATAGGATTAGGGATTGCGGTCAGCAGAGTTCCCACGTCCCAGAGCTCGCCCTTTGTTATCGGTAACTATCAGGTCATTTCGTGTGCTTTTAACCACCAGGTCCATTGTTGTCCTGACCACCAGGTCATAACAGCCGCCACCACAATCTCGGCAGCGGGAGACCAGTCATAGATGGGACGGGGAGCGGTCGCTGGAGCTGGATCGGTTGGTGGGGCAGGGTCGCTTTTGGTACCTGCGTCTGATGTGGTTCCACCGATGTCGATCGGCCCCACCCACGAGGACACTGGAGTCTGCGGCGGCTCTGACCACGGCTCTCCCTGTGCGATCTTCTTGCACAGCTCCGACTTCCATTTCTTTGCCGTCGCCGACCCCACGTCCGGAGTCGGGAGGTCGGACGCCTCCAGTAGCGGCAGGCTCTGACTCGTCTCTGGTGGGCTGAGGGGGTTCTGGGCTACTTCGTTGCGATTCAGGCACTCGCTGGTCGCCGTCTCTACTTCTTGATCTGCGGCGGCAAACACACGAGACTCCTCCATCTTCTGGGGTGTGAGCTCCTGCATTCCTGAGCTCGTCATCCTGCAGCCGTAGTCGGAGGGGACGGATGCTGCTTTTGGCGCTGCTTTCACGATCTCCTCCCATGGCACACCCTCCTTCTTCTCCTGTGCTCCTCGTGGCGCGGCAATGGCGGCGGTTTTGGTGGGAATCTTCGCGGCAATCAGTAATACACAGTCTTTGCAATAAATCACAGTTCAAGCACAATTCCAACACCGTTCCAAGGCACACATGACCCAATTCTTCAGGCTTTAGTACGATCCTGTTTGTGACGCCAAGTTGGAGCGCCCCCAGATGCAGGGCCGTGGGTTACTCGGTACCAGTCCTCTCTGGCTCAGTTCTGGGGTTGCCACGGTGGCTGGACCCGGTCCGTGACCCTGCTAAGGAGCGTCCAATAAAAGGGGTGATGAAAGTCGGCTAAGGTTTCGTGACGCCACCTGTGGTGTTCGGTCAGGGTGACCGACGCTGCTTGGGGTCCACTGGGGTGATGTGATGGCAGCTAGATGGTATACCTAGCTAGGTATACCCTGACAGGTCCTCCCTGGACTCTCCCCAGGCTGCATTCTGTTCTAACTTCCTATCCGACCCCTGGTTTTACCAGTGTGAGGAGTGGCCTAATACATAGTGCCTTTTTCTCCCCCTAGTGGCCAGAGTGTGAAGTGTAATGTGTGCTTGTGATACCTGGTCAGGTGAACTCCTTCTGTGCAATCAGACATAAGATCACCCTCCTTAGCGGCAGAGCGACATTACTGCAACGACCAGGTCTCTGGGGCGCTGCACTGTACTATGTTTGATTGCTGTGATCATTAATTATGTCCTCTCTATTTCTCTAGAGTCGCCTATATTGATCCTCGGACACAGCTTTTCATGAGCACTCACTAATCTCGTTTGGCCGTAAGCGCCGGCCGTAAAGCAGAGCGGTGACGTCACCGCTGTGCTCTGCTTTACGGCCGGCCGGCGCTGACACAGTGCAGGTAAGCTGACGCCGGGGGACGCGACAGACACCGGAATGTAAGTATGTAGTGTTTTTTTTTTTTACATTTACAATGGTAACCAGGGTAAACATCGGGTTACTAAGCGCGGCCCTGCGCTTAGTAACCCGATGTTTACCCTGGTTACCCGGGGACTTCAGCATCGTTGGTCGCTGGAGAGCTGTCTGTGTGACAGCTCTCCAGCGACCACACAACGACTAAACAGCGACGCTACAGCGATCGGCATCGTTGTCTATATCGCTGCAGCTCGCTTAATGTGACGGTACCTTAATCCTTAAATGGATATAAACTTGTATTGCATATATCACTGATAGAGTATTATTAACCTTTTGGAGTATTGGGTGCTATTTAGCATATCATTTATAAGTATATGCTATGATTTTCAGTTCTATTGGCTTAGCTATGTGAATTCACATCCTTTATATTGTAGCTTTGTTTATCAACTACCCTGTATGAAAATTTGGACTACGTTTCAAGCTACACGTACACAGATATTTTGACTTATACATATATCTTTTGTGTGCATACTCTGTATCATTCATGTCCCTCTCTCATCTGGACCTGTGGGGTCTCTTCACCATTTTTAATCCATTTATAGTTGTTTTTATTGTTTATAACTGTGAATCAATAAAAATGTACCATTTTATTACATCGCTACATTTGCTTCCTTTTGTTATTTGGGTATATATATAGTAATAAGCAACTTCTTAAAATTCAGCTAATTAATATTCATGACAATAATGAAGCGACCCAACACGTCTATCTGAGATGGATGAAGGGGGGCATGTTACTAGGGAACTCAACAGCTCTTCACATCTTTTAATTATAAGGAATTTAATTGTTTTTATTATGCAGTATTAGATGCCATAGCTTCTGTTAGATTAAGTTTTTCCCACACTGCCCCTTTATTTCTCGTTTTCAATTATACTTGATGGAAACAATTAGATTTAATTAAGACAGTGTCCGTGAGAGAAGGGCAGGGGAAAGCATCCGGCTATTCCTTAGAATAAGTGCTTATTCCTGGCAAGGATGGAAGTTCATCACATCTGCGTGAAAAACACTTTTAAGGATTGACACTCTATGACCAAAATTATAGCTATGGTACTCAAGGATATTCAGAAAGGAGTTACCGCATATTGTTTCTAGACATGTATACACCAACCTGTCAGCTCACTTATGCCTGATACATAACCTCTTCACCTCAAAGCCTGTTTCACCTTAATGACCAGGCCAATTTTTTTCAATAATGACCACCGTCACTTTATGAGGTTTTAACTCAGGAACGCTTCAATGGATCTGATTCTGAGACTTTTTTTTTCGTGACATATTGTACTTTATGATAGTGGTAAAATTTCTTTGAAATTACTTGCATTTATTTGTGAGAAAAATCAGAAATTTGGCAAAAAATTTTAAAATTTGGCAATTTTCAACCTTTTAATTTTTATACACTTAAATCAGAGTCATATCACACAAGACAGTTAATAAAATAACATTTCCCACATGTCTACTTTACATCAGCACAATTTTTGAAACAGAATTTTTTTGTTGTTAGGAAGTTATAAGGGTTAAAAGTTGACCAGCAATTTCTCATTTTTACAACAAAATTTGCAAAACCAATTTTTTAGGGACCATTTCAAATTTGAGGTGACTTTGAGGGGCCTATATGACAGAAAATACCCAAAAGTGACACCATTCTAAAAACTGCACCCCTCAAGGTGCTCAAAACCACATTCAAGAAGTTTATTAAACCTTCAGGTGTTTCTCAGAAAACAGGCTCGGACTGGGCCCAGGCATTGTCACCTGCTGGCATACTGGCCAGCAGCTGCCTAGGCCCCCACTGCTCCAGGGGCCCCCAGCCAGTGGCTATGGGGCCCCTGAGTCAAGGGGGCCTGCCCTGTGCCAGCGTAGCAGCAGCTGGAGACAGAATCCTGTCCCCGCTTCTAAAGCAAAATGAATATTCACGCTTCCCCACGCCCCTATGGACGTGGAGAGGCATGAATACCATTTCTCTTTAATAGCGGGCTGCGTTAGCCACTGGCTGCAGCTAACACTGCTCGCATGTAAAGCACCACATACACATATGCAGGCACACACACACAGCACAGCTCACCTCCCGGCATCCTGCTTCCTGTCTGAGACAGCCCAGCTGGATGATGTCATCATCCAGCGTGCTGTATCAGACAGAAAGCTGCCGGTGAGGAAGAGGCTGCAGGATGTGCTGCTGCTGCGAGGAGGTGAGCTGTGCTGTGTGCCTGCGCGCGTGTGTGTGAGATGAGCTGCTGCTGTGGTGAGCTTTGCTGTGTGGGTGGTGGTGAAGGACAATGATATTGGTGGAGGGAGGCAATGATGGAGGTGATGGGCAATGATGATGGTGGTGGGAGGGAGACAATGATGGAGATGTTGGGCAATGATGATCAGGAAGACAATGATGGAGGTGATGGGCAATGATGGTGAGGGAGGCAATGATGGAAGTGATGGGCAATGAGGGTGAGGGGAGGCAATGATGGAAGTGATGGGCAATGATGGTGGGGGAGGCAATGATGGAAGTGAGGAGCAATGATGGTGGTGGGAGAGGCAATGATGGAGGTGATGGGCAATGATGGTGGTGGTGGGACGCAATGATGGAGGTGATGAATTGGGCAAGGATGGTGGTGGGGGAGGCAATGATGGCGGTGATGGGCAATGATGGTGGTGGGAAGAGGCAATGATGGAGGTGATGAAATGGGCAATGATGGTGGTGAGGGGAGGCAATGATGGAGGTGATGAAATGGACAATAATGGTGGGGGAGGAGGCAATGATGGAGGTGGTGGAATGGTCAATAATGGGGATGATGGGGGAGAATGATAGGGGTGGTGGGGGAGAAGGCAATGATGGAGGTGGTGATGAGGACAATGATAGGGGTGGAGAGAGGCTGCATTATACTTTATGAGGGGGCTACATTATATTCTGTGGGGGGACTGAATTATTCTCAGGGGACTACATTATTATGGGGTCTACATCATACTATATGAGGGGGCTACAGTATACTCTATGGGGGGCTGCATTATATTCTGTGGTGGGGCTGCATTATTCTCTCAGGGGACTACATTATATTCTGGGGGCTACATATTACTATATGAGGGGGCTACAGTATACTCTTTGGGGGGCTCCATTATATTCTGTAGTGGGGCTGCATTCTCTCAGGGGACTACATTATATTCTGGGGGGCTACATCATACTATATGAGGGGGGCAGCCTTATGCCCTATGAGGGGGCTACAGTACACTCTATGGGGGGCTGCATTATATTCTGTGGTGGGCTGCATTATACTATATGAGGGGGGCTGCATTATACCCTATGAGGGTGCTACATTATATTCTGTGGTGGGGACTGCGTTATACCTGAGGGAGTTGCATTATATTTTGTGGGGTGCTGCATTATATTCTATGAGAGGGGACTGCATTATATTTTTTGAGGGGGCTACAGTATATTCTATGAGGGGGTAACATTATATTCTATGAGGGGGCTACCCCAATCCTTGCTACATAATTAAGACGTGTACTACCTTATATTATGCCCTGATATTTGCGCTTTTTACCGCACAATTGGTGGTCTTGTATCTATTTCTATGTAGCTACATAGTGGGCCCGAAGAATGATTTTCTCTGGTGGGCCCAAGGTGCTCCAGTCCGACGCTGACAGGAAGTAATGGAACGTGGAAGGAAAAAATAAAGATTAAGCCTTTTTTCACAAAAAATTTCCTTTAGACCCAATTTTTTTATTTTCATAAGGGTAACTGGAGAACAATTTGTTGTGCAATTTCTCTTGCACATGCCGATACCTCATATGTGGGAGAAAACCACTGTTTGGGAGCACGGCAGGGCTCGGAAGGATGGAGCGCCATTTGACCTTTTGAATGTAAAATTTGCTGGAATAATTATCGGATGCCATGTTGCGTTTCGAGAGCCCCTGATGTGCCTAAACAGTGGAAACCCTCCACAAGTGACACCATTTTTGGAAACTACACCACTCAGAGAACTTATCTAGATGTCTATTGAACACCTTGAAACCCCAGAAGTTTATAACGTTGAAACATGAAAATAAAAAAAATCACATCTTCCCCACCAAAATTATTTTTAGCCAAAAATATCTAGAGCAATATCGGTAGTGTGGGATGTGGCACACCGTAAGACCCGACGCACGTTCAGATCAGTCTTCTTCTAGGCTGGTATTGCTCTACTTATATCTTGTTTGCAAGATGTCATTGAGTTGTACTTTTGTTTTTTGTTTCTTCTTGAGGTGGGTTTGTTTTTAGTACTAGTGTTTGGAACTATAGGTAACTCACCTAGGTGATACTATATGTTCCCTCACCTCATATATTTCCTGTCCATTATCCACTCATAATGTACCTATACTTGTATAAGCTCCATGTGAGGGGTTATTAGCACTGTGACGCCACCTTGTGGTTTCCTACTTTTTTTTACATTTAATAAAATATATCTATTCGTACCTTTCGATTCAAGTGCGCATTTTCTTATATGATGGTGTTGTAGCGCCCAGTATGTTATAGTGACCAGTACGTTATGTCCAGCTCATGATTCTGGAGACATGCACCCGTAAACTACGCGGGCTCTCATCACTACAGAAATGCCAAAATGTGGGCGCTATATGTGGTTTAGATGCACTGGGGCTCAGAAGGGAGGGGGCATTTGGATTTGGGAATTTGCTGAATTTCTTTTAAGGAGTGAGGAACCATTTTGCTTTTCTAGAGCTTTTGTGTTACTAGTAATGTGGAAGCCCCCTATATTTACTAGGGGTTAATACTAGGATTCCCCATAACCTCTGTATTGTCTCATTACTGAATGCCAAGCAACAGCTGTAAAAGTAAATATATTTTTAGGTTATTTAAAAAGAGAGATAAAATCCTGTGCAAAGCCATATGTTCAATATGGGTGTAATGAGGCTTTCCTAGTGGCCACCTGGCAGCTCTAAAATGGCTACAGTGGACAGGTTTAGTGCTAACCAGTCCGCTTACCAAATCTCAGGCATTGGCCTGGCCTTCAGCCTTTGACCCCTGTACAGGGATCTGGACTGAAACAGGGGCACCTGGACTGTGTCCACAGAATAAGCTGCTGTTTGGTGGTGCAGGCTAGGAGGAGTGGTCAGGTAGATAAATCAGAACCAGGAGGACAGGAAAAGTACAAAATCAGAAGACGTGAGAATAGTCAGTAAGACAAGCCAAGGTCAAAACAGGAAACAAATACACAACACTACGAGCTGGACAGGACTAAACCAAAGCAGCACAAGAATATATCGGGCAGCTTCCAGCAGTATGCTGGAAGTTTAAGTAGTGTGTGGTGCACACACACCAATACTGCCAGACTGGACAGCACTGAAGGTCCCAGCCACCCTAATCTAAGAAGCTGGACAGAGGATGTGCCATGCAGAGCTTCTGGTTCCGTTGTCTCTTTTATCTCCAGCATTGCTCACAGAATGAATATCGCGGCTCCCGGTGAAAGAAGCAAACGTCACTGTCGCAGGTCCTGGTGGAGATGTGACAGTGGGATCCAGTTTTTGAGCTTCACATTTGAAAAATGATATTGGAAAGCTGGAGTTGGTTCAAAGGCAGGCAACTAAATTACTAACGGGATAGAAGGCCTCGCCTACTATTTTTATTATTATTATTAATGGCTTTCAGCTCAATCTCAACTTAATGGATGACTGCTCTGTATGAAGATTGATCTTTTGCAAGCCTAGATAGGTCCCTTAAGGTCTGCTCTGCTGTTATATTGATTGTATCAAGCCATCGAGTTGCTGGCCTTCCTCTTCTCCTTGTTCCGGGCATGATGTCCTTCTCCAGTGATTGCTCTCTTCATATGATGTGTCCAAAGTAGGCAAGTTGTATCTTGGAGATCACTGCATCAAGTGACATGTCTGGCTTGATTTGTTCCAAATTTGATTTGCTCTTCTTACCATCCATGGTACTGATAGCATCATTCTCCAGCGCCACATTATGAAGGCGTTGATTGTTTCTACAGAAAAGACCAGACTGTGTACAAGCTGTGTCTTTGTCACCAATCAAATGTTCTTCAATTTGAAGACTTTGTCCAGTGACGTCATTGTTGATTTGCCCATAACTATTCTCCCATTCACTTACAGTGTCATCACTGAATCTTGAGTGATTATTGATCCAAGTAGTTTGAAGTCCTTTACAACTTCTAATTCGTCGCACAAGCACCGCCACTAGCGGCATTTTAATAATGACTACTGGGAGATGAATCTGCACAAGTGCCAACCGCGGTGAGGATGGCGCCTGCCCAAACTTTCAAAAACAAAGCAGCTGCAGACACCATATGCAGGCAGAGGGTCTGGGGCAAAAGCCGAATACTATACCCACAGTCCAGCCCCTGGGCACCAAAAGCACATTACACCGAGAACAACCAGGAAGAAGATTTATTCATTTTAACCCCTTAGTGACGGAGCCAATTTGCAGCTTAATGACCAGGCCAATTTTTACAATTCTGACCACTGTCACTTTATGAGGTTATAACTCTGGAACGCTTTAACGGATCCCGCTGATTCTGAGAATGTTTTTTCGTGACATATAGTACTTCATGTTAGTGGCAACATTTCTTCAATATTACTTGCATTTATTTATGAAAAAATGGAAATATGGCAACATTTTTAAAATTTTGCAATTTTCAAACTTTGAATTTTTATGCACTTAAATCAGAGAGATATATCACACAAAATAGTTAATAAATAACATTTCCCACGTCTACGTTACATCAGCACAATTTTGGAAACACATTTTTTTTGTTAGGAAGTTATAAGGGTTAAAATTTGACCAGCGATTTCTCATTTTTACAAAATTTACAAAACCATTTTTTTAGAGACCACCTCACATTTAAAGTCATTTTGAGGGGTGTACATGACAGAAAGTACACAAAGTGACACCATTCTAAAAACTACACCCCTCAAGGAGCTCAAAACCACATTCAAGAAGTTTATTAACCCTTTACGCGTTTCACAGGAACAGAAACAATGTGGAAGGAAACAATTAACATTAAACATTTCTTTTACAAACATTTTATTTCAGAACCAATTTTTTTATTTTCAAAAGTGTAAAAAGAGAAAATGAACCACAAAATGTGGTGTGAAATTTCTCCTGAATATGCCGATACCCCACATGTGGGGGTAACTCGCTGTTTGGGCGCACAGCAGAGCTTGGAAGAGAAGGAGTGCGGTTTGACTTTTTCAATGCAGAATGGGCTGGAATTCAGATCGGAGGCCATGTTGTGTTTGGAGAGCCTCTGATGTGCCTAAACAGTGGAAACCCCCCTACAAGTGACACCATTTTGGAAACTAGACCCCTTAAGGAACTCATCTAGATGTGTGATGAGCACTTTGAACCCCCAAGTGCTTCACAGAAGTTTATAACGTAGAATCGTGAAAATAAAAAATTGTATTTTTCCACAAAAATGATCTTTTCACCGCCAAATTCTTATTTTCACAAGGGTAACAGGAGAAATTTGACCATGAAAGTTGTTGTGCAATTTGTCCTGAGTATGCCGATACCCCATATGTGGCTAAACCTCTGAGCGCACGGCAGAGCTTGGAAGAGAAGGAGATCCGTTTGACTTTTTCAATGCAGAATTGGCTAGAATTGAGATCGGACGCCATGTCGTGTTTGAAGAGCCCATGATGTGCCTAAGCAGTGGAAACCCCCACAAGTGACACCATTTTGGAAAGCACTAAGAACCCCCAAGTGTTTCACAGAGGTTTATAACGTAGAGCCATGAAAATAAAAAAATCATATTTTTCTACAAAAAATATCTTTTCACCCCCAAATTTTTACTTTCACAAGGGTAACAGGAGAAATTCGACCCCAAAATTTATTGTGCAATTTATCCTGAGTACTATGATACCCCACATGTGGGGGGACCAATGTTTGGGCGCATGGTAGAGCTCGGAAGGGAAGGAGCGCCGTTTTGATAGAATGGTCTGCGGACGTCATGTTGCGTTTGCAGAGCCTCTGATGTGCCTAAACAGTAGAAACCCCCCACAAGTGACCCTATTTTGGAAACTAGACCCCCAAGGAACTTATCTAGATGTGTAGTGAGCACTTTGAACGCCCAAGTGCTTCACAGAAGTTTATAATGCAGAGCTGTGAAAATAGAAAATCTTTTTTTTCCACAAAAATTATTTTTTAGCCCACAATTTTTTTTATTTTCCCAAGGGTAACAGGAGAAATTGGACCTCAAAATTTGTTGTTGAATTTGTCCTGAGTACGCTGATGCCCCATATGTGGGAGAAAACTACTGTTTGGGCACACGTTGGGGCTCGGAATGGAAGTAGTGATGTTTTGGAATGCAGACTTTGATGGAATGGTCTGCCGGCGTCATGTTGCATTTGCAGAGCCCCTGATGTGACTAAACAGTAGAAACCCCCCACAAGTGACCCCATTTTGGAAACTAGACCCCAAAAGGAACTTATCTAGATATGTGGTGAGCACTTTGAACGCCCAAGTTCTTCACAGAAGTTTGACGCAGAACCGTGAAAATAAAAAAAATCATAATTTTTCCACAAAAAAATGATTTTTTTAGCCCCCAATTTTTTTATTTTCCCAAGGGTAACAGGAGAAACTGGACCCCAACAGTTGTCCAATTTGTCCTGAGTATGCTGTACCCCATATGTGGGGGTAAACCACTGTTTGGGTGCACAGCAGAGCTCAGAAGGGAGGGAGCACCAGTTGACTTTTTGAACGCAAAATTGGCTGGAATCAATGGTGGAGCCATGTCGCATTTGGAGACCCCCTGATGTACCTAAACAGTGGAAACCCCCAATTCTAACTCCAACCCTAATCCCAACACACCCCAACCCTAATCTCAACTCTAACCATAACCCTAATCCCAACCCGAACCCCAACCCTAACCATAACCTAATCAAAACCCTAAACCCAACACATCCCTAACACTAATCCTAACCCTAACCATAACCCTAACCACAAACCTAACCATAATCCCAACCCTAATCCCAATACACCCCTAACCCTAATCCAAGTCGATCCATAATCCTAATCACAACCCTAACCCCAACACACACCTAACCCTAATCCCAACCCTACCTATAACCCTAATCAAAACCCTAAGCCCAACACACCCCTAACTCTAATCCCAACCCCAACCATAACCCTAATCCCAACCCTAACCCTAACCACAAACCTAACCATAATCCCAATACAGCCCTAACCCTAACTCTAACCCTAATGCCAAACCTAACCCTAATCCCAACCCTAACCGTAATCAAAACCCTAACCCTAATCTCAAGCCTAACCCTAATCCCAACTCTAACCCTAACTTTAGCCCCAACCCTAACCTTAACCCTAACCTTAGCCCCAACCCTAACTTTATCCCAACTCACTTTAACTAACTTTATCCCAACTGTAACCCTAATTGGAAAATATAAATAAATACATTACACTAAGGGGGTGATAAAGGGGGGTTTATTTACTATTTTTTTTATTTTTATCACTGTGACTGATAGAGTCTATCATGGTGACCAAAATGAACCAATAGGAAAAATCTTCCTCTTGTTGCCGGATGCCGGCTGGCAGATCTCGGCGGGTGCACTGCGCATGCCCCCACCATTTTCTTACCGGAAGAAGATGCCAGCGGCCATGAGGGGAAGCAGGAGGACCCAGTGACACTGGTAAGTATTGGGCGGGGGGATGAGGGACCCTATTTCTCTGTCCTCTGATGTGCGATCACATTAGAGGACAGAGATATTAAATGGCACATCTGACTTTTTTTTGCAGTCACCGGTATACGGTTAATACCGACGATCGCAAAACAGGGGTCAGTAAAAATCGACCCGAATCATGTTCTTTGGGGTCTTGGCAATCCCTGGCAGCTGAGACCCCAAGACCTGCCGGGTGCCCACCATTTTCTTCCCAGGAAAAGATGGCGGCGCCCATGGGGGGAATCACAAGGTCCGAGGAGCACCGGGAGGTATCCGGGAGGGATCGGGTACCATATTTCTCTGACCTCTGATGTGCGATCACATCGGAGGACAGAAAAATTAAATGACAAGTTGAACTTTTTTTTGCGGTCGCCGGTAAATGGTTAATACCGGCAATTGCAACTCGGGGGTTGGTAAAAACCAACCCAAATCATGTTCTCTGGAGTCTCGGCTACCTCCGGCAACCGAGACCCCGGAGAAAATCTGAATCTCTGGTGGGGCGCTATACACTTTTTCCACATTGCCGTTAATTGACTGCGCTGTGGTTTAAGTACCCTTAACTGCCGCCGTTAAAAGGCGTATTGGCGGTCGTTAATGGGTTAATATGCTAAATCATGATGAAAGGTTCTTTTTAAAGCACTATGTGGGAATAAATATTATTGTTTAATAATTGTTTAGTAATATTTTAACAATATTGTTTTGAATGACTAATTCTATATAGGATATGTAGGAGTGGTGGAACTGATGGTCTGCTCCTTAACACTATAAAGGATTATTTTTATTTTATATCTTGGATGTTATAAAAGGGTAACGCTGGGGCTGCAGTCTAACCTAGCCAAGGATAACTGTAATGGCTGGCCCAGTTTGGGAGGGGGAGCTGAGTGTTATTGTTTGGTTCAGGAAGTGTCAGCTGAGGGATAGTAGTGTGAAGTGGCAGCAGCAGTCTCATGCATTGGGCTGCTAAGGACAATGTGGGCCTAATACTCGAAGCAGTGGATTGACAAAAATATAATTCCATGTGACTCCGTTTACCGGCCTGGGGAAGCCTCAAGATGAATGTTGGGGGCCTTGGGCGCACTGAGCCTGTGAAGCTACAGGGAAAGATGGATTCAGACTACATGGGCTGGAAGGTACTAGAATCCAGGTGCATTGCTAGTGGTGGAGAAGAATATCTAGTGCTAGAGAAGATAGCAAGAGGGACACCCCACCCATACCAAGAATCAGGGCGAAAGTTGTGTCCGGTACCTGTAGGAAAGACAACAACCCATTGGGCCTTATCCTGTATGCCTGCTTGTAAAGTCTGCCATTCATTAAGTAAAAGTTGGACTGTTTTTACAAATCTTGAGTCCCCTGACTTGATTGCTGCTGAGTTTCCACAGGAGGAAAGGCTGAAGCCAATGGAGGCCCGTAGACCAAAAGTAATTGTGATGCACCCCACACATAGCAGCCACACATATCAGCACACCGGGATAGGGACAATTGTTGTCTGTAGAGTGCCAGAGCGAGTGAAAGTCACAGCTCGCCCACGACTACCTCGCTTGGGCACAGGGCTATCCACTATCTAAAGAGCATGTGTACAGGAAATATTTCTTTAATACCCTAATATCAGATTGAAAATGACACAACAATGCCTAATATGGGCAGCACGGTGGCGCAGTGGTTAGCACTGCAGCCTTGCAGCGCTGGAGTCCTGGGTTCAAACCCCACCAAGGACAACATCTGCAAAGAGTTTGTATGTTCTCTCCGTGTTTGCGTGGGTTTCCTCCGGGCACTCCGGTTTCCTCCCACATTCCAAAGACATACTTATAGGGAATTTAGATTGTGAGCCCCAACGGGGACAGTGATGATAATGTATGCAACCTGTAAAGCGCTGCGTAATATGTTAGCGCTATATAAAAATAAAGATTATTATTATTATTATTATTATTATTAATATAACAAGACACAATGAGAAAAAAACTGTGAGAAGCCAGTGTTTTGCTTTTTTTAGAGCAAGAAACATGTGCTCTAAACCCAAGTGCGCGTAAAAAAGAAACAAGTGCCACAAAAAAAATGCACTAGGACACAGTTAATCCTAAATCTTGTAGCATAGCTGGGAATGACAGGGTTAAATCCCAACTCTGCAGGGTCTTGATTAGATACACCTGCAGGGTTTTGCTAAGAACCACAAAGAAGCTTCATGCAGTGGCAGTCTCCACGGAGTGTCGGTCTGCTGGATTTGAGTAGAGTTGAGTGGGCTTGAACACTTCTTTTCAACTCCTGGCACAGTTCACACTGAATAGGCTGCAGCTTCCACATGGTTCTCTGCAGCTATCACAAACAGACTGCTCAGCGCAGTCTCCATTCAGGGAGGGACCTCAGCATATCTATCAGCTATAGTTCACATTTTGGCTGGTCACTCACTAGTAGCACACTCAACTCTACTCAACATCCAACAAACTGACATTCCCTCAAGAAACTGTCACTCCATGAAGCTATTATTTGGTTCTTATTAAAACATTACAGGAGTATCTAATAAAGACCATGCAGACCTGTGATTTAACCCTGTCCTTCCCACCTATGCTATAACCTCTTCAAAGGGAGAAAGGCTTCCAATTAACCTATCCCTCGAAGCCAGAAGGCCATAGTGAGGGTTAGGGGTTAGTGGCCTGTCCTAGCCAATCTTGCTCCTAGTATCTGCCTGGGCTCCCACCCAAGTGAGAACTAGGAGTTATCTAGGTTGGCTATCCTCCCAAGAGAGGAGATCCAGGGATCAGGAAGGTGTGGGGCCACACACAATCCCAGCTAACCTATCAGAAGGGAACCCATAAGGGAACTGCATCCTGACAAATCGTAGCAAAGAAACACATGCAAAGAGTGAAACACAAGTAAAAATCAATTAGTTACATAATGAAGGCTCTTCTAGTATAATACTAGCCATACCTTTAACGGGAAAGGCCAGAAATGGGTGTGTGCTCTAAAAGAATGAAAAGTTGTGCAGCAAAAATGTGCCAAAACACAAGGGGGTTTCCCAGGCCCAGTGAGTTAGGGCACCCCAGAGTCACCACTTTTGGGGCACTTCAAGATCTCAAACTTACCCGACC
Source organism: Ranitomeya imitator (assembly GCF_032444005.1). Taxonomy (NCBI): domain Eukaryota; kingdom Metazoa; phylum Chordata; class Amphibia; order Anura; family Dendrobatidae; genus Ranitomeya; species Ranitomeya imitator. The sequence continues at coordinate 693,491,162 of NC_091282.1, read as the reverse complement.
TAATGGCATCGATCCTGGAGGGCTAGGCTTTCCACTGGATGACTATATAAACCTCCTGGCATACTAATCAGTGCACCGTCCTCTGTGTGCATATTATATTGATCTACTGTGGTGCCCCCTGAATAAAGCCACCTTCTCAAATGACATTACACTTGATGCTAGCCAAAAGGAGAAGCCAGTGTCACCATAAGTAAATGCACATCTGCATCAGCACTGAACAAACATGGGATTCCCAGCACTGGGAGCTACGCTGTGTCTGCATCTCCTGAGTTCTGGAAACAGCTAAGCTCGTTGGGCTATGCTGTTTCTGTAACTCCCGTTCTTTTTCAAAGGATTTATGGAGAAAGCATAGCTCAGTCATGCTGGGTTGTTTCTATAGTTCCACCTTATGTGGCTGGAACTTGGACGCTATTATTCCCATCTCTGCTATGTATGGCTGAGATGTGAATAAACCTTTAAACTGAAATTAAAATATTGCTGGCATTAAAGGTACCGTCACACTTAGCGACGCTGCAGCGATACCGACAACGATCCGGATCGCTGCAGCGTCGCTGTTTGGTCGCTGGAGAGCTGTCACACAGACCGCTCTCCAGCGACCAACGATGCCGGTAACCAGGGTAAACATCGGGTAACTAAGCGCAGGGCGGCGCTTAGTAACCCGATGTTTACCCTGGTTACCATCCTAAAAGTAAAAAAAACAAACACTACATACTTACCTACAGCCGTCTGTCCTCCAGCGCTGTGCTCTGCACTCCTCCTGTACTGTCTGTGAGCACAGCGGCCGGAAAGCAGAGCGGTGACGTCACCGCTCTGCTTTCCGGCTGACCGACGCTCACAGCCAGTACAGGAGGAGAGCAGAGCACAGCGCTGGAGGACAGACAGCTGTAGGTAAGTATGTAGTGTTTGTTTTTTTTACTTTTAGGATGGTAACCAGGGTAAACATCGGGTTACTAAGCGCCGCCCTGCGCTTAGTTACCCGATGTTTACCCTGGTTACCAGTGAAGACATCGCTGAATCGGTGTCACACACGCCGATTCAGCAATGTCTGCGGGGAGTCCAGCGACTAAATAAAGTTCTGGACTTTCTTCCCCGACCAGCGACAGCACAGCAGGGGCCTGATCGCTGCTGCCTGTCACACTGGACGATATCGCTAGCCAGGACGCTGCAACGTCACGGATCGCTAGCGATATCGTCTAGTGTGACGGTACCTTAACACATACCTTCCACTACTAGCTGTCTAGCAGGGGCGTAATGACAACGGTCGCCACTGCGACCAGGCCCGGCTGGTGAGGGGCCTGCCTACACCAGATAATACTCAGTGTATTGCAGCACATAGACTCATTGGGTCCTTGCGCAGCAATACACGCTGAAGGACAATCAGAGGTCAGGAGTTGACGTGGGCATGCACATGAACCAGGGCGTATGGCAATGACATCATGTTCTCATGTCGCCTACATGCTAAAGTCAGATATCGGCTTCAGAAGATGACACCGCACAGCAAGGGAGAGGAGGGAAAGTGAGTATTTATTTTTATAAATCAGTGATTTTATGGTGCCCATGGCCATACTGCAACATGTATGACTAGGGGCTGTGCATTGTACAACATGTATGACTATGGACTGTGCATTATACTACCTGGTGTAACACCAATGCTTGTGTCTGTGCATGGCTACCCCTCCTCTACCATGCAGGGACACTGACTTACTCTCCACTCCTGGCATTGCTGTAAGGTCCTTGTCCTCTGCTTGCTGTGCATGTTTCCTGGCAGCATGCAAAGGGCGCATCACGGGAACTTCCTGGTTCTTAAAGAGGCAGTCTGTGGGCTCCTAATGTGTCCTCAGCCAATTAATGGGAGGCAATTAGTACTTAAGGTACCTCCACCTGTTGGGAGGTGCCTGAGCAACATTCTTCTTTAGTGTTGGCGCAACTACTAAGTTTCAAGGCCTAGACCCTTTTCTGAACCTGTTTTCCCTGGGCTGTATTCCCATGCCTGAACTTGTTTCCCTAAAGATGTATGCCCAGGCATGAATTTGAACCTGATTCCTTGGGTCTGTATGCCTAGGCCTGTACCCTAAACCTGTGTCTGATTTAGTCTGAATTAGTACCTATCCTTGAACATAATTGCACCTAAATCTATATCCTTTCTTAAACCTGTTGTGCCTGAATCTGGACCTATCCCTGATCGTGTTTGTATATAAATCTGGGTATGTTCCTAAACATCCTGTGTCTTAACCAGTACCTATCTATAAAACCTGCAGTGTCTGAACCAATACCGATCGCTAAACCTGCAGTGTATGAATCTGTACCTATCTCTAAATCTGAAGTGTCTGAATTAGTACCTATCTCTATTCTGCTATTGCTTTGCAACATTCGTGATCTGTGTGTACACTTGCTACTTCATTGTAAGTACCCGATTTGAATCTTGTTCTGTCTGTCCTGCCTCTACTTGTCTTTGTTCTGTCTTTGGATCGCCCCCAAGGGCCGTGGGGTACTCGGAGCTGGGTCCTTCTGTTCTCAGTACTCAGTGGGGATGTCACGGTGGCTGACCCGGTCCGTGGCCCTAGGGGAACGTCCGTTGATGAAATGGGGAAAGGTCTTTAAAGGGATAATGTTCGTGACGCCACCTGTGGTATTCGGTCAGGGTGACTGACGCTACTTAGGGGTCCTCTGGGGTGATGTTATGGCAGCTAGATGGTATACCTTCCCACAGGTGAAGTATGTCCCCAGGGCTTCCCAGAGTATAGGTGGTGGATGGTGCAAGGCGCAGTGAATAACGAGGACATAGGGTTGCAGTCTCTTTACCTTTTACTGAAGGTTCAGCATCAACAGTCCAGAGTAGGGACCACAGGGTAGGCAGAGTCCGGCCGGTCTGAAGGCAATTCCAGAGTCCCCTTATCCAGGAGGAATTCAATAGCCCTCCCCTTGCACACAGTAACGTAGTAGGTCCCTACTTGCATAAGCTACCATAAGGTCCTCACTGTTGTTACTTCTCTCTTTGTCCCCCAGATGGTACGGATAGGACAAAACCCGTATGACTGATGGCCTGAGGCTTGTTTATAGGGACCCTAGAGACGCCCTGACCCCCACAAGTTGCCACTGTGTCTTCTTAGGTATAAAGGTCGGACAGCCAACTTGGAATCAACTGCCCTGCCAGTCTCTGGAGTAACGGCATAGAGCTCTTTACTCCCTCGGTATTCTGGCCACCGGATCTGCGCTTCAGATGGAGGCAGCCTGCTTCTAGCTGGTCTCCCACGGATGTTTCACTCCTGTTGCTATGACTTCTTTTCTCACTCACTGCAGCACAATTCCTTTCTTGTCCTTTCTTAGGATGCTGCCGGATGGGTTGCAGGCGCAGCTCCGTGTCCTTCTTTCTCTCTTCCTCGGACTTCAGTCTGGATCTGACCAAGGATCACCCCAGCCAGCTCGACCGGGAGACCTTTCCTCGTCGGTCCCAGGCAGGAACTCTCCTCTCCTCTCATCTCCTGATACTCACTAACTTCCTAACCAACCCTCCAGTTTTACCTTATGTGAGGGGTGGCCTAATAGATAGAACCCTTAGCTCCCCCTGGTGGACTGGCGTGTGAAGTGTGTGTGTGGCTGTGATACCTGGACAGCAGATCTCCTTCATTGCCTTCAGACGTAACATCACTCCCCCCTGGTGGAAGAACGACATTACTGCAACGAACCAGGACTCTGGGGCGCTGCATGTGTATCTGGCCCTGCCTGTCCGCACATCTGGTTCCCTGCCTGTCTGCACTTGCGGACTGGAACCTTTCCTGTCTGTGACCTAGTTCTTCATGAAACTGTTCCTGGCTGTGCAATCTGAACTGGGTCTTACCTCTGCCTGTATATCAGCTTTGCCCGCCAGCACTCGCCTGCCAGTATATTAGCTGTGCCCGCCTGCACTTGCCTGAATATCAGCCGTGCCCACCTGCCTGTCAGCTGTGCTGGTTAGCCTGCCAGTATATCAGTCGTGCCCGCCCGCCTGCCAATATATCAGCCGTGCCTACCTGCCTGCCTGTTTCAGCCATGTCTGCCTGTAAATCACCCATAACTGTGGACGCCTGTCTGCACACAAGCCGTGGCTGCCAGTATCTCCTTGTCTGTGTATCAGCTGCCTGCACCAGCTGTTACAGTGTCCTGTCCCTTAGGGGGTCAGCTGCCGTGCGTCTGAGGTCTGCCTGAAGTAGCAGGAGGCGTCCACCCGGAGCCAACTCTAACCCCACCATCAGGGGCTCTAGTGAAAAATCGGGTGTTCACTTAGCCTTGCCCCTCCAGGCTCGCCTCGGTCCATGGCACAGTGGGTCCACGAACCATGCGCGCTTGCCTAACACATGGATGACAATGGGTTGTGCATTATACTATATGGAGCACTATTGGGAGTGCATTATACTATATGGAGGAGTATGAGGGGTGCATTATATTGTATGGAGGACTATGAGGTGTGTATTATATTATATGGAGGACTATGGGGCACATTATACTATAGGGAGGACTATGAGGGGTGCATTATATTATATGGAGGACTATTGGGGGAAATTACACTATCGGGAGGACTATGGGATGTGCATTATACTACATGGAAGACTATGGGAAGTACATTATACTTCTGCTTTGGGGCTCAATGACTTCTGTGTTCGCTCCTGGTGAGTATAATGTTTTTTTTTCTGTACATTAAAGAATATATACCTGGATGGGGTATATTTATATCTGGACGGGGTTCAGGAGGGCTGCTGACTAGCTGAGGCTTCTATTGCCCATCCTTCAGGATGGAAATGGTGCCAGAACCACACTATGCCCTGGTGCACGATACAGGAATGGAACGATCATAATAAAGAGTCCTAGTTTCAGTGGGCACCATGTAATGCTTCATTTGCTCTACAGTAAAATGCCCATTCCCCTTCCGCTTCATCTGACAGTATAGGTTGATATAGGACTTCCTGTAACCAGGACAAGGTTGGAGTCCTTTAAATAGATGTTATTTAAACCAGGCAGTCACCTTCTGTTTCTGTACAAATCTAATCAATCATTTTCACAGTGACTAATATGTCATGGGTCCCATTAGCCCCTGCTTTAGCACTAATCTTATGGCATCTGGAACTGAATATAGAGAAAATCTTTCACATAATATTTATACATCACTAGCCCTGTTTGACTAAACAACAGTTGGTGATTCTTTTTAAGAGAGATGGTTTTTTTTATCGTGCAAGGAAATGATTAACAGGCACATTCCTCATAAAAAGCAGCAGGAAGGCTTCCGACACTTCTCATACACTGAAAACTCCCCCTAGCTCTTCAGCTATAAATACAACAGCTTTATATCTGGAGCCAAGAACTATACGCATATCATAATGGAGATGAACACTTACCAAGGAAATCCCCTCCAAATGGCACACCCCCTCAACACCAACACCAATCTATCTATACCGTCTAATTTTGAAGATCCGTTTACACTGCCCAAGAATGGTTGTTGCCCGATCATCATGAAGTCTCCAAGGAAACTGTATAAAATTCATGTGTTTCTGGCGCAACGCAGACAACAGCGGATGGTTGCACTGGATTCTGTCTTTCCTCTTCCTCAAATTTAAATTAGACTGTCTTAAAATGTGCCAGTTTATCAATGTGGATCATGCTTTTTGATAAACATGTCTAATTTTAACCCCTTTCTGATCTCGGACGGGATAGTACATCCGAGGTCAGATCCCCTGCTCTGATGCTGTTTTGAACAGCTGACATGTGCTCGCCATAGCGGCAAGTGGAATCGCAAGTGGAATCGCGATCCACCTGCCGCTATTAACTAGTTAAGTAGTCAAACGCTGACAGCGGCATTTACAGTCATTCACACTCCCAGCTGCAATATGATAGTTTCCACATCCAAATCGGAGAAAGGGTTTAGGAATCATAGCTCTGTAATGCATAGCGTCCTCTTTTTCAAGGGACCAAAAGTAATTGGACAATGGACTCTAAGGGCTGCAATTAACTCTGAAGGCGTCTCCCTCGTTAACCTGTAATCAATGAAGTAGTTAAAAGGTCAGGGGTGGATTCCAGGTGTGTGGTTTTGCATTTGGAAGCTGTTGCTGTGAGCAGACAACATGCGGTCAAAGGAACTCTCAATTGAGGTGAAGCAGAACATCCTGAGGCTGAAAAAAAAGAAAAAATCCATCAGAGAGATAGCAGACATGCTTGGAGTAGCAAAATCAACAGTTGGGTACATTCTGAGAAAAAAGGAATTGACTGGTGAGCTTGGGAACTCAAAAAGGCCTGGGCGTCCACGGATGACAACAGTGGTGGATGATCGCCGCAAACTTAATTTGGTGAAGAAGAACCCGTTCACAACATCAACTGAAGTCCAGAACACTCTCAGTGAAGTAGGTGTATCTGTCTCTAAGTCAACAGTAAAGAGAAGACTCCATGACAGTAAATACAAAGGGTTCACATCTAGATGCAAACCATTCATCAATACCAAAAATAAATTTGCAGAAAAACACCTCAAGAAGCCAGCTCAGTTCTGGAAAAGTATTCTATGGACAGATGAGACAAAGATCAACCTGTACCAGAATGATGGGAAGAAAAAAGTTTGGAGAAGAAAGGGAACGGCACATGATCCAAGGCACACCACATCCTCTGTAAAACATGGTGGAGGCAACGTGATGGCATGGGCATGCATGGCTTTCAATGGCACTGGGTCACTTGTGTTTATTGATGACATAAGAGCAGACAAGAGTAGCCGGATGAATTCTGAAGTGTACCGGGATATACTTTCAGCCCAGATTCAGCCAAATGCTGCAAAGTTGATTGGACGGCGCTTCATAGTACAGATGGACAATGACCCCAAGCATACAGCCAAAGCTACCCAGGAGTTCATGAGTGCCAAAAAGTGGAGCATTCTGCAATGGCCAAGTCAATCTCCAGATCTAAACCCAATTGAGCATGCATTTCACTTGCTCAAATCCAGACTTAAGACGGAAAGACCCACAAACAAGCAAGACCTGAAGGCTGCGGCTGTAAAGGCCTGGCAAAGCATTAAGAAGGAGGAAACCCAGCGTTTGGTGATGTCCATGGGTTCCAGACTTAAGACAGTGATTGCCTCCAAAGGATTTGCAACAAAATATTGAAAATAAAAATATTTTGTTTGGGTTATGTTTATTTGTCCAATTACTTTTGACCTCCTAAAATGTGGAGTGTTTGTAAAGAAATGTGTACAATTCCTACATTTTCTATCAGATATTTTTGTTCAACCCTTCAAATTAAACGTTACAATCTGCACTTGAATTCTGTTGTAGAGGTTTCATTTCAAATCCAATGTGGTGGCATGCAGAGCCCAACTCACGAAAATTGTGTCACTGTCCAAATATTTCTGGCCCTAACTGTAACTACCGCTTCCGGCCGCGCGGCCGGTAATGTGCTCATCGCCAACCCCCGTCACATGATCAGGGGTCAGCAATGCATCAGGATAGTAACCATAGAGGTCCTTCAGACCTCTATGGTTACTGATGCCGGCTTGCTGTGAGCGCCCCCCTGTGGTCGGCGTTCATAGCAAGACTGTAATCTGATGATCGCTGCTATGTAGCAGAGCCAAATCAGGCTATGCCAGCTTCTAGCCTCCCATGGAGGCTATTGAAGCATGGCAAAAGTAAAAAAAAATGTTTAAAAAAATATGAAATAAATAAAAAACATAAAAGTTTAAATCACCCCCGTTTCAAAATAAAACAATAAAAATAAAATCAAACCTACACATATTTGGTATTGCCGTGTTCAGAATTGCCCGATCTATCAATAAAAAAAAGGATTAACCTGATCGCTAAATTGCATTAAAATGCAATAACAGGCGATCAAAGGAACGTATCTGCACCAAAATGGTATCAGTAAAAATGTCAGTTTGGCACGCAAAAAATAAGCCCTCACCTGACCCCAGATCACGAAAAATGGAGACGCTACGGGTATCAGAAAATGGAGCAAATTTATTTTTTTTAGCAAAGTTTGGAATTTTTTTTCACCAAGTTTGACAAGTGTGACCAACCTGTCAGGGTATGTGCACACATTGCGGATTTGCCTCTGGAATATTTTGTGCAGATTCTGCATCTCTTGGCAGAAAACGCAGGTGTGTTTTTAGCAAGTTTTTGGTGTGTTTTTTATGCATTTTTGAAAGCTAAATAAAGATGTATTATTGAGCAAAAAAAAATTGTGATGTAATTTCTTGTCCAACCTCCTCTTTTACATTTGTCCAACCCACACTCCATTACACACATAGATAGATAGATAGATAGATCTATAGATCTATAGATATATGAATAGATAGATCTATGTATCTATCTATGGATAGATGTAGATAGATATATGGATAGTTAGGCTACTTTCACACATCAGTTTTCTTCCATCAGGCAGGATCCGGCAAATTTTTTTTAAAAAAGGATCCATTGCAAATAGTGAAAAACTGATGCAACTGATCAGTTTTTTTGAGAGAGAGAACCGAAAATGTGCATGATTTGAATGGAAGAATGCATGAAAAACTGGATTCGGAGGCCGGATTCACCATTTCACATCTCAGTTTCATACGTTTTTCGCCGGAGAGAAAAAACGTTCTTCTGTAAGTTTTCTCCATCTGCCGGAAACAGCTTTTTTGACGGATCCGGCAAAAAACGGATAAAACGTGTGGCCATCAGGCACAATCTGGCACTAATACGTCTCTATGAGAAAAAACGGATCCGGCGGAAAAAAAACGGATCCGTTTTTTTCAAAACTCGCCGGATTGTGCCTGATGGCAAAAACCTGATGTGTGAAAGTAGCCAGATAGATGTATGGATAGATATACTGTATCTATGTATCTATAGATATATGTATCTATAAATATATCTGTAGATAGATATAGCCATAGTTATATCTATAGATATATCCATAGATATATAATAGCAAGGCCGATGTTGATTAATGAACATGTTTAATTAAAAAATAAAAGGAAAAAAAATGGCGTGGGCTCCCAAGCAATTTTTTGCGCCAGAGGGGGAAAGCCGACGGCCGGGGGCCAATATTTGTAGCCTGGGAAGGGGGTAATGCCCATGGCCCCATCCCAGGCTATGAATATCAGCCCGCAGCTGTCTGCGTAGCCTCTACTGGCTATTAAAATAGGGGGACCCCCCCAAAAAATGACGTGGGGTCCCCCTATATTTTATAGCCAGAAAGGCTGATATTCATAGCCTACAGAGGGGCCATGGATGTTTGCCCCCCCCTCCAGCTACAAATACCAGCCCCCAGCCACCCCAGAAATGGCGCATTTGTGAGATGCGCTAATTCCGGCACTTAGCCCCTCTCTTCCCACTCCCCTGTAGCGATGGGATATGGGGTAATAAGGGGTTAATGTCACCTTGCTATTATAAGGTGACATTAAGCCTGGTTAATAATGGAGAGGCGTCAATAAGACGCCTATCCATTACTAATCCAATAGTAGTGAAAGCGTAAAAAAAAAAAACACAGCCAGAAAAAAGTATTTTAATTTTCTTAATTTCACATACTTACCATACTCGATCGCCTGCAAAGAATGAAAAATAATGAACCAACCGTATACTCACTTTCCGCCGTAGTCCAATTAATAATGAGTGTCCCACGATGATCTCCCCTGTAGAACAGTGACATCGGGTGATGTCACCGCTCTATAGGGCCTCCAGTGACACACTGACAGGAGACAATGGCTCCTGCAGTGCATCACTGAAGAGGTTACCTGAGTTCATTGGTCTCACTTTATGACAAAGCTGCGTGGGAATTTTCCCACACAGCAGTGCCACAAGTGAGAGTAGAGACTATTTCTCACAGAGGCGGAGGGATACAGTGCTGAAGGATATCTTCCGTCATTGTATCGTTGGAGCCCCTGGAGAGTGGTCGCATCAGCTAATGTGGCTGCTCTCCACGGGAGTTCGTCGTGGGACACTCATAATAATTGGATTTCTGCAGATGAGGGAGTATATTGTTTGTTTATTATTTTAATATTTTTTACAGGTGAGCAAGGGCTTCAGGGATCAAGGTGATGGTGAGTATGTACTCTGTGTTGTATTTACTGTATGCCATATGTTGTAGGTATTGGTGTATGTTGTATGTACTGTTGTATGTTGTATGTACTGTATGTCATATTTTTTATGTACTGTTGTATGTTGTATGTACTTTTGTACTGTTGTATGTTGTATGTACTGTATGTCATATGTTGTATGTACTGTTGTATGTTGTATGTTCTGTTGTATGTTGTATGTACAGTATGTCATATGTTGTATGTACTGTATGTTGTATGTACTTGTTATATGTTGTATGTACTGTATGTGTGTATATGTTTTTTTTTTTACATTCAACACATTAGCCGGATAATGGGACTACTACTGTCCCATCATTGGATAATGTGTTAATCACTGTCACTGTAACAGGCGTAGCCCGATGGGACTTGTAGTCCCATCGGACGATGCCTGCACGCACACACACATGCACACACCCAAAGATCCCCCGCACAGCCCCGCAGACCCCCGGATATCCCTGGACAGACCCCCGACAGCCCCACACAGACCCCCGACAGCCCCGGTAGACCCCTGGCAGCCCCGCACAGACCCCCGGCAGCCCCGCACAGACCCCCGACAGTCCCGCACAGACCCCCGACAGTCCCGCACAGACCCCCAGCAGACCCCGACAGCCCCGCAGATAGCCCTGGCAGCCCCGCACAGCCCCGCAGATGCATCGGTAGACCCACTGACAGCCCGCAGACCCCCGCACACACATACACACACAGTCACCGCCCACACTCTGCCCACACACTTCCCTCCTCCCGATCTGCAGCATTTCATCCGCAGCTAACATAGTAACATAGTAACATAGTTAGTAAGGCCGAAAAAAGACATTTGTCCATCCAGTTCAGCCTATATTCCATCATAATAAATCCCCAGATCTACGTCCTTCTACAGAACCTAATAATTGTATGATACAATATTGTTCTGCTCCAGGAAGACATCCAGGCCTCTCTTGAACCCCTCGACTGAGTTCGCCATCACCACCTCCTCAGGCAAGCAATTCCAGATTCTCACTGCCCTAACAGTAAAGAATCCTCTTCTATGTTGGTGGAAAAACCTTCTCTCCTCCAGACGCAAAGAATGCCCCCTTGTGCCCGTCACCTTCCTTGGTATAAACAGATCCTCAGCGAGATATTTGTATTGTCCCCTTATATACTTATACATGGTTATTAGATCGCCCCTCAGTCGTCTTTTTTCTAGACTAAATAATCCTAATTTCGCTAATCTATCTGGGTATTGTAGTTCTCCCATCCCCTTTATTAATTTTGTTGCCCTCCTTTGTACTCTCTCTAGTTCCATTATATCCTTCCTGAGCACCGGTGCCCAAAACTGGACACAGTACTCCATGTGCGGTCTAACTAGGGATTTGTACAGAGGCAGTATAATGCTCTCATCATGTGTATCCAGACCTCTTTTAATGCACCCCATGATCCTGTTTGCCTTGGCAGCTGCTGCCTGGCACTGGCTGCTCCAGGTAAGTTTATCATTAACTAGGATCCCCAAGTCCTTCTCCCTGTCAGATTTACCCAGTGGTTTCCCGTTCAGTGTGTAATGGTGATATTGATTCCTTCTTCCCATGTGTATAACCTTACATTTATCATTGTTAAACCTCATCTGCCACCTTTCAGCCCAAGTTTCCAACTTATCCAGATCCATCTGTAGCAGAATACTATCTTCTCTTGTATTAACTGCTTTACATAGTTTTGTATCATCTGCAAATATCGATATTTTACTGTGTAAACCTTCTACCAGATCATTAATGAATATGTTGAAGAGAACAGGTCCCAATACTGACCCCTGCGGTACCCCACTGGTCACAGCGACCCAGTTAGAGACTATACCATTTATAACCACCCTCTGCTTTCTATCACTAAGCCAGTTACTAACCCATTTACACACATTTTCCCCCAGACCAAGCATTCTCATTTTGTGTACCAACCTCTTGTGCGGCACGGTATCAAACGCTTTGGAAAAATCGAGATATACCACGTCCAATGACTCACCGTGGTCCAGTCTATAGCTTACCTCTTCATAAAAACTGATTAGATTGGTTTGACAGGAGCGATTTCTCATAAACCCATGCTGATATGGAGTTAAACAGTTATTCTCATTGAGATAATCCAGAATAACATCCCTCAGAAACCCTTCAAATATTTTACCAACAATAGAGGTTAGACTTACTGGCCTATAATTTCCAGGTTCACTTTTAGAGCCCTTTTTGAATATTGGCACCACATTTGCTATGCGCCAGTCCTGTGGAACAGACCCTGTCGCTATAGAGTCACTAAAAATAAGAAATAATGGTTTATCTATTACATTACTTAGTTCTCTTAGTACTCGTGGGTGTATGCCATCCGGACCTGGAGATTTATCTATTTTAATCTTATTTAGCCGGTTTCGCACCTCTTCTTGGGTTAGATTGGTGACTCTTAATATAGGGTTTTCATTGTTTCTTGGGATTTCACCTAGCATTTCATTTTCCACCGTGAATACCGTGGAGAAGAAGGTGTTTAATATGTTAGCTTTTTCCTCGTCATCTACAACCATTCTTTCCTCACTATTTTTTAAGGGGCCTACATTTTCAGTTTTTATTCTTTTACTATTGATATAGTTGAAGAACAGTTTGGGATTAGTTTTACTCTCCTTAGCAATGTGCTTCTCTGTTTCCTTTTTGGCAGCTTTAATTAGTTTTTTAGATAAAGTATTTTTCTCCCTATAGTTTTTTAGAGCTTCAGTGGTGCCATCCTGCTTTAGTAGTGCAAATGCTTTCTTTTTACTGTTAATTGCCTGCCTTACTTCTTTGTTTAGCCACATTGGGTTTTTCCTATTTCTAGTCCTTTTATTCCCACAAGGTATAAACCGCTTACACTGCCTATTTAGGATGTTCTTAAACATTTCCCATTTATTATCTGTATTCTCATTTCTGAGGATATTGTCCCAGTCTACCAGATTAAGGGCATCTCTAAGCTGTTCAAACTTTGCCTTCCTAAAGTTCAATGTTTTTGTGACTCCCTGACAAGTCCCCCTAGTGAAAGACAGGTGAAACTGCACAATATTGTGGTCGCTATTTCCTAAATGCCCAACCACCTGCAGATTTGTTATTCTGTCAGGTCTATTAGATAGTATTAGGTCTAAAAGTGCTGCTCCTCTGGTTGGATTCTGCACCAATTGTGAAAGATAATTTTTCTTGGTTATTAGCAGAAACCTGTTGCCTTTATGGGTTTCACAGGTTTCTGTTTCCCAGTTAATATCCGGGTAGTTAAAGTCCCCCATAACCAGGACCTCATTATGGGTTGCAGCTTCATCTATCTGCTTTAGAAGTAGACTTTCCATGCTTTCTGTTATATTTGGGGGTTTGTAACAGACCCCAATGAGAATTTTGTTACCATTTTTCCCTCCATGAATTTCAACCCATATGGACTCGACATCCTCATTCCCTTCGCTAATATCCTCCCTTAAAGTGGACTTTAGACAAGACTTTACATAGAGACAAACCCCTCCTCCTCTCCGATTTTTACGATCCTTTCTAAACAGACTGTAACCCTGTAAGTTAACTGCCCAGTCATAGCTTTCATCTAACCATGTCTCGGTTATTCCCACTATGTCAAAGTTACCTGTAGATATTTCTGCTTCTAGTTCTTCCATCTTGTTTGTCAGGCTTCTGGCGTTTGCGAGCATGCAGTTTAGCATGCACCGCAGATCTTTTTTACATCTGTAGTTTTGCTGCCGATGTGCCCTACTCAATGCAAGTCAATGGGTGCAGAAACGCTGCAGATCTGCACAAAGAATTGACATGCTGCAGAAAAAAAGCTGCGTTTCTGCGTGTTTTTTTCCACAGCATGTGCACAGCGGATTGGGGTTTATATGGTACTGTAAACCGCATGGGAAACTGCTGCAGACCCGCAGCGTCAAAAACGCTGCGGATACGCGGTAAAATCCGCAACATGGCCTCAATCAATTTTCCAAGCGGCATTACAGATCGCTTGGAAAACGCTTGCATTCTGCAAGCTAATTATGCTTGTAAAACGCTAGTGTTTAGGGGAAAACGCATGCCAATTCCGCATGCGTTTTTCCCACGGCAATTCCGGACGTGTGCACATAGCCTAAGCCTGTCTTGTCTAAGTTTATGCCACCTACTAGTTGGTTTACTTTATATATTATGCTTGCATTTATAGCACCATCATGTTCTCCAGCATCATCATCACTGCCCCTTTGGGGCTCAAAATCTACATTTCCTATCAGTATGTGTTTGGAGTGTGGAAGGAAACCGAAGAAAAGTCACTCAAACATACAAACTCTGTGCAGATGTTGTCCTTAGTGGGATTAACCAGGTGGGATAAGGCCGGGATCACACACAGCGAGATATGGCCGAGTCTCGAAGGGTAAAACCAAGCTCTGGCACCGGCACTCCAGAGTGGAGCGTGCGGCCGCATAGCAATACATGGAGCCGCACGCTCCGCTCCGGAGTGCCGGTGCCAGAGCTTGTTTTTAACCTGTGAGACTCGGCCGTATCTCGCTGTAGTGTGACTTCGGCCTAACCAGGACATGTCCAAGTCTCTAGACCAGGAAAAAGAACAGGACTGGTGCTCCCACAGCATGTGACCATGGGAAATCAACCAGCTTAGTCCATCAAAGATTTAACACCTTCTAACCTGCCTAGGAGCTGCAGCTCTAGAAGACGACACCCGAGTCACTCTGTGCTGACTATAGCTATCTATGGAGTCACAAGGAGAAGTGTCTGAATTTGTGGAATCCACACACCCTGACGCCGCCATGACAGTTGGAGATGTTTGAGAAAACCACCTTGACACTGTCGACCTATGTTTCGCTCTGCAACTTGTGTGCAACAGTCATGTACACACATCAGATACAGTGAACAAATATACTGTATTTATATATAGATTTACCGTAACTTATTTAGCAGATGAAGTAACATTTTACGTGATTTTTGTTTTGATAGTAACATTTTTACCAATTATTCACTGTAACTCATAGATAACTATTATTTTTCTGTAGCACAAAAGCATAACAAAAAGATGACTGTGCACTAAACGAAAACTCTTAATAAAGTGTTCCCTAATGTCTTTGTTGTTACATAGGCTCAGCAACTTACTACCTTGAAGATACTATACTGTAGTAGTGGCGTTATTATATTTTGGGGCATTGTAGTTATAATGCAGACTGTTTTTCCAGAAAAATAATGGACACTACAACAGGCTCTATTATATTCATTGGGGTCCTTTTTTGTGCTGTTTGCATCTTATATGTAATGGATGTATCATCTGCATAAATTCCATTTCTATGTTCCTACAAGACAGAAATATGGAAATACGAAATGTGCGAACAGTACCTTATTCTGTCTCTGCTTTGGCCCCAAAAAATCCTTGCGTTCCTTACCAACCACCAATTGGTGACCACTTTGTGGACTGAAAACTTGTTGTCACTGGGTTACCGCAACAGAGAGGAGCTAGAAGACATCTGATTGCACCTGCTCCTGGGCTGAAAACAAGCACTTCACCTTCTTTTTAAATGATGTTTATTTCTGTTGGCAGAACAGGGGTTAATCGGCCATGTTGGGAGCTCTGGGAGTCTGAGCTCTCAGCTGAGCACTCCCATCCCCTATATAATCTGGGTCCTGACTGAAACATATCGTCAGAGCTAGCTTATGCTGCATGGCTTGGAGAAGTGTTTTGGTTGTTATATGAGGAGTTTGGAGGAGTTATCTGTGACTGTTGCGTGGGTTTGTAAATGTGATAATTCCCTTTCCTCCTCTTATTTAGTTTTTTCCCCGTCCTCCACTCTGGTGCATTTCTCTGTTATATGTGAGTGAATATTTGCATGCCTTTGCTTTAGTTGCCTTGCTCGTCGAGTTGGTGTACTGCGGGTGCACAGCAGCTCCCCTTTTCCCTGGGTGGGGGAACGGTACAGACGGAGGATGGAAACAGGAGATAAGGCAAGGTGGCGGCCCCGGCATCTTCACCTTCAGAAGTATCCTGGGAAATAGAGCAAGCTAGGGAGCCCCTCTAGTGGTAGGGACAAGGAAGGAGCCCCTGGTCACCCAACAGCTGTGTCGTGACATTTGTATTCTGACTGGGAAAGTCCAAACCTCCATAGTAATGTTGAAGAACAAGGAGATTCCCTAAACTTGAGCCGACAAGAAACGCTGATTTTAGGTCTGTAAAATTGGAAACTCATCCCTGTACTTTAGATGCTGTGTGTCAGGATCAGACACAACCGATAAGTTGCTTTGTGTATTGCTAAATGTTTTCCTATCGAGTTATACTTAGTTACACTCTTCCGCCAAGTGCTATGTTTGTCTAGGCACTTGCAACTATTTTTAGCTAGAAACCAAAATATAAACTGAATTCCCTCTTATTGGCTACATTTAGCAGTTGAAGCAACCAAAAAAAGCAGTGATTTTTTTCTGTTCTTTGCAAACTGTACTAGAATCAAAATAACCCATTGATAGATATAACACAGCTCTGCCTCTACAGCTTCTCAGTAAGAATAGTAACACCTCAGGAATCAATATACGTGTAACAATAACTATAGGGTATTAATTATACATTAGACGATATAATAGACTGTCCCCGGTGTTAACAATGAAAAAGTGGTGACCACTTAGGGAGAAAGACACCAACCACCAAAACTATAGAATAAACCATGAAAATCCAGACAAAATTATATAGTTAAATACAGTATGTATCTTTATTGAATATTAGCAACAGTTATACTAAAACAAAATAAATTGTGTTCACATATCAAGACAATTGATATATAATATATATATATATATATACATTATATACTGTATATATAAAACATTAAAATATAAATGTAGTCAATATTGTATGTCTTTCAGTTAACCCCTGCATTACCCCAGTGTTATTTATGACCTTGATTACTCAATGCTTGATTGTATGCCTCTGGTCCACTCTTAATTCTCTGACCAAGATGAACAGAGACCACTCCTCTCTGCTTCACACCTGAACGCACTTTGTAGCACATATATTGCATAGCTCAAGTCTACCAAGACTTTAGTCTGCAGTGTGTATCCTATAAGTGTATCATACAAGTGTGAAGATTAGAATTAAAACCAGAATTGAACCAGAAGGGAACTGAAGGTAACTGGATACAGTCACTGTAAACAATGTTTCTGTTTGTTTTCACTCTCACCCCTATAATCCTTCACTTTCTGCTAACTCCCCTAATCCCTAGACCTAGTAAGGAACTGTTCATCTCTTCTTCAATCTTCCCCATCCATCTCACCTCCTCTTCAGAACTGTTCCCCATACAATGTACAATCCTCTGTCTCCAAGCACAGACAGCCACCTCATGCCCTCTCCTGCTCCCACCTGCTAACACTTTCTCTGCTCTTTCTCACTGCTGGTGATATCTCTCAAAATCTTGGTCCTCCTCACCACATCCCCACAGTCATTTCTACCTCTCATCCACGCTCTATCATAAATTTCTGTAACCTCTCTAACCTTATACCTATTCGCCCAGCCCCCGCCTCCCCAGTCCCACTAACAGGAGCTCTGTGGAACGCTCGCTGTCTGCAACAAGCTTTCCTACATCCATGATCTTTTTGTTACTACCAAATTTTCCTTCCTCGCCATCACCGAAACCTGGCTCACCCCTTCTGACACAGCCTCCCCTGCTGCACTTTCATATGGTGGATTACACCTTTCTCACACACCGCGCCCCAGCAGCAAGCATGGTGGAGAAGTTAGTTTTCTCCTATCAGATAACTGCTCCTTCACCCCAATCCAATTGCCACCCTCTATTACCCTCCCTTCCTTTGAGGTGCACTCTGTGTGCATCTACTCACCTTCCAACCTCCAACTGGCTGTCATTTACCGCCCCCCAGGGCCAGCCGCCACCTTCTTTGACCACTTCACTACCTGGCTACTTCATTTCCTCTCCGCTGACATCCCCACTATCATCATGGGCGACTTCAACATACCCATTAACACTTCTCTTTAAGCTGCCACTAAGATTCTAGCTCTCACTTCCTCCTTTGGCCTCACTCAATGGTAATATTCAATAAAGATACATATTTAACTATATCATTTTGTCTGGACTTTCATGGTTTATTCCATAGTTTTGGTAGTTGGTGTCTTTCTAAGCTTCTCAATAAACAAAACAGTTAGCTGTGTGTTGGAAAAATGTTGATCGTGAAAGACAAGAGATAAGAATAATATATAATAATATTCTACAGGTTCCCTTTAAGGGAAATGTGCCTCTTAATGATTCAGAAGCTTCTGACTCCAAACACGCCCCCTCATCAAGACTGATGTGAACATCACCGGTATTTATGAATGTACTAGAAATAAGCCCGATGCTATTGCATAGGGAGTGCGGTGAAATGAACATCTGGCTGAGCCAATGAGCGGCACGGGATTCAAATGCCCCGCAGGCTGAACCAATGAGCGGTGCCATGCGGGCTTTGAATCCCCCGCTAAAGCTGCGTGGCCAGGGGCGGCTCAGCCAATGAGCGGCGTGGGATTCAAATCCCCCACCCCGCCGGCTGAGCCAATGAGCGGTGCCACATGGGATTTCAATCCTCCCCCAAGCCGTGAGGCCAGAGACGGCTCAGCCAATGAGCGGTGCCACACGGCTTTGGCGGGGGATTTGAATCCCATGCTGCTCAAAGCTGCACGGCACAGCTCATTGGCTGAGCTGCCGCCGGCTGAGCCATGCTGCAATTTTTTTTTCCCTCGGACCGACACGTGATGGATAGCACTTGTCTGATTACTGTCATGTGCACGAACACTTACAGTGTGGATCAAAATCATGTGGACAGTGGTTTGCTGCGAGAGGCAAAGCCTCTGCTGTGTACTCAGAGCCTCTGCTGCGAGAGGCAGAGGCCCTGCTGTCTCTGTTGTGTGGCCAGAGCCTCTGCTGTGAGGCCAGAGCCCTTGCTGTGTGGTCAGTCTTACTTTGTGGTCAGAGCCTCTGTGTGGTCAGAGCCCATGCTGTGTGGTCAGAACCCCTGTTATGTGGTCAGAACCCCTGCTGTGTGGCCAGAGCCACTGCTATGTGGTCAGAGCCCCTACTGTGTCATCAGAACCCCTGCTGTGTCGTCAGCCACACTGTGCGGTCAGAGCCTCTGCTTTGTCGTCAGAGCCTCTGCTGTGTGGGTGCAGCCTCCCGCTACAATCTGCAGATAGAAAAATATTGCATGTTAACAAAATGATGACTGACATACACAGGTACAAGAATGCACCACAATGTGGGACTAGGGATTGATAACACAATCTGGAGAATTTCATAACTTTTTTTATCTTACGTATCATCACAGTGAACTTGTGAAGAAATGTACAAAGTGCAAACTATACGAGGTAGGTGGGGCATTGCCACACCTGATCATCAGTTTTTTCACATTTCCAAGTTCTCTCTCAGACTGTACGTGATGAGGAACAGATATCTGTAAAACCGCTCCCATACTGCGCACGCACTCCATGTTAACCCTATCTTAACTATCTGACATCACCAGTCTTCATTCTGTGTGGTTTGGAACAGCTAAAGATAGACATGTACTGTTTAAAAAACTCAGTCTGTAAAACCACATTAACCGCAGTGCTTCATTATCATAACACCCTGCTCTGCTCCACATGTAGCTACATTTTCATTGTAACATGGGACAGTTTAGGATTTTGTTGCACTTTCTAGATAAGTGTTATAACGCAATGTTCTGGTGAAAGGTGGGGTGGGGTAGTGCCAAATGGGAGCAGATACATACATGGTAGCAAAAAAAAGAACTGCAGAAAAATGCCAGCCATATTTACCAACACATGTCATAAAACTAATGCACTTACAGGCAGAACACAAGAAAAAGAGCAAATACCCTGCAGTAAGTAAATAGCAATAGGACATGTAAATAACATAGGGTATAGTTAACACTATTTTGATGAAAAAAAAACTTAAAAGCCATCCCACCGTGACAAGGTGTACCCAATCGGGACAGTACCTAACTCTTGTAGTTCACCATGCTATGTGTCACTAGAAGTAAAATTAGATAAGGGCAGAGCAGGACCTGGGTCCCGACTGTGCAGCCACGTGCCCGTGGAGAGCTATAAGCAAAAGGGATGGTCCAAAAGGAGCATCCACACCCCTGTTTGAACAAAGTACAAAAACTGAAACCAAACCCCCAAAAATGAGCCAGAGACTATGCTGGTATGAATAAAATGCATTCTCACTCTTGCCATTGAACAGAGATAACCCAAGTTAAAAACAAAATGAGCAAATTAGTGATTTGCACTACAAGGTGCAGCAGCCCCCTTGATAAAGCTGAAGGCAGCACAGGTGCCAAATAATGCACTAAAAGGATGAAAAAATAGCACAAAATGTTTGAAGTGCATGAATCCACGCAGCATATTTCATAGCAAAAAATAGGCTTCATGACGATAACATAGTAACATAGTAACATAGTTAGTAAGGCCGAAAAAAGACATTTGTCCATCCAGTTCAGCCTATATTCCATCATAATAAATCCCCAGATCTACGTCCTTCTACAGAACCTAATAATTGTATGATACAATATTGTTCTGCTCCAGGAAGACATCCAGGCCTCTCTTGAACCCCTCGACTGAGTTCGCCATCACCATGATAAGATAACATTCAAGCAATGCACTTTCTATTGTTGTGTCTTTTTTGTCATATTATGTTTAATAGTTTTTGGTATTTTGGAAGCACACTCACTTTTTGTTTAAATACATCATGCTGTAAATTTACGGGGGTTTTATTTTTTAGAAAATTTGTTAATTTGTCTCCCATAGCCAACTATCTTTTCTTTTTTCTTCCTCTTCTCCAGTGTAAAGTGTTTATTTTTTTCTGCCATTTTTGAGATCACAAATCAGTCAGACGGCTGTATAAGGGTATGTGCACACGTAGAAATGAGCTCTGCGGATTTTTCCGGAGTGGATTTCAGAAATCCGCAGGTAAAAGGCACTGTGTTTTACCTGCATATTTACCACGGTTTTTATGCGGAATTTGTGCGGATTCCACCTGCGGTTTTCTATTATGGAGCAGGTGTAAACCGCAGCGGAATCTGGACAAAAAATTGACATCCTGCGGAATGTAACCCGCAGCGTTTCTGCACGTTTTTTTCCACAGCATGGGTACTGCGGATTGCGTTTTCTATAGGTTTACATTATACTGTAAACGCATGGAAAGCTGCTGTGGACCTGCAGCAAAATCCGCAAGGTGTGTACATACCCTCACACGTACGACGATCGCATCGCAATGCTTGGACTGGCCATCGTCTGTTTTATACAGCCTTTTGACTGCGCCCTAAGAAGAATTGCGTCATCTATGACTCAAGCGATTTGGAATATGAAGAACACAAGAAAAATATATCACCAAGAACTTGCAGATAGCAAAGTACATTGCTTCAAAAATAAAAGGCAGAAGTGAACATACCGTATTTATTATTTGAAATAGAACACTGACAGTTTTTATATGCATTTTTTTGCCAGTAAACACTATAAAAAGAGTGGGTGGAAGCAGTTTAAGGAACATTTCTTGCATCTATAGTTCTGCCGAAAGCCTTATGACCGACACTGACAGAATTTACGATGCCTATGAATGCAAGTGGACCAACTTTTAGAATTCCAATAAAAATAACGCACAGTATCGTGTCTTTCCTGGCAGATAAACAAATACTGTACATTGTTTCAGTGCACGTTACTGTAGGTCACAATGTTTTGCAACAGTTTTTACATGTAGAAAGTGTCAAAGACATTTAATACATTTGGCACATGTTCAATAAAGTAACCATTAGGCTATGTTCACACCTTGCGTCGGGTCCCTGCGGGTTCTCCCGCAGCGGATTTGATAAATCTGCAGGGCAAAACAACTGCGGTTCTCCCTGCAGATTTATCGCGGTTTGTTCCGCGTTTTCCGCTGCGGGTTTCCGCCTATACTATTGATGCTGCATATGCAGCAATATGCAGCATCAATAATAATGTTAAAAATAATAAAAATTGGTTATACTCACCCTCTGATGTCCGGATCTCCTGGGCGCTGCACCCGGCGGTCCGGTTCCTAAGATGCTGTGGGAGAAGGACCCTTCGTGACGTCACGGTCATGTGACCGCGACGTCACCGCAGGTCCTGGTCGCACAGCAACTCTGACTGGACGGCCGCGTGCAGCGCCCAGGAGCTCCGGACATCAGAGGGTGAGTATAACCAGATTTTTTATTTTTTAACCCCAAATATGGTTCCCAGGGCCTGGAGGAGAGTCTCCTCTCCTCCACCCCGGGTACCACCCGCACATTATCCGCTTACTTCCCGCAACGTGGGCACAGCCCCATGCGGGAAGTAAGCGGTTCAATGTATTCCTATGGGTGCAGAATCGCAGCGATTCTGCACAAAGAAGTGACATGCTGCGGGTTGTAAACCGCTGCGTTCCCGCGCGGTTTTTCCCGCAGCATGTGCACAGCGGTTTGCGGTTTCCATAGGGTTTACATGTTACTGTAAACGCTATGGAAACTGCTGCGGACCCGCAGCATCAAAATCGCGGCGGTTCCGCGGTAAAAACCGCTAAGTGTGAATATAGCCTTAAAGTTCTATTTTAGTAAGGCGACGTTCACAGATAATTTTTTTTTTTCCCCACATGGACCGAATGTAAACTGCGTAAACAAAATATCATGTCCTCTGCGCATAAATCGTATAGCATCTGATTTTTACAGGTACGTTGCAAATGGATGGCACGTGGATTATAATACACATGAAAAATCATCTGTTTTCTCCGACAATTTTTTAGACCCTCAAATGAACAAGTTATTGCCTATGTACAAGATAACGTCTAGATGCATGGGAATCCCATCAATCTTCAGAATGGGAGGCTCCAGTCCCCCATTTTAAAGGGAATCTGTCACCAGGTTTTTGCTACCTAATCTGAGAGCAGCATGATGTAGGGAAAGAGACCCTGATTCCAGATATGTGTCACTCATTGGGTTGCTTGCTGTAGTTTGCATAAAATAGTTTTATCAGCAGGAGACGAGCACTAAAGGATTACTTAGCTTGTTGCCAGATGGTCCAACACTACCACTGATTGGTAGATTTCTGCATACACTGTGCATAGGCAGAAAGCTGCCAATAAGTGGTGTGTGCGGTGTTATACAAAGCTCAGTATTCAGAGAACTGCTAGATCTTGAGCAAATACAATTAATCAAAACTGCAGCATCTAGTAAAGTAAGTGATACATCGCTAGTATCGGGGTCTCTTTTCCTACATCATACTGCTCTCAGATTAGGTAGCAAAAACCTGCAGACAGATTCCCCTTAATGGTATGGCAGAACATATGCTCAACCGAGGATAGCCAAAAATAGCAGAGTATAGAACTCAGTATTGGTAATGATAGGAAATGCTTCTTACTAGAATGACTTGAATAACCAAAAAATGTCTAAAACAAGAATAACTATCCACAAATGGCATCTAAATTGGTTATCAATATATTTTCTGGGCCAGCACCACATTAAACTTCATATGAAGTTCACAAAAAAAAAAAAAAAAATCCAAAAGTTTTTGATAAATTTGCCCCAGAATGATTGTACAGTATTACAAATATCTATAGCAAATGATTATCTTATGGACACGAAGCTAGTACACATACAACCTGATTATGATCCCACTAGCAAAGAAATAACAACAGGACCCACAGACGTAAAAAAAAATTACATCTCACGTCCTTTCCAAAGAAGTCAACAATGGAAAGTGATTTTGAATGTGCATGATCCCTCCAGACACGGCGGACTATGATGACATTTGTACTTCCTGCATTTTCAGGCTTTTGGCACTGACACAGACAGGTGTCTTTTCAGCTGTGGCAAGCCAGTAAAATAGATGTGTGCAGCGCCTCACGTTTATGCATTCCTCAACTAAGGCTGTAATTGGTTGTCTAGTTTCCTCCTATAACAAACACCGGTATAAGCCTGGAAATGCATTCATTGGTTTATTCCCGAAATCTATTTGTAATAACTGTCTGTTGTATATACATACTTTACGTACTGCATGAAAGATTCCAGTGAAGAACCACAAACGAGAGTAATATCCATAAATCTTAATACACTGTACAATATGTTGGCTCTATAATTCTAAATAATAATTCATGTGCAATCGATTTGTCACAATTCCATCACTCACTGTGACCTAAGGACACTGAGTGACAGCTCAGTCGCCCTATAGGGTCAAGGGCATGCTGGACTGTCAGTATTGTAACAGCCCAGTCAGCCAATCTCAGACAGTGGGTGTGCAGGTTTGTCAGTATTGTGAATGACAGCCTGGCTGTACAATCTGGCCGGTCCTGTGGGGTTTCCTCAAGGTGTCACCCGTTCAGGGTGATTACCTGGCTATTTAGCTTGCAGGCAATGGTCAGACCATTGGCCATTGTAGCCTTGCTCAGTGGTGTTCTGATCTCAGTTGCCAGACGTTGGATTTCCCTTTTGATAAGTGATTAGTATTACCCCTTTTGTCTTTGATGCACTCTGACCTTAGTTACCTGACCCCGGATTTTGCCTCTATTTGTTTTATCCCTTTGTCCTTGATGTATCCTCCTAGCTTTTAACCTTGGACTTCTTGACTTCCCCGCCTTACGGCTTGCCCATGATAAGTGACTCAGCATCACGTTACAACTGGACATGCAACTAGAACTGTAGTGATTCAAAGTTCTGGTGCACTTCATCTACATTCTGAATCATTTGGGTCAGATTCACTACCAGATCACAAAGTGTGTGAATAGGATCCATATTGGCGAATCTGACTCAAATGATTCAGGATCTGGCTAAAGAGTACCAGAACCTTGGAATAAGTGCAGTTCCAGTTGCAGGGCCAGGTGTCTGGCTTTATGGAAGCCCCTATAGCTCTTCGCTACGGGCAGTTACTGTGATATATATATCTGCGCTGGAGGTGCCATCAGGTTTAAACCGAACAGTTAATAGAAAGGCTTTCTGCATACAATGTCCATCACAACATGCATACCCAATTATCTAATTGGGAATTATTAATCCGGCATCTGTCATGCATATAGGGTGTTAATAATTACCGGGTGTTCCCATGCGAGTGTATCGTAGTCAAGGTCCCCCGAAACTATGCACAACGATGGTATAGTCTTCTCCTCTCTTTCCAAAAGGTATGTGAGGGAAGGGTGTAAAAAATCTGTCCCGGCCAGTGACAGTCACCACTTACCTCACAGACATTGCTTCCGGGTCTTCAGCGTGAGCCCGCGCTCCCACACGCTAGTTGCCGGCGAGGTGCAGTAAGGCTGCAGGACCTCGCGTGACGTCACATACACGTGATGTGTTGTCAATTCTGTTGTCGGGCTCCCTCCTGTGGTCATGAATGGTACTTCGGCTGGTTCTGTCCATGGACTTCCTCTGGTGGGTGTTTCTGAGTCTCCTTTCACAGGTGACGAGGTTAATTCGTTAGCTGGCTGCTCTATTTAACTCCACTTAGATCTTTGCTCCATGCCACCTGTCAATGTTCCAGTATTGGTCTTGTTCACTCCTGGATCGTTCTTGTGACCTGTCTTCCCAGCAGAAGCTAAGTTCCAGCTTGTATTTCTTTTGTTTGCTATTTTTCTGTCCAGCTTGCTATTTTTATTGTTCTCTTGCTTGCTGGAAGCTCTGGGACACAGAGGGAGCGCCTCCGCACCGTGAGTCGGTGCGGAGGGTCTTTTAGCGCCCTCTGCGTGGTCTTTTTGTAGGTTTTTGTGCTGACCGCAAAGTAACCTTTCCTATCCTCGGTCTGTTCAGTAAGTCGGGCCTCACTTTGCTAAATCTATTTAATCTCTGTGTTTGTATTTTCATCTTTACTCACAGTCATTATATGTGGGGGGCTGCCTTTTCCTTTGGGGAATTTCTCTGAGGCAAGGTAGGCTTTATTTTTCTATCTTCAGGGCTAGCTAGTTTCTTAGGCTGTGCCGAGTTGCATTGGGAGCGTTAGGCGCAATCCACGGCTATTTCTAGTGTGTTTGATAGGATTAGGGATTGCGGTCAGCAGAGTTCCCACGTCCCAGAGCTCGTCCTTAATTATCAGTAACTATCAGGTCATTCCGTGTGCTCTTAACCACCAGGTCCATTATTGTCCTGACCACCAGGTCATAACAGTGATGCTTCACGTGAACGGCTAACGGAGTGCACACAGTATGAAAAAGGTTCTATCCAACGTGTTTCGGAGTCGGCGGACTCCTTCCTCAGGGATGGTCCGGTGCATGTCAGGAATGCTTTTTATATCATATAGCGAGTGGAAGCGCTGGGTCTTACTTGTTAAAAGCAAAGAGTTCAATCTCGCTATTGAGCCCATTTGGAATCAATGTATTCAGTTCAAAGATCCATTTGCTCTCCTCCCTTGAGATCTGATGGATGAAATTACCCTTCCGCCAATTCTTTTTCACTATTTTGACCCCAGTGACCACAATATCTTTGATAGAGCCCTCATGGTATTCCTCAAAATGTTGTGATAAAGGGTGACCCGCAAATTTTTTATTGATATTGCGTAGGTGTTCCCCTATACGTACACTCATAGGACGTATAGTACGCCCTATATATAATTTCCCGCACGGGTATTTTATGCCATAGATTACTCCTCGGGTGGAACAGGTTATGAAATCCTTAATTTCTACTTCATTGTCTTTATAAATAATGCTCAATTGCTTTTTGGTGTTTAATTTTTTTACACGGTAAACACTTTTTACATGGAAAAAAGCCAGACAGGGTTTGTGATATCAACGGTAATGTGGGCGACATAGGTTTACGAACAGATGGAGCTATTATGTTACCCAAATTGTTCGGCCTCCTGTAAACAAATCTTGGATGTTCTGTTAGTGTATTTCCGATCACCCTATCTTCCTTAAGTAAACTCCAATGTTTATTTACAATTTTTTTCAAAAGGTCACTGTTAGAGTTATATGGCGTTCTAAATACCAGTATAACCTGTCTCACCATGAACGAATGGCTATCAGGCAACTCCAAAATAATAAAGAAATCACAATAAGGCCAGCAGACAAAGGGGGCGGAATAGTGATTTTAAATACTGAGGATTATAACAGAGAATCCTTACGTTTATTGGGAGATGAATGTACATATAAAATACTCAAGATGGATCCAACCGAGAGTTATATTTGTGAAATGCAAAATTTAATAAAAATGGGACTACAAAAAGGTTTCTTAAATAAATCTGAATATGACTTCATCAATATAACACACCCTAGAGTCCCATATTTTTATTACCTACCCAAGATACACAAAGATTTGTCACACCCGCCAGGCAGGCCAATAATTTCAGCTATAGGAGGCCTTACAACTAATTTGTCGAGATACGTCGATTGCCATTTACAGAAGTTATGTCCCCTACTTCCATCCTATCTAAAAGATAGTGCACATGTTTTACGAATATTACAAACTGTCCAGTGGCAGGACCATTATATAATCGGCACTCTTGACATCACCTCTTTATATACAGTCATCCAGCACCAGAAAGGATGTGAAACTGCCCAACATTTTCTATTTAAAGATGGAATTTTACCAGGTGACCAAATTTCTTTTATTATTGAATGTATAAATTTTATACTTACCCATAACTATTTTTGTTTTGGGAAGGACTACTACTCCCAGCAGTGGGGCACTGCCATGGGTACCAGGTTCGCCCCTAGTTACGCTAATTTGTATGTCGGTAAAGGCCCCTTCACATTAAGCGACGCTGCAGCGATACCGACAACGATCCGGATCGCTGCAGCGTCGCTGTTTGGTCGCTGGAGAGCTGTCACACAGACAGCTCTCCAGCGACCAACTATCCCGAGGTCCCCGGTAACCAGGGTAAACATCGGGTAACTAAGCGCAGGACCGCGCTTAGTAACCCGATGTTTACCCTGGTTACCATGCTAAAAGTAAAAAAAAACAAACACTAGATACTTACCTACCGCTGTCTGTCCTCCAGCGCTGCGCTCTGCTTCTCTGCTCTCCTCCTGTACTGGCTGTGAGCCGGAAAGCAGAGCGGTGACAACCTGGTCAGAAAACCCCTCTGTCCAACGCCACTTCTGATTTGTGCAGCTCTAACACCTCTGCCCTGTTGCCACCTGCAGCTCGTGTGAGAACCATCACCGGCGCTGTGTGCTGGGAATGCCTGAATCAAACGGTCTACAAGAGTTGCTTGTTTGGTTGCTAATATTTAGGTACCTTCACACTGAGCGACGCTGCAGCGATACCGACAACGATGTTGATCGCTGCAGCGTCGCTGTTTGGTCGCTGGAGAACTGTCACACAGACAGCTCTCCAGCGACCAACGATGCCGGTAACCAGGGTAAACATCGGGTTACTAAGCGCAGGGCCGCGCTTAGTAACCCGATGTTTACCCTGGTTACCATCCTAAAAGTAAAAAAAAACAAACACTAGATACTTACCTACCGCTGTCTGTCCTCCAGCGCTGCGCTCTGCTTCTCTGCTCTCCTCCTGTACTGGCTGTGAGCCGGAAAGCAGAGCGGTGACGTCACCGCTCTGCTTTCCGGCTCACAGCCAGTACAGGAGGAGAGCAGAGCACAGCGCTGGAGGACAGACGGCTGTAGGTAAGTATGTAGTGTTTGTTTTTTTTTACTTTTAGGATGGTAACCAGGGTAAACATCGGGTTACTAAGCGCGGCCCTGCGCTTAGTTACCCGATGTTTACCCTGGTTACCAGTGAAGACATCGCTGGATCGGTGTCACACACGCCGATCCAGCGATGTCAGCAGGAGTCCAGCGACGAAATAAAGTTCTGGACTTTATTCAGCGACCAACGATCTCCCAGCAGGGGCCTGATCGTTGGTCGCTGTCACGCATAACGATTTCATTAACGATATCGTTGCTACGTCACAAATAGCAACGATATCGTTAACAATATCGTTATGTGTGAAGGTACCTTAAGTGGGAGGAAGATTACATCTATATAGATGGACTCCTAAGGGTGAACCTGGTCCTATGGCAGCGTTTTATAGATGACATAGTTTTCATATGGTCAGGGGGCCCTGTTTTATTACTAGATTTTATTAATGGTCTTAATAAAAATAATTATTTTTTAAACTTTACAGCCAAGACAAGTAATAAAGAAATAAATTTTTTAGATTTAAAATTTTTTATAGAGGAGAACAGAATTCAAACAACTTTATATCACAAACCCACAGATTCAAATAACTACATTTCACTAAACAGTTGTCACTTACCCAGTTGGCTCTTGAACGTTCCCAAGAGCCAATTTATAAGAGCTCACAGAAATTGCTCCAAACCAGAGGATTTTAAGAAGGAGACAAATATCCTGATAGAGAAGTTTTGCCAGAAAGGATATGATAAAGAGACTCTGATACGGGTTAAGGAACAAGTAGGGAAACAATCAAGACAAAAACTACCTAAACAAAAAGTGAAGAAAATAAATAACATGGAAAATGAAGGGATACCGATAATAACGCCATATAACTCTAACAGTGACCTTTTGAAAAAAATTATAAATAAACATTGGAGTTTACTTAAGGAAGATAGGGTGATCGGAAATACACTAACAGAACATCCAAGATTTGTTTACAGGAGGGCGAACAATTTGGGTAACATAATAGCTCCATCTGTTCGTAAACCTATGTCGCCCACATTACCGTTGATATCACAAATCCTGTCTGGCTTTTTTCCATGTAAAAAGTGTCTACTGTGTAAAAAATTAAACACCAAAAAGCAATTGAGCATTATTTATAAAGACAATGAAGTAGAAATTAAGGATTTCATAACCTGTTCCACCCGAGGAGTAATCTATGGCATAAAATACCCGTGCGGGAAATTATATATAGGGCGTACTATACGTCCTATGAGTGTACGTATAGTGGAACACCTACGCAATATCAATAAAAAATTTGCGGGTCACCCTTTATCACAACATTTTGAGGAATACCATGAGGGCTCTATCAAAGATATTGTGGTCACTGGGGTCAAAATAGTGAAAAAGAATTGGCGGAAGGGTAAATTCATCCATCAGATGTCAAGGGAGGAGAGCAAATGGATCTTTGAACTGAATACATTGATTCCAAATGGGCTCAATAGCGAGATTGAACTCTTTGCTTTTAACAAGTAAGACCCAGCGCTTCCACTCGCTATATGATATAAAAAGCATTCCTGACATGCACCGGACCATCCCTGAGGAAGGAGTCCGCCAACTCCGAAACGCGTTGGATAGAACCTTTTTGGTACTGTGTGCACTCTGTTAGCCGTTCACGTGAAGCATCACGTGTATGTGACGTCACGCGAGGTCCTGCAGCCTTACTGCACCTCGCCGGCAACTAGCGTGTGGGAGCGCGGGCTCACGCTGAAGACCCGGAAGCACCGTCTGTGAGGTAAGGGGTGACTGTCACCGGCTGGGACAGATTTTTTACACCCTTTCCTCACATACCTTTTGGAAAGAGAGGAGAAGACTATACCATCGTTGTGCATAGTTTCGGGGGACCTTGACTACGATACACTCGCATGGGAACACCCGGTAATTATTAACACCCTATATGCATGACAGATGCCGGATTAATAATTCCCAATTAGATAATTGGGTATGCATGTTGTGATGGACATTGTATGCAGAAAGCCTTTCTATTAACTGTTCGGTTTAAACCTGATGGCACCTCCAGCGCAGATATATATATATATATATATATGACCAGTGGTGTTTTTTTTACTTTATATCGGACATTTTTGGTAGTTGTGTCCGTTTATTTGCAGCAGGAGGATTACCAGTATAAATATATAGTTTTTGTGCAGCGCCCTTAGTCGCCTTTATATTTTAGTTACTGTGATATCTCTACCTTCTGATGTGCAGTAGTTGACTTCTTCCGAACCTGCAGCGGCCCTTCCCGATACATTTTTGTGAGAGAATCCATTTAGCGTATTCAGGGACAGCTGTAGGTTATTTTTTACCCTGCGACCTCGATCTTCAAGGGATGATCTCCAGCAGGTAGGAATAATTATGTCCCTCCTGATAGGGGATCTTTAGACCTGGACTTTCACTGTCCATACAAGCCCCAGAACAAGTTTCTGATGATGCCTTAGGTTTAATTTATGATGAACCTGACAAATGTGGCCCTCTGGTATCAATTCCATAATGATCTGTCCGAATCTCTTAAAGAGAACCTGTCAGCAGGATTTTGCTAAGTAAACTACAGGAATGGTCATATTTGGGCTTTGATACTGATTAAAATGATACCAGCATTAAAGAAATCCGTTTGGAATTTTTGTTTAATCTGTGTTTGAAATAGTCATTTAATTATATCTTTGTGCATAGAGGCGGCCTGTGGTCGGGGACTTATCTTGGTGCTCTGGTCCCTTATTCATCCTCCTGTGTGAATGACAGGTCACTGATCCATCAGTGATCTGCCTACTTTAAATATTACAACTGAGCAGTGGTTTCTGAAAATAAATCATGTTCTTTACAGCAAAGCGGCACTGTCTAGATACTCAAATATGCGCATGCACCGCCTACTGTGAGCAGTGGACCACTGCGGGAGGGCACATAATTGTCTTATAGTGATTGGTAGAATAGAAGGACGGCATCCAAACTTCACAGTAGTAAAACTCTTCTTTTTATCCTGCCAAACACTGAGCAACGTTTCCACAATCCCCGTCTTTATTACCATACCACCATAGTACAAACAGCAGATTTAAATAGCATTACCGGTTAGTGACACCAATAGGAACAAGTATCACCCCCCTCTTAACAAATCCGCCACCAGTTAGCACATAACATCTAAACACTCCCAGCAAAGCAGATATATTACACATAGTACATGTGAGGGGGGCCACACATAGTAGTCGTGGCTGAGAGTATTTGTTTAAACGCACATGAAAACAGTGTCCCTTTGTCAGCATACCTGTCTCTCCACTCTCCAAGCCATCAGGGTCACTTCTGGTCTGTTGCAAGCTCACTCCCGATAATTGTACACAAATAGAGGCAGAGTCCAGTTCCAACTGTAAACAAGTAGCTTTACTGGTTTCCTTCCTCAGCATGTCCAAATCAATTACAGCATCGACATAGGGTTCTACATAACTTATATCCTTCACTTTCCCTGTGCTCTCCCTCATGTCCTTCAGCATGTTCTCGGGTCGTGTCATCTTGTACGGGACCGCAGCATCCTCCCTGTTCAGCTTCACTACTTTTAGGGGTTCCCTTGTCTGTTTCACCCCAGACATAAGGGCCTCTGCCCATGTAGTAAGCTGCCACATGTTAGAGTCACCTGCGTTTCTGTGCTGCTGTAATTTGTCAGTTCCCAAGCTCTGGACGACTGGGCTTCTATCTTGCAAACGTTACGGGGTCCACTGTGCTGCCCCAGGTTTCAGGACCCTACAGCCGGACTACATGGACTCCCTGGCCCTACTGGGCTGTCTGCGCTCCTGGTCCTACTGAACTCCAATAAGGAAATATTCCTATTATTAGAATCCGAGAAGTGGACCCTCTGGGTTGCGGCTTCAGAGCCCCGAGGACGAACAGACCAGATAGTGCCACCCCCTGTACAGGGAGTGTTTGGGACAGGCCCAAGGAGGGTGAAACTGCAACTGCTGGAGCCAAAGGGATGACTGTGGGCAAGACTAAAGAAGATGAGATGACGGAAGAGAGACGGGACCACAGAGGTGTCCAGAACAGCAAAGACACAGGACAGGCAGGGGCAGCAAAGACAAAGTACTGACTGGTATGGCGAAGACACAGGACGGGCTGGAACGGCAGAAACACATGATTGGCAGGGACGGCAGGAGCACAGGATTGGCAGGGACGGCAGGGACATAGGATTGGCAGGGACGGCAGGAACACAAGATTGGCAGGGACGGCTGGAACACTGGATTGGCAGGGACGGCAGGAACACAGGATCTCCATTAAAACGAGGAGGTTTGGCCAAAAGGAGAGGGGGATGAGGAGCAGGAGCTGGTGCAGGAACAGATGCGGCTGACTGTAAAGAAAGAAGTCGGCTGTCGACAGATGCCATATAACCCAGGATATGGGACTGGGTATCCTGCTGCTGTGGCAGTTCTTGTTGCAAACTGGCCAGCTGGGAGGCATTCCCCGGATCAGAGGACTGGAGAGCAGAGAGACGAGAGTCCATAGATTTCATAAAGTACATCATCCGAGTTTGATTCTCCCGCAAGAAAACAGGTTCTTTCTGGGCAGCCGCAGCTGCAGCAGGATCCATGGCCTTTGTGTACTATTAGAACCCGAGAAGTGGACTGTTATGATCTGGTGGCCTTGGAGCAGCATGAGACGTACTCTGGAGAAGGTGGTCCCTGTACTGACCGCAAACCCTGAACCTAGCAGCGCAACTAAAAGTAGCCGTGGGGGGTACCCAACGCTCCCTAGACCCCTCGACACAGCCTAAGATCCAACTACCCCTAAAGACAGAAACAGGAAACCTATCTTGCCTCAGAGAAAATCCCCAAAGGATAGATAGCCCCCCACAAATATTGACCGTGAGAGGAGAGGGAAATAACATATGCAGATATGAAATCGGATCTTAGCACAGGAGGCCATACCAGCCAAAAAGAAAGAATAGAACAGAGTACTATGCGGTCAGTATAAAAACACTAGAAAATATCCACCGCAGAAAATACGGATCACCACATCTGACCAAAGACATGGGGGGTATATCTGCATCTCCAGAGAAATAGCTAGGCTGCAAAAAATCCTTCACAAACCAAGCTGGACAAGACAAAAACATGAAAATGCACAGAACTATAAGGTCCACTGCAGGTGGACAGCAAAAACAAAGCCAGGACTTATCTTTGTAGAAAAACACAGCAAACTGGAGAGACCAGCAGGTAGATGAGTGAATCCTTCAAGAACAATGGACAACTGGCACTGACTAAAGGATCCAGCAAAGCTACTGTATATACCCCAGTCAGTTTTGCAATTAGTAGATACACCTGTCCACTCCTGCGGTCCAGGCACAACTGCATTACCCTCTACAACCACCGGAGGGAGCCCAAAAGCTGAATTCACAACAGTGGACCCACTGGGTCGCGACTTCAGAGCCCCCGAGGACGAGCGGACCAGATAGTGCCAACCCCTATACAGGGAGTGTTTGGGACAGGCCCAAGGAGGGTGAAACCGCAACTGCTGGAGCCAAAGGGACGACTGTGGGCTAGACTAAAGAAGATGAGATGACGGGAGACGGGTGTTGTGAATTCTGTGGCAGAGCTCCCTCCTGTGGTCACAAGTGGTACTTCGGCTGGTTCTCTCTGTGAGCTTCCGTTGGTGGAGGAAAGTGGTACTGCGGCTTCTGAGTTTCCTTCCTCAGGTGATGTGGTGAAGTCGTTAGGTGCTGCTCTATTTAACTCCACCTAGTGCTTTGATCCTGGCTTCCAGTCAATGTTCTAGTATTGGACCTGTTTCCTCCTGGATCGTTCCTGTGGCCTGCTGCTCTGCATAGCTAAGTTCCGCTTTTGTTATTTTGTTTGCTGCTTTTTTCTGTCCAGCTTGCTTATTTGTTTTTTCTTGCTTGCTGGAAGCTCTGGGACGCAGAGGGTGTACCTCCGTGCCGTTAGTTCGGTACGGAGGGTCTTTTTGCCCCCTTTGCGTGGTTTGTGTAGGGTTTTGTGTTGACCGCAAAGTTACCTTTCCTATCCTCGCTCTGTTCAGTAAGTCGGGCCTCACTTTGCTAAATCTATTTCATCTCTTCGTTTGTCTTTTCATCTTAACTCACAGTCATTATATGTGGGGGCTGCCTTTTCCTTTGGGGTATTTCTCTGAGGCAAGGTAGGCTTATTTTCTATCTTCAGGCTAGCTAGTTTCTCAGGCCGTGCCGAGTTGCATAGGGAGCGTTAGGCGCAATCCACGGCTTCCTTTAGTGTTGTTGGAGAGGATTAGGGATTGCGGTCAACAGAGTTCCCACGTCTCAGAGCTCGTTCTTGTTTTTTGGGTTATTGCCAGGTCACTGTATGTGCGCTGACCTCTATGTCCATTGTGGTACTGAATTACCTATCATAACAGTACTGGAGGCCTAAAGTACTAATGATTCCCAATAGAGGGAAAAAAGAAGTTCTGAGACCATTTTTTTTTCTTTGCACTGTGTTTTGCCTTTTTTTCCCCCTAGACATTTGGGTGGTTCAGGACACAGGTGTAGCAATGGACATTAAAGGTCTGTCTTCATGTGTGGATCAGCTCACGGCAAGAGTACAAAGTATTCAAGACTTTGTGGTACAGAATTCTATGTTAGAACCGAGAATTCCTATTCCTGATTTGTTTTTTGGAGATAGAACTAAATTTCTGAGTTTCAAAAATAATTGTAAACTATTTCTGGCTTTGAAACCTCGCTCCTCTGGTGACCCAGTTCAACAAGTTAGGATCGTTATTTCTTTTTTGCGTGGCGACCCTCAGGACTGGGCATTTTCTCTTGCATCAGGAGATCCTGCATTAAGTAATATCGATGCATTTTTCCTGGCGCTCGGATTGCTGTACGATGAGCCTAATTCTGTGGATCAGGCAGAGAAGAATTTGCTGGCTCTGTGTTAGGGTCAGGATGAAATAGAGGTATATTGTCAGAAATTGAGAAAGTGGTCCGTACTAACTCAGTGGAATGAAGGTGCGCTCGCAGCTATTTTCAGAAAAGGTCTCTCTGAAGCCCTTAAGGATGTCATGGTGGGATTTCCTATGCCTGCTGGTCTGAATGAGTCTATGTCTTTGGCCATTCAGATCGGTCGATGCTTGCGCGAGCGTAAATCTGTGCACCATTTGGCGGTATTACCTGAGCTTAAACCTGAGCCTATGTAGTGCGATAGGACTTTGACCAGAGTTGAACGGCAAGAACACAGACGTCTGAATGGGCTGTGTTTCTACTGTGGTGATTCCACTCATGCTATCTCTGATTGTCCTAAGCGCACTAAGCGGTTCGCTAGGTCTGCCACCATTGGTACGGTACAGTCAAAATTTCTTCTGTCTGTTACCTTGATCTGCTCTTTGTCATCGTATTCTGTCATGGCATTTGTGGACTCAGGCGCTGCTCTGAATTTGATGGACTTGGAGTATGCTAGGCGTTGCGGGTTTTTCTTGGAGCCCTTGCAGTGTCCTATTCCATTGAGAGGAATTGATGCTACGCCTTTGGCCATGAATAAGCCTCAGTACTGGACCCAGCTGACCATGTGCATGGCTCCTGCACATCAGGAGGTTATTCGCTTTCTGGTGTTGCATAATCTGCATGATGTGGTCGTGTTGGGGTTGCCATGGCTACAAGTCCATAATCCAGTATTAGATTGGAAATCCATGTCTGTGTCCAGCTGGGGTTGTCAGGGGGTACATGGTGATGTCCCATTTCTGACTATTTCGTCATCCACCCCTTCTGAGGTTCCTGAGTTCTTGTCTGATTACCGGGATTTATTTGATGAGCCCAAGTCCGATACCCTACCTCCGCATAGGGATTGTGATTGTGCTATCGATTTGATTCCTGGTAGTAAATTCCCAAAAGGTCGACTGTTTAATTTATCTGTGCCTGAGCACGCCGCTATGCGGAGTTATGTGAAGGAGTCTTTGGAGAAGGGGCATATTCGCCCGTCATCGTCGCCATTAGGAGCAGGGTTCTTTTTTGTAGCCAAGAAGGATGGTTCACTGAGACCTTGTATAGATTACCGCCTTCTAAATAAGATCACGGTTAAATTTCAGTACCCCTTGCCATTGTTATCTGATTTGTTTGCTCGGATTAAGGGGGCTAGTTGGTTCACCAAGATAGATCTTCGTGGTGCGTATAATCTTGTGCGTATTAAGCGAGGCGATGAGTGGAAAACTGCATTTAATACGCCCGAGGGCCATTTTGAGTATCTAGTAATGCCATTCGGACTTGCCAATGCTCCATCAGTGTTTCAGTCCTTTATGCATGACATCTTCCGAGAGTACCTGGATAAATTCCTGATTGTGTACTTAGATGACATTTTGATCTTCTCGGATGATTGGGAGTCTCATGTGAAGCAGGTCAGAACGGTGTTTCAGGTCCTGCGTGCTAATTCTTTGTTTGTGAAGGGATCAAAGTGTCTCTTTGGTGTTCAGAAGGTTTCATTTTTGGGGTTCATCTTTTCCCCTTCTACTATCGAGATGGACCCTGTTAAGGTCCAAGCCATCCATAATTGGACTCAGCTGACATCTCTGAAAAGTCTGCAAAAGTTCTTGGGCTTTGCTAATTTTTATCGTCGCTTCATCTGCAATTTTTCTAGTATTGCTAAACCATTGACCGATTTGACCAAGAAAGGTGTTGATTTGGTCAATTGGTCTTTTGCTGCGGTGGAAGCTTTTCAAGAGTTGAAGCGTCGTTTTTCTTCTGCCCCTGTGTTGTGTCAACCAGATGTTTCGCTTCCGTTCCAGGTCGAGGTTGATGCGTCTGAGATTGGAGCAGGGGCTGTTTTGTCGCAGAGAAGTTCTGATTGCTCGGTGATGAAACCATGCGCCTTCTTTTCCAGGAAGTTTTCGCCTGCTGAGCGAAATTATGATGTGGGCAATCGAGAGTTGCTGGCCATGAAGTGGGGATTCGAGGAGTGGCGTCATTGGCTTGAAGGAGCTAAGCATCGCGTGGTGGTCTTGACTGATCATAAGAACTTGACTTATCTCGAGTCCGCCAAGCGGTTGAATCCTAGACAAGCTCGTTGGTCGTTGTTTTTTGCCCGTTTTGACTTTGTGATTTCATACCTTCCGGGCTCTAAAAATGTGAAGGCGGATGCTCTGTCTAGGAGTTTTGTGCCCGACTCTCCGGGTGTATCTGAGCCGGCGGGTATCCTCAAAGAGGGAGTAATTGTGTCTGCCATCTCCCCTGATTTGCGGCGGGTGCTGCAAAAATTTCAGGCTAATAAACCTGATCGTTGCCCAGCGGAGAAACTGTTTGTCCCTGATAGGTGGACGAATAAAGTTATCTCTGAGGTTCATTGTTCGGTGTTGGCTGGTCATCCTGGAATCTTTGGTACCAGAGAGTTAGTGGCTAGATCCTTTTGGTGGCCATCTCTATCGCGGGATGTGCGTACTTTTGTGCAGTCCTGTGGGATTTGTGCTCGGGCTAAGCCCTGCTGTTCTCGTGCCAGTGGGTTGCTTTTGCCCTTGCCGGTCCCGAAGAGGCCTTGGACACATATCTCTATGGATTTTATTTCAGATCTTCCCGTCTTTCAAAAGATGTCAGTCATTTGGGTGGTCTGTGATCGCTTCTCTAAGATGGTCCATTTGGTACCCTTGTCTAAATTGCCTTCCTCCTCTGATTTGGTGCCATTGTTTTTCCAGCATGTGGTTCGTTTACATGGCATTCCAGAGAATATCGTTTCTGACAGAGGTTCCCAGTTTGTTTCGAGGTTTTGGCGAGCCTTTTGTGGTAGGATGGGCATTGACTTGTCTTTTTCCTCGGCTTTCCATCCTCAGACTAATGGCCAGACCGAACAAACCAATCAGACCTTGGAAACATATCTGAGATGCTTTGTTTCTGCTGATCAGGATGACTGGGTGTCCTTTTTGCCTTTGGCTGAGTTCGCCCTTAATAATCGGGCCAGTTCGGCTACCTTGGTTTCACCGTTTTTCTGCAACACTGGGTTCCATCCTCGTTTCTCTTCAGGGCAGGTTGAGTCTTCGGACTGTCCTGGTGTGGATACTGTGGTGGACAGGTTGCAGCAGATTTGGACTCATGTAGTGGACAATTTGACTTTGTCCCAGGAGAAGGCTCGACGTTTCGCTAATCGCAGACGCTGTGTGGGTCCCCGACTTCGGGTTGGGGACTTGGTTTGGTTATCATCTCGTCATATTCCTATGAAGGTTTCCTCTCCTAAGTTTAAACCTCGTTTTATTGGTCCGTATAGGATTTCTGAGGTTCTTAATCCTGTGTCTTTTCGTCTGACCCTTCCAGATTCTTTTTCCATACATAACGTATTCCATAGGTCATTGTTGCGGAGATACGTGGCACCTATGGTTCCATCTGTTGATCCTCCTGCCCCGGTTTTGGTGGAGGGGGAGTTGGAGTATATTGTGGAGAAGATTTTGGTTAAGTGGAAGGGTTATGCTCAGGAAGATAATTCCTGGGTCTTTGCCTCTGATGTTCATGCTCCCGATCTTGTTCGTGCCTTTCATATGGCTCATCCTGGTCGTCTTGGGAGCTCTGGTGAGGGTTCGGTGACCCCTCCTCAAGGGGGGGGTACTGTTGTGAATTCTGTGGCAGAGCTCCCTCCTGTGGTCACAAGTGGTACTTCGGCTGGTTCTCTCTGTGAGCTTCCGTTGGTGGAGCAAAATGGTACTGCGGCTTCTGAGTTTCCTTCCTCAGGTGATGTGGTGAAGTCGTCAGGTGCTGCTCTATTTAACTCCACCTAGTGCTTTGATCCTGGCCTCCAGTCAATGTTCTAGTATTGGACCTGTTTCCTCCTGGATTGTTCCTGTGGCCTGCTGCTCTGCATAGCTAAGTTCCTCTTTGCTATTTGTTTGCTGTTTTTTTCTGTCCAGCTTGTCAATTTGTTTTTTTCTGCTTGCTGGAAGCTCTGTGACGCAGAGGGTGTACCTCCGTGCCGTTAGTTCGGTACGGAGGGTCTTTTTGCCCCCTTTGCGTGGTTTTTGTAGGGTTTTGTGTTGACCGCAAAGTTACCTTTCCTATCCTCGCTCTGTTCAGAAAGTTGGGCCTCACTTTGCTAAATCTATTTCATCTCTACGTTTGTCTTTTCATCTTAACTCACAGACATTATATGTGGGGGCTGCCTTTTCCTTTGGGGTATTTCTCTGAGGCAAGGTAGGCTTATTTTCTATCTTCAGGCTAGCTAGTTTCTCAGGCCGTGCCGAGTTGCATAGGGAGCGTTAGGCGCAATCCACGGCTGCCTTTAGTGTTGTTGGAGAGGATTAGGGATTGCGGTCAACAGAGTTCCCACGTCTCAGAGCTCGTTCTTGTTTTTTGGGTTATTGCCAGGTCACTGTATGTGCGCTGACCTCTATGTCCATTGTGGTACTGAATTACCTTTCATAACAGACGGGACCACAGAGGTGTCCAGAACAGCGAAGACACAGGACACGCGGGGCTGTAAAGACAAAGTACTGACCGGTATGGCAA
The DNA here is from genome assembly GCF_032444005.1 of Ranitomeya imitator. NCBI lineage: Eukaryota > Metazoa > Chordata > Amphibia > Anura > Dendrobatidae > Ranitomeya > Ranitomeya imitator. Next base: position 693,451,096 of record NC_091282.1, on the reverse strand, counting down.
AGACACAGGACGGGCTGAAACGGCAGAGACACACGATTGGCAGGGACGGCAGGAGCACAGGATTGGAAGGGACAGCAAGGACACAGGATTGGCAGGGACGGCAGGAACACAGGATTGGCAGGGACGGCTGGAACACTGGATTGGCAGGGACGGCAGGAACACTGGATTGGCAAGGACGGCAGGAACACAGGATTTGCAGGGACGGCAGAAACACAGGATTGGCAGGGATGGCTGGAACACAGGATTGGCAGGGATGGCAGGAATACTGGATTGGTAGGGACGGCAGGAACACAGGATTGGTGAGGTCGGCAGGAACACGGGGTTAGCAGGGGATGACAGAGAACAAAGGCTAAAAATAATGGCAAAGACAATTAGTATAGAGTCGCAACAGAGTAAAAGCGTGAGGAGCAAAGACAGGAGCCAAAGAACCTAAAGAGACGCCAGCAAGAAGCCAGTGAACGCAATAGACACAAAGGCATCTTACCAGGACAGATGCAGGGAAGAAATACCCGACGAGCGCCGCCATATTGGGGGCGGAGCCACTGGGTCACGAACTCCCAGAAACCACAGCGGCGAAAAGAGCACATCTGCGTATGCGCGGACCACAGAAGGGACGAGCGCCCGAGAACCCAGACGGAGAGAAGCGAGGAGGAGCGTCAGGAGCGCGCCGGCCGGACAGGTAAGTATCAGGCGGCGTAACACCTATCTTACCCACAGCTCGCCACTCCTACATTAACTAGTTACAGTACTGTCTGTCACTATTCGGTCCTATTGTGCCCCCTCTAGTGGGCTAACTTTAATACTGCACTTACCCTATAATATATATAGCTATATCACATAGCAGCATCAGGTGCATAACATTACATATAGACAGAATCAGGACGTGTTAAAAGCATCCTGTACCCCTTACACAATAGTGAGACATTGTATACATTGCAGCGATTGAAAAACCTACAGATCCAGATCACAAGTCTAAAATGTCACAAAATGAATACAAAATCTCAGAATCCCTACTGCGTCCGCTTCCTTATAGCTATGGCGACAAGTCCACCAATCCGGACAGTGCCCGGATATGAGGTAATGTCGTGCATATCATCCAGTCCTAGATCGGATCTCATTGGATCAGGCTGTCACATGACTTGCTACACTTATACTGCCCAATCAGGAATAGAAATATACCTTGGTGATTAAGTCACTTGACTGTCCTACATGTTAAAGAGAAAGAAAAACTGCTGCATAATAAAATATCAAAAGCAAAAAGAAACCAAAACAAAACATAAAGAAATGAGAAAGGGGAAGAAAAGGAAAAATATTTAATTTAAGTATAATCAAAAATAGGAAGGAACTGGGAGTTCGTGACCCAGTGGCTCCGCCCCCAATATGGCGGATTATACCGTATATAGGGGATATTAGTAGTGTGATTATACCGTATATAGGGGATATTAGTAGTGTGATTATACTGTATATAGGGGATATTAGCAGTGTGATTATACCGTATATAGGGGGATATTAGTAGTGTGATTATACTGTATATAGGGGATATTAGTAGTGTGATTATACTGTATATAGGGGGATATTAGTAGTGTGATTATACTGTATATAGGGGGATATTAGTAGTGTGATTATACTGTATATAGGGGATATTAGTAGTGTGATTATACTGTATATAGGGGGATATTAGTAGTGTGATTATACCGTATATAGGGGGATATTAGTAGTGTGATTATACTGTATATAGGGGGATATTAGTAGTGTGATTATACTGTATATAGGGGATATTAGTAGGGTGATTATACTGTATATAGGGGGATATTAGTAGTGTGATTATACTGTATATAGAGGGATAGTAGTGTGATTATACCGTATATAGGGGGATATTAGTAGTGTGATTATACTGTATATAGGGGATATTAGTAGTGTGATTATACTGTATATAGGGGGATATTAGTAGTGTGATTATACTGTATAAAGAGGGATATTAGTAGTGTGATTATACCGTATATAGGGGGATATTAGTAGTGTGATTATACTGTATATAGGGGATATTAGTAGTGTGATTATACTGTATATAGGGGGATATTAGTAGTGTGATTATACTGTATATAGGGGGATATTAGTAGTGTGATTATACCGTATATAGGGGGATATTAGTAGTGTGATTATACTGTATATAGGGGGATATTAGTAGTGTGATTATACTGTATATAGGGGATATTAGTAGTGTGATTATACTGTATATAGGGGGATATTAGTAGTGTGATTATACTGTATATAGAGGGATATTAGTAGTGTGATTATACCGTATATAGGGGGATATTAGTAGTGTGATTATACTGTATATAGGGGATATTAGTAGTGTGATTATACTGTACATAGGGGGATATTAGTAGTGTGATTATACTGTATATAGAGGGATATTAGTAGTGTGATTATACCGTATATAGGGGGATATTAGTAGTGTGATTATACTGTATATAGGGGATATTAGTAGTGTGATTATACTGTATATAGGGGGATATTAGTAGTGTGATTATACTGTATATAGGGGGATATTAGTAGTGTGATTATACTGTATATAGGGGATATTAGTAGTGTGATTATACTGTATATAGGGGGATATTAGTAGTGTGATTATACTGTATATAGGGGGATATTAGTAGTGTGATTATACTGTATATAGGGGGATATTAGTAGTGTGATTATACTGTATATAGGGGATATTAGTAGTGTGATTATACTGTATATAGGGGGATATTAGCAGTGTGATTATACTGTATATAGGGGGATATTAGTAGTGTGATTATACCATATATAGGGGGATATTAGCAGTGTGATTATACCGTATATAGGGGGATATTAGTAGTGTGATTATACCATATATAGGGGGATATTAGCAGTGTGATTATACTGTATATAGGGGGATATTAGTAGTGTGATTATACTGTATATAGGGGGATATTAGTAGTGTGATTATACTGTATATAGGGGGATATTAGCAGTGTGATTATACTCTATATAGGGGGATATTAGTAGTGTGATTATACTGTATATAGGGGGATATTAGTAGTGTGATTATACTGTATATAGGGGGATATTAGTAGTGTGATTATACTGTATATAGGGGATATTAGTAGTGTGATTATACTGTATATAGGGGGATATTAGTAGTGTGATTATACTGTATATAGGGGGATATTAGTAGTGTGATTATACTGTATATAGGGGGATATTAGTAGTGTGATTATACTGTATATAGGGGGATATTAGCAGTGTGATTATACTGTATATAGGGGGATATTAGCAGTGTGATTATACTGTATATAGGGGATATTAGTAGTGTGATTATACCGTATATAGGGGGGTATTAGTAGTGTGATTATACCGTATATAGGGGGATATTAGCAGTGTGATTATAACGTATATAGGGGGATATTAATAGTGTGATTATACCGTATATAGGGGGATATTAGTAGTGTGATTATACTGTATATAGGGGGATATTAGTAGTGTGATTATACTGTATATAGGGGATATTAGTAGTGTGATTATACCGTATATAGGGGGATATTAATAGTGTGATTATACCGTATATAGGGGGATATTAGTAGTGTGATTATACTGTATATAGGAGGATATTAGTAGTGTGATTATACTGTATATAGGAGGATATTAGTAGTGTGATTATACTGTATCTAGGGGGATATTAGTAGTGTGATTATACCGTATACTAGATTGTGGCCCGATTCTAACGCATCGGGTATTCTAGAATATGCATGTCCCCGTAGTATATGGACAATGATGATTCCAGAATTCACGGCAGACTGTGCCAGTCGCTGATTGGTCGAGGCAACCTTTATGACATCATCGTCGCCATGGCAACTATTATGACATCTACGTCGATACTGTGCCCGTTGCTGAATCAGAAACGTGAGTTGTCTACGTCCTTTATGACATCATCGTCGCTGTGCCCGTTGCTGATTGGTCGAGGCCGCCAGGCCTGGACTAATCAGACGTGGGATTTCTACGTCGATACTGTGCCCGTCACTGATTGGTCGAGGCCTGGCGGCCTCGACCAATCAGAGACGTGGAATTTCCAGGACAGACAGACAGACAGAAAGACAGACAGACAGACGGAAAAACCCTTAGACAATTATATATATAGATAGGGGGATATTAGTAGTGTGATTATACCTTATATAGGGGGATATTAGTAGTGTGATTATACTGTATATAGGGGATATTAGTAGTGTGATTATACTGTATATAGGGGGATATTAGTAGTGTGATTATACCGTATATAGGGGGATATTAGTAGTGTGATTATACTGTATATAGGGGGATATTAGTAGTGTGATTATACTGTATATAGGGGATATTAGTAGTGTGATTATACTGTATATAGGGGGATATTAGTAGTGTGATTATACCGTATATAGGGGGATATTAGTAGTGTGATTATACTGTATATAGGGGGATATTAGTACTGTGATTATACTGTATATAGGGGGATATTAGTAGTGTGATTATACCGTATATAGGGGGATATTAGTAGTGTGATTATACTGTATATAGGGGATATTAGTAGTGTGATTATACAGTATATAGGGGGATATTAGTATTGTGATTATACTGTATATAGGGGGATATTAGTAGTGTGATTATACTGTATATAGGGGGATATTAGCAGTGTGATTATACTGTATATAGGGGGATATTAGCAGTGTGATTATACTGTATATAGGGGGATATTAGTAGTGTGATTATACTGTATATAGGGATATTAGTAGTGTGATTATACTGTATATAGGGGATATTAGCAGTGATTATACTGTATATAGGGGGATATTAATAGTGTGATTATACTGTATATAGGGGATATTAGTAGTGTGATTATACTGTATATAGGGGGATATTAGTAGTGTGATTATTCTGTATATAGGGGGATATTATTAGTGATTATACTGTATATAGGGGATATTAGTAGTGTGATTATACCGTATATAGGGGGATATTAGTAGTGTGATTATACTGTATATAGGGGGATATTAGTAGTGTGATTATACCGTATATAGGGGGATATTAGTAGTGTGATTATACTGTATATAGGGGAAATTAGTAGTGTGATTATACAGTATACAGGGGGATATTAGTAGTGTGATTATACTGTATATAGGGGGATATTAGTAGTGTGATTATACTGTATATAGGGGGATATTAGTAGTGTGATTATACCGTATATAGGGGGATATTAGTAGTGTGATTATACTGTATATAGGGGGATATTAGTAGTGTGATTATACTGTATATAGGGGATATTAGCAGTGTGATTATACCGTATATAGGGGGATATTAATAGTGTGATTATACTGTATATAGGGGATATTAGTAGTGTGATTATACCGTATATAGGGTGATATTAGTAGTGTTATTATACCGTATATATGGGGATATTAGCAGTGTGATTATACTGTATGTAGGAGGATATTAGTAGTGTGATTATACTGTATATAGGGGATATTAGCAGTGTGATTATACTGTATATAGGGGGATATTAGTAGTGTGATTATACCGTATATAGGGGGATATTAGCAGTGTGATTATACTGTATATAGGGGGATATTAGTAGTGTGATTATACCGTATATAGGGGGATATTAGTAGTGTGATTATACTGTATATAGGGGGATATTAGTAGTGTGATTATACTGTATATAGGGGATATTAGCAGTGTGATTATACCGTATATAGGGGGATATTAATAGTGTGATTATACTGTATATAGGGGATATTAGTAGTGTGATTATACCATATATAGGGTGATATTAGTAGTGTGATTATACCGTATATAGGGGGATATTAGCAGTGTGATTATACTGTATATAGGATGATATTAGTAGTGTGATTATACTGTATATAGGGGATATTAGCAGTGTGATTATACTGTATATAGGGGATATTAGTAGTGTGATTATACCGTATATAGGGGGATATTAGTAGTGTGATTATACCGTATATAGGGGGATATTAGCAGTGTGATTATACTGTATATAGGGGGATATTAGTAGTGTGATTATACTGTATATAGGGGGATATTAGTAGTGTGACTATACTGTATATAGGGGATATTAGTAGTGTGATTATACTGTATATAGGGGGATATTAGTAGTGTGATTATACTGTATATAGGGGGATATTAGCAGTGTGATTATACCGTATATAGGGGATATTAGCAGTGTGATTATACCGTATACTAGATGGCAGCCCGATTCTAAAGATTCGGGAGTCTAGAATCCACATATACTTGAAATTCGGCAGGAGCTTGAAGAGCAACGTCACTGGGCCCGCCTCCACGCAGTAGAAACTTGCTGTGAGGTAAAAATTCAAAAATCACACCAAAATGGCGGGCGGAGTGTGTCACAGTACTGCACGTTTCTGATTGGTCGCTCGCAGCAGGCGGAAACCAATCAGACACTGGACACTGTTGACGTCACTTATCTCCGGACATTAGCTCCGGACATTAGCTCCGGACATTAGCTCCGGACAAAGCCACGGAAGTTGGCACAAATTGCAGGAAGTAGTATTCTAGGCAATTATCGGGAGTCTAGAATCCATATATACTTGAAATTCGGCAGGAGCTTGAAGAGCAACGTCACTGGGCCCGCCTCCACGCAGTAGAAACTTGCTGTGAGGTAAAAATTCAAAAATCACACCAAAATGGCGGGCGGAGTGTGTCACAGTACGGCACGTTTCTGATTGGTCGCTCGCAGCAGGCGGCAACCAATCAGACACTGGACACTGTTGACGTCACTTATCTCCGGACATTAGCTCTGGACATTAGCTCCGGACATTAGCTCCGGACATTAGCTCCGGACATTAGCTCCGGACAAAGCCACGGCAGTTGGCACAAATTGCAGGTAGTAGTATTCTAGGCAATTATATATAAGACTAGATGGCAGCCCGATTCTAAAGAATCGGGAGTCTAGAATCCATATATACTTGAAATACGGCAGGAGCTTGAAGAGCAACGTCACTGGGCCCGCCTCCACGCAGTAGAAACTTGCTGTGAGGTAAAAATTCAAAAATCACACCAAAATGGCGGGCGGAGTGTGTCACAGTACGGCACGTTTCTGATTGGTCGCTCGCAGCAGGCGGCAACCAATCAGACACTGGACACTGTTGACGTCACTTATCTCCGGACATTAGCTCCGGACATTAGCTCCGGACATTAGCTCCGGACATTAGCTCCGGACAAAGCCACGGAAGTTGGCACAAATTGCAGGAAGTAGTATTCTAGGCAATTATATATTAGACTAGATGGCAGCCCGATTCTAAAGAATCGGGAGTCTAGAATCCATATATACTTGAAATTCGGCAGGAGCTTGAAGAGCAACGTCACTGGGCCCGCCTCCACGAAGTAGAAACTTGCTGTGAGGTAAAAATTCAAACATCACACCAAAATGGCGGGCGGAGTGTGTCACAGTATGGCACGTTTCTGATTGGTCGCTCGCAGCAGGCGGCAACCAATCAGACACTGGACACTGTTGACGTCACTTATCTCCGGACATTAGCTCCGGACATTAGCTCCGGACATTAGCTCCGGACAAAGCCACGGAAGTTGGCACAAATTGCAGGAAGTAGTATTCTAGGCAATTATATATAAGATAGGGGATATTAGCAGTGTGATTATACTGTATATAGGGGGATATTAGTAGTTTGATTATACCGTATATAGGGGGATATTAGTAGTGTGATTATACTGTATATAGGGGGATATTAGTAGTGTGATTATACCGTATATAGGGGGATATTAGCAGTGTGATTACACTGTATATAGGGGGATATTAATATTAACAAAAGTCCCAATATCATAATGCTGGTCTGGGTTATAGCACACAACCGTAAAGTGCACCCAGATCAGTCAAGAAAAGCTCCAAAGCAAGCATATAAATAGGAGAAAAAGGGAGCATACAATATAGATAATTTTGTAAACACATAACTTTATTGATACAAAAGATACTAAAAATAGTAAAGCAGTTACATCTTAGGTGTCATCCACTCAGGCACAAAAGGGAGCCCATCCCCATGCAAATCCCCATGTCTCTAAACATAGTAACCGGAGGGAGAGAAAAACACTCCCATATGTTTGTAAACCGGTGAGACTAAGCCCACATATGCTAAGGTAAATGTAATTACCACTAGAAGAGCAATATTACTAATAGTGTGCAGTGCATCTTAATAAAGCAGATACCGTGGTTAGGCTTACCAATGGGGGATGCAGGGAGAGGGTCCGACCGGAAGAAAAACACCCCAACGCGCGTTTCGCGGCTGCGAGCGCCGCTTTCTCAAGGGGATGACACCTAAGATGTAACTGCTTTACTATTTTTAGTATCTTTTGTATCAATAAAGTTATGTGTTTACAAAATTATCTATATTGTATGCTCCCTTTTTCTCCTATTTATATATAGGGGGATATTAGCAGTGTGATTATACCGTATATAGGGGGATATTAGTAGTGTGATTATACTGTATATAGGGGGATATTAGTAGTGTGATTATACTGTATATAGGGGAATATTAGCAGTGTGATTATACTGTATATAGGGGATATTAGCAGTGTGATTATACCGTATATAGGGGGATATTATTAGTGTGATTATACTGTATATAGGGGGATATTAGCAGTGTGGTTATACTGTATATAGGGGGATATTAGTAGTGTGATTATACCGTATATAGTGGGATATTAGTAGTGTGATTATACCGTATATAGTGGGATATTAGCAGTGTGATTATACTGTATATAGGGGGATATTAGTAGTGTGATTATACTGTATATAGGGGGATATTAGTAGTGTGATTATACTGTATATAGGGGGATATTAGTAGTGTGATTATACTGTATATAGGGGGATATTAGTAGTGTGATTATACTGTATATAGGGGGATATTAGTAGTGTGATTATACTGTATATAGGGGGATATTAGTAGTGTGATTATACTGTATATAGGGGGATATTAGTAGTGTGATTATACCATATATAGGGGGTTATTAGCAGTGTGATTATACTGTATATAGGGGGATATTAGTAGTGTGATTATACTGTATATAGGGGGATATTAGCAGTGTGATTATACTGTATATAGGGGGATATTAGTAGTGTGATTATACTGTATATAGGGGGATATTAGCAGTGTGATTATACTGTATATAGGGGGATATTAGTAGTGTGATTATACCGTTTTTATAGGGGGATATTAGTAGTGTGATTATACTGTATATAGGGGGATATTAGTAGTGTGATTATACTGTATATAGGGGGATATTAGTAGTGTGATTATACTGTATATAGGGGGATATTAGCAGTGTGATTATACTGTATATAGGGGATATTAGCAGTGTGATTATACTGTATATAGGGGGATATTAGTAACATAGTAACATAGTAACATAGTTAGTAAGGCCGAAAAAAGACATTTGTCCATCCAGTTCAGCCTATATTCCATCATAATAAATCCCCAGATCTACGTCCTTCTACAGAACCTAATAATTGTATGATACAATATTGTTCTGCTCCAGGAAGACATCCAGGCCTCTCTTGAACCCCTCGACTGAGTTCGCCATCACCACCTCCTCAGGCAAGCAATTCCAGATTCTCACTGCCCTAATAGTAAAGAATCCTCTTCTATGTTGGTGGAAAAACCTTCTCTCCTCCAGACGCAAAGAATGCCCCCTTGTGCCCGTCACCTTCCTTGGTATAAACAGATCCTCAGCGAGATATTTGTATTGTCCCCTTATATACTTATACATGGTTATTAGATCGCCCCTCAGTCGTCTTTTTTCTAGACTAAATAATCCTAATTTCGCTAATCTATCTGGGTATTGTAGTTCTCCCATCCCCTTTATTAATTTTGTTGCCCTCCTTTGTACTCTCTCTAGTTCCATTATATCCTTCCTGAGCACCGGTGCCCAAAACTGGACACAGTACTCCATGTGCGGTCTAACTAGGGATTTGTACAGAGGCAGTATAATGCTCTCATCATGTGTATCCAGACCTCTTTTAATGCACCCCATGATCCTGTTTGCCTTGGCAGCTGCTGCCTGGCACTGGCTGCTCCAGGTAAGTTTATCATTAACTAGGATCCCCAAGTCCTTCTCCCTGTCAGATTTACCCAGTGGTTTCCCATTCAGTGTGTAATGGTGATATTGATTCCTTCTTCCCATGTGTATAACCTTACATTTATCATTGTTAAACCTCATCTGCCACCTTTGAGCCCAAGTTTCCAACTTATCCAGATCCATCTGTAGCAGAATACTATCTTCTCTTGTATTAACTGCTTTACATAGTTTTGTATCATCTGCAAATATCGATATTTTACTGTGTAAACCTTCTACCAGATCATTAATGAATATGTTGAAGAGAACAGGTCCCAATACTGACCCCTGCGGTACCCCACTGGTCACAGCGACCCAGTTAGAGACTATACCATTTATAACCACCCTCTGCTTTCTATCACTTAGCCAGTTACTAACCCATTTACACACATTTTCCCCCAGACCAAGCATTCTCATTTTGTGTACCAACCTCTTGTGCGGCACGGTATCAAACGCTTTGGAAAAATCGAGATATACCACGTCCAATGACTCACCGTGGTCCAGCCTATAGCTTACCTCTTCATAAAAACTGATTAGATTGGTTTGACAGGAGCGATTTCTCATAAACCCATGCTGATATGGAGTTAAACAGTTATTCTCATTGAGATAATCCAGAATAACATCCCTCAGAAACCCTTCAAATATTTTACCAACAATAGAGGTTAGACTTACTGGCCTATAATTTCCAGGTTCACTTTTGGAGCCCTTTTTGAATATTGGCACCACATTTGCTATGCGCCAGTCCTGCGGAACAGACCCTGTCGCTATAGAGTCCCTAAAAATAAGAAATAATGGTTTATCTATTACATTACTTAGTTCTCTTAGTACTCGTGGGTGTATGCCATCCGGACCCGGAGATTTATCTATTTTAATCTTATTTAGCCAGTTTCGCACCTCTTCTTGGGTTAGATTGGTGACCCTTAATATAGGGTTTTCATTGTTTCTTGGGATTTCACCTAGCATTTCATTTTCCACCGTGAATACCGTGGAGAAGAAGGTGTTTAATATGTTAGCTTTTTCCTCGTCATCTACAACCATTCTTTCCTCACTAATTTTTAAGGGGCCTACATTTTCAGTTTTTATTCTTTTACTATTGATATAGTTGAAGAACAGTTTGGGATTAGTTTTACTCTCCTTAGCAATGTGCTTCTCTGTTTCCTTTTTGGCAGCTTTAATTAGTTTTTTAGATAAAGTATTTTTCTCCCTATAGTTTTTTAGAGCTTCAGCGGTGCCATCCTGCTTTAGTAGTGCAAATGCTTTCTTTTTACTGTTAATTGCCTGTCTTACTTCTTTGTTTAGCCACATTGGGTTTTTCCTATTTCTAGTCCTTTTATTCCCACAAGGTATAAACCGCTTACACTGCCTATTTAGGATGTTCTTAAACATTTCCCATTTATTATCTGTATTCTTATTTCTGAGGATATTGTCCCAGTCTACCAGATTAAGGGCATCTCTAAGCTGGTCAAACTTTGCCTTCCTAAAGTTCAGTAGTGTGATTATACCGTATACAGGTCCTTCTCAAAAAATTAGCATATAGTGTTAAATTTCATTATTTACCATAATGTAATGATTACAATTAAACTTTCATATATTATAGATTCATTATCCACCAACTGAAATGTGTCAGGTCTTTTATTGTTTTAATACTAATGATTTTGGCATACAACTCCTGATAACCCAAAAAACCTGTCTCAATAAATTAGCATATTTCACCCATCCAATCAAATAAAAGTGTTTTTTAATAACAAACAAAAAAAAACATCAAATAATAATGTTCAGTTATGCACTCAATACTTGGTCGGGAATCCTTTGGCAGAAATGACTGCTTCAATGCGGCGTGGCATGGAGGCAATCAGCCTGTGACACTGCTGAGATGTTACGGAGGCCCAGGATGCTTCAATAGCGGCCTTAAGCTCATCCAGAGTGTTAGGTCTTGCGTCTCTCAACTTTCTCTTCACAATATCCCACAGATTCTCTATGGGGTTCAGGTCAGGAGAGTTGGCAGGCCAATTGAGCACAGTAATACCATGGTCAGTAAACCATTTACCAGTGGTTTTGGCACTGTGAGCAGGTGCCAGGTCGTGCTGAAAAATGAAATCTTCATCTCCATAAAGCATTTCAGCCGATGGAAGCATGAAGTGCTCCAAAATCTCCTGATAGCTAGCTGCATTGACCCTGCCCTTGATGAAACACAGTGGACCAACACCAGCAGCTGACATGGCACCCCACACCATCACTGACTGTGGGTACCTGACACTGGACTTCAGGCATTTTGGCATTTCCTTCTCCCCAGTCTTCCTCCAGACTCTGGCACCTTGATTTCCGAATGACATGCAAAATTTGCTTTCATCAAAAAAAAGTACTTGGGACCACTTAGCAACAGTCCAGTGCTGCTTCTCTGTAGCCCAGGTCAGGCGCCTCTGCCGCTGTTTATGGTTCAAAAGTGGCTTTACCTGGGGAATGCGGCACCTGTAGCCCATTTCCTGCACACGCCTGTGCACGGTGGCTCTGGATGTTTCCACACCAGACTCAGTCCACTGCTTCCTCAGGTTCCCCAAGGTCTGGAATCGGTCCTTCTCCACAATCTTCCTCAGGGTCCGGTCTCCTCTTCTCGTTGTACAGCGTTTTCTGCCACATTGTTTCCTTCCAACAGACTTACCATTGAGGTGCCTTGATACAGCACTCTGGGAACAGCCTATTTGTTGAGAACTTTCTTTCTGGGTCTTACCCTCTTGCTTGAGGGTGTCAATGATGGCCTTCTTGACATCTGTCAGGTCGCTAGTCTTACCCATGATGGGGGTTTTGAGTAATGAACCAGGCAGGGAGTTTATAAAAGCTTCAGGTATCTTTTGCATGTGTTTAGAGTTAATTAGTTGATTCAGAAGATTAGGGTAATAGGTCGTTTAGAGAACCTTTTCTTGATATGCTAATTTATTGAGACAGGTTTTTTGGGTTATCAGGAGTTGTATGCCAAAATCATCAGTATTAAAACAATAAAAGACCTGACAAATTTCAGTTGGTGGATAATGAATCTATAATATATGAAAGTTTAATTGTAATCATTACATTATGGTAAATAATGAAATTTAACACTATATGCTAATTTTTTGAGAAGGACCTGTATAGGGGGATATTAGTAGTGTGATTATACCGTATATAGGGGATATTAGCAGTGTGATTATACTGTATATAGGGGGATATTAGTAGTGTGATTATACTGTATATAGGGGGATATTAGTAGTGTGATTATACCGTATATAGGGGGATATTAGTAGTGTGATTATACTGTATATAGGGGGATATTAGTAGTGTGATTATACCGTATATAGGGGGATATTAGCAGTGTGATTATACTGTATATAGGGGGATATTAGCAGTGTGATTATACCGTATATAGGGGGATATTAGTAGTGTGATTATACTGTATATAGGGGGATATTAGTAGTGTGATTATACTGTATATAGGGGATATTAGCAGTGTGATTATACTGTATATAGGGGATATTAGCAGTGTGATTATACCGTATATAGGGGGATATTAGTAGTGTGATTATACTGTATATAGGGGGATATTAGCAGTGTGATTATACTGTATATAGGGGATATTAGCAGTGTGATTATACTGTATATAGGGGGATATTAGTAGTGTGATTATACCGTATATAGGGGGATATTAGTAGTGTGATTATACCGTATATAGGGGGATATTAGTAGTGTGATTATACCGTATATAGGGGGATATTAGTAGTGTGATTATACCGTATATAGGGGATATTAGTAGTGTAATTATACAGTATATAGGGGGATAATATAGGGGGATATTAGTAGTGTGATTATACTGTATATAGGGGGATATTAGTAGTGTGATTATACCGTATATAGGGGGATATTAGTAGTGTGATTATACTGTATATAGGGGGATATTAGTAGTGTGATTATACTGTATATAGGGGGATATTAGTAGTGTGATTATACCGTATATAGGGGGATATTAGTAGTGTGATTATACTGTATATAGGGGATATTAGTAGTGTGATTATACAGTATATAGGGGGATATTAGTAGTGTGATTATACTGTATATAGGGGGATATTAGTAGTGTGATTATACTGTATATAGGGGGATATTAGTAGTGTGATTATACCGTATATAGGGGGATATTAGTAGTGTGATTATACTGTATATAGGGGGATATTAGTAGTGTGATTATACTGTATATAGGGGATATTAGAAGTGATATTACCGTATATAGGGGGATATTAGTAGTGTGATTATACTGTATATAGGGGATATTAGTAGTGTGATTATACCGTATATAGGGGGATATTAGTAGTGTGATTATACCGTATATAGGGGGATATTAGCAGTGTGATTATACTGTATATAGGAGGATCTTAGTAGTGTGATTATACTGTATATAGGGGATATTAGCAGTGTGATTATACTGTATATAGGGGATATTAGTAGTGTGATTATACCGTATATAGGGGGATATTAGTAGTGTGATTATAGCGTATATAGGGGGATATTAGCAGTGTGATTATACTGTATATAGGGGGATATTAGTAGTGTGATTATACTGTATATAGGGGGATATTAGCAGTGTGATTATACCGTATATAGGGGATATTAGCAGTGTGATTATACCGTATATATGGGGATATTAGCAGTGTGATTATACTGTATATAGGGGGATATTAGTAGTGTGATTATACTGTATATAGGGGGATATTAGTAGTGTGATTATACTGTATATAGGGGGATATTAGCAGTGTGATTATACTGTACATAGGGGGATATTAGTAGTGTGATTATACCGTATATAGGGGGATATTAGTAGTGTGATTATACTGTATATAGGGGGATATTAGTAGTGTGATTATACTGTATATAGGGGATATTAGCAGTGTGATTATACCGTATATAGGGGGATATTAGTAGTGTGATTATACTGTATATAGGGGATATTAGTAGTGTGATTATACCGTATATAGGGGGATATTAGTAGTGTGATTATACCGTATATAGGGGGATATTAGCAGTGTGATTATACTGTATATAGGAGGATATTAGTAGTGTGATTATACTGTATATAGGGGATATTAGCAGTGTGATTATACTGTATATAGGGGATATTAGTAGTGTGATTATACCGTATATAGGGGGATATTAATAGTGTGATTATACCGTATATAGGGGATATTAGCAGTGTGATTATACTGTATATAGGGGGATATTAGTAGTGTGATTATACTGTATATAGGGGGATATTAGCAGTGTGATTATACAGTATATAGGGGATATTAGCAGTGTGATTATACCGTATATAGGGGGATATTAGCAGTGTGATTATACTGTATATAGGGGGATATTAGTAGTGTGATTATACTGTATATAGGGGGATATTAGTTGTGTGATTATACTGTATATAGGGGGATATTAGCAGTGTGATTATACTGTACATAGGGGGATATTAGCAGTGTGATTATACCGTATATAGGGGGATATTAGTAGTGTGATTATACCGTATATAGGGGATATTAGTAGTGTAATTATACAGTATATAGGGGGATAATATAGGGGGATATTAGTAGTGTGATTATACTGTATATAGGGGGATATTAGTAGTGTGATTATACCGTATATAAGGGGATATTAGTAGTGTGATTATACTGTATATAAGGGGATATTAGTAGTGTGATTATACTGTATATAGGGGGATATTAGTAGTGTGATTATACTGTATATAGGGGGATATTAGTAGTGTGATTATACCGTATATAGGGGGATATTAGTAGTGTGATTATACTGTATATAGGGGATATTAGTAGTGTGATTATACAGTATATAGGGGGATATTAGTAGTGTGATTATACTGTATATAGGGGGATATTAGTAGTGTGATTATACTGTATATAGGGGGATATTAGTAGTGTGATTATACCGTATATAGGGGGATATTAGTAGTGTGATTATACTGTATATAGGGGGATATTAGTAGTGTGATTATACTGTATATAGGGGATATTAGAAGTGATATTACCGTATATAGGGGGATATTAGTAGTGTGATTATACTGTATATAGGGGATATTAGTAGTGTGATTATACCGTATATAGGGGGATATTAGTAGTGTGATTATACCGTATATAGGGGGATATTAGCAGTGTGATTATACTGTATATAGGAGGATATTAGTAGTGTGATTATACTGTATATAGGGGATATTAGCAGTGTGATTATACTGTATATAGGGGATATTAGTAGTGTGATTATACCGTATATAGGGGGATATTAGTAGTGTGATTATAGCGTATATAGGGGGATATTAGCAGTGTGATTATACTGTATATAGGGGGATATTAGTAGTGTGATTATACTGTATATAGGGGGATATTAGCAGTGTGATTATACCGTATATAGGGGATATTAGCAGTGTGATTATACCGTATATATGGGGATATTAGCAGTGTGATTATACTGTATATAGGGGGATATTAGTAGTGTGATTATACTGTATATAGGGGGATATTAGTAGTGTGATTATACTGTATATAGGGGGATATTAGCAGTGTGATTATACTGTACATAGGGGGATATTAGCAGTGTGATTATACCGTATATAGGGGGATATTAGTAGTGTGATTATACTGTATATAGGGGATATTAGTAGTGTGATTATACAGTATATAGGGGGATATTAGTAGTGTGATTATACTGTATATAGGGGGATATTAGTAGTGTGATTATACTGTATATAGGGGGATATTAGTAGTGTGATTATACCGTATATAGGGGGATATTAGTAGTGTGATTATACTGTATATAGGGGGATATTAGTAGTGTGATTATACTGTATATAGGGGATATTAGCAGTGTGATTATACCGTATATAGGGGGATATTAGTAGTGTGATTATACTGTATATAGGGGATATTAGTAGTGTGATTATACCGTATATAGGGGGATATTAGTAGTGTGATTATACCGTATATAGGGGGATATTAGCAGTGTGATTATACTGTATATAGGAGGATATTAGTAGTGTGATTATACAGTATATAGGGGATATTAGCAGTGTGATTATACTGTATATAGGGGATATTAGTAGTGTGATTATACCGTATATAGGGGGATATTAATAGTGTGATTATACCGTATATAGGGGGATATTAGCAGTGTGATTATACTGTATATAGGGGGATATTAGTAGTGTGATTATACTGTATATAGGGGGATATTAGTAGTGTGATTATACTGTATATAGGGGGATATTAGCAGTGTGATTATACAGTATATAGGGGATATTAGCAGTGTGATTATACCGTATATAGGGGGATATTAGTAGTGTGATTATACTGTATATAGGGGATATTAGTAGTGTGATTATACCGTATATAGGGGGATATTAGTAGTGTGATTATACCGTATATAGGGGGATATTAGCAGTGTGATTATACTGTATATAGGAGGATATTAGTAGTGTGATTATACTGTATATAGGGGATATTAGCAGTGTGATTATACTGTATATAGGGGATATTAGTAGTGTGATTATACCGTATATAGGGGGATATTAATAGTGTGATTATACCGTATATAGGGGGATATTAGCAGTGTGATTATACTGTATATAGGGGGATATTAGTAGTGTGATTATACTGTATATAGGGGGATATTAGCAGTGTGATTATACAGTATATAGGGGATATTAGCAGTGTGATTATACCGTATATAGGGGGATATTAGCAGTGTGATTATACTGTATATAGGGGGATATTAGTAGTGTGATTATACTGTATATAGGGGGATATTAGTAGTGTGATTATACTGTATATAGGGGGATATTAGCAGTGTGATTATACTGTACATAGGGGGATATTAGCAGTGTGATTATACCGTATATAGGGGGATATTAGTAGTGTGATTATACTGTATATAGGGGGATATTAGTAGTGTGATTATACTGTATATAGGGGGATATTAGCAGTGTGATAATACTGTATATAGGGGATATTAGCAGTGTGATTATACCGTATATAGGGGGATATTAGTAGTGTGATTATACTGTATATAGGGGGATATTAGCAGTGTGATTATACTGTATATAGGGGGATATTAGTAGTGTGATTATACTGTATATAGGGGGATATTAGCAGTGTGATTATACTGTATATAGGGGATATTAGCAGTGTGATTATACTGTATATAGGGGGATATTAGTAGTGTGATTATACCGTATATAGGGGGATATTAGTAGTGTGATCATACCGTGTATAGGGGATATTAGCAGTGTGATTATACTGTATATAGGGGGATATTAGCAGTGTGATTATACTGTATATAGGGGGATATTAGTAGTGTGATTATACTGTATATAGGGGGATATTAGTAGTGTGATTATACCGTATATAGGGGGATATTAGTAGTGTGATTATACTGTATATAGGGGGATATTAGTAGTGTGATTATACCGTATATAGGGGGATATTAGCAGTGTGATTATACTGTATATAGGGGGATATTAGCAGTGTGATTATACCGTATATAGGGGGATATTAGTAGTGTGATTATACTGTATATAGGGGGATATTAGTAGTGTGATTATACTGTATATAGGGGGATATTAGCAGTGTGATTATACTGTATATAGGGGATATTAGCAGTGTGATTATACCGTATATAGGGGGATATTAGTAGTGTGATTATACTGTATATAGGGGGATATTAGCAGTGTGATTATACTGTATATAGGGGGATATTAGTAGTGTGATTATACCGTATATAGGGGGATATTAGTAGTGTGATTATACCGTATATAGGGGGATATTAGCAGTGTGATTATACTGTATATAGGGGGATATTAGTAGTGTGATTATACTGTATATAGGGGGATATTAGTAGTGTGATTATACTGTATATAGGGGGATATTAGTAGTGTGATTATACCGTATATAGGGGGATATTAGCAGTGTGATTATACCGTATATAGGGGGATATTAGTAGTGTGATTATACCGTATATAGGGGGATATTAGTAGTGTGATTATACTGTATATAGGGGGATATTAGTAGTGTGATTATACTGTATATAGGGGGATATTAGCAGTGTGATTATACTGTATATAGGGGGATATTAGCAGTGTGATTATACTGTATATAGGGGGATATTAGCAGTGTGATTATACTGTATATAGGGGGATATTAGCAGTGTGATTATACCGTATATAGGGGGACTAGCTGAAGAGCCCGGCGTTGCCTGGGCATAGTAAATATATGTGGTTAGTTATAGCACCTCACTTCTCTTATTTTCCCATCACGCCTCTCATTTTCCCAATCACATCTTTCATTTTCCCCCTCACATCTCTCATTTTCTCCCTCACACCTCTCATTTTCTCCCTCACTCCTCTCATTCCCCCCTAACACTTGTCATTTTGACCTCACATCTGTCATTTCCCGATCACTCCACTATTTTCCCTCACTCCTCTCATTTTGCACTCACACCTTTTCATTTTCACCGCACACCTCTCATTTTCACCTCAGTATATACATGTTTGTCATCTCCCTTATATATAGTATACACCTGTATGTCATCTCCTGTATATAGTATATACCTGTATGTAATCTCCTTCTATATATAGTATATACCTATATGTCATCTCCTCCTGTATATAGTATATACCTGTGTGTTATCTCCCCTGTATATAGTATATATCTGTGTGTCATCTCCTCCTGTATATAGTATATACCTGTATGTTGTCTCCTCCTGTATATAGTATATACCTGTATGTTGTCTCCTCCTGTATATAGTATATACCTGTAGGTCATCTGCTCCTGTATATAGTATATACCTGTGTGTCATCTCCGCCTGTATTTAGTATATACCTGTATGTCATCTTCTCCTGTATATAGTATGTACCTGTATGTCATCTCCTCCTCTATATAGTATATACCTGTGTGTCATCTCTCCTGTATATAGTATATATCTGTGTGTCATCTCCCCTGTATATAGTATATACCTGTGTGTCATCTCCTCCTGTATTAGACCTCGTTCACACGTTATTTGCTCAGTATTCTTACCTCAGTATTTGTAAGCTAAATTGGCAGCCTGATAAATCCCCAGCCAACAGGAAGCCCTCCCCCTGGCAGTATATATTAGCTTACACATACACATAATAGACAGGTCATGTGACTGACAGCTGCCGTATTTCCTATATGGTACATTTGTTGCTCTTGTAGTTTGTCTGCTTATTAATCAGATTTTTATTTTTGAAGGATAATACCAGACCTGTGTGTGTTTTAGGGCGAGTTTCGTTTGTCAAGTTGTGTGTGTTGAGTTGCGTGTGGCGACATGCATGTAGTGACTTTTGTGAGATGAGTTTTGTGTGGCAACATGCGTGTAGCAACTTTTTGTGTGTCGAGTTGCATGTGACAGGTTAGTGTAGCAAGTTCTGTGCAGCAAGTTTTGCGCATGGTGAGTTTTGCGTGTGGCGAGTTTTATGTGTGGTGCCTTTTGAGTATGTGCAAGTTTTGTGTGAGGCAACTTTTGCATGTGTTGCAACTTTTGTGCATGTGGCAATTTTTCCGCGTGTGCAAGTTTTGCGTGTGGCGAGTTTTCCATGGGGTGAGTTTTGCACTTGTGGCGAGTTTTGCGTGAGCCTAGTTTTTGCATATGGCGAGTTTTGCGCGTGGCGAGTTTTGAGCGGCGACTTTTGTCTTTCGACTTTTATGTGGCGAGGTTGGTGTATGTGTGGTGAAATGTGTGCTGAGGGTGGTATATGTGTTCAAGCACGTGGTAGTGTTTGGCGCATTTTGTGTGTGTGTTCATATCCCCGTGTGTGGTGAGTATCCCATGTCGTGGCCCCACCTTAGCAATTGTATGGTATATACTCTTTTGCGCCATCGCTCTCATTCTTTAAGTCCCCCTTGTTCACATCTGGCAGCTGTCAATTTGCCTCCAACACTTTTCCTTTCACTTTTCCCCATTATGTAGATAGGGGAAATATAGTTTGGTGAATTGGAAAGCGCGGAGTTAAAATTTCACCTCACAACATAGCCTATGACGCTCTCAGGGTCCAGACGTGTGACTGTGCAAAATTTTGTTGCTGTAGCTGCGACGCTTCCAACACTTTTCCTTTCACTTTTTTCCCCATTATGTAGATAGGGGCAAAATTGTTTGGTGAATTGGAACGCGCGGGGTTAAAATTTCGCCTCACAATATAGCCTATGACGCTCTCGGGGTCCAGACGTGTGACTGTGCAAAATTTTGTGGCTGTACCTGCGGCGGTGCAGATGCCAATCTTGGACATACATACACACATACACACATTCAGCTTTATATATTAGACTAGCTGAAGAGCCCGGCGTTGCCTGGGCATAGTAAATAACTGTGGTTAGTTATAGCACCTCACTTGTCTTATTTTCCCATCACGCCTCTCATTTTCCCAATCACATCTTTAATTTTCCCCCTCACAGCTCTCATTTTCTCCCTCACACCTCTCATTTTCTCCCTTACTCCTCTCATTCCCGCCTAACACTTGTCATTTCGACCTCACATCTGTCATTTTCTGATCACTACACAATTTTCCCTCACTCCTCTCATTTTGCACTCGCACCTTTTCATTTTCACCTCACACCTCTCATTTTCACCTCAGTATATACATGTTTATCATCTCCCTTATATATAGTATACACCTGTATGTCATCTCCTGTATATAGTATATACCTGTATGTCATCTCCCCTGTATATAGTATATACCTGCTGTGTGTCATCTCCCCTGTATATAGTATATACCTGTATGTCATCTCCTCCTATATATAGTATATACCTGTATGTCATCTCCTCCTATATATAGTATATACCTGTATGTCATCTCCTCCTATATATAGTATATACCTGTATGTCATCTCTTTCTATATATAGTATATACCTGTATGTCATCTCCTCCTGTATATAGTATATATCTGTGTGTCATCTCCCCTGTATATAGTATATATCTGTGTGTCATCTCCTCCTGTATATATAATATACCTGTATGTCATCTTCTATATATAGCATATACCTGTATGTCATCTCCTCCTGTATATAGTATATACCTGTAGGTAATCTGCTCCTGTATATAGTATATACCTGTGTGTCATCTCCTCCTGTATATAGTATATACCTGTATGTCATCTCCTCCTGTATATAGTATGTACCTGTATGTCATCTCCTCCTCTATATAGTGTATACCTGTGTGTCATCTCTCCTGTATATAGTATATATCTGTGTGTCATCTCCCCTGTATATAGTATATACCTGTGTGATCTCCTGTATTAGACCTCGTTAACACGTTATTTGCTCAGTATTTTTACCTCAGTATTTGTAAGATAAATTGGCAGCCTGATAAATCCCCAGCCAACAGGAAGCCCTCCCCCTGGCAGTATATATTAGCTCACACATACACATAATAGACAGGTTATGTGACTGACAGCTGCTGTATTTCCTATATGGTACATTTGTTGCTCTTGTAGTTTGTCTGCTTATTAATCAGATTTTTATTTTTGAAGGCTAATACCAGACTTGTGTGTGTTTTAGGGCGAGTTTCGTCTGTCAAGTTGTGTGTGTTGAGTTGTGTGTGGTGACATGCATGTAGCGACTTTTGTGAGATGAGTTTTGTGTGGCAACATGCGTGTAGCAACTTTTTGTGTGTCGAGTTGCATGTGACAGGTTAGTGTAGCAAGTTGTGTGCAGCAAGTTTTGCGCATGGCGAGTTTTGCGCGTGGTGAGTTTTATGTCTGGTGCCTTTTGAGTATGTGCAAGTTTTGTGTGAGGCAACTTTTGCATGTGTTGCAACTTTTGTGCATGTGGCAATTTTTCCGCGTGTGCAAGTTTTGCATGTGGCGAGTTTTCCATGAGGTGAGTTTTGCACTTGTGGCGAGTTTTGCGTGAGCCTAGTTTTTGCATGTGGCGAGTTTTGCGCGTGGTGAGTTTTGAGCGGCGACTTTTGTGTTTTGACTTTTATGTGGCGAGGTTGGTGTATGTGTGGTGAAATGTGTGCTGAGGGTGGTATATGTGTTCAAGCACGTGGTAGTGTTTGGCGCATTTTGTGTGTGTGTTCACATCCCAATGTGTGGTGAGTATCTCATGTCGGGGCCCCACCTTAGCAACTGATCGGTATATACTCTTTGGCGCCATCGCTCTCATTCTTTAAGTCCCCCTTGTTCACATCTGGCAGCTGTCAATTTGCCTCCAACACTTTTCCTTTCACTTTTCCCCATTATGTAGATAGGGGAAAAATAGTTTGGTGAATTGGAAAGCGCGGGGTTAAAATTTCACCTCACAACATAGCCTATGACGCTCTCAGGGTCCAGACATGTGACTGTGCAAAATTTTGTTGCTGTAGCTGCGACGTCTCCAACACTTTTCATTTCACTTTTTCCCCATTATGTAGATAGGGGCAAAATTGTTTGGTGAATTGGAACGCGCGGGGTTAAAATTTCACCTCACAACGTAGCCTATGACGCTCTCAGGGTCCAGACGTGTGACTGTGCAAAATTTTGTTGCTGTAGCTGCGACGCTTCCAACACTTTTCCTTTCACTTTTTTCCCCATTATATAGATAGGGGCAAAATTGTTTGGTGAATTGGAACGCGCGGGGTTAAAATTTCGCCTCACAATATAGCCTATGACGCTCTCGGGGTCCAGACGTGTGACTGTGCAAAATTTTGTGGCTGTAGCTGCGACGGTGCAGATGCCAATCCCGGACATACACACATACACACACACACACATACACACATTCAGCTTTATATAGTAGATATTAGTAGTGTGATTATACTGTATATAGGGGGATATTAGCAGTGTGATTATACTGTATATAGGGGATATTAGCAGTGTGATTATACCGTATATAGGGGGATATTAGTAGTGTGATTATACTGTATATAGGGGGATATTAGCAGTGTGATTATACTGTATATAGGGGGATATTAGTAGTGTGATTATACTGTATATAGGGGGATATTAGCAGTGTGATTATACTGTATATAGGGGATATTAGCAGTGTGATTATACTGTATATAGGGGATATTAGCTGTGTGATTATACTGTATATAGGGGATATTAGTAGTGTGATTATACTGTATATAGGGGGTATTAGTAATGTGATTATACTGTATATAGGGGTATTAGTAGTGTGATTATACTGTATATAGGGGGATATTAGTAGTGAGATTATACTGTATATAGGGGATATTAGCAGTGTGATTATACTGTATATAGGGGGTATAAGTAGTGTGATTATACTGTATATAGGGGGTATTAGTAGTGTGATTATACTGTATATAGGGGGTATTAGTAGTGTGATTATACTGTATATAGGGGGATATTAGTAGTGTGATTATACCGTATATAGGGGGATATTAGTAGTGTGATTATACCGTATATAGGGGGATATTAGTAGTGTGATTATACTGTATATAGGGGGATATTAGTAGTGTGATTATTCTGTATATAGGGGGGATATTATTAGTGATTATACTGTATATAGGGGATATTAGTAGTGTGATTATACTGTATATAGGGGGATATCAGCAGTGTGATTATACTGTATATAGGGGGATATTAGTAGTGTGATTATACTGTATATAGGGGGATATTAGTAGTGTGATTATACCGTATATAGGGGGATATTAGTAGTGTGATTATACTGCATATAGGGGGATATTAGCAGTGTGATTATACTGTATATAGGGGATATTAGTAGTGTGATTATACTGTATATAGGGGGATATTAGTAGTGTGATTATTCTGTATATAGGGGGGATATTATTAGTGATTATACTGTATATAGGGGATATTAGTAGTGTGATTATTCTGTATATAGGGGGGATATTATTAGTGATTATACTGTATATAGGGGGATATTAGGTGTGTGATTATACTGTATATAGGGGGATATTAGTAGTGTGATTATACTGTATATAGGGGGATATTAGTAGTGTGATTACACTGTATATAGGGGGATATTATATTAGTAGTGTGATTATACTGTATATAGGGGGATATTAGTAGTGTGATTATACTGTATATAGGGGATATTAGTAGTGTGATTATACTGTATATAGGGGGATATTAGTAGTGTGATTATACCGTATATAGGGGGATATTAGTAGTGTGATTATACCGTATATAGGGGGATATTAGTAGTGTGATTATACTGTATATAGGGGGATATTAGTAGTGTGATTATACCGTATATAGGGGGATATTAGTAGTGTGATTATACCGTATATAGGGGGACTAGCTGAAGAACCCGGCGTTGCCTGGGCATAGTAAATATCTGTGGTTAGTTATAGCACGTCACTTCTCTTATTTTCCCATCACGCCTCTCATTTTCCCCCTCACATCTCTCATTTTGTCCCTCACTCCTCTCATTCCCCCCTAACACTTGTCATTTCAACCTCACATCTGTCATTTTCTGATCACTCCACTATTTTTCCTCACTTCTCTCATTTTGCACTCACACCTTTTCATTTTCACCTCACACCTCTCATTTTCACCTCATCACCTCAGTATATACATGTTTGTCATCTCCCTTATATATAGTATACATCTGTATGTCATCTCCTGTATATAGTATATACCTGTATGTCATCTCCCCTGTATATAGTGTATACCTGCTAGGTTTCATCTCCCCTATATATAGTATATACCTGAATGTCATCTCCTTCTATATATAGTATATACCTGTATGTCATCTCCTCCTGTATATAGTATATACCTGTGTGTCATCTCCCCTGTATATAGTATATATCTGAGTGTCATCTCCTCCTGCATATAGTATATACCTGCATGTCATCTTCTATATATAGCATATACCTGTATGTCATCTCCTCCTGTATATAGTATATACCTGTGTGTCATCTCCCCTGTATACAGTATATATCTGAGTGTCATCTCCTCCTGCATATAGTATATACCTGCATGTCATCTTCTATATATAGCATATACCTGTATGTCATCTCCTCCTGTATATAGTATATACCTGTATGTCATCTCCTCCTGTATATATATGTACCTATATGTCATCTCCTCCTCTATATAGTATATACCTGTGTGTCATCTCTCCTGTATATAGTATATATCTGTGTGTCATCTCCCCTGTATATAGTATATACCTGTGTGTCATCTCCTCCTGTATTAGACCTCGTTCACACGTTATTTGCTCAGTATTTTTACCTCAGTATTTGTAAGCTAAATTGGCAGCCTGATAAATCCCCAGCCAACAGGAAGCCCTCCCCCTGGCAGTATATATTAGCTCACACATACACATAATAGACAGGTCATGTGACTGACAGCTGCCGTATTTCCTATATGGTGCAATTGTTGTAGTTTGTCTGCTTATTAATCAGATTTTTATTTTTGAAGGATAATACCAGACTTGTGTGTGTTTTACGGCGAGTTTCGTTTGTCAAGTTGTGTGTGTTGAATTGCGTGTGGCGACATGCATGTAGCGACTTTTGTGAGATGAGTTTTGTGTAGCAACATGCGTGTAGCAACTTTTTGTGTGTCGAGTTACATGTGACAGGTTAGTGTAGCAAGTTGTGTGCAGCAAGTTTTGCGCATGGCGAGTTTTGCGCGTTGCGAGTATTATGTGTGGTGCCTTTTGAGTATGTGCAAGTTTTGTGTGAGGCAACTTTTGCATGTGTTGCAACTTTTGTGCATGTGGCAATTTTTCCGCGTGTGCAAGTTTTGCGTGAGGCGAGTTTTTAATGGGGAGAATTTTGCACTTGTGGCGAGTTTTGCAAGAGCCTAGTTTTTGCATGTGGCGAGTTCTGCGCGTGGCGAGTTTTGAGTGGCGACTTTTGTGTTTTGACTTTTATGTGGCGAGGTTGCTGTATTTGTGGTGAAATGTGTGCTGAGGGTAATATGTGTTCAAGCACGTGGTAGTGTGTGGCACATTTTGTGTGTGTTCATATCCCCGTGTGTGGTGAGTATCCCATGTCGAGGCCCCACCTTAGCAACTGTACGGTATATACTCTTTGGCGCCATCGCTCTCATTCTTTAAGTCCCCCTTGTTCACATCTGGCAGCTGTCAATTTGCCTCCTACACTTTTCCTTTCATTTTTTCCCATTATGTAGATAGGGGCAAAATTGTTTGGTGAATTGGAAAGCGCGGGGTTAAAATTTCACCTCACAACATAGCCTATGACGCTCTCGGGGTCCAGACGTGTGACTGTGCAAAATTTTGTTGCTGTAGCTGCGACGCTTCCAACACTTTTCCTTTCACTTTTTTCCCCATTATGTAGATAGGGGCAAAATTGGTGAATTGAAACGCGCGGGGTTAAAATTTCGCCTCACAATATAGCCTATGACGCTCTCAGGGTCCAGACGTGTGACTGTGCAAAATTTTGTGGCTGTAGCTGCGACTCCTCCAACACTTTTCCTTTCACTTTTTCCCCATTATGTAGATAGGGGCAAAATTGTTTGGTGAATTGGAAAGCGCGGGGTTAATATTTCACCTCACAACGTAGCCTATGATGCTCTCAGGGTCCAGACGTGTGACTGTGCAAAATTTTGTTGCTGTAGCTGCGACGCTTCCAACACTTTTCCTTTCACTTTTTTCCCCATTATGTAGATAGGGGCAAAATTGTTTGGTGAATTGGAACGCGCGGGGTTAAAATTTCGCCTCACAATATAGCCTATGACGCTCTCGGGGTCCAGACGTGTGACTGTGCAAAATTTTGTGGCTGTAGCTGCGACGGTGCAGATGCCAATCCCGGACATACACACACACACACACACACACACATTCAGCTTTATATAGTAGATATTAGTAGTGTGATTATACTGTATATAGGGGGATATTAGTAGTGTGATTATACTGTATATAGGGGATATTAGCAGTGTGATTATACCGTATATAGGGGGATATTAGTAGTGTGATTATACTGTATATATGGGGATATTAGCAGTGTGATTATACTGTATATAGGGGGATATTAGTAGTGTGATTATACTGTATATAGGGGGATATTAGCAGTGTGATTATACTGTATATAGGGGATATTAGCAGTGTGATTATACTGTATATAGGGGATATTAGCTGTGTGATTATACTGTATATAGGGGATATTAGTAGTGTGATTATACTGTATATAGGGGGTATTAGTAATGTGATTATACTGTATATAGGGGGTATTAGTAGTGTGATTATACTGTATATAGGGGGTATTAGTAGTGTGATTATACTGTATATAGGGGGTATTAGTAGTGTGATTATACTGTATATAGGGGGATATTAGTAGTGTGATTATACAGTATATAGGGGGATATTAGTAGTGTGATTATACTGTATATAGGGGGATATTAGCAGTGTGATTATACTGTATATAGGGGATATTAGCAGTGTGATTATACTGTATATAGGGGGATATTAGCAGTGTGATTATACTGTATATAGGGGATATTAGCAGTGTGATTATACTGTATATAGGGGATATTAGCAGTGTGATTATACTGTATATAGGGGGATATTAGTAGTGTGATTATACCGTATATAGGGGATATTAGTAGTGTGATTATACAGTATATAGGGGGATATTAGTAGTGTGATTATACTGTATCTAGGGGGATATTAGTAGTGTGATTATACCGTATATAGGGGGATATTAGTAGTGTGATTATACTGTATATAAGGGGATATTAGTAGTGTGATTATACTGTATATAGGGGGATATTAGTAGTGTGATTATACTGTATATAGGGGGATATTAGTAGTGTGATTATACCGTATATAGGGGGATATTAGTAGTGTGATTATACTGTATATAGGGGATATTAGTAGTGTGATTATACAGTATATAGGGGGATATTAGTAGTGTAAATATACTGTATATAGGGGGATATTAGTAGTGTGATTATACTGTATATAGGGGGATATTAGTAGTGTGATTATACCGTATATAGGGGGATATTAGTAGTGTGATTATACTGTATATAGGGGGATATTAGTAGTGTGATTATACTGTATATAGGGGATATTAGCAGTGTGATTATACCGTATATAGGGGGATATTAGTAGTGTGATTATACTGTATATAGGGGATATTAGTAGTGTGATTATACCGTATATAGGGGGATATTAGTAGTGTGATTATACCGTATATAGGGGGATATTAGCAGTGTGATTATACTGTATATAGGAGGATATTAGTAATGTGATTATACTGTATATAGGGGATATTAGCAGTGTGATTATACTGTATATAGGGGATATTAGTAGTGTGATTATACCGTATATAGGGGGATATTAGTAGTGTGATTATACCGTATATAGGGGGATATTAGCAGTGTGATTATACTGTATATAGGGGGATATTAGTAGTGTGATTATACTGTATATAGGGTGATTTTAGCAGTGTGATTATACCGTATATAGGGGATATTAGCAGTGTGATTATACCGTATATAGGGGGATATTAGCAGTGTGATTATACTGTATATAGGGGGATATTAGTTGTGTGATTATACTGTATATAGGGGGATATTAGTAGTGTGATTATACTGTATATAGGGGGATATTAGTAGTGTGATTATACTGTATATAGGGGGATATTAGCAGTGTGATTATACTGTATATAGGGGATATTAGCAGTGTGATTATACCGTATATAGGGGGATATTAGTAGTGTGATTATACTGTATATAGGGGGATATTAGCAGTGTGATTATACTGTATATAGGGGGATATTAGTAGTGTGATTATACCGTATATAGGGGGATATTAGTAGTGTGATTATACTGTATATAGGGGGATATTAGTAGTGTGATTATACTGTATATAGGGGGATATTAGTAGTGTGATTATACTGTATATAGGGGGATATTAGCAGTGTGATTATACTGTATATAGGGGATATTAGCAGTGTGATTATACTGTATATAGGGGGATATTAGTAACATAGTAACGTAGTAACATAGTTAGTAAGGCTGAAAAAAGACATTTGTCCATCCAGTTCAGCCTATATTCCATCATAATAAATCCCCAGATCTACGTCCTTCTACAGAACCTAATAATTGTATGATACAATATTGTTCTGCTCCAGGAAGACATCCAGGCCTCTCTTGAACCCCTCGACTGAGTTCGCCATCACCACCTCCTCAGGCAAGCAATTCCAGATTCTCACTGCCCTAACAGTAAAGAATCCTCTTCTATGTTGGTGGAAAAACCTTCTCTCCTCCAGACGCAAAGAATGCCCCCTTGTGCCCGTCACCTTCCTTGGTATAAACAGATCCTCAGCGAGATATTTGTATTGTCCCCTTATATACTTATACATGGTTATTAGATCGCCCCTCAGTCGTCTTTTTTCTAGACTAAATAATCCTAATTTCGCTAATCTATCTGGGTATTGTAGTTCTCCCATCCCCTTTATTAATTTTGTTGCCCTCCTTTGTACTCTCTCTAGTTCCATTATATCCTTCCTGAGCACCGGTGCCCAAAACTGGACACAGTACTCCATGTGCGGTCTAACTAGGGATTTGTACAGAGGCAGTATAATGCTCTCATCATGTGTATCCAGACCTCTTTTAATGCACCCCATGATCCTGTTTGCCTTGGCAGCTGCTGCCTGGCACTGGCTGCTCCAGGTAAGTTTATCATTAACTAGGATCCCCAAGTCCTTCTCCCTGTCAGATTTACCCAGTGGTTTCCCATTCAGTGTGTAATGGTGATATTGATTCCTTCTTCCCATGTGTATAACCTTACATTTATCATTGTTAAACCTCATCTGCCACCTTTCAGCCCAAGTTTCCAACTTATCCAGATCCATCTGTAGCAGAATACTATCTTCTCTTGTATTAACTGCTTTACATAGATTTGTATAATCTGCAAATATCGATATTTTACTGTGTAAACCTTCTACCAGATCATTAATGAATATGTTGAAGAGAACAGGTCCCAATACTGACCCCTGCGGTACCCCACTGGTCACAGCGACCCAGTTAGAGACTATACCATTTATAACCACCCTCTGCTTTCTATCACTTAGCCAGTTACTAACCCATTTACACACATTTTCCCCCAGACCAAGCATTCTCATTTTGTGTACCAACCTCTTGTGCGGCACGGTATCAAACGCTTTGGAAAAATCGAGATATACCACGTCCAATGACTCACCGTGGTCCAGCCTATAGCTTACCTCTTCATAAAAACTGATTAGATTGGTTTGACAGGAGCGATTTCTCATAAACCCATGCTGATATGGAGTTAAACAGTTATTCTCATTGAGATAATCCAGAATAACATCCCTCAGAAACCCTTCAAATATTTTACCAACAATAGAGGTTAGACTTACTGGCCTATAATTTCCAGGTTCACTTTTAGAGCCGTTTTTGAATATTGGCACCACATTTGCTATGCGCCAGTCCAGCGGAACAGACCCTGTCGCTATAGAGTCCCTAAAAATAAGAAATAATGGTTTATCTATTACATTACTTAGTTCTCTTAGTACTCGTGGGTGTATGCCATCCGGACCCGGAGATTTATCTATTTTAATCTTATTTAGCCGGTTTCGCACCTCTTCTTGGGTTAGATTGGTGACCCTTAATATAGGGTTTTCATTGTTTCTTGGGATTTCACCTAGCATTTCATTTTCCACCGTGAATACCGTGGAGAAGAAGGTGTTTAATATGTTAGCTTTTTCCTCGTCATCTACAACCATTCTTTCCTCACTATTTTTTAAGGGGCCTACATTTTCAGTTTTTATTCTTTTACTATTGATATAGTTGAAGAACAGTTTGGGATTAGTTTTACTCTCCTTAGCAATGTGCTTCTCTGTTTCCTTTTTGGCAGCTTTAATTAGTTTTTTAGATAAAGTATTTTTCTCCCTATAGTTTTTTAGAGCTTCAGCGGTGCCATCCTGCTTTAGTAGTGCAAATGCTTTCTTTTTACTGTTAATTGCCTGTCTTACTTCTTTGTTTAGCCACATTGGGTTTTTCCTATTTCTAGTCCTTTTATTCCCACAAGGTATAAACCGCTTACACTGCCTATTTAGGATGTTCTTAAACATTTCCCATTTATTATCTGTATTCTTATTTCTGAGGATATTGTCCCAGTCTACCAGATTAAGGGCATCTCTAAGCTGGTCAAACTTTGCCTTCCTAAAGTTCAGTAGTGTGATTATACCGTATACAGGTCCTTCTCAAAAAATTAGCATATAGTGTTAAATTTCATTATTTACCATAATGTAATGATTACAATTAAACTTTCATATATTATAGATTCATTATCCACCAACTGAAATGTGTCAGGTCTTTTATTGTTTTAATACTGATGATTTTGGCATACAACTCCTGATAACCCAAAAAACCTGTCTCAATAAATTAGCATATTTCACCCATCCAATCAAATAAAAGTGTTTTTTAATAACAAACAAAAAAAACATCAAATAATAATGTTCAGTTATGCACTCAATACTTGGTCGGGAATCCTTTGGCAGAAATGACTGCTTCAATGCGGCGTGGCATGGAGGCAATCAGCCTGTGACACTGCTGAGATGTTATGGAGGCCCAGGATGCTTCAATAGCGGCCTTAAGCTCATCCAGAGTGTTAGGTCTTGCGTCTCTCAACTTTCTCTTCACAATATCCCACAGATTCTCTATGGGGTTCAGGTCAGGAGAGTTGGCAGGCCAATTGAGCACAGTAATACCATGGTCAGTAAACCATTTACCAGTGGTTTTGGCACTATGAGCAGGTGCCAGGTCGTGCTGAAAAATGAAATCTTCATCTCCATAAAGCATTTCAGCCGATGGAAGCATGAAGTGCTCCAAAATCTCCTGATAGCTAGCTGCATTGACCCTGCCCTTGATGAAACACAGTGGACCAACACCAGCAGCTGACATGGCACCCCACACCATCACTGACTGTGGGTACCTGACACTGGACTTCAGGCATTTTGGCATTTCCTTCTCCCCAGTCTTCCTCCAGACTCTGGCACCTTGATTTCCGAATGACATGCAACATTTGCTTTCATCAGAAAAAAGTACTTGGGACCACTTAGCAACAGTCCAGTGCTGCTTCTCTGTAGCCCAGGTCAGGCGCCTCTGCCGCTGTTTATGGTTCAAAAGTGGCTTTACCTGGGGAATGCGGCACCTGTAGCCCATTTCCTGCACACGCCTGTGCACGGTGGCTCTGGATGTTTCCACACCAGACTCAGTCCACTGCTTCCTCAGGTTCCCCAAGGTCTGGAATCGGTCCTTCTCCACAATCTTCCTCAGGGTCCGGTCTCCTCTTCTCGTTGTACAGCGTTTTCTGCCACATTGTTTCCTTCCAACAGACTTACCATTGAGGTGCCTTGATACAGCACTCTGGGAACAGCCTATTTGTTGAGAACTTTCTTTCTGGGTCTTACCCTCTTGCTTGAGGGTGTCAATGATGGCCTTCTTGACATCTGTCAGGTCGCTAGTCTTACCCATGATGGGGGTTTTGAGTAATGAACCAGGCAGGGAGTTTATAAAAGCCTCAGGTATCTTTTGCATGTGTTTAGAGTTAATTAGTTGATTCAGAAGATTAGGGTAATAGGTCGTTTAGAGAACCTTTTCTTGATATGCTAATTTATTGAGACAGGTTTTTTGGGTTATCAGGAGTTGTATGCCAAAATCATCAGTATTAAAACAATAAAAGACCTGACAAATTTCAGTTGGTGGATAATGAATCTATAATATATGAAAGTTTAATTGTAATCATTACATTATGGTAAATAATGAAATTTAACACTATATGCTAATTTTTTGAGAAGGACCTGTATAGGGGGATATTAGTAGTGTGATTATACCGTATATAGGGGATATTAGCAGTGTGATTATACTGTATATAGGGGGATATTAGTAGTGTGATTATACTGTATATAGGGGGATATTAGCAGTGTGATTATACTGTATATAGGGGGATATTAGTAGTGTGATTATACTGTATATAGGGGGATATTAGTAGTGTGATTATACCGTATATAGGCGGATATTAGTAGTGTGATTATACTGTATATAGGGGGATATTAGTAGTGTGATTATACCGTATATAGGGGGATATTAGCAGTGTGATTATACTGTATATAGGGGGATATTAGCAGTGTGATTATACCGTATATAGGGGGATATTAGTAGTGTGATTATACTGTATATAGGGGGATATTAGTAGTGTGATTATACTGTATATAGGGGATATTAGCAGTGTGATTATACTGTATATAGGGGATATTAGCAGTGTGATTATACCGTATATAGGGGGATATTAGTAGTGTGATTATACTGTATATAGGGGGATATTAGTAGTGTGATTATACCGTATATAGGGGGATATTAGTAGTGTGATTATACTGTATATAGGGGATATTAGTAGTGTGATTATACTGTATATAGGGGGATATTAGTAGTGTGATTATACCGTATATAGGGGGATATTAGTAGTGTGATTATACCGTATATAGGGGGATATTAGTAGTGTGATTATACCGTATATAGGGGATATTAGTAGTGTAATTATACAGTATATAGGGGGATAATATAGGGGGATATTAGTAGTGTGATTATACTGTATATAGGGGGATATTAGTAGTGTGATTATACCGTATATAGGGGGATATTAGTAGTGTGATTATACTGTATATAAGGGGATATTAGTAGTATGATTATACTGTATATAGGGGGATATTAGTAGTGTGATTATACTGTATATAGGGGGATATTAGTAGTGTGATTATACCGTATATAGGGGGATATTAGTAGTGTGATTATACTGTATATAGGGGATATTAGTAGTGTGATTATACAGTACATAGGGGGATATTAGTAGTGTGATTATACTGTATATAGGGGGATATTAGTAGTGTGATTATACTGTATATAGGGGGATATTAGTAGTGTGATTATACCGTATATAGGTGTCACGATTCCCCTGACCGCTGTCACCACTGGGTCAGGATTCACACCGTGACCGTCACCCCTACGTCACGGATCAGGGTGACTTTAGGCCAACAGACGGCTATCACATGTGCAGGGGGGCTTATCTTAGTTATCCCTCCACTGCTAATGAAACAACACACACAAGGCTATTGACCTCTTAGTTTACAGCAGGGGCTTATTCTAGGTATCCCACTGCTTTTCTATATACCACGAACTGCAGGGATTTATGTATATCCCGCTTACAGTTCCACTTAACACTTGCAGCTCTCTGGCGCCCCCCTTACTCTCAGGTCAGATTAGGTACTGCACCCTGGGTAATTAGTCGCCAGAAAGGCTGCCTGCTATGTACTGGCTATTGGGCACGCTGCAGCGACGCGATAACTACTCCCACACAGGCAGGAACAATAATTATCAAACCCGCAGTTGCTTCAGCATAATCCAACCGTCAGCACACTTTTCACTGCCACCAGCTTCGATTAAACGGGTCCGAAGCTAACCCAACACAACAGTAACAGTAGCGTATTTCACTTCAGAAGACAGGGTACGGCTTTTAGAGCATGGAGAAGAACTAATATATAATAGTATATCCCATTCAAAATAACTAGGCAGTGCCTTATCAAAAATAGTTTATAAAGATGTTATACATGAGACAATTGCAAATATGTACAAGGGTAACTATAACATAAAGGGAATAAATGAGAAAAGATAACACTCACATATTAAAAGCATTGCAGGCATCCAGGCTAGTGCAGTTTCCATACATCCCAGTCCATGGGATGTACCAGCTCTTCCAGGACAATAGGACAAAGCAGTCCAGAAGGAGAAATCAGCAAAAAGTGACTCCTCAGAGCCTGCCAGACACTTAAAACATTAAGGCTGTGACATCACAGAAAGGCTGGCTTATCCAGACCCTCCTCTCTCTACATTCTGAGGAAACTTTAAACTATTTCCTCTGATTTCTATAACTTCACTACAAAACATGTCAGCGTCCTAAAAAGCTCATCATTCATCTCAGATTAACGTGAGCATTCTAATGAGATCAAATATGTCCTATCTGTGATACCTATTTACAGAGAAATCCCTACTTCTTTACCAGATGGAGTTAGAAACCCGAGTTTAAAGGGATGGGTACCTACACCGAGTGGGACTACGAATATATATTTTCGTATTTCTAGCTTAAATCGTTTGCCTAATATCTAACAAAAACTAAACAAAGAATCTTTCATGAATTTTTGGAGCCATTTTTCCTGTTCTAGCTGGACAAGAGCTTACACAGGAAATGCCAGTCGTAAATTCCGTTCGGCCATAAAACTTCTACCCCCACACTCTCTGAGAAGGAAAGCCAGGAATTTGCAGCTACAAACTGTTACTCCAAGAAGGGGGGCTTAGCCCACACAGGCTAGAGAACTACTTATGATATTTCATACCATATCGTGACAATAGGGGGATATTAGTAGTGTGATTATACTGTATATAGGGGGATATTAGTAGTGTGATTATACTGTATATAGGGGATATTAGAAGTGATATTACCGTATATAGGGGGATATTAGTAGTGTGATTATACTGTATATAGGGGATATTAGTAGTGTGATTATACCGTATATAGGGGGATATTAGTAGTGTGATTATACCGTATATAGGGGGATATTAGCAGTGTGATTATACTGTATATAGGAGGATATTAGTAGTGTGATTATACTGTATATAGGGGATATTAGCAGTGTGATTATACTGTATATAGGGGATATTAGTAGTGTGATTATACCGTATATAGGGGGATATTAGCAGTGTGATTATACTGTATATAGGGGGATATTAGTAGTGTGATTATACTGTATATAGGGGGATATTAGCAGTGTGATTATACCATATATAGGGGATATTAGCAGTGTGATTATACCGTATATAGGGGGATATTAGCAGTGTGATTATACTGTATATAGGGGGATATTAGTAGTGTGATTATACTGTATATAGGGGGATATTAGTAGTGTGATTATACTGTATATAGGGGGATATTAGCAGTGTGATTATACTGTACATAGGGGGATATTAGCAGTGTGATTATACTGTATATAGGGGGATATTAGTAGTGTGATTATACCGTATATAGGGGGATATTAGTAGTGTGATTATACTGTATATAGGGGGATATTAGTAGTGTGATTATACTGTATATAGGGGGATATTAGTAGTGTGATTATACTGTATATAGGGGGATATTAGTAGTGTGATTATACTGTATATAGGGGATATTAGTAGTGTGATTATACTGTATATAGGGGATATTAGTAGTGTGATTATACTGTATATAGGGGGATATTAGTAGTGTGATTATACTGTATATAGGGGGATATTAGTAGTGTGATTATACCGTATATAGGGGGATATTAGTAGTGTGATTATACTGTATATAGGGGATATTAGCAGTGTGATTATACCGTATATAGGGGGATATTAGTAGTGTGATTATACTGTATATAGGGGATATTAGTAGTGTGATTATACCGTATATAGGGGGATATTAGTAGTGTGATTATACCGTATATAGGGGGATATTAGCAGTGTGATTATACTGTATATAGGAGGATATTAGTAGTGTGATTATACTGTATATAGGGGATATTAGCAGTGTGATTATACTGTATATAGGGGATATTAGTAGTGTGATTATACCGTATATAGGGGGATATTAATAGTGTGATTTTACCGTATATAGGGGGATATTAGCAGTGTGATTATACTGTATATAGGGGGATATTAGTAGTGTGATTATACTGTATATAGGGGGATATTAGCAGTGTGATTATACCGTATATAGGGGATATTAGCAGTGTGATTATACCGTATATAGGGGGATATTAGCAGTGTGATTATACTGTATATAGGGGGATATTAGTAGTGTGATTATACTGTATATAGGGGGATATTAGTAGTGTGATTATACTGTATATAGGGGGATATTAGCAGTGTGATTATACTGTACATAGGGGGATATTAGCAGTGTGATTATACCGTATATAGGGGGATATTAGTAATGTGATTATACTGTATATAGGGGGATATTAGTAGTGTGATTATACTGTATATAGGGGGATATTAGCAGTGTGATAATACTGTATATAGGGGATATTAGCAGTGTGATTATACCGTATATAGGGGGATATTAGTAGTGTGATTATACTGTATATAGGGGGATATTAGCAGTGTGATTATACTGTATATAGGGGGATATTAGTAGTGTGATTATACTGTATATAGGGGGATATTAGCAGTGTGATTATACTGTATATAGGGGATATTAGCAGTGTGATTATACTGTATATAGGGGGATATTAGTAGTGTGATTATACCGTATATAGGGGGATATTAGTAGTGTGATCATACCGTATATAGGGGATATTAGCAGTGTGATTATACTGTATATAGGGGGATATTAGTAGTGTGATTATACTGTATATAGGGGGATATTAGTAGTGTGATTATACCGTATATAGGGGGATATTAGTAGTGTGATTATACTGTATATAGGGGGATATTAGTAGTGTGATTATACCGTATATAGGGGGATATTAGCAGTGTGATTATACTGTATATAGGGGGATATTAGCAGTGTGATTATACCGTATATAGGGGGATATTAGTAGTGTGATTATACTGTATATAGGGGGATATTAGTAGTGTGATTATACTGTATATAGGGGGATATTAGCAGTGTGATTATACTGTATATAGGGGATATTAGCAGTGTGATTATACCGTATATAGGGGGATATTAGTAGTGTGATTATACTGTATATAGGGGGATATTAGCAGTGTGATTATACTGTATATAGGGGGATATTAGTAGTGTGATTATACCGTATATAGGGGGATATTAGTAGTGTGATTATACCGTATATAGGGGGATATTAGCAGTGTGATTACACTGTATATAGGGGGATATTAGTAGTGTGATTATACTGTATATAGGGGGATATTAGTAGTGTGATTATACTGTATATAGGGGGATATTAGTAGTGTGATTATACCGTATATAGGGGGATATTAGCAGTGTGATTATACCGTATATAGGGGGATATTAGTAGTGTGATTATACCGTATATAGGGGGATATTAGTAGTGTGATTATACTGTATATAGGGGATATTAGCAGTGTGATTATACTGTATATAGGGGGATATTAGTAGTGTGATTATACTGTATATAGGGGGATATTAGTAGTGTGATTATACTGTATATAGGGGGATATTAGCAGTGTGATTATACTGTACATAGGGGGATATTAGCAGTGTGATTATACCGTATATAGGGGGATATTAGTAGTGTGATTATACTGTATATAGGGGATATTAGTAGTGTGATTATACAGTATATAGGGGGATATTAGTAGTGTGATTATACTGTATATAGGGGATATTAGTAGTGTGATTATACTGTATATAGGGGATATTAGTAGTGTGATTATACTGTATATAGGGGGATATTAGCAGTGTGATTATACTGTATATAGGGGGATATTAGTAGTGTGATTATACTGTATATAGGGGGATATTAGCAGTGTGATTATACTGTATATAGGGGATATTAGCAGTGTGATTATACTGTATATAGGGGGATATTAGTAGTGTGATTATACCGTATATAGGGGGATATTAGTAGTGTGATCATACCGTATATAGGGGATATTAGCAGTGTGATTATACTGTATATAGGGGGATATTAGTAGTGTGATTATACTGTATATAGGGGGA
Organism: Ranitomeya imitator; assembly: GCF_032444005.1. NCBI lineage: Eukaryota > Metazoa > Chordata > Amphibia > Anura > Dendrobatidae > Ranitomeya > Ranitomeya imitator. Next base: position 693,411,247 of record NC_091282.1, on the reverse strand, counting down.
TATTAGTAGTGTGATTATACCGTATATAGGGGGATATTAGTAGTGTGATTATACTGTGTATAGGGGGATATTAGTAGTGTGATTATACCGTGTATAGGGGGATATTAGCAGTGTGATTATACTGTGTATAGGGGGATATTAGCAGTGTGATTATACCGTATATAGGGGGATATTAGTAGTGTGATTATACTGTATATAGGGGGATATTAGTAGTGTGATTATACTGTATATAGGGGGATATTAGCAGTGTGATTATACTGTATATAGGGGATATTAGCAGTGTGATTATACCGTATATAGGGGGATATTAGTAGTGTGATTATACTGTATATAGGGGGATATTAGCAGTGTGATTATACTGTATATAGGGGGATATTAGTAGTGTGATTATACCGTATATAGGGGGATATTAGTAGTGTGATTATACCGTATATAGGGGGATATTAGCAGTGTGATTATACTGTATATAGGGGGATATTAGTAGTGTGATTATACTGTATATAGGGGGATATTAGTAGTGTGATTATACTGTATATAGGGGGATATTAGTAGTGTGATTATACCGTATATAGGGGGATATTAGCAGTGTGATTATACCGTATATAGGGGGATATTAGTAGTGTGATTATACCGTATATAGGGGGATATTAGTAGTGTGATTATACTGTATATAGGGGGATATTAGTAGTGTGATTATACTGTATATAGGGGGATATTAGCAGTGTGATTATACTGTATATAGGGGGATATTAGCAGTGTGATTATACTGTATATAGGGGGATATTAGCAGTGTGATTATACTGTATATAGGGGGATATTAGCAGTGTGATTATACCGTATATAGGGGGACTAGCTGAAGAGCCCGGCGTTGCCTGGGCATAGTAAATATATGTGGTTAGTTATAGCACCTCACTTCTCTTATTTTCCCATCACGCCTCTCATTTTCCCAATCACATCTTTCATTTTCCCCCTCACATCTCTCATTTTCTCCCTCACACCTCTCATTTTCTCCCTCACTCCTCTCATTCCCCCCTAACACTTGTCATTTTGACCTCACATCTGTCATTTCCCGATCATTCCACTATTTTCCCTCACTCCTCTCATTTTGCACTCACACCTTTTCATTTTCACCGCACACCTCTCATTTTCACCTCAGTATATACATGTTTGTCATCTCCCTTATATATAGTATACACCTGTATGTCATCTCCTGTATATAGTATATACCTGTATGTAATCTCCTTCTATATATAGTATATACCTATATGTCATCTCCTCCTGTATATAGTATATACCTGTGTGTTATCTCCCCTGTATATAGTATATATCTGTGTGTCATCTCCTCCTGTATATAGTATATACCTGTATGTTGTCTCCTCCTGTATATAGTATATACCTGTATGTTGTCTCCTCCTGTATATAGTATATACCTGTAGGTCATCTGCTCCTGTATATAGTATATACCTGTGTGTCATCTCCGCCTGTATTTAGTATATACCTGTATGTCATCTTCTCCTGTATATAGTATGTACCTGTATGTCATCTCCTCCTCTATATAGTATATACCTGTGTGTCATCTCTCCTGTATATAGTATATATCTGTGTGTCATCTCCCCTGTATATAGTATATACCTGTGTGTCATCTCCTCCTGTATTAGACCTCGTTCACACGTTATTTGCTCAGTATTCTTACCTCAGTATTTGTAAGCTAAATTGGCAGCCTGATAAATCCCCAGCCAACAGGAAGCCCTCCCCCTGGCAGTATATATTAGCTTACACATACACATAATAGACAGGTCATGTGACTGACAGCTGCCGTATTTCCTATATGGTACATTTGTTGCTCTTGTAGTTTGTCTGCTTATTAATCAGATTTTTATTTTTGAAGGATAATACCAGACCTGTGTGTGTTTTAGGGCGAGTTTCGTTTGTCAAGTTGTATGTGTTGAGTTGCGTGTGGCGACATGCATGTAGTGACTTTTGTGAGATGAGTTTTGTGTGGCAACATGCGTGTAGCAACTTTTTGTGTGTCGAGTTGCATGTGACAGGTTAGTGTAGCAAGTTCTGTGCAGCAAGTTTTGCGCATGGTGAGTTTTGCGTGTGGCGAGTTTTATGTGTGGTGCCTTTTGAGTATGTGCAAGTTTTGTGTGAGGCAACTTTTGCATGTGTTGCAACTTTTGTGCATGTGGCAATTTTTCCGCGTGTGCAAGTTTTGCGTGTGGCGAGTTTTCCATGGGGTGAGTTTTGCACTTGTGGCGAGTTTTGCGTGAGCCTAGTTTTTGCATGTGGCGAGTTTTGCGCGTGGCGAGTTTTGAGCGGCGACTTTTGTCTTTCGACTTTTATGTGGCGAGGTTGGTGTATGTGTGGTGAAATGTGTGCTGAGGGTGGTATATGTGTTCAAGCACGTGGTAGTGTTTGGCGCATTTTGTGTGTGTGTTCATATCCCCGTGTGTGGTGAGTATCCCATGTCGTGGCCCCACCTTAGCAATTGTATGGTATATACTCTTTTGCGCCATCGCTCTCATTCTTTAAGTCCCCCTTGTTCACATCTGGCAGCTGTCAATTTGCCTCCAACACTTTTCCTTTCACTTTTCCCCATTATGTAGATAGGGGAAATATAGTTTGGTGAATTGGAAAGCGCGGAGTTAAAATTTCACCTCACAACATAGCCTATGACGCTCTCAGGGTCCAGACGTGTGACTGTGCAAAATTTTGTTGCTGTAGCTGCGACGCTTCCAACACTTTTCCTTTCACTTTTTTCCCCATTATGTAGATAGGGGCAAAATTGTTTGGTGAATTGGAACGCGCGGGGTTAAAATTTCGCCTCACAATATAGCCTATGACGCTCTCGGGGTCCAGACGTGTGACTGTGCAAAATTTTGTGGCTGTACCTGCGGCGGTGCAGATGCCAATCTTGGACATACATACACACATACACACATTCAGCTTTATATATTAGACTAGCTGAAGAGCCCGGCGTTGCCTGGGCATAGTAAATAACTGTGGTTAGTTATAGCACCTCACTTGTCTTATTTTCCCATCACGCCTCTCATTTTCCCAATCACATCTTTAATTTTCCCCCTCACAGCTCTCATTTTCTCCCTCACACCTCTCATTTTCTCCCTTACTCCTCTCATTCCCGCCTAACACTTGTCATTTCGACCTCACATCTGTCATTTTCTGATCACTACACAATTTTCCCTCACTCCTCTCATTTTGCACTCGCACCTTTTCATTTTCACCTCACACCTCTCATTTTCACCTCAGTATATACATGTTTGTCATCTCCCTTATATATAGTATACACCTGTATGTCATCTCCTGTATATAGTATATACCTGTATGTCATCTCCCCTGTATATAGTATATACCTGCTGTGTGTCATCTCCCCTGTATATAGTATATACCTGTATGTCATCTCCTCCTATATATAGTATATACCTGTATGTCATCTCCTCCTATATATAGTATATACCTGTATGTCATCTCCTCCTATATATAGTATATACCTGTATGTCATCTCTTTCTATATATAGTATATACCTGTATGTCATCTCCTCCTGTATATAGTATATATCTGTGTGTCATCTCCCCTGTATATAGTATATATCTGTGTGTCATCTCCTCCTGTATATATAATATACCTGTATGTCATCTTCTATATATAGCATATACCTGTATGTCATCTCCTCCTGTATATAGTATATACCTGTAGGTAATCTGCTCCTGTATATAGTATATACCTGTGTGTCATCTCCTCCTGTATATAGTATATACCTGTATGTCATCTCCTCCTGTATATAGTATGTACCTGTATGTCATCTCCTCCTCTATATAGTGTATACCTGTGTGTCATCTCTCCTGTATATAGTATATATCTGTGTGTCATCTCCCCTGTATATAGTATATACCTGTGTGATCTCCTGTATTAGACCTCGTTAACACGTTATTTGCTCAGTATTTTTACCTCAGTATTTGTAAGATAAATTGGCAGCCTGATAAATCCCCAGCCAACAGGAAGCCCTCCCCCTGGCAGTATATATTAGCTCACACATACACATAATAGACAGGTTATGTGACTGACAGCTGCTGTATTTCCTATATGGTACATTTGTTGCTCTTGTAGTTTGTCTGCTTATTAATCAGATTTTTATTTTTGAAGGCTAATACCAGACTTGTGTGTGTTTTAGGGCGAGTTTCGTCTGTCAAGTTGTGTGTGTTGAGTTGTGTGTGGTGACATGCATGTAGCGACTTTTGTGAGATGAGTTTTGTGTGGCAACATGCGTGTAGCAACTTTTTGTGTGTCGAGTTGCATGTGACAGGTTAGTGTAGCAAGTTGTGTGCAGCAAGTTTTGCGCATGGCGAGTTTTGCGCGTGGTGAGTTTTATGTCTGGTGCCTTTTGAGTATGTGCAAGTTTTGTGTGAGGCAACTTTTGCATGTGTTGCAACTTTTGTGCATGTGGCAATTTTTCCGCGTGTGCAAGTTTTGCGTGTGGCGAGTTTTCCATGAGGTGAGTTTTGCACTTGTGGCGAGTTTTGCGTGAGCCTAGTTTTTGCATGTGGCGAGTTTTGCGCGTGGTGAGTTTTGAGCGGCGACTTTTGTGTTTTGACTTTTATGTGGCGAGGTTGGTGTATGTGTGGTGAAATGTGTGCTGAGGGTGGTATATGTGTTCAAGCACGTGGTAGTGTTTGGCGCATTTTGTGTGTGTGTTCACATCCCAATGTGTGGTGAGTATCTCATGTCGGGGCCCCACCTTAGCAACTGATCGGTATATACTCTTTGGCGCCATCGCTCTCATTCTTTAAGTCCCCCTTGTTCACATCTGGCAGCTGTCAATTTGCCTCCAACACTTTTCCTTTCACTTTTCCCCATTATGTAGATAGGGGAAAAATAGTTTGGTGAATTGGAAAGCGCGGGGTTAAAATTTCACCTCACAACATAGCCTATGACGCTCTCAGGGTCCAGACGTGTGACTGTGCAAAATTTTGTTGCTGTAGCTGCGACGTCTCCAACACTTTTCATTTCACTTTTTCCCCATTATGTAGATAGGGGCAAAATTGTTTGGTGAATTGGAACGCGCGGGGTTAAAATTTCACCTCACAACGTAGCCTATGACGCTATCAGGGTCCAGACGTGTGACTGTGCAAAATTTTGTTGCTGTAGCTGCGACGCTTCCAACACTTTTCCTTTCACTTTTTTCCCCATTATATAGATAGGGGCAAAATTGTTTGGTGAATTGGAACGCGCGGGGTTAAAATTTCGCCTCACAATATAGCCTATGACGCTCTCGGGGTCCAGACGTGTGACTGTGCAAAATTTTGTGGCTGTAGCTGCGACGGTGCAGATGCCAATCCCGGACATACACACATACACACACACACACATACACACATTCAGCTTTATATAGTAGATATTAGTAGTGTGATTATACTGTATATAGGGGGATATTAGCAGTGTGATTATACTGTATATAGGGGATATTAGCAGTGTGATTATACCGTATATAGGGGGATATTAGTAGTGTGATTATACTGTATATAGGGGGATATTAGCAGTGTGATTATACTGTATATAGGGGGATATTAGTAGTGTGATTATACTGTATATAGGGGGATATTAGCAGTGTGATTATAATGTATATAGGGGATATTAGCAGTGTGATTATACTGTATATAGGGGATATTAGCTGTGTGATTATACTGTATATAGGGGATATTAGTAGTGTGATTATACTGTATATAGGGGGTATTAGTAATGTGATTATACTGTATATAGGGGGTATTAGTAGTGTGATTATACTGTATATAGGGGGATATTAGTAGTGAGATTATACTGTATATAGGGGATATTAGCAGTGTGATTATACTGTATATAGGGGGTATAAGTAGTGTGATTATACTGTATATAGGGGGTATTAGTAGTGTGATTATACTGTATATAGGGGGTATTAGTAGTGTGATTATACTGTATATAGGGGGATATTAGTAGTGTGATTATACCGTATATAGGGGGATATTAGTAGTGTGATTATACCGTATATAGGGGGATATTAGTAGTGTGATTATACTGTATATAGGGGGATATTAGTAGTGTGATTATACAGTATATAGGGGGATATTAGTAGTGTGATTATACTGTATATAGGGGGATATTAGCAGTGTGATTATACTGTATATAGGGGATATTAGCAGTGTGATTATACTGTATATAGGGGGATATTAGCAGTGTGATTATACTGTATATAGGGGATATTAGCAGTGTGATTATACTGTATATAGGGGATATTAGCAGTGTGATTATACTGTATATAGGGTATATTAGTAGTGTGATTATACTGTATATAGGGGGTATTAGTAGTGTGATTATACTGTATATAGGGGGTATTAGTAGTGTGATTATACAGTATATAGGGGGATATTAGTAGTGTGATTATACCGTATATAGGGGGATATTAGTAGTGTGATTATACCGTATATAGGGGGATATTAGTAGTGTGATTATACTGTATATAGGGGGATATTAGTAGTGTGATTATACCGTATATAGGGGGATATTAGTAGTGTGATTATACCGTATATAGGGGGACTAGCTGAAGAACCCGGCGTTGCCTGGGCATAGTAAATATCTGTGGTTAGTTATAGCACGTCACTTCTCTTATTTTCCCATCACGCCTCTCATTTTCCCAATCACATCTTTCATTTTCCCCCTCACATCTCTCATTTTCTCCCTCACTCCTCTCATTCCCCCTAACACTTGTCATTTCAACCTCACATCTGTCATTTTCTGATCACTCCACTATTTTTCCTCACTTCTCTCATTTTGCACTCACACCTTTTCATTTTCACCTCACACCTCTCATTTTCACCTCATCACCTCAGTATATACATGTTTGTCATCTCCCTTATATATAGTATACATCTGTATGTCATCTCCTGTATATAGTATATACCTGTATGTCATCTCCCCTGTATATAGTGTATACCTGCTAGGTTTCATCTCCCCTATATATAGTATATACCTGAATGTCATCTCCTTCTATATATAGTATATACCTGTATGTCATCTCCTCCTGTATATAGTATATACCTGTGTGTCATCTCCCCTGTATATAGTATATATCTGAGTGTCATCTCCTCCTGCATATAGTATATACCTGCATGTCATCTTCTATATATAGCATATACCTGTATGTCATCTCCTCCTGTATATAGTATATACCTGTGTGTCATCTCCCCTGTATACAGTATATATCTGAGTGTCATCTCCTCCTGCATATAGTATATACCTGCATGTCATCTTCTATATATAGCATATACCTGTATGTCATCTCCTCCTGTATATAGTATATACCTGTATGTCATCTCCTCCTGTATATATATGTACCTATATGTCATCTCCTCCTCTATATAGTATATACCTGTGTGTCATCTCTCCTGTATATAGTATATATCTGTGTGTCATCTCCCCTGTATATAGTATATACCTGTGTGTCATCTCCTCCTGTATTAGACCTCGTTCACACGTTATTTGCTCAGTATTTTTACCTCAGTATTTGTAAGCTAAATTGGCAGCCTGATAAATCCCCAGCCAACAGGAAGCCCTCCCCCTGGCAGTATATATTAGCTCACACATACACATAATAGACAGGTCATGTGACTGACAGCTGCCGTATTTCCTATATGGTGCAATTGTTGTAGTTTGTCTGCTTATTAATCAGATTTTTATTTTTGAAGGATAATACCAGACTTGTGTGTGTTTTACGGCGAGTTTCGTTTGTCAAGTTGTGTGTGTTGAATTGCGTGTGGCGACATGCATGTAGCGACTTTTGTGAGATGAGTTTTGTGTAGCAACATGCGTGTAGCAACTTTTTGTGTGTCGAGTTACATGTGACAGGTTAGTGTAGCAAGTTGTGTGCAGCAAGTTTTGCGCATGGCGAGTTTTGCGCGTTGCGAGTATTATGTGTGGTGCCTTTTGAGTATGTGCAAGTTTTGTGTGAGGCAACTTTTGCATGTGTTGCAACTTTTGTGCATGTGGCAATTTTTCCGCGTGTGCAAGTTTTGCGTGAGGCGAGTTTTTCATGAGGAGAATTTTGCACTTGTGGCGAGTTTTGCAAGAGCCTAGTTTTTGCATGTGGCGAGTTCTGCGCGTGGCGAGTTTTGAGTGGCGACTTTTGTGTTTTGACTTTTATGTGGCGAGGTTGCTGTATTTGTGGTGAAATGTGTGCTGAGGGTAATATGTGTTCAAGCACGTGGTAGTGTGTGGCACATTTTGTGTGTGTTCATATCCCCGTGTGTGGTGAGTATCCCATGTCGAGGCCCCACCTTAGCAACTGTACGGTATATACTCTTTGGCGCCATCGCTCTCATTCTTTAAGTCCCCCTTGTTCACATCTGGCAGCTGTCAATTTGCCTCCTACACTTTTCCTTTCATTTTTTCCCATTATGTAGATAGGGGCAAAATTGTTTGGTGAATTGGAAAGCGCGGGGTTAAAATTTCACCTCACAACATAGCCTATGACGCTCTCAGGGTCCCGACGTGTGACTGTGCAAAATTTTGTTTCTGTAGCTGCGACGCCTCCAACACTTTTCCTTTCACTTTTTTCCCCATTATGTAGATAGGGGCAAAATTGTTTGGTGAATTGGAAAGCGCGGGGTTAATATTTCACCTCACAACATAGCCTATGACGCTCTCGGGGTCCAGACGTGTGACTGTGCAAAATTTTGTTGCTGTAGCTGCGACGCTTCCAACACTTTTCCTTTCACTTTTTTCCCCATTATGTAGATAGGGGCAAAATTGGTGAATTGGAACGCGCGGGGTTAAAATTTCGCCTCACAATATAGCCTATGACGCTCTCGGGGTCCAGACGTGTGACTGTGCAAAATTTTGTGGCTGTAGCTGCGACTCCTCCAACACTTTTCCTTTCACTTTTTCCCCATTATGTAGATAGGGGCAAAATTGTTTGGTGAATTGGAAAGCGCGGGGTTAATATTTCACCTCACAACGTAGCCTATGACGCTCTCAGGGTCCAGACGTGTGACTGTGCAAAATTTTGTTGCTGTAGCTGCGACGCTTCCAACACTTTTCCTTTCACTTTTTTCCCCATTATGTAGATAGGGGCAAAATTGTTTGGTGAATTGGAACGCGCGGGGTTAAAATTTCGCCTCACAATATAGCCTATGACGCTCTCGGGGTCCAGACGTGTGACTGTGCAAAATTTTGTGGCTGTAGCTGCGACGGTGCAGATGCCAATCCCGGACATACACACACACACACACACACATTCAGCTTTATATAGTAGATATTAGTAGTGTGATTATACCGTATATAGGGGGATATTAGTAGTGTGATTATACTGTATATAGGGGGATATTAGTAGTGTGATTATACTGTATATAGGGGGATATTAGTAGTGTGATTATACTGTATATAGGGGGATATTAGTAGTGTGATTATACCGTATATAGGGGATATTAGCAGTGTGATTATACTGTATATAGGGGGATATTAGTAGTGCGATTATACCGTATATAGGGGATATTAGCAGTGTGATTATACTGTATATAGGGGGATATTAGTAGTGTGATTATACCGTATATAGGGGGATATTAGTAGTGTGATTATACTGTATATAGGGGGATATTAGTAGTGTGATTATTCTGTATATAGGGGGGATATTATTAGTGATTATACTGTATATAGGGGATATTAGTAGTGTGATTATACTGTATATAGGGGGATATCAGCAGTGTGATTATACTGTATATAGGGGGATATTAGCAGTGTGATTATACTGTATATAGGGGGATATTAGTAGTGTGATTATACTGTATATAGGGGGATATTAGTAGTGTGATTATACCGTATATAGGGGGATATTAGTAGTGTGATTATACTGCATATAGGGGGATATTAGCAGTGTGATTATACTGTATATAGGGGATATTAGTAGTGTGATTATACTGTATATAGGGGGATATTAGTAGTGTGATTATTCTGTATATAGGGGGAATATTATTAGTGATTATACTGTATATAGGGGGATATTAGGTGTGTGATTATACTGTATATAGGGGGATATTAGTAGTGTGATTATACTGTATATAGGGGGATATTAGTAGTGTGATTACACTGTATATAGGGGGATATTATATTAGTAGTGTGATTATACTGTATATAGGGGGATATTAGTAGTGTGATTATACTGTATATAGGGGATATTAGTAGTGTGATTATACTGTATATAGGGGGATATTAGTAGTGTGATTATACCGTATATATGGGGATATTAGTAGTGTGATTATACCGTATATAGGGGGATATTAGTAGTGTGATTATACTGTATATAGGGGGATATTAGTAGTGTGATTATACCGTATATAGGGGGATATTAGTAGTGTGATTATACCGTATATAGGGGGACTAGCTGAAGAACCCGGCGTTGCCTGGGCATAGTAAATATCTGTGGTTAGTTATAGCACGTCACTTCTCTTATTTTCCCATCACGCCTCTCATTTTCCCAATCACATCTTTCATCTTCCCCCTCACATCTCTCATTTTCTCCCTCACTCCTCTCATTCCCCCCTAACACTTGTCATTTCAACCTCACATCTGTCATTTTCTGATCACTCCACTATTTTTCCTCACTTCTCTCATTTTGCACTCACACCTTTTCATTTTCACCTCACACCTCTCATTTTCACCTCATCACCTCAGTATATACATGTTTGTCATCTCCCTTATATATAGTATACATCTGTATGTCATCTCCTGTATATAGTATATACCTGTATGTCATCTCCCCTGTATATAGTGTATACCTGCTAGGTTTCATCTCCCCTATATATAGTATATACCTGAATGTCATCTCCTTCTATATATAGTATATACCTGTATGTCATCTCCTCCTGTATATAGTATATACCTGTGTGTCATCTCCCCTGTATATAGTATATATCTGAGTGTCATCTCCTCCTGCATATAGTATATACCTGCATGTCATCTTCTATATATAGCATATACCTGTATGTCATCTCCTCCTGTATATAGTATATACCTGTGTGTCATCTCCCCTGTATACAGTATATATCTGAGTTTCATCTCCTCCTGCATATAGTATATACCTGCATGTCATCTTCTATATATAGCATATACCTGTATGTCATCTCCTCCTGTATATAGTATATACCTGTATGTCATCTCCTCCTGTATATATATGTACCTATATGTCATCTCCTCTATATAGTATATACCTGTGTGTCATCTCTCCTGTATATAGTATATATCTGTGTGTCATCTCCCCTGTATATAGTATATACCTGTGTGTCATCTCCTCCTGTATTAGACCTCGTTCACACGTTATTTGCTCAGTATTTTTACCTCAGTATTTGTAAGCTAAATTGGCAGCCTGATAAATCCCCAGCCAACAGGAAGCCCTCCCCCTGGCAGTATATATTAGCTCACACATACACATAATAGACAGGTCATGTGACTGACAGCTGCCGTATTTCCTATATGGTGCAATTGTTGTAGTTTGTCTGCTTATTAATCAGATTTTTATTTTTGAAGGATAATACCAGACTTGTGTGTGTTTTACGGCGAGTTTCGTTTGTCAAGTTGTGTGTGTTGAATTGCGTGTGGCGACATGCATGTAGCGACTTTTGTGAGATGAGTTTTGTGTAGCAACATGCGTGTAGCAACTTTTTGTGTGTCGAGTTACATGTGACAGGTTAGTGTAGCAAGTTGTGTGCAGCAAGTTTTGCGCATGGTGAGTTTTGCGCGTTGCGAGTATTATGTGTAGTGCCTTTTGAGTATGTGCAAGTTTTGTGTGAGGCAACTTTTGCATGTGTTGCAACTTTTGTGCATGTGGCAATTTTTCCGCGTGTGCAAGTTTTGCGTGAGGCGAGTTTTTCATGAGGAGAATTTTGCACTTGTGGCGAGTTTTGCAAGAGCCTAGTTTTTGCATGTGGCGAGTTCTGCGCGTGGCGAGTTTTGAGTGGCGACTTTTGTGTTTTGACTTTTATGTGGCGAGGTTGCTGTATTTGTGGTGAAATGTGTGCTGAGGGTAATATGTGTTCAAGCACGTGGTAGTGTGTGGCACATTTTGTGTGTGTTCATATCCCCGTGTGTGGTGAGTATCCCATGTCGAGGCCCCACCTTAGCAACTGTACGGTATATACTCTTTGGCGCCATCGCTCTCATTCTTTAAGTCCCCCTTGTTCACATCTGGCAGCTGTCAATTTGCCTCCTACACTTTTCCTTTCATTTTTTCCCATTATGTAGATAGGGGCAAAATTGGTGAATTGGAACGCGCGGGGTTAAAATTTCGCCTCACAATATAGCCTATGACGCTCTCAGGGTCCAGACGTGTGACTGTGCAAAATTTTGTGGCTGTAGCTGCGACTCCTCCAACACTTTTCCTTTCACTTTTTCCCCATTATGTAGATAGGGGCAAAATTGTTTGGTGAATTGGAAAGCGCGGGGTTAATATTTCACCTCACAACGTAGCCTATGACGCTCTCAGGGTCCAGACGTGTGACTGTGCAAAATTTTGTTGCTGTAGCTGCGACGCTTCCAACACTTTTCCTTTCACTTTTTTCCCCATTATGTAGATAGGGGCAAAATTGTTTGGTGAATTGGAACGCGCGGGGTTAAAATTTCGCCTCACAATATAGCCTATGACGCTCTCGGGGTCCAGACGTGTGACTGTGCAAAATTTTGTGGCTGTAGCTGCGACGGTGCAGATGCCAATCCCGGACATACACACACACACACACACACATTCAGCTTTATATAGTAGATATTAGTAGTGTGATTATACCGTATATAGGGGGATATTAGTAGTGTGATTATACTGTATATAGGGGGATATTAGTAGTGTGATTATACTGTATATAGGGGGATATTAGTAGTGTGATTATACTGTATATAGGGGGATATTAGTAGTGTGATTATACCGTATATAGGGGATATTAGCAGTGTGATTATACTGTATATAGGGGGATATTAGTAGTGCGATTATACCGTATATAGGGGATATTAGCAGTGTGATTATACTGTATATAGGGGGATATTAGTAGTGTGATTATACCGTATATAGGGGGATATTAGTAGTGTGATTATACTGTATATAGGGGGATATTAGTAGTGTGATTATTCTGTATATAGGGGGGATATTATTAGTGATTATACTGTATATAGGGGATATTAGTAGTGTGATTATACTGTATATAGGGGGATATCAGCAGTGTGATTATACTGTATATAGGGGGATATTAGCAGTGTGATTATACTGTATACAGGGGGATATTAGTAGTGTGATTATACTGTATATAGGGGGATATTAGTAGTGTGATTATACCGTATATAGGGGGATATTAGTAGTGTGATTATACTGCATATAGGGGGATATTAGCAGTGTGATTATACTGTATATAGGGGATATTAGTAGTGTGATTATACTGTATATAGGGGGATATTAGTAGTGTGATTATTCTGTATATAGGGGGGATATTATTAGTGATTATACTGTATATAGGGGATATTAGTAGTGTGATTATTCTGTATATAGGGGGGATATTATTAGTGATTATACTGTATATAGGGGGATATTAGGTGTGTGATTATACTGTATATAGGGGGATATTAGTAGTGTGATTATACTGTATATAGGGGGATATTAGTAGTGTGATTACACTGTATATAGGGGGATATTATATTAGTAGTGTGATTATACTGTATATAGGGGGATATTAGTAGTGTGATTATACTGTATATAGGGGATATTAGTAGTGTGATTATACTGTATATAGGGGGATATTAGTAGTGTGATTATACTGTATATAGGGGATATTAGCAGTGTGATTATACTTTATATAGGGGGATATTAGTAGTGTGATTATACCGTATATAGGGGGATATTAGTAGTGTGATTATACTGTATATAGGGGATATTAGTAGTGTGATTATACTGTATATAGGGGGATATTAGTAGTGTGATTATACCGTATATAGGGGGATATTAGTAGTGTGATTATACCGTATATAGGGGGATATTAGTAGTGTGATTATACCATATATAGGGGATATTAGTAGTGTGATTATACAGTATATAGGGGGATATTAGTAGTGTGATTATACTGTATCTAGGGGGATATTAGTAGTGTGATTATACCGTATATAGGGGGATATTAGTAGTGTGATTATACTGTATATAAGGGGATATTAGTAGTGTGATTATACTGTATATAGGGGGATATTAGTAGTGTGATTATACTGTATATAGGGGGATATTAGTAGTGTGATTATACCGTATATAGGGGGATATTAGTAGTGTGATTATACTGTATATAGGGGATATTAGTAGTGTGATTATACAGTATATAGGGGGATATTAGTAGTGTGATTATACTGTATATAGGGGGATATTAGTAGTGTGATTATACTGTATATAGGGGGATATTAGTAGTGTGATTATACCGTATATAGGGGGATATTAGTAGTGTGATTATACTGTATATAGGGGGATATTAGTAGTGTGATTATACTGTATATAGGGGATATTAGCAGTGTGATTATACCGTATATAGGGGGATATTAGTAGTGTGATTATACTGTATATAGGGGATATTAGTAGTGTGATTATACCGTATATAGGGGGATATTAGTAGTGTGATTATACCGTATATAGGGGGATATTAGCAGTGTGATTATACTGTATATAGGAGGATATTAGTAGTGTGATTATACTGTATATAGGGGATATTAGCAGTGTGATTATACTGTATATAGGGGATATTAGTAGTGTGATTATACCGTATATAGGGGGATATTAGTAGTGTGATTATACCGTATATAGGGGGATATTAGCAGTGTGATTATACTGTATATAGGGGGATATTAGTAGTGTGATTATACTGTATATAGGGGGATTTTAGCAGTGTGATTATACCGTATATAGGGGATATTAGCAGTGTGATTATACCGTATATAGGGGGATATTAGCAGTGTGATTATACTGTATATAGGGGGATATTAGTTGTGTGATTATACTGTATATAGGGGGATATTAGTAGTGTGATTATACTGTATATAGGGGGATATTAGTAGTGTGATTATACTGTATATAGGGGGATATTAGCAGTGTGATTATACTGTATATAGGGGATATTAGCAGTGTGATTATACCGTATATAGGGGGATATTAGTAGTGTGATTATACTGTATATAGGGGGATATTAGCAGTGTGATTATACTGTATATAGGGGGATATTAGTAGTGTGATTATACCGTATATAGGGGGATATTAGTAGTGTGATTATACTGTATATAGGGGGATATTAGTAGTGTGATTATACTGTATATAGGGGGATATTAGTAGTGTGATTATACTGTATATAGGGGGATATTAGCAGTGTGATTATACTGTATATAGGGGATATTAGCAGTGTGATTATACTGTATATAGGGGGATATTAGTAACATAGTAACATAGTTAGTAAGGCCGAAAAAAGACATTTGTCCATCCAGTTCAGCCTATATTCCATCATAATAAATCCCCAGATCTACGTCCTTCTACAGAACCTAATAATTGTATGATACAATATTGTTCTGCTCCAGGAAGACATCCAGGCCTCTCTTGAACCCCTCGACTGAGTTCGCCATCACCACCTCCTCAGGCAAGCAATTCCAGATTCTCACTGCCCTAACAGTAAAGAATCCTCTTCTATGTTGGTGGAAAAACCTTCTCTCCTCCAGACGCAAAGAATGCCCCCTTGTGCCCGTCACCTTCCTTGGTATAAACAGATCCTCAGCGAGATATTTGTATTGTCCCCTTATATACTTATACATGGTTATTAGATCGCCCCTCAGTCGTCTTTTTTCTAGACTAAATAATCCTAATTTCGCTAATCTATCTGGGTATTGTAGTTCTCCCATCCCCTTTATTAATTTTGTTGCCCTCCTTTGTACTCTCTCTAGTTCCATTATATCCTTCCTGAGCACCGGTGCCCAAAACTGGACACAGTACTCCATGTGCGGTCTAACTAGGGATTTGTACAGAGGCAGTATAATGCTCTCATCATGTGTATCCAGACCTCTTTTAATGCACCCCATGATCCTGTTTGCCTTGGCAGCTGCTGCCTGGCACTGGCTGCTCCAGGTAAGTTTATCATTAACTAGGATCCCCAAGTCCTTCTCCCTGTCAGATTTACCCAGTGGTTTCCCATTCAGTGTGTAATGGTGATATTGATTCCTTCTTCCCATGTGTATAACCTTACATTTATCATTGTTAAACCTCATCTGCCACCTTTGAGCCCAAGTTTCCAACTTATCCAGATCCATCTGTAGCAGAATACTATCTTCTCTTGTATTAACTGCTTTACATAGTTTTGTATCATCTGCAAATATCGATATTTTACTGTGTAAACCTTCTACCAGATCATTAATGAATATGTTGAAGAGAACAGGTCCCAATACTGACCCCTGCGGTACCCCACTGGTCACAGCGACCCAGTTAGAGACTATACCATTTATAACCACCCTCTGCTTTCTATCACTTAGCCAGTTACTAACCCATTTACACACATTTTCCCCCAGACCAAGCATTCTCATTTTGTGTACCAACCTCTTGTGCGGCACGGTATCAAACGCTTTGGAAAAATCGAGATATACCACGTCCAATGACTCACCGTGGTCCAGCCTATAGCTTACCTCTTCATAAAAACTGATTAGATTGGTTTGACAGGAGCGATTTCTCATAAACCCATGCTGATATGGAGTTAAACAGTTATTCTCATTGAGATAATCCAGAATAACATCCCTCAGAAACCCTTCAAATATTTTACCAACAATAGAGGTTAGACTTACTGGCCTATAATTTCCAGGTTCACTTTTGGAGCCCTTTTTGAATATTGGCACCACATTTGCTATGCGCCAGTCCTGCGGAACAGACCCTGTCGCTATAGAGTCCCTAAAAATAAGAAATAATGGTTTATCTATTACATTACTTAGTTCTCTTAGTACTCGTGGGTGTATGCCATCCGGACCCGGAGATTTATCTATTTTAATCTTATTTAGCCGGTTTCGCACCTCTTCTTGGGTTAGATTGGTGACCCTTAATATAGGGTTTTCATTGTTTCTTGGGATTTCACCTAGCATTTCATTTTCCACCGTGAATACCGTGGAGAAGAAGGTGTTTAATATGTTAGCTTTTTCCTCGTCATCTACAACCATTCTTTCCTCACTATTTTTTAAGGGGCCTACATTTTCAGTTTTTATTCTTTTACTATTGATATAGTTGAAGAACAGTTTGGGATTAGTTTTACTCTCCTTAGCAATGTGCTTCTCTGTTTCCTTTTTGGTAGCTTTAATTAGTTTTTTAGATAAAGTATTTTTCTCCCTATAGTTTTTTAGAGCTTCAGCGGTGCCATCCTGCTTTAGTAGTGCAAATGCTTTCTTTTTACTGTTAATTGCCTGTCTTACTTCTTTGTTTAGCCACATTGGGTTTTTCCTATTTCTAGTCCTTTTATTCCCACAAGGTATAAACCGCTTACACTGCCTATTTAGGATGTTCTTAAACATTTCCCATTTATTATCTGTATTCTTATTTCTGAGGATATTGTCCCAGTCTACCAGATTAAGGGCATCTCTAAGCTGGTCAAACTTTGCCTTCCTAAAGTTCAGTAGTGTGATTATACCGTATACAGGTCCTTCTCAAAAAATTAGCATATAGTGTTAAATTTCATTATTTACCATAATGTAATGATTACAATTAAACTTTCATATATTATAGATTCATTATCCACCAACTGAAATGTGTCAGGTCTTTTATTGTTTTAATACTAATGATTTTGGCATACAACTCCTGATAACCCAAAAAACCTGTCTCAATAAATTAGCATATTTCACCCATCCAATCAAATAAAAGTGTTTTTTAATAACAAACAAAAAAACCATCAAATAATAATGTTCAGTTATGCACTCAATACTTGGTCGGGAATCCTTTGGCAGAAATGACTGCTTCAATGCGGCGTGGCATGGAGGCAATCAGCCTGTGACACTGCTGAGATGTTACGGAGGCCCAGGATGCTTCAATAGCGGCCTTAAGCTCATCCAGAGTGTTAGGTCTTGCGTCTCTCAACTTTCTATTCACAATATCCCACAGATTCTCTATGGGGTTCAGGTCAGGAGAGTTGGCAGGCCAATTGAGCACAGTAATACCATGGTCAGTAAACCATTTACCAGTGGTTTTGGCACTGTGAGCAGGTGCCAGGTCGTGCTGAAAAATGAAATCTTCATCTCCATAAAGCATTTCAGCCGATGGAAGCATGAAGTGCTCCAAAATCTCCTGATAGCTAGCTGCATTGACCCTGCCCTTGATGAAACACAGTGGACCAACACCAGCAGCTGACATGGCACCCCACACCATCACTGACTGTGGGTACCTGACACTGGACTTCAGGCATTTTGGCATTTCCTTCTCCCCAGTCTTCCTCCAGACTCTGGCACCTTGATTTCCGAATGACATGCAAAATTTGCTTTCATCAGAAAAAAGTACTTGGGACCACTTAGCAACAGTCCAGTGCTGCTTCTCTGTAGCCCAGGTCAGGCGCCTCTGCCGCTGTTTATGGTTCAAAAGTGGCTTTACCTGGGGAATGCGGCACCTGTAGCCCATTTCCTGCACACGCCTGTGCACGGTGGCTCTGGATGTTTCCACACCAGACTCAGTCCACTGCTTCCTCAGGTTCCCCAAGGTCTGGAATCGGTCCTTCTCCACAATCTTCCTCAGGGTCCGGTCTCCTCTTCTCGTTGTACAGCGTTTTCTGCCACATTGTTTCCTTCCAACAGACTTACCATTGAGGTGCCTTGATACAGCACTCTGGGAACAGCCTATTTGTTGAGAACTTTCTTTCTGGGTCTTACCCTCTTGCTTGAGGGTGTCAATGATGGCCTTCTTGACATCTGTCAGGTCGCTAGTCTTACCCATGATGGGGGTTTTGAGTAATGAACCAGGCAGGGAGTTTATAAAAGCTTCAGGTATCTTTTGCATGTGTTTAGAGTTAATTAGTTGATTCAGAAGATTAGGGTAATAGGTCGTTTAGAGAACCTTTTCTTGATATGCTAATTTATTGAGACAGGTTTTTTGGGTTATCAGGAGTTGTATGCCAAAATCATCAGTATTAAAACAATAAAAGACCTGACAAATTTCAGTTGGTGGATAATGAATCTATAATATATGAAAGTTTAATTGTAATCATTACATTATGGTAAATAATGAAATTTAACACTATATGCTAATTTTTTGAGAAGGACCTGTATAGGGGGATATTAGTAGTGTGATTATACCGTATATAGGGGATATTAGCAGTGTGATTATACTGTATATAGGGGGATATTAGTAGTGTGATTATACTGTATATAGGGGGATATTAGTAGTGTGATTATACCGTATATAGGGGGATATTAGTAGTGTGATTATACTGTATATAGGGGGATATTAGTAGTGTGATTATACCGTATATAGGGGGATATTAGCAGTGTGATTATACTGTATATAGGGGGATATTAGCAGTGTGATTATACCGTATATAGGGGGATATTAGTAGTGTGATTATACTGTATATAGGGGGATATTAGTAGTGTGATTATACTGTATATAGGGGATATTAGCAGTGTGATTATACTGTATATAGGGGATATTAGCAGTGTGATTATACCGTATATAGGGGGATATTAGTAGTGTGATTATACTGTATATAGGGGGATATTAGCAGTGTGATTATACCGTATATAGGGGGATATTAGCAGTGTGATTATACTGTATATAGGGGGATATTAGTTGTGTGATTATACTGTATATAGGGGGATATTAGTAGTGTGATTATACTGTATATAGGGGGATATTAGTAGTGTGATTATACCGTATATAGGGGGATATTAGCAGTGTGATTATACTGTATATAGGGGGATATTAGCAGTGTGATTATACCGTATATAGGGGATATTAGTAGTGTGATTATACTGTATATAGGGGGATATTAGTAGTGTGATTATACTGTATATAGGGGGATATTAGCAGTGTGATTATACTGTATATAGGGGATATTAGCAGTGTGATTATACCGTATATAGGGGGATATTAGTAGTGTGATTATACTGTATATAGGGGGATATTAGCAGTGTGATTATACTGTATATAGGGGGATATTAGTAGTGTGATTATACCGTATATAGGGGGATATTAGTAGTGTGATTATACCGTATATAGGGGGATATTAGCAGTGTGATTATACTGTATATAGGGGGATATTAGTAGTGTGATTATACTGTATATAGGGGGATATTAGTAGTGTGATTATACTGTATATAGGGGGATATTAGTAGTGTGATTATACCGTATATAGGGGGATATTAGCAGTGTGATTATACCATATATAGGGGGATATTAGTAGTGTGATTATACCGTATATAGGGGGATATTAGTAGTGTGATTATACTGTATATAGGGGGATATTAGTAGTGTGATTATACTGTATATAGGGGGATATTAGCAGTGTGATTATACTGTATATAGGGGGATATTAGCAGTGTGATTATACTGTATATAGGGGGATATTAGCAGTGTGATTATACTGTATATAGGGGGATATTAGCAGTGTGATTATACCGTATATAGGGGGACTAGCTGAAGAGCCCGGCGTTGCCTGGGCATAGTAAATATATGTGGTTAGTTATAGCACCTCACTTCTCTTATTTTCCCATCACGCCTCTCATTTTCCCAATCACATCTTTCATTTTCCCCCTCACATCTCTCATTTTCTCCCTCACACCTCTCATTTTCTCCCTCACTCCTCTCATTCCCCCCTAACACTTGTCATTTTGACCTCACATCTGTCATTTCCCGATCACTCCACTATTTTCCCTCACTCCTCTCATTTTGCACTCACACCTTTTCATTTTCACCGCACACCTCTCATTTTCACCTCAGTATATACATGTTTGTCATCTCCCTTATATATAGTATACACCTGTATGTCATCTCCTGTATATAGTATATACCTGTATGTAATCTCCTTCTATATATAGTATATACCTATATGTCATCTCCTCCTGTATATAGTATATACCTGTGTGTTATCTCCCCTGTATATAGTATATATCTGTGTGTCATCTCCTCCTGTATATAGTATATACCTGTATGTTGTCTCCTCCTGTATATAGTATATACCTGTATGTTGTCTCCTCCTGTATATAGTATATACCTGTAGGTCATCTGCTCCTGTATATAGTATATACCTGTGTGTCATCTCCGCCTGTATTTAGTATATACCTGTATGTCATCTTCTCCTGTATATAGTATGTACCTGTATGTCATCTCCTCCTCTATATAGTATATACCTGTGTGTCATCTCTCCTGTATATAGTATATATCTGTGTGTCATCTCCCCTGTATATAGTATATACCTGTGTGTCATCTCCTCCTGTATTAGACCTCGTTCACACGTTATTTGCTCAGTATTCTTACCTCAGTATTTGTAAGCTAAATTGGCAGCCTGATAAATCCCCAGCCAACAGGAAGCCCTCCCCCTGGCAGTATATATTAGCTTACACATACACATAATAGACAGGTCATGTGACTGACAGCTGCCGTATTTCCTATATGGTACATTTGTTGCTCTTGTAGTTTGTCTGCTTATTAATCAGATTTTTATTTTTGAAGGATAATACCAGACCTGTGTGTGTTTTAGGGCGAGTTTCGTTTGTCAAGTTGTATGTGTTGAGTTGCGTGTGGCGACATGCATGTAGTGACTTTTGTGAGATGAGTTTTGTGTGGCAACATGCGTGTAGCAACTTTTTGTGTGTCGAGTTGCATGTGACAGGTTAGTGTAGCAAGTTCTGTGCAGCAAGTTTTGCGCATGGTGAGTTTTGCGTGTGGCGAGTTTTATGTGTGGTGCCTTTTGAGTATGTGCAAGTTTTGTGTGAGGCAACTTTTGCATGTGTTGCAACTTTTGTGCATGTGGCAATTTTTCCGCGTGTGCAAGTTTTGCGTGTGGCGAGTTTTCCATGGGGTGAGTTTTGCACTTGTGGCGAGTTTTGCGTGAGCCTAGTTTTTGCATGTGGCGAGTTTTGCGCGTGGCGAGTTTTGAGCGGCGACTTTTGTCTTTCGACTTTTATGTGGCGAGGTTGGTGTATGTGTGGTGAAATGTGTGCTGAGGGTGGTATATGTGTTCAAGCACGTGGTAGTGTTTGGCGCATTTTGTGTGTGTGTTCATATCCCCGTGTGTAGTGAGTATCCCATGTCGTGGCCCCACCGTAGCAATTGTATGGTATATACTCTTTTGCGCCATCGCTCTCATTCTTTAAGTCCCCCTTGTTCACATCTGGCAGCTGTCAATTTGCCTCCAACACTTTTCCTTTCACTTTTCCCCATTATGTAGATAGGGGAAATATAGTTTGGTGAATTGGAAAGCGCGGAGTTAAAATTTCACCTCACAACATAGCCTATGACGCTCTCAGGGTCCAGACGTGTGACTGTGCAAAATTTTGTTGCTGTAGCTGCGACGCTTCCAACACTTTTCCTTTCACTTTTTTCCCCATTATGTAGATAGGGGCAAAATTGTTTGGTGAATTGGAACGCGCGGGGTTAAAATTTCGCCTCACAATATAGCCTATGACGCTCTCGGGGTCCAGACGTGTGACTGTGCAAAATTTTGTGGCTGTACCTGCGGCGGTGCAGATGCCAATCTTAGACATACATACACACATACACACATTCAGCTTTATATATTAGACTAGTTGAAGAGCCCGGCGTTGCCTGGGCATAGTAAATAACTGTGGTTAGTTATAGCACCTCACTTGTCTTATTTTCCCATCACGCCTCTCATTTTCCCAATCACATCTTTAATTTTCCCCCTCACAGCTCTCATTTTCTCCCTCACACCTCTCATTTTCTCCCTTACTCCTCTCATTCCCGCCTAACACTTGTCATTTCGACCTCACATCTGTCATTTTCTGATCACTACACAATTTTCACTCACTCCTCTCATTTTGCACTCGCACCTTTTCATTTTCACCTCACACCTCTCATTTTCACCTCAGTATATACATGTTTGTCATCTCCCTTATATATAGTATACACCTGTATGTCATCTCCTGTATATAGTATATACCTGTATGTCATCTCCCCTGTATATAGTTTATACCTGCTGTGTGTCATCTCCCCTGTATATAGTATATACCTGTATGTCATCTCCTCCTATATATAGTATATACCTGTATGTCATCTCCTCCTATATATAGTATATACCTGTATGTCATCTCCTCCTATATATAGTATATACCTGTATGTCATCTCTTTCTATATATAGTATATACCTGTATGTCATCTCCTCCTGTATATAGTATATATCTGTGTGTCATCTCCCCTGTATATAGTATATATCTGTGTGTCATCTCCTCCTGTATATATAATATACCTGTATGTCATCTTCTATATATAGCATATACCTGTATGTCATCTCCTCCTGTATATAGTATATACCTGTAGGTAATCTGCTCCTGTATATAGTATATACCTGTGTGTCATCTCCTCCTGTATATAGTATATACCTGTATGTCATCTCCTCCTGTTAACAGTATGTACCTGTATGTCATCTCCTCCTCTATATAGTGTATACCTGTGTGTCATCTCTCCTGTATATAGTATATATCTGTGTGTCATCTCCCCTGTATATAGTATATACCTGTGTGATCTCCTGTATTAGACCTCGTTAACACGTTATTTGCTCAGTATTTTTACCTCAGTATTTGTAAGATAAATTGGCAGCCTGATAAATCCCCAACCAACAGGAAGCCCTCCCCCTGGCAGTATATATTAGCTCACACATACACATAATAGACAGGTTATGTGACTGACAGCTGCTGTATTTCCTATATGGTACATTTGTTGCTCTTGTAGTTTGTCTGCTTATTAATCAGATTTTTATTTTTGAAGGCTAATACCAGACTTGTGTGTGTTTTAGGGCGAGTTTCGTCTGTCAAGTTGTGTGTGTTGAGTTGTGTGTGGTGACATGCATGTAGCGACTTTTGTGAGATGAGTTTTGTGTGGCAACATGCGTGTAGCAACTTTTTGTGTGTCGAGTTGCATGTGACAGGTTAGTGTAGCAAGTTGTGTGCAGCAAGTTTTGCGCATGGCGAGTTTTGCGCGTGGTGAGTTTTATGTCTGGTGCCTTTTGAGTATGTGCAAGTTTTGTGTGAGGCAACTTTTGCATGTGTTGCAACTTTTGTGCATGTGGCAATTTTTCCGCGTGTGCAAGTTTTGCGTGTGGCGAGTTTTCCATGAGGTGAGTTTTGCACTTGTGGCGAGTTTTGCGTGAGCCTAGTTTTTGCATGTGGCGAGTTTTGCGCGTGGTGAGTTTTGAGCGGCGACTTTTGTGTTTTGACTTTTATGTGGCGAGGTTGGTGTATGTGTGGTGAAATGTGTGCTGAGGGTGGTATATGTGTTCAAGCACGTGGTAGTGTTTGGCGCATTTTGTGTGTGTGTTCACATCCCAATGTGTGGTGAGTATCTCATGTCGGGGCCCCACCTTAGCAACTGATCGGTATATACTCTTTGGCGCCATCGCTCTCATTCTTTAAGTCCCCCTTGTTCACATCTGGCAGCTGTCAATTTGCCTCCAACACTTTTCCTTTCACTTTTCCCCATTATGTAGATAGGGGAAAAATAGTTTGGTGAATTGGAAAGCGCGGGGTTAAAATTTCACCTCACAACATAGCCTATGACGCTCTCAGGGTCCAGACGTGTGACTGTGCAAAATTTTGTTGCTGTAGCTGCGACGTCTCCAACACTTTTCATTTCACTTTTTCCCCATTATGTAGATAGGGGCAAAATTGTTTGGTGAATTGGAACGCGCGGGGTTAAAATTTCACCTCACAACGTAGCCTATGACGCTATCAGGGTCCAGACGTGTGACTGTGCAAAATTTTGTTGCTGTAGCTGCGACGCTTCCAACACTTTTCCTTTCACTTTTTTCCCCATTATATAGATAGGGGCAAAATTGTTTGGTGAATTGGAACGCGCGGGGTTAAAATTTCGCCTCACAATATAGCCTATGACGCTCTCGGGGTCCAGACGTGTGACTGTGCAAAATTTTGTGGCTGTAGCTGCGACGGTGCAGATGCCAATCCCGGACATACACACATACACACACACACACATACACACATTCAGCTTTATATAGTAGATATTAGTAGTGTGATTATACTGTATATAGGGGGATATTAGCAGTGTGATTATACTGTATATAGGGGATATTAGCAGTGTGATTATACCGTATATAGGGGGATATTAGTAGTGTGATTATACTGTATATAGGGGGATATTATCAGTGTGATTATACTGTATATAGGGGGATATTAGTAGTGTGATTATACTGTATATAGGGGGATATTAGCAGTGTGATTATACTGTATATAGGGGATATTAGCAGTGTGATTATACTGTATATAGGGGATATTAGCTGTGTGATTATACTGTATATAGGGGATATTAGTAGTGTGATTATACTGTATATAGGGGGTATTAGTAATGTGATTATACTGTATATAGGGGGTATTAGTAGTGTGATTATACTGTATATAGGGGGATATTAGTAGTGAGATTATACTGTATATAGGGGATATTAGCAGTGTGATTATACTGTATATAGGGGGTATAAGTAGTGTGATTATACTGTATATAGGGGGTATTAGTAGTGTGATTATACTGTATATAGGGGGTATTAGTAGTGTGATTATACTGTATATAGGGGGATATTAGTAGTGTGATTATACCGTATATAGGGGGATATTAGTAGTGTGATTATACCGTATATAGGGGGATATTAGTAGTGTGATTATACTGTATATAGGGGGATATTAGTAGTGTGATTATACAGTATATAGGGGGATATTAGTAGTGTGATTATACTGTATATAGGGGGATATTAGCAGTGTGATTATACTGTATATAGGGGATATTAGCAGTGTGATTATACTGTATATAGGGGGATATTAGCAGTGTGATTATACTGTATATAGGGGATATTAGCAGTGTGATTATACTGTATATAGGGGATATTAGCAGTGTGATTATACTGTATATAGGGTATATTAGTAGTGTGATTATACTGTATATAGGGGGTATTAGTAGTGTGATTATACTGTATATAGGGGGTATTAGTAGTGTGATTATACAGTATATAGGGGGATATTAGTAGTGTGATTATACCGTATATAGGGGGATATTAGTAGTGTGATTATACCGTATATAGGGGGATATTAGTAGTGTGATTATACTGTATATAGGGGGATATTAGTAGTGTGATTATACCGTATATAGGGGGATATTAGTAGTGTGATTATACCGTATATAGGGGGACTAGCTGAAGAACCCGGCGTTGCCTGGGCATAGTAAATATCTGTGGTTAGTTATAGCACGTCACTTCTCTTATTTTCCCATCACGCCTCTCATTTTCCCAATCACATCTTTCATTTTCCCCCTCACATCTCTCATTTTCTCCCTCACTCCTCTCATTCCCCCTAACACTTGTCATTTCAACCTCACATCTGTCATTTTCTGATCACTCCACTATTTTTCCTCACTTCTCTCATTTTGCACTCACACCTTTTCATTTTCACCTCACACCTCTCATTTTCACCTCATCACCTCAGTATATACATGTTTGTCATCTCCCTTATATATAGTATACATCTGTATGTCATCTCCTGTATATAGTATATACCTGTATGTCATCTCCCCTGTATATAGTGTATACCTGCTAGGTTTCATCTCCCCTATATATAGTATATACCTGAATGTCATCTCCTTCTATATATAGTATATACCTGTATGTCATCTCCTCCTGTATATAGTATATACCTGTGTGTCATCTCCCCTGTATATAGTATATATCTGAGTGTCATCTCCTCCTGCATATAGTATATACCTGCATGTCATCTTCTATATATAGCATATACCTGTATGTCATCTCCTCCTGTATATAGTATATACCTGTGTGTCATCTCCCCTGTATACAGTATATATCTGAGTGTCATCTCCTCCTGCATATAGTATATACCTGCATGTCATCTTCTATATATAGCATATACCTGTATGTCATCTCCTCCTGTATATAGTATATACCTGTATGTCATCTCCTCCTGTATATATATGTACCTATATGTCATCTCCTCCTCTATATAGTATATACCTGTGTGTCATCTCTCCTGTATATAGTATATATCTGTGTGTCATCTCCCCTGTATATAGTATATACCTGTGTGTCATCTCCTCCTGTATTAGACCTCGTTCACACGTTATTTGCTCAGTATTTTTACCTCAGTATTTGTAAGCTAAATTGGCAGCCTGATAAATCCCCAGCCAACAGGAAGCCCTCCCCCTGGCAGTATATATTAGCTCACACATACACATAATAGACAGGTCATGTGACTGACAGCTGCCGTATTTCCTATATGGTGCAATTGTTGTAGTTTGTCTGCTTATTAATCAGATTTTTATTTTTGAAGGATAATACCAGACTTGTGTGTGTTTTACGGCGAGTTTCGTTTGTCAAGTTGTGTGTGTTGAATTGCGTGTGGCGACATGCATGTAGCGACTTTTGTGAGATGAGTTTTGTGTAGCAACATGCGTGTAGCAACTTTTTGTGTGTCGAGTTACATGTGACAGGTTAGTGTAGCAAGTTGTGTGCAGCAAGTTTTGCGCATGGCGAGTTTTGCGCGTTGCGAGTATTATGTGTGGTGCCTTTTGAGTATGTGCAAGTTTTGTGTGAGGCAACTTTTGCATGTGTTGCAACTTTTGTGCATGTGGCAATTTTTCCGCGTGTGCAAGTTTTGCGTGAGGCGAGTTTTTCATGAGGAGAATTTTGCACTTGTGGCGAGTTTTGCAAGAGCCTAGTTTTTGCATGTGGCGAGTTCTGCGCGTGGCGAGTTTTGAGTGGCGACTTTTGTGTTTTGACTTTTATGTGGCGAGGTTGCTGTATTTGTGGTGAAATGTGTGCTGAGGGTAATATGTGTTCAAGCACGTGGTAGTGTGTGGCACATTTTGTGTGTGTTCATATCCCCGTGTGTGGTGAGTATCCCATGTCGAGGCCCCACCTTAGCAACTGTACGGTATATACTCTTTGGCGCCATCGCTCTCATTCTTTAAGTCCCCCTTGTTCACATCTGGCAGCTGTCAATTTGCCTCCTACACTTTTCCTTTCATTTTTTCCCATTATGTAGATAGGGGCAAAATTGTTTGGTGAATTGGAAAGCGCGGGGTTAAAATTTCACCTCACAACATAGCCTATGACGCTCTCAGGGTCCCGACGTGTGACTGTGCAAAATTTTGTTTCTGTAGCTGCGACGCCTCCAACACTTTTCCTTTCACTTTTTTCCCCATTATGTAGATAGGGGCAAAATTGTTTGGTGAATTGGAAAGCGCGGGGTTAATATTTCACCTCACAACATAGCCTATGACGCTCTCGGGGTCCAGACGTGTGACTGTGCAAAATTTTGTTGCTATAGCTGCGACGCTTCCAACACTTTTCCTTTCACTTTTTTCCCCATTATGTAGATAGGGGCAAAATTGGTGAATTGGAACGCGCGGGGTTAAAATTTCGCCTCACAATATAGCCTATGACGCTCTCGGGGTCCAGACGTGTGACTGTGCAAAATTTTGTGGCTGTAGCTGCGACTCCTCCAACACTTTTCCTTTCACTTTTTCCCCATTATGTAGATAGGGGCAAAATTGTTTGGTGAATTGGAAAGCGCGGGGTTAATATTTCACCTCACAACGTAGCCTATGACGCTCTCAGGGTCCAGACGTGTGACTGTGCAAAATTTTGTTGCTGTAGCTGCGACGCTTCCAACACTTTTCCTTTCACTTTTTTCCCCATTATGTAGATAGGGGCAAAATTGTTTGGTGAATTGGAACGCGCGGGGTTAAAATTTCGCCTCACAATATAGCCTATGACGCTCTCGGGGTCCAGACGTGTGACTGTGCAAAATTTTGTGGCTGTAGCTGCGACGGTGCAGATGCCAATCCCGGACATACACACACACACACACACACACACACATTCAGCTTTATATAGTAGATATTAGTAGTGTGATTATACCGTATATAGGGGGATATTAGTAGTGTGATTATACTGTATATAGGGGGATATTAGTAGTGTGATTATACTGTATATAGGGGGATATTAGTAGTGTGATTATACTGTATATAGGGGGATATTAGTAGTGTGATTATACCGTATATAGGGGATATTAGCAGTGTGATTATACTGTATATAGGGGGATATTAGTAGTGCGATTATACCGTATATAGGGGATATTAGCAGTGTGATTATACTGTATATAGGGGGATATTAGTAGTGTGATTATACCGTATATAGGGGGATATTAGTAGTGTGATTATACTGTATATAGGGGGATATTAGTAGTGTGATTATTCTGTATATAGGGGGGATATTATTAGTGATTATACTGTATATAGGGGATATTAGTAGTGTGATTATACTGTATATAGGGGGATATCAGCAGTGTGATTATACTGTATATAGGGGGATATTAGCAGTGTGATTATACTGTATATAGGGGGATATTAGTAGTGTGATTATACTGTATATAGGGGGATATTAGTAGTGTGATTATACCGTATATAGGGGGATATTAGTAGTGTGATTATACTGCATATAGGGGAATATTAGCAGTGTGATTATACTGTATATAGGGGATATTAGTAGTGTGATTATACTGTATATAGGGGGATATTAGTAGTGTGATTATTCTGTATATAGGGGGGATATTATTAGTGATTATACTGTATATAGGGGATATTAGTAGTGAGATTATTCTGTATATAGGGGGGATATTATTAGTGATTATACTGTATATAGGGGGATATTAGGTGTGTGATTATACTGTATATAGGGGGATATTAGTAGTGTGATTATACTGTATATAGGGGGATATTAGTAGTGTGATTACACTGTATATAGGGGGATATTATATTAGTAGTGTGATTATACTGTATATAGGGGGATATTAGTAGTGATTATACTGTATATAGGGGATATTAGTAGTGTGATTATACTGTATATAGGGGGATATTAGTAGTGTGATTATACCGTATATAGGGGGATATTAGTAGTGTGATTATACCGTATATAGGGGGATATTAGTAGTGTGATTATACTGTATATAGGGGGATATTAGTAGTGTGATTATACCGTATATAGGGGGATATTAGTAGTGTGATTATACCGTATATAGGGGGACTAGCTGAAGAACCCGGCGTTGCCTGGGCATAGTAAATATCTGTGGTTAGTTATAGCACGTCACTTCTCTTATTTTCCCATCACGCCTCTCATTTTCCCAATCACATCTTTCATTTTCCCCCTCACATCTCTCATTTTCTCCCTCACTCCTCTCATTCCCCCCTAACACTTGTCATTTCAACCTCACATCTGTCATTTTCTGATCACTCCACTATTTTTCCTCACTTCTCTCATTTTGCACTCACACCTTTTCATTTTCACCTCACACCTCTCATTTTCACCTCATCACCTCAGTATATACATGTTTGTCATCTCCCTTATATATAGTATACATCTGTATGTCATCTCCTGTATATAGTATATACCTGTATGTCATCTCCCCTGTATATAGTGTATACCTGCTAGGTTTCATCTCCCCTATATATAGTATATACCTGAATGTCATCTCCTTCTATATATAGTATATACCTGTATGTCATCTCCTCCTGTATATAGTATATACCTGTGTGTCATCTCCCCTGTATATAGTATATATCTGAGTGTCATCTCCTCCTGCATATAGTATATACCTGCATGTCATCTTCTATATATAGCATATACCTGTATGTCATCTCCTCCTGTATATAGTATATACCTGTGTGTCATCTCCCCTGTATACAGTATATATCTGAGTGTCATCTCCTCCTGCATATAGTATATACCTGCATGTCATCTTCTATATATAGCATATACCTGTATGTCATCTCCTCCTGTATATAGTATATACCTGTATGTCATCTCCTCCTGTATATATATGTACCTATATGTCATCTCCTCCTCTATATAGTATATACCTGTGTGTCATCTCTCCTGTATATAGTATATATCTGTGTGTCATCTCCCCTGTATATAGTATATACCTGTGTGTCATCTCCTCCTGTATTAGACCTCGTTCACACGTTATTTGCTCAGTATTTTTACCTCAGTATTTGTAAGCTAAATTGGCAGCCTGATAAATCCCCAGCCAACAGGAAGCCCTCCCCCTGGCAGTATATATTAGCTCACACATACACATAATAGACAGGTCATGTGACTGACAGCTGCCGTATTTCCTATATGGTGCAATTGTTGTAGTTTGTCTGCTTATTAATCAGATTTTTATTTTTGAAGGATAATACCAGACTTGTGTGTGTTTTACGGCGAGTTTCGTTTGTCAAGTTGTGTGTGTTGAATTGCGTGTGGCGACATGCATGTAGCGACTTTTGTGAGATGAGTTTTGTGTAGCAACATGCGTGTAGCAACTTTTTGTGTGTCGAGTTACATGTGACAGGTTAGTGTAGCAAGTTGTGTGCAGCAAGTTTTGCGCATGGCGAGTTTTGCGCGTTGCGAGTATTATGTGTGGTGCCTTTTGAGTATGTGCAAGTTTTGTGTGAGGCAACTTTTGCATGTGTTGCAACTTTTGTGCATGTGGCAATTTTTCCGCGTGTGCAAGTTTTGCGTGAGGCGAGTTTTTCATGAGGAGAATTTTGCACTTGTGGCGAGTTTTGCAAGAGCCTAGTTTTTGCATGTGGCGAGTTCTGCGCGTGGCGAGTTTTGAGTGGCGACTTTTGTGTTTTGACTTTTATGTGGCGAGGTTGCTGTATTTGTGGTGAAATGTGTGCTGAGGGTAATATGTGTTCAAGCACGTGGTAGTGTGTGGCACATTTTGTGTGTGTTCATATCCCCGTGTGTGGTGAGTATCCCATGTCGAGGCCCCACCTTAGCAACTGTACGGTATATACTCTTTTGCGCCATCGCTCTCATTCTTTAAGTCCCCCTTGTTCACATCTGGCAGCTGTCAATTTGCCTCCTACACTTTTCCTTTCATTTTTTCCCATTATGTAGATAGGGGCAAAATTGTTTGGTGAATTGGAAAGCGCGGGGTTAAAATTTCACCTCACAACATAGCCTATGACGCTCTCGGGGTCCAGACGTGTGACTGTGCAAAATTTTGTTGCTGTAGCTGCGACGCTTCCAACACTTTTCCTTTCACTTTTTTCCCCATTATGTAGATAGGGGCAAAATTGGTGAATTGGAACGCGCGGGGTTAAAATTTCGCCTCACAATATAGCCTATGACGCTCTCAGGGTCCAGACGTGTGACTGTGCAAAATTTTGTGGCTGTAGCTGCGACTCCTCCAACACTTTTCCTTTCACTTTTTCCCCATTATGTAGATAGGGGCAAAATTGTTTGGTGAATTGGAAAGCGCGGGGTTAATATTTCACCTCACAACGTAGCCTATGACGCTCTCAGGGTCCAGACGTGTGACTGTGCAAAATTTTGTTGCTGTAGCTGCGACGCTTCCAACACTTTTCCTTTCACTTTTTTCCCCATTATGTAGATAGGGGCAAAATTGTTTGGTGAATTGGAACGCGCGGGGTTAAAATTTCGCCTCACAATATAGCCTATGACGCTCTCGGGGTCCAGACGTGTGACTGTGCAAAATTTTGTGGCTGTAGCTGCGACGGTGCAGATGCCAATCCCGGACATACACACACACACACACACACACACATTCAGCTTTATATAGTAGATATTAGTAGTGTGATTATACCGTATATAGGGGGATATTAGTAGTGTGATTATACTGTATATAGGGGGATATTAGTAGTGTGATTATACTGTATATAGGGGGATATTAGTAGTGTGATTATACTGTATATAGGGGGATATTAGTAGTGTGATTATACCGTATATAGGGGATATTAGCAGTGTGATTATACTGTATATAGGGGGATATTAGTAGTGCGATTATACCGTATATAGGGGATATTAGCAGTGTGATTATACTGTATATAGGGGGATATTAGTAGTGTGATTATACCGTATATAGGGGGATATTAGTAGTGTGATTATACTGTATATAGGGGGATATTAGTAGTGTGATTATTCTGTATATAGGGGGGATATTATTAGTGATTATACTGTATATAGGGGATATTAGTAGTGTGATTATACTGTATATAGGGGGATATCAGCAGTGTGATTATACTGTATATAGGGGGATATTAGCAGTGTGATTATACTGTATATAGGGGGATATTAGTAGTGTGATTATACTGTATATAGGGGGATATTAGTAGTGTGATTATACCGTATATAGGGGGATATTAGTAGTGTGATTATACTGCATATAGGGGGATATTAGCAGTGTGATTATACTGTATATAGGGGATATTAGTAGTGTGATTATACTGTATATAGGGGGATATTAGTAGTGTGATTATTCTGTATATAGGGGGGATATTATTAGTGATTATACTGTATATAGGGGGATATTAGGTGTGTGATTATTCTGTATATAGGGGGGATATTATTAGTGATTATACTGTATATAGGGGGATATTAGTAGTGTGATTATACTGTATATAGGGGGATATTAGTAGTGTGATTATACCGTATATAGGGGGATATTAGTAGTGTGATTATACTGCATATAGGGGGATATTAGCAGTGTGATTATACTGTATATAGGGGATATTAGTAGTGTGATTATACTGTATATAGGGGGATATTAGTAGTGTGATTATTCTGTATATAGGGGGGATATTATTAGTGATTATACTGTATATAGGGGGATATTAGGTGTGTGATTATTCTGTATATAGGGGGGATATTATTAGTGATTATACTGTATATAGGGGATATTAGTAGTGTGATTATTCTGTATATAGGGGGGATATTATTAGTGATTATACTGTATATAGGGGGATATTAGGTGTGTGATTATACTGTATATAGGGGGATATTAGTAGTGTGATTATACTGTATATAGGGGGATATTAGTAGTGTGATTACACTGTATATAGGGGGATATTATATTAGTAGTGTGATTATACTGTATATAGGGGGATATTAGTAGTGTGACTATACTGTATATAGGGGATATTAGTAGTGTGATTATACTGTATATAGGGGGATATTAGTAGTGTGATTATACTGTATATAGGGGATATTAGCAGTGTGATTATACTTTATATAGGGGGATATTAGTAGTGTGATTATACCGTATATAGGGGGATATTAGTAGTGTGATTATACTGTATATAGGGGATATTAGTAGTGTGATTATACTGTATATAGGGGGATATTAGTAGTGTGATTATACCGTATATAGGGGGATATTAGTAGTGTGATTATACCGTATATAGGGGGATATTAGTAGTGTGATTATACCGTATATAGGGGATATTAGTAGTGTGATTATACAGTATATAGGGGGATATTAGTAGTGTGATTATACTGTATCTAGGGGGATATTAGTAGTGTGATTATACCGTATATAGGGGGATATTAGTAGTGTGATTATACTGTATATAAGGGGATATTAGTAGTGTGATTATACTGTATATAGGGGGATATTAGTAGTGTGATTATACTGTATATAGGGGGATATTAGTAGTGTGATTATACCGTATATAGGGGGATATTAGTAGTGTGATTATACTGTATATAGGGGATATTAGTAGTGTGATTATACAGTATATAGGGGGATATTAGTAGTGTGATTATACTGTATATAGGGGGATATTAGTAGTGTGATTATACTGTATATAGGGGGATATTAGTAGTGTGATTATACCGTATATAGGGGGATATTAGTAGTGTGATTATACTGTATATAGGGGGATATTAGTAGTGTGATTATACTGTATATAGGGGATATTAGCAGTGTGATTATACCGTATATAGGGGGATATTAGTAGTGTGATTATACTGTATATAGGGGATATTAGTAGTGTGATTATACCGTATATAGGGGGATATTAGTAGTGTGATTATACCGTATATAGGGGGATATTAGCAGTGTGATTATACTGTATATAGGAGGATATTAGTAGTGTGATTATACTGTATATAGGGGATATTAGCAGTGTGATTATACTGTATATAGGGGATATTAGTAGTGTGATTATACCGTATATAGGGGGATATTAGTAGTGTGATTATACCGTATATAGGGGGATATTAGCAGTGTGATTATACTGTATATAGGGGGATATTAGTTGTGTGATTATACTGTATATAGGGGGATAGTAGTGTGATTATACTGTATATAGGGGGATATTAGTAGTGTGATTATACTGTATATAGGGGGATATTAGCAGTGTGATTATACTGTATATAGGGGATATTAGCAGTGTGATTATACCGTATATAGGGGGATATTAGTAGTGTGATTATACTGTATATAGGGGGATATTAGCAGTGTGATTATACTGTATATAGGGGGATATTAGTAGTGTGATTATACCGTATATAGGGGGATATTAGTAGTGTGATTATACTGTATATAGGGGGATAGTAGTGTGATTATACTGTATATAGGGGGATATTAGTAGTGTGATTATACTGTATATAGGGGGATATTAGCAGTGTGATTATACTGTATATAGGGGATATTAGCAGTGTGATTATACTGTATATAGGGGGATATTAGTAACATAGTAACATAGTAACATAGTTAGTAAGGCCGAAAAAAGACATTTGTCCATCCAGTTCAGCCTATATTCCATCATAATAAATCCCCAGATCTACGTCCTTCTACAGAACCTAATAATTGTATGATACAATATTGTTCTGCTCCAGGAAGACATCCAGGCCTCTCTTGAACCCCTCGACTGAGTTCGCCATCACCACCTCCTCAGGCAAGCAATTCCAGATTCTCACTGCCCTAACAGTAAAGAATCCTCTTCTATGTTGGTGGAAAAACCTTCTCTCCTCCAGACGCAAAGAATGCCCCCTTGTGCCCGTCACCTTCCTTGGTATAAACAGATCCTCAGCGAGATATTTGTATTGTCCCCTTATATACTTATACATGGTTATTAGATCGCCCCTCAGTCGTCTTTTTTCTAGACTAAATAATCCTAATTTCGCTAATCTATCTGGGTATTGTAGTTCTCCCATCCCCTTTATTAATTTTGTTGCCCTCCTTTGTACTCTCTCTAGTTCCATTATATCCTTCCTGAGCACCGGTGCCCAAAACTGGACACAGTACTCCATGTGCGGTCTAACTAGGGATTTGTACAGAGGCAGTATAATGCTCTCATCATGTGTATCCAGACCTCTTTTAATGCACCCCATGATCCTGTTTGCCTTGGCAGCTGCTGCCTGGCACTGGCTGCTCCAGGTAAGTTTATCATTAACTAGGATCCCCAAGTCCTTCTCCCTGTCAGATTTACCCAGTGGTTTCCCATTCAGTGTGTAATGGTGATATTGATTCCTTCTTCCCATGTGTATAACCTTACATTTATCATTGTTAAACCTCATCTGCCACCTTTGAGCCCAAGTTTCCAACTTATCCAGATCCATCTGTAGCAGAATACTATCTTCTCTTGTATTAACTGCTTTACATAGTTTTGTATCATCTGCAAATATCGATATTTTACTGTGTAAACCTTCTACCAGATCATTAATGAATATGTTGAAGAGAACAGGTCCCAATACTGACCCCTGCGGTACCCCACTGGTCACAGCGACCCAGTTAGAGACTATACCATTTATAACCACCCTCTGCTTTCTATCACTTAGCCAGTTACTAACCCATTTACACACATTTTCCCCCAGACCAAGCATTCTCATTTTGTGTACCAACCTCTTGTGCGGCACGGTATCAAACGCTTTGGAAAAATCGAGATATACCACGTCCAATGACTCACCGTGGTCCAGCCTATAGCTTACCTCTTCATAAAAACTGATTAGATTGGTTTGACAGGAGCGATTTCTCATAAACCCATGCTGATATGGAGTTAAACAGTTATTCTCATTGAGATAATCCAGAATAACATCCCTCAGAAACCCTTCAAATATTTTACCAACAATAGAGGTTAGACTTACTGGCCTATAATTTCCAGGTTCACTTTTGGAGCCCTTTTTGAATATTGGCACCACATTTGCTATGCGCCAGTCCTGCGGAACAGACCCTGTCGCTATAGAGTCCCTAAAAATAAGAAATAATGGTTTATCTATTACATTACTTAGTTCTCTTAGTACTCGTGGGTGTATGCCATCCGGACCCGGAGATTTATCTATTTTAATCTTATTTAGCCGGTTTCGCACCTCTTCTTGGGTTAGATTGGTGACCCTTAATATAGGGTTTTCATTGTTTCTTGGGATTTCACCTAGCATTTCATTTTCCACCGTGAATACCGTGGAGAAGAAGGTGTTTAATATGTTAGCTTTTTCCTCGTCATCTACAACCATTCTTTCCTCACTATTTTTTAAGGGGCCTACATTTTCAGTTTTTATTCTTTTACTATTGATATAGTTGAAGAACAGTTTGGGATTAGTTTTACTCTCCTTAGCAATGTGCTTCTCTGTTTCCTTTTTGGCAGCTTTAATTAGTTTTTTAGATAAAGTATTTTTCTCCCTATAGTTTTTTAGAGCTTCAGCGGTGCCATCCTGCTTTAGTAGTGCAAATGCTTTCTTTTTACTGTTAATTGCCTGTCTTACTTCTTTGTTTAGCCACATTGGGTTTTTCCTATTTCTAGTCCTTTTATTCCCACAAGGTATAAACCGCTTACACTGCCTATTTAGGATGTTCTTAAACATTTCCCATTTATTATCTGTATTCTTATTTCTGAGGATATTGTCCCAGTCTACCAGATTAAGGGCATCTCTAAGCTGGTCAAACTTTGCCTTCCTAAAGTTCAGTAGTGTGATTATACCGTATACAGGTCCTTCTCAAAAAATTAGCATATAGTGTTAAATGTCATTATTTACCATAATGTAATGATTACAATTAAACTTTCATATATTATAGATTCATTATCCACCAACTGAAATGTGTCAGGTCTTTTATTGTTTTAATACTAATGATTTTGGCATACAACGCCTGATAACCCAAAAAACCTGTCTCAATAAATTAGCATATTTCACCCATCCAATCAAATAAAAGTGTTTTTTAATAACAAACAAAAAAACCATCAAATAATAATGTTCAGTTATGCACTCAATACTTGGTCGGGAATCCTTTGGCAGAAATGACTGCTTCAATGCGGCGTGGCATGGAGGCAATCAGCCTGTGACACTGCTGAGATGTTACGGAGGCCCAGGATGCTTCAATAGCGGCCTTAAGCTCATCCAGAGTGTTAGGTCTTGCGTCTCTCAACTTTCTCTTCACAATATCCCACAGATTCTCTATGGGGTTCAGGTCAGGAGAGTTGGCAGGCCAATTGAGCACAGTAATACCATGGTCAGTAAACCATTTACCAGTGGTTTTGGCACTGTGAGCAGGTGCCAGGTCGTGCTGAAAAATGAAATCTTCATCTCCATAAAGCATTTCAGCCGATGGAAGCATGAAGTGCTCCAAAATCTCCTGATAGCTAGCTGCATTGACCCTGCCCTTGATGAAACACAGTGGACCAACACCAGCAGCTGACATGGCACCCCACACCATCACTGACTGTGGGTACCTGACACTGGACTTCAGGCATTTTGGCATTTCCTTCTCCCCAGTCTTCCTCCAGACTCTGGCACCTTGATTTCCGAATGACATGCAAAATTTGCTTTCATCAGAAAAAAGTACTTGGGACCACTTAGCAACAGTCCAGTGCTGCTTCTCTGTAGCCCAGGTCAGGCGCCTCTGCCGCTGTTTATGGTTCAAAAGTGGCTTTACCTGGGGAATGCGGCACCTGTAGCCCATTTCCTGCACACGCCTGTGCACGGTGGCTCTGGATGTTTCCACACCAGACTCAGTCCACTGCTTCCTCAGGTTCCCCAAGGTCTGGAATCGGTCCTTCTCCACAATCTTCCTCAGGGTCCGGTCTCCTCTTCTCGTTGTACAGCGTTTTCTG
The DNA here is from genome assembly GCF_032444005.1 of Ranitomeya imitator. NCBI lineage: Eukaryota > Metazoa > Chordata > Amphibia > Anura > Dendrobatidae > Ranitomeya > Ranitomeya imitator. The sequence goes on along the minus strand of NC_091282.1, from coordinate 693,372,116 downwards.
CCACATTGTTTCCTTCCAACAGACTTACCATTGAGGTGCCTTGATACAGCACTCTGGGAACAGCCTATTTGTTGAGAACTTTCTTTCTGGGTCTTACCCTCTTGCTTGAGGGTGTCAATGATGGCCTTCTTGACATCTGTCAGGTCGCTAGTCTTACCCATGATGGGGGTTTTGAGTAATGAACCAGGCAGGGAGTTTATAAAAGCTTCAGGTATCTTTTGCATGTGTTTAGAGTTAATTAGTTGATTCAGAAGATTAGGGTAATAGGTCGTTTAGAGAACCTTTTCTTGATATGCTAATTTATTGAGACAGGTTTTTTGGGTTATCAGGAGTTGTATGCCAAAATCATCAGTATTAAAACAATAAAAGACCTGACAAATTTCAGTTGGTGGATAATGAATCTATAATATATGAAAGTTTAATTGTAATCATTACATTATGGTAAATAATGAAATTTAACACTATATGCTAATTTTTTGAGAAGGACCTGTATAGGGGGATATTAGTAGTGTGATTATACCGTATATAGGGGATATTAGCAGTGTGATTATACTGTATAAAGGGGGATATTAGTAGTGTGATTATACTGTATATAGGGGGATATTAGTAGTGTGATTATACCGTATATAGGGGGATATTAGTAGTGTGATTATACTGTATATAGGGGGATATTAGTAGTGTGATTATACCGTATATAGGGGGATATTAGCAGTGTGATTATACTGTATATAGGGGGATATTAGCAGTGTGATTATACCGTATATAGGGGGATATTAGTAGTGTGATTATACTGTATATAGGGGGATATTAGTAGTGTGATTATACTGTATATAGGGGATATTAGCAGTGTGATTATACTGTATATAGGGGATATTAGCAGTGTGATTATACCGTATATAGGGGGATATTAGTAGTGTGATTATACTGTATATAGGGGGATATTAGCAGTGTGATTATACTGTATATAGGGGATATTAGCAGTGTGATTATACTGTATATAGGGGGATATTAGTAGTGTGATTATACCGTATATAGGGGGATATTAGTAGTGTGATTATACCGTATATAGGGGATATTAGTAGTGTGATTATACAGTATATAGGGGGATATTAGTAGTGTGATTATACTGTATCTAGGGGGATATTAGTAGTGTGATTATACCGTATATAGGGGGATATTAGTAGTGTGATTATACTGTATATAAGGGGATATTAGTAGTGTGATTATACTGTATATAGGGGGATATTAGTAGTGTGATTATACTGTATATAGGGGGATATTAGTAGTGTGATTATACCGTATATAGGGGGATATTAGTAGTGTGATTATACTGTATATAGGGGATATTAGTAGTGTGATTATACAGTATATAGGGGGATATTAGTAGTGTGATTATACTGTATATAGGGGGATATTAGTAGTGTGATTATACTGTATATAGGGGGATATTAGTAGTGTGATTATACCGTATATAGGGGGATATTAGTAGTGTGATTATACTGTATATAGGGGGATATTAGTAGTGTGATTATACTGTATATAGGGGATATTAGCAGTGTGATTATACCGTATATAGGGGGATATTAGTAGTGTGATTATACTGTATATAGGGGATATTAGTAGTGTGATTATACCGTATATAGGGGGATATTAGTAGTGTGATTATACCGTATATAGGGGGATATTAGCAGTGTGATTATACTGTATATAGGAGGATATTAGTAGTGTGATTATACTGTATATAGGGGATATTAGCAGTGTGATTATACCGTATATAGGGGATATTAGTAGTGTGATTATACCGTATATAGGGGGATATTAGTAGTGTGATTATACCGTATATAGGGGGATATTAGCAGTGTGATTATACTGTATATAGGGGGATATTAGTAGTGTGATTATACTGTATATAGGGGGATTTTAGCAGTGTGATTATACCGTATATAGGGGATATTAGCAGTGTGATTATACCGTATATAGGGGGATATTAGCAGTGTGATTATACTGTATATAGGGGGATATTAGTTGTGTGATTATACTGTATATAGGGGGATATTAGTAGTGTGATTATACTGTATATAGGGGGATATTAGTAGTGTGATTATACTGTATATAGGGGGATATTAGCAGTGTGATTATACTGTATATAGGGGATATTAGCAGTGTGATTATACCGTATATAGGGGGATATTAGTAGTGTGATTATACTGTATATAGGGGGATATTAGCAGTGTGATTATACTGTATATAGGGGGATATTAGTAGTGTGATTATACCGTATATAGGGGGATATTAGTAGTGTGATTATACTGTATATAGGGGGATATTAGTAGTGTGATTATACTGTATATAGGGGGATATTAGTAGTGTGATTATACTGTATATAGGGGGATATTAGCAGTGTGATTATACTGTATATAGGGGATATTAGCAGTGTGATTATACTGTATATAGGGGGATATTAGTAACATAGTAACATAGTTAGTAAGGCCGAAAAAAGACATTTGTCCATCCAGTTCAGCCTATATTCCATCATAATAAATCCCCAGATCTACGTCCTTCTACAGAACCTAATAATTGTATGATACAATATTGTTCTGCTCCAGGAAGACATCCAGGCCTCTCTTGAACCCCTCGACTGAGTTCGCCATCACCACCTCCTCAGGCAAGCAATTCCAGATTCTCACTGCCCTAACAGTAAAGAATCCTCTTCTATGTTGGTGGAAAAACCTTCTCTCCTCCAGACGCAAAGAATGCCCCCTTGTGCCCGTCACCTTCCTTGGTATAAACAGATCCTCAGCGAGATATTTGTATTGTCCCCTTATATACTTATACATGGTTATTAGATCGCCCCTCAGTCGTCTTTTTTCTAGACTAAATAATCCTAATTTCGCTAATCTATCTGGGTATTGTAGTTCTCCCATCCCCTTTATTAATTTTGTTGCCCTCCTTTGTACTCTCTCTAGTTCCATTATATCCTTCCTGAGCACCGGTGCCCAAAACTGGACACAGTACTCCATGTGCGGTCTAACTAGGGATTTGTACAGAGGCAGTATAATGCTCTCATCATGTGTATCCAGACCTCTTTTAATGCACCCCATGATCCTGTTTGCCTTGGCAGCTGCTGCCTGGCACTGGCTGCTCCAGGTAAGTTTATCATTAACTAGGATCCCCAAGTCCTTCTCCCTGTCAGATTTACCCAGTGGTTTCCCATTCAGTGTGTAATGGTGATATTGATTCCTTCTTCCCATGTGTATAACCTTACATTTATCATTGTTAAACCTCATCTGCCACCTTTGAGCCCAAGTTTCCAACTTATCCAGATCCATCTGTAGCAGAATACTATCTTCTCTTGTATTAACTGCTTTACATAGTTTTGTATCATCTGCAAATATCGATATTTTACTGTGTAAACCTTCTACCAGATCATTAATGAATATGTTGAAGAGAACAGGTCCCAATACTGACCCCTGCGGTACCCCACTGGTCACAGCGACCCAGTTAGAGACTATACCATTTATAACCACCCTCTGCTTTCTATCACTTAGCCAGTTACTAACCCATTTACACACATTTTCCCCCAGACCAAGCATTCTCATTTTGTGTACCAACCTCTTGTGCGGCACGGTATCAAACGCTTTGGAAAAATCGAGATATACCACGTCCAATGACTCACCGTGGTCCAGCCTATAGCTTACCTCTTCATAAAAACTGATTAGATTGGTTTGACAGGAGCGATTTCTCATAAACCCATGCTAATATGGAGTTAAACAGTTATTCTCATTGAGATAATCCAGAATAACATCCCTCAGAAACCCTTCAAATATTTTACCAACAATAGAGGTTAGACTTACTGGCCTATAATTTCCAGGTTCACTTTTGGAGCCCTTTTTGAATATTGGCACCACATTTGCTATGCGCCAGTCCTGCGGAACAGACCCTGTCGCTATAGAGTCCCTAAAAATAAGAAATAATGGTTTATCTATTACATTACTTAGTTCTCTTAGTACTCGTGGGTGTATGCCATCCGGACCCGGAGATTTATCTATTTTAATCTTATTTAGCCGGTTTCGCACCTCTTCTTGGGTTAGATTGGTGACCCTTAATATAGGGTTTTCATTGTTTCTTGGGATTTCACCTAGCATTTCATTTTCCACCGTGAATACCGTGGAGAAGAAGGTGTTTAATATGTTAGCTTTTTCCTCGTCATCTACAACCATTCTTTCCTCACTATTTTTTAAGGGGCCTACATTTTCAGTTTTTATTCTTTTACTATTGATATAGTTGAAGAACAGTTTGGGATTAGTTTTACTCTCCTTAGCAATGTGCTTCTCTGTTTCCTTTTTGGCAGCTTTAATTAGTTTTTTAGATAAAGTATTTTTCTCCCTATAGTTTTTTAGAGCTTCAGCGGTGCCATCCTGCTTTAGTAGTGCAAATGCTTTCTTTTTACTGTTAATTGCCTGTCTTACTTCTTTGTTTAGCCACATTGGGTTTTTCCTATTTCTAGTCCTTTTATTCCCACAAGGTATAAACCGCTTACACTGCCTATTTAGGATGTTCTTAAACATTTCCCATTTATTATCTGTATTCTTATTTCTGAGGATATTGTCCCAGTCTACCAGATTAAGGGCATCTCTAAGCTGGTCAAACTTTGCCTTCCTAAAGTTCAGTAGTGTGATTATACCGTATACAGGTCCTTCTCAAAAAATTAGCATATAGTGTTAAATTTCATTATTTACCATAATGTAATGATTACAATTAAACTTTCATATATTATAGATTCATTATCCACCAACTGAAATGTGTCAGGTCTTTTATTGTTTTAATACTAATGATTTTGGCATACAACTCCTGATAACCCAAAAAACCTGTCTCAATAAATTAGCATATTTCACCCATCCAATCAAATAAAAGTGTTTTTTAATAACAAACAAAAAAACCATCAAATAATAATGTTCAGTTATGCACTCAATACTTGGTCGGGAATCCTTTGGCAGAAATGACTGCTTCAATGCGGCGTGGCATGGAGGCAATCAGCCTGTGACACTGCTGAGATGTTACGGAGGCCCAGGATGCTTCAATAGCGGCCTTAAGCTCATCCAGAGTGTTAGGTCTTGCGTCTCTCAACTTTCTCTTCACAATATCCCACAGATTCTCTATGGGGTTCAGGTCAGGAGAGTTGGCAGGCCAATTGAGCACAGTAATACCATGGTCAGTAAACCATTTACCAGTGGTTTTGGCACTGTGAGCAGGTGCCAGGTCGTGCTGAAAAATGAAATCTTCATCTCCATAAAGCATTTCAGCCGATGGAAGCATGAAGTGCTCCAAAATCTCCTGATAGCTAGCTGCATTGACCCTGCCCTTGATGAAACACAGTGGACCAACACCAGCAGCTGACATGGCACCCCACACCATCACTGACTGTGGGTACCTGACACTGGACTTCAGGCATTTTGGCATTTCCTTCTCCCCAGTCTTCCTCCAGACTCTGGCACCTTGATTTCCGAATGACATGCAAAATTTGCTTTCATCAGAAAAAAGTACTTGGGACCACTTAGCAACAGTCCAGTGCTGCTTCTCTGTAGCCCAGGTCAGACGCCTCTGCCGCTGTTTATGGTTCAAAAGTGGCTTTACCTGGGGAATGCGGCACCTGTAGCCCATTTCCTGCACACGCCTGTGCACGGTGGCTCTGGATGTTTCCACACCAGACTCAGTCCACTGCTTCCTCAGGTTCCCCAAGGTCTGGAATCGGTCCTTCTCCAAAATCTTCCTCAGGGTCCGGTCTCCTCTTCTCGTTGTACAGCGTTTTCTGCCACATTGTTTCCTTCCAACAGACTTACCATTGAGGTGCCTTGATACAGCACTCTGGGAACAGCCTATTTGTTGAGAACTTTCTTTCTGGGTCTTACCCTCTTGCTTGAGGGTGTCAATGATGGCCTTCTTGACATCTGTCAGGTCGCTAGTCTTACCCATGATGGGGGTTTTGAGTAATGAACCAGGCAGGGAGTTTATAAAAGCCTCAGGTATCTTTTGCATGTGTTTAGAGTTAATTAGTTGATTCAGAAGATTAGGGTAATAGGTCGTTTAGAGAACCTTTTCTTGATATGCTAATTTATTGAGACAGGTTTTTTGGGTTATCAGGAGTTGTATGCCAAAATCATCAGTATTAAAACAATAAAAGACCTGACAAATTTCAGTTGGTGGATAATGAATCTATAATATATGAAAGTTTAATTGTAATCATTACATTATGGTAAATAATGAAATTTAACACTATATGCTAATTTTTTGAGAAGGACCTGTATAGGGGGATATTAGTAGTGTGATTATACCGTATATAGGGGATATTAGCAGTGTGATTATACTGTATAAAGGGGGATATTAGTAGTGTGATTATACTGTATATAGGGGGATATTAGTAGTGTGATTATACCGTATATAGGGGGATATTAGTAGTGTGATTATACTGTATATAGGGGGATATTAGTAGTGTGATTATACCGTATATAGGGGGATATTAGCAGTGTGATTATACTGTATATAGGGGGATATTAGCAGTGTGATTATACCGTATATAGGGGGATATTAGTAGTGTGATTATACTGTATATAGGGGGATATTAGTAGTGTGATTATACTGTATATAGGGGATATTAGCAGTGTGATTATACTGTATATAGGGGATATTAGCAGTGTGATTATACCGTATATAGGGGGATATTAGTAGTGTGATTATACTGTATATAGGGGGATATTAGCAGTGTGATTATACTGTATATAGGGGATATTAGCAGTGTGATTATACTGTATATAGGGGGATATTAGTAGTGTGATTATACCGTATATAGGGGGATATTAGTAGTGTGATTATACTGTATATAGGGGATATTAGTAGTGTGATTATACTGTATATAGGGGGATATTAGTAGTGTGATTATACCGTATATAGGGGGATATTAGTAGTGTGATTATACCGTATATAGGGGGATATTAGTAGTGTGATTATACCGTATATAGGGGATATTAGTAGTGTAATTATACAGTATATAGGGGGATAATATAGGGGGATATTAGTAGTGTGATTATACTGTATATAGGGGGATATTAGTAGTGTGATTATACCGTATATAGGGGATATTAGTAGTGTGATTATACTGTATATAAGGGGATATTAGTAGTGTGATTATACCGTATATAGGGGATATTAGTAGTGTAATTATACAGTATATAGGGGGATAATATAGGGGGATATTAGTAGTGTGATTATACCGTATATAGGGGGATATTAGTAGTGTGATTATACTGTATATAGGGGATATTAGTAGTGTGATTATACAGTATATAGGGGGATATTAGTAGTGTGATTATACTGTATATAGGGGGATATTAGTAGTGTGATTATACTGTATATAGGGGGATATTAGTAATGTGATTATACCGTATATAGGGGGATATTAGTAGTGTGATTATACTGTATATAGGGGGATATTAGTAGTGTGATTATACTGTATATAGGGGATATTAGAAGTGATATTACCGTATATAGGGGGATATTAGTAGTGTGATTATACTGTATATAGGGGATATTAGTAGTGTGATTATACCGTATATAGGGGGATATTAGTAGTGTGATTATACCGTATATAGGGGGATATTAGCAGTGTGATTATACTGTATATAGGAGGATATTAGTAGTGTGATTATACTGTATATAGGGGATATTAGCAGTGTGATTATACTGTATATAGGGGATATTAGTAGTGTGATTATACCGTATATAGGGGGATATTAGTAGTGTGATTATAGCGTATATAGGGGGATATTAGCAGTGTGATTATACTGTATATAGGGGGATATTAGTAGTGTGATTATACTGTATATAGGGGGATATTAGCAGTGTGATTATACCGTATATAGGGGATATTAGCAGTGTGATTATACCGTATATAGGGGGATATTAGCAGTGTGATTATACTGTATATAGGGGGATATTAGTAGTGTGATTATACTGTATATAGGGGGATATTAGTAGTGTGATTATACTGTATATAGGGGGATATTAGCAGTGTGATTATACTGTATATAGGGGGATATTAGTAGTGTGATTATACTGTATATAGGGGGATATTAGCAGTGTGATTATACTGTATATAGGGGATATTAGTAGTGTGATTATACAGTATATAGGGGGATATTAGTAGTGTGATTATACTGTATATAGGGGGATATTAGTAGTGTGATTATACTGTATATAGGGGGATATTAGTAGTGTGATTATACTGTATATAGGGGGATATTAGTAGTGTAATTATACCGTATATAGGGGGATATTAGTAGTGTGATTATACCGTATATAGGGGGATATTAGTAGTGTGATTATACTGTATATAGGGGGATATTAGTAGTGTGATTATACTGTATATAGGGGATATTAGCAGTGTGATTATACCGTATATAGGGGGATATTAGTAGTGTGATTATACTGTATATAGGGGATATTAGTAGTGTGATTATACCGTATATAGGGGGATATTAGTAGTGTGATTATACCGTATATAGGGGGATATTAGCAGTGTGATTATACTGTATATAGGAGGATATTAGTAGTGTGATTATACTGTATATAGGGGATATTAGCAGTGTGATTATACTGTATATAGGGGATATTAGTAGTGTGATTATACCGTATATAGGGGGAAATTAATAGTGTGATTATACCGTATATAGGGGGATATTAGCAGTGTGATTATACTGTATATAGGGGGATATTAGTAGTGTGATTATACTGTATATAGGGGGATATTAGCAGTGTGATTATACCGTATATAGGGGATATTAGCAGTGTGATTATACCGTATATAGGGGGATATTAGCAGTGTGATTATACTGTATATAGGGGGATATTAGTAGTGTGATTATACTGTATATAGGGGGATATTAGTAGTGTGATTATACTGTATATAGGGGGATATTAGCAGTGTGATTATACTGTACATAGGGGGATATTAGCAGTGTGATTATACCATATATAGGGGGATATTAGTAGTGTGATTATACTGTATATAGGGGGATATTAGTAGTGTGATTATACTGTATATAGGGGGATATTAGCAGTGTGATAATACTGTATATAGGGGATATTAGCAGTGTGATTATACCGTATATAGGGGGATATTAGTAGTGTGATTATACTGTATATAGGGGGATATTAGTAGTGTGATTATACTGTATATAGGGGGATATTAGCAGTGTGATTATACTGTATATAGGGGATATTAGCAGTGTGATTATACTGTATATAGGGGGATATTAGTAGTGTGATTATACCGTATATAGGGGGATATTAGTAGTGTGATCATACCGTATATAGGGGATATTAGCAGTGTGATTATACTGTATATAGGGGGATATTAGTAGTGTGATTATACTGTATATAGGGGGATATTAGTAGTGTGATTATACCGTATATAGGGGGATATTAGTAGTGTGATTATACTGTATATAGGGGGATATTAGTAGTGTGATTATACTGTATATAGGGGGATATTAGTAGTGTGATTATACTGTATATAGGGGGATATTAGTAGTGTGATTATACCGTATATAGGGGGATATTAGCAGTGTGATTATACCGTATATAGGGGGATATTAGTAGTGTGATTATACCGTATATAGGGGGATATTAGTAGTGTGATTATACTGTATATAGGGGGATATTAGTAGTGTGATTATACTGTATATAGGGGGATATTAGCAGTGTGATTATACTGTATATAGGGGGATATTAGCAGTGTGATTATACTGTATATAGGGGGATATTAGCAGTGTGATTATACTGTATATAGGGGGATATTAGCAGTGTGATTATACCGTATATAGGGGGACTAGCTGAAGAGCCCGGCGTTGCCTGGGCATAGTAAATATATGTGGTTAGTTATAGCACCTCACTTCTCTTATTTTCCCATCACGCCTCTCATTTTCCCAATCACATCTTTCATTTTCCCCCTCACATCTCTCATTTTCTCCCTCACACCTCTCATTTTCTCCCTCACTCCTCTCATTCCCCCCTAACACTTGTCATTTTGACCTCACATCTGTCATTTCCCGATCACTCCACTATTTTCCCTCACTCCTCTCATTTTGCACTCACACCCTTTCATTTTCACCGCACACCTCTCATTTTCATCTCAGTATATACATGTTTGTCATCTCCCTTATATATAGTATACACCTGTATGTCATCTCCTGTATATAGTATATACCTGTATGTAATCTCCTTCTATATATAGTATATACCTATATGTCATCTCCTCCTGTATATAGTATATACCTGTGTGTTATCTCCCCTGTATATAGTATATATCTGTGTCATCTCCTCCTGTATATAGTATATACCTGTATGTTGTCTCCTCCTGTATATAGTATATACCTGTATGTTGTCTCCTCCTGTATATAGTATATACCTGTAGGTCATCTGCTCCTGTATATAGTATATACCTGTGTGTCATCTCCGCCTGTATTTAGTATATACCTGTATGTCATCTTCTCCTGTATATAGTATGTACCTGTATGTCATCTCCTCCTCTATATAGTATATACCTGTGTGTCATCTCTCCTGTATATAGTATATATCTGTGTGTCATCTCCCCTGTATATAGTATATACCTGTGTGTCATCTCCTCCTGTATTAGACCTCGTTCACACGTTATTTGCTCAGTATTCTTACCTCAGTATTTGTAAGCTAAATTGGCAGCCTGATAAATCCCCAGCCAACAGGAAGCCCTCCCCCTGGCAGTATATATTAGCTTACACATACACATAATAGACAGGTCATGTGACTGACAGCTGCCGTATTTCCTATATGGTACATTTGTTGCTCTTGTAGTTTGTCTGCTTATTAATCAGATTTTTATTTTTGAAGGATAATACCAGACCTGTGTGTGTTTTAGGGCGAGTTTCGTTTGTCAAGTTGTGTGTGTTGAGTTGCGTGTGGCGACATGCATGTAGTGACTTTTGTGAGATGAGTTTTGTGTGGCAACATGCGTGTAGCAACTTTTTGTGTGTCGAGTTGCATGTGACAGGTTAGTGTAGCAAGTTCTGTGCAGCAAGTTTTGCGCATGGTGAGTTTTGCGTGTGGCGAGTTTTATGTGTGGTGCCTTTGGAGTATGTGCAAGTTTTGTGTGAGGCAACTTTTGCATGTGTTGCAACTTTTGTGCATGTGGCAATTTTTCCGCGTGTGCAAGTTTTGCGTGTGGCGAGTTTTCCATGGGGTGAGTTTTGCACTTGTGGCGAGTTTTGCGTGAGCCTAGTTTTTGCATGTGGCGAGTTTTGCGCGTGGCGAGTTTTGAGCGGCGACTTTTGTCTTTCGACTTTTATGTGGCGAGGTTGGTGTATGTGTGGTGAAATGTGTGCTGAGGGTGGTATATGTGTTCAAGCACGTGGTAGTGTTTGGCGCATTTTGTGTGTGTGTTCATATCCCCGTGTGTGGTGAGTATCCCATGTTGTGGCCCCACCTTAGCAATTGTATGGTATATACTCTTTTGCGCCATCGCTCTCATTCTTTAAGTCCCCCTTGTTCACATCTGGCAGCTGTCAATTTGCCTCCAACACTTTTCCTTTCACTTTTCCCCATTATGTAGATAGGGGAAATATAGTTTGGTGAATTGGAAAGCGCGGAGTTAAAATTTCACCTCACAACATAGCCTATGACGCTCTCAGGGTCCAGACGTGTGACTGTGCAAAATTTTGTTGCTGTAGCTGCGACGCTTCCAACACTTTTCCTTTCACTTTTTTCCCCATTATGTAGATAGGGGCAAAATTGTTTGGTGAATTGGAACGCGCGGGGTTAAAATTTCGCCTCACAATATAGCCTATGACGCTCTCGGGGTCCAGACGTGTGACTGTGCAAAATTTTGTGGCTGTACCTGCGACGGTGGAGATGCCAATCCCGGACATACATACACACGTACACACATTCAGCTTTATATATTAGACTAGCTGAAGAGCCCGGCGTTGCCTGGGCATAGTAAATAACTGTGGTTAGTTATAGCACCTCACTTGTCTTATTTTCCCATCACGCCTCTCATTTTCCCAATCACATCTTTAATTTTCCCCCTCACAGCTCTCATTTTCTCCCTCACACCTCTCATTTTCTCCCTTACTCCTCTCATTCCCTCCTAACACTTGTCATTTCGACCTCACATCTGTCATTTTCTGATCACTACACTATTTTCCCTCACTCCTCTCATTTTGCACTCGCACCTTTTCATTTTCACCTCACACCTCTCATTTTCACCTCAGTATATACATGTTTGTCATCTCCCTTATATATAGTATACACCTGTATGTCATCTCCTGTATATAGTATATACCTGTATGTCATCTCCCCTGTATATAGTATATACCTGCTGTGTGTCATCTCCCCTGTATATAGTATATACCTGTATGTCATCTCCTCCTATATATAGTATATACCTGTATGTCATCTCCTCCTATATATAGTATATACCTGTATGTCATCTCCTCCTATATATAGTATATACCTGTATGTCATCTCTTTCTATATATAGTATATACCTGTATGTCATCTCCTCCTGTATATAGTATATATCTGTGTGTCATCTCCCCTGTATATAGTATATATCTGTGTGTCATCTCCTCCTGTATATATAATATACCTGTATGTCATCTTCTATATATAGCATATACCTGTATGTCATCTCCTCCTGTATATAGTATATACCTGTAGGTAATCTGCTCCTGTATATAGTATATACCTGTGTGTCATCTCCTCCTGTATATAGTATATACCTGTATGTCATCTCCTCCTGTATATAGTATGTACCTGTATGTCATCTCCTCCTCTATATAGTGTATACCTGTGTGTCATCTCTCCTGTATATAGTATATATCTGTGTGTCATCTCCCCTGTATATAGTATATACCTGTGTGATCTCCTGTATTAGACCTCGTTAACACGTTATTTGCTCAGTATTTTTACCTCAGTATTTGTAAGATAAATTGGCAGCCTGATAAATCCCCAGCCAACAGGAAGCCCTCCCCCTGGCAGTATATATTAGCTCACACATACACATAATAGACAGGTTATGTGACTGACAGCTGCTGTATTTCCTATATGGTACATTTGTTGCTTTTGTAGTTTGTCTGCTTATTAATCAGATTTTTATTTTTGAAGGCTAATACCAGACTTGTGTGTGTTTTAGGGCGAGTTTCGTCTGTCAAGTTGTGTGTGTTGAGTTGTGTGTGGTGACATGCATGTAGCGACTTTTGTGAGATGAGTTTTGTGTGGCAACATGCGTGTAGCAACTTTTTGTGTGTCGAGTTGCATGTGACAGGTTAGTGTAGCAAGTTGTGTGCAGCAAGTTTTGCGCATGGCGAGTTTTGCGCGTGGTGAGTTTTATGTCTGGTGCCTTTTGAGTATGTGCAAGTTTTGTGTGAGGCAACTTTTGCATGTGTTGCAACTTTTGTGCATGTGGCAATTTTTCCGCGTGTGCAAGTTTTGCGTGTGGCGAGTTTTCCATGAGGTGAGTTTTGCACTTGTGGCGAGTTTTGCGTGAGCCTAGTTTTTGCATGTGGCGAGTTTTGCGCGTGGTGAGTTTTGAGCGGCGACTTTTGTGTTTTGACTTTTATGTGGCGAGGTTGGTGTATGTGTGGTGAAATGTGTGCTGAGGGTGGTATATGTGTTCAAGCACGTGGTAGTGTTTGGCGCATTTTGTGTGTGTGTTCACATCCCAAAGTGTGGTGAGTATCTCATGTCGGGGCCCCACCTTAGCAACTGATCGGTATATACTCTTTGGCGCCATCGCTCTCATTCTTTAAGTCCCCCTTGTTCACATCTGGCAGCTGTCAATTTGCCTCCAACACTTTTCCTTTCACTTTTCCCCATTATGTAGATAGGGGAAAAATAGTTTGGTGAATTGGAAAGCGCGGGGTTAAAATTTCACCTCACAACATAGCCTATGACGCTCTCAGGGTCCAGACGTGTGACTGTGCAAAATTTTGTTGCTGTAGCTGCGACGTCTCCAGCACTTTTCATTTCACTTTTTCCCCATTATGTAGATAGGGGCAAAATTGTTTGGTGAATTGGAACGCGCGGGGTTAAAATTGCACCTCACAACGTAGCCTATGACGCTATCAGGGTCCAGACGTGTGACTGTGCAAAATTTTGTTGCTGTAGCTGCGACGCTTCCAACACTTTTCCTTTCACTTTTTTCCCCATTATATAGATAGGGGCAAAATTGTTTGGTGAATTGGAACGCGCGGGGTTAAAATTTCGCCTCACAATATAGCCTATGACGCTCTCGGGGTCCAGACGTGTGACTGTGCAAAATTTTGTGGCTGTAGCTGCGACGGTGCAGATGCCAATCCCGGACATACACACATACACACACACATACATACACACATTCAGCTTTATATAGTAGATATTAGTAGTGTGATTATACTGTATATAGGGGGATATTAGCAGTGTGATTATACTGTATATAGGGGATATTAGCAGTGTGATTATACCGTATATAGGGGGATATTAGTAGTGTGATTATACTGTATATAGGGGGATATTAGCAGTGTGATTATACTGTATATAGGGGGATATTAGTAGTGTGATTATACTGTATATAGGGGGATATTAGCAGTGTGATTATACTGTATATAGGGGATATTAGCAGTGTGATTATACTGTATATAGGGGATATTAGCTGTGTGATTATACTGTATATAGGGGATATTAGTAGTGTGATTATACTGTATATAGGGGGTATTAGTAATGTGATTATACTGTATATAGGGGGTATTAGTAGTGTGATTATACTGTATATAGGGGGATATTAGTAGTGAGATTATACTGTATATAGGGGATATTAGCAGTGTGATTATACTGTATATAGGGGGTATTAGTAGTGTGATTATACTGTATATAGGGGGTATTAGTAGTGTGATTATACTGTATATAGGGGGTATTAGTAGTGTGATTATACTGTATATAGGGGGATATTAGTAGTGTGATTATACCGTATATAGGGGGATATTAGTAGTGTGATTATACCGTATATAGGGGGATATTAGTAGTGTGATTATACTGTATATAGGGGGATATTAGTAGTGTGATTATACCGTATATAGGGGGATATTAGTAGTGTGATTATACCGTATATAGGGGGATATTAGTAGTGTGATTATACCGTATATAGGGGGATATTAGTAGTGTGATTATACCGTATATAGGGGGATATTAGTAGTGTGATTATACCGTATATAGGGGGACTAGCTGAAGAGCCCGGCGTTGCCTGGGCATAGTAAATATCTGTGGTTAGTTATAGCACGTCACTTCTCTTATTTTCCCATCACGCCTCTCATTTTCCCAATCACATCTTTCATTTTCCCCCTCACATCTCTCATTTTCTCCCTCACTCCTCTCATTCCCCCCTAACACTTGTCATTTCAACCTCACATCTGTCATTTTCTGATCACTCCACTATTTTTCCTCACTTCTCTCAGTTTGCACTCACACCTTTTCATTTTCACCTCACACCTCTCATTTTCACCTCATCACCTCAGTATATACATGTTTGTCATCTCCCTTATATATAGTATACATCTGTATGTCATCTCCTGTATATAGTATATACCTGTATGTCATCTCCCCTGTATATAGTGTATACCTGCTAGGTTTCATCTCCCCTATATATAGTATATACCTGAATGTCATCTCCTTCTATATATAGTATATACCTGTATGTCATCTCCTCCTGTATATAGTATATACCTGTGTGTCATCTCCCCTGTATATAGTATATATCTGAGTGTCATCTCCTCCTGCATATAGTATATACCTGCATGTCATCTTCTATATATAGCATATACCTGTATGTCATCTCCTCCTGTATATAGTATATACCTGTGTGTCATCTCCCCTGTATACAGTATATATCTGAGTGTCATCTCCTCCTGCATATAGTATATACCTGCATGTCATCTTCTATATATAGCATATACCTGTATGTCATCTCCTCCTGTATATAGTATATACCTGTATGTCATCTCCTCCTGTATATATATGTACCTATATGTCATCTCCTCCTCTATATAGTATATACCTGTGTGTCATCTCTCCTATATATAGTATATATCTGAGTGTCATCTCCTCCTGCATATAGTATATACCTGCATGTCATCTTCTATATATAGCATATACCTGTATGTCATCTCCTCCTGTATATAGTATATACCTGTATGTCATCTCCTCCTGTATATATATGTACCTATATGTCATCTCCTCCTCTATATAGTATATACCTGTGTGTCATCTCTCCTGTATATAGTATATATCTGTGTGTCATCTCCCCTGTATATAGTATATACCTGTGTGTCATCTCCTCCTGTATTAGACCTCGTTCACACGTTATTTGCTCAGTATTTTTACCTCAGTATTTGTAAGCTAAATTGGCAGCCTGATAAATCCCCAGCCAACAGGAAGCCCTCCCCCTGGCAGTATATATTAGCTCACACATACACATAATAGACAGGTCATGTGACTGACAGCTGCCGTATTTCCTATATGGTGCAATTGTTGTAGTTTGTCTGCTTATTAATCAGATTTTTATTTTTGAAGGATAATACCAGACTTGTGTGTGTTTTACGGCGAGTTTCGTTTGTCAAGTTGTG
Organism: Ranitomeya imitator; assembly: GCF_032444005.1. Lineage (NCBI taxonomy): Eukaryota > Metazoa > Chordata > Amphibia > Anura > Dendrobatidae > Ranitomeya > Ranitomeya imitator. The sequence continues at coordinate 693,355,431 of NC_091282.1, read as the reverse complement.
TGTGTTGAATTGCGTGTGGCGACATGCATGTAGCGACTTTTGTGAGATGAGTTTTGTGTAGCAACATGCGTGTAGCAACTTTTTGTGTGTCGAGTTACATGTGACAGGTTAGTGTAGCAAGTTGTGTGCAGCAAGTTTTGCGCATGGCGAGTTTTGCGCGTTGCGAGTATTATGTGTGGTGCCTTTTGAGTATGTGCAAGTTTTGTGTGAGGCAACTTTTGCATGTGTTGCAACTTTTGTGCATGTGGCAATTTTTCCGCGTGTGCAAGTTTTGCGTGAGGCGAGTTTTTCATGAGGAGAATTTTGCACTTGTGGCGAGTTTTGCAAGAGCCTAGTTTTTGCATGTGGCGAGTTCTGCGCGTGGCGAGTTTTGAGTGGCGACTTTTGTGTTTTGACTTTTATGTGGCGAGGTTGGTGTATTTGTGGTGAAATGTGTGCTGAGGGTAATATGTGTTCAAGCACGTGGTAGTGTGTGGCACATTTTGTGTGTGTTCATATCCCCGTGTGTGGTGAGTATCCCATGTCGAGGCCCCACCTTAGCAACTGTACGGTATATACTCTTTGGCGCCATCGCTCTCATTCTTTAAGTCCCCCTTGTTCACATCTGGCAGCTGTCAATTTGCCTCCTACACTTTTCCTTTCATTTTTTCCCATTATGTAGATAGGGGCAAAATTGTTTGGTGAATTGGAAAGCGCGGGGTTAAAATTTCACCTCACAACATAGCCTATGACGCTCTCAGGGTCCCGACGTGTGACTGTGCAAAATTTTGTTTCTGTAGCTGCGACGCCTCCAACACTTTTCCTTTCACTTTTTTCCCCATTATGTAGATAGGGGCAAAATTGTTTGGTGAATTGGAAAGCGCGGGGTTAATATTTCACCTCACAACATAGCCTATGACGCTCTCGGGGTCCAGACGTGTGACTGTGCAAAATTTTGTTGCTGTAGCTGCGACGCTTCCAACACTTTTCCTTTCACTTTTTTCCCCATTATTTAGATAGGGGCAAAATTGTTTGATGAATTGGAACGCGCGGGGTTAAAATTTCGCCTCACAATATAGCCTATGACGCTCTCGGGGTCCAGACGTGTGACTGTGCAAAATTTTGTGGCTGTAGCTGCGACGGTGCAGATGCCAATCCCGGACATACACACACACACACACACACACACACACACACACACACACACACACACACACACACACACACACACACACACACACACACATACAGCTTTATATAGTAGATATTAGTAGTGTGATTATACCGTATATAGGGGGATATTAGTAGTGTGATTATACTGTATATAGGGGGATATTAGTAGTGTGATTATACTGTATATAGGGGGATATTAGTAGTGTGATTATACTGTATATAGGGGGATATTAGTAGTGTGATTATACCGTATATAGGGGATATTAGCAGTGTGATTATACTGTATATAGGGGGATATTAGTAGTGCGATTATACCGTATATAGGGGATATTAGCAGTGTGATTATACTGTATATAGGGGGATATTAGTAGTGTGATTATACCGTATATAGGGGGATATTAGTAGTGTGATTATACTGTATATAGGGGGATATTAGTAGTGTGATTATACCGTATATAGGGGATATTAGTAGTGTGATTATACTGTATATAGGGGGATATTAGCAGTGTGATTATACTGTATATAGGGGATATTAGTAGTGTGATTATACCGTATATAGGGGATATTAGTAGTGTGATTATACTGTATATAGGGGGATATTAGTAGTGTGATTATACCGTATATAGGGGATATCAGTAGTGTGATTATACTGTATATAGGGGGATATTAGCAGTGTGATTATACCGTATATAGGGGATATTAGCAGTGTGATTATACTGTATATAGGGGGATATTAGTAGTGTGATTATACCGTATATAGGGGGATATTAGAAGTGTGATTATACTGTATATAGGGGGATATTAGTAGTGTGATTATACCGTATATAGGGGATATTAGTAGTGTGATTATACCGTATATAGGGGGATATTAGCAGTGTGATTATACTGTATATAGGGGATATTAGTAGTGTGATTATACTGTATATAGGGGGATATTAGCAGTGATTATACTGTATATAGGGGGATATTAGTAGTGTGATTATACCGTATATAGGGGATATTAGTAGTGTGATTATACCGTATATAGGGGGATATTAGCAGTGTGATTATACTGTATATAGGGGATATTAGTAGTGTGATTATACTGTATATAGGGGGATATTAGCAGTGATTATACTGTATATAGGGGGATATTAGTAGTGTGATTATACTGTATATAGGGGATATTAGTAGTGTGATTATACTGTATATAGGGGGATATTAGTAGTGTGATTATACCGTATATAGGGGATATTAGTAGTGTGATTATACTGTATATAGGGGATATTAGCAGTGTGATTATACTATATATAGGGGGATATTAGTAGTGTGATTATACCGTATATAGGGGATATTAGTAGTGTGATTATACTGTATATAGGGGGATATTAGTAGTGTGATTATACCGTATATAGGGGATATTAGCAGTGTGATTATACTGTATATAGGGGGATATTAGTAGTGTGATTATACTGTATATAGGGGGATATTAGCAGTGTGATTATACTGTATATAGGGGGATATTAGTAGTGTGATTATACCGTAAATAGGGGATATTAGTAGTGTGATTATACTGTATATAGGAGGATATTAGTGTGATTATACTGTATATAGGGTATATTAGTAGTGTGATTATACTGTATATAGGGGGATATTAGTAGTGTGATTATACTGTATATAGGGGATATTAGCAGTGTGATTATACTGTATATAGGAGGATATTAGTAGTGTGATTATACCGTATATAGGGGATATTAGTAGTGTGATTATACTGTATATAGGGGGATATTAGTAGTGTGATTATACCGTATATAGGGGATATTAGCAGTGTGATTATACTGTATATAGGGGGATATTAGTAGTGTGATTATACTGTATATAGGGGATATTAGTAGTGTGATTATACTGTATATAGGGGATATAAGTAGTGTGATTATACTGTATATAGGGGATATTAGTAGTGTGATTATACTGTATATAGGGGGATATTAGTAGTGTGATTATACTGTATATAGGGGATATTAGCAGTGTGATTATACTGTATATAGGAGGATATTAGTAGTGTGATTATACTGTATATAGGGGATATTAGTAATGTGATTATACTGTATATAGGGGATATTAGTAGTCTGATTATACTGTATATAGGGGGATATTAGTAGTGTGATTATACTGTATATAGGAGGATATTAGCAGTGTGATTATACTGTATATAGGGGATATTAGTAGTGTGATTATACCGTATATAGGGGATATTAGCAGTGTGATTATACTGTATATAGGGGATATTAGTAGTGTGATTATACCGTATATAGGAGGATATTAGCAGTGTGATTATACTGTATATAGGGGATATTAGTAGTGTGATTATACCGTATATAGGGGATATTAGTAGTGTGATTATACTGTATATAGGGGATATTAGTAATGTGATTATACTGTATATAGGGGATATTAGTAGTGTGATTATACTGTATATAGGGGGATATTAGTAGTGTGATTATACTGTATATAGGGGGATATTAGTAGTGTGATTATACTGTATGTAGGAGGATATTAGCAGTGTGATTATACTGTATATAGGGGATATTAGTAGTGTGATTATACCGTATATAGGAGGATATTAGCAGTGTGATTATACTGTATATAGGGGATATTAGTAGTGTGATTATACCGTATATAGGGGATATTAGTAATGTGATTATACTGTATATAGGGGATATTAGTAGTGTGATTATACTGTATATAGGGGGATATTAGTAGTGTGATTATACTGTATATAGGGGGATATTAGTAGTGTGATTATACTGTATATAGGAGGATATTAGCAGTGTGATTATACTGGATATAGGGGATATTAGTAGTGTGATTATACTGTATATAGGGGATATTAGTAGTGTGATTATACCGTATATAGGGGATATTAGTAGTGTGATTATACTGTATATAGGGGATATTAGTAGTGTGATTATACTGTATATAGGGGATATTAGTAGTGTGAGTATACTGTATATAGGGGGATATTAGTAGTGTGATTATACTGTATATAGGGGATATTAGCAGTGTGATTATACTGTATATAGGGGATATTAGTAGTGTGATTATACTGTATATAGGGGGATATTAGTAGTGTGATTATACTGTATATAGGGGATATTAGTAGTGTGAGTATACTGTATATAGGGGGATATTAGTAGTGTGATTATACTGTATATAGGGGATATTAGCAGTGTGATTATACTGTATATAGGGGATATTAGTAGTGTGAGTATACTGTATATAGGGGGATATTAGTAGTGTGATTATACTGTATATAGGGGATATTAGCAGTGTGATTATACTGTATATAGGGGATATTAGTAATGTGATTATACTGTATATAGGGGATATTAGTAATGTGATTATACTGTATATAGGGGGATATTAGCAGTGTGATTATACTGTATATAGGGGATATTAGTAGTGTGATTATACTGTATATAGGGGGATATTAGTAGTGTGATTATACGGTATATAGGGGATATTAGTAGTGTGAGTATACTGTATATAGGGGGATATTAGTAGTGTGATTATACTGTATATAGGGGATATTAGTAGTGTGATTATACTGTATATAGGGGATATTGGTAGTGTGATTATACTGTATATAGGGGATATTAGTAGTGTGAGTATACTGTATATAGGGGGATATTAGTAGTGTGATTATACTGTATATAGGGGGATATTAGTAGTGTGATTATACTGTATATAGGGGATATTAGTAGTGTGAGTATACTGTATATAGGGGGATATTAGCAGTGTGATTATACTGTATATAGGGGGATATTAGTAGTGTGATTATACTGTATATAGGGGATATTGGTAGTGTGATTATACTGTATATAGGGGATATTAGTAGTGTGAGTATACTGTATATAGGGGGATATTAGTAGTGTGATTATACTGTATATAGGGGGATATTAGCAGTGTGATTATACTGTATATAGGGGATATTAGTAGTGTGAGTATACTGTATATAGGGGGATATTAGTAGTGTGATTATACTGTATATAGGGGGATATTAGCAGTGTGATTATACTGTATATAGGGGATATTAGTAGTGTGATTATACTGTATATAGGGGGATATTAGTAGTGTGATTATACTGTATATAGGGGATATTAGTAGTGTGAGTATACTGTATATAGGGGGATATTAGTAGTGTGATTATACTGTATATAGGGGATATTAGTAGTGTGATTATACTGTATATAGGGGGATATTAGAAGTGTGATTATACTGTATATGGGGGATATTAGTAGTGTGATTATACTGTATATAGGGGATATTAGTAGTGTGAGTATACTGTATATAGGGGGATATTAGTAGTGTGATTATACTGTATATAGGGGATATTAGTAGTGTGATTATACTGTATATAGGGGGATATTAGCAGTGTGATTATACTGTATATAGGGGATATTAGTAGTGTGATTATACTGTATATAGGGGGATATTAGTAGTGTGATTATACGGTATATAGGGGGATATTAGTAGTGTGATTATACTGTATATAGGGGATATTAGCAGTGTGATTATACTGTATATAGGGGATATTAGTAATGTGATTATACTGTATATAGGGGATATTAGTAGTGTGATTATACTGTATATAGGGGATATTAGTAGTGTGAGTATACTGTATATAGGGGGATATTAGTAGTGTGATTATACTGTATATAGGGGATATTAGCAGTGTGATTATACTGTATATAGGGGATATTAGTAATGTGATTATACTGTATATAGGGGATATTAGTAATGTGATTATACTGTATATAGGGGGATATTAGCAGTGTGATTATACTGTATATAGGGGATATTAGTAGTGTGATTATACTGTATATAGGGGGATATTAGTAGTGTGATTATACGGTATATAGGGGATATTAGTAGTGTGAGTATACTGTATATAGGGGGATATTAGTAGTGTGATTATACTGTATATAGGGGATATTAGTAGTGTGATTATACTGTATATAGGGGATATTGGTAGTGTGATTATACTGTATATAGGGGATATTAGTAGTGTGAGTATACTGTATATAGGGGGATATTAGTAGTGTGATTATACTGTATATAGGGGGATATTAGTAGTGTGATTATACTGTATATAGGGGATATTAGTAGTGTGAGTATACTGTATATAGGGGGATATTAGCAGTGTGATTATACTGTATATAGGGGGATATTAGTAGTGTGATTATACTGTATATAGGGGATATTGGTAGTGTGATTATACTGTATATAGGGGATATTAGTAGTGTGAGTATACTGTATATAGGGGGATATTAGTAGTGTGATTATACTGTATATAGGGGGATATTAGCAGTGTGATTATACTGTATATAGGGGATATTAGTAGTGTGAGTATACTGTATATAGGGGGATATTAGTAGTGTGATTATACTGTATATAGGGGGATATTAGCAGTGTGATTATACTGTATATAGGGGATATTAGTAGTGTGATTATACTGTATATAGGGGGATATTAGTAGTGTGATTATACTGTATATAGGGGATATTAGTAGTGTGAGTATACTGTATATAGGGGGATATTAGTAGTGTGATTATACTGTATATAGGGGATATTAGTAGTGTGATTATACTGTATATAGGGGGATATTAGAAGTGTGATTATACTGTATATAGGGGATATTAGTAGTGTGATTATACTGTATATAGGGGATATTAGTAGTGTGAGTATACTGTATATAGGGGGATATTAGTAGTGTGATTATACTGTATATAGGGGATATTAGTAGTGTGATTATACTGTATATAGGGGGATATTAGCAGTGTGATTATACTGTATATAGGGGATATTAGTAGTGTGATTATACTGTATATAGGGGATATTAGTAGTGTGAGTATACTGTATATAGGGGGATATTAGTAGTGTGATTATACTGTATATAGGGGATATTAGCAGTGTGATTATACTGTATATAGGGGATATTAGTAGTGTGATTATACTGTATATAGGGGATATTAGTAGTGTGATTATACTGTATATAGGGGGATATTAGCAGTGTGATTATACCTTATATAGGGGATATTAGTAGTGTGATTATACTGTATATAGGGGGATATTAGTAGTGTGATTATACTGTATATAGGGGATATTAGCAGTGTGATTATACTGTATATAGGGGATATTAGTAGTGTGATTATACTGTATATAGGGGGATATTAGCAGTGTGATTATACCTTATATAGGGGATATTAGTAGTGTGATTATACTGTATATAGGGGGATATTAGTAGTGTGATTATACTGTATATAGGGGATATTAGTAGTGTGATTATACTGTATATAGGGGATATTAGTAGTGTGATTATACTGTATATAGGGGATATTAGTAGTGTGAGTATACTGTATAGATGGGGGGATTGGAGGGTATGGAGACCGCATTGTGTGTGTTGCTCTTTCCCTCCGTGTTCTCCAGTTGTACGGTGCCTCCTTTTCTCCGTGTTGCCCGCTGTCTGTCCTCCTGCCCCATTCTCGCTGACACACGCACAGCTTCCTCCCTCTCACACACACAGTCTCTCACACCTTCCCCTCCTCCCGCCATGTTTACTACTCTTAGCACTTTGCAGTAGAGGCTACATGCCGAACCAGGATTCCTCAATGGCGGATGACACGCCCATTACCACGCCGTCTCCTGGTTACCTGAACACGCCTGCAAGTGCTTGGCCAATTGACGCCCGGCGCCATGTGTCCCTCGAGCACGTGCTTTTGTGCGCGCCCAGTGTGAGAGCCCAGGCCACGCCCTCCTCGCCGTGTGATTGGTTGCGGCGGGCAGGCTGTGATCGGCGGCCGCACAGTGTAGTCGTGGCCCCGCCCTGCGGGAGCAGCACTGATCCTGCACGTAGTGCGGTGCGCGGGGCAGGAGATGCTGACACGGACACGTAGCTGAGCCTTTATAGCGCACTCTGCCTCACTGCACGGACTTCATGGGGCGCGGGCGGTGCTGGAGGTGGCACGTCCTGGGGCGCCCTGCACTGGCACCACTGTCCTAGGCGGCTTCTCGGGACTCTGGCAGGTGACATGGCCTCCTGCTGGCACCTCTGACCCCTAGTGCCCACCATAGAGCCAACCATGCCATTCAAGCAGGGTCCCTCGGTGGACCTGGAGAAGCTGGCCCTGCAGCACATCGCGCCCCGCCTGCTCTCCGATGGCTACTGTTATCTGGACCACATTCTGGGCGAGGAGCTGGGCAGCCGAGTGCTGGAGCAGGTGCGGGGGCTGCACGAGGATGGCGCCCTGAAGGATGGCCAGCTGGCCGGGCACCGGCAGGGCGTCTCCAAGAGGCACCTGCGAGGGGACAAGATCGCCTGGATCGCGGGCACGGAGGACGGCTGCGAGGCCATCGGGCTGGTGCTGTCGGTGATTGACCGCCTGGTGGTGCTGTGCGGCAGCCGCCTGGGCCAGTGCTATGTGAAGGAGCGCTCCAAGGTGAGGCCGGGATAGAACCTTCTGGCCTCCTCAGTGGCCACCGGCCCTTGCGGCAGCATCTGCTCTGTTTACCGATTCACCAAGCTCTGGGGGGAAAAGGAGCCAAATGTGGTTTATCCGCTGCTGGTCGGCGATGGAAGAAGAATAAAGTAGAATTAAAAAATTACTTTTAGTCAACACATTTCACAGTCATTCCAGACTTTTCCCTCCGGACACAAGACGTGTGTAATACATATACAAGCCGTATGTACAGTGTCCTGAGGAAGAATTCAGGAATTACTACAGTGAAACGTGTTGACTGAAAAACCTGGAATAAGAAAATCCTTTATTATTCTACTTTATTAATATTCTTCCATCTCTGGTACTGCTGCTTTGTTTGTGTCCTCCCTATCGGCGCAGGGTCCTCTATGAGCTGTCCTCCATGGCATGGCTCCAGCCCCTGCGTTGTGGAGTTATCCTGTTTTCTGCATACTCTTTTGCCCTATTGATGCAGCAGAACTCCTGACTTTAGCTGGCTGCACTTCACCTCTTAGCTTAAACCACGTTTAACCCTATCCTGCCATTAATGTACTGCACGGAGATCCATGTTAGGCCGGCGTCACACTGGCGTATTGCATCCGATGCGAGATCATCGGATGCGATATGCTAATGACACTCGGCTCCTGCTCGCAGCATCTCCTCCATTGCTGGGGTCCGCTTATAGCGCACATCGCTCGGATGTTATCCGAGTGGTGTGCGCTGTCTCACTCGCACCCATAGGCTTATATGGGTGCGAGTGAGCCGAGAGTTTTCCTCGGTCCGAGACAATCGCAGCATGCTGCGATTGTTTCAGACCGAGGAAAACGGCCGACAAAAAGTCGGCTGCTGGGAGCTGCCCCATATGTTAACATTGGTCCGAGTGCAATGCGATTTTTATTTTTTTATTTTTTTTTCTGCATTGCACTCGGCCATTTAAAACGCCAGTGTGACCCCGGCCTTATAGTTGCCTCACAGTGAAGATGGCAAACTAGATCGGTACTAATATTTCCGTGATGGCGAACCTAGGACAGGGCCAAGGACTGGATCTGTCCCTGCAGTCACCAACAGCGTGATCTCTGGCCACATTCATGGCATGCTCTCGCTGGCACTATATGTAATCCTGGGGTAGTTTATTATATGTGATCGACTTCCCTAAAACAGTTCCGAATTTTCTGAAAAAGTGTTGGGAATCCCACTTAGGAAAATATAAAGTCGTGAAATGCTGATTGCAGACCGTGATTGCCTGAGGGCAGCAGCGATAACGCGGACATTACCTGTCATTTCAGGCAATGGTGGCATGTTACCCCGGGAATGGAGCTGGATACGTGCGACACGTGGACAACCCGACTGGAGATGGCCGCTGCATCACTTGCATTTATTATCTCAATAAGAACTGGGATGCCAAGGTGAGAAAGCCAGTATGTCCCACCTGTAGTCCTCCGCACAGTCCCCTATGGTCGTATTGCCTTATGTCACCTGCCGCCATCTTGTCCTGCAGGTCCATGGTGGAGTACTTCGTATCTTTCCTGATGGTGGCTCCTGTGTGGCTGATGTGGAGCCTCTTTTTGATCGGCTGCTTTTTTTCTGGTCAGACCGCCGCAACCCACATGAGGTGCAGCCATCTTATGCCACCAGGTAATAGCCGAGCGATAGACTCAGAGCATGGCGCTCGGGCACTGCACATCCTAAGCAACCGGTGTTCTCTCATCCTCATAGATACGCTCTAACCGTCTGGTATTTCGATGCCAAAGAAAGAGCCGCAGCCAAGCAGAGGTTCAAACGATTAAGTGGTAAGTGCACTGGGGTGGGAACACAAAAGTCAGTCTTATAGGGGTCCTGTCCAGAAACACAGATATCAATGTGTCGAGGAGTGATTATAGCGCTCTTTATTATTATTTTATTATTGTGCATTTTTATAGCGTCATTTATTCCATGGCGCTTTACATGTGAAAAGGGGGCAAATATAGACAAATACAACTAAACATGAGCCAAAAAAACAAGGCACACAGGTATATAAGGAGGGAGGACCCTGCCCGCGAGGGCTCACAGTCTGCAGGGGATGGGGATGACTCTCTGTAGTGAGTACTGACTTTCCGATGGTGTAAGTAAGCGGCTGCAGAGAGAATGTGACCTCATTTTCTCCCTGTAGCCGCTGCCCGTGAGCCGGTTACACAGATTTACCTGCAAATTGTCGGCAGGTAAATATCATTTCTGGACGTGACATGTTCCTTTACAAGGAAGAACTATTTCCTTGCATAGGACAATATTGGAAATTCCCTGTGGTTCTGAGATATCTTGCTGAGCTTCAGGGATTTACAGTAACCCCATTCATACCTTATAGATCCGACCACAGGCTGCTGTACACCACAGCTGCTAGGTTATACATCAAGGCCGGGCCTCGGGCTGGGACATTTAATGGGGTCACATATGGCAGTTAGTGGATTACTATGTAGTGCTCCTGTCCCGCTTTCCCCTCATTCACATTGAGGCCAGTTGGGCCCACTTTAAAGGGTATCGTGACCTGTCAACTGTCAAACTTGATGCTAAAAAAAAAAAAGTACGGTACTGAAATAATAGGCTATTACCTTACATGTAGAAATCATAGTAACATAGTTAGTAAGGCCGAAAAAAGACATTTGTCCATCCAGTTCAGCCTATATTCCATCATAATAAATCCCCAGATCTACGTCCTTCTACAGAACCTAATAATTGTATGATAAAATATTGTTCTGCTCCAGGAAGACATCCAGGCCTCTCTTGAACCCCTCGACTGAGTTCGCCATCACCACCTCCTATCATTGGGATAGAATCCATTGTGTGATTTTTATGGTCACATCTGTGCTGATCGCCCCCCACATTCCTATGTAGTGACCCCAGAGATGAGATGTGCATCTTAAATTACACGGGCTGATTTACTGCTCTATCAGATGATGTAATGTAGGAGAATCGGCCTTTGTGCTGATTGTGTCCTCTGGGCAGATGTGTAGCAATGTATACATAGCTTCCTCTCTGTGCAGACATGTGTACGTGTGTGACACTGCCTACGTGCCTCTGTATGGCAAGGGAGGAGCCGCCGCCTGTAGGTTTGATCACACTGCCAGTCACAAGTTGTTTGGTGATTAGAGAGCTGTCCTTATCAGGGGTCACAGTGCCCCCCGGGGTGGGCTGCCTATAGGCACAACATGGCTTGTGCTCACCCTGAGCTTCTTAAATCTTTTTTTTTTTTCAAATACTTACTCTGTACCAGTCTGTCACTGTAAACCTCTTTACTGTAAACGATCTCTATAACCCTGTATGTAACCCCTTTCTCATGTACAGCACCATGGAATTAATGGTGCTATATAAATAAATAATAATGTTAGCGCTATATATAAAAATAAAGATTTAATAATAATGTGTCTTGTACTCACCGATCGGCTTATATGTTTATATGTGATGGAACATAAAAATTAAAAAAAAAAAAAAAAAAAAAAAAAAAAATATATATATATATATATATATATATATATATATATATATATATATATATATATATATATATATATATATATATATTATATATTATATATGTATATGTAACTTTGGGTGCTGCAAGCTTCTCATAATCCTCATTTATATGGGACTAATCCTCTCCTTTGTGCAGTGTACACCATATTCTGCCCGCGATCTTCCTTTCTGACACCTTTTCCCATTCTAATGAATTGGTGGGGAAAGTGGTAAAGACAAACATCCAAAATATTCATGATGTAAACTAACAAAATACAAGAGGTGGGCAGCAGAGCTTTCCAGCTGTATATATATCCGTATTTTGAGATTACTCTGAATCAGCCCTTGATGCAGAACATCATTCATCTCTTCTTTTTCTTAGACTAAGTTCTCACAATGAGTTTTTGATGTTGCAGTTTTTCATCACTTTTTAGGTTATTTGCAGTTTTTTCTTTTTTTTTTTTTTTTTTTTCTTCATGCTTTTTTGTTGTTTTTTTAGCTGCAGTGTTTCTCTTGTTGGGTACTTTTTGTTAATTAACTTTGATAAAAGTTATGTGTAGATTACATTTGTTTTTGCTGCAGATTGGTACTAAAAAAATGTGTTTTTTTTTTTGTTTTTTTTTTACTTTTGGAGCTTCCTCATCTCAGTACAGTCTATTGGGAAAATCAGCATATTAAATGCATGTTTACTGCTAGAGAAATTGACACGTTGTAGATTTCAAACTCGTACTACATAAAAAGAAGCATATTGGGCAGGAGATTTCCCTAAGGCTGTGTGCACATGATGCGGATTTAGTGCGGATCCGCAGCAGATTTATCCGCGCAGAAACGCTGCAGATCCGCACTGTGATTTACAGTACAATGTAAATCAATGTGAAAAAAAAGCTGTGCAGAAAAATCCGCGCGGAAACGCTGCAGATTTAAAAGAAGTGCTTGTCACTTCTTTTGTGCGGATCTGCAGCGTTACTGCACCCTCCCATTATAGAAATCCGCAGTGGTAAAAACTGCACAAAATCCACATAAAAACTGCAGAAAATCCCCGGCAAATCTGCACCTGCGAATTCTGCCAGGAGATGCTGATTTTGTGCAGAAAATTCTGCACCCCATTCCCCAACGTGTGCACATAGCCGTAATCCCATCTACTTTTGCTGGAACTGTAAAACGCTGCGTTTTTACACCGCATCAAAAATTCCCCAAATACTTATCATGGGAACTTGACCTTACCTCTCAGTTTCTGTCCCTTCTCTTTTTTGTCTTGTGATATTTGTTGACATTTTTTGTGTGAAATTTTTCCTAACGAGGTTCTTGAATTTTGTGCAAAATCAAAAATGTATTTTCTTTCGTGTCTTTTTTAGTGTAAAAGATCACGTTTCAATAAAAGGTTGCAAAATGACTAAAAAATTAAAAATTTATGGATCTTGGTAAAAAGTAAAAGAAATTAAAAACATTTTTGTAAGTAAATGTTCAAATTTTTTCACTACTTTTATAACTAAAAAAAGCCAGCTTGATATTGTTGGAGAATTGCACAATTGGGTCATTTTGACCATACAGTGAACTCCATAAAAAACAAAACCGCAAAAGATACTGTGGAATTAGCAATTTTTTGCAATTTCAACTTGGAATCTTTTCTGTGTGTTTTCCAGTACATTGCATGGTAAAATGGATAATGTCCACAAAAAAGCAAAACTTTGTGCTATATGGACGGAAAAATAAAAAAATATATTTACTAGGGGCATACATGGAGCTCATGGGGCCCGATGGCAAAAGTTCTAATTGCCTTCCCCTAAAAAATAAATAAAAATAAATAAATAATATTCAGCGGGGTCACAGATGAACATTTATCTCACAACTCTGCAGCCCGTGTACAGTAACTTTCCTAATTGAAGCCACTCTCATAGCCCTCAAAGTAGGCTGCCAACAAAAGTGACCCCCACACTGTATGATATATGCAAAAAAAGAAAGCAAAAAATAGACGGCACCGCTGCACATTTATGACCATAAGCCCATACAGTCCACGGGTGTTACAACCAACCTGCACGGTTGTGTGCTATAGAAAAAAATCACGGGTGCTCTTCTTGGAAACAACAGGTAAATCCACTTGCAAAAGAAGAAGGCACTCGCCGATCTAAAACTTTCTTGCTTTGAATCTTCATTAAAAATTCATGGCCGGGAGAGTGAGGACAGGAGCCCCTGTGAGCAGGTGTGAACAACAACTGCTGTTTTTGCGCTGTGCTAGCGCTTCTACGGGTTTTTTCTTTTGCAAGTGGACCCACACGGTATGATATTCCCACAGTGAATGCTTCCACCATATCCTCCACACGCAGTGTGATGACCCTACAGCCCCCCCCCCCCCCCCAAAAAAAAAGCATGGGGACCCCTACATAGCCCTCCATATAGTATAATGGCCCCAACACAACCCTCCACACTGCATGATGGTCTCACTAGCCCTCCAAACAGCATAATAGACCCCACATTACCATCCACACAAACATTCACACTATATAATTGCTCGCAAACAGTATAATGGACCCCCACATAGTCCAATATAAAGGCTCCCTCATAGGTCTCCAAATATTCTAATGGCCCCACACATAGCCCTCCAAATACTATGATGGCTCCCACATAAGTTCTCCAAATATAATGGGCCCCACATAGCCCTTCAAATAGTATAATGGCTCCATTATATCCAGTATGCTGATACAGTTGAAGATGCGATGCAGGGGCTGATACAGTTGAAGATGCGATGCAGGTGTCCAGTACCAGCTCTGGTATCTGGCACCCCCGACTCGTGGGCCCCATGAAATTGCACTGTCCTTAAGGGGTTAAAAAGTATAAATGAAAATAGGAATAAAGTGCAAATGTAATAATGAATAAGGCTAAAAAAAAGTGCCTTTTCTGGGGTGGCTGGGGGCAGATGTTTTTTGGCGGGGGGGGGGTTGGCAATAACCATGGACCCTCTCCAGGCTATTAATATCTGCCCTCAGTCACTGGCTTTCCCACTCTGGCGGAGAAAATTGTGCGGGAGCCCACGCCAATTTTTTCTGCAATTTAACCCTTTTAATTTAGAAGCTAGAGCCCCCCAAATTTTACACCAAGACACTCCTTACATTACTATAGAGGAATATGTAATAAACGATAGGATATGAGATGGTTTACTGTATGTAAGCCATGTCTCATATCATGTCGGCTTTGAGAAGGAGATAGGAAAAGCCGGCAATTGAATTACCAGCTTTAAAGCTATCTATCGCTGTATGAAATATTAATATATATATATATATATATATATATATATATATATATATATATATATAAATATGCATGTCCCCGTAGTATATGGACAATGATGATTCCAGAATTCGCGGCAGACTGTGCCCATCGCTAATTGGTCGAGGCAACCTTTGACATCATCGTCGCCATGGCAACCATTATGACATCATCGTCGCTGTGCCCGTTGCTGATTGGTCGAGGCCTAGCGGCCTCGACCAATCAGAGGCGCGGGATTTCTACGTCGATACTGTGCCCGTCTCTGATTGGTCGAGGCCTGGCGGCCTCGACCAATCAGAGACGCGGGATTTCCAGGACAGACAGACAGACGGAAAAACCCTTAGACAATTATATATATATACTAGATTGTGGCCCGATTCTAACGCATCGGGTATTCTAGAATATGCATGTCCCTTTACGACCCATTCTACATACAGGGAGACGCAGGCACGCACCCTGCACAATGGCGGCACTTGACAGCAGTGGAGGACAATGATGATTCCAGAATTCGCAGCAGACTGTGCCCGTCGCTGAATCAGAAACGTGGGATTTCTACGTCCTTTATGACATCATCGTCGCTGTGCCCGTTGCTGATTGGTCGAGGCCTCGACCAATCAGAGAGGCGGGATTTCCAGGACAGACAGACAGACGGAAAAACCCTTAGACAATTATATATATACTAGATTGTGGCCCGATTCTAACGCATCGGGTATTCTAGAATATGCATGTCCCCGTAGTATATGGACAATGATGATTCCAGAATTCGCGGCAGACTGTGTCCGTCGCTGATTGATCGAGGCAACCTTTATGACATCATCGTCGCCATGGCAACCATTATGACATCTCCGTCGATACTGTGCCCGTCGCTGAATCAGAAACGTGAGATGTCTATGTCCTTTATGACATCATCGTCGCTGTGCCCGTTGCTGATTGGTCGAGGTCGCCAGGCCATCAGCGACGCGCACAGGCCAGCCGGCCTCGACCAATCAGAGACTGTGCCCGTCGTTGATTGGTCAAGGCCTGGCGGCCTCGACCAATCAGCGACGCGGGATTTCCAGGACAGACAGACAAACCCTTAGACAATTATATATATAGATATATAACGCATCGGGTATTCTAGAATATGCATGTCCCCATAGTATATGGACGATGATGATTCCAGAATTCGCGGCAGACTGTGCCCGTCGCTGATTGGTCGAGGCAACCTTTATGACATCATCATCGCCATGCTGTGCCCGTCGCTGATTGGTCGAAGCCTGGCGGCCTCGACCAATCAGAGACGCGGGATTTCCAGGACAGACAGACAGACGGAAAAACCCTTAGACAATTATATATATAGATATATATAGACTAGATTGTGGCCCGATTCTAACGCATCGGGTATTCTAGAATATGCATGTCCCCGTAGTATATGGACAATGATGATTCCAGAATTCGCGGCAGACTGTGCCCGGCGCTGATTGGTCGAGGCAACCTTTATGACATCATCGTCGCCATGGCAACCATTATGACATCTATGTCGATACTGTGCCCGTCGCTGATTGGTCGAGGCGAATTCGCGGCAGACTATGCCCGTCGCTGATTGGTCGAGGCAACCTTTATGACATCATCATCGCCATGCTGTGCCCGTCGCTGATTGGTCGAAGCCTGGCGGCCTCGACCAATCAGAGACGCGGGATTTCCAGGACAGACAGACAGACGGAAAAACCCTTAGACAATTATATATATATAGATATATATAGACTAGATTGTGGCCCGATTCTAACGCATCGGGTATTCTAGAATATGCATGTCCCCGTAGTATATGAACAATGATGATTCCAGAATTCGCGGCAGACTGTGCCCGTCGCTGATTGGTCGAGGCACCCTTTATGACGTCATCGTCGCCATGGCAACCATTATGACATCATCGTCGCTGTGCCCGTTGCTGATTGGTCGAGGCCTGGCGGCCTCGACCAATCAGAGACGCGGGATTTCCAGGACAGACAGACAGACGGAAAAACTCTTAGATTGTGGCCCGATTCTAACGCATCGGGTATTCTAGAATATGCATGTCCCTGTAGTATATGGACAATATGGACTGATTGGTCGAGGCAACCTTTATGACATCATCGTCGCCATGGCAACCATTATGACATCTACGTCGATACTGTGCCTGTCGCTGAATCAGAAACGTGGGATTTCTACGTCCTTTATGACATCATCGTCGCTGTGCCCATTGCTGATTGGTCGAGGCCTCGACCAATCAGAGAGGCGGGATTTCCAGGACAGACAGACAGACGGAAAAACCCTTAGACAATTATATATATACTAGATTGTGGCCCGATTCTAACGCATCGGGTATTCTAGAATATGCATGTCCCCGTAGTATATGGACAATGATGATTCCAGAATTCGCGGCAGACTGTGCCCGTCTCTGATTGGTCGAGGCAACCTTTATGACATCATCGTCGCCATGGCAACCATTATGACATCTACGTCGATACTGTGCCCGTCGCTGAATCAGAAACGTGAGATGTCTACGTCCTTTATGACATCATCGTCGCTGTGCCCGTTGCTGATTGGTCGAGGCCTGGCGATCATCCCGCTGGCGGCCTCGACCAATCAGAGACGCGGGAATTCCAGGACAGACAGACAGACAGACGGAAAAACCCTTAGACAATACACAGTGGGGCAAAAAAGTATTTAGTCAGTCAGCAATAGTGCAAGTTCCACCACTTAAAAAGATGAAAGGCGTCTGTAATTTACATCATAGGTAGACCTCAACTATGGGAAACAAACTGAGAAAAAAAAATCCAGAAAATCACATTGTCTGTTTTTTTAACATTTTATTTGCGTATTATGGTGGAAAATAAGTATTTGGTCAGAAACAAACAATCGAGATTTCTGGCTCTCACAGACCTGTAACTTCTTCTTTAAGAGTCTCCTCTTTCCTCCACTCATTACCTGTAGTAATGGCACCTGTTTAAACTTGTTATCAGTATAAAAAGACACCTGTGCACACCCTCAAACAGTCTGACTCCAAACTCCACTATGGTGAAGACCAAAGAGCTGTCAAAGGACACCAGAAACAAAATTGTAGCCCTGCACCAGGCTGGGAAGACTGAATCTGCAATAGCCAACCAGCTTGGAGTGAAGAAATCAACAGTGGGAGCAATAATTAGAAAATGGAAGACATACAAGACCACTGATAATCTCCCTCGATCTGGGGCTTCACGCAAAATCCCACCCCGTGGGGTCAGAATGATCACAAGAACGGTGAGCAAAAATCCCAGAACCACGCGGGGGGACCTAGTGAATGAACTGCAGAGAGCTGGGACCAATGTAACAAGGCCTACCATAAGTAACACACTACGCCACCATGGACTCAGATCCTGCAGTGCCAGACGTGTCCCACTGCTTAAGCCAGTACATGTCCGGGCCCGTCTGAAGTTTGCTAGAGAGCATTTGGATGATCCAGAGGAGTTTTGGGAGAATGTCCTATGGTCTGATGAAACCAAACTGGAACTGTTTGGTAGAAACACAACTTGTCGTGTTTGGAGGAAAAAGAATACTGAGTTGCATCCATCAAACACCATACCTACTGTAAAGCATGGTGGTGGAAACATCATGCTTTGGGGCTGTTTCTCTGCAAAGGGGCCAGGACGACTGATCCGGGTACATGAAAGAATGAATGGGGCCATGTATCGTGAGATTTTGAGAGCAAACCTCCTTCCATCAGCAAGGGCATTGAAGTTGAAACGTGGCTGTGTCTTTCAACATGACAATGATCTAAAGCACACCGCAAGGGCAACGAAGGGGTTGCTTCGTAAGAAGCATTTCAAGGTCCTGGAGTGGCCTAGCCAGTCTCCAGATCTCAACCCTATAGAAAACCTTTGGAGGGAGTTGAAAGTCCGTGTTGCCAAGCGAAAAGCCAAAAACATCACTGCTCTAGAGGAGATCTGCATGGAGGAATGGGCCAACATACCAACAACAGTGTGTGGCAACCTTGTGAAGACTTACAGAAAACGTTTGACCTCTGTCATTGCCAACAAAGGATATATTACAAAGTATTGAGATTAAATTTTGTTTCTGACCAAATACTTATTTTCCACCATAATATGCAAATAAAATGTTAAAAAAAAAAAACAATGTGATTTTCTGGATTTTTTTTTTCTCAGTTTGTCTCCCATAGTTGAGGTCTACCTATGATGTAAACTACAGACGCCTCTCATCTTTTTAAGTGGTGGAACTTGCACTATTGCTGACTGACTAAATACTTTTTTGTGTATATATATATATATATATATATATATATATATATATATATATATATATTGTAGCATGGCTAAAGGGTTTGTGGTCGATGGGAGGTATGTGCCACATAAGTGCCTGATTGCTGTAATGTAGCCCGGAGTATTCCTTTCTTGCACATAATCTTGTATATGTGTTTCAGGACCTGTGGTAATGTCAGACCACATGGCTAATCATGTGATGGGTTACTGGGTGGGGTTAGCTCTTTATAAGACTGGCTAATCCTTTACACAGCAGATGTGTGGAGGTGAAACCCTCCTGAGTGTGTTACGGCTTCAGGACTGAGCCGGATGAACTGGACACTTGCTTTTCTTTGCCTGAACCAAAGGCCCATTTTGCTTTCTGTTATTTGCCACATGGTTTATGAAGCAATAAACCCAGTGAACTTTAAAGGAACACGTCTCCTGAGTGTCAGCCGTCGCAGCTGAGTGAGTGAAATCCTTACAATTGGTGGTAGACGTGCGAGCAGCGTTCCCAGCGGAGACGTGAGTTTATTTTTGAATGTCCTGGGTCAAGGCTGTTGCAAGCCAGCAAGCATTGCCGGAGAAAATGGAGGACCTGCTGAAACACTTGGTCCAGATGCAGTCACAGCAGGAGCAACGGCAGAGTCAGCAGGAGCAACGGCAGCAGATGCAGCAGAGCCAGCAGGAGCATCAGCAGCAGATGCAGCTTCTGGCAACCGCCATCCAGGGCAAGGCGAGCGCCCCAACCCCAGGTTTGGCTGATGACACCCACGTCCGGAAGACGGTAAGACGCGCATTGCAGAAAATGACTCCCGGGGATGATGTTGAGGCCTTCCTGACGGTGTTTGAGAGGGTCGCTGAGAGGGAAAAACTTCCGCCAGAGCAGTGGGCAGAGGTACTTGCGCCATACCTGACGGGAGAACCCCAGAAGGCGTACTATGATTTGACCTTGCAGGATGCCAAAGAGTATCACAAATTGAAAGCCGAGATTCTCGCACGTTTGGGGGTGACACTGACTGTCAGGGCACAGCGAGTTCACTCCTGGGGCTATCACCGGGACAAACCACCTCGTTCCCAAATGTTTGATCTGTTGCACCTGGTCCAGAAATGGCTGCAGCCAGAATCCTCTGCGCCTGCACAGATGGTAGAACGGGTGATGATGGATCGGTTTGTCCATTCCCTCCCGAGGCCTATACAGTCTTGGGTTGCCCAGGGTGATCCCCAGAATGCCGACGAGCTGATCGGACTGGTTGAGAGATACCAAGGGTTGGAAGGCTCCTTCGGGAGGCAGCCCATGCCGTACTGGGGGTCCCAGAAGGCAGCTGAGTCCCAAAAAGGGGTGGTGCGTCCAAGGTCACAAAGGGCGGGGGAGGTGGTGCCCAAGGTCCCCACGGGTGATATTATTTGTTGGAGGTGCCAAAAGCCAGGACATATAGCTGCCCGTTGTTCCCAAACCACTGAGCAGATGGACTGCAGCATGGGACGCCGTTGTTCATACTATGCGTATCCAGCCTGTAGTGTGAACTCTCCATCCAACGAGGGACCTCAAGCGTGTCCCGTAAAGGTGAACGGTCGAGCAGTAACGGCACTGTTAGACTCGGGGAGCCTAGTGACCCTGGTGAGGGCCACTTTTCCTCTCCACCTGCTCCCAGGAAAGAAGGTCGGAGTGCGGTGCATACATGGTGATGCAAAGGACTACCCTATGGCCAGGGTGGACATTGAAACGGCATGTGGCACTGAGTCCCACATAGTCGGCGTGGTTCAGGACTTGTTGCACCCTATAATTATTGGCCGGGATTTCTGTTTGTTTTGGGATTTGTGGGGAAATGGTTCTGAGCTCCCTGGCAGGGAACCAGTGAACCCTGGAAGGGTATCGCCACACCCAGAGGCAGACAGTTTTCCTTTTTGTGTTCTGGTTGGGGATGAGGAGGAAGTATCCCCTACATCTGACATTCTGGAGTTAGAGGTTACCGGTGAAAATTTTGGGACTGCCCAACATAGGGACCCCACTCTGAGGGAAGCCTTTAATAATGTCACAGTTATTGACGGGGTGGTACAGGAGCCGGGGGCAGACACAAGATTTCCCCATTTTCTGTTGAGGGGGGAGTTGTTGTACCGTGTCACGAAAATACGGGAGGAGTTGGTAGAGCAGTTGATAGTGCCGGGTCCGTATAGACGGAAAGTGTTGGACATGGCCCATTCACACATCTTGGGTGGACACCTGGGGGTGGAAAAAACGCAGGAACGGGTTGTGCAGAGGTTCTATTGGCCTGGGTGTCACCGGGAAATAGTGAACTATTGCAGGTCCTGCCCTACATGTCAGCTAACTGCTCCTACTCCTCATTTCCGGAACCCCCTTGTGCCACTGCCCATTATTGAGGTACCGTTCGAGAGAATTGCCATGGACTTGGTCGGTCCCTTAGTTAAATCAGCTCGGGGCCATCAGTATATATTAGTCATCCTGGACTATGCCACACGCTATCCTGAGGCAATTCCCTTGAGAAATTCTTCCTCAAAAAGCATAGCCCGCGAGTTGGTCCATGTCTTTTCCCGGACAGGTCTGCCAAAGGAGATCCTGACTGACCAGGGTACACCTTTCATGAGCAAGGTGATGAGGGAGTTATGCAAAGCCCTGAAGATCTCCCAGTTGAGGACCTCGGTGTACCATCCCCAGTCGGATGGCCTTGTTGAGAGGTTTAACAAGACCCTAAAGAGCATGCTGAGAAAAGCTATAGAGAAAGACTGTAGAGACTGGGATTGTCTCTTACCCTATCTGATGTTTTCCATTCGTGAAGTTCCACAGGCCTCCACAGGGTTCTCACCGTTTGAGCTTCTATATGGCCGACATCCACGAGGACTCCTGGATATAGCCAAGGAAACCTGGGAGGCCGAAGTCACACCCCACAGAAGCGTCATTGAGCATGTGGCCCTGATGCAGCAGAGGATTGCAAAGGTGATGCCTATCGTGAAAGAACACCTTCTCCAAGCACAAGAAGCTCAAGCCAGGGTCTACAACCGGTCTGCAAGAGTGAGGCAGTTCAATCCGGGAGACCGAGTTCTTGTGTTAGTTCCAACGGTGGAAAGCAAGTTCTTGGCCAAATGGCAAGGGCCATATGAGGTTGTCGAGAAACTTGGTGAGGTAAATTATAAAATTCACCAACCAGGAAGACGGAAACCATTCCAAGTTTACCATGTCAACCTCATCAAGCCATGGCAAGATAGAGAACCGACAGCAACTCAATGATTGTTAAGCAACCCAGAAGGTGAGGTTGGAGCGGTTACTATAGCAGAGACGCTATCAAAGACCCAGAAACAGCAGTGCCGGGAGTTACTCCAGAAAAACAGGGACCTGTTTTCAGAATTGCCAGGATACACGAAGGTCATAGAGCACGAGGTCCTAACAGAGCCACATGTGCGGGTGAATGTGAAACCTTATCGTATTCCTGAGGCTCGTCGAGAAGTTATCTCCAAGGAAGTGGAGCGTATGTTGAGGCTTGGGGTCATTGAGGAATCCAAGAGCGGTTGGTCGAGCCCAATTGTCCTGGTCCCAAAACCTGATGGAGAGTGGAGGTTTTGCAACGACTATCGGAAGTTGAATGAAGTCTCCAAGTTCGACGCTTATTCCATGCCCCGTATTGATGAGCTCATCGAAAGGCTTGGGCACGCCAGATATATATCCACCTTGGATTTGACAAAGGGGTATTGGCAGATCCCCATGGCACAGGAAGCCAAGGAGAAGACGGCCTTTTCGACACCTGATGGATGCTTCCAATATGCCCGGATGCCGTTTGGCCTACAGGGAGCTCCGGCGACCTTCCAGAGGGCTATGGATAGAGTCCTTGCACCCCATAAGGCCTACGCTGCTGCGTACCTAGATGATATCGTCATCTTTAGCCCGGACTGGGAGAGTCATCTGGAGAAAGTCCAAGCGGTGTTGGATGCTATAAGAGAGGCCGGATTTACTATAAACCCGAAGAAGTGCGCCTTGGGTAAAGAAGAAGCTAAGTACCTTGGATACATAGTGGGTCATGGAGAAATAAAACCCCAAATCAATAAAGTGGAGGCAATCCAAACATGGCCAAAACCAGTTTCCAAGAAACAAGTTAAAGCCTTCCTGGGAATCGTGGGATATTACAGGAGGTTCGTCCCAAACTTCGCCACGATGGCTGCGCCTCTGACTGACCTGCTAAAAGGGACAAAATCAGTAATGGTTAAGTGGTCCGAAGAAACAGAGTCAGCCTTCCAAGAAATGAAAAACGCTTTGTGTAAGCAACCCGTTCTGATGGCCCCAAACTTCAAGAAAGAGTTTATTCTTCAGACAGATGCCTCAGATGTTGGGGTGGGAGCAGTCCTTTCCCAAGAACTACATGGGGAGGAGCATCCTGTTCTCTATCTGAGTAGGAAGCTGTCCTCATCTGAAAAGAACTACTCAGTCGTTGAGAAGGAGTGCTTGGCCATAAAATGGGCAGTGGACACATTGCGGTACTATCTGCTGGGACGTAAATTTAGACTGGTATCTGACCATGCCCCGCTTAGGTGGATGAGAGAAACGAAAGGAAGAAATGCTAGTCACCCGTTGGTTCTTAGCCCTGCAGGACTTCAGTTTCCATGTGGAACATAGGGCCGGAAAGCTGCACGGTAATGCGGATGCCCTATCGAGAATCCCTTGTTTAGTGGGGGAAAGTGCCAAGCCCCACGGCTTTAGGCAGAGGGGGGAGGTATGTAGCATGGCTAAAGGGTTTGTGGTCGATGGGAGGTATGTGCCACATAAGTGCCTGATTGCTGTAATGTAGCCCGGAGTATTCCTTTCTTGCACATAATCTTGTATATGTGTTTCAGGACCTGTGGTAATGTCAGACCACATGGCTAATCATGTGATGGGTTACTGGGTGGGGTTAGCTCTTTATAAGACTGGCTAATCCTTTACACAGCAGATATGTGTGGAGGTGAAACCCTCCTGAGTGTGTTACGGCTTCAGGACTGAGCCGGATGAACTGGACACTTGCTTTTCTTTGCCTGAACCAAAGGCCCATTTTGCTTTCTGTTATTTGCCACATGGTTTATGAAGCAATAAACCCAGTGAACTTTAAAGGAACACGTCTCCTGAGTGTCAGCCGTCGCAGCTGAGTGAGTGAAATCCTTACTATATATATATATATATATATATATATATATATATATATATATATATATATATATATATACCCCTATTCTATGTGTAGACATTTATTTTAGCTATTCTATTCTAACCTGTCAGTGTGATTTTACTGTACACCGCACTGAATTGCCAGCTTTTCTATAGAACACCGCTGCGTATTTCTCGCAAGTCACACTGTTGGTCCATGTGTAATCCGTATTTTTCTCGCCCCCATAGACTTTCACTGGCTTTTTTTTTTTTTTTTGCGCAATACGCTGAGCAATACGCTGACAAACGCAGCATGCTGCGATTTTCTACAGCCGTAGAAGACCGTATAATCGGATCAGTAAAATACGGAAGATAGGAGCTGGGCCATAGAGAATCATTGTACCGTGTGCAATCCGTATTTTCTGCATCTCTCATACGTCCGTAAAACTCGCTAGTGTGACGCCGGCCTGATATTGGGTGCTCTTGTCTGCTGGCCGGGCCGTCTTTAGAAAAGCCACATGGACAGGGCTCTTCCCACTGAAGGACCGATCTCCTTTCCTGTGAGCATAATACTACTCGGACAACACAGGGTGAGGGTAAAACGGTGTGGCAATAATTTATTGAACCTTCGACAGACAATAACATATAGTACAGTCCCAGTAAGTACATAACATGGTGCAAATTACTAAGTCTCATTCTTCCGCTAGCTTGCCGGGATTAGAGCAGTTGCAACTTTGGGGCTTCCAGGGCTAACTACCTACACCAGTGGCACACCTCTTTTGGCAGGCATGCACAGAGAGGAGGTAACGACAATTTTAGGAAGCTGATAGTCCATTGACGTATGTGGCCAGATGACCGGATGGTCCCAACCTGGCTTCTCTGAATGTTTCCATGGGTTCAGTGATGGTCAATGGACCAGAGCTATATTCCTCCAGCTGGGACCGTTGTCCCTTAAGCTGACTTCCTGTTGAGTGTCTCATATCTGTATCCCTCTGGTTGGAGCCATGGTGTTCTGGCTGCTGTTCTGTAGAGTCTCACTGCAGAAGGAAAAAGGTACCTTTTTATACCCACATCTGTCCTTCAGACCATAATCCACAGGTCAGGGGGAAGGTGGGATGAGGTCAACTCTCAGTATTTAATCAGTGTGCAACTAGAGTCGACGTTCAGACTCATATGACAAATAGTTTGTCTCCTGACCTACTGAAAAATAGGTCTGCCCTAATTAATTATATATCTGTAACAACACAGTATTTATATTTTCATATTTTATGTGTTTTGTTCAAAGGATAAGACCGAATAAATCTGTAATAAATTTCTGTGTGGGACTTACCAACCCTCTGGATTAAATCACTTTATCATTTCAGTTTCACAGTAAATGAGGTGGAGAAAACATGGCGGCTTTGTTCCATTAACAGCGCCACCCATGTCCATAGGCTTTGTCTGGTATTTCATCTTGTCCATATTAACCCCTTGTTGACCGCCTGCACACCTTTTTAACCCTTATCCGGCTGAATAGGTACAATTGTAACTATTCCGTTTTAAAATTGCAATAACTTTTTTTTGAAAAGACGTAGAGGGCTGAAATTTCGTGACATCTCTACATTTTTGGTCCAGAATATATTGGCCAAATTTCAATAAAATATCTCCACCCGCTTCCGAGATAAGGGGTCGAGATCTTTTTGCATCCATAACAAGCTGCATAGGTACAAATGTACCTCATATATTTTGAATGAAGATAATGCAAGGGAAAAAGCATAAATTTTTTTTTAATGATAATGCTATTTAACTATTATAAACAAGTAAAAAACTGTTCATTTACATTATAAAAGAAAATGTAAGAAACTTTTTTTTATTGATTTTCTTTGCAAGTAATGCATGTTGGCTTTGCTACAGAGTGTTCATCGCAAATGGGTTTCACACAAACCACACAAGACTTTCTAGTCTTGCGTTGTTTTCGCCTCAGGTCTCTGCAGACATAGCAACTACCAACAACAGGGGAGGGTCCACGACTACCATGAGGTATTTTGGGGCCAGCTGCTGGCTGCGATGCTACCACAATGCATCGTCCAAGCACCATTTCTACTGCACCTCGAAGAAAATGGTTTCTCATTATCATTTTGTTTGTACTACGATCTTCAATTGCAATCATACACAGCTGATTTGCGAGATCTTTCAGGAACTTTCTTCGTTGATCCTTTGCCCTGAAGCTTGGATTGTGTTCTCTGTAGATGATGTAGGATGCTAACCCACTGACATCAATCATATTGTAGAAAAATGCCAAAGTCCAACGTGATGTTCGTCGTTTCACAGTGTACTCTCCCAACATTTTATCCATAACATCAACGCCACCTTTTGTTATGTTGTAGTATTTTATTATCTCTGGCTTGGCTGCTAGTGTCTCTTCAACTTCTCCCGTCATGTGCATAGATGATAGAAGCACGACTGATTTGTTCTTCTTTGGTACATATGAACAGACTGTTGCATCATGATTGTAGGCAAAATTTGTCGAGTATACAGGCCTTTCTTTGGCAGGCTGCATGTTGTTAGGTAGGAACCTTTTGTTTTTTCTCACTGTACCAACTAGTGTCATGTTCCAGGAGTTCAATACCTTAGCTAGTTCCATGGTTGTAAAGAAGTTATCGGTGGTGACATTTCTTCCAGAGCCTTTATACGAGCTCACTAGGTCCAATACTGTTCGTTCTCCAATGTTTACTTGTCGAGGACCATCAGTTGGTTTCCCAGTGTAGAGCTGACCTTGTAAAGGGTAGGCATTTGATGAGTCACAAGCCCAGAAAATCTTTATGCCATATTTAGCTGGTTTTGAAGGTATATACTGGGTAAATTTAGTATGACCTCTAAATGGAAATAATTGCTCGTCGACGGTGATACAATGATATGGCTTGTAGGCTCTCTCCAGATTACTGTTCAGCATTGTCCAGATGTCCCGTATTGGTGCAGCTTTATCTGTTTGCACACGTTCTGCACGTGTATTTTCGTTGTCAAACCTGATAAATCTGAGTATCATCTTGAAGCGGTCACGAGACATGGCTGCACGTATAAGAGGCAGAGCAGCAACATTCCACATTTCCTCCAGATTCTCTTTGTTGGCTCTGTGCACACCAGCAGCAATCAGTATGCCCAAAAATGCATGAAGTTCAGTTTCAGTAAATTGCTTGAATGTTTTTTGTGGTGGCCGTTTGGAAGAATCAGGAAAACGTTGTACCAGTTCGTTGTTGTAAGCATCACAAACTCTCTTGGCCTTTCGATTCGTTTCCCGTAATATGATGTCACACATCTCGGGAGTCATGATGGACTTGAATAGCTCTTTTGCTGTATATAGGTTGCTGATTGCTGCAGGGCCACCTCTTTGTCGTAGGACATTACGAGATTTTGTTTGTGCATTTGGCAGTGGATTACTGCACCATTGAGTTTCATCCTTAGCAGTCCAAATGTCGCCTGCACTTTGAGGCACAGAATCATCCTCAACACTTTCGTCTGATTCGTATTCATTTTCATGCTCTATGACCATTTCTTGTTCAATGTCTGAATCTTCTTCAGTAACATCCACTTGTGGTACATAGTTTTCATCATCAGATGGAACATATGGTTCATCCTCATGCTCAGAATCAGATTCTTCTAGCATTCGCATTATTTCGTCAGACGTAAATCTGTAAATATGAAAAAATGTAAAATAAATAATTTTCCGAAATACTACATTATTGGCTTTTCACAAAATTATACTAACCTGCAAACACGTTTTCTTGGATTATGGCGGAAACTAGATCCAGCATTACTATCACTCATGATGACTTGCTAGATGAATTTTGGCTTCGTATTTTGTGCTGAATATAAATAAAACATCGTAAAACAATATGTAGATACTAATTATTATCCATTTTTCGTATAAAAATTATACCTATAGTGATAAGTTTCATACAAAATATATGTAAGCCAAGTCCAGGCTGAAAGACAATTTGACTGTTCTGTCCCCACATAATGAGAATAAAGGTATAACTGGCTGTTAGATGCTGTGAGACTTTCCTACCTTCGTTTCCAAGAAATTGAAGACTTCACAAGCCTAGAAATGTGTGCTCACAGCAATGAGATGAACAGCAAAATGGCTAATGAGAGGAGGGAGGCAGGAAGACAAGTAGAAGCCACTCCCAGTTTGAATTAACTTAATTGACAGCAACATAAGTGACCAGTAACAACACTGAACAATAGATATCAGCATAACATTTGTAGCTGAATGAACTTTAGTTTCTGAAACCAAGTAAAGTCTTCCCACAGTGGAGGTATATGTGAAGGTACAATTGTACCTATGCAGCCTGTTAAGGTTGTAAAATTATGCAGCCTGACAAGGGTTAAAATGATAATTAAAGGGATTTAATCTGTAGATTGTATTTTTAGGGTACGTGCGGAGAATCAACAAGTTATTCAGGAGGAAGACTCTTCAAGACATGCCAACTTGTTTTGGCCTCGAGTCTTTGTTTCCTGGTGTTTTTACGGTCTCTTTTTTTTTATACTTGAATTGAATAAACTAGTGAGTGGTCTCCAAATGGAAAGGTCAGGTCATTTATTTTAACCGCTTTGCGTTTTTGGAAACCTGAGGTTGTTAAAAGAAGTGCAAAAGACTGAACATATAAACATTCACATTTAACTTTTATGTTCCTTTTCTAATCTATAGAAGGTTAATTCTGCTCTCATGTATAACGTCATGTCTAGGGATTTTCTCAAAAGTCCGTTTTACTGTTCGGATTTGTTGCCGAATAAAGTTTTTTGACAGGCTGCAGCTCAGCCAATCAACAAGTTTTTAGGATGTGGACACGTCTGATGCCATCACAGCCATGCCAAATATTGGCATGGCTGTGTTAGGCTTAAACAACATGTGACCTGGCCTATATGAACATCGGACTACGGGTGCCGCTGCCATTGTTCTCTGATTAGCAAAGGGTCAGTGTAAATTACATTTTTTTAAAAATGTGAGGTCTCTTGTATTTTTTTTTTAACCCTTTCTGACATCAAACGTACTATTCCGTCCATATGACCTGGGCCCGTATGACCATGGATGGAATAGTACGTCTAAGCGATCGGCCGCGTTTACGGGGGTGATCATGGCCAATCGCGGCTGGGTGTCAGCTGATTTTCACAGTGGATACCCGGTACTATGTGCCAGGAGGGGTCACGGACCACTCCCGGGACTTTAACCCCCGGAACACTGCGATCAAACAAAATCGCAGCGTTTCGGTGGCCTAGGGAAGCCTCGCACAGGGAGGGGGCTCCCTGCGTGCTTCCCTGAGACCCTCTGAACAATGTGATGTGATTGCGTTGTTCTGAGGGTCTCCTCCCTGCAGGCCCCCGGATCCAAGATGATGGTCGTGGGGTCCGGCAGGGAGGTGGCTTCTCAGTGCCTGCTGAGAGCAGGCGCTGAGAAGCCTCCTACACTGCCTGTCACTGCCTGACTATATAGTGATGTCCCACCCTGGGACAATGTAAAAAAGTAAATAAAAAATACTGTGTAAAAAATTTTTAAAAAATATTTCTAAATATAGAAAAAAAAAATTCCAATAGATACATTTTTATGTAAATAAACACAATAAAAGTACACATATTTAGTATTGCCGCGTCCGTAATGACCCGACCTATAAAACTGTCCCACTAGTTAACACCTTCAGTGGACACCGTAAATAAATAAAAAAACAAAGCAAAAAACAAGGCTTTATTATCATACCGCCGAACAAAAAGTGGAATAACATGCGATCAAAAAGACAGATATAAATAACCATGGTACCGCTGAAAACGTTATCTTGTTCCGCAAAAAACGAGCCGCCATACAGCATCAGCGAAAAAATAAGTTATAGCTCTCAGAATAAAGCGATGCAAAAACAATTATTTTTTTTATATAAAATAGTTTTTATTGTATAAAAGTGCCAAAACATTAAAAAAAAAAGATATACATGAGGTATCGCTGTATTCATACTGACCTTATCAATTTTACCACACGCGGAACGGTATAAACACCCCACCCAAAAGAAATTCATGAATTACTGGTTTTTGTTCATTCTGCCTTACAAAAATCGTAATAAAAAGCAATTAAAAAAATGTCATGTGCCCGAAAATGGTACCAATAAAAAAGTCAACCCGTCCCGCAAAAAAACAAGACCTCACATGACTCTGTGGGCCAAAATATGGAAAAATTATAGCTCTCAAAATGTGGTGATGCAAAAACTATTTTTTGCAATAAAAAGCATCTTCTAGCGTGTGACAGCTGCCAAACATAAAAACACGCTGTAAATAGTAAATCAAAACCCCCCTTCATCACCCCCTTAGTTAGAGAAAAATAATAAAATAAAAAAATGTATTTATTTCCATTTTGGGGCTAAAGTTAGTTGGGGCTAAATTTAGGGTTGGGACTAAAGTTATGGTTGCGGCTAGAGTTGAGGTTAGGGTTTGGATTACATTTACGGCTAGGATTAGGGTTGGGATTAAGGTTAGGGGTGCGTTCGGGTTAGGGGTGTGGTTAGAGTTGGGATTCGGGTTAGGGGTGTGTTGGAGTTGAGGTACCTTCACACATAACAATATTGTTAATGATATCGTTGCAACGTCATGCT
Organism: Ranitomeya imitator; assembly: GCF_032444005.1. NCBI lineage: Eukaryota > Metazoa > Chordata > Amphibia > Anura > Dendrobatidae > Ranitomeya > Ranitomeya imitator. Next base: position 693,324,041 of record NC_091282.1, on the reverse strand, counting down.
TTTTGTGACGTGCTAACGATCTCGTTATGTGTGACGGCGACACAGGCCCCTGCTGGGGGGCCTGTGTGACAGGCCCCTGCTGGGAGATCGTTGGTTGTTGGGGAATGATCAGGACCTTTTTTTGGTCACTGATCACCCGCTGTCATGACGTGTGACGCCGATCCAGCGATGTGTTCACTTGTAACCAGGGTAAATATCGGGTTACTAAGTGCAGGGCCGCGCTTAGTAACACGATATTTACCCTGGGTACCATTGTAAAAGTAAAAAAAAAAACAAACAAAAAACACTACATACTCACATTCTGATGTCTGTCACGTCTCCCGCCATCAGCTTCCTTGCACTGACTGTGTCAGCGCTGGCCGTAAAGCAGAGCACAGCGGTGACGTCACCGCTGTTACTGCCGGCGCTGACACAAAGTGCAGGGAAGCTGACGGCAGACATCAGAATGTGAGTATGTAGTGTTTTTTTTGTTTGTTTTTTTTTAACTTTTACAATGGTAGCCAGGGTAAATATTGGGTTACTAAGCGCGGCCCTGCACTAAGTAACCCGATGTTTACCCTGGTTACCTGGGTGCTGCAGGGGGACTTCGGCATTGTTGAAGACCGTTTCAACGATGCCGAAGTCGTTCCCCTGATCGTTGGTCGCTGGAGAGAGCGGTCTGTGTGACAGCTCCCCAGCGACCACACAACGACTTACCAACGATCACGGCCAGGTCGTATCGCTGGTCGTGATCGTTGGTAAGTCGCTTAGTGTAACGGTACCTTTAGGGTTCGAGTTAGAATTGGGGGGTTTCCACTGTTTAGGCACATCAGGGGCTCTCCAAACGTGACATGGTGTCCGATCTCAATTCCAGCCAATTCTGCTTTGAAAAAGTAAACCGGCACTCCTTCCCTTCCAAGCTCTGCCGTGTGCCCAAACAGTGGTTTAACCCCATCTATGGGGTATCAGCGTACTCGGGACAAATTGGACAACAACTTTTGCGGTCCAATTTCTCCTTGTACCCTTGGGGAAAATAAAAATGTTGGGGCTAAACAATCATTGTTGTGGGAAAAAATGATTTTTTATTTTCACGGCTCTGCATTATAAACTGTAGTGAAACACTTGGGGGTTCAAAGTTCTCACAACACATCTAGATAAGTTCCTTGGGGGGGGGGGGTGTAGTTTCCAAAATAATGTCACTTGTGTTTTGTTTTGTTTTTTACTGCTTAGGCACATCAGGGACTCTGCAAACGGAACATGACGCCCGCAGACCATTCCTTGTGCCGAATCGCGGCATGTTTTAGTTTCCAATATTGAATTTCCCACTTAAAATGTAAAATGCATATAAATGTATTTTAGATCATGTAAGACTAAAGAAAAATGCACACTAGCATCTTTGTAATGGAGAGCCATACAAAAAGTAAAAACTTTTTTTTACTTTTAAAATTATTACAAATTAAATACTACTAGGCTAAGTGGACACGTTGCAGAATTGCCCCAGAAATTTCTGCAACTCCTGCCGTGAGTATATCGCATGCAGAATTGGCATGCGTTTTTCAGCTAAACGCTAGTATTTTGCAAGCGTAATTAACTTGCAGAATGCTAGCGTTTTCCAAGCGATCTGTTGCATTGCTTAGCAAACTGATTGACAGGTTGGTCACACTTGTCAAACAGTGTTTGACAAGTGTGACCAACTTTTTACTATTGATGCTGCCTATACAGCATCAATAGTAAAAAGAACGTTAAAAATAATAAAAAATCATGATATTCTCTCCATCCGGCGTCCCGCGCAGCTTTCCCATTCCTCGCGATGCTCAGATCCCAGTAATGCTTTGCAGCATGACCACAGATGACGTAGCGGTCTCGTGAGACCGCACATCATTACAGGTCATTTTCGCAATGCATTACTGGGACCAGAGCATCGCGAGGAGCGGGTAGGCTGCGGGGGACGCCGGAAGGTGAGAATATCATGATTTTTTATTTAATTTTTTTTTAAACAATTATATGGTACCCAGGGCCTGGAGGAGAGTCTCCTCTCCCCCACCCTGGGTACCATCTGCACATTATCCGCTTACTTCCCGCATGGTGGGCATAGCCACATGAGGAAAGTAAGCGGATCAATGCATTCTTATGTGTGTGGAATCCCCGCGATTCGGCACAAGGAATGAACAGCATGTGCACAAAAAATGCAGAATGCATTCTAAAAATAGGATGCTTAATGTGGGTGGTTTTTTTTCGCGTTTTTATAGCGAAAAAACATCAACATGTGCACATAGCCTAAAGGTTCATCCTCTCTGCATTTTGAGTAGGGGCATTTTTCTAAAATTTGATGAAGTAAAGGTAGAAAAAAAGTTCTACATTTACTTTGGTCATAAATGCCCGGGATGCACGTAGGGTTAAGGGGGTTTATTTTATTTATTATTTTAAACACTTAAATAGCGCCATAAATTCAACAGAGTATTACAAACATTATCGCCACAGTCCCCATTGGGGCTCACTATCTACATTCTCCATCGGTATGTCACTGGAGTGTGGGAGGAAACCGGACAACCTGTAGGAAACCCACGGGGGGGGGGGGGGGAGAACATACAAACTCCTTGCAGATGTTGTCCTTGGTGGGATTTGATGCCAGGACCCAGTGCTACAAGGCTGCAGTGCTAACCACTGAGCCACCATGTTGCCCCTAAGGGTTTAAAGTGGACAAGAGTGCTGCTATATCTGGATGAAGGCTGACATTTTGTCCTATATATATATATATATATATATATATATATATATATATATATATCCCGCGTCGCTGATTGGTCTCGCCAGCTGCCTGTCATGGCTGCTGCGACCAATAAGTGACGGGCACAGTCCGATTAGTCCCTCCCTACTCCCCTACAACAATAGTAGCAATTGGATACAATAAAACTTGACTTTTATTCACTAATATTAAAACGTACTAAATAGATGCGACATATACACCAAAACAAAAAAATGTACACGGAGGAAAGGGACCAAGGTGAGGAAGTGCCCTATACCCTAACACAGAAGGGAAGACAAACATAAACACAAATATAAAATGACAATACTGTTTTAAAGTTGAACTGGTAATGTACCAGCAACAAATGGTAGTGCAGCAAAACTACACTATTGAAATGCAGTAGGGAAGCACTATACCTCCTAATCCCTATGGAGAGAATGCATATATTGTATCAAAAAAAGAGTGCATCATTAGACTATCTACCATAGGGGATAACAAGATGTGGACTGATATCTACTAATTCCTCTATACAGGCTAATGTCAAGACATGTATATATCAAAACCACTTGAAGAATACCTGAAGGGAATCTAGCTACAGCCCGCAGTGTTATATCAGGAGGCTGAAATGTGAGGACAGCATAAATCACTGATGCGGGTCCATAGCCTATAATGTCACACCTGGGGACTGAACCGCTATATTGTGCTTGTGTGCGTCCCAATTATAAACCAAACCACACAGTACTGTCAAATAGTAGCAGCATAGCAACGGGGCTTCAAAGCCAACATTATGACAAAATGCACAGTAGTCCGAATTCTTGTAAACATGGAACCATCCTGCCCCCTATAATATTGGTGGGCGTTCCCTTACAGTAGAACTACAGATGCTAAAAATGGCTTAAATATGTGTACATCATTAACATTGGTCCAAACCAGCAACCAATGTGTGCACTGAATATTCCCAAATAATGGGTAGATCTCACCAAAGATGTTGGAGAAGTTCCTGACTATCTGGAGTTCTCCCGTAATGGTGAAGCAAAACTTAGAAGCCCCGGCTATGGACAGCGTCTCCCGACGCGTTTCTTCCTTACGGAGTCATCAGGGGAGTTAAAAGACCTGTACTTGCCGCTATCGTCGGTCTCCCCCCTTCTGTGCCGCTTTATACCTTCAGATTTCTGGCGCGTCTAAGAGGCTCCGCCCCCGGCGTGCGACGCGTGCCTGGTTCAAAGGAGTACTTCCGGTATGCTCGGAACATTTATCTACATAAAGGAACGCAAGCATCCCAGGGAGGTGGAACGCGAAGCGCTCACCTCCACCAGGTACTGGCGCTTATGAGGGTCATTCTATTAACCCTTTCCATAGCGAAAAGACTAGGAATGCATAGTGCGCTGCTGAACACATCAGCGCGCACTGCAAACCAATAGAGAGACACAGGCAAAGACAGAGAAGTCTGAATATGAGTAACAGACATTTATGCATGGGCCCAACACTCAAATAAAAAACGAATACAATTCATGTTCGCTTCGTCCTTTATCTATCACCTAAGGCATGATACATGTTTAACTCAACCTCCATATTCTAGACACAAAGGAATGTTCTCATTGACGTGAGTGCGCTGTTACAATTATACACGAGACAAATGGAGTGGTGGCTCAGAATTTTAAAGAGAAGATGTATTTATATGTAAAGGGGGCCATACCAATTAGTACCTGGGATATAGAAAGCGATCCCTACTCCCTACTCCCCTGCAGTCAGTGCCCGGCGCCTGCATACTCCCCTCCAGTCACCGCTCACACAGGGTTAATGCCAGTGGTAACGGACCGCGTTATGCACTCCGTTACCGCTGCTATTAACCCTGTGTGTCCCCAACTTTTTACTATTGATGCAGCCTATGCAACATCAATCGTAAAAAGATGCAATGTTAAAAATAATTAAAAAAAACAAAAACCCTGCTATTCTCACCTTCCGTAGTCCGCCGAGCCGTGCGCGGCCTCCGCCATCTTCCGTTCCCAGAGATGCATTGCGAAATTACCCAGAAGACTTAGCGGTCTCGCGAGACCGCAAAGTCATCTGGTTAATTTCCCAATGCATCCTGGGAACGGAAGATGGCGGCAGCCGCACGAGCATCGCCAGAGCTTAGCTGGATCCCGGCGGGTGAGTATATAACTTTATTTATTTAAAATATTTTTTTTAACAGGGATAAGGTGCCCACACTGCTATATACTACGTGGGCTGTGTTATATACTGCGTGGGCTGTGCTATATATTACGTGGCCAGTGTTATATACTACGTCGCCTGTGTTATATACTGCGTGCCTGCTATATACTGCGTGGCCACTGTTATATATTGCGTGGCCTGTATTAACGCATCGGTATTCTACAATATGTATATAGCAGCCACATAGTATATAGCACAGGCCACGTAGTATTTGTCTGTTACATACTGCATGGCTCCTATATACTACGTGGCCTGTGCTATATACTATGTGGCTGATACATACATACATACATACATACATACATACATACATACATACATACATACATACATATTCTAGAATACCCGATGCGTTCGAATCGGGCCACCATGTAGTGTCACATAAGCCTGTGATCTCTGGACAACTTCCTGTGTCATTTGCTTCTTTTTTTTTGTAGCTGGTGTTCACTTATCTTTTAGGATTAATCTTATTTTTCTTTCTTCTCAATACAGATTCTAGGCAGGATCCTACCTCAGAGGATAGCTGATAAGCACCTCAGGAAATTTCATTATTTCCATATACCCGAAATGCTGGAAAGAGGGGAAATAGTGAAGACTGGACTATAACAAATGAAATCTTGTGTCATCAGCTTTAAGCAAGACCCATGCTATCACATGGAGAGTACAATTACAAGGCCTGTCCTATCTCACAGAGGGTACAATTACAAGGCCCATGCCACATCAGACTTTGGCACATGAATATTGAACTCGGGTTTATGACCATTCATGGACTCTTTTTGAACCACGAACAAAAGGGTGATTTTTTTTTTTTTTTTAATTACACATGACTGTTGTCAGTATCCCAGGATTGTCCACTAAACGGCTGTTGTCTATATTAAAGGGGTACTCCTTTCTTTTAAAGGTATAGCTGGGATATGCCATTACTTAATGTTTATTGGTTGACTGAGATCTGGGGGCTCCATTGATTCTCAGAATGACTGGGCTTCAGCGCTGGTAAAGGACTTCATCCAGATTTAGATTTTTTTTTTTTTTTTTCTGTAAAGTCGTGGCCTAGCCAAGAGCTAAACATTTCCGTGGCCCATCCATTCTGAGGCTCGATGGAGCTCCAACTACTAACTAAGCTAGGAATACCCTTTAAAAAAACAGATTTCACCTCCATGCATGGATTGAGTGATGTTATGACACACAATTCTCTTTTTGGTACAGATTATTTAAATACTGTAAAGTCTGAAAGTATGTATTCTGAATACACTGTATAATAAAAAGCACAGCAGAAATGATGCAGAGGAAGTCAGTGATTGGTACAGTCATTGACCAAAAGACATGTCTGCGGGCCAGAGCTTGTCCACTTCATCGTACATTTCTAGTAATCCTGAGCTACCTTATTAATCACCCTGTCTATTTATATCTGACAGTTTTGTGTATATGAAATTTTTCAGAATAAACTGTGCAATCAAAGCAACATGTTGTGATTTATTAAGGGCCAAACCCAGAGACACTCCCACCAGCCGAGAATTTCTTCCTATTTTCACAGAAATTCTGTTACCAGCTTATGGGCACAGTAATGAGGACTCTGTGTGCCCCCCACCCCTCCCCACACACATGATAATATGCTCCTGGGTTTGTGGGAGAAACATGTGATATTTGGTGGACACAGGATTTCACTATGAGCGTGGTACATTGACAAGATTTTTGTCATCTGGAGATGGTTGGAAACAACTCTACAAATTCATAGGTGACCTTAATCTTAACTCTCTGGGCAGATGCTTACCTTTTTGAGAAATGTAGCAGGTGTCACCGTAACCCCTTCCAAGAAGAACTAATTTGGGTTGAGATACAAACATTCTTCAGATCTACCATTATTTGTTCAAATTAAATACGAGTTATCAGAGTTAAGAAAATAACACACAGTCAGTGTCTGTTAGTGTACAATTCTTGTCTGAATCTCAGATGCCTAGTCACAAGTCTTTATTACAATCACAAAGACAAGGAGAAGTAGAAATGGCTTCTTACATTACCCAAAAAAAGATATTTAAGTTGTGAATAACAATTTAGCAAATTATGGATTCTGCCAAATTCCTTTCAAACTAGCTCTTTCCAGTTTACTACACTTTCAGAAACAATGGAATCTTAATTAGAGATGAGTGAACTTGTTTGGAAAATGCTCACCAGTCTCAAATTCGGCATGAACGTTGCATATTCGGATTTGGGTTTGGTTTGCGGAGCATTTTTCCTCAAAGTCTGCAAAATTTGGTCACAGTTCGGTAAATCATCGCGTCTCCACTAATTCTTTTGTTATAGCTTTGGCTAGGATAGGATGCTGTATGATGAGCTGGGGGACGTGTTTGATGAGGGGAGAGATTAGAGGAGCGGCGGACTTTTTTTAAATTTTTTTTCTATTTCCCCTTATCTTTGTGTACAGATTCCACCAGCCAGTCAGGACGCAGAAACGTCCAGACACAAGGGTTTGTATCATTGGCTGCCAAAGTTACATGTCCCTCTCGATATAAATAGCGGACATATTGTTTTGGCGCCATTTTGTCAGTGTAACAGTACAGAGAGGCCGCTCCTGCTGCTACTGGATAGTCAGATAGTTTTCTAGGCAGTTGATTGTCAGACAGCTAGTTCAGATACATAGGATCATGTGACTGTGATATCGACCTTCCAGGAGATAAATTGTTTTTGATCATTGTGTCGTCCACACACATCAGGGCACATTTCAGCTTATAGCTCTTTTGCGCTGCTAAGATTGTGCTTGAGCCAGGAGTCCACATTTGAGAATCTAAATTGTTTGTTCTAATACCGTGGTCTTAAAACAAGGCCACATTTCTGCAGAAAAATATTTGGTGCTGGTAATATTTTGGGCTAGGCAGGAGTCCATATTTGATAATATAAATTCTTTGATCTTATAAGTGTTCATTATTTTGACCTCATATTGTCCAGGAGGCAACATTTGAGAATCAAAATCCTTAGGGATAGTAGTGTTGTTCGGGCACACTCTCAGAAAATAAATACTAATTATTAATTTAGTGACAGGTGACTGACAGGTCTCAGCCTAAGGCCGGGATCACACATGCGAGAAACACGTCCGTGTCTCGCATGTGAAATCCAAGCTCTGCGCCGGCACTCCAGAGCGGAGCATGCAGCTCCATGTGTTGCTATGCGGCCGCACGCTCCGCTCTGGACGTGTTTCTCGCATGTGTGATCCCGGCCTAAGGTTGTGAAACTGCTGGTTAAAACGGGGGAAGAGTACATACAACATGAGTGGGGAAAAACAAAGGTAGTGGTGAAAGGGGGAATAGGCTTGGTATTTGACATGTACGTAGGGTAAATGGTAATGTTACTGAAAGCTCTACTTAGCAAACACCATCTCGTGCTATCCAAAAACAACTGACTGTTACTGGACGGGCTACTTCACTCCCTTTCTTTGGCAGTCACACAGTGGTGTGCCTTGTAGATGAGGGTCAGAAAGAACATGTGCGCCAGTGGATGGCAAGCATTGCATCAAGTGCCTTTCCTTTTCCTCTACCTTAACATCACACACAGTACAATCCTCAGAGGTGGCACCCCAATCACCCTTGTTTTCCCTCACGTCACAACTTTCAAACTGCCCAACTGCCTGTGGGGAATCACAGAAAGACCAGTCTGCAGAACTGTTCACACATTATATTCCATGGGCATCAGAGGTCAGCTCCAGATATTCATAGAATCCAGAGGAGGAAAGCATCTGCACTGATGCCCAAAATGTTTTCCTATTGGATCTAGGGCTGGTCAAAGGGTTCAAGCATAATCCAGACCCTCGTCACCAGATGTTAACCACCAAGGGTGGAGTTGATCCTGATGAGATTCTGATACCAGAGGCGCATGTGGACTGTACTGTGGTGTCAGGGCAAGAAGAGGAAGGTGGTGACTCTCAGGGCGAGCAGTGGGAGAACAGAGAGGATGAGGTTGTAGATCTCTCTTGGGGTGAATCCAGAGGCATGCAGCTGAGTAGCTCAGCAGAGGAGGTGAAGAAGGTGAAAGATGAGGTTATGTTGCGGCTTGCTGCACAGACACGGAGTGATGCAACCACGATGAGCACTGCATCCTCATCCACGACTATGGCCAGCATCGGTATCAAGTTTGCAGGGGTGGCAAAGGTAGCTTAGCCTAGGCCTTTTTTTTTTTTTTTTTTTTTACAAAGGATGACCCAAACTCACGTTATCTGCCAACTTTGCCAAAAAACTCGGTAGAGGCAAAAATTGTAATAATTTGATTACTACATGCATGAATCGTCGCATGCACAGTCAGCATGCCTTAGTCTGGGAATCTCACTGTGTTAAAAATATAGACTAGAGGGCCTCACCAACCACAGTCAGTCCCATCAACCACATCTGCTGTTTCCTCTTCTGTCAATGGGGCAAGTGTTCTCACATGGGACTCAGGCCACACAGTCATGGTGAGTGAGAGCCCATTAGCGATTACGGAAGTTTTTGTTTCACAGAGCACGCTGCATCTTTCTCAATCCATCTCTGCCTGCACCTCACTCACAGTCCAGCAGTTTGTCGTGTTCACCCTACTCCCCCCCTCTCTGCACAGCAGAAAGACCTCAGACCAGTAGTTGTGGTCACTAGGGTTGAGCGAAACGGATCGTTCATTTTCAAAAGTCGCCGACTTTTGGCAAAGTCGGGTTTCATGAAACCCGACCCGATCCCTGTGTGGGGTCGGCCATGCGGTACGCGACTTTCGCGCCAAAGTCGCGTTTCGTATGATGCGCTTGGCGCCATTTTTTCAGCCAATGAAGGAGCGTGGGCAGAGTGACAGTACCAGTTGCCATTACTTCTCTAAGAAAGTTGTACCTGTGCTTGCCTCTACAACGGGGCAACCTCACACATGTGCCTTACTTGCCTGACTTCCTCAACCTGGTGGTACAGCAATATCTTCACCACTATCCCGGCCTGGAGGTGCTGCTGCAGGTCACTGTGTGCTTACTTCCGACAATTGCACCCCACGGGTCATCGACTTGCATAGATTCAGAGGTCTTTTGGCCTACTGGTTAACTGTTTGATTTGCGATGTGCCGACACTGTGGAATTCCACTCTGCACATGTTGCAGCGACTGTGGCAGTAGCAACGTGCCCTGGTGCAGTATGTCCTTTTGCATAGCCTGGCCCAATGCAGTACGGACGTGGTGCAAATCACGCTTTCGGAGTGGGCACTGATGAAGGACCCCTGCACCCTTCAGCACAGTTTTGAAATGGCTACTAAGATGGTTAGCGCTGATGATGCCGTCATGAGACACTTTGAATAGTCTTTGGGAGGAGGTGGTGGTCCCAGAGGAAGAGGTGGAAGCAGAGGAGGATGCAGAAGGGATAACAGTATCTAGAAGTTATGGACTGTTGTTGCACAGGCAGGTGCCATCGTAGGCTGGATCAATGATTGGGGGGGGGGCTCATGGTACCAGACAAACTGTTAGTGAAGGGGCAGGAGCCAAGGAACAAATGGAGGAGGTAGAGGTGATGGGCGCGCATCAGTCAGGAAATGAAAAGGACATTGATCCCCTCTATGTTGTCCATGGTTGGCAGGAGGAGGTGGAAGACGCAAGCTTGAGTGTTACCTCGTCACCAACATCCAATGGACTTGGATCTCATGGTTCACCCGACACATGAGAACCTTCTTGCTGCACTATCTTCAACATTATGCCTTCATTCTTAGTGTTAGAAATAGTGCTAACTACTGGGTTGCCACTGTTAGATCCACAGTACAAGAGTAAATTTTGCCACAGGGTTCCCCCGCTGGAAAGGGATGCGCGCATGCTGGAGTATCGAAACGTTCTTGTAGACAATCTTAAAAGTGGTTTCCCCGAATACAGCAGTGAGGCACACAGTGTGCATCGCAAATTGTAGACTTCCAACCCAGGGTACATCATGGCATCACCGCAGAAACCTTCGCAGCAGCAGTGTTAAGCGGCATAAGCAATTTCTGTGAGTCATGTCACACATTTTTCACACCAGCAGAACAGAGTACAAGTCTGACATGTTGTGAACGACTGGATAGGATGGCGCAGGAGTATCTCGAGCGTAATATCCATGTCATTGGGGAATTTGGCCCCTTTTGCATTTTGGCCTTCAAAACTGGAAGAGTGGCCTGAGCTCGCCTGTCATGCCTTGGAGGTTTTGTCATGCCCTGCTGCCAACATTCTCTCAGAACGTGTCTTCAGCACTGCTAGTGGTGTCCTGACGGATAAGTACATCCGACTGTCCCGATAGTGTAGACTGCATAACTTTCATCAAAATGAACAAGTCATGGTTCTCAAATGACTTTTTCACCGTAGTCGCAGACTGGGTGATGATGTAGTTTTTAGTGTCATGCATTGATCTCGCATTATTGCAGTCGATGATACCTTTGTCATGATTTCTGTGCCTGTTGTTCCTACTGCTGCTGATGTTACAATTTTTTGAAATGTGGAGATTCCAAGTTGGGTCTTCATCTGTTGTTTTGCCTGTAGTGGAAGGTGTGTCAGAGCCCGATTATTTCTTACTTTGTGGAAACTGATGCCACTTTAGTGATGTGTGAGTGTGACAATTTTTTTGAAATGTGGAGACTCCAAGTTGGGTCTCCATTTGTTGTGTTGCCTGCAGTGGAAAGTGTGTCAGAGGCCCATTATACTGTTTCTACTGTGTGGAAATTGATGCCACTTTACACCATGTTCCAAATTATTATGCAAATTAGATTTAAGTGTAATCTATATACATAATTGTGTAAGGGGTACTTCCGTCTGTCTGTCTGTCCTTCTGTCACGGTTATTCGTTCGCTGATTGGTCTCGGCAGCTGCCTCTCATGGCTGCCACGACCAATCAGCGATGCGCACAGTCCGGAAGAAAATGGCCACTCCTTACTCCCCGCACTGACTGCCTGGCTCCCGCATACACCCCTCCGCCCACCGCTCACACAGGGTTAATGGCCGCGGTAATGGACCGCGTTATGCCGCGGGTAACGCACTCCGTTACCGCTGCTATTAACCCTGTGTGACCAAGTTTTTTACTATTGACGCGGCCTATGCAGCGCCAATAGTAAAAACATCTAATGTTAAAAATAGTTAAAAAAAAATAAAAAACGATTATATACTCACCTACGCCGCCTTTCCCGCTCCTCGCAATGCAACCGCCATGTTCCGTTGGCACAGATCGTCTGGCAGAAGGACCTGCCGTGATGTCACGGTCATGTGACCGCGATGTCATCATAGGCCCTGCGCGCCTGCGCGAGCAGGCTGGGACCGGAAGCTGCCGCCTGTACCTCGCAGAACTACAAGGGGCCCTCGGATCGGAAGGTGAGTATGTTTATTTTTTTACTGGTAACATACGTGGCTGACCAATATACTACGTGGCTGGGCAATATACTACATCGCTGGGCAATATACTACGTGGCTGGGCAATATACTACGTGGCTGGGCAATATACTACGTGACTGGGCAATATACTACGTGACTGGGCAATATACTACGTCACTGGGCAATATACTACGTCGCTGGGCAATATACTACGTGGCTGGGAAATATACTACGTGGCTGGGCAATATACTACGTCGCTGGGCAATATACTACATAACTGGGCAATATACTACGTGGCTGGGCAATATACTACGTGGCTGGGCAATATACTACGTGACTGGGCAATATACTACATGACTGGACAATATACTACGTCGCTGAGCAATAGACTACGTAACTGGGCAATATACTACGTGGCTGCGTGGACATACATATTCTAGAATACCCGATGCGTTAGAATCGGGCCACCATCTAGTAAAGATATAATTGTTTTGTTTTTCAAAGAAACTCGTGGACGGTATTGTGTCTCAGGGCTCAATGGATCACTGAAATCAATCTTAAACACGTGATAATTAGTTTTCCAGATGATTCTAATTAAAGGAAAACTACTTAAAAATGATGTTCCACATTACTAAGCAGGCCACAGTTTTCAAGCAATATGGGAAATAAAAAGGATCTCTCTGCTGCTGAAAAGCGTTAAATAGTGCAATGCCTTGGACAAGGTATGAAAACATTAGATATTTCACAAAAACTTAAGAGTGATCAACATACTGTGAAGAGATTTGTGACTGAAACAGAGCACAGACAGAGTTCATGCAGATAAAGGCATAATGATAATTATAATCTTTATTGTTATATAGCACTAACATATTCCGCAGCGCTTTAGAGTTAGCACACATTATCATCGCTGTCCCCGATGAGGTTCACAATCTAAATTCCATATCAGTATGTCTTTGGAATGTGGGAGGAAACTGGAGTACCCAGAGGAAACCCACACAAACACATCCTTGCAGATGTTGTGCTTGGTGGGATTTGAACCCAGGACCCCAGCGCTGCAAGGCTGCAGTGCTATCCACTGAGCCACCGTGCTGCCCAGAGGAAGGTTTCTGCCAGACAAATTCATTGGATTAAGAGAGCAGCTGCCAAAATACCATTACAAAGCAGCAAACAGTTATTTGAAGCTGCTGGTGCCTCGAGTCCCTCGAACCTTAAGGTGTAGGATCCTTCAAAGGCTTGCTGTGGTGCAAAAACCTACTATTCGGCCACCCCTAACCAGTGTTCACAAGCAGAAACAGTTGCGGTGGGCCCAGACATACATGAGGACTAATTTTCAATCAGTCTTATTTACTGGTGAGTGTCGAGCAAACCTGGATGGTCCAGATGGATGGAGTAGTGGATGGTTGCTGGATGGCCACCATGTCCCAACAAGGCTGTGACGTCAGCAAGGAGGTGGAGGAGTCATGTTTTGGGCCGGAATCATGGGGAAACAGCTGGTAGGGCCCTTTAAGGTTCCTGAAGATGTGAAAATGACCTCTGCAAAGTAAATAGAGTTTCTGACTGACAACTTTTTTCCATGGTATAAAAAGCAAAAACGTGCCTTCAGGAGCAAAATCATCTTCATGCATGACAATGCACCATCTCATGCTGGAAAGAGAAGGAGATCCAGCTCAACGAAATAGTGAAAAATGCATAGTTTATTTCACTTAAAATATAGTGAAAGGACAAAACATCAGCATACAAAAAAATATTATAAAACCAAGGTCAACGCGTTTCCGGTGACTAAGCACCCTTAATCATGATACCTGGTACAAGACATGTCTATACTTTTATACTAGTATCCGGTTATCGCTCCGGTGCTGCAATTGGTGGAATTGTCTAATCAAGCAAAAATAGACACACATGATAATGGAAGCAAGACAAGCTTGATAGAAGCACAAAAACAAATGTTTAAGTTAGACAAAAAAGCAGAGAAAACAGAAATAGCATAAGATACAAAAACTATATACAAAATGAAAAATGAAATAACATTACCATAATCATTGAATAAATCCAAAAATATAATGGTAAAATAATATGTACAGTGTCATATGTTGTGAACCCACATAACAATATAAAGCTTGAGTTGCTAGATATTATTTGTAAACCCTCGGAATACTAATAAAATGCCCTAGTACCTTTATACATAGCGGGTTCACAAACAACTATGAAAACAGCCAAAATAGGTTGGAGCAAGTAGGTAAAAGCACAGCTGCAGACGCCGTGACAATGTAACAGCAGTCGGCAAACAGGGGGAAACAAAAGGGCAGATTGATAACTATTAGCCTCACGAAAGAGTCGATAATTATGCGGGAAATATAAACTACAAATTTAGTAACTAGATGTCAAAAAAGCGACTTCATTGTTTGCAAACCCTCGGAACTAATAAAATTCCCTGATACCTTTGAAAGTAGCAAGCTCACAGACAACCATGGATGGAAAAACAAAACAATCAATGGCAGAGATCTCCCAAACAGGGAGTTGAAACAGCTGAAATAGGTAGGAGCAAATAGGTAAAAACACAGCTGAAGACGCCGTAACAATGTAACAGCGGCCGGCAAACAGGAGGGAACGGAAGGGAAAATAGATAGCTATTAGCCTCACAAAAAAGTTATTGATTATGCAGAAAGTATAAACTACAAATTTGGTTACTAGATGTTAGAAAAACAACATCCTTATTTGTGAACCCTCAGAATACTAATAAAATTCCTTAATATCTTTGAAAGTAGCGGGCTCACAAGCAGCTATAGATAAAAAAGCAAAACAATCTATGGCAGAAATCTCTCAAACAGAGAGCTGAAACAGCCAAAGTAGGTTGGAGCAAAATGGGTAGAAGCACAGCTGAAGACGCCGTGACAATGTAAGAGCGGCCTGCAAACAAGGGGAAAAAAAAAAAAAAAGGGCGAGTAGATAGCTATTAGCCTCAAAAAAGAGTCATTTATTATACGGGAAATATAAACTACAAATTTAATTATTAGATGTCAGAATAGTAACTTCATTGTTTGTGAACCCTCAGAAAACTAATAAAAGAGCATGAGATCTTTCCTTTTATTTAGACCATGTGGAATTCTTGTACCAAGTTTAAAGATCCACCATGATTCCCTGTTTCTCAGGGTCACCTCAATGTCTCCTCCTCTAAATGGTTTATGAATTTTTTCTATCGCATAAATTTTAAGTGACTCAAGGTTAGAGTGATGATAATTAATAAAATGTTGTGAAACTTGTGAGGTGTTCCTATTAGCACTAATATTTTCAACATCATAAATATGTTCACGAATGCGTGTTTTTAAAGACCGTATGGTACTCCCCACGTATTTAAGATGACATGCCATGCACTCCATGATGTATACCACATTTTTGGTGTTACAGTTCATGAAAGTCTTAATGGGATAAACATTTTGATTACTGGCATCAGTGAAATTATGGCATTTACCCGAAAATTTGCAAGTTTTACATGCCATCGCACCACATTTAAAAAAGCCTTTCGTGCTGAGCCAATGAGAGGGTTGCGCAGAGTGGGCATGAAGAGAACTCGGAGATAAGCTCGAGCCTAAAGAGGGGGCTCTTCTGGACACAATTCTGTATCCATTACTCAAAATTTGAGCTATATCAGCATCCTCCTTCAGAATAGTCAGATTATTAGTCAAAATTTTCCTGATTGTATTAAATTGATTACTGTACTGGAAGACCACAGTGATTGGATTTTGAGGAGATAAACTTTGATTTTGTTTACTATGGAAACGAGGTCGTCGAGCGACAATTTTTTCTGCTCTTTTTAGATGCCAGTCACTGTAGCCTCTCTGCACAAGTCTATCCTTTATACCCTCAATCTCTTGGGAGTAATCTTCCAGTGTGCTACAATTACGTTTTGCTCTTACCATCTCCCCTATAGGAATACTTTTGATAGTATGTTTGGGATGGTGACTGTTAGCACGCAATATTGTATTCCCTGCTGTAATTTTCCGGAAAGTAGAAGTAACAATTGGGGTATTAGGTATCCCCTTTAGTTTTAAATCTAGAAACTCTATACACGTGTGGTCTTGGCGTGAAATAAATTTAAGATTGAATGGATTGTGATTGAGATAGTTTGTTAAATCATGTACGGTAGATACATCAGAACTCCAGATAAATATCAGGTCATCAATGTACCTACCGTACCAACGTATACAGTCTTTAAATGGATTCTCATCATTATATATGTAAGATTCTTCCCACCAACTCATAACCAGATTGGCAATGGAAGGTGAGTATTTGGCACCCATTGAGACACCACTGGTTTGCATGAAATATATTTGGTTAAAGCAAAAGAAGTTTGTAGTCATGAGAAAAGAAGTGACCTCTATGACATAAGACTGTAAATCTACGGAAAAATCACTGTACTTTTGCATGTGAAATTTAAGAGCAAATATAGCCACTTCATGTGGTATAGAAGTATATAACGAGGTGACATCTGAAGTGATCCAAGAAAAATTAGACTGCCATATAAACCCCTCCATGAAATTCAGGACATCGGCACTATCCCTAAGGTGCCCGGGTGTTCTCTGGACGAGAGGCTGGAGGAGCAGATCTAGCCACTCTCCCAGCCTCTCACCCAGAGACCCAATACCCGACACAATCGGCCTCATGGGAGGTGGGTACAAGTTTTTATGGGTCTTAGGCAAGGCATACAGAATTGGAGTTACTGGGTTAGCCACACTGAGATAGTCATTTTCTTTTTTGTTGAAAAAAACCATACTGAACCCTTCATCTATAAGAAAATAGAAATTTCAATCTTATAGATGAAGGGTTCAGTATGGGTTTTTTCAACAAAAAAGAAAATGACTATCTCAGTGTGGCTAACCCAGTAACTCCAATTCTGTATGCCTTGCCTAAGACCCATAAAAACTTGTACCCACCTCCCATGAGGCCGATAGTGTCGGGTATTGGATCTCTGGGTGAGAGGCTGGGAGAGTGGCTAGATCTGCTCCTCCAGCCTCTCGTCCAGAGAACACCTGGGCACCTTAGGGATAGTGCCTATGTCCTGAATTTCATGGAGGGGTTTATATGGCAGTCTAATTTTTCTTGGATCACTTCAGATGTCACCTCGTTATATACTTCTATACCACATGAAGTGGCTATATTTGCTCTTAAATTTCACATGCAAAAGTACAGTGATTTTTCCGTAGATTTACAGTCTTATGTCATAGAGGTCACTTCTTTTCTCATGACTACAAACTTCTTTTGCTTTAACCAAATATATTTCATGCAAACCAGTGGTGTCTCAATGGGTGCCAAATACTCACCTTCCATTGCCAATCTGGTTATGAGTTGATGGGAAGAATCTTACATATATAATGATGAGAATCCATTTACAGACTGTATACGTTGGTACGGTAGGTACATTGATGACCTGATATTTATCTGGAGTTCTGATGTATCTACCGTACATGATTTAACAAACTATCTCAATCACAATCCATTCAATCTTAAATTTATTTCACGCCAAGACCACACGTGTATAGAGTTTCTAGATTTAAAACTAAAGGGGATACCTAATACCCCAATTGTTACTTCTACTTTCCGGAAAATTACAGCAGGGAATACAATATTGCGTGCTAACAGTCACCATCCCAAACATACTATCAAAAGTATTCCTATAGGGGAGATGGTAAGAGCAAAACGTAATTGTAGCACACTGGAAGATTACTCCCAAGAGATCGAGGGCATAAAGGATAGACTTGTGCAGAGAGGCTACAGTGACTGGCATCTAAAAAGAGCAGAAAAAATTGTCCAATCACTGTGGTCTTCCAGTACAGTAATCAATTTAATACAATCAGGAAAATTTTGACTAATAATCTGACTATTCTGAAGGAGGATGCTGATATAGCTCAAATTTTGAGTAATGGATACAGAATTGTGTCCAGAAGAGCCCCCTCTTTAGGCTCGAGCTTATCTCCGAGTTCTCTTCATGCCCACTCTGCGCAACCCTCTCATTGGCTCAGCACGAAAGGCTTTTTTAAATGTGGTGCGATGGCATGTAAAACTTGCAAATTTTCGGGTAAATGCCATAATTTCACTGATGCCAGTAATCAAAATGTTTATCCCATTAAGACTTTCATGAACTGTAACACCAAAAATGTGGTATACATCATGGAGTGCATGGCATGTCATCTTAAATACGTGGGGAGTACCATACGGTCTTTAAAAACACGCATTCGTGAACATATTTATGATGTTGAAAATATTAGTGCTAATAGGAATACTTCACAAGCTTCACAACATTTTATTAATTATCATCACTCTAACCTTGAGTCACTTAAAATTTATGCGATAGAAAAAATTCATAAACCATTTAGAGGAGGAGACATTGAGGTGACCCTGAGAAACAGGGAATCATGGTGGATCTTTAAACTTGGTACAAGAATTCCACATGGTCTAAATAAAAGGAAAGATCTCATGCTCTTCTATTAGTATTCTGAGGGTTTACAAACAATGAAGTTACTATTCTGACATCTAATAATTAAATTTGTAGTTTATATTTCCCGTATAATAAATGACTCTTTTTTGAGGCTAATAGCTATCTACTCGCCCCTTTTTCCTTTTTTTTTTTTTCCTTGTTTGCAGGCCGCTGTTACATTGTCACGGCGTCTTCAGCTGTGCTTCTACCCATTTTGCTCCAACCTACTTTGGCTGTTTCAGCTCTCTGTTTGAGAGATTTCTGCCATAGATTGTTTTGCTTTTTTATCTATAGCTGCTTGTGAGCCCGCTACTTTCAAAGATATTAAGGAATTTTATTAGTATTCTGAGGGTTCACAAATAAGGATGTTGTTTTTCTAACATCTAGTAACCAAATTTGTAGTTTATACTTTCTGCATAATCAATAACTTTTTTGTGAGGCTAATAGCTATCTATTTTCCCTTCCGTTCCCTCCTGTTTGCCGGCCGCTGTTACATTGTTACGGCGTCTTCAGCTGTGTTTTTACCTATTTGCTCCTACCTATTTCGGCTGTTACAACTCCCTGTTTGGGAGATCTCTGCCATTGATTGTTTTGTTTTTCCATCCATGGTTGTCTGTGAGCTTGCTACTTTCAAAGGTATCAGGGAATTTTATTAGTATTCCGAGGGTTTGCAAACAATGAAGTCGCTTTTTTGACATCTAGTTACTAAATTTGTAGTTTATATTTCCCGCATAATTATCGACTCTTTCATGAGGCTAATAGTTATCAATCTGCCCTTTTGTTTCCCCCTGTTTGCCGACTGCTGTTACATTGTCACGGCGTCTGCAGCTGTGCTTTTACCTACTTGCTCCAACCTATTTTGGCTGTTTTCATAGTTGTTTGTGAACCCGCTATGTATAAAGGTACTAGGGCATTTTATTAGTATTCCGAGGGTTTACAAATAATATCTAGCAACTCAAGCTTTATATTGTTATGTGGGTTCACAACATATGACACTGTACATATTATTTTACCATTATATTTTTGGATTTATTCAATGATTATGGTAATGTTATTTCATTTTTCATTTTGTATATAGTTTTTGTATCTTATGCTATTTCTGTTTTCTCTGCTTTTTTGTCTAACTTAAACATTTGTTTTTGTGCTTCTATCAAGCTTGTCTTGCTTCCATTATCATGTGTGTCTATTTTTGCTTGATTAGACAATTCCACCAATTGCAGCACCGGAGCGATAACCGGATACTAGTATAAAAGTATAGATATGTCTTGTACCAGGTATCATGATTAAGGGTGCTTAGTCACCGGAAACGCGTTGACCTTGGTTTTATAATATTTTTTTGTATGCTGATGTTTTGTCCTTTCACTATATTTTAAGTGAAATAAACTATGGATTTTTCACTATTTCGTTGAGCTGGATCTCCTTCTCTTTCCTGTTCGTCTACGCCCTGACACAGCGGTTCCGTGCTCCGAGCTCTTGGGAATGTCGGTATGGTGAGCTGGATTTTGTTTTTTTCACCATCTCATGCTGCAAAGAATACCTCTGAGTAATTGGCTGCTATGGGCATAAAAGGAGATAAACTCATGGTGTGGCCACCATCTTCCCCTGACCTCAACCGTACAGAGAACCTTTGGAGTGTCATCAAGCACAAGATCTATGAGGGTGGGAGGCAGTTCACATCAAAACAGCAGCTCTGGGAGGCTATTCTGACTTCATCCACGAAATACAAAAAGTAACTCTCCAAAAACTCACAAGTTCAATGGATGCAAGAATTGTGAAGTTGATATCAAAGAAGGGTTTCTATGTTAACATGTAACTTGGCCTGTTAGGAGGTTTTGGAGTTAAATAGCTTTTTGTTCAGTGAATGTGACCTCATAATGCTGCAAATTCAACAAATGAGCATTTTTAGTTCTTTAGAACATATCAAATGTATAGAAATTCTACTGTGCCTAATAATTTGGAACAATGCATTTTGAGTTTTTATTCATTTTGGAGATTATACTGTTATTATTGGGAGGGTTGTTCAATAAAATTCGATGTATAATCTAACAGGTGATGACTTTTATTAGACCGACTGTCATTTGCACCGACCATTTAGGAAAATCCGAGAAAAATGTCATCTGCATAATAATTTGGAACATGGTTTAGTGATGAGTGACAATAATTTTTTGAAATGTGGAGAATCCAAGCTGGCTTTCCATCGTGTGTTGCTTGCAGCAGTAGAGCTCGCAGGCCTGCACTTATTTTCAGGCAACTACCTGAGTTACTATCCTTTCATTAGTGTTCTACCAAGCTAATATTTGTGCCACCTGAGTGTGACTGGGAAAAAATAAATTTGAGCTGTTGCAGGTTTCAGGGCTCCCAACAAAGAAGGATCACGTATTTCAGAGATTTACCCCGATGTAAGCGCTAAGTGTAGAGTGCAGGATAAATGTGAGCCGAGCCTTACTATGATCTTTGGGAGGCAGAATGTAGAAAACAACAGGTGAAGAATTGGTTTTATTTATTTCCTCATGCGGTTTAATTAGTGATTAGACTTTATTCTTCGGGTTTGTGCAATTACAGCGATACCAGATTTTAATTCAGATTGAATGCAATAAAATTTGAGATCAGATGGCATCAGAGATCCGATAATGGCAGAAATGGGGCCAAGAATAGAGGTCTGCAGCTCGGAAGACGATCTCACTTTTATGGCTGCTGCTGCCCTCTGGTGGTTGTGCCTTTAATATCAATACTTTAAACAAGGTTTTACTTCTGAGGGTAAGTGTCCACGTTCAGGATTGTATCAGGATTTGGTCAGAATTTTATGCAGGTAAAATCCTGACCAAATCTGCACCTGAGGTCACTGGCAGGTCACCTGCGCTGTCCTTGCGTTGTTTCTGCAATGTAAGGACATGCTGCGTTCTGAAAAGACGCGCCACATGTGCGTTTTCGCGGGTATGCTGTATGCGTCTTTTAATGCATAGTGGAGACGGGATTGTATGAAATCCCCTCCACTATGCTGTAACATCTGGACGCAGCGGTTTTGACGCTGTGGCTCAACGCAGCGTAAAAAACGCAGCGTTTCCTGAACGTGGAAACATACCCTAATGGTATGTGTACACGTTGCAGATTCTCTGC
This sequence comes from Ranitomeya imitator, assembly GCF_032444005.1. Taxonomy (NCBI): domain Eukaryota; kingdom Metazoa; phylum Chordata; class Amphibia; order Anura; family Dendrobatidae; genus Ranitomeya; species Ranitomeya imitator. The sequence continues at coordinate 693,302,205 of NC_091282.1, read as the reverse complement.
GGATCCGCAGCGTTTTTTGCAGTGCTGAAACGCTGCAGATCCGCAATTGATTTACAGGAATGGATTGTGCACACTTTGTGGAAAATCCTCTGCGGAAACGCTGCGGTTTAAAAGAAGTAGCATGTCACTTATTTTTTGTGAATCTGCAGCGTTTTTGTACCCATTCCATTGTAGAAAACCGCAGGGGTAAAAAAACCGCAGCAAATCCGCAAGAAAACCGCTTCAAAAACGCGCAAAAAAAGCTGCGGAACCGCACAAACGTGACAAATCCGCAGGTGCGTTTTCTGCCAGGAGAGGCAGAATCCACACCAGAAATTCCTAAGCCTAATCTGCAACGTGTGCACATAGCCTAAATACAAATGAAATTATTTGCTCTATTATTATTTATATAGCACCATTGATTCCATGGTGCTGTACATGAGGAGGGGTTACATACATCATTTACAGTAAGCAAAAAATGACAGACTGATACAGAGGGGCGAGGACCCTGCCCTTGCGGGTTTACATTCTACAGGATGGTGGGGATGGAGACAGTAGGTTGAGGGTTGAAGGAGCTCCGGTGTTGGTGAGGCGGTAGCTTCGGTGGTGATGAGGAGGCAGGGGGGTCATTGCAGGCATTCAGGGAGGCAGAACATTCCTCAGACAATCATTAATAACCTCATTAATATCAGCCAAAGCATGTACCTGGTGGGATTTCTACTTCATATGAGTAATCATGTTCTACTGTAATAAGATGAATGTATGGATCAATGAAGTGAGAGATGTATGTACATGCATTACACAGGGTATAAAGCAAGATATATAGCAGTACATACATATATACAGTATATATATACATACACATATATATATATATATACACAGTATATTGTGACAAAGTCACCGGTAAGGTAATAGAGGGGAGATATGCGTCACTGCGCTTAAAGGGACTCTGTCACCTGAATTTGGCGGGACTGGTTTTGGGTCATATGGGCGGAGTTTTCGGGTGTTTGATTCACCCTTTCCTTACCTGCTGGCTGCATGCTGGCTGCAATATTGGATTGAAGTTCATTCTCTGTCCTCCGTAGTACACGCCTGCGCAAGGCAAGATTGCTTTGCGCAGGCGTGTACTATGGAGGACAGAGAATGAACTTCAATCCAATATTGCAGCCAGCATGCAGCCAGCAGGTAAGGAAAGGGTGAATCAAACACCCGAAAACTCCGCCCATATGACCCAAAACCAGTCCCGCCAAATTCAGGTGACAGGTTCCCTTTAATGGCGTTAGTGATATAAAACCAGAGTATTTTCCTCCAGCACACTACGTGTTGCGAGGGTTTAGTTAAAGAAGTAGTGGACTGGTTTCATGTGGACATTCATAGAGTGGGTGGGAGAGTGCCCACTTTATCTCCACCTGCAGGACTGACAGGACCTGTATGTTGTCATAATCATGTGGTCAGTCACATGATTAAAAGAGTCACATGGTCTTGGGGTTTAAAGGGAACCTGTCACCTGAATTTGGCAGGACCGGTTTCAGTGATATGGGTGGAGTTTTCAGGTGTTTGATTCACCCTTTCCTTACTACGGAGAACAGAGAATGAACTTCAATCCAATATTGCGGCCAGCATGCAGCCAGCGTGTTAGGGCTAGCGGAACGCACCGAGTAAATATAGATGTTTATTATTATTATTGATGCATTCGCAGCCCGGGGTCCACCGTGCAGGAGAACCTGCTGCTAGTAAATGGTGGCACTATCTAGCGGTATAGACTAGCTCTGTTATTTCACAGAGTAGCCGTAAAAGGAAAGCACTGCACCCGGTTAGACTTCACAGGAGCAGAGGCTAACTGCCCAACAGAGAGCAGTCAGTGGTCATGCATGCACACAATCTCCTCACCGGAGGTGCCAGTATTCTAAGGGCTGATTTCAGCCGGGTCCCTGAATACACTGAAACACACAATCTCCTCACCGGAGGTGCCGGTATTCTAGGGGCTTATTTCAGCCGGGTCCCTGAATACAAACTCACATGACCACACTGGCGCAAAGCACATAACTCAGAAAGATACTAGCTCATGGCCATGCGGACATGCGCACCTTATATAGCTGCAGCAACTACAGGACCTTCCAAAAAAAGGACCAATGGGAAACTGCCACATAACTTGAGCAACTTCAGGACCTTCCTAGAGTACCAATGGGAATAGCTGCAGTACCTGAGCATGTGACCCTTGACCTCCAATGAGAGATCTTACCCTGGGCATGCTCAGAAGGGGAAAAGTAGGACTTAGTCCCAAAGACGTCTGCTCGCTGCTGACCAGTACTGGCTACAATGGCAGAAGCTGGAAGGACAGCAGTAACCCTTTGCACATTGTCAGACTGAGCATGATGCTGGGACCGACGCCTCCGCTGAGCAGGCTCCACTGCGGCAGAAGAATGGGAGACCGTAGCGGAGATGGCTCGAAATTCCCCCTGTGCAGAGGCAGGAACTCGACCCCTAACACAGCGGGTAAGGAAAGGGTGAATCAAACACCTGAAAACTCCGCCCATATGACTGAAAACCGGTCCTGCCAAATTCAGGTGACAGGTTCCCTTTAAATAACTGAGCTCTAGAGGCAGTCTTTGGTCAGCATTGGTTTGTGTCTTGTGGAGGAAAGACTGAACATCTTGCTCCAGAGCGGGGTGCCACCCACATAAGTATGGACTGTGTTACAGCATTTTATTTTTTTGTTTTCCTGTTTTGTCCGAGGGGTTGTGTTTACTTTCCGTGTCTAGTTGGTTTATGCTGCCATATAATAAACAAACTGAAGACTTAAAGAGATAGTGTTCCTGTTTTCCTACCTCTGCATAACATCACGTGAGTTGAACTACCAATATATGTATATATATACTAGCTGAAGAGCCCGGCGTTGCCTGGACATAGTAAATATCTGTGGTTAGCTATAGCACCTCACTTCTCTTATTTTCCCATCACGCCTCTCATTTTCCCAATCACATCTTTCATTTTCCCCCTCACATCTCTCATTTTCTCCTCACACCTCTCATTTTCTCCCTCACTCCTCTCATTCCCCCCTAACACTTGTCATTTCAACCTCACATCTGTCATTTTCTGATCACTCCACTATTTTTCCTCACTCCTCTCATTTTGCACTCACACCTTTTCATTTTCACCTCACACCTCTCATTTTCACCTCATCACCTCAGTATATACATGTTTGTCATCTCCCTTATATATAGTATACATCTGTATGTCATCTCCTTCTATATATAGTATATACCTGTATGTCATCTCCTCCTGTATATAGTATATACCTGTGTGTCATCTCCCCTGTATATAGTACAGTTAGGTCCATATATATTTGGACGGAGAGAACATTTTTCTAATTTTGGTTATAGACATTACCACAATGAATTTTAAACAAAACAATTCAGATGCAGTTGAAGTTCAGACTTTCAGCTTTCATTTGAGGGTATCCACATAAAAATTGGATGAAGGGTTTAGGAGTTTCAGCTCCTTAAAATGTGTCACCCTGTTTTTAAAGGGACCAAAAGTAATTGGACAATTTACTCCAAGGCTATTTCATCGACAGGTGAGGGCAATCCCTTCATTATGTCATTCTCAATTAAGCAGATAAAAGGCCTGGAGTTGATTTGAGGTGTGTTGCTTGCATTTGGAAGGTTTTGCTGTGAAGTAAACATGCGGTCAAAGGAGCTCTCCATGCTGGTGAAACAAGCCATCCTTAAGCTGCGATAACAGAAAAAACCCTTCTGAGAAATTGCTACAATATTAGGAGTGGCAAAATCTACAGTTTGGTACATCCTGAGAACGAAAGAAAGCACTGGTGAACTCATCAATGCAAAAAGACCTGGGCGCCCACGGAAGACAACAGTGGTGGATGATCGCAGAATAATCTCCATGGTGAAGAGAAACCCCTTCACAACAGCCAACCAAGTGAACAACACTCTCCAGGAGGTCGCTGTATCAATATCCAAATCTACCATAAAGAGAAGACTGCATGAAAGTAAATACAGAGGGTTCACTGCACGGTGCAAACCACTCATAAGCATCAAGAATAAAAAGGCTAGACTGGACTTTGCTAAAAATCATCTAAAAATCCAGCACAGTTCTGGAAGAACATTCTTTGGACAGATGAAACTAAGATCAACCTCTACCAGAATGATGGAAAGAGAAAAGTATGGCGAAGGCGTGGTACAGCTCATGATCCAAAGCATACCACATCATCTGTAAAACACGGCGGAGGCAGAGTGATGGCTTGGGCATGCATGGCTGCCAGTGGCACTGGGTCACTAGTGTTTATTGATGATGTGACACAGGACAGAAGCAGCAGAATGAATTCAGAGGTCTTCAGAGACATACTGTGTGCTCAGATCCAGCCAAATGCAGCCAAACTGATTGGTCGTCGTTTCGTACTACAGATGGACAATGACCCAAAGCAACTCAGGAGTTTATTAAAGCAAAGAAGTGGAATATTCTTGAATGGCCAAGTCAGTCACCTGATCTCAACCCAATTGAGCATGCATTTCTCTTGTTAAAGACTAAACTTCAGACAGAAAGGCCCACAAACAAACAGCAACTGAAAACCACCGCAGTGAAGGCCTGGCAGAGCATCAAAAAGGAGGAAACACAACGTCTGGTGATGTCCATGAGTTCAAGACTTCAGGCAGTCATTGTCAACAAAGGGTTTTCAACCAAGTACTAAAAATGAACATTTTATTTAAAATTATTGAATCTGTCCAATTACTTTTGGTCCCTTTAAAAACAAGGTCGCACGTGTTAAGGAGCTGAAACTCCTAAACCCTTCATCCAATTTTAATGTGGATACTCTCAAATGAAAGCTGAAAGTCTGAACTTCAACGGCATCTGAATTGTTATGTTTAAAATTCATTGTGGTAATGTCTATAACCAAAATTAAAAAAATGTTGTCTCTGTCCAAATATATATGGACCTAACTGTATATATCTGTGTGTCATCTCCTCCTGTATATAGTATATACCTGCATGTCATCTTCTATATATAGCATATACCTGTATGTCATCTCCTCCTGTATATAGTATATACCTGTAGGTCATCTGCTCCTGTATATAGTTTATACCTGTGTGTCATCTCCTGTATATAGTATATACCTGTATGTCATCTCCTCCTGTGTATATATATGTACCTGTATGTCATCTCCTCCTCTATATATATACACCTGTGTGTCATCTCTCCTGTATATAGTATATATCTGTGTGTCATCTCCCCTGTATATAGTATATACCTGTGTGTCATCTCCTCCTGTATTAGACCTCGTTCACACGTTATTTGCTCAGTATTTTTACCTCAGTATTTGTAAGCTAAATTGGCAGCCTGATAAATCCCCAGCCAACAGGAAGCCCTCCCCCTGGCAGTATATATTAGCTCACACATACACATAATAGACAGGTCATGTGACTGACAGCTGCCGTATTTCCTATATGGTATATTTGTTGTAGTTTGTCTGCTTATTAATCAGATTTTTATTTTTGAAGGATAATACCAGACTTGTGTGTGTTTTAGGGCGAGTTTCGTTTGTCAAGTTGTGTGTGTTGAGTTGCGTGTGGTGACATGCATGTAGCGACTTTTGTGAGATGAGTTTTGTGTGGCAACATGCGTGTAGCAACTTTATGTGTCGAGTTGCATGTGACAGGTTAGTGTAGCAAGTTGTGTGCAGCAAGTTTTGCGCATGGCGAGTTTTGCGCGTTGGGAGTTTTATGTGTGGTGCCTTTTGAGTATGTGCAAGTTTTGTGTGAGGCAACTTTTGCATGTGTTGCAACTTTTGTGCATGTGGCAATTTTTCCGCGTGTGCAAGTTTTGCATGTGGCGAGTTTTCCATGAGGTGAGTTTTGCAAGAGCCTAGTTTTTGCATGTGGCGAGTTCTGCGCGTGGCGAGTTTTGAGTGGCGAGTTTTGTGTTTCGACTTTTATGTGGCGAGGTTGGTGTATTTGTGGTGAAATGTGTGCTGAGGGTAATATGTGTTCAAGCACGTGGTAGTGTGTGGCGCATTTTGTGTGTGTGTTCATATCCACGTGTGTGGTGAGTATCCCATGTCGGGGCCCCACCTTAGCAACTGTACGGTATATACTCTTTGGCGCCATCACTCTCATTCTTTAAGTCCCCCTTGTTCACATCTGGCAGCTGTCAATTTGCCTCCTACACTTTTCCTTTCATTTTTTCCCATTATGTAGATAGGGGCAAAATTGTTAAAATTTCACCTCACAATATAGCCTATGACGCTCTCGGGGTCCAGACGTGTGACTGTGCAAAATTTTGTGGCTGTAGCTGCGACGCCTCCAACACTTTTCCTTTCACTTTTTCCCCATTATGTAGATAGGGGCAAAATTGTTTGGTGAATTGGAAAGCACGGGGTTAAAATTTCACCTCACAACATAGCCTATGACGCTCTCAGGGTCCAGACGTGTGACTGTGCAAAATTTTGTGGCTGTAGCTGCGACGCCTCCAACACTTTTCCTTTCACTTTTTTCCCCATTATGTAGATAGGGGCAAAATTGTTTGGTGAATTGGAACGCGCGGGGTTAAAATTTCGCCTCACAACATAGCCTATGACACTCTCGGGGTCCAGACTGTGACTGTGCAAAATTTTGTGGCTATAGCTGCGACGATGCAGATGCCAATCCCGGACATACATACACATACACGCCCCGCCCTTCACCATGCTGTGATTTTAACTACATCCTAACACAGTTGGTTCTGAGCTTCGTATATAAGCAGGCTTTACCACGTTATTAGCCATAGGTAAGTGTTCACACTAGGCAGTCAGCTCAGTTACCCATCCGTTCTGAGATTACCTTGACGATTGGTGGATGGGCTCACAACTTTTGGCCAAATCTTGTGCTAAGAATCTCATGTGTTTTTTCAAATATTTCACAAGCCATTATGCTATTCCCATTTCATGTATCACACATTTCCTTGCTCTAGCACAGATTCATTTTGAGTGCAACCACTAATCTATTTGCTACACACACACACACACACACACACACACACACACACACACACACACACATACACACACACACACACACACACACACACACACACACACACACATTCAGCTTTATATATATATATATATATATATATATATATATATATATATATATATATATATATATATATATATATATATATATATATATATATATATATATATATATATATATATATATACACACACATATACACACAATTGTGCTCAAAGGTTTATATACCCCAGCAGATTTTTTGCTTTCCTGGCTATTTTTTTCAGGGAATATGAATAATAACACCAAAACATTTTCTCCACTCTTGGTTAGTGGTTGGGTGAAGCCATTTATTGTCAAACTACTGTGTTTTCTATTTTTAAATCATAATGACACCCCGAAACATCCAAATTACCCTGATCAAAAGATCACATACCCCTTTTCTTAATACCGTGTATTGCCCCCTCTAACATCAATGACAGCTTGAAGTCTTTTGTGGTAGTTGTGGGTGAGGTTCTTTATGTTCTCAGATGGTAAAGCTGCCCACTCTTCTTGGCAAAAAGCCTGCAGTTCCTGTAAATTCCTGGGCTGTCTAGCATGAACTGAGCACTTGAGATCTCCCCAGAGTGGCTCAATGATATTGAGGTCAGGAGACTGAGATGGCCTCTCCAGAACCTTCACTTTGTTCTGCTGTAGCCAATAACAAGTCGACTTGGCCTTGTGTTTTGGATCGTTGTCATGTTGTCCAAGTATGTCCCATGCGCAGCTTCCGGGCGGATGAGTGCAATTTGCCTCCAGTATTTGATGATAACAAGCTGCATTCATCTTTCCTTCAGCTTTGACCAAGTTCCCTGTGCCTTTGTAGCTCACACATCCCCAAAACATCAGAAATCCACCTCCGTGCTTTACAGTAGGAATGGTGTTCCTTTCATCATAGGCCTTGTTGACCTCTCTCCAAATGTAAGGTTTATGGTTATGGCCAAAAAGTTAAATTTTGGTCTCATCACTCCATATTACCTGTTACAGAAGTTTTGAGGCTTGTCTCTGTGCAGTTTTGTATATTATAGGCAAGATATTTTGTGGCATTTGCGCAGTAATGGCTTTCTTCTGGTGACTCGACCATGCAGCCCATTTTTCTTCAAGTGCCTCCTTATTGTGCATCTTGAAACAGCTGCACTGATAGTTTTTAGAGAGTCCTGTATTTCAGCTGATGTTATTTGTAGATTTTTCTTTGTATCCCGAACAATTTTCCTGGCAGTTGTGGATGTCATTTTTGTTGGTCTACCTGACTGTGGTTTTGTTTTTACAAAGCCCTTGATTTTCCATTTGTTAATAACAGTTTGAACACTGCTGACTGGCATTATCAATTCCTTGGATATCTTTTTGTATCCCTTTCCTATTTTATACAGTTCAACTACCTTTTCCCGTAGATCTATTGACTAGGGTTGAGCGACCTTGACCTTTTTGGAGTCGAGCCGTGTTTCGCGAAACCCGACTATCTTAGAAGTCGAGTCGAGTGGAATCGGCCGATTATCGCGAAAAGTCGGGTATCGCCCGAAACACGAAACCCAATGCAAGTCAATGGGGGAGCATAGTCGGCAGTGAGTGGAGGCCAGGAAAACATCTACACTGCCCATTTTAATGGCAAAAACATCCATTCTTGTTACTGAAGCTTGTCAATCGTAATTTAGCTTATAATAATTTGAAGGCATTTGAAATTGGGGGTCATTTGGCTAAAGTTGTGGGGGGTAGGGCTGGTTCAAGTAATTAGTGGGCCCAGGAAATCTGGAACACGTCACGGCAGTGGAGCAGGGAGAGGTAAGTATTTCAACTTTGCAAGTGCTGTGATCCTGAACAAGCAGGGGGGCCCACTAGTTGGCATTGGCACTGGCACAGGGCCCCTCAAAGTACAGCGGTGTGTTTGCACGGCGGGGGCGCCTCCCACCGGCAGCAACACTTTTGCGTACTATGAGAGGCCCTGTGCCAGTGACGTCGCCAACTAGTATTCCTCCCCCCACCTGATGAAGGAACCTGCACTTTCATCTGCACCTTCCTCTTTGTCCCCGTGTAAGGTGGTATGGTATGCGGGAAGAGGAACGTGACTTTCAGCAGGGTCACAATCTTGCTGTGTAGCGTGCACAGGGAATTTTGCGTTTTGAGTGCAAGGGGAATGTAGTGGTCTGGGTCAATGTACCAGCAGACTCATCTATCACTGGCTGGGCAATGGGCAGGATGAGGAAGAAACACAGATATAGGCCCAAAGAATAAAGTGGGCTAAATGCAGTTCAAAATTGGTAACACAGGACTAACCAGGGGGCATTGCAGTGGAGGACAACTGGAATGAGAGGCTGACACAGAGAGTAGGCCCAAATCAGTAAGTAGTCGAAATGCAGTTCAAAATTGGCAACCGTAGTAAACAGGCGGCACAGCTTTGTTCAGTGGAGGAGAACAGCAAGGAGCGGCAGACACTGTTAGTAAGCCCCAAACCAACTAGTACGCCAAATGCAGTTGTTCCATTTAACCACTATTTAACAAGAGCCTGAAGATAGAAGCTCAGGAAAGGCAACCTGGAGAACACCTTGGAGTGTAACACACCATCTCTCTACACCCCATACCCAATTTGTAGGCCTAATGCAGTGTAGTTTCCAACAACTACTAAACGAGAGCATGAAGATCGAAGCAATGGCGAGGAAACCTGGGGAACACCTTGGAGTGGAACACACCATCTCTCTACACCCCATACCCATTTTGTAGGCCTAATGCAGTGTAGTTTCCAACAACTAGTAAACGAGAGCATGAAGATCGAAGCATTGGCGAGGAAACCTGGGGAACACCTTGGAGTGGAACACACCATCTCTCTACACCCCATACCCAATTTGTAGGCCTAATGCAGTGTAGTTTCCAACAACTACTAAACGAGAGCATGAAGATCGAAGCATTGGCGAGGAAACCTGGGGAACACCTTGGAGTGGAACACACCATCTCTCTACACCCCATACCCAATTTGTAGGCCTAATGCAGCGTAGTTTCCAACAACTACTAAACGAGAGCATGAAGATCGAAGCAATGGAGAGGAAACCTGGGGAACACCTTGGAGTGTAACACACCATCTCTCTACACCCCATACCCAATTTGTAGGCCTAATGCAGTGTAGTATCCAACAACTACTAAACGAGAGCATGAAGATCGAAGCAATGGAGAGGAAACCTGGGGAACACCTTGGAGTGGAACACACCATCTCTCTACACCCCATACCCAATTTGTAGGCCTAATGCAGTGTAGTTTCCAACAACTACTAAACGAGAGCATGAAGATCGAAGCAATGGAGAGGAAACCTGGGGAACACCTTGGAGTGGAACACACCATCTCTCTACACCCCATACCCATTTTGTAGGCCTAATGCAGTGTAGTTTCCAACAACTACTAAACGAGAGCATGAAGATCGAAGCATTGGCGAGGAAACCTGGGGAACACCTTGGCGTGGAACACACCATCTCTCTACACCCCATACCCAATTTGTAGGCCTAATGCAGTGTAGTTTCCAACAACTACTAAACGAGAGCATGAAGATCGAAGCAATGGAGAGGAAACCTGGAGAACACCTTGGAGTGTAACACACCATCTCTCTACACCCCATACCCAATTTGTAGGCCTAATGCAGTGTAGTTTTCTACAACTACTAAACGAGAGTCGGAAGACCGAAGCAATGTGGACGAAACCTGGGGCACACCTTGGGGAGGCAGACACCGTTAGTAGGCCCTACCAAAGTTGTACCCCCAATGCAGTTTTAAAATTCCTAGAGGCTGAAAACAAGACTATTGACGCTCAGCTTTTTTCAAAGGAACACAGCTGAATTGAGTGGCGCAGACAGACACAGGTAGTAGGACTTAAACCAAAAATGTGGCTCACTGCAGCTTAAAAAAGTTACAGGGGTACACAGGCAGCATTGCTCTGGGCAGTGGAGGACAATTTCAATAGTGGACCGCAGACAGACTTTGTACGTCTACTATTAAAAAAAGGATGCTCTATGCAATTAAAAATAGGTTCCAGGGGTCCACGGGCAGCAGTGGTCTGGTCAGTGGACGAGTATTGGAAGGAGGGACCGCAGACAGGCGTAGTAGGCCTAACATAACAAAATTAGGCTGTAGACACTGTAAAATTGGTTCCAGGGGTACACGGGCAGCAGTAGTGTGGTCAGTGGAGACCTAGTGGAAGGAGTGACTAGAAACAGGCATCGAAGGCCTAACATAATAACAGATGGCTGTAGGCAATTTGAAATTGGTTCCAGGGGAACACGGCCAGCAGTGGCCTGGTCAGTGTAGTAGTAGTTGAAAGAACGGACCGCAGACAGGCTTCGAAGGCGTAACATAAAAAAATTGGGCTGGCTGTAGGCAATTTTAAATTGGTTCCAGGGGTACACGGGCAGCAGTGGCCTCGTCAGTGTAGTAGTAGTAGTAGAAAGAACGGACCGCAGACAGGCTTCGAAGGCCTAACATAAAAAAATTGGGCTGGCTGTAGGCAATTTTAAATTGGTTCCAGGGGTACACGGGCAGCAGTGGTGTGGTCAGTGGAGGCCTAGTGGAAGGAGTGACTAGAAACAGGCATCGAAGGCCTAACATAATAACAGATGGCTGTAGGCAATTTTAAATTGGTTCCAGGGGAACACGGGCAGCAGTGGTGTGGTCAGTGGAGGCCTAGTGGAAGGAGTGACCGCAGACAGGCATTGAAGGCCTAACATAATAACAGATGGCTGTAGTCAATTTTAAATTGGTTCCAGGGGAACACGGGCAGCAGTGGCCTCGTCAGTGTAGTAGTAGTAGTAGAAAGAACGGACCGCAGACAGGCTTCGAAGGCCTAACATAAAAAAATTGGGCTGGCTGTAGGCAATTTTAAATTGGTTCCAGGGGTACACGGGCAGCAGTGGTGTGGTCAGTGGAGGCCTAGTGGAAGGAGTGACTAGAAACAGGCATCGAAGGCCTAACATAATAACAGATGGCTGTAGGCAATTTTAAATTGGTTCCAGGGGAACACGGGCAGCAGTGGTGTGGTCAGTGGAGGCCTAGTGGAAGGAGTGACCGCAGACAGGCATCGAAGGCCTAACATAATAACAGATGGCTGTAGGCAATTTTAAATTGGTTCCAGGGGAACACGGGCAGCAGTGGTCTGGTCAGTGGAGGCCTAGTGGAAGGAGTGACCGCAGACAGGCATCTAAGGCCTAACATAATAACAGATGGCTGTAGGCAATTTTAAATTGGTTCCAGGGGAACACGGGCAGCAGTGGCCTGGTCAGTGTAGTAGTAGTAGAAAGAACGGACCGCAGACAGGCTTCGAAGGCCTAACATAAAAAAATTGGGCTGGCTGTAGGCAATTTTAAATTGGTTCCAGGGGTACACGGGCAGCAGTGGTGTGGTCAGTGGAGGCCTAGTGGAAGGAGTGACCGCAGACAGGCATCAAAGGCCAAACATAATAACAGATGGCTGTAGGCAATTTTAAATTGGTTCCAGGGGAACACGGGCAGCAGTGGTGTGGTCAGTGGAGGACTAGTGGAAGGAGTGACCGCAGACAGGCATTGAAGGCCTAACATAATAACAGATGGCTGTAGGCAATTTTAAATTGGTTCCAGGGGAACACGGGCAGCAGTGGCCTGGTCAGTGTAGTAGTAGTAGAAAGAACGGACCGCAGACAGGCTTCGAAGGCCTAACATAAAAAAATTGGGCTGGCTGTAGGCAATTTTAAATTGGTTCCAGGGGTACACGGGCAGCAGTGGTTTGGTCAGTGGAGGCCTAGTGGAAGGAGTGACCGCAGACAGGCATCAAAGGCCAAACATAATAACATGGCTGTAGGCAATTTTAAATTGGTTCCAGGTGAACACGGCCAGCAGTGACCTGGTCAGCGGAGGATGATTGTAATGAGTGTCTGCCAGTTAGTAGTCCAAAACAATACATAAATGTGAATGTCTCACATTAAAATCCAGCGAAAACACTAAAGGGTGCAATCTTTAGGTACAGGGGTGGGATCCTCTGCGTTGTTTCTGACCTACTAATTTGGCGCAAAGTTTTTACTTTGGTAAATAGAGGACACTGCCCCTGACTATGTTAAGTACAATTATACATGTCAACACAATGGTATTGTCAGTGGCAGGAATGGAAGGATGTCAGCGCATAGTCTAAACATTGGTGGAAGTGTGAGAGATAATTGTGGAAGTGGCAGAGCAATGTTTGACCTGGGGGTGGGTGAACTCTCTTGTGGACGGCGGTAGAGGCCCAGGGCCCCTCATGTTACAACAGTGTGTCTGACGTTGGGTGCGCACCACCACCGCCAGAGACAGTTTAGTGTACTATGAGGGACCCAGTGGCAGTGCTGTCGACCAAAAGCGGGCACACCCACCTCTTCAGACAAACAGCACTCTCACGGGTGCTTGCGCCAAGTCGCGATACCACGGCCCCGTGTGGGGAGTTTGGCCATTTAGGGAGGTGTAAACATGTCGTATGCTGGACAGTCAGCTGCTGCAAATTAAGACATTTGAAAAGTCATTCACAGTAGTCCACAGGCAAGAGCTTTTCATAGGAAAGCTAGGTGTCGCCCGGGCAAGGTGGGGCAAAAGAATTCGAAATCCAGTTGTGGTTCATTTTAATGAATGTTAGACCATCAACATTTTGTGTAGCCAGACGAGTCCTTTTTTTGGTTAATATTGAACCTGCAGCACTGAATACTCTTTCTGATAGGACACTAGCTGCTGGGCAAGCAAGCTCCTGCAATGCATATTCAGCCAATTCTGGCCAGGTGTCTAATTTTGATGCCCAGTAATCAAATGGGAATGACGGTTGAGGGAGAACATCGATAAGGGATGAAAAATAGTTTGTTACCATACTGGACAAATGTTGTCTCCTGTCACTTTCAATTGATGCAGCAGTACCTGTCTTGTTTGCGGTCATAGCAAAATCACTCCACAACCTGGTCAGAAAACCCCTCTGTCCAACGCCACTTCTGATGTGTGCACCCCTAACACTCCTGGTCTGCTGCCCCCTGGAGCTCGTGTGAGAACGATCACGGGCGCTGTGTGCTGGGAATGCCTGAAGCAAACGGTCAACAAGAGTTGATTGTTTTGTTGCTAATATTAGTTCCAAGTTCTCATGTGGCATAATATTTTGCAATTTGCCTTTATAGCGAGGATCAAGGAGGCAGGCCAACCAGTAATCGTCATCGTTCATCATTTTAGTAATGCGTGTGTCTCTTTTGAGGATACGCAAGGCATAATCCGCCATGTGGGCCAAAGTTCCAGTTGTCAAATCTGCGGTTGTGCTTGGGTGAGGTGCAGTTGCAGGCAAATCTACGTCACTTGTGTCCCTCAAAAAACCAGAACCCGGCCTTGCCACGCCACCAATTTCCAGTGCCCCCGGGAAAGCTTCCTCATTAAAAATATACTCATCCCCATCATCCTCCTCGTCCTCCACCTCCTCTTCGCCCGCTACCTCGTCCTGTACACTGCCCTGGCCAGACAATGGCTGACTGTCATCAAGGCTTTCCTCTTCCTCTGGTGCAGACGCCTGATCCTTTATGTGCGTCAAACTTTGCATCAGCAGACGCATTAGGGGGATGCTCATGCTTATTATGGCGTTGTCTGCACTAACCAGCCGTGTGCATTCCTCAAAACACTGAAGGACTTGACACATGTCTTGTATCTTCGACCACTGCACACCCGACAACTCAATGTCTGCCATCCTACTGCCTGCCCGTGTATGTGTATCCTCCCACAAAAACATAACAGCCCGCCTCTGTTCGCACAGTCTCTGAAGCATGTGCAGTGTTGAGTTCCACCTTGTTGCAACGTCTATGATTAGGCGATGCTGGGGAAGGTTCAAAGACCGCTGATAGGTCTGCATACGGCTGGAGTGTACAGGCGAACGGCGGATATGTGAGCAAAGTCCACGCACTTTAAGGAGCAGGTCGGAGAAACCAGGATAAGTTTTCAATAAGCACTGCACCACCAGGTTTAAGGTGTGAGCCAGGCAAGGAATGTGTTTCAGTTGGGAAAGGGAGATGGCAGCCATGAAATTCCTTCCATTATCACTCACTACCTTGCCTGCCTCAAGATCTACTGTGCCCAGCCACGACTACGTTTCTTCCTGCAAGAACTCGGACAGAACTTCCGCGGTCTGTCTGTTGTCGCCCAAACACTTCATAGCCAATACAGCCTGCTGACGCTTGCCAGTAGCTGCCCCATAATGGGACAACTGGTGTGCAACAGTGACAGCTGACGATGGAGTGGTTTAGCGACTGCGGTCTGTGGAAGAGCTCTCGCTTCTGCAGGAGGACGAGGAGGAGGAGGAGGTGGTGCGAACGCCTACAGCCAACTGTTTCCTAGACCGTGGGCTAGGCACAACTATCCCGAAATTGCTGTCCCCTGTGGACCCTGCATCCACCACATTCACCCAGTGTGCCGTGATGGACACGTAACGTCACTGGCCATGCCTACTGGTCCATGCATCTGTAGTCAGGTGCACCTTTGTACTCACAGATTGCCTGAGTGCATGGACGATGCGCTGTTTAACATGCTGGTGCAGGGCTGGGATGGCTTTTCTGGAAAAAAAGTGTCGACTGGGTAGCTCGTAGCATGGTTCAGCGTACTCCATCAGGGCTTTGAAAGCTTCGCTTTCAACTAACCGGTAGGGCATCATCTCTAACGAGATTAGTCTAGCTATGTGGGCGTTCAAACCCTGTGTACGCGGATGTGAGGATAAGTACTTCCTTTTTCTAACCAGAGTCTCATGTAGGGTGAGCTGGACTGGAGAGCTGGAGATCGTGGAACTAGCGGGTGTGCCGGTGGCCATGGCAGACTGAGAGACTGTTGGAGACGGTATTGTTTCCGCCGGTGCCCTAGATGCAGTATTTCCTCCTAAAAAACTGGTGATTCCCTGACCCTGACTGCTTTGGGCTGGCAAAGAAACCTGCACAGATACTGCCGGTGGTGCGGAAAATGGTGGCCTTACAGTGACGGAAGGGATGTTGCGTTGCTGACTAGCTTCATTGGCCGAGGGTGCTACAACCTTAAGGGATGTTTGGTAGTTAGTCCAGGCTTGCAAATGCATGGTGGTTAAATGTCTATGCATGCAACTTGTATTGAGACTTTTCAGATTCTGACCTCTGCTTAAGCTAGTTGAACATTTTTGACAGATGACTTTGCGCTGATCAATTGGATATTGTTTAAAAAAATGCCAGACTGCACTCTTCCTAGCATCGGATCCCTTTTCAGGAATTGCAGACTGAGCTTTAACCGGATGGACACGCTGTCCTCCAACAGTTTTTTGCTTTGCCACGCGTTTTGGGCCAGATACGGGCCCGGCAGATGGAACCTGTTGCGATGTTGATGCCTGCTGCGGCCCCTCCTCCTCCGCTTCAGAACTACTGCCGCCTGCACCCTGTTCCCCCAATGGCTGCCAATCGGGGTCAACAACAGGGTCATCTATTACCTCCTCTTCTACCTCGTGTGCAACTTCGTCTGTGTCACCGTGTCGGTCGGTGGTATAGCGTTCGTGATGGGGCAACATAGTCTCATCAGGGTCTGATTGTGGATCAGTACCCTGAGAGGGCAATGTTGTGGTCTGAGTCAAAGGACCAGCATAGTAGTCTGGCTGTGGCTGTGCATCAGTGCACTCCATGTCAGAATCTACTTGTAATGGGCATGGCCTGTTAACTGTTTCACTTTCTAAGCCAGGGACGGTATGTGTAAAGAGCTCCATGGAGTAACCCGTTGTGTCGCCTGCTGCATCCTTCTCTCTTGTTGTTGTTTTTGCTGAAGAGGACAAGGAAGCGACTTGTCCCTGACCGTGAACATCCACAAATGACGCGCTGCTTTTACATTTACCAGTTTCAGAAGAGGAGGCAAAAGAGCTAGAGGCTGAGTCTGCAAGGTAAGCCAAAACTTGCTGTTGCTGCTCCGGCTTTAAAAGCGGTTTTCCTACTCCCAGAAAAGAGAGCGTTCGAGGCCTTGTGTAGCCAGACGACGAACCTGGCTCCACAGCTCCAGACTTAGGTGGAATATTTTTTTTCCCACGACCACCTGATGCTCCACTACCATCATTACCAGCTGACAATGAACGCCCACGGCCACGACCTCTTGCACCAGACTTCCTCATTGTTTTATAAACTTAACCAAAGTAACTTTATTTGTTGCTGTCAAACAACTTACACGGTGAGCTATAACTTCTGTTTGATTTCAATATCCCTTTACAGGTTGGTGACACCACAAGGAAAATCAGGCACAATGTTACACACTCTGTTTTCTGTGGCACCAAATCACAGAGATGCCACACACGCAGGACTGTCACTCAAGCACAAATGTCAATATAAATCTCCCAATTTTTTTTTTTTTCAGGGAGACTTTATAAACAAAATAAAATAAAATGATTTTTTCAGGAATAATTTAGAAACCAAATAAAATAAAATGATTTTTTCAATGACAATTTAGAAACCAAAAAAAAAAAAAAAGGCTTTCTATGCCCCACTGAGTGACAGATGGCACACACAGGAGTCAGGAGTGGCCCACAAGCCCAGAGGGCAATATTTTTCTCCCACTGATTGATGTAGTGATCTTTTCAGGTAGATTTTAGAACCCAAATCAAGCAAAAAAATTAATAGGCTTTCTATGGCCCACAATTTGAGAGAGAGAGAGAGAGATGGCACACCCAGGAGTCAAGACTGGCACACAAGCAGAAAGGGCAATATTAATCTCCCACCTATTTTTTTTTTTTCAGGGAGACTTTATAAACAAAATAAAATAAAATGATTTTTTCAGGAATAATTTAGAAACCAAATAAAATAAAATGATTTTTTTAATGACAATTTAGAAACCAAAAAAAAAAAAAAAAAAAAGGCTTTCTATGCCCCACTGAGTGACAGATGGCACACACAGGAGTCAGGAGTGGCCCACAAGCCCAGAGGGCAATATTTTTCTCCCACTGATTGATGTAGTGATCTTTTCAGGTAGATTTTAGAACCCAAATCAAGCAAAAAAATTAATAGGCTTTCTATGGCCCACAATTTGAGAGAGAGAGAGAGAGATGGCACACCCAGGAGTCAAGACTGGCACACAAGCAGAAAGGGCAATATTAATCTCCCACCTATTTTTTTTTTTTCAGGGAGACTTTATAAACAAAATAAAATAAAATGATTTTTTCAGGAATAATTTAGAAACCAAATAAAATAAAATGATTTTTTTAATGACAATTTAGAAACCAAATAAAAAAAAAAAAAAAAAGGCTTTCTATGCCCCACTGAGTGACAGATGGCACACACAGGAGTCAGGAGTGGCCCACAAGCCCAGAGGCCAATATTTTTCTCCCACTGATTGATGTAGTGATTTTTTTCAGGTAGATTTTAGAACCCAAATCAAGCAAAAAAATTAATAGGCTTTCTATGGCCCACAATTTGAGAGAGAGAGAGAGAGATGGCACACCCAGGAGTCAAGACTGGCACACAAGCAGAAAGGGCAATATTAATTTCCCACGTATTTTTTTTTTTTTCAGGGAGACTTTATAAACAAAATAAAATAAAATGATTTTTTCAGGAATAATTTAGAAACCAAATAAAATAAAATGATTTTTTCAATGACAATTTAGAAACCAAATAAACATAAATAGGCTTTCTATGCCCCACTGAGTGACAGATGGCACACACAGGAGTCAGGAGTGGCACACAAGCCCTGAGGCCAATATTTTTCTCCCACTGATTGATGTAGTGATTCTTTCAGGTAGATTTTAGAACCCAAATCAAGCAAAAAAATAAATAGGCTTTCTATGGCCCACTGACTGAGAGATGGCACACACAGGAGTCAGGAGTGGCACACAAGCCCTGAGGCCAATATTTTTCTCCCACTGATTGATGTAGTGATTTTTTCAGGTAGATTTTAGAACCCAAATCAAGCAAAAAAATTAATAGGCTTTCTATGGCCCACTGACTGAGAGATGGCACACACAGGAGTCAGGAGTGGCACACAAGCCCTGAGGCCAATATTTTTCTCCCACTGATTGATGTAGTGATTTTTTCAGGTAGATTTTATAACCCAAATCAAGCAAAAAAATAAATAGGCTTTCTATGGCCCACTGACTGAGAGATGGCACACACAGGAGTCAGGAGTGGCACACAAGCCCTGAGGCCAATATTTTTCTCCCACTGATTGATGTAGTGATTTTTTCAGGTAGATTTTGGAATCCAAATCAAGCCAAAAAATTAATAGGCTTTCTATGGCCCACAATTTGAGAGAGAGAGAGAGAGAGAGAGAGAGATGGCACACCCAGGAGTCAAGACTGGCACACAAGCAGAAAGGGCAATATTAACCCCTTTCTGCCATTGGACGTAATATTCCGTCCATGTGGGGTGGGCCTTAATTCCCAAGGACGGAATATTACGTCCAGCGCGATCGGCCGCGCTCACGGGGGGAGCGCCGCCGATCGCGGCCGGGTGTCAGCTGCTTATCGCAGCTGACATCCGGCACTATGTGCCAGGAGCGGTCACGGACCGCCCCCGGCACATTAACCCCCGGCACACCGCGATCAAAGATGATCGCGATGTGCCGGCGGTGCAGGGAAGCATCGCGCAGGGAGGGGGCTCCCTGCGGGCTTCCCTGAGACCCCCGCAGCAACGCGATGTGATCGCGTTGCTCCGGGGGTCTCCTACCTCCCTCCCTGCAGTAAGTCCCGGATCCAAAATGGCCGCGGATCCGGGTCCTGCAGGGAGGGAGGTGGCTTACCAAGTGCCTGCTCAGAGCAGGCACTTGGTAACGCTGCACTGCTCTCAGACAGATCGGTGATCTGTCAGAGTGCTGTGCAAACTGGCAGATCACCGATCTGTATTGTCCCCCCCTGGGGCAAAGTAAAAAAGTAAAAAAAAAAATTTCCAAGTGTGTAAAAAAAAAAAAAAAAAAAAAAAAATCCTAAATAATGAAAAAAAAAAAAAATATTATTCCCATAAATACATTTCTTTATCTAAATAAAAAAAACAAAACAATAAAAGTACACATATTTAGTATCGCCGCGTCCGTAACGACCCCACCTATAAAACTGGCCCACTAGTTAACCCCTTCAGTAAACACCGTAAGAAAAAAAAAAAAAAAACCCAGGCAAAAAACAACGCTTTATTATCATACCACCAAACAAAAAGTGGAATAACACGCGATCAAAAAGACAGATATAAATAACCATGGTACCGCTGAAAACGTCATCTTGTCCCGCAAAAAACGAGCCGCCATACAGCATCATCAGCAAAAAAATAAAAAAGTTATAGTCCTGAGAATAAAGCGATGCCAAAATAATTATTTTTTCTATAAAATAGTTTTTATCGTATAAAAGCGCCAAAACATAAAAAAATGATATAAATGAGGTGTCGCTGTAATCGTACTGACCCGAAGAATAAAACTGCTTTATCAATTTTACCAAACGCGGAACGGTATAAACGCCTCCCCCAAAAGAAATTCATGAATAGCTGGTTTTTGGTCATTCTGCCTCACAAAAATCGGAATAAAAAGCGATCAAAAAATGTCACGTGCCCGAAAATGTTACCAATAAAAACGTCCACTCGTCCCGCAAAAAACAAGACCTCACATGACTCTGTGGACCAAAATATAGAAAAATTATAGCTCTCAAAATGTGGTAACGCAAAAAATATTTTTTGCAATAAAAAGCGTCTTTCAGTGTGTGACAGCTGCCAATCATAAAAATCCGCTAAAAAACCCGCTATAAAAGTAAATGAAAAAAAATGTATTTATTTCCATTTTCCCATTAGGGTTAGGGCTAGGGTTAGGGCTAGGGTTAGGGCTAGGGCTAGGGTTAGGGCTAGGGCTAGGGTTAGGGCTAGGGTTGGGACTAGGGTTAGGGTTAGGGTTGGGGCTTGGGCTAGGGTTAGGGTTGGGACTAGGGTTAGGGTTAGGGTTGGGGCTTGGGCTAGGGTTAGGGTTAGGGCTAGGGTTAGGGTTGGGGCTAGGGTTAGGGCTAGGGTTAGGGTTGGGACTAGGGTTAGGGCTAGGGTTAGGGCTTGGGTTAGGGCTAGGGTTAGGGCTAGGGTTAGGGTTGGGGCTAGGGTTAGGGCTAGGGTTAGGGTTAGGGTAAGGGCTAGGGTTAGGGTTAAGGCTACAGTTAGGGTTGGGGCTAAAGTTAGGGTTAGGGTTTGGATTACATTTGCGATTGGGATTAGGATTAGGGGTGTGTCTGGGTTAGAGGTGTGGTTAGGGTTACCGTTGGGATTAGGGTTAGGGGTGTGTTTGGATTAGGGTTTCAGTTATAATTGGGGGGTTTCCACTGTTTAGGCACATCAGGGGGATCTCCAAACGCGACATGGCGACCGATCTCAATTCTATCCAATTCTGCATTGAAAAAGTAAAACAGTGCTCCTTCCCTTCCGAGCTCTCCCGTGTGCCCAAACAGGAGTTTACCCCAACATATGGGGTATCAGCGTACTCAGGACAAATTGGACAACAACTTTTGGGGTCCAATTTCTCCTGTTACCCTTGGGAAAATACAAAACTGGGGGCTAAAAAATAATTTTTGTGGGAAAAAAAGAGATTTTTTATTTTCACGGCTCTGCGTTATAAACTGTAGTGAAACACTTGGGGGCTCAAAGTTCTCACAACACATCTAGATAAGTTCGTGGGGGGGTCTAGTTTCCAACATGGGGTCACTTGTGGGGGTTTCTACTGTTTAGGTATATTAGGGGCTCCGCAAACGCAATGTGACGCCTGCAGACCATTCCATCTAAGTCTGCATTCCAAATGGCGCTCCTTCCCTTCCGAGCCCTCCCATGCGCCCAAACGCTGGTTCACCCCCACATATAGGGTATCAGCGCACTCAGGACAAATTGCACAACAACTTTTGGGGTCCAATTTCTCCTGTTACCCTCAGGAAAATACAAAACTGGGGGCTAAAAAATTATTTTTGTGGGAAAAAAATTTTGTTTTATTTTTACGGCTCTGCATTATAAACTTCTGTGAAGCTCTTATTGGGTCAAAGTGCTCACCACACATCTAGATAAGTTCCTTAGGGGGTCTACTTTTCAAAATGGTGTCACTTGTGGGGGGTTTCAATGTTTAGGTACATCAGTGGCTCTCCAAACGCAACATGGCGTCCAATCTCAATTCCTATCAATTTTGCATTGAAAGGTCAAACGGCGCTCCTTCCTTTCCGAGCTCTCCCATGCGCCCAAACAATGGTTTACCCCCACATATGGGGTATCAGAGTACTCAGGACAAATTGTGCCACAACTTTTGTGGTCCAATTTCTTCTCTTACCATTGGGAAAATAAAAAATTGGGGGCGAAAAGATAATTTTTGTGAAAAAAAAATGATTTTTTATTTTTACGGTTCTGCATTATAAACTTCTGTGAAGCACTTGGTGGGTCAAAGTGCTCACCACACCTCTAGATAAGTTCCTTAGGGGGTCTACTTTCCAAAATGGTGTCACTTGTGGGGGGTTTCAATGTTTAGGCACATCAGTGGCTCTCCAAACGCAACATGGCGTCTCATCTCAATTCCTGTCAATTTTGCATTGAAAGGTCAAACGGCGCTCCTTCCCTTCCGAGCTCTCCCATGCGCCCAAACAATGGTTTACCCCCACATATGGGGTATCAGAGTACTCAGGACAAATTGTGCCACAACTTTTGTGGTCCAATTTCTTCTCTTACCATTGGGAAAATAAAAAATTGGGGGCGAAAAGATAATGTTTGTGAAAAAAAATGATTTTTTATTTTTACGGTTCTGCATTATAAACTTCTGTGAAGTACTTGGTGGGTCAAAGTGCTCACCACACCTCTAGATAAGTTCCTTAGGGGGTCTACTTTCCAAAATGGTGTCACTTGTGGGGGGTTTCAATGTTTAGCCACATCAGTGGCTCTCCAAACGCAACATGGCGTCCCATCTCAATTCCAGTCAATTTTGCATTGAAAAGTCAAATGGCGCTCCTTCCCTTCCGAGCTCTGCCATGTGCACAAACTGTGGTTAACCCCCACATATGGGGTATCAGCGTACTCAGGACAAATTGTACAACAACTTTTGGGGTCCATTTTCTCCTGTTACCCTTGGTAAAATAAAACAAATTGGAGCTGAAGTAAATTTTTTGTGAAAAAAAGTTAAATGTTCATTTTTATTTAAACATTCCAAAAATTCCTGTGAAGCACCTGAAGGGTTAATAAACTTCTTGAATGTGGTTTTGAGCACCTTGAGGGGTGTAGTTTTTAGAATGGTGTCAAACTTGGGTATTTTCTATCATATAGACCCCTCAAAATGACTTAAAATGAGATGTGGTCCCTAAAATAAAATGGTGTTGTAAAAATGAGAAATTGCTGGTCAACTTTTAACCCTTATAACTCCCTAACAAAAAAAAATTTTGGTTCCAAAATTGTGCTGATGTAAAGTAGACATGTGGGAAATGTTACTTATTAAGTATTTTGTGTGACATATCTCTGTGATTTAATTGCATAAAAATTCAAAGTTGGAAAATTGCGAAATTTTCAAAATTTTCGCCAAATTTCCATTTTTTTCACAAATAAACGCAGGTAATATCAAAGAAATTTTACCACTATCATGAAGTACAATATGTCACGAGAAAACAATGTCAGAATCACCGGGATCCGTTGAAGCGTTCCAGAGTTATAACCTCATAAAGGGACAGTGGTCAGAATTGTAAAAATTGACCCGGTCCATAACGTGCAAACCACCCTTGGGGGTAAAGGGGTTAATCTCCCACCTATTTTTTTTTTTTTTTTTCAGGGAGACTTTATAAAATAAAATGATTTTTTCAATGACAATTTAGAAAACAAATACAAAAAAAAAAAGGCTTTCTATGCCCCACTGAGTGACAGATGGCACACACAGGAGTCAGGAGTGGAACACAAGCCCAGAGGCCAATATTTTTCTCCCACTGATTGATGTAGTGATTTTTTCAGGTAGATTTTAGAACCCAAATCAAGCAAAAAAATAAATAGGCTTTCTATGGCCCACTGACTGAGAGATGGCACACACAGGAGTCAGGAGTGGCACACAAGCCCTGAGGCCAATATTTTTCTCCCACTGATTGATGTAGTGATTTTTTCAGGTAGATTTTATAACCCAAATCAAGCAAAAAAATAAATAGGCTTTCTATGGCCCACTGACTGAGAGATGGCACACACAGGAGTCAGGAGTGGCACACAAGCCCTGAGGCCAATATTTTTCTCCCACTGATTGATGTAGTGATCTTTTCAGGTAGATTTTGGAACCCAAATCAAGCCAAAAAATTAATAGGCTTTCTATGGCCCACAATTTGAGAGAGAGAGAGAGAGAGATGGCACACCCAGGAGTCAAGACTGGCACACAAGCAGAAAGGGCAATATTAATCTCCCACGTATTTTTTTTTTTTCAGGGAGACTTTATAAACAAAATAAAATAAAATGATTTTTTCAGGAATAATTTAGAAACCAAATAAAATAAAATGATTTTTTCAATGACAATTTAGAAAACAAAAAAAAAAAGGCTTTCTATGCCCCACTGAGTGACAGATGGCACACACAGGAGTCAGGAGTGGCACACAAGCCCAGAGGCCAATATTTTTCGCCCACTGATTGATGTACTGATTTTTTCAGGTAGATTTTAGAACCCAAATCAAGCAAAAAAATAAATAGGCTTTCTATGGCCCACTGACTGAGAGATGGCACACACAGGAGTCAGGAGTGGCACACAAGCCCTGAGGCCAATATTTTTCTCCCACTGATTGATGTAGTGATTTTTTCAGGTAGATTTTATAACCCAAATCAAGCAAAAAAATAAATAGGCTTTCTATGGCCCACTGACTGAGAGATGGCACACACAGGAGTCAGGAGTGGCACACAAGCCCTGAGGCCAATATTTTTCTCCCACTGATTGATGTAGTGATTTTTTCAGGTAGATTTTAGAACCCAAATCAAGCAAAAAAATAAATAGGCTTTCTATGGCCCACTGACTGAGAGATGGCACACACAGGAGTCAGGAGTGGCACACAAGCCCTGAGGCCAATATTTTTCTCCCACTGATTGATGTAGTGATTTTTTCAGGTAGATTTTAGAACCCAAATCAAGCAAAAAAATAAATAGGCTTTCTATGGCCCACTGACTGAGAGATGGCACACACAGGGATGGCACTCTAGCAGAAATGCCAATCTTAATCTCCCACAAAAAAAAAAAAACAGGGACTGTCCTACAATTACTATCTCCCTGCAGTAATCTCAGCCAGGTATGGCAGGCAGCAATAAGGAGTGGACTGATGCACAAATTAAATAAAAAGTGTGGACAAACAAAAAAGATAGCTGTGCAGAAAGGAAGGAACAAGAGGATTTGTGCTTTGAAAAAAGCAGTTGGTTTGCACAGCGGCGTACACACAGCAATGCAGCTATCAGGGAGCCTTCTAGGGCAGCCCAATGAGCTACAGCGCTGAGGAAAAAAAAAAATGTAGCTTCCACTGTCCCTGCACACCGAAGGTGGTGTTGGGCAGTGGAAATCGCTACAGCACAAGCGGTTTGGTGGTTAATGGACCCTGCCTAACGCTATCCCTGCTTCTGACGAAGCGGCAGCAACCTCTCCCTAAGCTCAGATCAGCAGCAGTAAGATGGCGGTCGGCGGGAACGCCTCTTTATAGCCCCTGTGACGCCGCAGACAGCAAGCCAATCACTGCAATGCCCTTCTCTAAGATGGTGGGGACCAGGACCTATGTCATCACGCTGCCCACACTCTGCGTTCACCTTCATTGGCTGAGAAATGGCGCTTTTCGCGTCATTGAAACGCGACTTTGGCGCGAAAGTCGCGTACCGCATGGCCGACAACGCACAGGGGTCGGATCGGGTTTCATGAAACTCGACTTCGCCAAAAGTCGGCGACTTTTGAAAATGTTCGACCCATTTCACTCAACCCTACTATTGACAATTCTTTGCTTTCCCATGACTCACAATCCAGAAACGTCAGTGGCTGGATGAAGGATGCAAGAGTCTGTCTGGATCCCAGAAACTCACTCAGCTTTTATGCACACACACTGATTACAAGAAAACGGGCCACAGGTGAGGATGTTACCTTTAGTAGCCATTCAAACCCATTTGTGTCAACTTCTGTGCAATCTCCAGGTTATGTGAACTTTTGATCAGTCATTTGGATGTTTTGGGTTGTCATTATGATTTAAAAAGAGAAAACAGTAGTTCGAGAATAAATGACTTCACCCAACCAACAACCATGAGTGGAGAAAAAGTTTTGGTGTTATCACTCATATTCATCATATCATATTCATCATCGCACATCCTAGATATCACTGAATTTATTTATTATTATTTATTTATATACATATATGCTAGCCACCTTAGGTCTCTCCCTAAGGTAGCTAGCATATATGTATCGCTTGCTCACCGAGCCCCACTCCATACAGCCAACCAATTCCAGCCCTGTGCTGATGAGGGCCTAAAGCCCGAAACACGTGTCCACAGGTAGGAATTGGTTGGCTGTGTAAATTTAGAAACTAATCCGCAGAATTGCACGCTTGGCGGTTCCAAGCGCTGTGGATTAGACAGGGGTGGAAAGAGATGATTTGCATAGCTCCGCCTACTGCAAAGGATTCTGGGTAAACCTGCTATTCTTTGTATTATGCTGCTTGCAAGTACTTTCCGTTTCAGGAAAGCATCAACTATGTATTTACTTTAAGTAGAGGGCTTTTCGGTCTCTTTCGTCCCGCTACATTTAGCCCAACTTGGGTCTCTCCCTAAGGTGGCTAGCATATATGTATCGCTTGCTCACCGAGCCCCACTCCATACAGCCAACCAATTCCAGCCCTGTGCTGATGAGGGGCTAAAGCCCGAAACACGTGTCCACAGGTAGGAATTGGTTGGCTGTGTAAATTTAGAAACTAATCTGCAGCATTGCACGCTTGGCTGTTCCAAGCGCTGTGGATTAGACAGGGGTGGAAAGAGATGATTTGCATAGCTCCGCCTACTGCAAAGGATTCTGGGGAAACCTGCTATTCTTTGTATTATGCTGCTTGCAAGTACTTTCCGTTTCAGGAAAGCATCCACTATGTATTTATTTATATAGCACCATTGATTCCATGGAGCTGTACATGAGAATGGGTTACATACAAATTACAGATATCACTTACAGTAAACAAACTAACAATGACAGACTGATACAGAGGGGCGAGGACCCTGCCCTTGCGGTCTTACATTCTACAAGATTATGGGGAAGGAGACAGTAGGTTGAGGGCTGCAGGAGCTCCGGTGTTGGTGAGGCGATAGCACCAGTAATGGTGAGGAGTCAGGGGGGTCAGTGCAGGCTCTAGGCTTTCCTGAAGAGGTGCGTTTTCAGGTTCCGTCTGAAGGATCCAAATGTGGTTGATAATCGGACGTGTTGGGGCAGAGACTTCCAGAGGATGGGGGATATTCAGGAGAAGTCTTGGAGGCGATTGGATGAGGAGCGAATAAGTGTGGAGGAGAGAAGGAGGTCTAGGGAGGAGCGGAGATTACGTGAGGGAAGATATTGGGAGATTAGTTCAGAGATATATGGAGGAGACAGGTTATGGATGGCTTTGTAGGTCAGTGTTAGTAGTTTGAACTGGATACGCTGAGGGAATGGGAGCCAGTGAAGAGATTTGCAGAGGGGGGAAGCGGAGAAGTAGCGAGAAGAGAGAGATGAATTAGTCGGGCAGCAGACTTAAGGATGGACTGGAGAGGTGCAAGGGTGTTAGCTCAGAGGCCGCAGAAAAGGATGTTGCAGTAGTCAAGGCGGGAGATGATGAGGGCATGCACAAGCATTTTAGTAGATTGACGGTTGAGGAAAGGACGGATTTTGGAGATATTTTTGAACTGGAGGCGACAGGAGGTGGAAAGAGCTTGGATGTGCGGTTTGAAGGACAGGGCAGAGTCGAAGGTTACTCCGAGGCAGCGGACTTCTGGTACGGGGGAAAACATGATGTCATTGATTGCGATAGATAGGTCAGGTAAGGAAGATCTATGGGATGGAGGAAAGATGATGAGTTCAGATTTGTCCACATTGAGTTTGAGGAAGCGAGAGGAGAAGAAGGAGGATATGGCTGATAGGCACTCTGGGATTCTGGACAGCAGAGCAGTGACGTCAGGGCCAGAGAGGTAGATCTGAGTGTCATCAGCATAGAGGTGGTACAGGAATCCATGTGACTTTATGAGTTGTCCCAATCCAAGTGTATAGATTGAGAAGAGTAGGGGTCCTAGAACAGAGCCTTAGGGGACTCCAACAGAGAGAGGGTGGGATGAGGAGGTAGTGTGTGAGTGGTAGATGTTGCATGTGTGATTGGAAAGGTACGAGGAGATCCAGGATAGGGCGAGGTCTTTGATGCCAAAGGAGGAGAGGATCTGTAGTAGGAGGCAGTGGTCAACTGTGTCGAAAGCAAAGGACAGGTCTAGAAGGAGGAGTAGAGTATTGTCCATTAGCTTTGGCGGTAAGTAGGTCATTAGTGATTTTGGTCAGGGCTGTCTCAGTTGAGTGATGGGGGCAGAAATCAGATTGTAGATTGTCAAAAAGCAAGTTAGATGAGAGGTGGGAGGAAAGTTTAGCGTGGACGTGCTGCTCCAGGAGTTTGGAAGCGAATGGGAGCAGCAATATTGGGCGATACCTGGATATAGCAGTTGGATCGAGGGTTGGCTTTTTAAGGATAGGCGTGATTGTGGCATGTTTGAAAGCAGAAGGGAAGGTGCCAGAAGTTAGTGATAGGTTGTAGAGGTGGGTTAGGGATGGGCTAAGTGAGTTGGTGAGGTTGGGGAGGAGGTGGGATGGGATGGGGTCGAGTGCACAGGTGGTGAGATGCGATTTGGAGAGGAGACAATTAAGCCATATGAGGTTGGATAGGCAGGTTATGGGGTTTGGGCATTGGTCTGGTATACAAAGGGGTTGTGGTGGTTGAACAATGAAGACTTGCCTTGTCTGGTCGATCTTATTTTTAAAGTGTGTGGCAAAATCCTCAACAGAGATGAGGGAGGTTGGAGGAGGCACTGGGGGGCAGAGGAGGGAGTTAAAGGTTTTGAATAACTGTTTGGGGTTGTAGCATAGGGAAGATACGAGGGTTGTGAAGTAGGCCTGTTTAGCAGAGGTGAGAGCAGATTTAAAAGCGAGTGTTGCTTGTTTGAATACAGTGAAGTCATCTTGCGAGTGTGTTTTCTTCCAACGCCGCTCCACAACCCTGGACACTTGCCAGAGCTTTTTAGTGGTGTTATTGTGCCAAGGTTGTCTATTGATACGTCACACTCTGCCATGGATGAGAGGGGCAACCGTGTCAATAGCTGATGCGAGAGTGGCATTGTAGAAAGTAGTGGCAGTGTCTGTGTCGTGAGGATATGGATGCCAGTGGTAGGATGGAGTCAGAGAGTGTGTGGGTGTCTAGGTGTGCAAGGTTTCTGCGGGGATGCGCATGTTGCTGGACATGGAGGACCGGTGAGGATGACAGGGATGAGAAGGTGAGCAGATGGTGGTCGGATAGAGGGAGAGGTTGGTGAAGTTAGATAGAGAGCAGAGACGGGTGAAGACCAGGTCTAGTGTATGTCCGAATGTGTAGGTGGCTGCGGAGGACCACTGAGTAAGTCCAAAGGATGAGGTAAGGGACAGAAGTTTGGAGGCTGTTGGCTGAAGGGTATCAATGGAGATGTTGAAGTCATCCATGATGATGGTGGGAATGTCAGCAAAGAGATAGTGAAGGAGCCAGGTGGAGAATTGGTCAATAAAGGCAGTGGCCGGGCCTGGAGGTCGGTATACGATGGCCACTTGGAGAACGTTTGTGGATTGTGCGAGACATGATATCCCAGATGTGTTCAATCGAATTCAGGTCTGGGGAACAGGCGGGCCAGTCCATAGCTTCAATGCCTTCATCTTGCAGGAACTGCTGACACACTCCAGCTACATGAGGTCTGGCATTGTCCTGAATTAGGAGGAATCCAGGGCCAACCGCACCAGCATATGGTCTCACAAGGGGTCTGAGGATCTAATCTCGGTACCTAATGGCAGTCAGGCTACCTCTGGCAAGCACATGGAGGGCTGTGCGGCCCTCCAAAGAAATGCCACCCCACACCATTAATGACCCACTGCCAAACCAGTCATGCTGAAGGATGTTGCAGGCAGATCGCTTTCCGCGGCGACTCCAGACTTTGTCACGTCTGTCACGTGCTCAGTGTGAACCTGCTTTCATCTGTGAAGAGCACAGGGAGCCAGTGGCAAATTTGCCAATCCTGGTGCTCTGTGGCAAATGCCAAGCGTCCTGCACGGTGTTGGGCTGTGAGCACAACCCCCATGTGTTGAAGTCAGGCACTCAGACCATTCTCATGGAGTCGTTTTGTAACCATTTGTGCAGACACATGCAAATTTTTAGCCTGCGGGAGGTCATTTTGCAGGGCTCTTGCAGTACTCCTCCTGTTCCTCCTTGCACAAAGGCTGAGGTAGTGGTCCTGCTGCTGGGTTGTTGCCCTCCTATGGCCCCCTCCACATCTCCTGGTGTACTGGCCTGTTTCCTGGTGGCGCCTCCAGCCTCTGGACACTATGCTGACAGATACAGCAAACCTTCTTGCCACAGCTCGCATTGATGTACCATCCTGGATGAGCTGCACTGCCTGAGCCACTTGTGTGGGTTGTATAGTTCGTCTCATGTTACCACGAGTGTGAAAGCACAACCAACATTCAAAAGTGACAAAAACATCAGCCAGAAAGCATTGGTACTGAGATGTGGTCTGTGGTCCCCACCTGCAGAACCACTCCTTTATTGAGTGTGTCTTGATAATTGCCAATAATTTCCATCTATTGTCTATCCCATTTGCACAACAGCATGTGAAATTGAGTGTCAAACAGTGTTGCTTCCTAAGTGGACAGTTTGATTTCACAGAAGTTTGATTTACTTGGAGTTATATTCTGTTGTTTAAGTGTTCCCTTTATTTTTTTGAGCAGTGTATATATACACATATAGATATATTATATTATATACAGTACAGACCAAAAGTTTGGACACACCTTCTCATTTAAAGATTTTTCTGTATTTTCCTAACTATGAAAATTGTACATTCACACTGAAGGCATCAAAATTATGAATTAACACATGTGGAATTATATACTTAACAAAAAAGTGTGAAACAACTGAAATTATGTTTTATATTCTAGGTTCTTCAAAGTAGTCTCCTTTTGCTTTGCTGACTGCTTTGCACACTCTTGGCATTCTCTTGATGAGCTTCAAGAGGTAGTCACCGGGAATGGTTTTCACTTCACAGGTGTGCCCTGTCAGGTTTAATAAGTGGGATTTCTTGCCTTATAAATGGTGTTGGGACCATCAGTTGTGTTGTGCAGAAGTCTGGTGAATACACAGCTGATAGTCCTACTGAATAGACTGTTAGAATTTGTATTATGGCAAGAAAAAAGCAGCTACGTAAAGAAAAACGAGTGGGCATAATTACTTTAAGAAATGATGGTCAGTCAGTCCGAAAAATTGGGAAAACTTTGAAAGTGTCCCCAAGTGCAGTGGCAAAAACCGCTACAAAGAAACTGGCTGACATGAGGACCGCCCCAGGAAAGGAAGACCAAGAGTCACCTCTGCTTCTGAGGATAAGTTTATCCGAGTCACCAGCCTCATAAATAGCAGGTTAACAGCAGCTCAGATTAGAGACCAGGTCAATGCCACACAGAGTTCTAGCAGCAGACACATCTCTACAACAACTGTTAAGAGGAGACTTTGTGCAGCAGGCCTTCATGGTAAAATAGCTGCTAGGAAACCACTGCTAAGGACAGGCAACAAGCAGAAGAGACTTGTTTGGGCTAAAGAACACAATGAATGGACATTAGACCAGTGTAAATCTGTCCTTTGGTCTGATGAGTCCAAATTTGAGATCTTTGGTTCCAACCACCGTGTCTTTGTGCAACGCAGAAAAGGTGAACGGATGGACTCTACATGCCTGTTTCCCACCATGAAGCTTGGAGGTGTGATGGTGTGGGGGTGCTTTTCTGGTGACACTGTTGGGGATTTATTCAAAATTGAAGGCATACTGAACCAGCTTGGCTACCACAGCATCTTGCAGCGGCATGCTATTCCATCCGGTTTGCGTTTAGTTGGACCATCATTTATTTTTCAACAGGAGAATGACCCCAAACACACCTCCAAGCTGTGTAAGGGCTATTTTACCAAGAAGGAGAGTGATGAGGTGCAACACCAGATTATCTGGCCTCCACAGTCACCAGACCTGAACCCAATCGAGGTGGTTTGGTGTGAGCTGGACCGCAGAGTGAAGGCAAAAGGGCCAACAAGTGCTAACCATCTCTGGGAACTCCTTCAAGATTTTTGGAAGATCATTCCCGGTGACTACCTCTTGGAGCTCATTAAGTAAAAACCACAGGTACACCAATCACTAAATACCAAATGAAAATACCGATATAAAGAATAAAAATTAAATAAACTGTATATATTAATGTCAGTGGCTAGTGTCCTGTGGAAAAAGAAGTGTAAGACACACCAACGTACCAGACGGAAGCAACCACAGCCGATATGGAATAATCCAAGAAGAGTCACCAGACAGGGATAAGGTACAAGAATGTCTTTATTATATCTGATTGGCAATTATTAACAATAATAAAAAATCAAAACATTGTGCGCACAAAGGGACAATATAATTAATAATTAAAATCAATAAAGAATGGTACAGGCTGACCCAAAGAAAATATATAGATAAATGTAGAAACAGGTACATACACCCCCAGAAAATTTATAAATAACTAAAGTCATATGGCCAGAGATTACATATACCTATCATGGATGTTCCAAAAATGTGCAAATTATAGCAAAGAGTCCTTGATCATAAATGCCAAGATGTGCGTGCAAAACTGCAGTATAAAGTGCTAAAAAAGGAGAAACCATATATGAAAAAATAATAAATTAATATGGCATTTGATAATATGTCATAAGGTGTATAGTGCAAAAAAAAAGTGCAATGTGCAAGGACCATAGGAAAGCACGGGGTTAAAATTTCACCTCACAACATAGCCTATGACGCTCTCAGGGTCCAGACGTGTGACTGTGCAAAATTTTGTGGCTGTAGCTGCGACGCCTCCAACACTTTTCCTTTCACTTTTTTCCCCATTATGTAGATAGGGGCAAAATTGTTTGGTGAATTGGAACGCGCGGGGTTAAAATTTCGCCTCACAACATAGCCTATGACACTCTCGGGGTCCAGACTGTGACTGTGCAAAATTTTGTGGCTATAGCTGCGACGATGCAGATGCCAATCCCGGACATACATACACATACACGCCCCGCCCTTCACCATGCTGTGATTTTAACTACATCCTAACACAGTTGGTTCTGAGCTTCGTATATAAGCAGGCTTTACCACGTTATTAGCCATAGGTAAGTGTTCACACTAGGCAGTCAGCTCAGTTACCCATCCGTTCTGAGATTACCTTGACGATTGGTGGATGGGCTCACAACTTTTGGCCAAATCTTGTGCTAAGAATCTCATGTGTTTTTTCAAATATTTCACAAGCCATTATGCTATTCCCATTTCATGTATCACACATTTCCTTGCTCTAGCACAGATTCATTTTGAGTGCAACCACTAATCTATTTGCTACACACACACACACACACACACACACACACACACACACACACACACACACACACACACATACACACACACACACACACACACACACACACACACACACACACACATTCAGCTTTATATAATATATATATATATATATACACACACACACATATACACACAATTGTGCTCAAAGGTTTATATACCCCAGCAGATTTTTTGCTTTCCTGGCTATTTTTTTCAGGGAATATGAATAATAACACCAAAACATTTTCTCCACTCTTGGTTAGTGGTTGGGTGAAGCCATTTATTGTCAAACTACTGTGTTTTCTATTTTTAAATCATAATGACACCCCGAAACATCCAAATTACCCTGATCAAAAGATCACATACCCCTTTTCTTAATACCGTGTATTGCCCCCTCTAACATCAATGACAGCTTGAAGTCTTTTGTGGTAGTTGTGGGTGAGGTTCTTTATGTTCTCAGATGGTAAAGCTGCCCACTCTTCTTGGCAAAAAGCCTGCAGTTCCTGTAAATTCCTGGGCTGTCTAGCATGAACTGAGCACTTGAGATCTCCCCAGAGTGGCTCAATGATATTGAGGTCAGGAGACTGAGATGGCCTCTCCAGAACCTTCACTTTGTTCTGCTGTAGCCAATAACAAGTCGACTTGGCCTTGTGTTTTGGATCGTTGTCATGTTGTCCAAGTATGTCCCATGCGCAGCTTCCGGGCGGATGAGTGCAATTTGCCTCCAGTATTTGATGATAACAAGCTGCATTCATCTTTCCTTCAGCTTTGACCAAGTTCCCTGTGCCTTTGTAGCTCACACATCCCCAAAACATCAGAAATCCACCTCCGTGCTTTACAGTAGGAATGGTGTTCCTTTCATCATAGGCCTTGTTGACCTCTCTCCAAATGTAAGGTTTATGGTTATGGCCAAAAAGTTAAATTTTGGTCTCATCACTCCATATTACCTGTTACAGAAGTTTTGAGGCTTGTCTCTGTGCAGTTTTGTATATTATAGGCAAGATATTTTGTGGCATTTGCGCAGTAATGGCTTTCTTCTGGTGACTCGACCATGCAGCCCATTTTTCTTCAAGTGCCTCCTTATTGTGCATCTTGAAACAGCTGCACTGATAGTTTTTAGAGAGTCCTGTATTTCAGCTGATGTTATTTGTAGATTTTTCTTTGTATCCCGAACAATTTTCCTGGCAGTTGTGGATGTCATTTTTGTTGGTCTACCTGACTGTGGTTTTGTTTTTACAAAGCCCTTGATTTTCCATTTGTTAATAACAGTTTGAACACTGCTGACTGGCATTATCAATTCCTTGGATATCTTTTTGTATCCCTTTCCTATTTTATACAGTTCAACTACCTTTTCCCGTAGATCTATTGACTAGGGTTGAGCGACCTTGACCTTTTTGGAGTCGAGCCGTGTTTCGCGAAACCCGACTATCTTAGAAGTCGAGTCGAGTGGAATCGGCCGATTATCGCGAAAAGTCGGGTATCGCCCGAAACACGAAACCCAATGCAAGTCAATGGGGGAGCATAGTCGGCAGTGAGTGGAGGCCAGGAAAACATCTACACTGCCCATTTTAATGGCAAAAACATCCATTCTTGTTACTGAAGCTTGTCAATCGTAATTTAGCTTATAATAATTTGAAGGCATTTGAAATTGGGGGTCATTTGGCTAAAGTTGTGGGGGGTAGGGCTGGTTCAAGTAATTAGTGGGCCCAGGAAATCTGGAACACGTCACGGCAGTGGAGCAGGGAGAGGTAAGTATTTCAACTTTGCAAGTGCTGTGATCCTGAACAAGCAGGGGGGCCCACTAGTTGGCATTGGCACTGGCACAGGGCCCCTCAAAGTACAGCGGTGTGTTTGCACGGCGGGGGCGCCTCCCACCGGCAGCAACACTTTTGCGTACTATGAGAGGCCCTGTGCCAGTGACGTCGCCAACTAGTATTCCTCCCCCCACCTGATGAAGGAACCTGCACTTTCATCTGCACCTTCCTCTTTGTCCCCGTGTAAGGTGGTATGGTATGCGGGAAGAGGAACGTGACTTTCAGCAGGGTCACAATCTTGCTGTGTAGCGTGCACAGGGAATTTTGCGTTTTGAGTGCAAGGGGAATGTAGTAGTCTGGGTCAATGTACCAGCAGACTCATCTATCACTGGCTGGGCAATGGGCAGGATGAGGAAGAAACACAGATATAGGCCCAAAGAATAAAGTGGGCTAAATGCAGTTCAAAATTGGTAACACAGGACTAACCAGGGGGCATTGCAGTGGAGGACAACTGGAATGAGAGGCTGACACAGAGAGTAGGCCCAAATCAGTAAGTAGTCGAAATGCAGTTCAAAATTGGCAACCGTAGTAAACAGGCGGCACAGCTTTGTTCAGTGGAGGAGAACAGCAAGGAGCGGCAGACACTGTTAGTAAGCCCCAAACCAACTAGTACGCCAAATGCAGTTGTTCCATTTAACCACTATTTAACAAGAGCCTGAAGATAGAAGCTCAGGAAAGGCAACCTGGAGAACACCTTGGAGTGTAACACACCATCTCTCTACACCCCATACCCAATTTGTAGGCCTAATGCAGTGTAGTTTCCAACAACTACTAAACGAGAGCATGAAGATCGAAGCAATGGCGAGGAAACCTGGGGAACACCTTGGAGTGGAACACACCATCTCTCTACACCCCATACCCATTTTGTAGGCCTAATGCAGTGTAGTTTCCAACAACTAGTAAACGAGAGCATGAAGATCGAAGCATTGGCGAGGAAACCTGGGGAACACCTTGGAGTGGAACACACCATCTCTCTACACCCCATACCCAATTTGTAGGCCTAATGCAGTGTAGTTTCCAACAACTACTAAACGAGAGCATGAAGATCGAAGCATTGGCGAGGAAACCTGGGGAACACCTTGGAGTGGAACACACCATCTCTCTACACCCCATACCCAATTTGTAGGCCTAATGCAGCGTAGTTTCCAACAACTACTAAACGAGAGCATGAAGATCGAAGCAATGGAGAGGAAACCTGGGGAACACCTTGGAGTGTAACACACCATCTCTCTACACCCCATACCCAATTTGTAGGCCTAATGCAGTGTAGTATCCAACAACTACTAAACGAGAGCATGAAGATCGAAGCAATGGAGAGGAAACCTGGGGAACACCTTGGAGTGGAACACACCATCTCTCTACACCCCATACCCAATTTGTAGGCCTAATGCAGTGTAGTTTCCAACAACTACTAAACGAGAGCATGAAGATCGAAGCAATGGAGAGGAAACCTGGGGAACACCTTGGAGTGGAACACACCATCTCTCTACACCCCATACCCATTTTGTAGGCCTAATGCAGTGTAGTTTCCAACAACTACTAAACGAGAGCATGAAGATCGAAGCATTGGCGAGGAAACCTGGGGAACACCTTGGCGTGGAACACACCATCTCTCTACACCCCATACCCAATTTGTAGGCCTAATGCAGTGTAGTTTCCAACAACTACTAAACGAGAGCATGAAGATCGAAGCAATGGAGAGGAAACCTGGAGAACACCTTGGAGTGTAACACACCATCTCTCTACACCCCATACCCAATTTGTAGGCCTAATGCAGTGTAGTTTTCTACAACTACTAAACGAGAGTCGGAAGACCGAAGCAATGTGGACGAAACCTGGGGCACACCTTGGGGAGGCAGACACCGTTAGTAGGCCCTACCAAAGTTGTACCCCCAATGCAGTTTTAAAATTCCTAGAGGCTGAAAACAAGACTATTGACGCTCAGCTTTTTTCAAAGGAACACAGCTGAATTGAGTGGCGCAGACAGACACAGGTAGTAGGACTTAAACCAAAAATGTGGCTCACTGCAGCTTAAAAAAGTTACAGGGGTACACAGGCAGCATTGCTCTGGGCAGTGGAGGACAATTTCAATAGTGGACCGCAGACAGACTTTGTACGTCTACTATTAAAAAAAGGATGCTCTATGCAATTAAAAATAGGTTCCAGGGGTCCACGGGCAGCAGTGGTCTGGTCAGTGGACGAGTATTGGAAGGAGGGACCGCAGACAGGCGTAGTAGGCCTAACATAACAAAATTAGGCTGTAGACACTGTAAAATTGGTTCCAGGGGTACACGGGCAGCAGTAGTGTGGTCAGTGGAGACCTAGTGGAAGGAGTGACTAGAAACAGGCATCGAAGGCCTAACATAATAACAGATGGCTGTAGGCAATTTGAAATTGGTTCCAGGGGAACACGGCCAGCAGTGGCCTGGTCAGTGTAGTAGTAGTTGAAAGAACGGACCGCAGACAGGCTTCGAAGGCGTAACATAAAAAAATTGGGCTGGCTGTAGGCAATTTTAAATTGGTTCCAGGGGTACACGGGCAGCAGTGGCCTCGTCAGTGTAGTAGTAGTAGAAAGAACGGACCGCAGACAGGCTTCGAAGGCCTAACATAAAAAAATTGGGCTGGCTGTAGGCAATTTTAAATTGGTTCCAGGGGTACACGGGCAGCAGTGGTGTGGTCAGTGGAGGCCTAGTGGAAGGAGTGACTAGAAACAGGCATCGAAGGCCTAACATAATAACAGATGGCTGTAGGCAATTTTAAATTGGTTCCAGGGGAACACGGGCAGCAGTGGTGTGGTCAGTGGAGGCCTAGTGGAAGGAGTGACCGCAGACAGGCATTGAAGGCCTAACATAATAACAGATGGCTGTAGTCAATTTTAAATTGGTTCCAGGGGAACACGGGCAGCAGTGGCCTCGTCAGTGTAGTAGTAGTAGTAGAAAGAACGGACCGCAGACAGGCTTCGAAGGCCTAACATAAAAAAATTGGGCTGGCTGTAGGCAATTTTAAATTGGTTCCAGGGGTACACGGGCAGCAGTGGTGTGGTCAGTGGAGGCCTAGTGGAAGGAGTGACTAGAAACAGGCATCGAAGGCCTAACATAATAACAGATGGCTG
Source organism: Ranitomeya imitator (assembly GCF_032444005.1). Taxonomy (NCBI): domain Eukaryota; kingdom Metazoa; phylum Chordata; class Amphibia; order Anura; family Dendrobatidae; genus Ranitomeya; species Ranitomeya imitator. The sequence goes on along the minus strand of NC_091282.1, from coordinate 693,263,696 downwards.
TAGGCAATTTTAAATTGGTTCCAGGGGAACACGGGCAGCAGTGGTGTGGTCAGTGGAGGCCTAGTGGAAGGAGTGACCGCAGACAGGCATCGAAGGCCTAACATAATAACAGATGGCTGTAGGCAATTTTAAATTGGTTCCAGGGGAACACGGGCAGCAGTGGTCTGGTCAGTGGAGGCCTAGTGGAAGGAGTGACCGCAGACAGGCATCTAAGGCCTAACATAATAACAGATGGCTGTAGGCAATTTTAAATTGGTTCCAGGGGAACACGGGCAGCAGTGGCCTGGTCAGTGTAGTAGTAGTAGAAAGAACGGACCGCAGACAGGCTTCGAAGGCCTAACATAAAAAAATTGGGCTGGCTGTAGGCAATTTTAAATTGGTTCCAGGGGTACACGGGCAGCAGTGGTGTGGTCAGTGGAGGCCTAGTGGAAGGAGTGACCGCAGACAGGCATCAAAGGCCAAACATAATAACAGATGGCTGTAGGCAATTTTAAATTGGTTCCAGGGGAACACGGGCAGCAGTGGTGTGGTCAGTGGAGGACTAGTGGAAGGAGTGACCGCAGACAGGCATTGAAGGCCTAACATAATAACAGATGGCTGTAGGCAATTTTAAATTGGTTCCAGGGGAACACGGGCAGCAGTGGCCTGGTCAGTGTAGTAGTAGTAGAAAGAACGGACCACAGACAGGCTTCGAAGGCCTAACATAAAAAAATTGGGCTGGCTGTAGGCAATTTTAAATTGGTTCCAGGGGTACACGGGCAGCAGTGGTTTGGTCAGTGGAGGCCTAGTGGAAGGAGTGACCGCAGACAGGCATCAAAGGCCAAACATAATAACATGGCTGTAGGCAATTTTAAATTGGTTCCAGGTGAACACGGCCAGCAGTGACCTGGTCAGCGGAGGATGATTGTAATGAGTGTCTGCCAGTTAGTAGTCCAAAACAATACATAAATGTGAATGTCTCACATTAAAATCCAGCGAAAACACTAAAGGGTGCAATCTTTAGGTACAGGGGTGGGATCCTCTGCGTTGTTTCTGACCTACTAATTTGGCGCAAAGTTTTTACTTTGGTAAATAGAGGACACTGCCCCTGACTATGTTAAGTACAATTATACATGTCAACACAATGGTATTGTCAGTGGCAGGAATGGAAGGATGTCAGCGCATAGTCTAAACATTGGTGGAAGTGTGAGAGATAATTGTGGAAGTGGCAGAGCAATGTTTGACCTGGGGGTGGGTGAACTCTCTTGTGGACGGCGGTAGAGGCCCAGGGCCCCTCATGTTACAACAGTGTGTCTGACGTTGGGTGCGCACCACCACCGCCAGAGACAGTTTAGTGTACTATGAGGGACCCAGTGGCAGTGCTGTCGACCAAAAGCGGGCACACCCACCTCTTCAGACAAACAGCACTCTCACGGGTGCTTGCGCCAAGTCGCGATACCACGGCCCCGTGTGGGGAGTTTGGCCATTTAGGGAGGTGTAAACATGTCGTATGCTGGACAGTCAGCTGCTGCAAATTAAGACATTTGAAAAGTCATTCACAGTAGTCCACAGGCAAGAGCTTTTCATAGGAAAGCTAGGTGTCGCCCGGGCAAGGTGGGGCAAAAGAATTCGAAATCCAGTTGTGGTTCATTTTAATGAATGTTAGACCATCAACATTTTGTGTAGCCAGACGAGTCCTTTTTTTGGTTAATATTGAACCTGCAGCACTGAATACTCTTTCTGATAAGACACTAGCTGCTGGGCAAGCAAGCTCCTGCAATGCATATTCAGCCAATTCTGGCCAGGTGTCTAATTTTGATGCCCAGTAATCAAATGGGAATGACGGTTGAGGGAGAACATCGATAAGGGATGAAAAATAGTTTGTTACCATACTGGACAAATGTTGTCTCCTGTCACTTTCAATTGATGCAGCAGTACCTGTCTTGTTTGCGGTCATAGCAAAATCACTCCACAACCTGGTCAGAAAACCCCTCTGTCCAACGCCACTTCTGATGTGTGCACCCCTAACACTCCTGGTCTGCTGCCCCCTGGAGCTCGTGTGAGAACGATCACGGGCGCTGTGTGCTGGGAATGCCTGAAGCAAACGGTCAACAAGAGTTGATTGTTTTGTTGCTAATATTAGTTCCAAGTTCTCATGTGGCATAATATTTTGCAATTTGCCTTTATAGCGAGGATCAAGGAGGCAGGCCAACCAGTAATCGTCATCGTTCATCATTTTAGTAATGCGTGTGTCTCTTTTGAGGATACGCAAGGCATAATCCGCCATGTGGGCCAAAGTTCCAGTTGTCAAATCTGCGGTTGTGCTTGGGTGAGGTGCAGTTGCAGGCAAATCTACGTCACTTGTGTCCCTCAAAAAACCAGAACCCGGCCTTACCACGCCACCAATTTCCAGTGCCCCCGGGAAAGCTTCCTCATTAAAAATATACTCATCCCCATCATCCTCCTCGTCCTCCACCTCCTCTTCGCCCGCTACCTCGTCCTGTACACTGCCCTGGCCAGACAATGGCTGACTGTCATCAAGGCTTTCCTCTTCCTCTGGTGCAGACGCCTGATCCTTTATGTGCGTCAAACTTTGCATCAGCAGACGCATTAGGGGGATGCTCATGCTTATTATGGCGTTGTCTGCACTAACCAGCCGTGTGCATTCCTCAAAACACTGAAGGACTTGACACATGTCTTGTATCTTCGACCACTGCACACCCGACAACTCAATGTCTGCCATCCTACTGCCTGCCCGTGTATGTGTATCCTCCCACAAAAACATAACAGCCCGCCTCTGTTCGCACAGTCTCTGAAGCATGTGCAGTGTTGAGTTCCACCTTGTTGCAACGTCTATGATTAGGCGATGCTGGGGAAGGTTCAAAGACCGCTGATAGGTCTGCATACGGCTGGAGTGTACAGGCGAACGGCGGATATGTGAGCAAAGTCCACGCACTTTAAGGAGCAGGTCGGAGAAACCAGGATAAGTTTTCAATAAGCACTGCACCACCAGGTTTAAGGTGTGAGCCAGGCAAGGAATGTGTTTCAGTTGGGAAAGGGAGATGGCAGCCATGAAATTCCTTCCATTATCACTCACTACCTTGCCTGCCTCAAGATCTACTGTGCCCAGCCACGACTACGTTTCTTCCTGCAAGAACTCGGACAGAACTTCCGCGGTCTGTCTGTTGTCGCCCAAACACTTCATAGCCAATACAGCCTGCTGACGCTTGCCAGTAGCTGCCCCATAATGGGACAACTGGTGTGCAACAGTGACAGCTGACGATGGAGTGGTTTAGCGACTGCGGTCTGTGGAAGAGCTCTCGCTTCTGCAGGAGGACGAGGAGGAGGAGGAGGTGGTGCGAACGCCTACAGCCAACTGTTTCCTAGACCGTGGGCTAGGCACAACTATCCCGAAATTGCTGTCCCCTGTGGACCCTGCATCCACCACATTCACCCAGTGTGCCGTGATGGACACGTAACGTCACTGGCCATGCCTACTGGTCCATGCATCTGTAGTCAGGTGCACCTTTGTACTCACAGATTGCCTGAGTGCATGGACGATGCGCTGTTTAACATGCTGGTGCAGGGCTGGGATGGCTTTTCTGGAAAAAAAGTGTCGACTGGGTAGCTCGTAGCATGGTTCAGCGTACTCCATCAGGGCTTTGAAAGCTTCGCTTTCAACTAACCGGTAGGGCATCATCTCTAACGAGATTAGTCTAGCTATGTGGGCGTTCAAACCCTGTGTACGCGGATGTGAGGATAAGTACTTCCTTTTTCTAACCAGAGTCTCATGTAGGGTGAGCTGGACTGGAGAGCTGGAGATCGTGGAACTAGCGGGTGTGCCGGTGGCCATGGCAGACTGAGAGACTGTTGGAGACGGTATTGTTTCCGCCGGTGCCCTAGATGCAGTATTTCCTCCTAAAAAACTGGTGATTCCCTGACCCTGACTGCTTTGGGCTGGCAAAGAAACCTGCACAGATACTGCCGGTGGTGCGGAAAATGGTGGCCTTACAGTGACGGAAGGGATGTTGCGTTGCTGACTAGCTTCATTGGCCGAGGGTGCTACAACCTTAAGGGATGTTTGGTAGTTAGTCCAGGCTTGCAAATGCATGGTGGTTAAATGTCTATGCATGCAACTTGTATTGAGACTTTTCAGATTCTGACCTCTGCTTAAGCTAGTTGAACATTTTTGACAGATGACTTTGCGCTGATCAATTGGATGTTGTTTAAAAAAATGCCAGACTGCACTCTTCCTAGCATCGGATCCCTTTTCAGGAATTGCAGACTGAGCTTTAACCGGATGGACACGCTGTCCTCCAACAGTTTTTTGCTTTGCCACGCGTTTTGGGCCAGATACGGGCCCGGCAGATGGAACCTGTTGCGATGTTGATGCCTGCTGCGGCCCCTCCTCCTCCGCTTCAGAACTACTGCCGCCTGCACCCTGTTCCCCCAATGGCTGCCAATCGGGGTCAACAACAGGGTCATCTATTACCTCCTCTTCTACCTCGTGTGCAACTTCGTCTGTGTCACCGTGTCGGTCGGTGGTATAGCGTTCGTGATGGGGCAACATAGTCTCATCAGGGTCTGATTGTGGATCAGTACCCTGAGAGGGCAATGTTGTGGTCTGAGTCAAAGGACCAGCATAGTAGTCTGGCTGTGGCTGTGCATCAGTGCACTCCATGTCAGAATCTACTTGTAATGGGCATGGCCGGTTAACTGTTTCACTTTCTAAGCCAGGGACGGTATGTGTAAAGAGCTCCATGGAGTAACCCGTTGTGTCGCCTGCTGCATCCTTCTCTCTTGTTGTTGTTTTTGCTGAAGAGGACAAGGAAGCGACTTGTCCCTGACCGTGAACATCCACAAATGACGCGCTGCTTTTACATTTACCAGTTTCAGAAGAGGAGGCAAAAGAGCTAGAGGCTGAGTCTGCAAGGTAAGCCAAAACTTGCTGTTGCTGCTCCGGCTTTAAAAGCGGTTTTCCTACTCCCAGAAAAGAGAGCGTTCGAGGCCTTGTGTAGCCAGACGACGAACCTGGCTCCACAGCTCCAGACTTAGGTGGAATATTTTTTTTCCCACGACCACCTGATGCTCCACTACCATCATTACCAGCTGACAATGAACGCCCACGGCCACGACCTCTTGCACCAGACTTCCTCATTGTTTTATAAACTTAACCAAAGTAACTTTATTTGTTGCTGTCAAACAACTTACACGGTGAGCTATAACTTCTGTTTGATTTCAATATCCCTTTACAGGTTGGTGATACCACAAGGAAAATCAGGCACAATGTTACACACTCTGTTTTCTGTGGCACCAAATCACAGAGATGCCACACACGCAGGACTGTCACTCAAGCACAAATGTCAATATAAATCTCCCAATTTTTTTTTTTTTCAGGGAGACTTTATAAACAAAATAAAATAAAATGATTTTTTCAGGAATAATTTAGAAACCAAATAAAATAAAATGATTTTTTCAATGACAATTTAGAAACCAAAAAAAAAAAAAAAGGCTTTCTATGCCCCACTGAGTGACAGATGGCACACACAGGAGTCAGGAGTGGCCCACAAGCCCAGAGGGCAATATTTTTCTCCCACTGATTGATGTAGTGATCTTTTCAGGTAGATTTTAGAACCCAAATCAAGCAAAAAAATTAATAGGCTTTCTATGGCCCACAATTTGAGAGAGAGAGAGAGAGATGGCACACCCAGGAGTCAAGACTGGCACACAAGCAGAAAGGGCAATATTAATCTCCCACCTATTTTTTTTTTTTCAGGGAGACTTTATAAACAAAATAAAATAAAATGATTTTTTCAGGAATAATTTAGAAACCAAATAAAATAAAATGATTTTTTTAATGACAATTTAGAAACCAAAAAAAAAAAAAAAAAAAAGGCTTTCTATGCCCCACTGAGTGACAGATGGCACACACAGGAGTCAGGAGTGGCCCACAAGCCCAGAGGGCAATATTTTTCTCCCACTGATTGATGTAGTGATCTTTTCAGGTAGATTTTAGAACCCAAATCAAGCAAAAAAATTAATAGGCTTTCTATGGCCCACAATTTGAGAGAGAGAGAGAGAGATGGCACACCCAGGAGTCAAGACTGGCACACAAGCAGAAAGGGCAATATTAATCTCCCACCTATTTTTTTTTTTTTCAGGGAGACTTTATAAACAAAATAAAATAAAATGATTTTTTCAGGAATAATTTAGAAACCAAATAAAATAAAATGATTTTTTTAATGACAATTTAGAAACCAAATAAAAAAAAAAAAAAAAGGCTTTCTATGCCCCACTGAGTGACAGATGGCACACACAGGAGTCAGGAGTGGCCCACAAGCCCAGAGGCCAATATTTTTCTCCCACTGATTGATGTAGTGATTTTTTTCAGGTAGATTTTAGAACCCAAATCAAGCAAAAAAATTAATAGGCTTTCTATGGCCCACAATTTGAGAGAGAGAGAGAGAGATGGCACACCCAGGAGTCAAGACTGGCACACAAGCAGAAAGGGCAATATTAATTTCCCACGTATTTTTTTTTTTTTCAGGGAGACTTTATAAACAAAATAAAATAAAATGATTTTTTCAGGAATAATTTAGAAACCAAATAAAATAAAATGATTTTTTCAATGACAATTTAGAAACCAAATAAACATAAATAGGCTTTCTATGCCCCACTGAGTGACAGATGGCACACACAGGAGTCAGGAGTGGCACACAAGCCCTGAGGCCAATATTTTTCTCCCACTGATTGATGTAGTGATTCTTTCAGGTAGATTTTAGAACCCAAATCAAGCAAAAAAATAAATAGGCTTTCTATGGCCCACTGACTGAGAGATGGCACACACAGGAGTCAGGAGTGGCACACAAGCCCTGAGGCCAATATTTTTCTCCCACTGATTGATGTAGTGATTTTTTCAGGTAGATTTTAGAACCCAAATCAAGCAAAAAAATTAATAGGCTTTCTATGGCCCACTGACTGAGAGATGGCACACACAGGAGTCAGGAGTGGCACACAAGCCCTGAGGCCAATATTTTTCTCCCACTGATTGATGTAGTGATTTTTTCAGGTAGATTTTATAACCCAAATCAAGCAAAAAAATAAATAGGCTTTCTATGGCCCACTGACTGAGAGATGGCACACACAGGAGTCAGGAGTGGCACACAAGCCCTGAGGCCAATATTTTTCTCCCACTGATTGATGTAGTGATTTTTTCAGGTAGATTTTGGAATCCAAATCAAGCCAAAAAATTAATAGGCTTTCTATGGCCCACAATTTGAGAGAGAGAGAGAGAGAGAGAGAGATGGCACACCCAGGAGTCAAGACTGGCACACAAGCAGAAAGGGCAATATTAACCCCTTTCTGCCATTGGACGTAATATTCCGTCCATGTGGGGTGGGCCTTAATTCCCAAGGACGGAATATTACGTCCAGCGCGATCGGCCGCGCTCACGGGGGGAGCGCCGCCGATCGCGGCCGGGTGTCAGCTGCTTATCGCAGCTGACATCCGGCACTATGTGCCAGGAGCGGTCACGGACCGCCCCCGGCACATTAACCCCCGGCACACCGCGATCAAAGATGATCGCGATGTGCCGGCGGTGCAGGGAAGCATCGCGCAGGGAGGGGGCTCCCTGCGGGCTTCCCTGAGACCCCCGCAGCAACGCGATGTGATCGCGTTGCTCCGGGGGTCTCCTACCTCCCTCCCTGCAGTAAGTCCCGGATCCAAAATGGCCGCGGATCCGGGTCCTGCAGGGAGGGAGGTGGCTTACCAAGTGCCTGCTCAGAGCAGGCACTTGGTAACGCTGCACTGCTCTCAGACAGATCGGTGATCTGTCAGAGTGCTGTGCAAACTGGCAGATCACCGATCTGTATTGTCCCCCCCTGGGGCAAAGTAAAAAAGTAAAAAAAAAAATTTCCAAGTGTGTAAAAAAAAAAAAAAAAAAAAAAAATCCTAAATAATGAAAAAAAAAAAAAATATTATTCCCATAAATACATTTCTTTATCTAAATAAAAAAAACAAAACAATAAAAGTACACATATTTAGTATCGCCGCGTCCGTAACGACCCCACCTATAAAACTGGCCCACTAGTTAACCCCTTCAGTAAACACCGTAAGAAAAAAAAAAAAAAACCCAGGCAAAAAACAACGCTTTATTATCATACCACCAAACAAAAAGTGGAATAACACGCGATCAAAAAGACAGATATAAATAACCATGGTACCGCTGAAAACGTCATCTTGTCCCGCAAAAAACGAGCCGCCATACAGCATCATCAGCAAAAAAATAAAAAAGTTATAGTCCTGAGAATAAAGCGATGCCAAAATAATTATTTTTTCTATAAAATAGTTTTTATCGTATAAAAGCGCCAAAACATAAAAAAATGATATAAATGAGGTGTCGCTGTAATCGTACTGACCCGAAGAATAAAACTGCTTTATCAATTTTACCAAACGCGGAACGGTATAAACGCCTCCCCCAAAAGAAATTCATGAATAGCTGGTTTTTGGTCATTCTGCCTCACAAAAATCGGAATAAAAAGCGATCAAAAAATGTCACGTGCCCGAAAATGTTACCAATAAAAACGTCCACTCGTCCCGCAAAAAACAAGACCTCACATGACTCTGTGGACCAAAATATAGAAAAATTATAGCTCTCAAAATGTGGTAACGCAAAAAATATTTTTTGCAATAAAAAGCGTCTTTCAGTGTGTGACAGCTGCCAATCATAAAAATCCGCTAAAAAACCCGCTATAAAAGTAAATGAAAAAAATGTATTTATTTCCATTTTCCCATTAGGGTTAGGGCTAGGGTTAGGGCTAGGGTTAGGGCTAGGGTTAGGGCTAGGGTTGGGACTAGGGTTAGGGTTAGGGTTGGGGCTTGGGCTAGGGTTAGGGTTGGGACTAGGGTTAGGGTTAGGGTTGGGGCTTGGGCTAGGGTTAGGGTTAGGGCTAGGGTTAGGGTTGGGGCTAGGGTTAGGGCTAGGGTTAGGGTTGGGACTAGGGTTAGGGCTAGGGTTAGGGCTTGGGTTAGGGCTAGGGTTAGGGCTAGGGTTAGGGTTGGGGCTAGGGTTAGGGCTAGGGTTAGGGTTAGGGTAAGGGCTAGGGTTAGGGTTAAGGCTACAGTTAGGGTTGGGGCTAAAGTTAGGGTTAGGGTTTGGATTACATTTGCGATTGGGATTAGGATTAGGGGTGTGTCTGGGTTAGAGGTGTGGTTAGGGTTACCGTTGGGATTAGGGTTAGGGGTGTGTTTGGATTAGGGTTTCAGTTATAATTGGGGGGTTTCCACTGTTTAGGCACATCAGGGGGATCTCCAAACGCGACATGGCGACCGATCTCAATTCTATCCAATTCTGCATTGAAAAAGTAAAACAGTGCTCCTTCCCTTCCGAGCTCTCCCGTGTGCCCAAACAGGAGTTTACCCCAACATATGGGGTATCAGCGTACTCAGGACAAATTGGACAACAACTTTTGGGGTCCAATTTCTCCTGTTACCCTTGGGAAAATACAAAACTGGGGGCTAAAAAATAATTTTTGTGGGAAAAAAAGAGATTTTTTATTTTCACGGCTCTGCGTTATAAACTGTAGTGAAACACTTGGGGGCTCAAAGTTCTCACAACACATCTAGATAAGTTCGTGGGGGGGTCTAGTTTCCAACATGGGGTCACTTGTGGGGGTTTCTACTGTTTAGGTATATTAGGGGCTCCGCAAACGCAATGTGACGCCTGCAGACCATTCCATCTAAGTCTGCATTCCAAATGGCGCTCCTTCCCTTCCGAGCCCTCCCATGCGCCCAAACGCTGGTTCACCCCACATATGGGGTATCAACGCACTCAGGACAAATTGGACAACAACTTTTGGGGTCCAATTTCTCCTTTTACCCTCGAGAAAATACAAAACTGGGGGCTAAAAAATAATTTTGAGGGGAAATTTTTTATTTTATTTTCACGGCTCTGCGTTATAAACTGTAGTGAAATACTTGGGGGCTCAAAGTTCTCACAACACATCTAAATAAGTTCCTTAGGGGGTCTAGTTTCCAATATGGGGTCACTTGTGGGGGGTTTCTACTGTTTAGGTACATTAGGGGCTCTGCAAACACAATGTGACGCCTGCAGACCATTCCATCTAAGTCTGTATTCCAAATGGCGCTCCTTCCCTTCCGAGCCCTCCCATGCGCCCAAACGCTGGTTCTCCCCCACATATAGGGTATCAGCGCACTCAGGACAAATTGCACAACAACTTTTGGGGTCCAATTTCTCCTGTTACCCTCAGGAAAATACAAAACTGGGGGCTAAAAAATTATTTTTGTGGGAAAAAAATTTTGTTTTATTTTTACGGCTCTGCATTATAAACTTCTGTGAAGCTCTTATTGGGTCAAAGTGCTCACCACACATCTAGATAAGTTCCTTAGGGGGTCTACTTTTCAAAATGGTGTCACTTGTGGGGGGTTTCAATGTTTAGGTACATCAGTGGCTCTCCAAACGCAACATGGCGTCCAATCTCAATTCCTATCAATTTTGCATTGAAAGGTCAAACGGCGCTCCTTCCTTTCCGAGCTCTCCCATGCGCCCAAACAATGGTTTACCCCCACATATGGGGTATCAGAGTACTCAGGACAAATTGTGCCACAACTTTTGTGGTCCAATTTCTTCTCTTACCATTGGGAAAATAAAAAATTGGGGGCGAAAAGATAATTTTTGTGAAAAAAAAATGATTTTTTATTTTTACGGTTCTGCATTATAAACTTCTGTGAAGCACTTGGTGGGTCAAAGTGCTCACCACACCTCTAGATAAGTTCCTTAGGGGGTCTACTTTCCAAAATGGTGTCACTTGTGGGGGGTTTCAATGTTTAGGCACATCAGTGGCTCTCCAAACGCAACATGGCGTCTCATCTCAATTCCTGTCAATTTTGCATTGAAAGGTCAAACGGCGCTCCTTCCCTTCCGAGCTCTCCCATGCGCCCAAACAATGGTTTACCCCCACATATGGGGTATCAGAGTACTCAGGACAAATTGTGCCACAACTTTTGTGGTCCAATTTCTTCTCTTACCATTGGGAAAATAAAAAATTGGGGGCGAAAAGATAATGTTTGTGAAAAAAAATGATTTTTTATTTTTACGGTTCTGCATTATAAACTTCTGTGAAGCACTTGGTGGGTCAAAGTGCTCACCACACCTCTAGATAAGTTCCTTAGGGGGTCTACTTTCCAAAATGGTGTCACTTGTGGGGGGTTTCAATGTTTAGCCACATCAGTGGCTCTCCAAACGCAACATGGCGTCCCATCTCAATTCCAGTCAATTTTGCATTGAAAAGTCAAATGGCGCTCCTTCCCTTCCGAGCTCTGCCATGTGCACAAACTGTGGTTAACCCCCACATATGGGGTATCAGCGTACTCAGGACAAATTGTACAACAACTTTTGGGGTCCATTTTCTCCTGTTACCCTTGGTAAAATAAAACAAATTGGAGCTGAAGTAAATTGTTTGTGAAAAAAAGTTAAATGTTCATTTTTATTTAAACATTCCAAAAATTCCTGTGAAGCACCTGAAGGGTTAATAAACTTCTTGAATGTGGTTTTGAGCACCTTGAGGGGTGTAGTTTTTAGAATGGTGTCAAACTTGGGTATTTTCTATCATATAGACCCCTCAAAATGACTTAAAATGAGATGTGGTCCCTAAAATAAAATGGTGTTGTAAAAATGAGAAATTGCTGGTCAACTTTTAACCCTTATAACTCCCTAACAAAAAAAAATTTTGGTTCCAAAATTGTGCTGATGTAAAGTAGACATGTGGGAAATGTTACTTATTAAGTATTTTGTGTGACATATCTCTGTGATTTAATTGCATAAAAATTCAAAGTTGGAAAATTGCGAAATTTTCAAAATTTTCGCCAAATTTCCATTTTTTTCACAAATAAACGCAGGTAATATCAAAGAAATTTTACCACTATCATGAAGTACAATATGTCACGAGAAAACAATGTCAGAATCACCGGGATCCGTTGAAGCGTTCCAGAGTTATAACCTCATAAAGGGACAGTGGTCAGAATTGTAAAAATTGACCCGGTCCATAACGTGCAAACCACCCTTGGGGGTAAAGGGGTTAATCTCCCACCTATTTTTTTTTTTTTTTTCAGGGAGACTTTATAAAATAAAATGATTTTTTCAATGACAATTTAGAAAACAAATACAAAAAAAAAAAGGCTTTCTATGCCCCACTGAGTGACAGATGGCACACACAGGAGTCAGGAGTGGAACACAAGCCCAGAGGCCAATATTTTTCTCCCACTGATTGATGTAGTGATTTTTTCAGGTAGATTTTAGAACCCAAATCAAGCAAAAAAATAAATAGGCTTTCTATGGCCCACTGACTGAGAGATGGCACACACAGGAGTCAGGAGTGGCACACAAGCCCTGAGGCCAATATTTTTCTCCCACTGATTGATGTAGTGATTTTTTCAGGTAGATTTTATAACCCAAATCAAGCAAAAAAATAAATAGGCTTTCTATGGCCCACTGACTGAGAGATGGCACACACAGGAGTCAGGAGTGGCACACAAGCCCTGAGGCCAATATTTTTCTCCCACTGATTGATGTAGTGATCTTTTCAGGTAGATTTTGGAACCCAAATCAAGCCAAAAAATTAATAGGCTTTCTATGGCCCACAATTTGAGAGAGAGAGAGAGAGAGATGGCACACCCAGGAGTCAAGACTGGCACACAAGCAGAAAGGGCAATATTAATCTCCCACGTATTTTTTTTTTTTCAGGGAGACTTTATAAACAAAATAAAATAAAATGATTTTTTCAGGAATAATTTAGAAACCAAATAAAATAAAATGATTTTTTCAATGACAATTTAGAAAACAAAAAAAAAAAGGCTTTCTATGCCCCACTGAGTGACAGATGGCACACACAGGAGTCAGGAGTGGCACACAAGCCCAGAGGCCAATATTTTTCGCCCACTGATTGATGTACTGATTTTTTCAGGTAGATTTTAGAACCCAAATCAAGCAAAAAAATAAATAGGCTTTCTATGGCCCACTGACTGAGAGATGGCACACACAGGAGTCAGGAGTGGCACACAAGCCCTGAGGCCAATATTTTTCTCCCACTGATTGATGTAGTGATTTTTTCAGGTAGATTTTATAACCCAAATCAAGCAAAAAAATAAATAGGCTTTCTATGGCCCACTGACTGAGAGATGGCACACACAGGAGTCAGGAGTGGCACACAAGCCCTGAGGCCAATATTTTTCTCCCACTGATTGATGTAGTGATTTTTTCAGGTAGATTTTAGAACCCAAATCAAGCAAAAAAATAAATAGGCTTTCTATGGCCCACTGACTGAGAGATGGCACACACAGGAGTCAGGAGTGGCACACAAGCCCTGAGGCCAATATTTTTCTCCCACTGATTGATGTAGTGATTTTTTCAGGTAGATTTTAGAACCCAAATCAAGCAAAAAAATAAATAGGCTTTCTATGGCCCACTGACTGAGAGATGGCACACACAGGGATGGCACTCTAGCAGAAATGCCAATCTTAATCTCCCACAAAAAAAAAAAAACAGGGACTGTCCTACAATTACTATCTCCCTGCAGTAATCTCAGCCAGGTATGGCAGGCAGCAATAAGGAGTGGACTGATGCACAAATTAAATAAAAAGTGTGGACAAACAAAAAAGATAGCTGTGCAGAAAGGAAGGAACAAGAGGATTTGTGCTTTGAAAAAAGCAGTTGGTTTGCACAGCGGCGTACACACAGCAATGCAGCTATCAGGGAGCCTTCTAGGGCAGCCCAATGAGCTACAGCGCTGAGGAAAAAAAAAAATGTAGCTTCCACTGTCCCTGCACACCGAAGGTGGTGTTGGGCAGTGGAAATCGCTACAGCACAAGCGGTTTGGTGGTTAATGGACCCTGCCTAACGCTATCCCTGCTTCTGACGAAGCGGCAGCAACCTCTCCCTAAGCTCAGATCAGCAGCAGTAAGATGGCGGTCGGCGGGAACGCCTCTTTATAGCCCCTGTGACGCCGCAGACAGCAAGCCAATCACTGCAATGCCCTTCTCTAAGATGGTGGGGACCAGGACCTATGTCATCACGCTGCCCACACTCTGCGTTCACCTTCATTGGCTGAGAAATGGCGCTTTTCGCGTCATTGAAACGCGACTTTGGCGCGAAAGTCGCGTACCGCATGGCCGACAACGCACAGGGGTCGGATCGGGTTTCATGAAACTCGACTTCGCCAAAAGTCGGCGACTTTTGAAAATGTTCGACCCATTTCACTCAACCCTACTATTGACAATTCTTTGCTTTCCCATGACTCACAATCCAGAAACGTCAGTGGCTGGATGAAGGATGCAAGAGTCTGTCTGGATCCCAGAAACTCACTCAGCTTTTATGCACACACACTGATTACAAGAAAACGGGCCACAGGTGAGGATGTTACCTTTAGTAGCCATTCAAACCCATTTGTGTCAACTTCTGTGCAATCTCCAGGTTATGTGAACTTTTGATCAGTCATTTGGATGTTTTGGGTTGTCATTATGATTTAAAAAGAGAAAACAGTAGTTCGAGAATAAATGACTTCACCCAACCAACAACCATGAGTGGAGAAAAAGTTTTGGTGTTATCACTCATATTCATCATATCATATTCATCATCGCACATCCTAGATATCACTGAATTTATTTATTATTATTTATTTATATACATATATGCTAGCCACCTTAGGTCTCTCCCTAAGGTAGCTAGCATATATGTATCGCTTGCTCACCGAGCCCCACTCCATACAGCCAACCAATTCCAGCCCTGTGCTGATGAGGGCCTAAAGCCCGAAACACGTGTCCACAGGTAGGAATTGGTTGGCTGTGTAAATTTAGAAACTAATCCGCAGAATTGCACGCTTGGCGGTTCCAAGCGCTGTGGATTAGACAGGGGTGGAAAGAGATGATTTGCATAGCTCCGCCTACTGCAAAGGATTCTGGGTAAACCTGCTATTCTTTGTATTATGCTGCTTGCAAGTACTTTCCGTTTCAGGAAAGCATCAACTATGTATTTACTTTAAGTAGAGGGCTTTTCGGTCTCTTTCGTCCCGCTACATTTAGCCCAACTTGGGTCTCTCCCTAAGGTGGCTAGCATATATGTATCGCTTGCTCACCGAGCCCCACTCCATACAGCCAACCAATTCCAGCCCTGTGCTGATGAGGGGCTAAAGCCCGAAACACGTGTCCACAGGTAGGAATTGGTTGGCTGTGTAAATTTAGAAACTAATCTGCAGCATTGCACGCTTGGCTGTTCCAAGCGCTGTGGATTAGACAGGGGTGGAAAGAGATGATTTGCATAGCTCCGCCTACTGCAAAGGATTCTGGGGAAACCTGCTATTCTTTGTATTATGCTGCTTGCAAGTACTTTCCGTTTCAGGAAAGCATCCACTATGTATTTATTTATATAGCACCATTGATTCCATGGAGCTGTACATGAGAATGGGTTACATACAAATTACAGATATCACTTACAGTAAACAAACTAACAATGACAGACTGATACAGAGGGGCGAGGACCCTGCCCTTGCGGTCTTACATTCTACAAGATTATGGGGAAGGAGACAGTAGGTTGAGGGCTGCAGGAGCTCCGGTGTTGGTGAGGCGATAGCACCAGTAATGGTGAGGAGTCAGGGGGGTCAGTGCAGGCTCTAGGCTTTCCTGAAGAGGTGCGTTTTCAGGTTCCGTCTGAAGGATCCAAATGTGGTTGATAATCGGACGTGTTGGGGCAGAGACTTCCAGAGGATGGGGGATATTCAGGAGAAGTCTTGGAGGCGATTGGATGAGGAGCGAATAAGTGTGGAGGAGAGAAGGAGGTCTAGGGAGGAGCGGAGATTACGTGAGGGAAGATATTGGGAGATTAGTTCAGAGATATATGGAGGAGACAGGTTATGGATGGCTTTGTAGGTCAGTGTTAGTAGTTTGAACTGGATACGCTGAGGGAATGGGAGCCAGTGAAGAGATTTGCAGAGGGGGGAAGCGGAGAAGTAGCGAGAAGAGAGAGATGAATTAGTCGGGCAGCAGACTTAAGGATGGACTGGAGAGGTGCAAGGGTGTTAGCTCAGAGGCCGCAGAAAAGGATGTTGCAGTAGTCAAGGCGGGAGATGATGAGGGCATGCACAAGCATTTTAGTAGATTGACGGTTGAGGAAAGGACGGATTTTGGAGATATTTTTGAACTGGAGGCGACAGGAGGTGGAAAGAGCTTGGATGTGCGGTTTGAAGGACAGGGCAGAGTCGAAGGTTACTCCGAGGCAGCGGACTTCTGGTACGGGGGAAAACATGATGTCATTGATTGCGATAGATAGGTCAGGTAAGGAAGATCTATGGGATGGAGGAAAGATGATGAGTTCAGATTTGTCCACATTGAGTTTGAGGAAGCGAGAGGAGAAGAAGGAGGATATGGCTGATAGGCACTCTGGGATTCTGGACAGCAGAGCAGTGACGTCAGGGCCAGAGAGGTAGATCTGAGTGTCATCAGCATAGAGGTGGTACAGGAATCCATGTGACTTTATGAGTTGTCCCAATCCAAGTGTATAGATTGAGAAGAGTAGGGGTCCTAGAACAGAGCCTTAGGGGACTCCAACAGAGAGAGGGTGGGATGAGGAGGTAGTGTGTGAGTGGTAGATGTTGCATGTGTGATTGGAAAGGTACGAGGAGATCCAGGATAGGGCGAGGTCTTTGATGCCAAAGGAGGAGAGGATCTGTAGTAGGAGGCAGTGGTCAACTGTGTCGAAAGCAAAGGACAGGTCTAGAAGGAGGAGTAGAGTATTGTCCATTAGCTTTGGCGGTAAGTAGGTCATTAGTGATTTTGGTCAGGGCTGTCTCAGTTGAGTGATGGGGGCAGAAATCAGATTGTAGATTGTCAAAAAGCAAGTTAGATGAGAGGTGGGAGGAAAGTTTAGCGTGGACGTGCTGCTCCAGGAGTTTGGAAGCGAATGGGAGCAGCAATATTGGGCGAAACCTGGATATAGCAGTTGGATCGAGGGTTGGCTTTTTAAGGATAGGCGTGATTGTGGCATGTTTGAAAGCAGAAGGGAAGGTGCCAGAAGTTAGTGATAGGTTGTAGAGGTGGGTTAGGGATGGGCTAAGTGAGTTGGTGAGGTTGGGGAGGAGGTGGGATGGGATGGGGTCGAGTGCACAGGTGGTGAGATGCGATTTGGAGAGGAGACAATTAAGCCATATGAGGTTGGATAGGCAGGTTATGGGGTTTGGGCATTGGTCTGGTATACAAAGGGGTTGTGGTGGTTGAACAATGAAGACTTGCCTTGTCTGGTCGATCTTATTTTTAAAGTGTGTGGCAAAATCCTCAACAGAGATGAGGGAGGTTGGAGGAGGCACTGGGGGGCAGAGGAGGGAGTTAAAGGTTTTGAATAACTGTTTGGGGTTGTAGCATAGGGAAGATACGAGGGTTGTGAAGTAGGCCTGTTTAGCAGAGGTGAGAGCAGATTTAAAAGCGAGTGTTGCTTGTTTGAATACAGTGAAGTCATCTTGCGAGTGTGTTTTCTTCCAACGCCGCTCCACAACCCTGGACACTTGCCAGAGCTTTTTAGTGGTGTTATTGTGCCAAGGTTGTCTATTGATACGTCACACTCTGCCATGGATGAGAGGGGCAACCGTGTCAATAGCTGATGCGAGAGTGGCATTGTAGAAAGTAGTGGCAGTGTCTGTGTCGTGAGGATATGGATGCCAGTGGTAGGATGGAGTCAGAGAGTGTGTGGGTGTCTAGGTGTGCAAGGTTTCTGCGGGCATGCGCATGTTGCTGGACATGGAGGACCGGTGAGGATGACAGGGATGAGAAGGTGAGCAGATGGTGGTCGGATAGAGGGAGAGGTTGGTGAAGTTAGATAGAGAGCAGAGACGGGTGAAGACCAGGTCTAGTGTATGTCCGAATGTGTAGGTGGCTGCGGAGGACCACTGAGTAAGTCCAAAGGATGAGGTAAGGGACAGAAGTTTGGAGGCTGTTGGCTGAAGGGTATCAATGGAGATGTTGAAGTCATCCATGATGATGGTGGGAATGTCAGCAAAGAGATAGTGAAGGAGCCAGGTGGAGAATTGGTCAATAAAGGCAGTGGCCGGGCCTGGAGGTCGGTATACGATGGCCACTTGGAGAACGTTTGTGGATTGTGCGAGACATGATATCCCAGATGTGTTCAATCGAATTCAGGTCTGGGGAACAGGCGGGCCAGTCCATAGCTTCAATGCCTTCATCTTGCAGGAACTGCTGACACACTCCAGCTACATGAGGTCTGGCATTGTCCTGAATTAGGAGGAATCCAGGGCCAACCGCACCAGCATATGGTCTCACAAGGGGTCTGAGGATCTAATCTCGGTACCTAATGGCAGTCAGGCTACCTCTGGCAAGCACATGGAGGGCTGTGCGGCCCTCCAAAGAAATGCCACCCCACACCATTAATGACCCACTGCCAAACCAGTCATGCTGAAGGATGTTGCAGGCAGATCGCTTTCCGCGGCGACTCCAGACTTTGTCACGTCTGTCACGTGCTCAGTGTGAACCTGCTTTCATCTGTGAAGAGCACAGGGAGCCAGTGGCAAATTTGCCAATCCTGGTGCTCTGTGGCAAATGCCAAGCGTCCTGCACGGTGTTGGGCTGTGAGCACAACCCCCATGTGTTGAAGTCAGGCACTCAGACTATTCTCATGGAGTCGTTTTGTAACCATTTGTGCAGACACATGCAAATTTTTAGCCTGCGGGAGGTCATTTTGCAGGGCTCTTGCAGTACTCCTCCTGTTCCTCCTTGCACAAAGGCTGAGGTAGTGGTCCTGCTGCTGGGTTGTTGCCCTCCTATGGCCCCCTCCACATCTCCTGGTGTACTGGCCTGTTTCCTGGTGGCGCCTCCAGCCTCTGGACACTATGCTGACAGATACAGCAAACCTTCTTGCCACAGCTCGCATTGATGTACCATCCTGGATGAGCTGCACTGCCTGAGCCACTTGTGTGGGTTGTATAGTTCGTCTCATGTTACCACGAGTGTGAAAGCACAACCAACATTCAAAAGTGACAAAAACATCAGCCAGAAAGCATTGGTACTGAGATGTGGTCTGTGGTCCCCACCTGCAGAACCACTCCTTTATTGAGTGTGTCTTGATAATTGCCAATAATTTCCATCTATTGTCTATCCCATTTGCACAACAGCATGTGAAATTGAGTGTCAAACAGTGTTGCTTCCTAAGTGGACAGTTTGATTTCACAGAAGTTTGATTTACTTGGAGTTATATTCTGTTGTTTAAGTGTTCCCTTTATTTTTTTGAGCAGTGTATATATACACATATAGATATATTATATTATATACAGTACAGACCAAAAGTTTGGACACACCTTCTCATTTAAAGATTTTTCTGTATTTTCCTAACTATGAAAATTGTACATTCACACTGAAGGCATCAAAATTATGAATTAACACATGTGGAATTATATACTTAACAAAAAAGTGTGAAACAACTGAAATTATGTTTTATATTCTAGGTTCTTCAAAGTAGTCTCCTTTTGCTTTGCTGACTGCTTTGCACACTCTTGGCATTCTCTTGATGAGCTTCAAGAGGTAGTCACCGGGAATGGTTTTCACTTCACAGGTGTGCCCTGTCAGGTTTAATAAGTGGGATTTCTTGCCTTATAAATGGTGTTGGGACCATCAGTTGTGTTGTGCAGAAGTCTGGTGAATACACAGCTGATAGTCCTACTGAATAGACTGTTAGAATTTGTATTATGGCAAGAAAAAAGCAGCTACGTAAAGAAAAACGAGTGGGCATAATTACTTTAAGAAATGATGGTCAGTCAGTCCGAAAAATTGGGAAAACTTTGAAAGTGTCCCCAAGTGCAGTGGCAAAAACCGCTACAAAGAAACTGGCTGACATGAGGACCGCCCCAGGAAAGGAAGACCAAGAGTCACCTCTGCTTCTGAGGATAAGTTTATCCGAGTCACCAGCCTCATAAATAGCAGGTTAACAGCAGCTCAGATTAGAGACCAGGTCAATGCCACACAGAGTTCTAGCAGCAGACACATCTCTACAACAACTGTTAAGAGGAGACTTTGTGCAGCAGGCCTTCATGGTAAAATAGCTGCTAGGAAACCACTGCTAAGGACAGGCAACAAGCAGAAGAGACTTGTTTGGGCTAAAGAACACAATGAATGGACATTAGACCAGTGTAAATCTGTCCTTTGGTCTGATGAGTCCAAATTTGAGATCTTTGGTTCCAACCACCGTGTCTTTGTGCAACGCAGAAAAGGTGAACGGATGGACTCTACATGCCTGTTTCCCACCATGAAGCTTGGAGGTGTGATGGTGTGGGGGTGCTTTTCTGGTGACACTGTTGGGGATTTATTCAAAATTGAAGGCATACTGAACCAGCTTGGCTACCACAGCATCTTGCAGCGGCATGCTATTCCATCCGGTTTGCGTTTAGTTGGACCATCATTTATTTTTCAACAGGAGAATGACCCCAAACACACCTCCAAGCTGTGTAAGGGCTATTTTACCAAGAAGGAGAGTGATGAGGTGCAACACCAGATTATCTGGCCTCCACAGTCACCAGACCTGAACCCAATCGAGGTGGTTTGGTGTGAGCTGGACCGCAGAGTGAAGGCAAAAGGGCCAACAAGTGCTAACCATCTCTGGGAACTCCTTCAAGATTTTTGGAAGATCATTCCCGGTGACTACCTCTTGGAGCTCATTAAGTAAAAACCACAGGTACACCAATCACTAAATACCAAATGAAAATACCGATATAAAGAATAAAAATTAAATAAACTGTATATATTAATGTCAGTGGCTAGTGTCCTGTGGAAAAAGAAGTGTAAGACACACCAACGTACCAGACGGAAGCAACCACAGCCGATATGGAATAATCCAAGAAGAGTCACCAGACAGGGATAAGGTACAAGAATGTCTTTATTATATCTGATTGGCAATTATTAACAATAATAAAAAATCAAAACATTGTGCGCACAAAGGGACAATATAATTAATAATTAAAATCAATAAAGAATGGTACAGGCTGACCCAAAGAAAATATATAGATAAATGTAGAAACAGGTACATACACCCCCAGAAAATTTATAAATAACTAAAGTCATATGGCCAGAGATTACATATACCTATCATGGATGTTCCAAAAATGTGCAAATTATAGCAAAGAGTCCTTGATCATAAATGCCAAGATGTGCGTGCAAAACTGCAGTATAAAGTGCTAAAAAAGGAGAAACCATATATGAAAAAATAATAAATTAATATGGCATTTGATAATATGTCATAAGGTGTATAGTGCAAAAAAAAAGTGCAATGTGCAATATTGTGCAAGGACCGTAGGGGTTGTAACTAGCACGGAAAAGTGCATAGACCAAACAAATACAGAGTTAATGGCAGTGTATAACTATATCAAAATGTGCAAAAAGCGCCAAGAGTGGTCATATGTAAATAACTGAACGTTTGTACAATAGCATAAGATCTTAATGTTGTCCAAAGACAGGGGAAAGCTGCCACTGCCCGGCCACAGTTTAGCCTAAATACTACAGCGAGAGCCAAGTGCCAGTATGATAGCACAAAATAGAAGGGGAATGTATGTTATATTAAATATACCTGTAACAATGGGTCAGCCAGGTCCCAGAAAGGCGCACCCCGACGCGCGTTTCGGATCTCAGTCCTTCGTCAGTAATATAACATACGTTCCCCTTCTATTTTGTGCTATCATACTGGCACTTGGCTCTCGCTGTAGTATTTAGGCTAAACTGTGGCCGGGCAGTGGCAGCTTTCCCCTGTCTTTGGACAACATTAAGATCTTATGCTATTGTACAATCGTTCAGTTATTTACATATGACCACTCTTGGCGCTTTTTGCACATTTTAATATAGTTATACACTGCCATTAACTCTGTATTTGTTTGGTCTATGCACTTTTCCGTGCTAGTTACAACCCCTATGGTCCTTGCACATTGCACTTTTTTTGCACTATACACCTTATGACATATTATCAAATGCCATATTAATTTATTATTTTTTCATATATGGTTTCTCCTTTTTTAGCACTTTATACTGCAGTTTTGCACGCACATCTTGGAATTTATGATCAAGGACTCTTTGCTATAATTTGCACATTTTTGGAACATCCATGATAGGTATATGTAATCTCTGGCCATATGACTTTAGTTATTTATAAATTTTCTGGGGGTGTATGTACCTGTTTCTACATTTATCTATATATTTTCTTTGGGTCAGCCTGCACCATTCTTTATTGATTTTAATTATTAATTATATTGTCCCTTTGTGCGCACAATTTTTTTGATTTTTTATTATTGTTAACAATTGCCAATCAGATATAATAAAGACATTCTTGTACCTTATCCCTGTCTGGTGACTCTTCTTGGATTATTCCATATCGGCTGTGGTTGCTTCCCTCTT
Source organism: Ranitomeya imitator (assembly GCF_032444005.1). Classification (NCBI taxonomy): domain Eukaryota; kingdom Metazoa; phylum Chordata; class Amphibia; order Anura; family Dendrobatidae; genus Ranitomeya; species Ranitomeya imitator. Next base: position 693,241,274 of record NC_091282.1, on the reverse strand, counting down.
GGAGCTCATCAAGAGAATGCCAAGAGTGTGCAAAGCAGTCATCAAAGCAAAAGCTGGTTACTTTGAAGAACCCAGAATATAAGACATAATTTGTTGTTTCATACTTTTTTGTTAAGTATATAATTCCACATGTGTTAATTCATAGTTTTGATGCCTTCAGTGTGAATGTACAATTTTCATAGTCATGAAAATACAGAAAAATCCTTAAATGAGAAGGTGTGTCCAAACTTTAGGTCTGTACTGTATATATATATATATATATATATATACATACACATACATACAGTGGGTACAGAAAGTATTCTGTTGTGAATTCTGTTGTCGAGCTCCCTCCTGTGGTCATGAATGGTACTTCGGCGAGTTCTGTCTATGGACTTCCTCTGGTGGCTGTGAGTGTAGCTGCTGCTTCTGAGGTTCCTTACACAGGTGACGTGGTTTATCCTGTGGTTGGCTGCTCTATTTAACTCCACTCAGATCGTTACTCCATGCCAGCTGTCCATGTTCCTGCATTTGTTCAGTTCACTCTTGGATCTTTCTGATGACCTGTCTATTCCAGCAGAAGCTAAGTTCCTGCTAGTTATTATTTGTTCATTGTTTCCTTGTCCAGCTGGATATCATGATTTTGTCTTGCTAGCTGGAAGCTCTGGGATGCAGAGTGGCATCTCCGCACCGTTAGTCGGTGCGGAGGTCTTTTTGCACACTCTGCGTGGTCTTTTGTAGTTGTACCTTTCCTATCCTCTGTCTGTTTAGTAAGTCTGGCCTCCCTTTGCTGAAATCTGTTTCATTTCTATGTTTGTGACTTCATCTTAACTCACAGTCAATATATGTGGGGGGCTTCCTTTACCTTTGGGGAATTTCTCTGAGGCAAGGTAGGCTTTATTTTCTATCTCTAGGGCTAGCTAACTCTTAGGCTGTGAAGAGGCGTCTAGGGAGAGTCAGGAACGCTCCACGGCTATTTCTAGTGTGTGTGATAGGATTAGGGGTTGCGGTCAGCAGAGCTCTCACATCCAAGAGCTTGTCTTGTGTCAGTTTAACTATCAGGTCGTGCCGGGTGCTCCTAACCACCAGGTCATAACAGTATTCATACCCCTTAAAATTTTTCACTCTGTTTCATTGCATCCATTTGGTAAATTCAAGTTAATTTTTTTCACATTAATGTACACTCTGCACCCCATCTTGACTGAAAAAATCAAATGTACAAATTTTTGCAAATTTAATAGAAAAGAAAAACTGAAATATCACATGGTCATCTGTATTCAGACCCTTTGCTCAATATTGAGTAGAAGCACCCTTTTGAGCTAGTACAGCCATGAGTATGCAAGGTGGAGCCCGGCCAGATGAAAAAAAATATCTTCTATATAGCGTGACCACGAGATGAGGCTTTCCTGTCCTTTGTGTCAAGGGCTATTCCCCTCTCCCACATCTCCAGAAAAAGGTTAGCATACGAGGGCACACACGTGGCCCCCATCACTGCTCCCTGGAGCTGTAGGAAGGGGCGGTCCTTAAACACATAAAAGTTATGAGTTAATACAAAGTGTAGAGATACAATAAAATCTATCAAATCATGATCAAAATTAGTCATGTCAAGAATTTTGTAGCTCTCATCCCGTGGTCGTGTGACCAATAGACGTGTACAGTGACTCCACATCACAAGAGACCATCAGCATATTCTCCTCTAAATGTATCCCATCTAATTTTCATAAAATATTTGTCATATCTCTTGTATATGATGGTAAGGTTTCGACACATCCTTGCAGGTAATAATCAATGTATCGATATAGAGGCTCACAAAGACCCCCCAATCCCCGTCACAATGAGTCTGCCTGGCAGGTTTAGGGGGTCCTTGTGAACCTTCGGAAGGAGATAAAAAATTGGTATCACTGGGTATTCTTGTATTAAAGAGTCTAAGTTTAGTTGAAATAATACCCTTTCCACTCCCTCATTTAAGATGTCTATTAATTCTCTTTTGAATTGTTGTACAGGGTTAGAACTGAGACGCCTATAGCAGGTGGAACTAAGCTGCCTAAATGCCTCAGCTTCATATGCAGATGCCGGCCATAGCACTATGCCCTTATTTGCAGTGTGGTGGATTTAGCTCATTAAGGTGCACAATGTGGAGGTCATATACTATAGGCAGCTTATTTACGTCATAATTTGGACAGATATTTTTATGCAGAGGGCATTTCAATAGCATTGCTATTTTTAAAGAGCATGTCGGGATGTGCTGCAGAAGACCAGAGAAGAGGGACGTCTGCGGAGACTAGCTGTGGATGTGAAAGTCATCATGGCTATGGACAAGATGGGGACGAAAAGAAAGAAAAGACTATCAGGTATAAGGTACCTGGATGTAAATATTTACTTGTGGATACTGACTACATCTCATCAGTATTGTTGCTCCTATATGGTCCACAGTCTGATAATATGATTTAATACAACAACTCCCAGTATCTCCTACCATTAAGGACTGTGACAGGGTCACTGGCACAGTATATGAGGAGAGATATGTGCCACAAAGATTGCTTTCCTCTGTGATCTAGAAACCCATACGTTTCTTTTCAGTATGCCATGCTCAGTTCACATAATTTACTGTGGTCTGCCTCAGTAATCAGGGTATTAAACAAATTACCAAATCGTTAATAGTTTATGATGTAGATACAGAATAAATATTGGCTTCCAGTAAGTTCCAAAAGGTGGCACTAGAATTCAAGTCTAGAGATGAGTGAACATGAACTGAAAAGTTTTGGGGTTTGTTCCAGACAGGTAGTGTCCTGTGCTAAGTACCGGACACTGACCAGGAAGTTACAATGTTCAAAGTTACTGTTTTTTTTTTTCCAGCTTAAAAGTCCAGGTCCTCATTGTTTTCCATGGGGTTTGGGTTCTAGTTTAAGTTGGGGTACATTTCTGGTACCCGAACCGAACTTTGAAATAAAGTTTGGGTCGGGTGCCAGAACCTGAACTTCTATGGGCCCGCTTATCCCTATTTAAGTCCTCTTCCTCTCTGAAGAGGCAATTTGCATATTTAATTTCCCATAGCAGCATTCCATGGCCCATAGGTCTCCTTACACTGGCTCGTTAGGCATTGCACTCTGCACAAGAGAGACACTACCCCTTAAATCATATTACAAATAGTGTTGAGCATTCCGATACCGCAAGTATCGGGTATCGGCCGATACTTGCGGTATCGGAATTCCGATACCGAGATCCGATATTTTTGTGATATCGGGTATCGGTATCGGAAGTGTAAAATAAAGAATTAAAATAAAAAATATTGTTATATTCACCTCTCCGGCGGCCCCTGGACATCAGCGGGAGGATCCGGCGTCCGGCACGGCTTCTTTCTTCAAAATGCGCGCCTTCAGGACCTGTGGAATGACGTCCCGGCTTCTGATTGGTCGCGTGCCGCCCATGTGACCGCCACGCGACCAATCAGAAGCCGCGACGTCATTCCTCAGCTAAAGTCCTAGAATGAGCGCCTTCTAGGACCTGAGGAATGACGTCGCGGCTTCTGATTGGTCGCGTGGCGGTCACATGGGCGGCACGCGACCAATCAGAAGCCGGGACGTCATTCCACAGGTCCTGAAGGCGCGCATTTTGAAGAAAGAAGCCGTGCCGGACGCCGGATCCTCCCGCTGATGTCCAGGGGCCGCCGGAGAGGTGAATATAACAATATTTTTTATTTTAATTCTTTATTTTACACTTTAATATGGATCCCAGGGCCTGAAGGAGAGTTTCCTCTCCTTCAGACCCTGGGATCCATGAGGATACATTCCGATACTTGATGTCCCATTGACTTGTATTGGTATCGGATATCGGTATCGGCGATATCCGATATTTTTCGGGTATCGGCCGATACTATCCGATACCGATACTTTCAAGTATCGGACGGTATCGCTCAACACTAATTACAAATATTATTAAACAGAGTTCTTGTACCTGATGAGGCTGATGTACTTTCATTAAAAATATATTCCATTATGGTTGTTTAATAATTTTTGAAAGTTTTCCTCTCTGATATTATAATGAAGATTTTATTAATCCTCTTCTACCTGGTGGGCACTTATTTTAATATCACACATTCATTCTGTCAAGTTTACAGTGAATATAAAAGTCTACACACCCCTGTTAAAATGCTGAGTTTTTTACATATAAAAAAATCATACCAAGAAGAATCATTTCATAATGTCTTCCTTCTTTAATGTCCTCCATTATCTGTATAATTCAACTAAAAAATAAACTGAAATCTTTTCAGTTGGAAAAAAAAGTAAGGAATTAAAATCATGTGTTGTACCCTTTGAATATGGCAGCATTCAGTTTTTTTGCATGGAAGTACAACAGCTTGTCATATCTGTAATTGGCAATCTTTGCACACCCTACCTTGCAGTAGCACTTCAAATCTCCTGAAGGTTTTGATGCAAAATCGACTGATATTTGGAACTGTTCATAGTTCACTCCACATTGACTAAATCTCCAATTCCAGTTGCCAAAAAACAGCCCCAAAGCATAATGCTGCCTCCACCATGCTTCACTGTGGATATGGTGTTCTTTTGGTTCTGCACAGTGTTGGCCTTGTACCAAATATACTTTTTGGAATTATGGCCAAAAAGTTCACCCTTGGTCTCATCAGGCAATAACACATTTTCCCACATGCTTTTGGCAGACTTGGCATAGGTTTTAGCAAAACATGGCCTGTCTAGGATGTTTTTCTTCGTAAGAAAAGGTTTCTGTTTTGACACCCTACCCCGCAGGCCAGACTTATGAAGAATACAGGAGATTGTTGTCACACCTGTCCATAACTTTTAGGCAGGTATGGAAAGAAAGCTGCAAAGTAAGAACAGTATAAAAAAAGTTGTTAATATTACATTTATATAATTTGACAAAATACAAAGTGAATGAACAAAATCAAAATTTAACTATTGGATGTGAATAATCTTTGCCTCCAAAACAGCATCAAAGCATTGATATGCTTTGTAAGAACTTGGCAGGAAAGTTTTTCCAAACATCATGGAGAACCACAGATCTTCTATGGATGTAGGCTTGCGTAAATCCTTCTGTCTCTTCAAGGAATACCAGATAGACTCTGATATTGAGATCATTGCTCTCTGGGGCCCAGATCATCATTTCCAGGACTCATTCTTATACTGAAGTTCCTTCTTAAAAGGAACCTGTCACCCCCAAAATCGATAGTGAGGTAAGCTCACCGTCATCAGGGGATTATCTACAGCATTCTGTAATGCTGTAGATAAGCCACCGATGTTACCTGAAAGAGGAGAAAAAGAGGTTAGATTATACTCACCCAGGGGAGGTCCTGCTCCGATGGGTGTCTCAGGTCCAGAAAAGCGCCTCCCATCTTCATTCCATGACGTCCTCTTCTGGTCTTCACGCCGCGGCTTCGGCGCAGGCGTACTTTGTCTGCCCTGTTGAGGGCAGAGCAAAGTACTGCAGTGCGCAGGCGCCGGGCCTCTCTAACCTTTCTGGTGCCTGTACACTGCAGTACTTTGCACTGCAATACTTACACCCATTTGACCGGGCCGCAGCAGGACCACCCCTGGGTGAGTATAATCTAACCTCTTTTTCTCCTCTTTCAGGTTACATTAGGGGCTTATCTACAGCATTACAGAATGCTGTAGATAAGCCCCTGATGACGGTGAGCTTACCTCACCATCGATTTTGGGGGTGACAGGTTCCCTTTTAATGACATCGGCTGGATGTTAGGGATCATTGTGCTGCAGAATAAATTTGGAGTCAATCAGGCAGCTCCCTAATGGTAATGCATGATGGATAAACATCTGCCTGTATTTCTCAGTATTGAAAACATCACAAAATGGGCAATATTAAGGAACATGGATGCAGTGATCAGTCAAGGAAACTTAGTACAGCAGTAAACTCCCTCGCAGAAATCTCAAACATCTCAACTTACAATCACTCTCGGAGTCCCTTCTCCCTCTCACAGACATAGCCTCCCTTCATGACACAGATGCTGCTGCCACTTTTTATAACACCACAATAACAGCAACACTCAATTCAGCCGCCCCGCTCATGCATAGTAAAACTCGTACAATTAACAGGCAGCCCTGGCTGACCAGCCTGACCAAAGAATTGAGACGGGCTTCCAGGATTGCTGAGTGGAGATGGAAGCGATCCCGCTCTGCCGACCACTTCACTACATACAAGCAGTCCCTCGCCAGCTTCAAGTCTGCGCTCACTGTCGCAAAACAAACTTACTTCTCATCTCTCATATCCTTCCTGTCTCACAACCCTAAACAGCTTTTCAACACTTTCAATTCTCTACTCCGTCCCCCAGCACCTCCCCCCTCCCTTCTGCTGAAGACTTCGCCTCTTTCTTTAAACAGAAGATCGATACGATCAGAGAAAGCTTTGGCCCACAGCGCCCACTGCCCCTCTTAGCTGCTCAACCCTGCTCCTCCAAAACCAGCTTCTCCACCCACCATGACAGAAGATCAGCTCTCCACCCTCCTGTCAAGATCACCTCACCACCTGCACGCTTGACCCGCTCCCATCCCACCTCATCCCTAACCTTTCCATGGTCTTCATCCCAACCCTAACGCACCTCTTCAACCTCTCACTCACAACAGGTGTCTTCCCCTCATCCTTCAAGCATGCCAAGATCACACCCATCCTCAAAAAGCCCTCCCTCGACCCATCCTCTGTGTCTAGCTATCGCCCAATATCTCTTCTCCCTTATGCCTCCAAATTGCTGGAGCAACACATCCATCTTGAACTGTCCTCCCACCTCTCCTCCTGCTCCCTCTTTGATCGGTTACAATCAGGCTTCCGTTCCCATCACTCAACTGAAACTGCCCTAACTAAAGTCACCAATGACCTACCAACTGCCAGGAGAAAGCGACACTACTCTGTCCTCCTTCTCCTGGACCTGTCTTCTGCCTTTGGCACTGTGGACCACTCCCTTTTGCTACAAATCCTCTCATCTCTTGGCATCACAGACTTGGCCCTTTCCTGGATCTCGTCATATCTGACAGACCGAACATTCAGTGTCTCCCTCCCCCACACCACCTCCTCACTTCGCCCCTTGTCAGTCGGTGTTCCTCAAGGCTCTGTTCTAGGACCCCTACTCTTCTCCATCTACACTTTCGGCCTGGGACAGCTCATAGAATCCCACGGTATGCAGTACCATCTCTACGCTGATGACACGCAGATCTACCTATCCGGACCTGACCTCACCTCCTTACTTACCAAAATCCCGCACTGTCTGTCTGCTATTTCAGCCTTCTTTTCTGCTCGCTTTCTACAACTGAACATGGACAAAACAGAATTCATCATCTTTCCCCATCTCACTCTACCCCTCCACCAGACCTATCAATCAATGTCAATGGCTGCTCACACGCCCGGTGCCTCGGGGTGATCCTCGACTCTGCCCTCTTTTTCAAGCCACATATCCAAGCCCTTGCCTCCTCCTGCCGTCTCAAACTCAAAAATATTTCCCGGATCCGTGCTTTCCTTGACCGCAACACCGGAAAAACGCTAGTGCATGCCCTTATCATCTCCCGCCTCGACTACTGCAACCTCCTACTCTCTGGACTCCCCTCTAGCACTCTGGCACCGCTCCAATCCATCCTACACTCTGCTGCCTGACTAATCTACCTGTCTCCCCGCTATTCCCCAGCCTCTCCCCTATGTCAAGCCCTTCACTGGCTTCCTATCGCCCAGAGACTCCAGTTCAAAACCCTCACAATGACATACAAAGCCATCCACAACCTGTCTCCTCCATACATCTGTGACATGGTCTCCCAGTACCTACCTACACGCAACCTCCGATCCTCTCAAGACCTCCTTCTCTACTCCCCTCTCATCTCTTCTTCCCACAACCGCATCCAAGACTTCTCCCGTGCTTGCCCCATACTCTGGAACTCTCTACCCCAACACATCAGACTCTTGCCTACCATAGAAACCTTCAAAAAGAACCTGAAGACCCACCTCTTCCGACAAGCCTACAGCCTGCAGTGATCCTGAAGTTACTGAACCGCTGCGCAACCTGTCCTACCCTCTCCTAGTGTTTCATCACCCATCCCCTGCAGACTGTGAGCCCTCGCGGGCAGGGTCCTCCCTCCTTATGTACCCGTGTGTCTGTTATCTGCTCATGTTTAATGTATTTGTCTATATTTACCTCGTATTCACATGTAAAGCGCCATGGAATAAATGGTGCTATGAAAATGTATAATAATAATAATAATGAAGAACACATCACTTCCCATTGAAATCGTATAATATCCAGCCGTGCCATCAGCAGATTTGAGAGAGGAATGTTGTCCTATTCTTGGTTGATGTACGATTCTCGCTACTCAAAAGTCCTGCATCTTTCTTGATGGTTTTCATTTCATAATGCAGCAAATGTTTTCTATTGGTGAAAGGTCTGGATTGCAGGTGGCCGGTTAATCACTCAAACTCTTCATTGTTAAGCCATGCTTTGGGATGAACGAACTATGTAGTTTAGCATTGTCTTGCTGAAATATGAAAGGCCTTCCCTGAAATTGACGTTGTCTGGATGGGAGCATGTTTTGTTCTAAAACCACTATATAATGCTCAGCATTGATAGTGCCTTTCAAAATGCGTAAACTGCCCATGTCATAGGTACTAATACCATCAGAGATGCGTGAACTGTCCTCTGATTACAAGCTGGATGGTCCCTCTCCTCTTGAGTCCGCAGGAAAATGTGTCCGTGGTTTCAATAAAGAAATTTAAAATTTTGATTCATCCGACCACAGAACAATTTTTCATTTCACCTCAGTCCATTTTAAATTAATTTTGTCCTAGAGAAGACGACAGCATTTTTGGATTGTGTTTAATATATTGTTTCTTCTTTCCCTGAAAGAGCTTTAAGTTGCTTTTGCTGATTGCACGGCGAACTGTGTGCACAAGCAATGGTTTATTGTTTATGGAAGAATTCCTTAGCCCATATACTGATTTGAAAGACTTAAAGGGACTCTGTCACCCCCTCCAGCCGTTATAAACTAAAAGAGCCACCTTGTGCAGCAGTAATGCTGCATTCTAACAAGGTGGCTCTTTTAGTTTTTGGTGCAGTAATTGCCAAAATAAAGCGTCTTATAATTTTGCCAAATACCTTTCTTTAGACAGGGAGGCAGGTCTTAACCCCCCTGCTGGAAACGCCACACTGCCGTCACCCAAATCTTCTGGGGCACCGGGCGCAACCCCATCCACGCTGTTTTCCCATGAAATCCGGCGCCTGCGCTGTATAGTACTGGCCGCACAGGCGCAGTCTGCAAAACTGCATGTGATGTCAGACGGCCAGAGCTCACTGCGCCTGCACCAGCCAGTACTAAACAGCGCAGGCGCCGGATTTCATGGGGAAACAGTGCGGAGGGGGCGGCGCCGGGCACCCCAGAAGATTTGAGTGATGGCAGTGTGGCGTTTCCAGCAGGGGGGTTAAGACCTGCCTCCCTGTCTAAAGAAAGGTATTTTGGCGAAATTATAAACCGCTTTATTTTGGCAATAACTGCACCAAAAACTAAAAGAGCCACCTTGTTAGCATTACTGCTGCACAAGGTGGCTCTTTTAGTTTATAACGGCTGGAGGGGGTGACAGTGGCCCTTTAATTATGGCTGTTTGAAACGCATCCAGTATTGACCGTTGCCTTGTGCACATGAATTTCTCCAGAATCTCTGAATTTTTTGATGATATTATGTACTGTATATGGTGGGATTCTCAACATCTTTGCATTTTACATTAACCTCTTTATGACATGCGCCGTACTAGTTCTGCGTAATCGTGTCCCTCCTTTTGATGTGGGCTCCGGCGCTGAGCCCACATCTTTCCCAGCATATGTCAGCTGTTTTGAACAGCTGACATGTGCCCCTAATAGCCGCGGGTGGAATCGCGATCCACCCACGGCTGTTAACCCGCTAAATGCCACTGTCAATCTCTGACAGCGGCATTAATGTGATTGCGCTGGAAGCACGTCACTAATCTCCCTCATCGGCGCCTGTGTCACATGACTGTGGGTCGCCGATGGGTTGGCATGACAACCCGAGGTCTGCAGGAGACCCCTGTGGTTGTCATTGCTGGATTGCTATGAGCGCCGCCCAGCGATCGGTGCTTATAGCAATTGAGCATTTCTGCTACACACAGGTGATCTGAGAACTGCAGCTTCTAGTCTCTCATGTAGACTATTGAAGCATGCAAAAAGTAAAAAAAAATGTTTTTAAAAATATTTAAAAAATTAAAAAAAATATAAAAGTTCAAATCACCCCCCTTTTGCCCCATTCAAAATAAAACAATTAAAATAAAAATACACATATTTGGTATTGCTGCTTTCAGAATTGCCCGAACTTTTAAGGTATGAAAAGAATTAATCCGATCGGCAAACTGCGTAGCCAAAAAAAGTCAAAATGCCAGAATAGTTTTTTTGGTTCACACAACATTGCAATAAAATGCAATAACGGGCGATCAAAAGATGGTATCCACGCCAAAATGGTATCATTAAAAACGTCAGCTTGGCACACAAAAAATTAGCCCTCACGCAGCTCCACAACACGAAAAATGGAGACGCTACAGGTCTCGGAAAATGACGGATTTTTTTTTCACCATTTAAATAAAAAAACAACCTACACATGTTTTGTGTTTATGAACTCTTAAAATCCTGGAGATTTATGGCAGGTCAGTTTTAGCATTTGGTGAACATGGTAAAAAAAAAAGAGGAAAAAACAGTTGTGGAATTGCACTTTTTTTGCGATTTCACCGCACTTGGAATTTTTTTTCATGTTTCAAGTACACAATATGGTAAAACCAATGGCGTCGTTCAAAAACAAGCTCTCACATGGCCATAATGATGGAAAAATAAAAAAGAAATTCTGAAATTGTTCCACTAATTTTTAACCCCTTAATCCCATATGACATACTATCCCGTCGAGGTGACCTGGGACTTAATTCCCAGTGACGAGATAGTACGTCATATGCAATCGGCCGTGACTATCACAGCTGACATCTGGCACCGCCCCTGGCACATTAACCCCCGGAACACTGCGTTCAAACATGATCGCAGCATTCCGGCGGTACAGGGAAGCATCGCGCAGGGAGGGGGCTCCCTGCGTGCTTCCCTGAGACCCTCGGTACAAGGCAATGTGCACACCTGGTACCGAGTGTCTCCTCCCTGCAGGCCCTGGATCCAAAATGGCCGCGGGGCTACATTTGGGTCCTGCAGGGAGGTCCTGCAGGGAGGTGGCTTACCAGCGCCTGCTCAGAGCAAGCGCTGGTAAGCCTTCAGCCCTGCATGTCAGATCGCTGATCTGACACAGTGCTCTGCAAAGTGTCAGATCAGCGATCTGACCCTATAACATGATGCCTCCCCCTGGGGCATTGTTATAAAGTAAAAAAAAAATATTCTCATGTGTAGAAAAAAAATACAAAAATTCCTAAATAAAGAAAAAAAAAATATTGTTTCCATAAATCCATTTCTTTATCTAAATAATAATAAAAAAAACAATAAAGTACACATATTTAGTATCGCCGCGTCCGTAACGACCCTACCAATAAAACTGCCGAACAAAAAGTGGAATAACATGCGGTCAAAAAGACAGATATAAATAACCATGGTACCGCTGAAAACATCATCTTGTCCCGCAAAAAACGAGCCGCTATACAGCATCATCAGCGAAAAAATAAAAAAGTTATAGTCCTCAGAATAAAGCGATGCAAAAATAATTATTTTTTATATAAAATAGTTTTTATCGTATAAAAGCGCCAAAACATTAAAAAATGATATAAATGAGGTATTGCTGTAATCGTACTGACTCGAAGAATAAAACTGCTTTATCAATTTTACCAAACGTGGAACGGTATAAACGCTCCCCAAAAAGAAATTCATGAATAGCTGATTTTTGGTCCTTCTGCCTCACAAAAATCGGAATAAAAAGCGATCAAAAAATGTCACATGCACGAAAATGTTACCAATAAAAATGTCAACTCGTCCCGCAAAAAAGAAGACCTCATATGACTATGTGGACCAAAATCTGGAAAAATTATAGTTCTCAAAATGTGGAGACGCAAAAACTATTTTTTGCAATAAAAAGCGTCTTTTAGTCTGTGACGGCTGTCAATCATAAAAATCCGCTAAAAACCCCCGCTATAAATAGTAAATCAAAACCCCTTCATCACCCCCTTAGTTAGAGAAAAATAATAAAATTAAAAAAATGTATTTATTTCCATTTTCCCATTAGGGTTAGGGCTAGGGTTAGGGTTGGGGCTAGGGTTAGGGTTCGGGCTAGGGTTTCAGTTAGAATTGTGGGTTTCCACTGTTTAGGCGACATGGCGTCCGATCTCAATTCTAGCCAATTCTGCATTGAAAATGTTAAACAGTGCTCCTTCCCTTCCAAGCTGTCCTGTGCGTCCAAACAGGGGTTTACCCCAACATATGCGGTGTCAGCGTACTCAGGACAAATTGGACAACAACTTTTGGGGTCCAATTTCTCTTGTTACCCTTGGGAAAATAAAAATTTGGGGGGCTAAAGAAACATTTTTGTGGGAAAAAATGATTTTTTATTTTCACGGCTCTGCATTATAAACTGTAGTGAAACACTTGGGGGTTCAAAGTTCTCACAACACATCTAGATAAATTCCTTGGGGTGTCTAGTTTCCAATATGGGGTCACTTGTGGGGGGTTTCTACTGTTTAGTTACATCAGGGGCTCTGCAAATGCAACGTGACGCCTGCAGACCAATCCAACTAAGTCTGCATTCCAAATGGCGCTCCTTCCCTTCCGAGCTCTGCCATGCGCCCAAACGGTGGTTCCCCCCCACATATTGGGTATCTGCATACTTAGGACAAATTGGACAACTTTTGGGGTCCACTTTCTCCTGTTACCCTTGGGAAAATACAAAACTGGGGGCTAAAAAATAATTTTTGTGTAAAAAAAATAATTTTTATTTTCACGGCTCTGCGTTATAAACTGTAGTGAAACCACTTGGGGGTTCAAAGCTCTCACAACATATCTAGATAAGTTCCTTAGGGGGTCTACTAGACACATCAATGGCTCTCCAAACGCAACATGGCGTCCCATCTCAATTCCAGTCAATTTTGCAATGAAAAGTCAAATAGCGCTCCTTCCCTTCCGAGCTCCGCCATGCGCCCAAACAGTAGTTTACCCCCACATATGGGGTAACAGCGTATTCAGGACAAATTGCACAACAACTTTTGGGGTTTAATTTCTTCTTACCCTTAAGAAAATAAAAAATTGGGGGCGAAAAGATAATTTTTGTGAAAAATTATGATTTCCTATTTTTACGGCTCTGCATTATAAACTTTTGTGAAGCACTTGGTGAGTCAAAGTGCTCATCACACATCTAGATAAGTTCCTGAGGGGGTCTACTTTCCAAAATGGTGTCACTTGTGGGGGGTTTCAATGTTTAGGCACATCAGGTGCTCTCCAAACGCAACATGGCGTCCCATCTCAATTCCAGTCAATTTTGCATTGAAAAGTCAAATAGCGCTCCTTCCCTTCCGAGCTCTGCCATGTGCCCAAACAGTGGTTTACCCCCACATATGAGGTATCGGCGTACTCAGTACAAATTTTACAACAACTTTTGGGGTCCATTTTCTCCTGTTACCCTTGGTAAAATAAAACAAATTGGAGCTGAGGTAATTTTGTGTGAAAAAATATTAAATGTTCATTTTTATTTAAACATTTTAAAAATTCCTGTGAAACTTGAAGGGTTAATAAACTTCTTGAATATGGTTTTGAGGAGTGCAGTTTTTAGAATGGTGTCTCACTTGGTTATTTTCTATCATATAGACCCCTCATAATCACTTCAAATGAGATGTGGTCCCTAAAAAAAATGGTGTTGTAAAAATGAGAAACTGCTGGTCAACTTTTAACCCTTATAACTCCCTAGCAAAAAAAATGTTGGTTCCAAGATTGTGCTGATGTAAAGTAGACAGGTGGAAAATATTGCTTATTAAGTATTTTGTGTGACATATCTCTGTGATTTAAGGGCATAAAAATTCAAAGTTGGAAAATTGCAAAAATTTCAAAATTTTCGCCAAATTTCCATTTTTTCACAAATAAACGCAAGTCTTATCGAAGAAATTTTACCACTATCATAAAGTACAATATGTCATGAGAAAACAAAGTCAGAATCATCAGGATCCGTTGAAGCATTCCAGAGTTATAACCTCAAAGGGACAGTGATCAGAATTGTAAAAATTGGCCCGGTCATTAACGCGCAAACCACCGTTGGGGCTTAAGGGGTTAAACAGACATCATTTAGTTTTTGAGCTTTTTGTTAAGCCTTTCCTAACCTTGTTGAGATGTGTTGCTGCCATCATTTTCTAAATTAGTTATTTTTTCAAATTAAACGGAAAAATGTATAACTTTCAACTTCTCATCTGTGTTCTATGTTTTGAGTAAAATATGGTTTCCCAAATCATAGCATTCTTATTTGCTTCACATTTCACAATACTGAGTTCCGATACTTTTGCAATATCGAATACCGGAATCGGAAGTTCCCATAATGCTATGAGCCAGTTTGATTTAATTCAGCCAATGAGGAATCCTAAAAAGTGTGGGCACATCCTTTTATGCATGTTAGGCATGTAACTAATGACATGGCTGTGATTGGCTGCTGAAATGATGTCATGATGCACTATAAAAGCCGCCGCCATTTTGGGCTCACTCGGCTGTGAATTCAGTTAGGGACAGGATGCTGCTGTTCTGACTAAGGAAAAAGAAAAACGTGCTCAAGTGAAACAGTGCTCAAGGTAAAAAATTGGAGCAGTCTTACCAATTGGACGGACAAATAAGGGAAATCCCTCAGATTGTAGGAGGAAGGTGGTACCGATTGTACTAGCCAGGTAAGAGGGTAGGGAAATAATATGTAAACCCCTGCCTTCCCTATGAACCCTCCACGAGCTCCTGTCCTGACAAGGACAGGCCCCAAGTAAATCCTGCTATGGATACCCACCAACCAAAGAGAAAAAACAACAGAAAAAAAGAAAAGAAAATAATGTCTATAATCTCCCAACGCGTTTCAACTCCGATGGGGGAGAATCATCAGGGGAGTTGTATGATTCACGACCAATGGGTCTGCAATAGTCCGTAAAAAATAATCAGATCTCATTCATGAGGGTCCGTGTAAAGCCTGGGTCCCGCAGTGGCAGGGAATACCCATATGAGGTTAACAGATGTCCGTTGTATCCGTAACTTGTA
The DNA here is from genome assembly GCF_032444005.1 of Ranitomeya imitator. Lineage (NCBI taxonomy): Eukaryota > Metazoa > Chordata > Amphibia > Anura > Dendrobatidae > Ranitomeya > Ranitomeya imitator. The sequence continues at coordinate 693,226,081 of NC_091282.1, read as the reverse complement.
AGGAGTCCCTGCATACTGATCCAAGTACCTCCCCTATATAGCCCCCCTAATACGTCAGCTGTTAAAGATGATTACCCCAATGAGTGGGTTGGTAATACATACCTGGTTCAGAGCCATGTGTGCTCTTTCGCCACATGGTGGGCAGTTCCGGTCGCTAGAACGCTTGTTACCGGAAGTATAGACGCCATATTGTGCGCGTCATTTCCACCCACCATGTTATTGAAGCCCGATGGTCTCCCTATAATCCCTCGTGCCGCCGAGCGGCATCAACACTAGATACCGGAAGTTTGGACGCCATATTACAAGCGTCACTTCCGCCCACCGTATTATTGGAGCACAGTGCTCCCTATAGTTCGTGATGACACTGGGGAGTATCGGCCGCCACAGCACACATGACCGGTGGCTACGACACCGTGTACAGGGCATCAGTTTCGTCCCTCATTTTACGGAGCACGTCACCCCCATAAATACATTGTGAATACCCAACGATGGTATAGTTACGGCCACTATCTCTACACCCCCAGGAATTCCAGTGCCTTGTATGATGCATAGTGCCCGCCCACCATATTCTAACGGCACCATGCTCCCACTATTTGTAAACATTAGTGTGTAGTGTCTATGTCCATTGATGTACCACATAGACCTTCAATAACCAATATAGGCACAATATACAAGGGTATATTGTGGGCACATGACGTTTGTCCGAATATACAGAAAGTATTATATGTTCTTTTGTACTATACAGTATATAGATGTACCAATAAACATCAAAATAGCAGCTCTATGTGTGTGAGTGCAGCTCACGCTGCAGTGTGTTCTGCAGCCACATCTGGTTGTAGTTCCCTCAGCGTGAGTCACTGCCTCATACCGTTACATTGTCCTTTTTTGCATTTGTGCTGCTGCACATTTTTCCTGATTTCTCCTATTAGTGTGTTTCCATCCATATCCAGCTAGATAGCGTGCAAACACTATATAGGAGTAGATAGAGCTTTTCTGCAGCCTTGCAGCGCCGTTCACGGCTGTTTGCAAGGTCTCTGTGTGTGAGTGCATCTCACGCTGTAGTCTGTTCTGCAGCCACATCTGGTTGTAGTCCGCTCAGCGTGCGTCACTGCCTCATACATTGTCCTTTTTTTCATTAGTGCAGCCCATTTTTCCTGATTTCTCCTATTAGTGGTGTTTCCATCCATATCCAGCTAGATTACGTGCACTATATAGGAGTAGATAGAGGAGCCTTTCTGCAGGCTTGCACCCTGCAGCCATAGCCAGATTAGTATTAGCCTACTTTTTGGAGCCTCATCTATTGCATTATAGGTTACCTTCCTGCATTGTAATAGCTACATAAAGTTTGTGATACTATCGGTTTTACAACTTTGGGCACATCCATTTTTTTTGTCACAAAAAAAACCTAAATAAAGTTCACCAAACACTCCACTTTACAGTTGTGTAGGCCATATTAGCGCATATTAAAGTCTAGTCCACACTTTATAAAATAGTGTTTCTTATACCTGTTAGCAGCTGTTCAGGAATAAGCACACTAAGACCTTAGTACTTTTCTGCCTATCTTTATCAGTTTACCAAGATGAAGAAGGCAGGGAGTAAGGCATGTGGTCGTGGAGTTTCTGCAGGGAGAGGACGTGGGGATTCTGTGCCTGCTGCGGGCTAACGCATCAACCTCAATTAGTGCCACATCCTCTCAGGTCCAGAGCACTTAAGAGCACCCATCTGTCTCTTCACCACCTGCCAAATTGCCCAGGCAGTCAGAGAGCCCTGGACAGGAGCCATCTCTACTTCTGTTCTCTGAATCTCTTGGCTTGGAAAGAGGGGGCCAGCCAAGCAGCATTCGAGAAATGGAAGAAGAGGCAGTATGCAGTGATGCGCAACTACTTTGTCTCTCTGAATCTGAAGAGGCGGGTGGGCCAGTGCCTACGGTCAGCACACCTCAGTACGCATCTGATGATAAGACTCAGGTGCCACTTTCTGGTGCGTACTGTGCTGCCGAGACTACCCAGCAGAAGCAGTTGTTGGAAGAGGGTAGTGTAGATGATGAAGTCCTTGACCCATCATGGCATGAGGGACAGGAAGGTGGTGGGAGTAGCTCTGAGGAAGAGATTCCCTGAACGGCCCAAAAAGGAGGGAGAGGGAGGGGGCAGAGTGGGTTGCCTGTAGCCTCCACTTCGGCACCCATTAGGAGCATGCCTCTTCCAAAACCCAAAACGGGCGCTCCCAAGACTTGCGGGACTATCCGGATCTTGATGCACTGCTGCACAAGGTCCGCCTAGAGTGCGCTCACTTGCGGCGTTCCAGCATGGCAAGATCGCGCATTGCAGCTCTGCAGCGCCGATTCCGCCTTCCGGAACATTGCATCATATGTGACCTACCTACCAGGTGGAATTCAACGTTATATATGTTGGAGAGGTTGTGTGAGCAGCAGGCAGCAGTAATGGAGTACCAGCTGCATCAGGCGCAAAAAAGTCGCACTGCGCGCCGTTCAGACTTCACCACCACTGAGTGGGCCACTATGAAGGACATCTGCCAGGTTTTGCGTGCCTTCGATGATTCCATGCGGATGTCGAGTGCAGATGATGCACTAGTCAGCATGACTATCCCCCTTATCTTCCTGCTTGAAAAAACACTGCAAGCGTTAAGGGAGGAGGTTGTGGAAGAGGTGGAGGATGAGGAGTCACAAATGCCATCTGCTTCTGGACAGGTCTGCGCAACATGGTTCCTCACAAAGGCCTAGGCAGGGGACACTTTTTGAGGAGGATGAGGAGGAGTCAATGGAGGAGGAAGACATCTGTCCAGAGGAGGGAGTTACACAATGCTCTAGTAGTATGTAGAGTGAGGGTGGGGTGATGCAGAGCAGGCAGAGATCATGCCTCAAGCAGCGGACGTTTCTTGGCCAGTTGGCAGTCTGCAGCACATGGTTGATTTCATGCTGCAGTGCCTGAGAAACGATTGCCGCATCGCCCACATTCTCAACACAGCTGATTATTGGGTGTAAACCCTCCTAAATCCTCGCTACCGGGACAACTTACAAAGGCTCATAACACCATTGAAACGGGAGCATAAAATGTGGGAGTACCAAGACACAAATGTCTACACTATCAGACGGCTCCAGTCAGTAAGATGCAACGTTTCCGTCAGATGGTGACAGACTACATGTCTTGCCCTCTCAGTGTACTCCCAGACGGCTCTTCCCCCTTCAAGTTTTGGGTCTCTAAGCTGGATACATGGCCAGAGCTTAGCCAGTATGCATTGGAGGTGCTGGCTTGCCCTGCGGCTAGTGTATTATTGGAACGCGTCTTTAGTGCCGCAGGTGGTGTACTAACAGACCGTCGCATGTGACTATCCTCCGATAACGTTGACTGGCTTACTTTTCTGAAAATGAACAAGGCCTGGATCTCGCAGGAATTTGCCACTCCTCTTCCAGATTAAATAATTGGTTGGCAACAGTATCCAGGTCTCCTGTTGTGTTCATGTTTATACCACCTGAACTGTAATCCCTGGGCTCCAACACCGCCAGTTGCTGCTCAGAAGTGCCATCTGCACAGTCAACACTTGCTGCCGTGTTATTGGGGTTCAGTAACGTCAGCTGCTCCCCTGCTGTGTATCCGGCAATTTCTCCTGCTCCATCCACTCTCACACTACAACAGATATTAAACTTGCTCCAATTAGGCCTCAACCTACACTGTTTTTAGCATTGACCATGGGCTCCAACACCGCCAGTTGCTGCTCAGAAGTGCCGTCTGCACAGTCAACACTTGCTGCCGTGTTATTGGGGTTCAGTAACGACAGCTGCTCCCCTGCTGTGTATCCGGCAATTTCTCCTGCTCCGTCCACTCTCACACTACAACAGATATTAAACTTGCTCCAATTAGACCTCAGCCTACACTCTGTTTCTAGCATTGACCCTGGGCTCCAACACTGCCAGTTGCTGCTCAGAAGTGCCGTCTGCACAGTCAAAACTTGCTGCGGTGTTATTGGGGTTCAGTAACGTCAGCTGCTCCTATGCTGTGTATCCGGCAATTTCTCCTGCTCCGTCCACGCTCACACTACAAAAGATATTAAACTTGCTCCAATTAGGCCTCAGCCTACACTCTGTTTCTAGCATTGACCCTGGGCTTCAACACCCCCAGTTGCTGTTCAGAAGTGCCATCTGCACAGTCAACACTTGCTGCCGTGTTATTGGGGTTCAGTAACAACAGCTGCTCCCCTGCTGTGTATCCGGCAATTTCTCCTGCTCCGTCCACTCTCACACTACAACAGATATTAAACTTGCTCCAATTAGGCCTCAGCCTACACTCTGTTTCTAGCATTGACCCTGGGCTCCAACACTGCCAGTTGCTGCTCAGAAGTGCCGTCTGCACAGTCAACACTTGCTGCGGTGTTATTGGGGTTCAGTAACGTCAGCTGCTCCCCTGCTGTGTATCCGGCAATGTCTCCTGCTCCATCCACGCTCACACTACAACAGATATTAAACTTGCTCCAATTAGGCCTCAGCCTACACTCTGTTTCTAGCATTGATCCTGGGCTCATATACTGCCAGTTGCTGCTCAGAAGTGCCGTCTGCACAGTCAACACTTGCTGCCGTGTTATTGGGGTTCAGTAACATCAGCTGCTAGCCTTCTGTGTATCCGGCAATTTCTCCTGCTCCGTCCACTCTCATACTACAACAGATATTAAACTTGCTCCAATTAGGCCTCAGCCTACACTCTGTTTCTAGCATTGACCCTGGGCTACAACACTGCCAGTTGCTGCTCAGAAGTGCCGTCTGCACAGTCAACACTTGCTTCTGTGTTATTGGGGTTAAGTAACATCAGCTGCTCCCCTGCTGTGTATCAGGCAATTTCGCCTGCTCCCTCCACATTCACACTACTACAGATATTAAACTGCCTCCAATTAGGCCTCAGCCTACAGTTTCTCCTGTAATCTCTGGGCTCCAACACCGCCAGTTGCGGCTCAGAAGTGCCGTCTGCACAGTCAACACATGCTCCAGTGTTATTGGGGTTCAGTAACGTCTGCTGATCCCCTGCTGTTTGTGCGGCAATTTCAACTGCTCCCTCCACATTCACACTACTACAGATATTAAACTGCTTCCAATTAGGCCTCACCCTACACTGTTTCTCCTGTAATCCCTGGGCTCCAACACCGCTAGTTGCTGCTCAGAAGTGCCGTCTGCACAGTCAACACATGCTCCAGTGTTATTGGGGTTCAGTAACGTCTGCTGATCCCCTGCTGTGTGTGCGGCAATTTCGCCTGCTCCCTCCACATTCACACTACTACTGATATTAAACTTGCTCCAATTAGGCCTCTGGCTACACTCCTGTAATCCCTGGGCTCCAATACCGCCAGTTGCTGCTCAGAAGTGTCTTTGGCAGGGGTACTCCCTCCTGCCCAGCCTGGTTCCAGCACGCCAGCTGTTTCCAGGTAGTGTCAAGGTCACTTTGCCTCCAATACGTTGTCCTGTCGGGTTGCGGTCGGGTTAGCTGACTTTATGGTGCCTGCAGTTTAGGTGCTTCCTATGTGAGCTGTGGGAACTGGCAATCAAGGCTGGTTCCGTAGTGCAAATAGGACAAGCTCCCCCTGTAGGACTGTGAGTTTTCAGTAACTCCGGCCGGCACGCAGCCTTGCAATTTTTTTTTTCATGTGGACCTTCTGCTGCCTATCTGAGTTCTAGCACCATTAGCTAGTTCTTGGGAAGTCAATCATGAATAGGTCCCCCTGGGTCCCAGTAAGGTCAGCTGGTTCCAGGCAGAGCCTTTGGCTTAGGTGCCTCCTTCTCGGTATCCAAGTTCCACCAATGTCTGGTGGACCTTGGTAGTGCTTTCTGGCACGGGTACCTCCTCCTTAGTAACTGGGTTCCAGTACCGTCAGCTGGTCCTTGGTAGTTCCATTGGCTCTTGTACCTTCTGCTACCCATCCGAGTTCCAGTACCGTCAGCTGGTTCTCGGCAGTCTTTGGCTCTTGTACCTTCTGCTCCCCATCCTGGTTCCAGTACCGTCAGCTGGTTCCAGGCAGAGCCTTTGGCTTAGGTGCCTCCTTCTCGGTATCCAAGTTCCACCAACGTCTGGTGGTCCTTGGTAGTGCTTTCTGGCACGAGTACCTCCTGCTTAGTAACCGGGTTCCAGTACCGTCAGCTGGTCCTCGGTAGTTCCATTGGCTCTTGTACTTTCGGATACCCATCTGGGTTCCAGTACCATCAGTTGGTTCTTGCCAGTTCCTCAGCCTTCTTGTTCCTTCTGCTACATTTCCAAGTTCAAGCTTTTTGAAATGGTTTTTGGTAATCACTCTGGATCTCCCTGACGATGACCCTAAAGACGACGACCCTGAAGACTACACTGAAGACGATGACCCCGGAGACGATGACCCCGGAGACAACAACCCTGGAGACGATGACACTGAAGACCACCCTGAAGAAGACGACGACCCCAGAGACGATGACCCCGGAGACGATGACCCTGGAGACGACGACCCTGAAGACCACCCCAAAGAAGACGGCGACCCCGGAGACGAGAACCCTGAAGACCACCCCGAAGAAGACCAAGAAGATGACCCTGAAGATGACCAAAAGGACAAAGAACAAGAAGACAACCACCAAGATACAGAACAAGAGACAGAAGACCAAGAAGCAGAAGAACAAGAAGCTGCAGAACAAAAAGCAGAAGAACATTAAGCATAAGACTAAAAATCAGAGCAAAAGATATTAACTAAATTATAAGCAGAAGAAGACTAAGCAGTGTATGGGGTGAGTCCGTTCCTCCTCGTGGTGCCCCAGGAAAAAATCTGCTGCTGCAGGCCAAACTGAATGCGGACAAATCCTGTTGTAAATTTTTTGTGACAGGCAGAACGGAAGGTGTAATCTTCAAACTTTTATAGATAACAACTACAGGAATGCCTGTCACAAATAAGAATATGATGAAGAAGAAGAATATGAAGAAGATGAAAAAGTAGAATATGAAGAAGAATAGTTGAATAAAAAGAACATGAAAATTTAAAAAAAAGAATAATAGGAAGAAGGTGAAGAAGATGAATAAGGTGAAGAAGAAGTTGATGAAAAAGATGCTGCTGCTGAGGATGATGAAGGAGAAAGTGTGGGAGAAGTAAAAAAGAAGGTGAAAAGCATGGAACATAAATATCTGGCAAAATATAAAAAAGCTTAACATAGTCAATATCTTTGTAACGCCAAACGTCTTAAAAAAAGATTAATTCCTACTATTCCATTTGATTGGGCTAAACCTCTATGCCTTTAATGTCTCCTCCACCTCCCCCACCATTCTACATTATTCTTAGTTGATTTCCTTCATGTAGAATTAACCTACAAGGAAAGAAAGGGTTTATTTTAATTCCGATATTTTTGTCCCATTGACTTGCATTGGTTTCCGGTATCGGTATCGGCAATATCCGACATTTTTTGAAAAATATTGAGAATTGAGAGTCCTCAATGGTATTTTTTGGACATCGGCCGATCCAATCCGATGCCGATATTTCCGGATATCGGAAGGTATCGCTCAACACTACCGGTCAGGGATTACATGAAGAGACATAGGGTGTTGCGCAAGCCTACATCCAAAGACAATCTGTAGTTATTTCTCCAAGATCTTTGGAACAAGAATATGCTATGCTCCTTCAAAAGCAGTGTGAGGGTAACCTAGAAAAATTAATACTTTTGATGCTGTTTTCACAGCAAAGGGCAGTCACACCAACTATTGATTTTTGTTTAATTTCTCTTTTATTCACTAATTTTTCATTTCAGTTGGTAAAAAATAAACTATTAGTCATTTTATTTCTGAAAACATTTACTTTGCAGCTTTTTTCCACACCTGCCCAAAACTTTTGCACAGTACTACATATATGTGTAACTACATTCATTATGTTCATAATGAAAGTCCTGATTTATGGCATCTTCTTAACGGCATTCACTACCACTACTTCTTAGAATGCAAATCTACAGAAAAATCTTGCTAAAAAAAAATATTAATGCTAGAACTTATTATTAGTAATGAGCGAATTTGCTCGGAAAATGATCGCCAAACATAAATTCGGCACAAACAAGGCACATTTGGATTCGTGATTGGAAACAAGCAAAATTTTATAAAATCGGGAAAAAATTGTAACATTCGGTAAAAAGTGCAGGAAAATATTTGTGTTGCCACAAAAGTCTTTTCAGCACTTTAGCAACAATAATGATGGTATATCATGAGTGTTTGGCACATGTTTGATGAGGGGAGGGCGTTTGCAGAGCTCAGAGGCGCGGTGTTCTTGAACAGTCATTTTTTTCATATCTTTATGTGTGCACATTGCGGTTAACCAATTAGGGAGCAGGAAACATCCACAATGTTCTGACAACGGCTTGTGTCATTGGCTGCTGAAATCACATGTCCCTCTCCATATAAAGAGCAGACATCTTGTTTTAGCGCCATTTTGACACTGTAACAGCAGAGAGAGGCTGCTCCTGACGCTGGCACTGTTAGCAGATTTTAGCTAGGTGGTTGTATATTGGATAGTGTAGCTAGCTAGTGTCCAGGGTGGCTGTTAAATATACCTTCCGGAATTTTTTTTGGGCCATTACTGAGGTCCACAGACAAAGCCAGCAGGGCACATGTCCTAAAAGTGTGTTGTGTACTGTCTCTACAGTGCTCCATGCACGAGTATAGAATTCTAAATAATATTTTTTCACTAGCTAAATGTAAAACAGCCTGCTGTATCCCACCTTGTTATTGAGTGCTATTGTGAAATGAAATTGTCTGCAGACCTAAGACACACTGAAAAAATTATAATTTTTCAGTTGCAAAAAGTTAGACAGCCCGCCGTATCACACGTTGTCATTTTGTTGGGTTGAAATTAAGCTGTAGAGGCCTAATCCAGAGGCCACTCAAAAATTCTTGTGTTCCTAATAAGCGAAGTAAAAAAAAAAGTTCTTGTGTTCCTAAAGTCATACAGTAGGGGACCTGACTTTCAAATAGTTTGTGGCATCTAGTGTGTTATAGAGGCCTGATCCAGAGGCCACCAATTTTTTTTTCTGTTCCTAGTGTTATACAGTAACAGTAGGGGTCCTGACTTTCAAATAGTTTGTAGCATCTAGTGTGCTATAGAGGCCTGATCCAGAGGCCACAAAAAAATCTTCTGTTCCTAGTGTCGTACATTAAGGGACTCGACTTTAACCCCTTAATGACCAATGATGGATCTGTCACTAGACGCCTCCCCGTTTGGTGTGGGCTCCAGAGATGAGCCCGCACCTTTTCTGGCACAAGACAGCTGATCTGACCAGCTGTCATGTGCCCCTAACAGCTGCGATCCCCCACAGCTGTTAACCCGTTTAAATGCAGCTGTGAAACTCTGACATCGGCATTTAACACGCGCTTCCAGCAAGCATGCCGGAAATCCGCCCATCTTTGACCTCCGTCACGTGATCACGGGTCATCAATGGGTTGGTATGACAACCAGAGGTCTCCTGTAGACCTTTATGGTTGTCATTGCCGGATTGCTATGAGCTCGGTGGTCAGAACTCATAGCAAGTGAGTAATTCTAGTACATACAGGCGATATGATCATCGCTTGTATGTAGCAGAGGCGATCGGGTTATGGCAGCTTCTAGTCTCCCATGGAGACTATTGAAGCATGCAAAAAAGTTTAAAAAAAAGATGTTTTTAAAAATATAAAAAAATATGAAAAAAAAATAAAAGTTCAAATCACTCACCTTTTGCCTCATTCAAAATAAAACTATAAAAAAATCAACCATACACATATTTAGTATCGCAGAGTTCATAATCGCCCGATCAATTAAAAAAAAGGATTAACCTGATCATTAAATGGCGTAGGGAGAATAAAAGTCAAAATGCCAGAATTAAGTTTTTTTGGTTGCCGCGACATTGCATTAAAATACAATAACAGGCGATGAAAAGATCGTATCTGGACCACAATGGTATCATTAAAAACGTCAGCTCAGTGCGCAAAAAATAAGCCCTCACCCAACCCGCAATCACAAAAAATGGAGGCGCTACGGGTATTGGAAAATGGCGCAATTTTTTTTTTTAAACAAAGTTTGAATTTTTTTTTTACCACTTAGACACGAAACATGTCTAGGTTCTTTTTTTTAATCTATGAACTCGTAATGACTGTTGTGAATTCAGGTTTTGGGCTCCCTCCGGTGGTTGTAGAGGGTAATGCAGTTGTGCCTGGACTGCAGGATTGGACAGGTGTATCTACTAATTGCAAAACTGACTGGGGTATATAGCTTTGCAGGACTCTTTAGTCCCTGCCAGTTGTCCATTGTTTTTGGAGGATTCACATCCCTTGTGGTCTCTCCTGTTCGCTGTGCTTTTCTTCAAAGATAAGTCCTGGCTTTGTTTTTGCTGTCCACCTGCTGTGGACCTTATAGTTCTGTGCATTTTCATGTTTTGTCTTGTCCAGCTTTGTCTGTGAAGTATTTTTTTGCAGCCTTGCTGTGGCTCTGGAGATGAAGACATACCCTCCATGTCTTTAGTCAGATGTGGTGTTTTGTATTTCCTGTGGTGGATATTTTCTAGTGTTTTAATACTGACCGCATAGTACTCTGTTCTATTCTTTCTATTTAGCTAGTATGGCCTCCTTTGCTAAATTCTGATTTCATATCTGCGTATGTTATTTCCCTCTCCTCTCACAGTTAATATTTGTGGGGGGCTGTCGGTCCTTTGGGGATTTTCTCTGAGGCAAGATAGGTTTCCTGTTTCTGTCTTTAGGGGTAGTTAGTTTCTTAGGCTGTGTCGAGGGGTCTAGGGAGTGTTAGGTAACCCCCACGGCTACTTCTAGTTGCGCTGCTAGGTTCAGGGTTTGCGGTCAGTACAGGGGCCACCTTCTCCAGAGTACGTCTCATGCTGCTTCAAGGCCACCAGATCATAACAGTACAACTGGCCAACAATGAGCTAATTGCATCTCAGAAGAAGGGAGGGAAGGTTTTGAGCCATTTTTTTCCCTTAGCCTGTTCCTCCCTCTTAATCTCTGGGTGGTTGCGGAACCTAGTAATAACATGAGTGTTCAGGAGTTAGTTTCTCATGTGGATCAGCTTGCTGCTAGGGTACAGGGTATTTCAGATTATATTGTTCAGACTCCTGCCTTAGAACCTAGGATTCCCACTCCTGATTTATTCTTTGGTGACAGATCCAAATTTTTGAGTTTCAAAAATAACTGTAAACTGTTTTTTACATTAAGACCCCGGTCTTCTGGTGATCCCATTCAGCAGGTTAAAATTATCATATCCCTGCTGCGTGGTGACCCACAGGATTGGGCATTTTCTCTGGAAACTGGCAATCCTGCTGTTAGGAGTCGAGTTTCCTCTGCTGCACAGGGGGAATCTCGATCTGTCTCCGCTGTGGTCTCCCATTCTCCTCCAGCCGCAGTGGAGTCTGCTCAGCAGGGACGTCACTCCCAGTGTCTTGCTCGCTCTCACTCTGTACAGAGAGTTACTGCTGCTTCTTCAGCTCCTGCCATTAAAGTCAGTGCTGGTCAGCGGCAAGTGGACTTCCCTGGGACTAAGTCCTTGTTTGCGCACACTGAGCATGCCCAGAGCAAGATCTCCCGTTGGAGATCGAGGGTCATGTGCTCTGGCTCTGCAGCGCATTCCATTGGTTCTCTTGGCAGGCCCTGGAAGGGCAAAGTTTCTGTGGCCACTTCCTGTCCTGCAATTATATAAACTGCGCATGACCGCACGGCCATGCGCTAGTGTACAATTGAATACGTGTGTTTGTTGTGAGTGCAAGTCGTTCATTAAATACCCCTACCCTATTGTATGACTGTTCGTGTATGGAGTATGGCTGCTATCTAGCGCCCGACAAATCACTCAACGTGTCACACACGTATCAGCGTCTATTGCTGTGACCGCCAGTGCGGCGCCACGCGCCAGTAGTGCGCTTCCTGACCCACGTCTGGGTGCTTACTGGTGCCTGCCAGCACGGCACAGTTCGCACTTCGGTGCTCTAATTATAAGAGTTGCCTAACACACCCTGTTGCGGTGTTGTGTCAGCAAGTGGTCTAATCGGACTTCAATCCTAGTTGGGGTTAAGTTCGCTGACTGCTTGCTCGCCTTCTATGTGCGGTACCGCGATCCTGTGACGCAACAGGATCGCTTCCTTCACGTTGGGTGAAGTTTAACCCACGCGAGTATACTTATGAGTACCGCCATATAGTCCGTCATTACTCAGCAGCAGGTTCCATCTCTGCACGGTGGACCCCGGGCTACGAACGCACCGTACACTATCAGTCTTATTATTTGGTGCGTTCCGCTAGCCCTAACACCTGCTTTGCTTAATGTTGATTCGTTCTTTCAAGCATTGGGGTTATTGTATGATGAGCCTAATTCTGTGGATCAAGCTGTGAAGATCTTGTTGGCCCTGTGTCAGGGTCAAGAAGCGGCAGAATCGTATTGCCAGAAATTTAGAAAATGGTCTGTACTGACTAAATGGAATGAGGATGCCTTGACGGCAATTTTCAGAAAGGGTCTTTCTGAATCTGTTAAAGATGTTATGGTGGGGTTCCCCACGCCTGCTGGTCTGAGTGATTCTATGTCTCTGGCCATTCAGATTGATCGGCGCTTGCGTGAGCGCAGAGTGCACACTGTGGTGTTGTCCTCCGAGCGGAGCCCGGAGCCTATGCAGTGTGATAGGATTTTGTCTAGAGCTGAACGTTTAAGATTCAGGCGCCAGAATAGGTTGTGTTTTTACTGCAGCGATTCTGCTCATGTTATTTCTGATTGCCCTAAGCGTACAAAGAGAATCGCTAGTTCTGTTACTATCTGTACTGCGCAACCTAAATTTCTGTTATCTGTGACCTTGATCTGCTCATTATCATCATTTTCTGTCATGGCATTTGTGGATTCAGGCGCCGCTCTGAACTTAATGAAAGTATATAAAACTGGTGCACAGCCTCAGAACAAGTGGTGCTCAGGTAGGTTCCAACACCATGACCATATATAACAAAACCTGGCACTCAGCTTTTATGTCTGAAGAAATATTTATTTTATCAGCAACGAAACGTTTCGGTCCCAAACAAACTGGACCTTCATCAGTCACTGAAAGTTAAATAATGTACAGAATAACGTAAAACAATAAGAATACAAAAAAATAAAGTATATACAGTAAAGGACATAGAGTTTATGGCAATACGGTTAATCTAGATTCAACAACAGTATGGAACCGCCCTCTAGTGGCACAATACTACTCCGGTTAATCAGTGGTTAACAAGGTGAAAAAATGGTAACGTACCGTGCTATTTGGTATAGTGATAAGTGACGTACTCCTATGGGTAGGCACTAGGAGGTATCTATAATAGATGGTAAAGCATGAGGATGGTAAAATAAAAGGAATGGTAGTGTAGATGAAGTGGCACATACCAATAAGGCTGTAAGGAAAAAGTCCGTATCGCTGCAAGGGCAGCATCCTATACAAATGCACAAAGTGGGGGATAAGAAAGTATACACGTAGCTAGCACAATATGGAATACACTGCCATGTGTGTGTGTATCTTACCGTGCAGGAATGGCTGTGCTGACGCGGAGTCCACCGCTAGTCAGGGAGCTAGATCTGGAGGGCGCCATAGCAGTAATCCGGTCTCAGCGTGATATACGCTGCCGGCCGGAAGTGGGCATGTCCAGCGCGTGCTGACCCGAGACCTGGTACGTCACCACCAATATGGTGGTGCGTTCCAGGACGCCTCCAGTGCGTGTCACGCTAGCAGGGCGTGACAGAGTAGCGGAGGAGTGTCTACTATAGAGCTGCATCCCAGAAATGTGGCGATGCATAACAGGGGGGCTGTCACTGCATGAAATATAAGGAAATAATAACCGGCACAGAAGTATGTACCATATAAGAATGGGGAAAAGCCAATATGTATAACAGTTTTAAAAATGGCAGAATACACCCGGAAAGAATAGCAGGGATAGGACTTTAGTAAGTGTACTAAGATTTCACCTTGTTAACCACTGATTAACCGGAGTAGTATTGTGCCACTAGAGGGCGGTTCCATACTGTTGTTGAAACTAGATTAACCGTATTGCCATAAACTCTATGTCCTTTACTGTATATACTTTATTTTTTTGTATTTTTTTGTATTCTTATTGTTTTACGTTATTCTGTACATTATTTAACTTTCAGTGACTGATGAAGGTACAGTTTGTTTGGCTCTGAACTTAATGGACTTAAAATTTGCCAGACGTTGTGGTTTCCCCTTGCAGAACCCTATTCCTTTAACCCCTTTCTGACCTCGGACGGGATAGTACGTCCGAGGTCAGATCCCCTGCTTTGATGCAGGGCTCCGCGGTGAGCCCGCATCAAAGCCGGGACATGTCAGCTGTTTTGAACAGCTGACATGTGCCCGTAATAGGCGCGGGCAGAATCGTGATCTGCCCGCACCTATTAACTAGTTAAATGCCGCTGTCAATCGCAGACAGCGGCATTTAACTATCATTTCCAGCCGGGCGGCCGGAAATTACGTCATCACCGACCCCCGTCACATGATCGGGAGTCGGCGATGCTTCAGAATAGTAACCATAGAGGTCCTTGAGACCTTTATGGTTACTTATCCTCGGCAGCTGTGAGCGCCACCTTGTGGTCGGCGCTCACAGCACACCTGCAATTCTGCTACATAGCAGCGATCTGATGATCGCTGCTATGTAGCAGAGACGATCGTGCTGTGCCTGCTTCTAGCCTCCCATGGAGGCTATTGAAGCATGGCAAAAGTAAAAAAAAAAGTTAAAAAAAATGTGAAAAAAATAAAAAAAATATAAAAGTTTAAATCACCCCCCTTTCGCCCCAATCAAAATAAATGAATTAAAAAAAAATCAAATCTACACATATTTGGTATCGCCGCGCTCAGAATCGCCCGATCTATCAATTAAAAAAAAGCATTAACCTCATCACTAAACGGCGTAGCGAGAAAAAAATTCGAAACGCCAGAATTACGTTTTTTTGGTCGCCACGACATTGCATTAAAATGCAATAACGGGCGATCAAAAGAACGTATCAGCACCAAAATGCAATCATTAAAAACGTCATCTTGGCACGCAAAAAATAAGGCCTCAACCAACCCAGATCATGAAAAATGGAGACGCTACGGGTATCGGAAAATGGCACAATTTTTTTTTTTTTTTTTAGCAAAGTTTGGAATTTTTTTTCACCACTTATGTAAAAAATAACCTAGTCATGTTAGGTGAACTCATACTGACCTGGAGAATCATAATGGCAGGTCCGTTTTAGCATTCAGTGAACCTAGCAAAAAAGTCAAACAAAAAACAAGTGTGGGATTGCACTTTTTTTGCAACTTCACCGCACTTGGAATTTTTTTTCCCGTTTTCTAGTACACGACATGCTAAAACCAATGGTGTCGTTCAAAAGTACAACTCGTCCTGCAAAAAATAAGCCCTCACATGGCCAAATTGACGGAAAAATAAAAAAGTTATGGCTCTGGGAAGGAGAGGAGTGAAAAACGAACACGGAAAAACGTAAAATCCCAAGGTCATGAAGGGGTTAAGGGGCATTGATGCTACACCGTTGGCTAAAAATAAACCTCAGTTTTGGAGACAGCTGACCATGCGCATGGCGCCAGCCCATCAGGAAGATTGTCGTTTTCTGGTGTTGCATAATTTGCATGATGATATTGTGCTGGGTTTCCCATGGTTACAGGAACATAATCCGGTGTTATATTGGAGATCTATGTGTGACTAGTTGGGGTTGTCAGTGGGTTCATGGTCACGTTCCTTTGATGTCAATTTCCTCTTCCCCCTCTTCTAAAATTCCTGAGTTTTTGTCAGATTTCCAGGATGTATTCGATGAGCCCAAATCCAGTTCTTTTCCACCGCATAGGGACTGTGGTTGTGCTATTGACTTGATTCCAGGTTGTAAGTTCCCTAAGGGTCGACTTTTCAACCTGTCTGTGCCAGAACATGCCGCCATGCGGAGCTATATTAAGGAGTCTTTGGAGAAGGGGCATATTCGGCCATCTTCTTCACCATTGGGAGCAGGTTTTTTTTTTGTTGCCAAGAAGGATGGCTCCTTGAGACCCTGTATTGATTATCGCCTCTTGAATAAGATCACGGTCAAATTTCAATACCCTTTGCCTTTGCTTACTGATTTGTTTGCTAGGATTAAAGGGGCTAGCTGGTTTACCAAGATAGACCTTCGAGGGGCATATAATCTTATTCGTATTAAGCAGGGTGACGAATGGAAAACTGCATTTAATACGCCCGAAGGCCATTTTGAATACCTTGTGATGCCATTCGGACTCTCTAATGTTCCATCTGTGTTCCAATCCTTCATGTATGATATCTTTAGGAGTTATCTTGATAAATTCATGGTTGTATATTTGGATGATATTTTGATTTTTTCCGATGATTGGGAGTCTCATGTGAAACAGGTCAGGATGGTATTTCAGATCGTCCTTAGTAATGCTTTATTTGTGAAGGGGTCGAAGTGCCTCTTTGGAGTGCAGAAGGTTTCTTTTTTGGGCTTCATTTTTTCTCCCTCATCTATAGAAATGGATCCGGTTAAGGTTCAGGCCATTCATGATTGGATTCAGCCCACATCTGTGAAGAGCCTTCAGAAATTCTTGGGCTTTGCTAATTTTTATCGTCGTTTCATTGCCAACTTCTCCAGTGTGGTTAAACCTCTGACCGATTTGACAAAGAAAGGCGCTGATGTGACGAATTGGTCCTCCGCGGCTGTTTCTGCCTTTCAGGAGCTTAAACGCCGATTTACTTCTGCCCCTGTGTTGCGTCAGCCAGATGTTTCTCTTCCATTTCAGGTTGAGGTTGACGCGTCTGAGATTGGGGCAGGGGCCGTTTTGTCTCAGAGAAATTCTGATGGGCCCTTGATGAAACCGTGTGCCTTCTTTTCTCGGAAGTTTTCACCTGCGGAACGCAATTATGATGTCGGCAATCGAGAGTTGTTGGCTATGAAGTGGGCATTTGAGGAGTGGCGACATTGGCTTGAGGGGGCCAAGCACCGTATTGTGGTCCTGACCGATCATAAGAATCTGATTTACCTCGAGTCTGCCAAACGGCTGAATCCTAGACAGGCTCGATGGTCCCTGTTTTTCTCCCGTTTTGATTTTGTGGTCTCGTACATTCCTGGTACTAAGAATGTTAAGGCGGATGCCCTCTCTAGGAGTTTTTTTCCTGATTCCCCTGGGGTTCTTGAGCCGGTCGGCATTCTGAAGGAAGGGGTGGTCCTTTCTGCCATTTCCCCTGATTTACGACGGATTCTTCAGGAATTTCAGGCTGATAAACCTGACCGCTGTCCAGTGGGGAAACTGTTTGTTCCTGATAGATGGACTAGTAAAGTGATTTCTGAGGTTCATTGTTCTGTGTTGGCTGGCCATCCTGGGATTTTTGGTACCAGAGATTTGGTTGGTAGGTCCTTTTGGTGGCCTTCTTTGTCGCGGGATGTGCGTTCTTTTGTGCAGTCCTGTGGGATTTGTGCGCGGGCTAAGCCTTGCTGTTCCCGCGCTAGCGGGTTGCTTTTGCCATTACCGGTCCCCGAGAGGCCCTGGACACATATTTCTATGGATTTTATTTCCGATCTTCCTGTTTCCCAAAGGATGTCGGTTCTCTGGGTTGTCTGTGACCGATTTTCTAAGATGGTTCATTTGGTGCCTTTGCCTAAATTGCCTTCTTCTTCTGATTTGTTTCCGTTGTTTTTTCAGCATGTGGTACGTTTGCATGGTATTCCGGAGAATATTGTGTCCGACAGAGGTTCCCAGTTTGTTTCTAGGTTTTGGCGGGCCTTTTGTGCCAAGCTGGGCATTGATTTGTCTTTTCTTCTGGGCAGGTTGAGCCTTCTGACCTTCCTGGTGTGGATTCTGTGGTCGACAGGTTGCAGCAGATTTGGGCTCATGTGGTGGACAATTTGGTGCTGTCTCAGGAGGAGGCTCAACGTTTTGCTAACCGTCGTCGGTGTGTTGGTTCCCGGCTTCGGGTTGGGGATCTGGTTTGGTTATCTTCCCTTCATGTTCCTATGAAGGTTTCTTCCCCTAAGTTTAAGCCTCGATTTATTGGTCCTTATAGGATTTCTGAGATTATTAATCCGGTGTCCTTTCGCCTGGCGCTTCCGGCCTCTTTTGCTATTCATAATGTCTTCCATAGATCTTTGTTGTGGAAATATGTGGAGCCCGTTGTTCCCTCTGTTGATCCTCCGGCCCCTGTGTTGGTCGATGGGGAGTTGGAATATGTTGTTGAGAAGATTTTGGATTCTCGTTTTTCGAGGCGGAAGCTTCAGTACCTTGTCAAATGGAAGGGCTATGGCCAGGAGGATAATTCTTGGGTTTCTGCCTCTGATGTCCATGCCGCTGATTTGGTTCGTACCTTTCATCGGGCTCATCCTGATCGGCCTGGGGGCTCTGGTGAGGGTTCGGTGACCCCTCCTCAAGGGGGGGGGGGGGTACTGTTGTGAATTCAGCTTTTGGGCTCCCTCTGGTGGTTGTAGAGGGTAATGCAGTTGTGCCTGGACTGCAGGATTGGACAGGTGTATCTACTAATTGCAAAACTGACTGGGGTATATAGCTTTGCAGGACTCTTTAGTCCCTGCCAGTTGTCCATTGTTTTTGGAGGATTCACATCCCTTCTGGTCTCTCCTGTTCGCTGTGCTTTTCTTCAAAGATAAGTCCTGGCTTTGTTTTTGCTGTCCACCTGCTTTGGACCTTATAGTTGTGTGCATTTTCATGTTTTGTCTTGTCCAGCTTTGTCTGTGAAGTATTTTTTTGCAGCCTTGCTGTGTCTCTGGAGATGCAGATATACCCTCCATTTCTTTAGTCAGATGTGTTGTTTTGTATTTTCTGTGGTGGATATTTTATAGTGTTTTAATACTGACCGCATAGTACTCTGTTCTATTCTTTCTATTTAGCTAGTATGGCCTCCTATGCTAAATTCTGATTTCATGTCTGCGTATCTTATTTCCCTCTCCTCTCACAGTTAATATTTGTGGGGGGCTGTCTGTCCTTTGGGGATTTTCTCTGAGGCAAGATAGGTTTCCTGTTTCTGTCTTTAGGGGTAGTTAGTTTCTTAGGCTGTGTCGGGGGGTCTAGGGAGTGTTAGGTACCCCCCACGGCTACTTCTAGTTGCGCTGCTAGGTTCAGGGTTTGCGGTCAGTACAGGGGCCACCTTCTCCAGAGTACGTCTCATGCTGCTCCAAGGCCACCAGATCATAACAAATGACCTGGAGAATCATAATGGCTGGTCAGTTTTAGCATTTAGTGAACATAGTAAAAAAGCAAAACAACTGTGGGATTGCACTTTTTTTTGTAATTTTACTGCACTTTTTATTTTTTTTCCCAGTTTTCCAGTACACAATATGTTAAAACCAACAGAGTCGTTCAAAAGTACAACTCGTTCCGCAAAAAAACAAGCCCTCACATGGCCATATTAACTGAAAAAATAAAAAAGTTATGGCTCTGGGATGAAGGGGAACAATAAACATCTAGTGTGTTATAGATGATATTTCACTTTCAAATTGTTTATATCATATCTTCTTTGTCATAGAGGCCTCATCCACACTCAATTCCTTCTTCTGTGACTAACACGATACAGCAAACCATATTTCACCTTGGAATTTACTGTAGCTGAAATTGCAGAGGTGGTGCAGAGTTTAAAATCTATTTTTTTTGTTGCTAATACTGTACTCCAACCACACTATCTGAGCAACATGACTGGGAAAAAGAGGCCGTGGTGGAAGGAGAATTAAGCTTGGTGTCCAAGGTGTACGTGGGGTAGGTGGTAATGTTTGTGAAAGCACTAGTGAACCAAAAACGTCACGTCCTATGCAAATACAACTGATAACTTCTGCTACTGGATGGGCTACTACACTACCTTTCTTTGGCAGACGCACAGTGGTATGCCTTGTTGATGAGGCCCAGAAAGAGCATGTGCTCGAGTGGATGGCAAGCGCAGCTTCATGTGGCTCTCCTCCTCTTCCTGCACCTCAACATCACACCCAGTACAGTCCACAGAGGTGGCACACAAATTCCCCTTGCTTCCCCCCGTCCCAACTCTCCAACCGTACACCTGACTGTACGGAACCACAGATGGGTGAGTCTGAAGAGCTCTTCACATTGTATGCCATAGTCATCAGAAGTGTACTCAAAAGCTTCACAGAGTCAAGAGGAGGAAATCTGCAATGATGCCCAATTTTTTTTTTACCTTGGATCCGGGACAGGATGAAGTAGGGTCCGAACAGCATCTTGACCCTTATCACCAGACATTAACCCCTGGGGGGAGGTGATCTTGATGATGCTCATATCTGAGGCTCACGCGGACTGTACTGTGCTGTCAGGGCAGGAAGAGGAGGGTGACTCCAAGGGCGAGGAATATGATAACACAGAGGATGATGATGAGGTGTTAGATCACAGTTGGCGTGAACAGAGGCGCACAGCTGAATAGGTCTTCTGAAGAGGAAGATGAGGTTACATTGCACTGTGGCTGTGACCAGCGGCGTCCGCTGGCCTTTAGCTCGCAGGGGTGGCAAGGGTTGCCTAGACAGGGCCTTTTTTGACACTGCAGAGGATGAGCCAACCCACGTCATCTGATAATTTTGGAAAAAAAAAAAAAATGAGTCGAGGTAAAAAGTGCAATAATTTGACTACTACATGTATGAACCTTCACATGCGCAGTGAACATGCGTTACTGTGGGAATCCCACTGCGCAAAAATGCGGACCAGCGGACCTCAACAACCATCAGCCGCATCATCAATTGCATCTGTTGCTTCTTTCTCCTCCTCTGTTACCGTGCCAACTATTGAGATGCAGGTCTTCGACTGCAGAACCTTGGGTTCTTTACCTGCTTCAGTCACGCTGAGAGCCCGCCATCAGCTGTAATGGAAGCGAACATGCCTGCTGTTTTTTACTGATCTACGAGAACTAGTACACCACAAATTTCTCAATCCACCATAACATCTCCGCCTGCACCTCTCTCACGGTCCAGTAGTTTGTCTGGTTCACCATACTCCGCCCTCTCTCAGCACAGCAGCAAGCCCAAGGTTTCACAGTTGTGGTTACGTAAAAGATTATTTCCTCCTAAACATGAGAAAGCTAAGAGGTTGAACTCCACCATCTCCAATCTGTTGGCCACGGAAATGCTGCCTTTCCGCCTGGTAGATACAGACGGTTTCTGAAAGCTGATGGCCTCGCAGTCCCCCAGTACAAACTGCCCAGTCGCCATTACTTTTCTAAGAAAACTGTGCCTGCATTACACCAGAATGTCGCAGACCACATCACCCGTTCCTTGACTAAATCTCTGTCAGCCAGGGTGCATTTCACCACAGATAATTGGACAAGTAAGCATGGCCAAGGACATTACATCTCGCTGACTGAGAACTGGGTGACTCTGGTGGTTGTGAGGGCAGGCGCTGCTCCACAAGTCTTGGAATCCCTAAGGCTTGCAGGACAAACCTCTACACTTAACCTTTCCTCTACTGCTTCTGCCTCCTCCTCTATGGCCTCCACTTGCGCCCTCAACCTCTGCCTTAATGAGACACGCGTTCCAACACTGCAGAGCGAAATCCCACCACCTCCGTACTGCGCAGCCAAGGCTCACCGCAATTAGGCAGTATTAAAATTGATATGCCTTGGAGATTGCAGTCATACAGCTGAAGAGTTGTGGGCAGCTCTCCAGGCTGAGTTTGATCAATGGCTGTCTCTGTTGAACCTGCATCCAGGGAAGGCTGTTGTGAATTCTGCTTTTGGGCTCCCTCCGGTGGTTCTAGGTGGTAATGCAGTTGTCCCTGGCCTGCAGTCCTGGACAGGTGTATCTGCTGATTGCAATTCTGACTGGGGTATTTAGGTTTGCAGGACTCATTAGTCCTTGCCAGTTGTCAATGTTTCTTGGGAAGTGTTGGATCTCTATCTGGCTTCTTCTGCTTAGCTGCCAATTCAGCAAAGATAAGTGTCTGTTTCTTTTTCTATGGCACACAAGCTGTGTGCTTGTTTTTTGATTGTATTCCTGCTCTGAGTGTAGGAGTCTCTGGAGTTGCAGATATACGTTCCATGTCTTTAGTTAGATGGAGGAATATTTTGTATAATCTGCTGTGGATATTTTTGGAAGGGTTTTAATACTGATTGCACAGGACTCTGTTCTATCCTTTCCTATTTTAGCTAGAGTGGCCTCTTGTGCTAAATCCTGTTTTCTGCCTGTGTTTGTCTTTCCTCTCCTACTCACAGCCAATATTTGTGGGGGGCTGCCTATCCTTTGGGGTTCTGCTCTGAGGCAAGATAGTATTCCTATTTCCATCTATAGGGGTATCTAGTCCTCCGGCTGTGACAAGGTGTCTAGGGTTTGTTAGGTACACCCCACGGCTACTTCTAGTTGCGGTGTTAAGATCAGGATTTGCGGTCAGTATAGTTACCACCTACTCCAGTGAAAGTTTTCATGCTGCTCCAAGGTCACCGGATCATAACAGAAGGCCATGTCCGATAACAGTGCGAACCTGGAGGCGGCCCTAAAGCAAGGAAGCTCACACACATGCCTTGCATGGCTCATGTCCTCAACCTGGTGGTACAGCGTTTTCTCCACCACTATCCTGGCCTGGGTGAGCTGCTCCAGAAAGCACATAAGTGGTGTGCTCATTTCCACCGTTCGCACCCCTCAGGTCATCAACTTGCATTAATACAGAGGTCTTTGTCCATGCCAGTTAAGAGATTGATATGCGATGTGCCGACACGGTGGAATTACACTCTGCACATGTTGAAGCGACTGTGGCAGCAGCAACAAGCCCTGACGCAGTATGTCATGCATTATAGCCTGGGCCAATGCAGTATGGATGGGGCACATAGCACGTTTACAAAGCAGGCAGAGATTAAGGACCTCTGCACCCTTCTGCACAGTTTCGAAATGGCTACTAAGATGGTTAGTGCTGAAGCCGCTATCATCAGCATCACTATTCCGGTCATCTATTTGCTGAAGCAGACTTGAATAGCCAGCGGGAGGAGATGGTGGTCCCGGAAGAAGGGAAGGATGCGGAAGGGATAACACTGTCTCTAAGTTCCAGACTGTCATCACACAGGTGGGTGCCAAGGGAGGGTGGATTACTGCGATCGAGGGGGGCTGGTGATAAACTGTTATCGAAGGTGCAAGATCCGAGGAACAAATGTAGGAGGAAGAGGTGATGGAGGAGCAACTGTCAGATGAAGAGGATAATCCTCCTCTCTCTGTTGTTCCAGGTTGGTGGGATGGGATGGAGGAAACAAGCCACATTGTTACCCAGCCACCAAAACAGCATGGGCTTGGACCTCATGGTAGAACCCAACATATGAGTGCCTTCTTGCTGCACTATCTGCAACATGATCCCCATATATTTATGATTAGGAATACTGCTGACTACTGGGATTTTTTTTAATCGGATAAGGTTTTTCATGAATCTTGCTACCACTGCAATCTCTGAAAAATTAATTTTAATTCTGCATCATGGCATATGCTTATAAGTCTGGATTAGTTTTGCAAGGCATCTCTTCCTCAAACTATTCTTGCCTCAAATCATCTAATCGCACCTCCCTTGGCATGATTGACAATTGGAAACGATTCTACTATGACGAGAATTGTATACAGGCTGTAAATCACATCTAGGCAGATGTGATTAGAAGCCAAGACAGGACTAGTTTGTTGGAAGAGACACCTCACTAGGCTAGTCCTGCCTCATTAGCATATACAACACTGCAGGAATAAAATTAACTTTTCAAAGATGGCAGTATTAGTAAGTCCCATGAAACAGCTTATCAGATAGATAAAGAACTAAACACACATTATGCTATTTTCGCAATTGGAAACAGTCAGGGAACCTGAAAATTTCCCCTTTAAAAGGAACCTGTCATCCCCAAAATTGAAGGTGAGCTAAGCCCACCGGCATCAGGGGCTTATCTACAGCATTCTGCAATGCTGTAGATAAGCCCCCGATGTATCCTGAAAGATGAGAAAAAGAGGTTAGATTATACTCACCCCAGGGGCGGTCCCGGTCCGATGGGTGTCGCGGTCCAGTCCGGGGCCTCCCATCTTCTTACGATAACATCCTCTTCTTGCATTCACGCTGTGGCTCTGGCGCAGGTGTACTTTGACTGCCCTGTTGAGGGCAGAGCAAAGTACTGCAGTACTTTGCAGTACGGGAAAGGTCAGAGAGGCCCGGCGCCTGCGCACTGCAGTACTTTGCTCTGCCCTCAACAGGGCAGACAAAGTACGCCTGTGCAGGAGCCACGGCGTGAATGCAAGAAGAGGACGTCATCGTAAGAAGATGGAAGGCCCCGGACCAGACCGCGACACCCATCGGACCTGGACCGCAGCGGGACCGCCCCTGGGTGAGTATAATCTAACCTCTTTTTCTCATCTTTCCGGATACATCGAGGGCTTATCTACAGCATTCCAGTACGCTGTAGATAAGCCCCTGATGCCGGTGGGCTTAGCTCACCTTCGATTTTGGGGGTGACAGGTTCCCTTTAAATCTTACTTCTTGCTCCCATAGTCTAGACTTGGGTTAAGTATTTGAGTTTATTGTTGATGGAAAAATTCAAAAATGCATAATAAAGTAGCAAAAAAAAATAACATACTGCGGTAAGTGATGTTTGTGTATTTTGTCTAGCAATACATTTTCTTAAATCTTACCTATGATAACCACAATCTTAAACAAAGACTGCTGTTTCTAGCTGAAGACAGAAAACAATCCAAAGTTTTTGAAATCATGTATGATCCAGCAGTAAGAGTCTTCTTGATCAGGATGGTGTTAATGTGTGAAATAAAAGATGCCAAAACTGCAAACAAATCCAAAATGTAAAGTTTATTATGAAAATGGTACCTGCCGGATGAATCAAAAATTAATTTACATAAAAGACAGCATGTATGGTGTGTAAGCAGGCCTAGAAAAGTATAAAAAAGAACCTTGTTTTAAAAAAATGAAATTATGTACAGATTATTTTTTTTTTGCTTATTTTTTTATTTTTTTCTGCACCGTATTAACTTGATGGTTAATGGAAAAATAATGTTTTTCTTATCTTTTTTACAACAGATGAGGCACGTTGAGTTAAAACTGAGTTAGTCTTCAAAACACAATAAAACGTACCCATAACTTTCGCATTTTTTTAACGTTTTAATATATATACTTTTAAACGTTTAAGTTGGTAACACTGTTGGGTTTACAGGTACAAGTTGTTGTTTTTTTATTCTATTTCCTATTAACCCTCCCTTTTATTTGAATAATAAACCAAAGTGGCACCAACCTCATAAAGTTTTCATATTAATTTACAAGAAATAGTTAAAAACACAGACACAGTCGTCACAAATAAAAAAAATGACTTTTTTTTGTCATTTTTGAAAATTGTCAGACAATTTATTTTGAAAGCAGCTGTTAAACTTGCTGAATTGAAATAACCAGAATTCTTCAATAGTTTATTATTATTATTATTAATATTATTATTTTTTTTTTAATCTTCGACACAACACAAACATTTATTAAAAAAATATTAAAAAAAAAAGAAACAGAAAAATAACAAACAGAAAACGAGAATGGAAGACAAAGGATAGAACACAAAAAAACATTGAAGTGAGATTTCAGTGTTTTGCAACCATCAAGAATGTGCAGGGAGTCATTATTATTGACCCATTCCATCTTTACAAAATTCTAGATGTACATTTTCTGGTAGTGGATTTATGGCTGAATCTCCTGACAGAGAACTAGGGTCAACATTGTGATAGCCTTTTATGTCTTCTTGCAGCGATGGGGCTATGACAGAGGAGGCTTAAAAGTTGTAGTTTGTATTTAGCTCTTAATTTCCCTCTCTCGACATAGGAGGTAGAACCAATGCATGCCTCCAATGTAATTATCTGAAAGCAGCAATAAAGAGAAATTAGATCATTAAGCTTATGTATTACTAGGTTGTGATAAGGTATCCCATTATGGTTTGGCATCCTCATTATGGAATGACTTACGTTACCCTCCAGGTTAAGGGAAGGCTACAAATCGAATGAACTAGCATTCACTGCATATGTTATGGGACTGATGGCTATGGGCAGAGATGGACCTGCATGGACTGCGAACAGATGTAAATGGAGACTGACAGAACTAGATAAAAGTGTCCGCAATACAACAATGTTTCCATCACCATTAATGAGCCTCCTCTAGATAGAATAGATGCTAAAGTACACTAGGCTACTGATATGTCAGATCAACTTCTCTACAACTCCAACGTCTTCTCTAAAATCAGTAGAGATATTTATCTCTATGTAAGAGAAAGAGGAAAGAGCTGTCCTTCCCTCCCTTGCACAAAGCAAGTAGGTGGCTTTTTTATTTTTTTCAAAAATGATTTTTTTTTTGCTGGTTTATGTAAGATAGACAGACATGAAACATAGGTAAAAAATTACAGAACAGTCATTAGGACAGAGTACTGAAATTTCACAACAGTAAAAGCGATAGCCAAAATGAAAAACAAGGAAAGAGCAAAGTTACCCATAGGGTGTACCAACAGTGAAAGCAGCGTTGCCACTATACAAACATCCACGAGCCCCCAGGTACCACCGATTCACTGACACACAGGGAGTAAAGAACGTGACAGACCCAGACTACAGTTTTAAAAGCACAGAGAAAGACAACAGAGATAAACACTCACATTAGCGTAGAATATACTGCATATTGTAACACACGTTGAAATTGGAATGAGACAGCTAAAAGACACTCGGAAATGGTTCTTTTTTTTTTCATTTTTTCTAAACCTCTTTAGATTTGTCTTTTTTTTCTTATTTTAATACACGAAGCAACACATTACAAAGTCTCACACCTGGTAATAGATGTTTCACGGATAAGCTGCCAAACAGACTGGAAGTAGGAAATAAAAACCTATTACTCCATGAAACGTCACACTTTTGGTTTCTGAATGACTCGGAGTCCCCTCCCCCTTTTCAAATTTTTAGTGACCCAATCTAAGGTCAATGCCTGTACTTGCCTTGTTCTTAACTTCTCTTTCTTATCTCCTGGAAATCCCATTTGCCTTTTTTTTCTCCAAAATTGTTGGCAGAGACTTTCTTACTGAGCATATTGTAAAACATTTTTATGTGTTCGTTCTTTACAAGAATTTGTAAGCCCCGTCGAAGAGTATCGGACGGGAGATAAAAAAGCAAAGCAAGAGGAACATATATGGTAAAAAAATATGCAGGTTAAGATGACTTTTACATCTTAATTCTTTTAACCCTCCATTTACTGTAAAGTATAACAGAGAAACACAGTGCTGGTGAGGACACGTAACATGTAACACCAAAAACATGACGGGTCAGTAAAGTGTTTTGTGCAAAAAAAAAAAAAAAAAAGGAATCTGCAAAGTAACCCACGATTTCCATATTCTGCCACTGGAAATATTTTGTTTGGGCAAATAACCTGGCTTATATTGTTAAAGAGTGGCATGGACTGAAGCACTAGAATGGCTTTAGTAGCCTATGAGTAGCATGTTCTAAGCCTCCCTGGTAGTAAAGAAACGTTGTATTTAGGGGAAAGGACTACCTTGTCCAAAAGAAAAATATTTAGAATTGAGAGTCCTCAGTGGTTGGCTAACCGAAAAGATCATAACAAATTGCAAGCTTTCGATTTTCAGTTAGCCATTAAAAGGTATCCACCACTGAGGACTCTCAATTATAAATATTTTTCTATCTACTAGCTAACACGGTACCAAGATCTATATCTTTCCTGTACCTTGTCCAAGGAAGAGTGAACAGTATCACTGTATCTGGGTATCACAATCTACTAAGAAAAGGATTTGAGTTTACCTACAGCTAGTTATAACAAGAAAATGTCAACAATGTTCTCTCCTAACTTTTCCCAATCATACTGACAATTTTTATTAATTGTTTTCTGTGTATCCTTCCAACCAGTGTTATTACACCTAAACCTGCTCTTTCACAATGTCTTTGAATTGCCCCTTATTGTTGCTATTTTCACTAATTTTTTGGGGGGGCGTCTAAGAAAAGTTAGTGAAAAGTCATGAAATATCTGAGGTATGCACTATGTATCCTCCAATGCACATTTGACAAGGTTTCCCTACTCCAGCTCTTTTTTATTGTCCCCCAAATCTTCAACCATAACTCATGGTGCCTCAACCAACAGCTGCCTACCATCCCGGTACCTGCTCCTTAAATTATTAAAAAAGACATCCTATTTTAGTTTCTTCTTAACCTTCTCCGAATAGGTATATGGAAAAAGTCTTGGGTTATTCTCTCCTGAAGTGGTGTTATGGATTACAAAAATCTTCAAATACCTTTTGGAAAAAAATTGGCGATGGCTGTTCTTACGTCTTACAACGAGTACTAAGTCTTTCTGACAACATCGGTTATGGTGTGTTATCGTTGGAGGCTGAATATTATGTACATGTGGGCACATTGTAAAATTGGAAGATTTGTAGTAAAACAGTACTTATACTTCATAATGGCAACAATAAGCAGCAGAAACTGCAATTTTGGCTACCAAGAAGGGTCGGAAGAACCTATTGCTCCTTCTGAGGTGTTTCAGAAGTCGTATCACAATCCTCAGTAACAAATGGGCATCAAACCCTTGAACTAGATCCTGCGGTTAGAAGATTTCATACATACTTTGTCTTTTTCATAGTATGTGAATCTGGTGCTGAAAACTCTCTTTCCTGCTTGTGACGTGTGTGAAGTAATAACTTTATATACACACCCATAACATCTCCCTTGAAAAGACAAGGCATCTTGGTACATCAAAACACAGCTGTCTACAGACTGTTTCAGTCAACACCATTTTGCAATATTGGGGGGGTTTATGCAACACTGACTATACTTCCATCATCCAGTAGTGCATGTCTGCCAACTCTTTCCTTGCCAGAGCAGTGGCACTGCCCCTCTGGCAATTAAAAAGTGAATGGCTCCAAGGTCTAGCAGCAGAGAAGGAGAGGTCCAAACATTCTGAGAAATCAACATTACAACATATGTGAACAATGTCTTAGTATTTTGGCAGTGACAGGGTAAGGAGTAAAACAAGCCTATAATGGTGTCTGAAGTCAAAAAGAGGGATTTTGAGGTGTGAGTCAAAGTGCTGGAATATTTTATGTTGTAAAGGATCAGAACGCAGCCATTGCTCCCTCCTCTAAGTGATGGAGCAATGGGCACAGTGCGAGCGGTCCCCAGGAGAGGCATCTGCCAGCTAAACCAAAGCCGCAGAAAAGGAAACTGATGGAGGAACATATATTTTATGCAGCCCAGCTAAGTATGAGGTGCGGAAGACAGGGCTACTGGTCCCAAAATATTTTGGAGGATATTAAAAATTAGGAATGAGACTTAAAGAACATCTCCTCTAGCGGCTTTGGAATAGGGAGCAGCGTAGGAGACATGGGGTGGCCAGGTTTAGTGGCCCCTAACACCAGTACATAGCCACCTACATTCTGAATTATTATATAATGTCTTTCTCTACTCTCTGAAGTCTGTCCATTTTCTCCTCCTTCTCTCTTTTATTAATTTTCCTCTTTGTTTTCTTTCTCAGTCCTCTTTACGTTCTAGAGTCTGTGCTGCATGGATACCATTGCTGTACACTGGGAAAGGAAGGGAGGAGAAAATTCCTTCAGCCGTGGTGAAGACACTGGCAGCAGGAACTTGGGTAAGACCAGCACCTGTCACCGCTCCTCCAAAAGGACCAGACATGTTTAGCCGGTGTACATGATGGTACAGCATCTCCATTGGGGTTTTGGGGTCTAGACCAAATCCAGGGCCATTTACATCCACAAAGTTCACAGGGTGGGCATTAGGGAGCAGGTTGCCTTGCATGGCCAGTGTCACCTCAGCTGGGGCATAACGAATGGTACCTGTGGTGTACACCCTCTGTCCACTGCTTCCCGTGGCTGCAAGGGTTCCTGCAACACGATGCACAAGAGGAAGGACCACATTTCCAGCCTGAAGCCTTTGTAGTGCTTCTAACTCTCCTGCGTACAGAAGAGAATTTGATGGGCCGCCTGTTTGAAGAGGTTTTTCACGGGGTGAGGCAGAGAGTGGAGGTGAAAGTGGATCTGAATTTACAGGACCCAAGCCCCCTGAAGATCCAGAATACTGCGCTTTGCTTCGCCCAGCTCCATCCGCCCCGCCTGGGGGCGTGAGAACAGAGTCTGGTATAGAGACATGGAGGGCTGGAGGTGCAGCAGCAGAGGATGATGGGGAAGGGGAGAAGTGCTCGCCCCCTGTTGGAGGCTTGGTCATACTATAAGGAGATTCATTGCGTGAAATCTCTCGATTAGGTGGGAAATTCCAAATACTGCTGTCATTATCAAAGTTGATTGGTTCTGCCATTTCTGTCTTGATCTTCAGCACAGATGAAGTAGAACAACTGCCTGTTGGCGGAGGAGTGGAAGGAAGCAGCCTTGGAGGATCCCCCAACGCACTCTCTATCCCACTGGGGCTGGATCCTTCAGACAGTCGCCTCCTGCGGCCACCACAGTGTCCTAAACTCTTTCTCCGTCTCCTTTTTCTCCGCTGGTGTCTACCTAGAACACCAGTCACACAGACTGCCCGCTCCTCTTCATCGTCTTCTTCCTCCTCTCCACTCTCAGAGTCTTTGGCGCTGTCAGAGCTTAGGGACTCAGGCCCACGCATGTCTGTCTCACTCTCAGTATAGCGCTCTACTTTAATGTGCATAGGACCAAGTGCTCCCAGAGCACTAATACTCCCTAGTGCACTTAGCCCTCCTTCCTCTATCTCTTCTGCTGCCTTCCTAACCTCACAGTCTTCACTTTCTTCACTCTCCTCACTGCAGGCATCACTTGAGCTGTTAGCTTCTTCATCACAATTCATCTCTGGATCTGAATGGTGTCCGGGCTGTTTACGGTCTGGCTCTGGATCCTCACTCTGCTCAGACAGGTTTCCTTTTCCATCTGACTTTGGATTATCGTTATCCTCTGTGGAAATAAAAAAAAATCACACATTTATTTTATTACACAAAAAATTTAAGTTGAAATGGGGATGTCCACTTCAAAAAATATCTTAATATGTGTTGGAAATATAAATATAAATAGCTTATTAATATACAGTGGTATCTTTCGCATTTTGTCACACTTAAATGTTTCAGATCACCAAACAAATGTACATATTAGACAAAGTTAACACAAGTAATCACAAAATGCAGTTTTGAAATGAAGGTCTTTATTTTTAAAGGAAAAAGAAATCCAAACCTACAGGGCAATGTGTGAAAATGTGATTGACCCCTAAACCTAATAACTGGTTGGGCCACCCTTAGCAGCAATAACTGCAATCAAGCATTTGCGATAACTGGAAATGAGTCTTTTACAATGCTCTGGAGGAATTTTAGTCCACTCGTCTTTGAAGAATTGTTGTAATTCAGCTACATTGGACGGTTTCCGAGCATGTACCGCCTTTTTAAGGTCAGGCCACAGCATGTCACTGGGATTAAGGTTAGAACTTTGACTAGGCCGTGGCAAAGTCATCATTTTGTTTTTATGAACCATTCATAGGTGGACTTGCTGGTGTGTTTTCGATCATTGTCCCGCTGCATAACCCAAATGTGATTCAGTTTGAGGTCATGTGACAGCTGGCCGGACATTCTCCTTCGGGATTTTTTGGTAGATAGCAGAATTCATTATTCCATTTACCACAGCAAGTCTTCTAGGTCCTGAAGCCGCAAAACAGCCCCAAAGCATCACACTATCACCACCATATTTTACTGTTGGTATTCTATTCTGAAATGCTGTGTTACTTCTACCCCAGATGTAAGGGACATACACCTTTCAAAAAAATCAACTTTTATATCTTCAATCCACAGAGTATTCTCCCAAAAGTCTTGGGGATCATCAAGATGTTTTCTGGCAAAACTTAGACGAGCCTTTATGCTCTTATTGCTCAGCAGTGGTTTTCGTCTTGGAACTCTGCCATGCAGGCCATTTTTTGACAAGTCTCTTTTTTATACTGAAGTCATGAACTTTGACCTTAACTGAGGCAAGTGAGGCCTGCAGTTCTTTGGATGTTGTTGTAGGGTTTTTTGTGACCTCTTGGTTGAGTCGTTGATGCACTCTGTTTAATTTTTGTTGGCCGGCCACAGGAAAGTTCACCACTGTTCCATGTTTTTGCCATTTGTGGATAATGGCTCTCAAGGTGGTTTGCTGGAGTGCCAAAGCTTTAAAAATAGCTTTATAACCTTTTTCAGATGACTAGATCTCAAATTACTCGTTTCAGAATTTTATTGGATGGCGGCATGATGCATTGCTTTTGAAGATCTTTTGGTCTACTTAATTTTGTCAGGCAGGTCATATTTAAAGGGCCACTGTCACCCCCCTCCAGCCATTATAAACTAAAAGAGCCACCTGGTGCAGCAGTAATGCTGCATTCTAACAAGGTGGCTCTTTTAGTTTTAGGTTCAAGTATACCCCAAATAAAGCGTTTTTATACTTAGCCACAATTCCTGTCTCTAGCCAGGGAGGCGGGTCATCACTCCCCATCTCTAACTGCTCCTCTGCCGTCACTCCAATCTTCCTGCGCTTTCGGCGCCGCCTCCTCAGTGCTGTGTACGTTTCAAAACCGGCGCCTGCGCAGTGTACTGCTGTGCTGCGCAGACGTAGTAAGCTCTGGCCGTCTGACGTCCCAGCCACGCTTGCAGACTGCGCCTGCGCGGGCATTGCGGCTAGCCACCTTTGGAATCCCCGCCCCGCACTGTGTTATGCATTATGCACAGTGCGGGGCAGGGATTCTAAAGGTGGCTGGCCGCAATGCCAGCGCAGGCGCAGTCTGCAAGCCTGGCTGGGACGTCAGACGGCCAGAGCTTACTACGTCTGCGCAGCACAGCAGTACACGGCGCAGGCGCCGGTTTTGAAACGTACACAGCGCTGAGGGGGGCGGCGCCGAAAGCGCAGGAAGATTGGAGTGACGGCAGAGGAGCGGTTAGAGCTGGGGAGTGAAGACCCGCCTCCCTGGCTAGAGACAGGAATTGTGGCTAAGAATAAAAACGCTTTATTTGGGGTATACTTGAACCTAAAACTAAAAGAGCCACCTTGTTAGAATGCAGCATTACTGCTGCACAAGGTGGCTCTTTTAGTTTATAACGGCTGGAGGGGGGTGACAGTGGCCCTTTAAGTGATTTCTTGATTGAGAACAGGTGTGACAGTAACCAGGTCTGCGCGCTAGGGAATCTGAACTCAGCTTCCCAAAGATGTGATAAATCACAGTAAATTTCAGAGTCCTGTAGAATTGGATTTCTTTTTCCGTTAACAATAACGACTTTCATTTAACAACTGCATTTTGTGGTTACTTGTGTTATCTTTGTTTAATATTTACATTTATTTGGAGATCTGAAACATTTATGTGTGACGAACATGCAAAAGAATAGGAAATCAGGAACGTGGCAAACACTTTTTCACACCACTGTACTTGCACTTATAAAGCTGTCTGGATTATCAGATATCAGCATAGTCCTGACAGCTCTACTTCCAGCTTTACAGTAGAGAGTTGTCTGTGTTGGTGTGTCTTCAAGGCTGTGTGTGGAGCAGGTTGGCTGACTGGCTTATTTCTCGCCAGCCTCCTTCTCTTTCTATGCCTAGTTTCTAATTTCCATGTACTGTATGTGTATTCATATTTCTACCACATGTTTTTGCATTGGCCAACCCCTTTAATAATGTAATTCAGTACGTGTGTACTTTTACAGCAATTTTCTATATGCATTTCATAAAATGACTTGTCACACATCCATACCTTACATAGATCACTGAAATATAAATTATATGCTTAATGAGAGCCTAAATTAAACAGGGAATCTGAAGGCTTACCTGAATTACCGTATATACTCGAGTATAAGCCGACCGAGTATAAGCCGACCCCCTAATTTTGCCACAAAAAACTGGGAAAACTTATTGACTCGAGTATAAGCCTAGGGTGGAAATGCAGCATTTACCGGTGAATTTCAAAAATAAAAATAGATCATTATTTCCCCATAGCTGTGCCATACAGTGCTCTGCACCGTTCATATTTCCCCATAGCTGTGCCATATACGGTGCTCTGCACCGTTCACTGTGCCCCATAGATGTGCCATATACGGTGCTCTGCACCGTTCACTGTGCCCCATAGATGTGCCATATACGGTGCCCTGCACCGTTCACTGTGCCCCATAGATGTGCCATATACGGTGCTCTGCACCGTTCACTGTGCCCCATAGATGTGCCATATACGGTGCTCTGCACCGTTCACTGTGCCCCATAGATGTGCCATATACGGTGCCCTGCACCGTTCACTGTGCCCCATAGATGTGCCATATACGGTGCTCTGTACCGTTCACTGTGCCCCATAGATGTGCCATATACGGTGCTCTGCACCGTTCACTGTGCCCCATAGATGTGCCATATACGGTGCTCTGCACCGTTCACTGTGCCCCATAGATGCTCCACATAAATCTCTGCCGCCGCCGCTGCTGCTGCTGCTGCAATAAAAAAAAAAAACACATACTCACCTCCCTTGATTGCAGCTCCCGGCGTCTCGTTCCGGCACCTCCATCTTCCCGGCGTCTCTGCTCTGACTGATCAGGCAGAGGGCGCCGCGCACACTATATGCGTCATCGCGCCCTCTGCCTGAACAGTCAGAGCGCAGACGCCGGGAAGATGGAGGCGCCGGCCGGGAAGATGGAGCGACGCTCGGCGGCTGGAACGAGGACAGGTGAATATGCTATACTTACCTAGTCCTGGCGATCCTCGCGCTGTCCCTCTGCCTGGTCTTCGGTGCCGCAGCTTCTTTCTCTATCAGCGGTCACCGACACCGCTGATTAGAGGAATGAATAGGCGGCTCCACCCCTATGGGAGGTGGAGCCGCTTATTCATTTCTGTAATGAGCGGTCCCACGTGACCGCTGAAGAGGGGAAGAAGCTGCAGCACAGAAGACCGTGGGACGGCAGGGACAGCGCGAGGATCGCTGGGACTAGGTAAGTATACCTCAGCGCCCTCTCCCCCTCACCCGCCGACCCTGCCACCCACCTTGACTCGAGTATAAGCCGAGAGGGGCACTTTCAGCCCAAAATTTTGGGCTGAAAATCTCGGCTTATACTCGAGTATATACGGTATGTTATTTTAATTATCATATTCCTGTTGACATTTAACTATCCACATACATCGAAGGAAATAATTATTTGATACCATGCTGATTTTGTAAGTTTGCCCACTGACAAAGACATGAACAGTCTATAATGAGGGAGCACCGTGCAGGTGAGTGTAATGGTTTTGCTTTTTTAAGTCTTTCCTGATGGAGCCAGGGATACCAGGAATGGGATGGGGCCAATTAAAAAAGAAAAAGGATGGGGCCAATCATACCAGGATAAGGATGGGGCCATGCACACCAGGATAGGGATGAGGGGGCTATGCATACCAGGATACGGATCAGGGAGCCATGCATACCAGGATAGGGATGAGGGGGTCCTGCATACCAGGATAGGGATGAGGGGGCCATGCATACCAGGATACGGATCAGGGAGCCATGCATACCAGGATAGGGATGAGGGGGTCCTGCATACCAGGATAGGGATGAGGGGGCCATGCATACCAGGTTAGGGATGAGGGGTTCCTGCATACCAGGATAGGGGATGAGGGGCCATGCATACCAGGATAGGGATGAGGGAGCCATGCATACAAGGATAGGGATGAGGGGGTCCTGCATATCAGGATAGGGGATGAGGGGACCATGCATACCAGGTTAGGGATGAGGGGGCCATGCATACCAGGATAGGGCTGAGGGGGCCATGCATACCAGAATAGGGATGAGGGGGCCCTGCATACCAGGATAGGGATGAGGGGGCCATGCACACCAGGATAGGGATGAGGGGGCTATGCATACCAGGATACGGATCAGGGAGCCATGCATACCAGGATAGGGATGAGGGGTCCTGCATACCAGGATAGGGATGAGGGGGCCATGCATACCAGGATACGGATCAGGGAGCCATGCATACCAGGATAGGGATGAGGGGGTCCTGCATACCAGGATAGGGATGAGGGGGCCATGCATACCAGGTTAGGGATGAGGGGTTCCTGCATACCAGGATAGGGGATGAGGGGCCATGCATACCAGGATAGGGATGAGGGAGCCATGCATACAAGGATAGGGATGAGGGGGTCCTGCATACCAGGATAGGGGATGAGGGGACCATGCATTGGCGTTGGCGTCTTCCTGCTCTCTGTGCTGCGACTGCTCAGGCAGAGGACGCGCACTGGTGACGTCATCGCACCCTCTGACCTGAACGTCACAGTCAGAGGATGGAAGACGCTGCAGCGCTGGAACTGGGAGATGTAAGTATCACAAGTGCTGGGGCCCGGATCAGGCGGGGGGGTCCACTCGCGGGGGCCGGCAGTGTAGCGTGCCAGTGTCCTCGACGGCGAGTGGGGCCCCTGCCTGCTCAGGGCCCCAGCACTTGCCCAGGTGCGCC
Source organism: Ranitomeya imitator (assembly GCF_032444005.1). NCBI lineage: Eukaryota > Metazoa > Chordata > Amphibia > Anura > Dendrobatidae > Ranitomeya > Ranitomeya imitator. The sequence goes on along the minus strand of NC_091282.1, from coordinate 693,189,702 downwards.
AGGTGCTGACGCCGGCCCTGGGGCCATTCATACCAGGATAGGGATGAGGGGGTCCTGCATACCAGGATAGGGATGAGGGAGCCATGCATACCAGAATAGGGATGAGGGGGCCATGCATACCATGATAGGGATGAGGGAGCCATGCATACCAGAATAGGGATGATTGAGCCATGCATACCAGAATAGGGATGAGGGGGCCATGCATACCAGGATAGGGATGAGGGGGTCCTGCATACCAGGATAGGGATGAAAGAGCCATGCATACCAGGATAGGGATGAGGGGGCCATGCATACCAGGATGCATACCAGAATAGGGATGAGGGGGCCCTGCATACCAGGATAGGGATGAGGGGGCCATGCACACCAGGATAGGGATGAGGGGGCTATGCATACCAGGATACGGATCAGGGAGCCATGCATACCAGGATAGGGATGAGGGGGTCCTGCATACCAGGATAGGGATGAGGGGGCCATGCATACCAGGATACGGATCAGGGAGCCATGCATACCAGGATATGGATGAGGGGGTCCTGCATACCAGGATGCATACCAGAATAGGGATGAGGGGGCCCTGCATACCAGGATAGGGATGAGGGGGCCATGCACACCAGGATAGGGATGAGGGGGCTATGCATACCAGGATACGGATCAGGGAGCCATGCATACCAGGATAGGGATGAGGGGGCCATGCATACCAGGATAGGGATGAGGGGGTCCTGCATACCAGGATAGGGATGAAAGAGCCATGCATACCAGGATAGGGATGAGGGGGCCATGCATACCAGGATAGGGATGAGGGGGCCATGCATACCAGGATAGGAATGAGGGGGCCATGCATACCAGGATAGGGATGAGGGAGCCATGCATACCAGAATAGGGATGAGGGGGGCCATACACACCAGGGTAGGGATGAGGTGGCCATGCCTACCAGAATAGGGATGAGGGGGCCATGCATACCATGATAGGGATGAGGGGGCCATGCATACCAGGGTAGGGATGAGGGAGCCATTCATACCAGAATAGGGATGAGGGAGCCATGCATACCAGAATAGGGATGAAGGGGCCATGCACACCAGGATAGGGATGAGGGGGGCCATGCACACCAGGGTAGGGATGAGGGGGCCATGCATACCAGGATAGGGATGATGGGGCCATGCATACCAGGATAGGGATGAGGGGGCCATGCATACCAGAATAGGGATGATTGAGCCATGCATACCAGAATAGGGATGAGGGGGCCATGCATACCAGGATAGGGATGAGGGGGTCCTGCATACCAGGATAGGGATGAAGGAGCCATGCATACCAGGATAGGGATGAGGGGGCCATGCATACCAGAATAGGGATTATTGAGCCATGCATACCAGAATAGGGATGAGGGGGCCATGCATACCAGAATAGGGATGAGGGGGCCATGCATACCAGGATAGGGATGAGGGGGTCCTGCATACCAAGATAGGGATGAAGGAGCCATGCATACCAGGATAGGGATGAGGGGGCCATGCATACCAGGATAGGGATGAGGGGGCCATGCATACCAGGATAGGGATGAGGGAGCCATGCATACCTGAATAGGAATGAGGGGGCCATGCATACCAGAAAAGGGATGAGGGGGCCATGCATACCAGGATAGGGATGAGGGAGCCATGCATACCAGAATAGGGATGAGGGGGGCCATGCACACCAGGGTAGGGATGAGGGGGCCATGCCTAGCAGAATAGGGATGAGGGGGCCATGCATACCATGATAGGGATGAGGGGGGCCATGCACACCAGGATAGGGATGAGGGGGCCATGCATACCAGGGTAGGGATGAGGGAGCCATTCATACCAGAATAGGGATGAGGGAGCCATGCATACCAGAATAGGGATGAAGGGGCCATGCACACCAGGATAGGGATGAGGGGGGCCATGCACACCAGGGTAGGGATGAGGGGGCCATGCCTACCAGAATAGGGATGAGGGGGCCATGGATACCAGGATAGGGATGAGGGAGGCCATGCACACCAGGATAGGGATCAGGGAGCCATGCATACCAGAATAGGGATGAAGGGGCCATGCACACCAGGGTAGGGATGAGGGAGCCATGTATACCAGAATAGGGATGAGGGGGCCATGCATACCAGGATAGGGATGAGGGGGCCATGCATACCAGAATAGGGATGGGGCCATGCACACCAGGGTAGGGATGAGGGGGCCATGCATACCAGAATAGGGATCAGGGGGCCATGCACACCAGGGTAGGGATGAGGGGGCCATGCATACCAGAATAGGGATCAGGGGGCCATGCATACCAGGATAGGGATGAGGGGGCCCTGCATAACAGAATAGGGATTGGGCCATGCACTCCAGGGTAGGGATGAGGGGGCCATGAATACCAGGATAGGGATGAGGGGGCCCTGCATACCAGGACAGAGATGGGTGCCCTGCATACCAGAATAGGGATGGGGCCATGCACACCAGGGTAGGGATGAGGGGGCCATGCATACCAGGATAGGAATGAGGGGGCCATGTATACCAGAATAGGGATGGGGCCATGCATACCAGGATAGTGATGGGGGCAATGCATACCAGGATAGTGATGAGTGAACCATGCATACCAGGATAGGGATGAGGGAGCCATGCATACCAGGATAGGGATGAGGAGCCAGGCATACCAGGATAGTGATGAGGGGACCATGCATACCAGGATAGGGATGGGGGCCATGCACACCAGGATAGGGATGAGGGGGCCATGCACACCAGGATAGGGATGAGGGGGCCATGCATACCTGGATAGAGATGAGGAGGCCATGCATACCAGGATAGGGATGAGGGGGCCCTGCATACCAGGACAGAGATGGGGGCCCTGCATACCAGAATAGGGATGAGGGGGCCATGCATACCAAGATAGGGATGAAGAGGCCCACTCATCAATGCTTCAATTTTTTTGCCTAATTTCCTCCTCTAAAACCTAGGTGCGTCTTGTAGTCCGAAAAATTGTGGGATGATTATATGTATTATGTGTGATGTTGTATTTTTTTTGTATAGATCCTAAGTGGGCAGTATCTTGTTAGTGACTGGTGTGCTTGTGCCTCCACACTATATAAGGCTGCCACCTTTTTTAATGAGTATACTTGATAAAGACCAATGCTGGTCTGCCTACTTGAACTAGCAATATTGGGAAATCCTGACGATGTGCGCATTACACGCAGTCCGGATTCAGCACTCTGCAGTCACATACAGCGAAGCCAGACTTTTGTAGCAAGCCTGGACAACCCCTTTAAAGGGGTATTCCCATCTCCAACATCCTATGCCAAAATGTAATAGGTGTAAAAATAATAATATTAGCCATTATCTCCAATTGTAAATGTAGTATAGTTCTTCTGATTTGCTATGTCGCTTATCCCATGCAGGGCATTGCAGTAGCTTAGGTATCCATGGTTAGAACCACTAAAAACTGTCACTATATGAGTGGTCGTAACCATGGATACCTAAGCTACTGCAATGCTCTGCACATGGGATAAGTGACACAGCGAATCAGAAGAACCATACTACATTTCTAATTGGAGGTATTTGCTAATTATATTATTATTACACCTACTACATAATGGGATATGTAACTTCTTAGCAACACAGGATTCCTAGGCATGTGGTATACAAGAACAATAGCTGTTTTCCATCACATAGGCTTCTTGCATTACCTTTCTATGCGCTTTTTTAACGTGAGCGGAAAGTTCACATTTATGTTCTAGACCAGGGGTCCCCAACCTGTAACTCGGGAGCCACATGTGGTTCGCGACTGTCTGCCAGCTTGGTGCATTAGCTCCAGGTCTAGCAAACAGGTATGAAGAGTACATCTCAAAATTGTGAATATTTGAGTAGCCCAGCACAGAAGATAAGATCTGGATGTACATATATTGGGGTTTAGAGATGTTTTAGGTATGGTACGCTGGACAATGATTCTACCTATTAGAGGAGGTTCTTGAAGCTGGATGCAACAGAGTGTTGGGAGTCCATGATGGGATAACACTGAATTGGGGCTTTGTGGGAACCCCTGGATCTCAGTGTACTGCTTTGGAGTGATTTCTGTGGAAAAGCTTCGGTTATCATTATACCCATAATGGTGGCTTTGGTTGACACGACTTTGAGGGGGACATAAGCAGGATGTTGCTCGTGAACCCTCTCGGAGCTGAATATGGCTTGTGACCCTCCCTCAGTGATGAATGAGGCTCTCAAGGTCAAAAAGGTTGGGGACCACTGTTCTAGACTGAGACCTTCAATACATTATAAATATGTGAAAAGCAGAATAAAGTAAAGAGAAGTATGACGACTGCGTTACCTGAATTATCCTTGGAGTCTGAATCCGAGTCGGAGGTCTCTGAAGATTCCGATGTCTTTTCAGGCAGATGTGGCAGCTGAGCAATATCCATTGGAATGTCCTTGTATTCGGGCAAACTATTTCAGTAAAAAAGCAATGTGAGATGTTAGGGGTTAAATAGGAAAAGTTTTCAAAATGTGTAATTTTTTTGCTCAACTGGGAATTGTGCAAAAATGTTTGAAACTTTTGGCATTTGTATGCCAGCTTGAATTAGCTCCGCCAAAATGATCAGAGCTGGAGTGGGACCGAAACGGAACGGGGACCTGACCTCGCCTCCTGTCAAACTTATCAAAAATGAAAATACTAAGTCAGGCAGTGATTGGAGGAGCTTCTCAAGCGCGGAGGTGCACGCCACAGGGGAGATGCAGCTAATTTACGAGGGGCGTTCATTAAAGATTTCCCCTGACCCACTTCTATTTATCACAGGACACTGAAACTGCACATGTGTAATGAGATAAGTCTCTATAAGATACGTGCCAATTTGCAGCTCAGAACTGATAACGGTCTTGATTTCACAGGAATGTTGAAGTGATGTGAGGTTTGATAAAGGATCCAGTGGAATACAGAGAAGTCAAGTTCCTTTACGTGAAAGGCTGCACACCAATGGAGACGTTCGAAGAGATGAAGAGGTTTATAGTGATGATTCCCCATTATATGATGTAGTCAAGAACTGGCATCGTCAATTCAAATGTGGTCGGACTTCAGTGCATATAGCTCCAATTCCAGGGAGACCCCACTCTGCTACTGATGAACACACCATCCAGCAAGTGGAGGTCGCCATTTTGGAAAATTGCCGCGTAACCATTTGCCACCTAGCCGAAAATGTCAAGATTAGTCTGGAGTCTGTAGAAAAAATAATCCAAGACTAATTTCACATGCATAAGGTATCTCGCTGGGTTCCCTGGCTGCTCACACCTTTCCAGAAGCAAATACAAGTCGAATGCTCTCAGGCTCTATTGACGATGTGCCATGGAGACTAGGAGGACTTTTTCAACAGACTGATCACACATAATGAAAGCTAGGTCCATCACTAGGATCCTGAGACTAAAGTCCAGTCGATGCAATGGAAGCATCATGACTCACCGCCTCCAAAGAAGACACGTGCCCAACTCTTGGCAGGCAAGGTCATGCTCACAGTATTTTGGGACCAGTACAGAGTACTATTGATGGATTTCCTAGCAAAGGGTACCATGATCACTGGGGCATTCTATGCTTTACTGCAGCGGAAATTGCGGGAGGCCATCAAAACCAAGAGATGTGGTATGCTCACCAAGGGTGTCCACCTTCTGCAAGACAATGCACCCGTTCACAAGTCACATGTTGCCCAAATGGAAGCATGCTTCTGTAGCTTTGAAATTCTACCGCATCCCCCTTATTCACCCGACCACGCACCATCGGACTTCCACCTCTTTCCAACAATGAAGTTATTTTTGAAGGGTAAGCATTTTCCAGATGATGAGACTCTGATTTCTGAAGTCACAACGTGTCGACTTCTACAAGCGAGGTGTTTCCAGTTGCTTAAAGAGATGGGATAAGTGTGTGTCCCAAGGTGGCATCTATGTAGAGAAGTACTAATAACTGTGCCAAGTATCATTGCTCTCAGTCCACAGGAAGTGGGTCAGGGGAAATTTTTAATGAATGCCCCTTGTATTAACTGGCGTGCACCTCTTAGTTTGGCACTGCGTACTCCAGAAAGACTAGCATAGCGCACACTGCGTGTAAAGAACAGTCTTCATGAATTGGCCCTATAGTTTTTTTTATCATAAAAAGATAAGAGCGCAAATAAAGTTGACTATAATAAATATGAGCATATATAATATTGTATAAAAACTACAATATAGAATTAAAAATGTCAAACTCTGTCTCCAGTGAGGATTGCAGCCTATTGGTATTTTCCCACTAACATCTGCAGTAGATACTGGCCGCTGCACAGCTCTGACATTTGCAGCAGGTGGCACACTAGCTCTGCTCATTGTCTTAGTGCATCTCAGCATCCAATGGTTGAATTTTAAAAAACCTGTTTTGCTATTTCTCTCACTTGATAAAGCCATGTGTTAGCCTCTTGCTATTTTGTGTGGCAGGTTGATACAGGAGTGCAGTTACTGGTTCCTTGCACCAGCTATGTAACATACTTATACTATGCACATGTGTGTTTATGTGTAACATACTTATACTATGCACATGTATGTTTATGTGTACCGTATATAAACTCGTGACTGTATCTTAACCCCTTCATGACGCAGCCTATTTTGACCTTAATGACCTGGCCATTTTTTGCAATTCTGACCAGTGTCCCTTTATGAGGTAATAACTCAAGAACGCTTCAACGGATCCTAGTGATTCTGAGAATGTTTTTTCGTGACATATTGGGCTTCATGTTAGTAGTACATTTAGGTAGATAATTTTTGCGTTTACTTGTGAAAAAAAACAGAAATTTGGCGAAAATGTTGAAAATTTCGCAATTTTCAAATTTTGAATTTTTATTCTGTTAAACCAGAGAGTTATGTGACACAAAATAGTTAATAAATAACATTTCCCACGTGTCTACTTTACATCAGCACCATTTTGGAAACAAAATTTTTTTTTGCTAGGAAGTTATAAGGGTTAAAATTTTACCAGCGATTTCTCAATTTTACAACAAAATTTACAAAACCATTTTTTTAGGGACCACCTCAAATTTGAAGTCAGTTTGAGGGGTCCATATGGCTGGAAAAACCCAAAAGTGACACCATTCTAAAAACTGCATCCCTCAAGGTGCTGAAAACCACATTCAAGAAGTTTATTAACCCTTTAGGTGTTTCACAGCAGCAGAAGCAACATGGAAGGAAAAAATAAACATTTAACTTTTTAGTCACAAAAATGATCTTGTAGCAACAATTTTTTTTATTTTACCAAGGGTAAAAGGAGAAACTGGACCTCGAAAGTTGTTGTCCAATTTGTCCTAAGTACGCCGATACCTCATATGTGGGGGGAACCACTGTTTGGGCGCGTGACAGAGCTCGGTAGGGAAGGAGCGCCATTTGACTTTTTGAATGAAAAATTGGCTCCAATCTTTAGAGGACACCATGTCGCGTTTGGAGAGCCCCTGTGTGCCTAACGATTGGAGCTCCAACACAAGTGACCCCATTTTGGAAACTAGACCCACTAAGGAACTTATCTAGCTGCATAGTGAGCACTTTGAACCCCCAGGTGCTTCACAAATTGATCTGTAAAAATGAAAAAGTACTTTTTTTTTCTTCACAAAAAAATTCTTTTTGCCTCAATTTTTTCATTTTCACATGGGCAACAGGATAAAATGGATCCTAAACTTTGTTGGGCAATTTCTCCTGAGTACACCGATACCTCACTTGTGGGGATAAACCACTGTTTCGGCACACGGCAAGGCTCGGAAGGGAAGGAGCGCCATTTGACTTTTTGAATGAAAAATTATCTCCAATCGTTAGCGGACACCATGTTGCGTTTGGAGAGCCCCTGTGTGCCTAAACATTGGAGCTCCCCCACAAGTGACTCCATTTTTGAAACTAGACCCCCCAAGAAACTTATCTAGATGCATAGTGAGCACCTTGAACCCCCAGGTGCTTCACAAATTGATCTGTAAAAATGAAAAAGTACTTTATCACAAAAAATTCTTTTAGCCTCAATTTTTTTCATTTTCACATGGGCTACAGGATAAAATGGACCTCCCAATAAACTAAACTAGATGTGCGGTGAGCACTTTGAACCCCCAAGTGCTTCACAGAAGTTTATAACGCAGAGCCGTGAAAATAAAAAATCATTTTTCTTTCCTCAAAAATTATTTTTTAGCCCGCAATTTTTTATTTTCACAAGGGTAACAGGAGAAATTGGACCCCAAAAGTTGTTGTCCAGTTTGTCCTGAGTATGCTGATACCCTATATCTGGGGGGAACCACTGTTTGGGCACACGTCGGGGCTCAGAAGAGAAGTAGTGACGTTTTGAAATGCAGACTTTGATGGAATGGACTGCGGGCGTCACGTTGCATTTGCACAGCCCCTGATGTGCCTAAATAGAAGAAACCGCCCACAAGTGACCCCATTTTGGAAACTAGACCCCCCAAGGACCTTATCTAGATGTGTGGTGAGCACTTTGAACTCCCAAGTGCTTCACAGAAGTTTATAACACAGAGCCGTGAAAATAAAAAATAATTTTTCTTTCCTCAAAAATTATTTTTTAGCCCGCAATTTTTTATTTTCACAAGGGTAACAGGAGAAATTGGATCCCAAAAGTTGTTGTCCAGTTTGTCCTGAGTATGCTGATACCCTATATCTGGGGGGAACCACTGTTTGGGCACACGTCGGGGCTCAGAAGGGAAGTAGTGACGTTTTGAAATGCAGACTTTGATGGAATGGACTGCGGGCGTCACGTTGCATTTGCACAGCCCCTGATGTGCCTAAATAGAAGAAACCGCCCACAAGTGACCCCATTTTGGAAACTAGACCCCCCAAGGACCTTATCTAGATGTGTGGTGAGCACTTTGAACTCCCAAGTGCTTCACAGAAGTTTATAACGCAGAGGCGTGAAAATAAAAAATCTTTTTTTCCTCAAAAATGATTTTTTAGTCCGCTAGTTTTTATTTTCACAAGGGTAACAGGAGAAATTGGACCCCAAAAGTTGTTGTCCAGTTTGTCCTGAGTACACTGATACCCCATATGTGGGGGTAAACCACTGTTTGAGCACACGTCAGGGCTCGGAAGGTAAAACGCACTGTGGATTTCCTGCATTTTTTGTACGGATTTCACCTGCGGTTTTACACCTGCGGATTCATATTGAGGAGCAGGTGTAAAATGCTGCAGAATCCGCACAAAGAATTGACATGCTGCGGAAAATACAACTCAACTTTTCCGCATGGTATTTTACGCACCATGAGCACAGCAGATTTGCTTTTCCATAGGTTTACATGGTTCTGTACACCGCACGGAAAACTGCTGCGAACCCTCAGCCAAATCCGCACCGTGTGCACATACCCAAATTCCAACCCTAATTCTAACCCTAACTCTAATTCTAACCCTAACCCTAATTCTAACCCTAACCCTAGTTCTAACCCTAACCCTAGTCCTAACCCTAAAGCTAATCCTAACCCTAACCCTAATTGCAACCCTAACCCTAGTTCTAACCCTAGTTCTAACCCTAAGGCTTCTTTCACACTTGCGTCGTGTGACGTACGTCACAATCCGTCGTTTTGGGGAAAATAGGATCCTGCAAATGTGCCTGCAGGATACGTTTTTTTCCCATAGACTTATATTGACGACGGATTGCGATGTACGGCCACACGTCGCGTCCATCGTGCACTGGATCCGTCGTGTTTTGGCGGACCGTCGTCACGAAAAAACGTTCAAGGGAACATTTTTCCGTACGTCGCATCCGCCATTTTCTACCGCGCATTCGCGGCCGGAACTCCGCCCCCTCCTCCCCGGACTTCAGAATGGGCAGCGGATGCGTTGAAAAACTGCATCCGCTCCTCACGTCGTACACAAATTTCACAACGTGCGTTGGTACGTTGCGTCAACGCTTAGCGACGGAGCCGTACCGACACAAGTGTGAAAGAAGCCTAACCCTAGTTCTAACCCTAACCCTAGTGGAAAAATAAAAATAAATATAATTTCTTTATTTTATAATGTTCCCTACTTATGGGGGCGATAAGGGGGGGCTATTTACTATTTTTTTTATTTTGATCACTGTGATAGGATGTATTACAGTGATCAAAATGAATGAACGAATCTGCCAGCCGGCAGATTTGGCGGGCACTCTGCGCATGCGCCTGCCATTTTGCAAGATGGCGGCGCCCATCCTGGAAGCCGGACGGACCCCGGGAGGGACCCCAGGACTCGGTAAGTATGGGTGGGTGGGATCGGACAGCGGGGGGGCGCCAGACAGGACGGGGGGCGGAGGGGAGAGGAGTGCAACGGGGACAGAACGGAGGAGTAGGAAAGGCTGACAGCGGTGCCGCTGTCAGTCGGTGGGGGGGCAGATTGGGGTCTCCAGCCATGGCCGATGATATTGCAGCATCGGCCATGGCTGGATTGTAATATTTCATCAATTTTCATTGCTGAAATATTACGATTGCTCTGATTGGATGTTTCACTTTCAACAGCCAATTAGAGCGATCGTAGCTACGGGGGGGCAAAGCCACCCCCCCTGGGCTGAAGTACCACTTCCCCTGTTCCTGTAGGTCAGGTGTAATTGGAGTTAACCCTTTCACCCGGCCTGCAGGAACGCAATGATTCTGTGACGCAGCATATGCATCACAGGTCGGATTGGCACCGACTTTCATGACGCATATGCTGCGTCACAGGTTGGGAAGGGGTTAAAGGGAATGTCCAGTACTGGGCAAAATTGGATTACAAGCTTTAATGCTTTCAAATATAGGACTCTGCTGCTCAAGCGTTGCATCTTTGATGCTTCCCGACGGTCATTCTTTACCAAGCTGCAGTAGTGATATTCCAACTAGAAAATATGACTGCTGCAGCCAGTCACTGGCCTCAGTGGTCTTATGCCATCTACTCTGCATCAATGCGGAGGATAGTGACTGGTTGCAGCAGTTAATTGTTGTAGAACGAGCAATGCTGCAGCCCTTTAAAAGAAGAGAAGTGGAAAAGCAGCAATGGAGACATAGGCCCCTCAGTGCTTACTAAGTTATGGTAAAGCATTAGCTGCCTGCACAATAATTTGACTCAGTCCTCGTTTAAGCAGTCTTATAAAAAAAAACACACTACACTAAGCTACATATATACAGCGGGTGAAATAAGTATTGAACACGTCACCAGTTGTCTAAGTAAATCTATTTCTACAGGTGTTTTGACATGAAATTCTCACAAGATGTCGGTAACAAGCCATCCAATCCACACAGGCAAATAAATCACCATAGATGTCCATAAATTACATGTAATAATGGGAAATGACACAGAGAAAAAGTATTGCAGAAATAAAGATCTACAATGTCATGGAAAGTCATGATGCCAGTTATTAGAAAGCAATCCTGTCACTTAGTGACAAATAATATCAGCTGGTTCAACTGAAGGCCTATAAAATGTGCCACACAAGAAACATCTAATGAAGGGTAAAACCAGTGAGCTGTCTCAAGACCATTGCAACCTTATTGTTGCAAAACATACTGATGGCATTAGTTACAAAAGAAGTGAGCATTGTCAGGGCCATAATCTGGAAGTAGAAAAAACATCCTTTCACCATAATCCGGCCACGGCCAAGGCCTCCACTTTTTATGGCTTGATAAAGGCTCTGCATGGCCAAAACCTTGCATGTGAATCTCCTTGTGTACCAATAAAGTAACCTGAAGGAGGACATCTGCCGCCTTTGTTTCTGGATTTCTTGGGTTTTCATTTAGGTGATGGGGAGATATAAAGCTTGAAATTACCTGAGGATATAGTTGACCCAGATGATGTTTCTCTCATTGGCATTTTTAGCATTGAATGAGATGGTAGCACAAGACTGGACCCAAATGTAGCCACCATTCTTCTGCATCCATCGGTAATACTTGGTTACACACTGGCCCTTGTTCAACACTGCAGAGAAAACACACATGTTTAGTTCTTTCATTGTTTGGCAGAGCAATCAATGCACAGATAAATCTGATATATTAAGAGGACTGATAGCAACAGAGTACTGATAGCCGCTAGCGGCAGGTGAGCTCCACCGTCACATAGCACTGCACTTACAGAACAGGAGTGTGCCTTCTAAGCGTTGGGAGTACAGCACTAAACTCTACTGCTATCACATTAAAGTCTCTCTCCGCCAGCCTCTTAGAGGTTATTTGAAGGTATTTGTGCAGCTTTGATCCCTGGGCTCATTTTGGGGGATTCCAGCCGGCCAGAAAATACAGCATTTTCTTTTCATCTTGTCAGAGAGAATTTACAGCTCTCAGATGAACAAAATCCCAGTCGGAGAGATGGGGTGGGGTGTTGGGGGGACCTGAAACCATGGGAGTTAATATGTGAAGACAGCATAGGGAGAGGTTTTCAGAGATGGAGGAGAAAGAGGAAAGAGTGATAAATAGTGATGGTGTCATATAAAGGAAAAAACATTGAGGAATATACTTCACACCGCAGCTAAAATCAGCAACACTAGTGTTGCCAGCGGCAGAAGTAGAACATTACTACAAGCAATGGCGAAGTATTACAACTTTATTGGTAGAACTCCCAAAAATGTTTCAATCACTCGTCCTATTATACAAAATATGAATGGAAAACTGAAATGTAATCTATTTTTGTAAAAAAAAAAAAAGGTCAATGTGAATATAGAATAAGTAGCTTTGTGTCAAGTATGCAGTAAAGTGGACTTTTATTTGGAAGGCTTTGCTAATGGTATACTGCCAGGAAGACACCATTGATATCGGTCCAACATCTAGATGAAAACATTCATTGAGCAGTTGTTACGTACAGAGACAAATTGCAGAATTGTCATAATTGCACTAACAGGAACCAAAGATTATCCAGTTCCCGGAAGCCACACTACTGAACGAGCTACTGCAGATGCTGGACAGATCCCTTTCTAGTGCAAGGGACAAATTGTACCCAGGTCTGATAACTTCTAAGCGTTTTGTTGCAGAACTCTTTCATTTCACTATTCAGGCTATTTGTGAGAACTGCCATTGCACTCCCTATTTGCCACGTTATTAGGCTTTGCTACTTACCAAGCTATGTGAAGTCTGGCTTTCCATGCTTATTCCATATCAAACACTTCCTTGTGTCTACAGTGCCAAGCCCGTGGAAGGAGACTTATAGGACATGCAATGCTCCTCTGAGAAATTAAATATGCAACTCTTCAGAGAGGAAGAGGACTAGAACTCTAGTGCCACCGTTTGGGGGTGACAATTCTAAATGTCAATATAGACTCTTTAACAAATTTTGCTGTATGACCACAAAGCACAAGGTCTGCTTTGGCTAAGCGAGGAGCCTCTGATGGGATCTAATGGGGAGTGTTTCGCCTTGTGAAGAGCATCAAGTTGGAGTAAGTAGACTTATAGGCCATGCAATTCTCATTTCCCAGATGAGCATTTACACTTGCTTGACACCCTCCAAAAAGGAGAAACTTTCCCCTGTCAGTGGCCTCTCACCAAGCCAAATCTGATGCTTTGCACTGATGAAGGTCAAACACTCCAAAACATGTGTCTGCAAAGGAAGTGTCTATTTTGACTACTTTATTCTAAGTCATGTGTTATGGATTGCTAATGGGTGAATATAAATTTTTAGGATTGCTACCCCCAATAGGTGACCCTAGAGTACAAATACTCTTCCTTTCTGAAGAACTTGACCCAATATTGGACATCGCTTTCTTAAACATTATCATGTTTATGAAGTTAACGATGTTTTTATGATTTTGACACTTAACTGGTCAGCGGTTACATACAAAAAATCTACTGAAATCTGCAGACATTTTGATCATATCAGAAACTACCATCATTCATAAGCACTTGACAATATTATGGGCTTAACAGAAATATGTAACATGATTTAGTACAGGTAATGTGTCTGAAACTCTACCCACCCAAGGGGTCACAAATGGGAGCAGGGTTTTAAATCATATGGCAATGGGTGGGCAGAATTTGGGTCGGTGTGTGGCCAGCCACTCAGCATGCTCTCACTCTAAATGGTTTAATTTTTCAATTAGACTTTTCCCTATGGACACCCATGTTGCTATGCCATAATAAATAAATCTAGTATTCATTTGGTGTTACTAATCTGCAGCTAGCTTTGTCCTCTAAACCGATTAAGAAGGAAATTGGCCACGGGATGTCTTGTCTAATCCACAGCATTGTTTTCTCATTTTCACACATATTATATCTAAATTTCATCTTTGTAAATGATCTGCAGCTTCCATCTTGTTTCCATCCTGAGTTGGCATCCTGCATTTTAGTAAACAGCTGCATGTAAAATTCTGCAGGATTTGGAGCTGAAATTGGCCAACAGTTCTAGTTGTCAAAATAAAGCTGTACTTGCAGTTTGCTCCTGTGATTTGCATCCTGCTGTTCTGGAAGGAGGTAAGTCAATATTAAGTCTTCTGATATAGTGGATGGCCATACAATTATGATTGCTGTTCTGCTGATAGGTATCTCTCCTGACTGCTCCCATATCCATGCACTGGTGACATGCTTGTACTCTCAGTAGAAAGGCATAACAAGATATGACCCAAATAATGGGTCCAATGGAAAAGAGATCCATGATAAAAAATTTATATTTATTGAATAACAATTTAAAGTTCACCCAAATACTGATCATCCCGACGCGCGTTTTGCTGGAGGAAGCTGGTGGCAAAACGCGCGTCAGGGTGAGGGGATGCCGAGGTGACCTCCACCAGCATAATTCGCACTGCCTCCTTACACTCAGGTAAAAAAACAGCACTTAACACTTTATAACTTTTGGCATCACTCTGTCTTTATCACAGCAGGAAATTGGTACTACAAATCAAGATATATATTAAGGTGTGATCAATATTTGGGTCCCTTTACATTTTATTCATTTGCACTTTGCAAATACATGCTTTATCTGATTGGACCTCTTTACTGTTCATTCTATTTTACTACAGAACTAATTGGAGATTTCTCCATACTATTGAAAGACCTAGTGTATTATTGCCAAACCATCATTTTACCTTGTGCTAGTAATCTGCTGTTTTATAAGGAATTGGAATTCAATACAATTTTACTTATTCTATTACATACAGTATATTCTATTCTTGTTGTTTTAGTTGCCACCTCTAAGCGCCCCCCTTTCTGTGACATCTCTGCTTATTTTAAAAATGAATTTTAAATTGTTATTCAATAAATATTATTATTTTTTTATCATGGATCTATTCTCTATTTGACCCGTTATTTGGTTTGAATCTTGTTATGCCTGTAGTTTATGAAGTGCCTACAAAAATAATTGCAGATTTTTTATTTAATTAATTCTCATTAGAAAGTATATACAGTGGGGCAAAAAAGTATTTAGTCAGTCAGCAATAGTGCAAGTTCCACCACTTAAAAAGATGAGAGGCGTCTGTAATTTACATCATAGGTAGACCTCAACTATGGGAGACAAACTGAGAAAAAAAAATCCAGAAAATCACATTGTCTGTTTTTTTAACATTTTATTTGCATATTATGGTGGAAAATAAGTATTTGGTCAGAAACAAAATTTCATCTCAATACTTTGTAATATATCCTTTGTTGGCAATGACAGAGGTCAAACGTTTTCTGTAAGTCTTCACAAGGTTGCCACACACTGTTGTTGGTATGTTGGCCCATTCCTCCATGTAGATCTCCTCTAGAGCAGTGATGTTTTTGGCTTTTCGCTTGGCAACACGGACTTTTAACTCCCTCCAAAGGTTTTCTATAGGGTTGAGATCTGGAGACTGGCTAGGCCACTCCAGGACCTTGAAATGCTTCTTACGAAGCCACTCCTTCGTTGCCCTGGCGGTGTGCTTTGGATCATTGTCATGTTGAAAGACCCAGCCATGTTTCATCTTCAATGCCCTTGCTGATGGAAGGAGGTTTGCACTCAAAATCTCACGATACATGGCCCCATTCATTCTTTCATGTACCCGGATCAGTCGTCCTGGCCCCTTTGCAGAGAAACAGCCCCAAAGCATGATGTTTCCACCACCATGCTTTACAGTAGGTATGGTGTTTGATGGATGCAACTCAGTATTCTTTTTCCTCCAAACACGACAAGTTGTGTTTCTACCAAACAGTTCCAGTTTGGTTTCATCAGACCATAGGACATTCTCCCAAAACTCCTCTGGATCATCCAAATGCTCTCTAGCAAACTTCAGACGGGCCCGGACATGTACTGGCTTAAGCAGTGGGACACGTCTGGCACTGCAGGATCTGAGTCCATGGTGGCGTAGTGTGTTACTTATGGTAGGCCTTGTTACATTAGTCCCAGCTCTCTGCAGTTCATTCACTAGGTCCCCCCGCATGGTTCTGGGATTTTTGCTCACCGTTCTCGTGATCATTCTGACCCCACGGGGTGGGATTTTGCGTGGAGCCCCAGATCGAGGGAGATTATCAGTGGTCTTGTATGTCTTCCATTTTCTAATTATTGCTCCCACTGTTGATTTCTTCACTCCAAGCTGATTGGCTATTGCAGATTCAGTCTTCCAGCCTGGTGCAGGGCTACAATTTTGTTTCTGGTGTCCTTTGACAGCTCTTTGGTCTTCACCATAGTGGAGTTTGGAGTCAGACTGTTTGAGGGTGTGCACAGGTGTCTTTTTATACTGATAACAAGTTTAAACAGGTGCCATTATTACAGGTAATGAGTGGAGGAAAGAGGAGACTCTTAAAGAAGAAGTTACAGGTCTGTGAGTGCCAGAAATCTTGATTGTTTGTTTCTGACCAAATACTTATTTTCCACCATAATATGCAAATAAAATGTTAAAAAAACAGACAATGTGATTTTCTGGATTTTTTTTTCTCAGTTTGTCTCCCATAGTTGAGGTCTACCTATGATGTAAATTACAGACGCCTCTCATCTTTTTAAGTGGTGGAACTTGCACTATTGCTGACTGACTAAATACTTTTTTGCCCCACTGTATTTGTGTTACTTATATAGCGCCATTAATCCGCAGCGCTTTACAGTTATTATCATCACTGTACCCATTGGGGCTCAGAATCTAGATTCCCTATCAGTATATCTTTGGAGTGTGGGAGGAAACCCAAGCAAACATGGGGAGAACATACAAAATGCTTGCAGATGTTGTCCTTGGTTGAATTGGACCCCAGTGTTGCAAGGCTGCAATGCTAACCACTGAGCCACTGTGCTGCCCTACACAGTTGCTGGTAGTCCATGTGCTACCATACACAATAGATGGTTGGACAGCACCACCAAAATTAGTAGCTTGAACTGTATGATTTTATGGACCCATTTATCCCTTTGTGATTATGGAATCCCTCCACACTGGTTGCTTACTTTTTTTTTACACATGTATCATGTGCGATTTCCATTTTGAGAAAAGCTGCATTACAGGAGACTTGTTGCTCTGAGCTATAAGTCAGAACCTGTGCTAGAAAAATAATACAATGTACTGTGTACGAGGTTAAAGGGAACCGGTCACCCCCCCCCCCCCCAGCTGTTTGTAACAAAAAGAGCCACCTTGTGCAGCACTAATGCTGCATTCTGACAACGTGGCTCTTTTAGTTCTGCATGCTGTAACCGCAGAAATAATCTTTTTTTAAATCTGTCCCTCATACCTTGAAATAGTGCTGGGGCAGGTCTTTCCCCCCCCCCTAATCCAGACGCAGCACAGCCGTCACTCATAGCCTCTTGGCGCTGGGCGCTGGCTGTGGTGCGTCTGGATTAGGGGGGGAAAGACCTGCCCCCAGCACTATTTCAAGGTATGAGGGACAAATTTATTATTTCTGCGGTTACAGCACGCAGAACTAAAAGAGCCACCTTGTCAGAATTCAGCATTAGTGCTGCACAAGGTGGCTCTTTTAGTTACAAACACCTGGGGGGTGACAGGTTCCCTTTAAGAAATACATAATATATTGATCCCTGATGAAACATTTGTGAAACGCGCATTGGGTGTTTGGCGAGTGAGCATCTATCGCTCTTTAAGTGATTCCATTTTTGGGAACTACTCTGTTTTGGCACTTTGAATTACTGTGTGGATATGTATATGTCATACCATTTTCTTATTAACTATTTGTATAATTATGCATATCTGCATGTGCTCTCTGTGTTTATTATTTTATAATTGGGGCTCCCTCATTAACTCACCCACCAATTTGTTGTAGTGTCTTTTAATAGTTCATAAAGTTCATTTTTAAAATAATAAACAATTGTATATCCTTTAGTCTTGCCACACATTTATTGATTTTGGTTTCAAATATATAATATGAATACCAGACAGAAAAATAAACCAGGGGATTAGTACAGAAATTGGGGTGCCTTTACACTTCCCAGATATTGAGTAGAAGCATTGCAAAGAACGGCCAGTGAAAATAGCCGGCCAACTACCTAACAAAGGAGCATTTTGTCAGATGAGGTTGCTTAAAAATGATCAGTTTTGGAAGCACGTCATTCTTTGCAAACAGGACATGTGCTGCCGAGAAAAATGATATTCTAGGCACACAGATCTATTGTATTAACAGTCATGTTAACAGTCAATCACAGTTATGTGAGCATAGAAGTCTGGTTTCCATCTATAAACCGAATAATAATAATAATCACAGGTTGGCAAATATGTAGCCAACAGGTGATTGTGTGAATGTATCCTAAGGTGCAGTACAAACTGATATGGGATTAGTTGTCGGTGGGTTATATCATATTAAACATGTCTGGAAAGAAATCATGACATTTTAAAATGGTTTGGATAGGTTATCAACATTAGATTGGTGGGTGTCCGAATCCTGGCACCCCCAAAGTTCAATTGTTATTAAGTCCCATGGTGGCTGGATTGATAAATATTGGATGGAGTTGAACAGCACAGCTCCTTTTATTATGTAGTGGAGCTCCTTTTCATTTTAGTAACAGCTGAACTGCAGTATTCGTCAGCGTCAACTACAATAAAATACAACAAAAATAATACAATAAATGAAATAATGAGTGGGCATTATAGGTGCACATCCTTTTGCTGGAATGTCTAAATGGGAACTGCACTTTCAAGAAACTTTGCATAAACCAGTAGTACAAGCAAATATAAGAAACTTTGTAACTTATCTCATTGGGGAAATCAGCTTTCTTTCCCACATATCAGATAATTCATCCCCTGCTACTTGAACTCACTATTCACTTTGAAAATACAGTTCAAATCCTACTTCTAGCATGGTGAGGTGTCAGGTTACAGAGCCTATTATACTCTATGTATGGAGAGATGCAAGAGAAGTGAGGAAACAAACAGATGGAGACAGAAAGATTGTGCTGAGCTTTCCAACAAGTCTTTTATCTCATCCCAAAGCTGGATTCACATCTACACTGATCACTACTGCTTTATAATTTCCTTCATGCTGCAGCTTCTCACTGTCTGCTAAGGAATGAACAGCAGGAATCCCTCTTTGTGTGCTGTGTTGTGTATGGGAAACATAGCAGAGCCTGCAAAGGGGGAAACTGGGGAAAAGGCTGAATAATATAATTGCAAGATGGAAGGTTATTTTTCATGTACACACCAGCCAGCCTATTTTGAAAAGATACTTGACGGTACAGTAACCTTTTAAGTGCCTGAAGATTGAAGAAACAGATCCATTCATATCTGATTATGGTAACTGAGCATTAAAAGATACACAAAATAAATAAAAGAAAAAATTGTCTGCAAAGTAAAGTGAGTTTGTGCACATTGCAAAACGCATGGTTAATGGCGAGTCTTTGCATTGAGATTTATATGTTGTGGGACACATATGCATTAATGAGCATGAGGTTTCATTGCTAGGATGGTAGTCCGTATCACTGTACAATGCAGCATGTTCAGAGGAACATAATTAACCATGAAATTACATTGCTGTGTTCCACATCTTTTTAGAGAAAACCGCAAGCTGAGGGTAGTTACTTAATGTCACCAGGAGGGGGCAGCATGTCATCAGCAGCCCCATGTCCCCTTACTGTGTCCTTGTCTCTGTCTGTCTGGAATAGAAAAGCTTCTAACTGCTGTAATAAATTTGGCTAAATTAGTGGTTAAATGGTTATCTCAAGTAATATGTATTTGCATTAATCATCTTGCTGCAAAGCAGAGCTGAGGAAGGCTCCGGAGAAGGCACTAAACTCATATTGTCCATTTAATTGTGGCTAATAAGTGCTACACAATATACAGTGTGCTGGGGAGAGCGGGGAAAAAAGACAGGAGGAAGGGGGTGCAGAAAAAAGCAGCAAAATTGGTAACACAAGTTGACCCCACAAAAAGATAATGCATAATGCATATATGGACACAATGTTCAGAAAAGTCTTCGAATATGTACTGTGTGTCCTGCACAGACTAGAGCTAGTCTATCATGGAGGACGGTGGAATGTTGGGTGGAGGATGGAGTTCCATGCCTTTACAAGTATTCATTGGCATTTTCCATTCATAGTTTAGAATTTTCAATAGTGAAAAAATGTGGTTACTCTACTGTCAATCACATATACATTAAGCCTCATTCACATGGCTGTTTTACAGCTCTATGTTGTAAGGAGGCAACCAAAGAGAGATGCATGGTGTCCTACGGTACATTAAGAAGACAGGACATAGCTCCATCAGATGCTAGAGGAACTCATCCTCCAGAGGAGATGATATCCACCAGACTGAGCTGATGGAGCTGGAAAACAGAGCCGCAGGGGACTCCATATGCCAACTTAAAGCCTACTGTATGATGCCTAATGGTGGATTCACACAAGAAGATTTAGTACAGGTCCACCTGTGTTTTCATGCCTCTTGCCTTCGTGGTATCTGTTTTTTCTCAAAGTGGCTGAAAGCAAAAGTTTTCTTTCATGTTGGAAAAAGTGTAAAGTTTAAATGGCATGTTCAAAAATCAGTGATGAGCCCGGTCTTTCCAATGTTCCACTTTATGAGGTTGAGCATCAACGCACACAACACTATTATAGGCTTTATGCTTGATAGGACCACGAATATTCTCTCCATTGGTTCTTTGTGTAAGATATGAATTTTACTTGGTGCGCGGAGCTCAGTCGGTGCCAAGAAATATCGCATGATGCCCGGCTGCGTTGTTGTTAAAGATAATTGAACATAGGGGCTCGTAAACATTACACATCTACTCAGCATGGAGAAACTTTCCTATATATATACACACACACAGTTGTGCTCAACAGTTTACGTACTCTGACAGAAGTTTTGTATTCTTGGCCTTTTTTCAGAGAATATGAATGATAACATCAAAACTTTTTCTCCACTCATGTTAGTGGTTGGGTGAAGCCATTTATTGTCAAACTACTGCGTTTTCTCTTTTTAAATCATAATGACAACCCAAAACATCCAAATGACCCTGATTAAAAGTTCACATACCCCATTTCTTAATACCGTGAATTGCCCCCTCTATCATCAATGACAGCTTGAAGTCTTTTGTGATAGTTGTAGATGAGGTTCTTTATTTTCTCAGATGGTAAAGCTGCCCACTCTACTTGGCAAAAAGCACCCAGTTCTTGTAAATTCCTGGGCTGTCTAGCATGAACTGTGCGATTGAGATCTCCTCAGAGTGGCTCAATGATATTGAGGTCAGGAGACTGAGATGGCCACTCCAGAACCTTCACTTTGTTCTGCTGTACCCAATGATAGGTTGACTTGGCCTTGTGTTTTGGATCGCTATCATGCTGGAACATTCATGTGCAGTTTCTAGGCTGGTGAGTGCAAATTTGTCTCCAGTATTTGCTGATAACGTGCTGCATTTATCTTGCCATCAACTTTGACCAAGTTTCCTGTGCCTTTGTAGTTCACACATCCCTAAAACATCAGCGATCCACCTATGTGCTTTACAGTAGGAATGATGGTCCTTTTATCATAGGCCTTGTTGACCTCTCTCCAAATGTAACGCTTATGGTTGTGGACAAAAAGTTCAATTTTGGTCTCATCACTCCAAATTACCTTGTTCCAGAAGTTTTGAGGCTTGTCTCTGTGCTGTTTTGCGTATTGTAGGCAAGAAACCTTGTGGCATTTGTGCAGTAATGGCTTTCTTCTGGAAACTCGACCATGCAGCCCAATTTTCTTCAAGTGCCTCCTTATTTTGCATCTTGAAACAGCCACACTGCCAGTTTTCAGAGAGTCCAGGATTTCAGCTGATGTTATTTGTGGGTTTTTCCTTGCATCCCGAACAATTTTCCTGGCAGTTGTGGACGACATTCTTGTTGGTCTACCTGACCGTGGTTTTGTTTTTACAGAAACCCTGATTTTCCATTTGTTAATCACAGTTTTACTTGGATTTCTTTTTGTATCCATTTCCTGTGTTATACAGTTCAACTACCTTTTCCTGTAGATCCGTTGACAATTCTTTTGCTTTCCCCATGACTCACAATCTAGAAACGTCAGCGGCTGGATGAAAGATGCAAGAGTCTGTCTGGATACCAGAAACTCACTCAGCTTTTATGCACACACACTGATTACAAGCAAACAGGTCACAGGTGAGGATGTTACCTTTAGTAGCCATTCAAACCCATTCGTGTCAACTTCTGTACATGTTATCAGGCCAAAATCACCAGGGTATGTGAACTTTTGTTCAGTCAGGGTCATTTGGATGTTTTGGATGTTAAAATAGAAAACACAGTAGCTTGACAATAAAAGGCTTCACCCAACCACTAACCATGAGCGGAGAAAATCATTTATATTCTCTGAAAAAGGGCAAGGAAAGCAAAAATTCTGCAGGGGTATGTATTATTTTGAGCACAACTGTATGTATATATATATATATATGTGTGTATATATATATATATATATATATATATATATATATATACACACAGTACAAACCAAATGTTTGGACACACCTTCTCATTTAAAGATTTTTCTGTATTTTCATGACTATGAAAATTGCAAATTCACACTGAAGGTATCAAAACACACATGTGGAATTATATACTTAACAAAAAAGTGTGAAATAACTGAAAATATGCCTTATATTCTAGGTTCTTCAAAGTAGCCACCTATTGCTTTGATGACTGCTTTGCACACTCTTGGCATTCTCTTGATGAGCTTCAACAGGTAGTCACTGGAAATGGTTTTCACTTCACAGGTGTTAACTGTCAGGTTTAATAAGTGGGATTTCTTGCCTTATAAATGGGGTTGGGACCATCAGTTGTGTTGTGGATACACAGCTGATAGTCCTACTGAATAGACTGTTATAATTTGTATTATGGCAAGAAAAAAGCAGCTACGTAAAGAAAAACGAGTTGCCATTATTACTTTAAGAAATGAAGGTCAGTCAGGCTGAAAAACCATCAAGCACTACAAAGAAACTGGCTCACGTGAGGACCGCCCCAGGAAAGGAAGACCAAGAGTCACCTCTAATACCGAGGATAAGTTTATCCGAGTCACCAGCCTCAGAAATTGCAGGTTAACAGCAGCTCAGATTAGAGACCAGGTCAATGCCACACAGAGTTCTAGAAGCAGACACATCTCTTCAACAACTGTTAAGAGGAGACTTTGTGCAGCAGGCCTTCATGGTAAAATAGCTGCTAGGAAACCACTGCTAAGGACAGGCAACAAGCAGAAGAGACTTTTTTCGGCTAAAGAACACAAGGAATAGACATTAGACCGGTGGAAATCTGTGCTTCGGTCTGATGAGTAAAAATTTGGTTCCAACCACCGTGTCATTGTGCGATGCAGAAAAGTTGAATGGATAGACTCTACATGCCTGGTTCCCACCGTGAAGCATGGAGGAGGAGGTGTGATGGTGTAGGGGTGCTTTGCTGGTGACACTGTTGGGGATTTATTCAAAATTGAAGGCATACTGAACCAGCATGGCTACCACAGCATTTTGCAGTGGCATGCTATTCCATCCGGTTTGCGTTTAGTTGGACCATCATTTATTTTTCAACAAGACAATGACCCCAAACACACCACCAGGCTGTGTAAGGGCTATTTGACCAAGAAGGAGAGTGATGGGGTGCTACGCCAGATGACCTGGCCTTCACAGTCACCAGAACTGAACCCAATCGAGATGGTTTGGTGTGAGCTGGACCGCAGAGTGAAGGCAAAAGAGCCAACAAGTGCTAAGCATCTCTGGGAACTCCTTCAAGATTGTTGGAAGACCATTACCGATGACTACCTCTTGAAGCTCATCAAGAGAATGCCAAGAGTGTGTAAAGCAGTCATCAAAGCAAAAGGTGGCTACTTTGAAGAACCTAGAATATAAGACATAATTTCAGTTGTTTCACACTTTTTTGTTAAGTATATAATTCCACATGTGTTAATTCATAGTTTTTATGCCTTCAGTGTGAATTTACAATTTTCATAGTCATGAAAATACAGAAAATCTTTAAATGAGGTGTGTCCAAACTTTTGGTCTGTACCGTATATATATATATATATATATATATATATATATATATATATATATATATATACAGTTAGGTCCATATATATTTGGACAGAGACAACATTTTGCTAATTTTGGTCATAGACATTACCACAATGAATTTTAAACAAAACAATTCAGATGCAGTTGAAGTTGAGACTTTCAGCTTTCATTTGAGGGTATCCACATTAAAATTGGATGAAGGGTTTAGGAGTTTCAGCTCCGTAACATGTGCCACCCTGTTTTTAAAGGGACCAAAAGTAATTGGACAATTGACTCCAAGGCTATTTCATGGACAGGTGTGGGCAATCCCTTCATTATGTCATTTTCAATTAAGCAGATAAAAGGCCTGGAGTTGATTTGAGGTGTGGTCCATGCATTTGGAAGGTTTTGCTGTGAAGTAAACATGTGGCCAAAGGAGCTCTCCATGCAGGTGAAACAAGCCATCCTTAAGCTGCGAAAACAGAAAAAAACCCATCCGAGAAATTGCTGCAATATTAGGAGTGGCAAAATCTATAGTTTGGTACATCCTGAGAAAGAAAGAAAGCACTGGTGAACTCATCAATGCAAAAAGACCTGGGCGCCCAAGGAAGACAACAGTGGTGGATGATTGCAGAATAATCTCCACGGTGAAGAGAAACCCCTTCACAATAGCCAAACAAGTGACCAACACTCTCCAGGAGGTAGGCGTATCAATATCCAAATCTACCATAAAGAGAAGACTGCATGAAAGTAAATACAGAGGGTTCACTGCACGGTGCAAGCTACTCATAAACATCAAGAATAAAACGGCTAGACTGGACTTTGCTAAAAAACATCTAAAAAAGCCAGCACAGTTCTGGAAGAACATTCTTTGGACAGATGAAACCAAGATCAACCTCTACCAGAATGATGGAAAGAGAAAAGTATGGCGAAGGCGTGGTACAGCTCATGATCCAAAGCATAGCACATCATCTGTAAATCACGGCGGAGGCAGTGTGATGGCTTGGGCATGCATGGCTGCCAGTGGCACTTGGTCACTTGTGTTTATTGATGATGTGACACAGGACAGAAGCAGCCGAATGAATTCTGAGGTATTCAGAGACATACTATGTGTTCAGATCCAGCCAAATGCAGCCAAACTGATTGGTCGTCGTTTCATACTACAGATGGACAATGACCCAAAACAAAGCCAAAGCAACCCAGGAGTTTATTAAAGCAAAGAAGTGGAATATTCTTGAATGGCCAAGTCAGTCACCTGATCTCAACCCAATTGAGCATGCATTTCACTTGTTAAAGACTAAACTTCAGACAGAAAGGCCCACAAACAAACAGCAACTGAAAACCACCTCAGTGAAGGCCTGGCAGAGCTTCAAAAAGGAGGAAACACAGCGTCTGGTGATGTCCATGAGTTCAAGACTTCAGGCAGTCATTGCCAACAAAGAGTTTTCAACCCAAGTACTAAAAATGAACATTTTATTTAAAATTATTGAATCTGTCCAATTACTTTTGGTCCCTTTAAAAACAGGGTGGCACATGTTAAGGAGCTGAAACTCCTAAACCCTTCATCCAATTTTAATGTGGATACCCTCAAATCAAAGCTGAAAGTCTGAACTTCAACTGTATCTGAATTGTTTTGTTTAAAATTCATTGTGGTAATGTCTATAACCAAAATTAGAAAAATGTTGTCTCTGTCCAAATATATATGGACCTAACTGTATATATACACATACACAGTAATGGCCAAAAGTATTGACACCCCTGCAATTCTGTCAGATAATACTCATTTTCTTCCTGAAAATGATTTGCAAACACAAATTATTTGGTATTATTATCTTCATTTAATTTGTCTTAAATGAAAAAACACAAAAGAGAATGAGGCAAAAAGCAAAACATTGATCATTTCACACAAAACTCCAAAAATGGGCTAGACAAAAGTATTGGCACCCTCAGCCTAAGGCCGGCGTCACACTCAGCGTATAAAAATACGGTCCGTAATTTACGGCCGTAATACGCTGAAAAGTCCCCAAAATAGTGGTCCGTATCTCCTCCGTAGGCAGGGTGTGTCAGCGTATTTTGCGCATGGCATCCTCCGTATGTAATCCGTATGGCATCCGTACTGCGAGATTTTCTCGCAGGCTTGCAAAACCGACATACGGATATACAAGGGATCCATGTGCTCAAAAAATAATATATATATATATATATATATATATATATATATATATATGTTAGTGAGCCACATATATATATATAATAATATTTCATCCAGCGCGAGATAGCTTAAAAGCCGGTAATTCAATTGCCGGCTTTTGCTATCTCCTTCCAAAACCTGACATGATATGTGACATGGTTTACATACAGTAAACCATGTCATATTCCCATTTTTTTGCATATTCCACACTACTAATGTTAGTAGTGTGTATGTGCAAAATTTGGCCGTTCTAGCTATTAAATTAAAGGGTTAAATGGCGGAAAAAAATGGCGTGGGCTGCCGCGCAATTTTCTCCGCCAGAGTAGTAAAGCCGCTACACGGGAATGGGAAGAGAGTGGCCAAGTGCCAGAATAGGCGCATCTTCCAGATATGCCTTTTCTGGGGTGGCTGGGGGCAGATGTTTTTAGCCGGGGGGGGCCAATAACCGTGGACCCTCTCCAGGCTATTAATATCTGCCCTCAGTCACTGGCTTTACTACTCAGGCGGAGAAAATTGCGCGGGAGCCCACGCCAATTTTTTCCGCCATTTAACCCTTTAATTTAATAGCTAGAACGGCCAAATTTTGCACATACACACTACTAACATTAGTAGTGTGGAATATGCAAAACAAATGGGAATATGACATGGTTTACTGTATGTAAACCATGTGGTGACAAACGCAGCATGCTGCGATTTTCTACAGCCGTAGAAAGCCGTATAATACGGATCAGTAAAATACGGCAGATAGGAGCTGGGGCATAGAGAATAATTGGGCCATGTGTAATGGGTGTTTTACGGACGTATTTTATGCGCTCATACGTCCGTAAAACTCGCTAGTGTGAGGCCGGCCTAATACTTGGTTGCACAACCTTTAGCCAAAATAACTGCGACAAACTGCTTCCAGTAACCATCAATGAGCTTCTTACAATGCTCTGCTGGAATTTTAGACCATTGTTTGGTAAACTGCTCCAGGCCCCTGATATTTGAAGGGTGCCTTCTCCAAACTGCCATTTTTAGATCTCTCCACGGGTGTTCTATGGGATTCAGGTCTGGACTCATTGCTGGCCACCATAGAAGTCTCCAGTGCTTTCTCTCAAACCATTTTCTAGTGCTTTTTGAAGTGTGTTTTGGGTCGTTGTCCTGCTGGAAGACCCATGACCTCTGAGGAAGACCCAGCTTTCTCACACTGGGTCCTACATTATGCTGCAAAATTTGTTGGTAGTCGTCAGACTTCATAATGCCATGCACACGGTCAAGCAGTCCAGTGCCAGAGGCAGCAAAGCAACCCCAAAACATCAGGGAACCTCCACCATGTTTGACTGTAGGGACCGTGTTCTTTTCTTTAAATGCCTCTTTTTTTTCTCCTGTAAACTCTATGTTGATGCCTTTGCCCAAAAATCTCTAATTTTATCTCATCTGACCAGAGAACATTCTTCCAAAACAATTTAGGCTTTTTCAGGTAAGTTTTGGCAAACTCCAGCCTGGCTTTTTTATGTCTCGGGGTAAGAAGTGGGGTCTTCCTGGGTCTCCTACCATACAGTCCCTTTTCATTCAGACGCCGACGGATAGTACGGGTTGACATTGTCGTACCCTCGGATGTTAGTCGAGGTTCTTTATCCAACATCCGCACAATCTTGCGTTGAAATCTCTTGTCAATTTTTCTTTTCCGTCCACATCTAGGGAGGTTAGCCACAGTGCCATGGGCTTTAAACTTCTTGATGACACTGCGCACGGTAGACACAGGAACATTCAGGTCTTTGGAGATGGACTTGTAGCCTTGAGATTGCTCATGCTTTCTCACAATTTGGTTTCTCAAGTCCTCAGACAGTTCTTTGGTCTTCTTTCTTTTCTCCATGCTCAATGTGGTACACACAAGGACACAGGACAGCGGTTGAGTCAACTTTAATCCATGTCAACTGGCTGCAAGTGTGATTTAGTTATTGCCAACACCTGTTAGGGACCACAGGTAAGTTATAGGTGCTGTTAATTACACAAATTAGAGAAGCATCACATGATTTTTCGAACAGTGCCAATACTTTTGTCCACCCCCTTTTTTATGGTTGGTGTTGAATTATATCCAATTTGGCTTTAGGACAATTCTTTTTGTGTTTTTTTTTCATTTAAGACAAATTAAGTGAAGATAACAATACCAAATAATTTGTGTTTGCAATCATTTTCAGGAAGAAAATGAGTATTTTCTGACAGAATTGCAGGGGTGTCAATACTTTTGGCCATGACTGTATATACATACACACTATATAATATACTACTGTTATTAGATACTGGAATCCCTGGTGTATTAATTCATATTGGTCTAACCTGCTGACCAGTAAAGGGACATTTTGGTTCCATCCTTTATGTATGATGGGATTATTGCACTCCTCAGATTTAGCACCACTGCTGTGGATACTATTATACAGTAATCCAGAAAATCTCATAGTATGAAGATGTGCATGACGGCCTTTCCAATGATCCATATCACAGTCAGCAGATTCTATGGCAGGGCTCCAAGCCACTTGATACTACAGTAAACCCAAGTATTTTCCATTAAAGGGTTTGCTGCAGTTTTGATAACATTCCTGTTTTATCAGCAGGAGATTATCACTAGAGAACTAGTAAATATGCTGTCACTTAGTCCTACTGCTCTATATAGCCCCTCCCCTCACCACTGATTGGCAGATTCCTGCCTATGCACAGACAGCTCTCCAGCGACCAATGATGCCGAAGTCCCCTGGTAACCAGGGTAAACATCGGGTTACTAAGCGCAGGGCCGCGCTTAGTAACCCGATGTTTACCCTTGTTACCATTGTAAATGTAAAAAAAAACACTACATACTTACATTCCGGTGTCTATCGCGTCCCTCGCCGTCACCTTCCCTGCACTGTCTAAACGCCAGCCGTAAAGCAGAGCGGTGACGTCACCGCTGTGCTCTGCTTTATGGCTGGCCGGCGCTGACAGTGCAGGGAAGCAGAACGCCGGGGGACGCGACAGACACCGGAATGTAAGTATGTAGTGTTTTTTTTTTTTTTACATTTACACTGGTAACCAGGGTAAACATTGGGTTACTAAGCGCGGCCCTGCGCTTAGTAACCCGATGTTTACCCTGGTTACCAGTGAAGACATCGCTGAATCGGCGTCAAATACGCCGATTCAGCGATGTCTGCGACGCCGATTCAGCGATGTCTTCACTGGTAACCAGGGTAAACATCGGGTTACTAAGAGCGGCCCTGCGCTTAGTAACCCGATGTTTACCCTGGTTACCAGTGAAGACATCGCTGAATCGGCGTCACACACGCCGATTCAGCGATGTCTGCGGGAGATCCAGAAACGAAATAAAGTTCTGGCCTTTCTGTTCCGACCAACGATGTCACAGCAGGATCCACATCGCTGCTGCATGTCAAACTGAACGATATCGCTATCCAGGACGCTGTAACGTCACGGATCGCTAGCGGTATCGTTGTTAAGTTGGTCAGTGTGAAGGTACCTTAAGCCATACATCACTGGAATCGGGGTCTCTGCCACTACATTATGCTGATTTCAGATGGGGTAGCAAAAACCTGCTGACAGATTCCCTTTAAGTATAAGCGTCATCCCTACTATTGACCCTGTGCTATAGTTATCTATGCTAAGTGCAACTCCTATTGACTCGGTCGTAGAGTTTCAGGTCCTTGGAGCTGTAAAGCAGTCTAAGCAAGGTGTAGCAGTTTCCACTAAATTACTGTAGTTCCATGTGATGTAGTTATGTGCAGTAAAAGTAATAGAATAATATTATTTGTGCTAATCTTTTGGGGATCTCTGGAGCAAGTAAGAGAGCAAGCTACAGGCTCCAGAGACATACAGTTAGGTCCTTATATATTTGGACAGAGACAACATTTTTCTAATTTTGGTTATAGACATTACCACAATGAATTTTAAACAAAACAATTCAGATGCAGTTGAAGTTCAGACTTTCAGCTTTCAATTGAGGGCATCCACATTAAAATTGGGTTTAGGAGTTTCAGCCCCTTAACATGTGCCACCCGGTATTTAAAATGGACCAAAAGTAATTGGACAATTGACTCCAAGGCTATTTCATGGACAGATGTGGGCAATCTCTTCGTTATGTCATTGTCAATTATGCAGATAAAAGGCCTGGCGTTGATTTGAGGTGTGCTGCTTGCATTTGAAAGGTTTTGCTCTGTAGTAAACATGCGGTCAAAGGAGCTTTCCATGCAGGTGAAACAAGCCATCCTCAAGCTGTGAAAACAGAAAAAACCCATCCGAGAAATTGCTACAATATTAGGATGTACCAAACTGTAGATTTTGCCACTACTGAGAAAGACAGAAAGCACTGGTGATCTCATCAATGCAAAAAGACCTGGGCGCCCACGGAAGACAACAGTGGTGGATGATCGCAGATAATCTCCATGGTGAAGAGAAACCCCTTCACACCCGCCAACCCAGTGAACAACACTCTCCAGGAGGTCGGCGTATCAATACCCAAATCTACCATAAAGAGAAGACTGCATGAAAGTAAATACAGAGGGTTCACTGCACGGTGCAAGCCACTCATAAGCAACAAGAATAAAAAGGCTAGACTGGACTTTGCTAAAAAAAACATCTAAAAAAGCCAGCACAGTTCTGGAAGAACATTCTTTGGACAGATGAAACCAAGATCAACCTCTACCAGAATGATGGAAAGAGAAAAGTATGGTGAAGGCATGGTACAGCTCATGATCCAAAGCATACCACATCATCTGTAAGACACGGCGGAGGCAGTGTGATGGCGTGGGCATGCATGGCTGCCAGTGGCACTGGGTCACTAGTGTTTATTGATGATGTGACACAGGACAGAAGTAGCCGAATGAATTCAGAGGTATTCAGAGCCATACTGTGTGCTCAGATCCAGCCAAATGCAGCCAAACTGATTGGTCATCGTTTCATACTACAGATGGACAATGACCCAAAACATAAAGCCAAAGCAACCCAGGAGTTTATTAAAGCAAAGAAGTGGAATATTCTGGAATGGCCAAGTCAGTCACCTGATCTCAACCCAATTGAGCATGCATTTCACTTGTTAAAGACTAAACTTCAGACAGAAAGGCCCACAAACAAACAGCAACTGAAAACCACCGCAGTGAAGGCCTGGCAGAGCATCAAAAAGGAGGAAACCCAGCGTCTGGTGATGTCCATGAGTTCAAGACTTCAGGCAGTCATTGCCAACAAAGGGTTTTCAACCAAGTACTGGAAATGAACATTTTATTTAAAATTATTGAAGTAATTGGACCCTTTAAAAACAGGGTGGCACATGTTAAGGAGCTGAAACTCCTAAACCCTTCATCCAATTTTAATGTGGATACCCTCAAATGAAAGCTGAAAGTCTGAACTTCAACTGCATCTTAATAGTTTTGTTTAAAATTCATTGTGGTAATGTCTATAACCAAAATTATAAAAATGTTGTCTCTGTCCAAATATATATGGACCTAACTGTAAGTAATAAAAAAACAAAGAAATGAGCTG
Organism: Ranitomeya imitator; assembly: GCF_032444005.1. Taxonomy (NCBI): domain Eukaryota; kingdom Metazoa; phylum Chordata; class Amphibia; order Anura; family Dendrobatidae; genus Ranitomeya; species Ranitomeya imitator. The sequence continues at coordinate 693,157,729 of NC_091282.1, read as the reverse complement.
GAACATAAGCTGGTATAAGTGCGACGTGTAAGAGCACGTTCACACTGTGGATATTTCACAGACAAAACCCTAGAAGAAAACAAAATGATCAAATACTCTGTAGTAAATAAATGGTAATAGTACATGTAAATAACATAGGGGACTTAATTTATCACAATTTTCTTTAAACAGCATAAAATCCATCCCACCGCGACAAGGTGACCCCAATCGGGATGGTCCTGTCTCTAGTATTAAAACCTCACCATGTGTCAGCCAACATCAATGTGCATAATGACCGAGCAGGACAGGAGCCCAATTATTTTGGATGGAAATGACAAGTTTTAGAAAGCTATATAGTTAAAGGGGTTGCGTAACTAGGACTACCTTTTTGTAGCAGAAGGTGTCTGAATTAGCAATACAGGGAAACGATTACCATTCAGTGGAATGGCTGTCCATGGAATGTATGCTACAGCCATTCCCTACAAGTGACTCTGTTATATTTCATAGAGTGGGTCCTGAGTGGGAACGCGGGAGAGGAACCTGTAAAATCTATATTAGATAATAGAGCAGGGATTGATGAAATGAGACAAACCCTTTTGGAAACTTCACACTCCAACATCTCCATCATGGCCAAGACCAAAAAGCTGTCTAAGGACATCAGGAAGAAAATTAAATACAGATACCACTGATGCATATCAATGCAAACTACTCATAGGGATACACCCTACAATGGACATAAGGAATGACAGGGTAAAACTCCTCTACGAGATAAATCCTACAGAAAAACTATGGAGTATCAATAAACCCCAAAAATGTAACAGGCTAAAAAGCGTAACAAATTTTATTAGATATCATCATAAAAGATAGCAAACATAACATACAAGGGACACGTATAGTACATGTACGGCAGACAGCAAACACTGCAAGTAACACCTAGGGCATAGAGAGGACAAGAGCAACAATGGCTTTTAGGGGCATATCAGTCCATCATATATATGTTAATAAAGTGCACTTTGCTTTTAAGGGACATGCAAATACCTAATACCGCCATATATGTTGATACTAATCAGACCTAAAATAGGTAATGGTAAATAAAGCTCTGCCAATCTTACCCGAAAAACAGCGGTGCCAGTGTGTGTACGGCGGCTGCCGTACATGTACTATACGTGTCCCTTGTATGTTGTTTGCTATCTTTTATGATGATATCTAATAAAATTTGTTACGCTTTTTAGCCTGTTACATTTTTTGGGTTTATTGATACTCCATAGTTTTTCTGTAGGATTTACCAGGAAGAAAATTGTAGACCTGCACAAGGCTGGGATGGGTTGCAGGACACTAGGCAAGCAGCTTGGTGAGAAGACAACAACTGTTGGCACAATTATTAGAACATGGAAGAAACCCAAGATGACTGTCAATTTTCCTTGGTCTGAGGCTCCATGCAGGATCTTGCCTCGGGGGGTAACGATGATCAAGAGAAAGGTCAGGAATCAGCCCAGAACTACATGCGAGGAACTGGTCAATGGCTTGAATGACAGTTAGTTATACACTACGCCGTCATGGATTAAAATCCTGAAGGGCACACAAGGTCCCCCTGCTCACACCGACACATGCCAGTTCACGAATAACCTTCTGGATGATCCAGAGGAGGCATGGGAGAAGGCCATGTGGTCAGATGAGACCAAAATAGAACTTTTGGTATCAATTCCGCTCGCCATGTTTGGCGGCAGAAGACGGATGAGTACAACCCCAAGAACACTGTCCCAATCGAGAAGCATGGTGTGGAAAACATCATACTTTTGGGGTGATTTTCTGCAAAGGGGTCAGGACCACTGCACCGTATTGAAGGGAGGATGGATGGGGTCATGTATCGCGAGATTTTGGCTAACAACCTCCTTAAGTAACCGTGTTGAAAATGGGTCGTGGCTGGGTCTTCCAGCATGACACGGACTCCAAACACACAGCCAACAAAGGAATGGCTCTGTAAGAAGCATTTCAAGGTCCTGGAATGGCCTAGCCAGTCTACAGAAACGAACCCAATAGAAAATCTTTGGAGGGAGATGAAACTCCATGTTGCCAAGCGACAGCCCCAAATCCTGGAAGATCTGGAAAAGATCTGTATGGAGGAGTGGGCCAAAATTCTTGCTGCAGTGTGTGCAAACTTGGTCAAGAACTACAGGAAATGTTTGTCTGACCTCTGTAATTGCAAACAAAGGTTTCTGTACCAAACATTAAGTTTTGTTTTTCTATTGTATCAAATACTTATTTCATGCAATAAATTGCAGATTAATTATGTAAAAATCATACAATGTGATTCTCTGGATTTAGTTTTAGTTTCTGTCTCTCACTGTTGAAGTGCACCCACGATACAAATTACAGATCTCTCCATTCTTTGTAGGTAGGATAGCTTGCAAAATCGGCAAAATACTTATTTTTCCCACTGTATTTGGCAAAAATTGTGCAAAAGATCTCTGAATACAGCACATGACTGAGAGGCAGTTGCTCTAAGAAATGCAGAATAGGTAGACAAACCTATTAATTTATTACAATTATTTAATAAAAAATGACCCGTAAAGGCATAGGAATATATAAAATGATGTGACGGAGACATCGGGTCCCGCGAAAGAGACATTAAAAAAAGTTGGAGATCCTTGACTCTTGTCACACAACAGAGCTTTCTTCCTGCTATTAAGCTTTTCGATGCCAGGGGGCAAGCAACTTAACCCTGCCTTGGCACAATCAATTTGTATTTTACTACATGTGTCCTTGCATTTCTCCGAACACCTGTCTACAGAGGGACGTTTCTCAGCGAGCCAATATAATCACCAGAAAGAACAAGGCTTGGCTGCAGCGTGACTGGCAGACCCTTTCTCACTCTTTTGCTGTCTCTCCCCCTCCGCTTCTCTCGCTCCAGTCACCAAACTGGCAGCTTCAACATGAAAAGGAATAAAACTGCTTTAATCTGCACCTCTCGCCCACGGCACCCTGACAGTCAGCGCCGTCCTCCGCGGCGGCTTTAAAAACAAACGCCAGATGACGCCTGAACGCTGAGGGACGCAGCAGGGAGGGGGTGTTCAAACACGGACGGGAAAACTGAGAAGTCTCGGGGATTTGGGAACTAAAGTTAGACTATGTCCTTCTCTGTACTAGGAAGGTCAGTAAGTGGATTGTAGTATTTAATATGCATTACGTTGAGAGCTAACATCCTAAAATGTAGAGAGGACACGGCCCCTGGAACAAGCGGCGCAATATCCTGTGTCAGAAATGTAATTTATTTCCATGAATATATTCTACAATGTGAAACTGCAGGGGGTGTCCAAGAGATCACAACCAAAACTGTAACCGTTTGTAGCTTCAAGCACCAAATATCTTCATCTAATGGTATCACATTAAGTACAGAGGAGGGGTTTACAGCACACCTGCCCTTTCCGAAAATCTCCGCATGGTCTTACTAGCTCCTTCTTCCACAACTAGTTAAAGCTACTTTAAGGCATGTACCAGTGTAATATGTCCAGGAATTGTCCCAATTATCTGTAACTTTGCATTTAGTTATTTCTGAGTGGGCAGTTACTATTCATCAGCATTCTGTCAGCACTATAGGAGCTTGAGCTTCCTTTACCTAGTTTCCCAGCATGCATTACTCCAGCCATTTCCAAATGGATGACCTGCACTAAACTGAAAACCTGTATTTCTGCTAGGCATGTAGTAGGCAACAAGTTGGACAGAAGGGAGATATCTACTTTGAAGTGATCTTTCTGGGTTAAGACAACATAGGATTGCCCTTTCAGCAGGTAGGAATGTTTATTCTGATTATCAGCTCATCCATACAAACCAGCAATCACCCGACCAATGAGCAAAAGGCTCGTTTATATGGTGACATGATTGCTAACCATGCTTCAAAATAGTTATTGGCAAGTAGGACATGCACCACAGGTCACATGATATTCTGTGCGCGCAGAATGATAGTAGCACAGACTGTTTTGGTTGGTCGGTCTGTGTTCCTGAATGGAAGCAGTGCTATGTCAGAGCGCAATCCATACTGCTGCGATATGCGCCATACCATGGCGACATGGATCGCGCTCTGACATAGCACTGCTTCCACTCATCTCAAGTCTCCCCCATACCGCAATCAGTTCTGATGAAGGTCTAAACAGACCGAACAGTTATATTGTGGATTGCCAATAAATCTGTTACACGTTTATACATTTCTGAGTGCCCAGTTTATTGCTACTATTGGATTATGTGTTGGAACCCTACAGGGGCACCTGAATCACTCACCAGGAGTGCCGGTTATTCCTTCTCTACATTAAGGCAGTGCAGCGATCTTTACACCTCCTTTTAGATTGGCCTAATTTTACACCATCTTTTTTAGCCTAAACTTATGAGCATTTATGTGGTACTTAAAGAGAACCCGTCACATTATTCAGGATTACCCAACTACGTGCAGCAGCATGAATCAGAGACCGGCCCACTTGTCTAAATTGGCAGGTCTCCCCCTATACACACACAAGGAGAGCGCTGGCCATCTAACTAAGGCCTGATCACACATCCGTGTGTTACCAGCCGAAAGAAACAGACCCGCGTTTTTCTCAGGTGTCATCCTAGTGGTGTTCTTGTTGCATTAGTTTTTTCTCATCATTTTTTCCCTCAAGCAGTTAATTTGTATGGACTTTTTTTTATCCCTTGACTCAATCCATCAGTTAAAAGCGGGGGAAGCACAGATGGATTTCTTAAAGGGGTTGTTCACTACTAGGACAACCCCTTTTTAAATGAAATGTTCGGCCCCGATAAAGTAATAAAGTCTATACTCACCTCCAGTGCCGACACCATTCCCACAGTGTCGGCACTCGCTTTCCAGGGGCTGTGATGCGGTAAAATGACACGTGATGCCCGGTGCCCAATCCGCACTGGCGTCACTGTCCCCGCCTTCGGACAAACTGAACATGAAGCGGAAGTCTGGCCTGCAGCTGACCCCTAGCTTCCTCTTCATGTTCATTTTGACAGGAGGAGGGGACAGTGACACCAGTGCTCATTTCAGCACATAGCCCGGGACAGCGAGTGCAGATACCGCTGGAAAGGATCGGGCATGGGAAGTGAGTATAGGTTTTATTATTTTATCGGGGCTGAACATTTAGTTTAAGGAGAGGTTGTCATAGTAGTGGGCATCCCTTTTAAGTACACAGTCTGACCTCCTAGTTACATCTGTATCTCACACATCCCCATAGACTTTAATGGCCGAGTCTGGTTCACAGAACTAATGAGAATAGGACGTTCTCTGAGTCTCACAGACCGGACCTGTTTTTAATATTGATGAATGTATGGATCAACAAAACACTCCAGGGCTGATTCATCAAAGTGTTTTCCAACAATGACTAGGCATGCTAGTCACCTCCTCCATGGTTGGCATTTAAAACTACGTTGTTCCTGAAATGATGGAAGAATTCAGAGTAAAGGCAGATACAGACGAGGCTATTTTCGGTCCAAGCGTGCCCGGATAAATGTCATGCTATGGAGCCGTGCACATGTTCGTTCTTTTTCTTGGACAAGTTTGATGACGGGAATGTGGACTAATAAAGAACTTACGGTTGGAAGCCCTGACAATGATGGAGGAAGTTGGTGCTGGGGGACTGCAGGATATGAAACCATGCGTGGCACCTGTTGCCACTAATGGGCGGTGTGTGGAATGATCGGTATCTCAGGGTATGATGCTGCTTCATATTCTTGTCGTTGTACATTGCTCCTGTGGATTGTGTTCTTTTAAGTGTTGGCTAGAAGTGCTGTGTCCTTCATATGTATGGGAGATATTAGCGGCTGTAGACACTCCTTTAGCAGACAGGGTGACCTTTCCGAGAGTCAAACGACACCCGCCTGCTCCTGGCAGCTTCTGCTTTCCGTAATTTAGGGCTCAATTAGGACTTTAACATTGAATGAAACAGCTATAAAAATGGCTGTAACGTCCATATTCCATTTATCAGATGGCAGTGAGAATGTGTCCCTGAGGTAGCGACAGGAACAGAGGGATACTCAATATTATTAGGCAGGAATAAACACTGGACTTTCACATGGGAGGTTCCATCTTTGCCTTTCACGAGACTTTATACATTAAGATTATTTCCATTTTAAAGAAAAATCACTTACAATTTTATACATAATAAACAACAGTATACAAGTTATAGCATGACGTAAATCTCATTCAGACATCCGTTCGTACATGTTCTATCCATACTTTTCTCCTATTCATTTCTATGGCGTGTTCACTTGTTCATGTTATTTTGCAGACCGTGTGTCCACAAAATAATTACGGAGATATGTTTTTTTTTTTTATCCACATCACAGATGAAAATCGCACATTCTGACCCTGACTGAACTCTGATAAAACAAGGATCCATAACACTAATGAAAATCGGACCGTTGCTTGCGCACAAAAGGTCTTACAGAGGACCTATCACCAGGTTGCGGCAGTCCTTTTGATTTAAGGAATAAGTGGGCAGCCACAGATAGATGATTTCTCCAAATATAACCAATCTAAAGTGGCGAGATGTGTCTCTAATGCCCCTCAAAAGGCCTAGAACTTCTAGCAAAATTAAGGGACTGAACTTCTGGTTGAGGTGAGATCTGGGCATGGACAGTGAGATCCCACAAGAGTCTACTCGCTGTGAGAACGCATGATCTTTCCACACATCAGCTGATTATTGCAGGTCCAGCATCCTTATCCTCTGGCAAAGAGCTGTGACCGTCAAGGAAAAATGTCATGTGTCTGGCTTCAATGCAGCATTACATGGTGATATTCAGTAGAATGGCCAGCCATGTGGTGCAAGAACAGGTTGGAAACCTTGAACATGGATATCAAAATTATGAGATTAGGATATTATAGGGGCACATTGTAAGGCAATCTATTATAACGCACACCTGTCATTTCAGGTGACTGAATTTGAATCCTGTATATTTTACCACCTTTCTCCTTTTCATGATATCTCTCTCTCTCTAATTTTCTGTTGTCACTAAGCTAAGTGTGGAAACTAGCTCCTATGATGTATCCCGTACACTGACCATACAGATATGCCTGTCTATGTAGCACATATTCAGCATGGGAGACATTATAGAGCTCTAATGAGCAGTGTAGCTGTGAATCCAGCTCAGGGGTAAGATAAACACTTACTAGAAAACATTAGCATAGTTGTTGTTTCTGTGCTTCTCTCTTTCTCTGCTACTTCTACTACTTCCCACCTTACCCCCAGTAAGCTGAATGGTTCACACAGACTGATTTTTCCTGTTTTTCAGAGTGGATGATGAGGCAGGGAAGTATGAAAAACGGTGGAGAAATGCGCAGATTTCGCTGATAAGATGCATTACAAAGCTTTTTTTAGATTCTCTTACACTATTGATTTAAAGGGAACCTGTCACCCCCCAGCCGTTTGTAACTAAAAGAGCCATCTTGTGCAGCAGTAATGCTGCATTCTGACAAGGTGGCTCTTTTAAATGTTTGTTGCACTGCAGAAATAATCACTTTTGAATTTGGTCCCTCATACCTGTGAAATCGCCAGGGAGGCAGGTCTTTCCCCCCTCATCCAAAGGCTTCCCAGCCATCACTCTGCGAGAAGGGCCCCGCCTCCTCGGCGTTATTCAGTTGGCCAGGCGCCTGCGCGGTCATATTCTGCCTTGGGCATGCGCAGTTCGCGCTGCCCGACAACTGATGTCTTGTTTACTTGATGTCTTGTTTACTGCGCCTGCGTGCACCCGCGGCCCGAGATTACCGCGGGTGCACGCAGGCGCAGTAAACAAGACATCAAGTGATGTCAGTTGTCGGGCAGCACGAACTGCGCATGCCCAAGGCAGAATATGACTGCGCAGGCGCCTGGTCAACTGAATAACGCCGAGGAGGCGGCACCCTTCTCGCAGAGTGACGGCTGTGTTGTGTCTGGATGAGGGGGGAAAGACCTGCCTCCCTGGTGATTTCATTTTTGGTATGAGGGACCAAATTCAAAAGTGATTATTTCTGCAGTTCCACGAACAATAACTAAAAGAGCCACCTTGTCAGAATGCAGCATTAGTTCTGCACAAGGTGGCTCTTTTAGTTACAAACGCCTGGGGGGGTGACAGGTTTGAGATGCTCATTGATATTGTTGATGGAATTTGTGAGTTTCTACCATTTACAGAAGATGTTTTTAGAAGAAAAAAAAACGATTTTTCTAATTGTACTGATTTATGTGAAGGGACCATTTAAGACCTGTAATCATTGTGATAGAAGCCCTTTTGCAAAGACACTCTGCCACACATGACGTGATATGCAACAGCCATGGCTACTCATGGCGGCTCAGAGAAATATAGGATATTTGTTTTATTGGTCTGGCATACAGCACAGGGTCTAGGACAATCTGGGGTCTAAAAAATAGGGTCTGAATCAGGGTCCCGTATGCAAAGGGGCCAGATAAAGATAGGGTCTGTGATCTGATTTGGGCCAGCGTGAATCAGTGGTCAAGAATAAGGATCTGCATCTGCATAAATCTAGGGTCTACATTTCTGGTCCCCTGTCTATATTTAATTTGGGGCTCTTGAGTCTATAATAATAATAATAATTTTTATTTATATAGCGCCAACATATTCCGCAGCGCTTTACAAATTATAGAGGGGACTTGTACAGACAATAGATATTACAGCATAACAAAAATACAGTTCAAAACAGATACCAGGAGGAATGAGGGCCCTGCTCGCAAGCTTACAGACTATGAGGAAAAGGGGAGACACGAGAGGTGGATGGTAACAATTGCTTTAGTTATTCGGACCGGCCATAGTGTAAGGCTTGGGTGTTCATGTAAAGCTGCATGAACCAGTTAACTGCCTAAGTATGTAGCAGTACAGACACAGAGGGCTATTAACTGCATAAAGTGAATGAGAACATGATGCGAGGAACCTGTTTTTTTTTTTTTTATATAAATAGGCCACACAGGGATCGTTAGGTTAATGCATTGAGGCGGTAGGCCAGTCTGAACAAGTGAGTTTTTAGGGGATTGGGGATTAATCGTATTAACCTAGGTAGTGCATTCCAAAGAATCGGCGCAGCACGTGTAAAGTCTTGGAGACGGGAGTGGGAGGTTCTGATTATTGAGGATGCTAACCTGAGGTCATTAGCGGAGCGGAGGGCACGGGTAGGGTGGTAGACTGAGACCAGAGAGGAGATGTAGGGTGGTGCTGAGCCATGGAGTGCTTTGTGGATGAGGGTAGTAGTTTTGTACTGGATTCTGGAGTGGATGGGTAGCCAGTGTAATGACTGGCACAAGGTAGAGGCATCGGTGTAACGGTTGGTGAGGAATATGATCCTGGCAGCAGCATTCAGGACAGATTGGAGTGGGGAAAGTTTGGTAAGAGGGAGGCTGATTAGTAGAGAGTTACAATAGTCCAGACGAGAATGAATAAGTGAAACAGTAAGAGTTTTTGCAGAGTCGAAAGTAAGTAAAGGGCGAATTCTAGAAATGTTTTTGAGATGCAGGTAAGAAGAGCGAGCCAGTGATCGAATATGGGGGGTGAATGAAAGGTCAGAATCAAGGATGACCCCAAGGCAGCGGGCATGTTGCTTTGGAGTAATGGTGGAACCGCACACGGAGATGGCAATGTCAGGCAAAGGTAGGTTAGTAGAGGGAGAGAACACGAGGAGTTCAGTTTTTGACAGGTTTAGTTTCAGATAGAGAGAGGACATGATGTTAGAGACAGCGGTAAGACAATCACTGGTGTTTTCTAAAAAGGTCGGCGTGACAACAGGAGAAGAGGTGTATAATTGGGTGTCGTCAGCATAGAGATGGTACTGGAAACCAAATCTACTGATTGTTTGTCCAATAGGGGCAGTATACAACGAGAAGAGGAGGGGGCCTAGGATCCTTGAGGAACCCCAACAGTAAGGGGAAGGTGAGAGGAGGAGGAACCAGCAAAACATACAGTGAAGGATCGGTCAGAGAGATAGGAGGAGAACCAGGAGAGAACGGTGTCCTTGAGGCCGATGGAGCGGAGCATAGTGAGGAGGAGCTGATGATCCACAGTATCGAATGCTGCAGAGAGATCCAAGAGAATTAGCATGGAGTAGTGACCATTAGATTTAGCTGTTAGTAGGTCATTAGAGACTTTAGTGAGGGCAGTTTCAGTAGAGTGTAAAGAGCGGAAGCCAGATTGAAGAGGGTCGAGAAGAGAGTTATCTGAGAGATAGCGGGTAAGACGGGAGTGGACCAGGCGTTCGAGGAGTTTAGAGATGAAGGGAAGATTAGAGACAGGTCTATAATTAGCGGCACAGACTGGGATGTATATCTATTTGGGGAGTCTACATTTATTTTTGGCTTTGGGGTCTTTATTTATGAAGTGGTCTGGCATGTGGCTTGTATTTGTTTAGGGGGTATTATTTGTGCTCAGGATTCATTTTTGTGATGAAGATGTCACATATACAATTTGTAGTTCAAATTCGGGAATGCAATATATACATGGGCCACTGTGTATGGTTTTCTGAGTCACACAAAGAGGCGGCACATCTGTGGTAGTCTACTGTATTTTCTTACATTTCACATCAAGGTCAACCTAGAAGTATTTATGAAGCTGTTTTTGCTCTGGTACTTTTCACCGATTCACAGACAGTTTCATTAAAAAATTATTTGTTCCTCTTATGCATTGGTGATGGAGGTCGATCTGCCAATTGTAACTCCTTCACTCCTAGGCCATTTTCCTTTATTGTCATTTCGTTTTTTCCTCCCTTTCTTCCAAAAGCTATAACTTTTCTTTACATTTCCGTCAATATAGCCATATGAAGGCTTGTTTGTTGTGGGATAAGTTGTACTTTTGAATTACACCATTGATTTTCTCCATATATGGAACTGGAAAATAAGGAAAAAATTCCAGGTGCGATGAAATTGCAAAAAAAAAAGAGCAATTCCTCAATTTTTCTTTGAGGGGAGAGTGGGTGGGGTGTGGTTTATTTCCCATGTTCACTATATGGTAAAACTGACCTGGCGATAGTATTCCCAAGATCAGTATGAGTTTGCAGATACCAAATATGCTCACCGTAGTTTATTTTTTATTTAAGTGGTGAAAAAAACTCAAAAATTTATATGAAAAAAACATTTTTGCGTATTTTGCCTTTTTCCAAGTGCCATAACGTTTTCATTTTTCAGGATCTGGGGCTGGGTGAGGGCTTATTATTTACACCCTGAGATGATGTTTTTATTGATACGATTTTGGGGCATAAACAATGTTTTGATCGCCTCTTATTTCATATTACTGGCGTTTTGATTTTTTTCTTGTTACATTATTTACAGATCTGATTAATTTATTTTATATTTTCAAAGATCGGACATTTCTGAACGCTGCAATGCCAAATATGTGTATTTTTATTTTTAATTGTTTAATTTATAAAGGGGGAAAAAGGGGGGTGACATAAACTTCTGAGGTTTTTTTTCTTCCGATTTTAACCCCTTCATGACCTTGGGATTTTTCGTTTTTCCGTGTTCGTTTTTCACTCCCCTCCTTCCTAGAGCCATAACTTTTTTATTTTTCCGTCAATTTGGCCATGTTAGGGCTTATTTTTTGCGGGACGAGTTGTACTTTTGAACGACATCATTGGTTTTAGCATGTCGTGTACTAGAAAACGGGAAAAAAATTCCAAGTGCGGTGAAATTGAAAAAAAAGTGCAATCCCACACTTGTTTTTTGTTTAGCTTTTTAGCTAGGTTCACTAAATGCTAAAACTGACATTATGATTCTCCAGGTCATTACGAGTTCATAGACACCTAACATGACTAGGTTATTTTTTATCTAAGTGGTGAAAAACAATTCCAAACTTTGCTAAAAAAAAAAAAAAAAAAAATTGCGCCATTTTCCGATACTCGTAGCGTCTCCATTTTTCATGATCTGGGGTCGGGTGAGGGCTTATTTTTTGCGTGCCGAGCTGGCGTTTTTAATGATAGCATTTTGGTGCAGATACGTTCTTTTGATCGCCCGTTATTGCATTTTAATGCAATGTCGCGGCGACCTAAAAAACGTAATTCTGCCGTTTCTAATTTTTTTCTCGCTACGCCGTTTACCGATCAAGTTAATGCTTTTTTTAATTGATAGATCGGGTGATTCTGAGCGCGGCGATACTAAATATGTGTAGATTTGATTTTTTTTATTGATTTATTTTGATTGGGGCGAAAGGGGGGTGATTTAAACTTTTATATTTTTTTTATTTTTTTCACTTTTTTTCACTTTTTTTTTTTTTACTTTTGCCATGCTTCAATAGCCTCCATGGGAGGCTAGAAGGAGGCACAGCACGATCGGCTCTGCTACATAGCAGCGATCTGTTGATCGCTGCTATGTAGCAGAAATGGAGGTGTGTTGTGAGCGCAGACCACAGGGTGGCGCTCACAGCCACCGGTGATCAGTAACCATAGAGGTCTCTAGGACCTCTATGGTTACCATCCTGATGCATCGCCGACCCCCGATCATGTGACGGGGGTCGGCGATGACGTCATTTCCGGCCGCCCGGCCGGAAGCAGTAGTTAAATGCCGCTGTCTGCGTTTGACAGCGTCATTTAGCTAGTTAATAGGTGCTGGCAGATCGCGATTCTGCCCGCGCCTATTACGGGCACATGTCAGCTATTCAAAACAGCTGACATGTCCCGGCTTTGATGCGGGCTCACTGCAGAGCCCTGCATCAAAGCAGGGGATCTGACCTCGGACGTACTATCCCGACCGAGGTCAGATAGGGGTTAAAAAAATAAATTTAAAAAAAAATCACTTTTTACGGAATTTAATAGTTCTTTTAGGAGACTACCGTATTATCATCTGATCGCTTGTACTATACATAGCAGGGTTGAAGCCCTGCTATGTACAGCAGAAATCACAATCTCCTATGGATGCCCGCCACGAGCCGCTGTTCACAGGAGGATCGTAATGACAGGCACGGGGGTCTTCTGCAGACCACTGGCTTTCATAACAACCCATCTGTACCCCATGACCATGTGACAGAGGCACCGATGGGCGGCAGGAATAACGTGCTTCGGTCAGCAATGTGTTAAATCCCGTTGTCAGAGACTGGAGATCTTTTTCATACCACAATCTTATAAAAAAACATTGCGAACACTTAAAAAAAATACATGTAACACACAAATATGATTTAAACAATGTCATTTTCTAACAACACAAGCTTTTAAGAAACAAAACCCTACTGCTGAGAACATTACTGTACTTAGTAGACCATATAAAAGTGAAAAGAAGAAAAGTTTTAAGACTAAACACAGGTTCATAGGGGAAGGGGGGTTATCTTCCTGCTACACCAGTTTTTTATGCGGAATATTTTATTTGTGACTTTTTACATTTTTCCCACATCTAAAGTCACTATATATTGGACAATTTGCAAAAAAGATCACCCCTCACAATATTCAAAACTGCTGTCATGTAGCTTGTTAACCCTTCAGATGCTTCACAGGAATTTACACAAAGTGCAATGAATTAAATGAAAAATTATATTTTTTCCATAGGGATCTAAGAGGTAATGTTTCTACTTGTGGACAGTGACAAGACAGGTCTGGCATGCCAGTATAAGAAGACTGAAAAGCCTTGCATGCTCCTCTGGGAAATTAAATATTCAAATTATCTCTTCAGAGAGGACGAGGACTAGAACTCTAGTGCCAACTATTGGAAGTAGCAATCCTAAAAGTCACTATCGACTCTTTAACGAGTCTTGCAATATAACTTAGGATAAAAGCCAAACCAGAATCCCAATTTGCAGACACAAAGTTTCAGAGTGTTGCCCCTCATCAGTGCAAAGTATGAGATCTAATTTAGCTAGGTATAAAGAGTAAGGTTCTTCCAATAGGTGGTGCTAGAGTTCATGTCCTCTTCCTCTTTGAAGAGAAAATTTGCATATTTTTTCCATTAAAATGCAGCTAACATTTTAACAGGCTACCCTAGCTAGTAGATCCCGAGGCCATTACTTGGGCTCAGAATGCTATGGCAACCACTGGGACCACAAAATCACGTTTTTGGGGTGCCAATGGGGTTAAAGAAGAAATCCCCTTCCTCTGTTAACCATCTAGATGTCACTGTTGCTATTAACAGCATATAAGGCCAGTCTCACACGTCCAGATAATTCCGGTACCGGAGAAATCGGTACCGGAGTTATCCGTGTCCGTGTGCTCACATGGCACATCAGTGTGGCACACGTGCGGCAGCCATGTGCCGACTGAGGACCACACGGACCGTGCAGGAGACAGCGCTACAGTTAAGCGCTGTCCCCTGCTTTTGGTGCTGAAGCCGGCATTCATTCGTTCTCCCCAGCAGCGTTCGCTGGAGAGAAGGAATGAAAAATCAAGGTTTTTCTTTTTTTGTTAAAAATAAAGTTTGGGGTCACCTCCCGCCTCCCACCCCCCATGCGCCCGCCTGCTTGCAGAGAAATACTCACCCAGCTCCTGCGATGCCTCCTCTCAGCGCCGGCAGCTTGTCCTGTGTGAGCGGTCATGTGGTACCGCTCATTACAGTGATGAATATGCAGCTCCACCTCCCATAGGGGTGAAGCCGCATATTCATCACTGTAATGAGCGGTACCACGTGACCGCTCGCACAGGACAAGCTGCGGTGCTGAGAGGAGGCATCGCGGGAGCTGGGTGAGTATTTCTCTGCAAGCGGGCGGGAGCAAGGGGGGTGGGGAGGGGTGGGAGGCATTAGATGACCCCCAAACTTTATTTTTAACAAAAAAAACCCTTGATTATTCATCCCTTCTCTCCTGCAAGCGCTGCTTTCAGCCGAGCAGGACAGAAGGGATGAATGCCGGCTTCAGCACCACACACAGGGGACAGCACTTACTGTAGCGCTGTTCCGTGTGGTCCTCAGGCGGCACACGGATGGCATACACACGGACCCATGGACTTTAATGGGTCCGTGTGATCCGTGCGCTCCCACGAACACTGACATGTCTCCATGTTTTGTAAACGGACACAATGTCCGTGAAAACACTCTGACATGTGCTGAGACACATTTATTTTAATGTTTCTACGTGAGTCAGTGTCTCTGGTACGTGAGGAAACTGTCACCACACGTACCGGAGCCACTGACATGTGAAACCGGCCTAAGTGGTTACATGGCCATGATTAGAGCCAATACCAATCGAGGCCTATGCAGCAGGTATTACAGACAGCTGGCACCTGCTACATTTTCATCTGTCGGAGGATGCTATTCTTTTATTTCCCAGGTCAGTAAAAATGCATATTGGTGATCATAGAAGGATTAAGGCATCTACAAGCTGTTGATCTACAAGCCATTTTGCTGGATAGCACCACATTCATTCCTAATATTGTGTCAGACAAAAGAAAAGGAATAAAGAGGTCAGGGGTTAAGTATTCCACTTATTACATGGTCCCAGAATAGATAGGCCTGATAACTGAGCACGCCAGGTATGGTGCAACATACTCACAGTCCAGGTGGCTGTGCCTAATGCCTTCCACATCTTCAGCATGAATGAAGTGATAGCATCGTTTACCCATCAGATCCACAGCATTGAGGTCCATGTAATCACTGACTCTGTAATATTTAAGAAAGTTAAATGTATATATAATAATCTTAATAATACCTAAGCATCATCTAAGGCTACCATTAGCACTGCAACAGGTAGAGGAATATTTACCAATGTTAATTTCCAGTCCTTTAGGAGGACCTGTCACTTACCATAAATAAGTCATTTACTACCTGGTGCAAATGTCTCTGTTCTCCTCACTCTGGCATTATCTTTTGTTCCTGTGCCTGAGATATCACCCTTTCTTCCCAGTGTATAAATCTAGATTTTTAGCCATCTGGGCATGTTCCTGAAGAAAACACCCATAAAGAAAGGTTGATGACCACACCTACTAGATTTTCAGACTCTCTTACACTTGCGTGGTTCCATAAATTTGGCTTATCGGTAGACAGCCCAGTATAAGTCTACATCACCCAGTAGCTGGCTTACTTTGCTGCAAATGTTTAGCTCATGCAGTCACGTTACATATAAAAGTATGCTCATATAAAAGTAAAATAAAAAGTAGACCTCTGTAAAAGTACGCCCATATAAAAGTATGCCCATATAAAAGTATGCCCATATAAAAGTACACCCATATAAAAGTACACTCAAAAATACACCCACATAAAAGTACGCCCACATAAAAGTAAGCCCATATAAAACTACACTCATAAAAGTACACTCATAAAAATACAACTATTTAAAAGTACACTACACTCATAAAAGTACACCCATATAAAACCACACTCATAAAAATACAACTATTTAAAAGTACACTCATAAAAGTACACCCAAATAAAAGTACACTCATAAAAGTACACCCAAATAAAAGTTCACTCATAAAAGTACACCCATATAAAACTACACTCATAAAAGCACACTCATAAAAATACAACTATTTAAAAGTACACTCATAAAAGTACACCCATATAAAAGATCACTCATAAAAGTAAACCTATATAAAAGTTCACTCGTAAAAGTACACCCATATAATAGTACACTCATAAAAGTACACTCATAAAAGAACACCCATAAAAGTACAACCATATAAAAGTTCACTCATAAAAGTACACCCATATAATAGTAAAATAAAATTACACTCAGATAAAAGCTCATGTAAAAGTAAATCCATTTATATATAGGTATCTAGTGTGGTGCGGGTTTTTTTTATCTTGCATTTTGCTGCCTGGCAAAATTTCTTATCTTCTGTTTTTTTGTTTGCTATTGGTGTTTCTCATGGATTTACTACTAATATGATGTTACCGTTTATCATGATATTTAAATAAAGTTTGTTATATTTATAAATCTTGGCTGTTTGCTTCCATCATGGAATATAGTCCTCACAAAATATTATTTTGAGTATTTTGAGAATTTGGACTGTACTGTTATAGGTTTAAATGCTTTTTTGTCGCTTTGGAAGCATACACTAATTTTGGAAGAATATTTATAGGTTTTGTTGTCCATATAAAAGTACATCCATATAAAAATACAGTCATGTATAAGTGCAACCATATAAAAGTACACCCTTATAAAAGTACGTTGTATAGAAGTGCAACCATGTAAGTGTACACTCATATAAAAGTACAACCATATAAAATTTAAATAAAAGTGAACTCCTATAAAAGTACACCCCTATAAAAGTACAAATACATAAACATTAATTCATATAAATACAGTACACTTATAAAAATATAACCATATGAAAGTTAAATACAAGTACACATAAATAAAAGTACATCCATATAAAAAGTACACTCCTATAAAAGAACAAGCATATAAAAGTACACCAATGTAGAAACACAACCATATAAAAGTACACCCATATAAAAGTACACTTATATAAAAGTACAAGCATATAAATCTAAAATAAAAGTACACCCATATAAAAGATCACTCATAAAAGTACACCTATATAAAAGTTCACTCGTAAAAGTACACCCATATAATAGTACACTCATAAAAGTACACTCATAAAAGAACACCCATAAAAGTACAACCATATAAAAGTTCACTCATAAAAGTACACCCATATAATAGTAAAATAAAATTACACTCAGATAAAAGCTCATGTAAAAGTAAATCCATTTATATATAGGTATCTAGTGTGGTGCGGGTTTTTTTTATCTTGCATTTTGCTGCCTGGCAAAATTTCTTATCTTCTGTTTTTCTGTTTGCTATTGGTGTTTCTCATGGATTTACTACTAATATGATGTTACCGTTTATCATGATATTTAAATAAAGTTTGTTATATTTATAAATCTTGGCTGTTTGCTTCCATCATGGAATATAGTCCTCACAAAATATTATTTTGAGAATTTGGACTGTACTGTTATAGGTTTAAATGCTTTTTTGTCGCTTTGGAAGCATACACTAATTTTGGAAGAATATTTATAGGTTTTGTTGTCCATATAAAAGTACATCCATATAAAAATACAGTCATGTATAAGTGCAACCATATAAAAGTACACCCTTATAAAAGTACGTTGTATAGAAGTGCAACCATGTAAGTGTACACTCATATAAAAGTACAACCATATAAAATTTAAATAAAAGTGAACTCCTATAAAAGTACACCCCTATAAAAGTACAAATATATAAACATTAATTCATATAAATACAGTACACTTATAAAAATATAACCATATGAAAGTTAAATACAAGTACACATAAATAAAAGTACATCCATATAAAAAGTACACTCCTATAAAAGAACAAGCATATAAAGGAACACCAATGTAAAAACACAACCATATAAAAGTACACCCATATAAAAGTACACTTATATAAAAGTACAAGCATATAAATCTAAAATAAAAGTACACCCATATAAAAGTGCACGCAAATACTGTAAAATAACACCCATATAAAAGTACAACCAAATAAAAGCACACACATACGGTATTTCAATTCTCACATATAAAACTACACTGATACAAAAGCACACACACACTAAACATTATTTTGTGAAAATGTAGCCCAAATCCTCATGCTTTTTGCTCATAAATATCCCCATTATCTATCAAATAAGGTACCTAAATGTACTCTGAAGGTACAGAGACCATTTCAATTTGTCTTTCCCCTTTAAAAATCTGTGCCATATTTGTTGCTTTCTAGTCACAGTAAACAGACTGTCCTTTCCTTTGCACTGGATAGTAAATAAAAGTGATTTGGTAAAAATACATATAGTTAATGGTGTTTTCCCCAAGTATATTTATGATATTGATGACATATTCTAATGATTACATACTGGACCTAGGAGTGGTATCTCCATCTGACCACAGCCGGAGCTGGTAAAGGCTGGTAAGCCGTAGTGCCATGTGTCGGACCCTAATAATGACGATCCTCCTGATGAAATAATGATAACCAATATCATACTAATGGAACACACCTTTAATTCTCCTTTATATGCTGAGATGGTTCCTATTGTATATAACTCATTCTATGCGAAGAACTTTCTAAAGCAAATATAGGCATACCATTTCTCCCCCCTCACAAGAGTTAAATCTCCTCCTTTTGTCCTTTCCAAAGACTTTGCAAAAGTGAATGTAACTGGAAGTAATTAACGAGCAATTATTTCTGTCGGATCGCAAAGGCGGAAAACAACGAGGCCACTAATTACCAAAAGCGCGGGCGACACAACACTTTCTGCGCTGCTGTATCGGAATTATAATAATCAGCGGATATTACTCGACGAATGATATAAATGACAAAGCGTGTAATAACCTGTAATAGCACTAATAATGGTAATAATAAGCCTGGTGATAATAGCAATGATCATCATTATATTGCTTGAATAATGAGCTCGCTAATGAAGCAACGGGAAACAAAGGAAGTCATAGTACAGTGCTGTATACAATAATAGAGAAGAATGTGTCCATACACCCACAACTGTCCATAACAAAGCCGCACAATACAACATACTCTGCACCTGTGGGAGGTGTCCACAATGTGCTGTAGGTTCACACCATACTGTCCCACAGCAGGTCTGGAGAGGTATTGTGAGGCACATGGCACATATGGCATTACACCCTTATCAAAGTACACTCATATCAATGAACATCCATATAAAAGTACACCTATGTAAGAGTACACCCAAATAAAAGTACACCCATATAAAAGCACACCCAAATCAAATAACACCAAAATAAAAATACCCTTATATAAGAATACGCCCATATCAAACTACACTCAAAAGTACACTCATATCAAAGTACACCAATATCAAAGTACACCCAAATAAAAGTAAACTTATATAGGAGTAGACCCATATCAAAGTACACCAAAATAAAAATACCCTTATTTAAGAATACATCCATATTAAAGTACTGTATTTTCTGGCGTATAAGACTACTTTTTAACCCCTGAAAATCTTCTCAAAAGTCGGGTATCGTCTTATACGCCAGGTGTCGTCTTATAGGGCAGGTGCGGAGTAATCTGCGGTCGCCGCATATTGTGGGGGGAGCGACCCCAATGACAAGGCGAGGGGGCGCCTCACCAGGAAGGTGTAAGTGAAGCAGAGGCAGAGAAGGAGATAATAGGATACAAGGGTGAGCCAGATGAGTGAAAGAGGAGTGTTTTTTCTAGGCACAGCACCGCTCTCTCTTTTTTGCATAACTCTGGCATCCCAGACGCTGACAGTTTGCTTCACTTACACCTTCCTGGTGAGGAGCTCCCTCACCTCGTCATCGGGACCACTCCCCCCACACTATATACTTCGACCGCAGATTGCTCCGCACCCACCCTATAAGACGACACCCGGCATATAAGACAACCCCTGACTTTTGAGAAGATTTTATATTTTAACTGGAAAAGTTGGGGTCGTCTTATACGCCCAGTCGTCTTATACGCCGGAAAATACGGTACACTCAAATAGAAGTACACTCATATCAAAGTACAGCCAAATAAAAGTACACTCATATCAAAGTACACTAATATCAAAGTACACCCAAATAAAAGTAAACTTATATAAGAGAACACTCAGATCAAAGTACACCCACATGAAAGTACACTAAGGCTAGGTTCACATTGCGTTAGGGCAATCCGTTAAGCGCAGAGCGCTAGCGGATTGCGCTAACGCAATGTTTGTTTAGGGTCCGCGTTTGGCGTCCCCGCTAGCGCAGATCCCCGATCTGCGCTAGCAAGGGACGGACCTCGGACGCACCTCGGACGCTGCAAGCAGCGTCCGAGGTCCGTCACAAGAGAACGGCACATCGCTAGCGCGTGCCGAAAATGGCATGCGCTAGCGATGCGCTACAGCAAAAAATCACATTGCTGTAAATGGGTGCGCTAGCGAACCCGTTGCACGGTGTTAATTGCAACATTTTCGCCGTGCAACGCAGTCCGTCAGCGTTAACCCATTAACGCAATGTGAACCTAGCCTTATATAAGAGTACACCCAAATATATTTACACCCATATAAAATACACCTAAATAAATAAAAGTACACTGATTTGACAGAAGACCAATATAAAAGTAGATCCATATCAAAGTACACCCAAATAAAAGTACACCCATATAAAATGCGCCAAAATAAAAGTACACTGATGTGAAAGTACACCAAAGTAAAAGTACACCCATATAAAAATACACCTAAAGAAAAGTACACTGATATGAAAGTACACCAATATAAAAGTATGCTTACTAGTGATGAGCGAATATACTGGTTACTCGAGATTTCCCGAGCATGCTCGGGGGGTCCTCCGAGTATTTTTTAGTGCTCGGAGATTTAGTTTTTCTTGCTGCAGCTGAATGATTTACATCTGTTAGCCAGCATAAGTACATGTGGGGATTCCCTAGCAACTAGGCAACCCCCACATGTGCTTATGCTGGCTAATAGATGTAAATCATTCAGCTGCAGCAAGAAAAACGTAATCTCCGAGCACTAAAAAATACTCGGAGGACCCCCGAGCGTGCTCGGGAAATCTTGAGTAACGAGTATATTCGCTCATCACTAATGCTTACTGTATATAAGGCTACATCTATATAAAATGCACCAAAATAAAAGTACATCTATATATATAATTGTCTAAGGGGTACTTCCGTCTTTTTGTCCTCAACTTCCGTAACGGAAATCCCGCGTCGCTGATTGGTCTCGGTAGCTGCCTGTCATGGCTGCCGCGACCAATCAGCGACGGGCACGGTCCGATTAGTCCCTCCCCTACTCCCCTGCAGTCAGTGCCCAGCGCCCGCTCTATAATCCCCTCCAGTCACCGCTCACACAGGGTTAATGGCAGCGGTAACGGGCCGTGGTGTAACGCACTCCGTTACCGCTGCTATTAACCCTGTGTATCCCCAACTATTTACTATTGATGCTGCCTATGCAGCATCAATAGTAAAAATATGTCATGTTAATGGTCCTCTGAGGCCACTCACAAAGATGGCAACACGCTGGACCTCATCTTCACCCGCCTCTGCTCCCTTACTAATCTCACTAACTCACCCCTCCCCCTGTCTGACCACAACCTACTGACATTCTCTTCCCTCTCCTCTCCTAGTGTGCAACCCCCACTAAGTCACTCACCCTCGCAGAAATCTCAAACACCTCAATTTACACTCACTCTCCGAGTCCCTTCTCCCTCCTACAGACATAGCCTCCCTTCGTGACACAGATGCTGCTGCCACTTTTTATAATACCACAATAACAGCAACACTAGACTCGGCCGCCCGGCTCATGCATAGCAAAACTCGTACGCTCAACAGGCAGCCCTGGCTGACCAAAGAACTGAGACGGGCTTCCAGGATCACTGAGCGGAGATGGAAGCGATGCCACTCTGCCTACCACTTCACTGCATACATGCAGTGCCTCGCCAGCTTCAAGTCCACGCTCACTGCCGCAAAACAAACTTACTTCTCATCTTTCATATCCCCCCTCTCTCACCACCCTAAACAGCTTTTCGACACTTTCAATTCTCTACTCCATCCCCCTGCACCCCCTCCCTATCCTCTCATTTCTGCTGAAGACTTTGCCTCCTTCTTTAAACAGAAGATCAATACGATCAGAGAAAGCTTCGGCCCACAGCGCCCAATGACCCTCTTAGCTGCTCAACCCTGTTCCTCCAAAACCAGCTTCTCCACCATGGCAGAAGATCAGCTCTCCACCCTCTTGTCAAGATTACACCTCACCACCTGCACGCTTGACTCGCTCCCGTCCCACCTCATGCCTAACCTTGCCACGGTCTTCATCCTAACCCTAACACACCTCTTCAACCTCTCACTCATAACAGGTGTCTTCCCCTCAGCCTTCAAACATGCCAAGATCACACCCATCCTCAAAAAGCCCTTCCTCGACCCATCCTCTGTGTCTTGCTATCGCCCAATATCTC
Organism: Ranitomeya imitator; assembly: GCF_032444005.1. Taxonomy (NCBI): domain Eukaryota; kingdom Metazoa; phylum Chordata; class Amphibia; order Anura; family Dendrobatidae; genus Ranitomeya; species Ranitomeya imitator. Next base: position 693,134,930 of record NC_091282.1, on the reverse strand, counting down.
TTCTCCCTTATGCCTCAAAATTACTGGAACAACAAGTCCATCTTGAACTGTCCTCCCACCTCTCCTACTGCTCCCTCTTTGACCGGTTACATTTCTGGCTTCCGACTCCATCACTCAACTTAAACTGCCCTAACTAAAGTCACCAATGACCTACTAACTGCCAAGAGCAAGCGGCACTACGCTGTCCTCCTTCTCCTGGACGTGTCTTCTGCCTTTGACACTGTGGACCACTCCCATCTGCTACAGATCCTCTCATCTCTTGGCATCACAGACTTGGCCCTATCCTGGATCTCGTCATATCTGACAGACCGAAGAGTCAGTGTCTCCCTCCCACACGCTACCTACCCACTTCGCCCCTTGTCTGTCGGTGTTCCTCGAGGCTCTGTTCTAGGACCCCTACTCTTCTCCATCTACACCTTCGGCCTGGGACAGCTCACAGAATCCCACGGTATGCAGTATCATCTCTACGCCGATGACACGCAGATCTACCTATCCGGACCGGACCTCTCCTTCTTACTTAACAAAATCCCACACTGTCTGTCTGCTATCTAGGCCTTCTCTTCTGCTCGCTTTCTAAAACTGAACATGGACAAAGCAGAATTTATCATCTTTCCCCCATATCATTCTACCCCTCCACCAGATCTATCCATCAATGTCAATGGCTGTTCACTTTTCCCAGTCCCACATGCCCGATGCCTCGGGGTGATCTTCGACTCTGCACTCTCTTTCAAGCTACATATCCAAGCCCTTGCCTCCTCCTGCCATCTCAAACTCAAAAATATTTCCCGGATCCGCGCATTCTCTCAAATTAATATATGAAAATGGGCTTCTATTAAGTTTGGAATCATGTAAACCCAGAAAAAATCTTTATTATTATAAAGTTAAAAATGCCTTAAAAGGCATTTTTAACTTTATAATAATAAAGATTTTTTCTGGGTTTACATGATTCCAATCCCGGATCCGCGCATTCCTTGACCGCGACACCACAAAAACACTAGTGCATGCCCTTATCTCCCGCCTTGACTACTGCAACCTCCTACTCTCTGGCCTCCCCTCTAGCACTCTGGCACCACTCCAATCCATCCTACACTCTGCTGCCCGACTAATCTACCTGTCTCCACGCTATTCCCCAGCATCTTCCCTATGCCAAGCCCTTCACTGGCTTCCTATGGCCCAGAGACTCCAGTTCAAAACCTTTACAATGACATACAAAGCCATCCATAAGCTGTCTCCTCCATACATCTGTGACATGGTCTCCCGGTACTTACCTACACACAACCTCCGATCCTCTCAAGATCTCCTTCTCTACTCCCCTCTGATCTCTTCTTCCCACAACCGCATCCAAGACTTCTCCCGTGCTTCCCCCATACTCTGGAACTCTCTATCCCAACACATCAGACTCTCGCCTACCATTGAAACCTTCAAAAAGAACCTGAAGACTCACCTCTTCCGACAAGCCTACAGCCTGCAGTGATCCTCAACCTACTGAACCGCCACACAACCAGCTCTACCCTCTCCTAGTGTATCCTCACCCATCCCCTGCAGACTGTGAGCCATCGAGGGCAGGTGTTATGACCTGGTGGTCAGGACAATAATGGACCTGGTGGTTAAGAGCACACGGAATGACCTGATAGTTACTGATAATAAAGGACGAGCTCTGGGACGTGGGAACTCTGCTGACCGCAATCCCTAATCCTATCAAACACACTAGAAATAGCCGTGGATTGCGCCTAACGCTCCCTATGCAACTCGGCACAGCCTAAGGAACTAACTAGCCCTGAAGATAGAAAAATAAAGCCTACCTTGCCTCAGAGAAATTCCCCAAAGGAAAAAGCAGCCCCCCACATATAATGACTGTGAGTAAAGATGAAAATACAAACACAGAGATGAAATAGATTTAGCAAAGTGAGGCCCGACTTACTGAACAGACCGAGGATAGGAAAGGTTACTTTGCGGTCAGCACAAAAACCTACAAAAAGACCACGCAGAGCGCGCAAAAAGACCCTCCGCACCGACTCACGGTGCGGAGGCGCTCCCTCTGCGTCCCAGAGCTTCCAGCAAGCAAGACAACAATAAAAATAGCAAGCTGGACAGAAAAATAGCAAACCAAAGAAATACAAGCTAGAACTTAGCTTCTGCTGGGAAGACAGGTCACAAGAACGATCCAGGAGTGAACTAGACCAATACTGGAACATTGACAGGTGGCATGGAGCAAAGATCTAAGTGGAGTTAAATAGAGCAGCAGGTTAACGAATTAACCTCGTCACCTGAGGAAGGAAACTCAGAAACACCCACCAGAGGAAGTCCATGGACAGAACCAGCCGAAGTACCATTCATGACCACAGGAGGGAGCCCGACAACAGAATTCACAACAGTACCCCCCCCCCCTTGAGGAGGGGTCACCGAACCCTCACCAGAGCCCCCAGGCCGACCAGGATGAGCCAAATGAAAGGCACGAACCAGATCGGCAGCATGAACATCAGAGGCAAAAACCCAGGAATTATCTTCCTGACCATAACCCTTCCACTTGACCAGGTACTGGAGTTTCCGTCTCGAAACACGAGAATCCAAAATCTTCTCCACCATATACTCCAACTCCCCCTCAACCAACACCGGGGCAGGAGGATCAACAGATGGAACCACAGGCGCCACGTATCTCTGCAATAACGACCTATGGAACACATTATGGATGGCAAAAGAAGCAGGAAGGGCCAAACGAAATGACACAGGATTGATAACCTCAGAAATCTTATACGGACTAATGAAACGAGGCTTAAACTTAGGAGAGGAAACCTTCATAGCAACATAACGAGACGACAACCAAACCAAATCCCCAACACGGGGACCCACACAGCGCCGGCGGTTAGCGAAACGTTGAGCCCTCTCCTGGGACAATGTCAAATTGTCCACCACATGAGTCCAAATCTGCTGCAACCTATCCACCACAGTATCTACACCAGGACAGTCCGAAGACTCAACCTGCCCTGAAGAGAAACGAGGATGGAAACCAGAATTGCAGAAAAACGGCGAAACCAAAGTAGCCGAGCTGGCCCGATTATTAAGGGCGAACTCAGCCAACGGCAAAAAGGACACCCAATCATCCTGATCAGCAGAAACAAAGCATCTCAGATATGTTTCCAAAGTTTGATTAGTTCGTTCGGTTTGGCCATTTGTCTGAGGATGGAAAGCCGAGGAAAAAGACAAATCAATGCCCATCCTTGCACAAAAGGATCGCCAAAACCTTGAAACAAACTGGGAACCTCTGTCAGAAACGATGTTCTCCGGGATACCATGTAAACGAACCACATGCTGGAAAAATAATGGCACCAAATCAGAGGAGGAAGGCAATTTAGACAAAGGTACCAAATGGACCATCTTAGAAAAGCGATCACAAACCACCCAAATGACCGAAATTTTTTGAGAGACGGGGAGATCTGAAATAAAATCCATAGAAATATGCGTCCAGGGCCTCTTCGGGACCGGCAAGGGCAAAAGCAACCCACTGGCATGAGAACAGCAGGGCTTAGCCCGAGCACAAGTCCCACAGGACTGCACAAAAGAACGCACATCCCGTGACAAAGATGGCCACCAAAAGGATCTAGCCACCAAATCTCTGGTACCAAAGATTCCAGGATGCCCAGACAACACTGAACAATGAATCTCAGAGATAACTCTACTAGTCCATCTATCAGGGACAAACAGTTTCTCCGCTGGGCAACGGTCAGGTCTATCAGCCTGAAATTTTTGCAGCACCGCCGCAAATCAGGGGAGATGGCAGACAAAATTACCCCCTCTTTGAGAATACCCGCCAGCTCAGGAACACCCGGAGAGTCAGGCACAAAACTCCTTGACAGGGCATCAGCCTTCACATTCTTAGAGCCCGGAAGGTACGAAAGCACAAAATCAAAACGGGAGAAAAATAACGACCATCGAGCCTGTCTCGGATTCAACCGTTTGGCAGACTCAAGATAAGTCAAATTCTTGTGATCTGTCAAGACCACCACGCGATGCTTGGCTCCTTCAAGCCAATGACGCCACTCCTCAAATGCCCACTTCATGGCCAACAACTCACGATTACCAACATCATAATTACGCTCAGCAGGCGAAAACTTTCTAGGAAAGAAAGCACATGGCTTCATCACCGAGCCATCAGAATTTCTTTGCGACAAAACAGCCCCTGCTCCAATCTCAGAAGCATCAACCTCAACCTGAAACGGGAGCGAAACATCTGGCTGGCACAACACAGGGGCAGAAGAAAAATGACGCTTCAACTCCTGAAAAGCCTCTATAGCTGCAGAAGACCAATTGACCACATCAGCACCCTTCTTGGTCAAATCAGTCAACGGTTTAGCAACACTAGAAAAATTAGCGATGAAGCGCCGATAAAAATTAGCAAAGCCCAGGAACTTTTGCAGGCTCTTCACAGATGTTGGCTGAGTCCAATCGTAAATGGCCTGGACTTTAACAGGGTCCATCTCGATAGTAGAAGGGGAAAAAATGAACCCCAAAAATGAAACCTTCTGAACTCCAAAGAGACACTTTGACCCCTTTCATAAACAAGGAATTCGCACAAAGGACCTGGAACACCATTCTGACCTGCTTCACATGAGACTCCCAATCATCCGAAAAGACCAAAATATCATCCAAATACACAATCAGGAATTTATCCAGGTACTCTCGGAGGATGTCATGCATAAAGGACTGAAATACTGTTGGAGCATTGGAAAGCCCGAATGGCATAACCAGGTACTCAAAATGGCCCTCGGGCGTATTAAATGCTGTTTTCCATTCATCGCCTTGTTTAATACGCACAAGATTATACGCCCCTCGAAGATCTATCTTGGTGAACCAACTAGCCCCTTTAATACGAGCAAACAAATCAGACAGCAACGGCAAAGGATACTGAAATTTGACTGTAATTTTATTAAGAAGGCGGTAATCAATACAAGGTCTCAAAGAACCATCCTTCTTGGCCACAAAAAAGAACCCTGCTCCTAACGGTGATGACGACGGGCGAATATGGCCTTTCTCAAAGTATTCCTTTATATAACTCCGCATAGCGGCGTGTTCTGGCACAGATAAATTGAACAATCGGCCCTTAGGAAACTTACTAACAGGAATCAAATTAATTGCACAATCGCAATCCCTATGAGGAGGTAGGGCACTGGCTTTGGGCTCATCAAATACATCCCGATAATCCGACAAAAACTCTGGAACTTCAGAAGGAGTGGAAGACGAAATAGACAAAAATGGAACATCACCATGTACCCCCTGGCAACCCCAGCTGGACACAGACATAGATTTCCAGTCCAATACTGGATTATGAACCTGTAGCCATGGCAACCCCAAAACGACCACATCATGCAGATTATGCAACACCAGAAAAGCGGATATCCTCCTGATGTGCAGGAGCCATGCACATGGTCAATTGGGTCCAGTACTGAGGCTTATTCTTGGCCAAAGGCGTAGCATCAATTCCTCTCAATGGAATAGGATACTGCAAGGGCTCCAAGAAAAAACCACAGCGCCTAGCATACTCCAAGTCCATCAAATTCAGGGCAGCGCCTGAATCCACAAATGCCATAACAGAATAGGATGACAAAGAGCAAATCAGAGTAACGGACAATAGAAATTTAGACTGTACCATACCAATGGTGGCAGAACTAGCGAACCGCTTAGTGCGCTTAGGACAATCGGAGATAGCATGAGTGGAATCACTACAGTAAAAACATAGCCCATTCCGACGTCTGTGTTCTTGCCGTTCAGCTCTAGTCAAAGTCCTATCACATTGCATAGGCTCAGGCCCATGCTCAGATAGTACCACCAAATGGTGCACAGCTTTATGCTCACGCAAGCGTCGATCGATCTGAATGGTCAAGGACATAGACTCATTCAGACCAGCAGGCATGGGAAATCCCACCATGACATCCTTAAGGGCTTCAGAGAGACCCTTTCTGAAGATTGCTGCCAGGGCACATTCATTCCACTGAGTGAGCACAGACCACTTTCTAAACTTCTGACAATATATCTCCGCTTCATCCTGACCCTGACACAGAGCCAGCAAGATTTTCTCTGCCTGATCCACTGAATTAGGTTCGTCATAAAGCAATCCAAGCGCCATCAACATCATGCAAAGGGAAAATGCCCAGTCTTGAGGGTCACCACGTAACAAAGAAATAATGATCTTTACTTGTTGAACAGGGTCACCTGAGGAGCAAGGTTTCAAGGCAAGAAACAATTTACAATTATTTTTGAAATTCAAGAACTTAGATCTATCACCAAAAAACAAATCAGGAATTGGAATCCTAGGCTCTGACATCGGATTCTGAACCACAAAATCTTGAATGTTTTGTACCCTTGTAGTGAGATTATCCATCCAAGAGGACAGACCTTGAATGTCCATGTTTACACCTGTGTTCTGAACCACCCAGAGGTAAAGGGGAAAAGAGAGACAACACACACTGCAAAGAAAAAAAAATGGTCTCAGAACTTCTCTTATCCCTCTATTGAGATGCATTAGTACTTTGGGCCACCTGTACTGTTATGACCTGGTGGTCAGGACAATAATGGACCTGGTGGTTAAGAGCACACGGAATGACCTGATAGTTACTGATAATAAAGGACGAGCTCTGGGACGTGGGAACTCTGCTGACCGCAATCCCTAATCCTATCAAACACACTAGAAATAGCCGTGGATTGCGCCTAACGCTCCCTATGCAACTCGGCACAGCCTAAGGAACTAGCTAGCCCTGAAGATAGAAAAATAAAGCCTACCTTGCCTCAGAGAAATTCCCCAAAGGAAAAGGCAGCCCCCCACATATAATGACTGTGAGTAAAGATGAAAATACAAACACAGTTGAAATAGATTTAGCAAAGTGAGGCCCGACTTACTGAACAGACCGAGGATAGGAAAGGTTACTTTGCGGTCAGCACAAAAACCTACAAAAAGACCACGCAGAGGGCGCAAAAAGACCCTCCGCACCGACTCACGGTGCGGAGGTGCTCCCTCTGCGTCCCAGAGCTTCCAGCAAGCAAGACAACAATAAAAATAACTTCCAAAAAAATTAAGCAACGGCCTAACTGTGTGACGCTTCCAAAACAAGCCACAGAAATCCAAAATATGAAGATGCGGAAGCACACGTCACAATTATAATGCAAAAATACTTTATTAAAGGATAACACATTTTATCCACACATAATGAAAATCAATATATAGAAAACGAGATATAAAAAATGGAGATGCACATGCAAGATCACAGCAAAATGCTTCTCACAGTGTCCTGTCAATAATTATATAGATAGCCACTCATAAAGAGTCAAACAACCCCCTGGACGAAGCTAACGCGAAACGCGCGTTGGGGATCTTCACAGCTCATACAGGTCACCTCTATTTACTTACCTCTATATATATTACGGAGTCGGGCTTAGCTGGTTACTGCATATGCGGTAGTACTGTTTGACTCTTTATGAGTGGCTATCTATATAATTATTGACAGGACACTGTGAGAAGCTTACTAATGTGCATTGGCCCTTATTACTGGAATATGCAGCACTGTCATGACTTCACTGGTAGCCGCTAATGTGGTATGTTATTTAGGTCAGCTGGCCACAACTGATATATGGAATGGCCCTATATATACTCCCTACAAAGTTTGAGATTTACTTAGAGAGGTGAGGCTGTACCTGCATTTTGCTGTGATCTTGCATGTGCATCTCCATTTTTTATATCTCGTTTTCTATATATTGATTTTTATTATGTGTGGATAAAATGTGTTATCCTTTAATAAAGTATTTTTGCAACAATAAAAATAGCAAGCTGGACAGAAAAATAGCAAACCAAAGAAATACAAGCTGGAACTTAGCTTCTGCTGGGAAGACAGGTCACAAGAACGATCCAGGAGTGAACTAGACCAATACTGGAACATTGACAGGTGGCATGGAGCAAAGATCTAAGTGGAGTTAAATAGAGCAGCCAGCTAACGAATTAACCTCGTCATCTGAGGAAGGAAACTCAGAAACACCCACCAGAGGAAGTCCATGGACAGAACCAGCCGAAGTACCATTCATGACCACAGGAGGGAGCCTGACAACAGAATTCACAACAGGCAGGGTCCTCCCTCCTTATGTACCTGTATGCTTTGTTTTTTGCTCATGTTTAATGTATTTGTCTATATTTGCCCCCTTTTTCACATGTACAGTCATGGCCAAAAGGTTTGAGAATGACACAAAAATTATATTTTCACATGATCTGCTGCCCTCTGGTTTTTATTAGTGTTTGTCTGATGTTTATATCACATACAGAAATATAATTGCAATCATATTATGAGTACCAATAGGTTATATTGACAGAATGAGTTAATGCAGCAAGTCAATATTTGCAGTGTTGACCCTTCTTCTTCAAGACCTCTGCAATTCTCCCTGGCATGCTCTCAATCAACTTCTGGACCAAATCCTGACTGATAGCAGTCCATTCTTGCATAATCAATGCTTGCATTTTGCCAGAATTTGTTGGTTTTTGTTTGTCCACCCGTCTCTTGATGATTGACCACAAGTTCTCAATGGGATTAAGATCTGGGGAGTTTCCAGTCCATGGACCCAAAATCTCTGTGTTTTGTTCCATGAGCCATTTAGTTATCACCTTTGCTTTATGGCAAGGTGCTCCATCATGCTGGAAAAGGCATTGTTGGGCGCCAAACTGCTCTTGGACGGTTGGGAGAAGTTGCTCTTGGAGGACATTCTGGTACCATTCTTTATTCATGGCTGTGTTTTTAGGCAAGACTGTGAGTGAGCCGATTCCCTTAGCTGAGAAGCAACCCCACACATGAATGGTTTCAGGATGCTTTACAGTTGGCATGAGACAAGACTGGTGGTATCGCTCACCTCTTCTTCTCTGAATAAGCTGTTTTCCAGATGTCCCAAACAATCGAAAAAGGTATTCATCAGAGAAAATGACTTTGCCCCAGTCCTCAGCAGTCCACTCCCTGTACCTTTTGCAGAATATCAGTCGTCCCTGATGTTTTTTTTGGAGAGAAGTGGCTTCTTTGCTGCCCTCCTTGAAATCAGGCCTTGCTCAAAGAGTCTCCGCCTCACAGTGCGTGCAGAAGCACTCACACCAGCCTGCTGCCATTCCTGAGCAAGCTCGACACTGCTGGTAGTCCGATCCCGCAGCTGAAACAGTTTTAAGATACGGTCCTGGCGCTTGCTGGTCTTTCTTGGGCGCCCTGGAGCCTTTTTGACAACAATGGAAGCTCTCTCCTTGAAGTTCTTGATGATGCGATAGATTGTTGACTAAGGTGCAATCTTTGTAGCTGCGATACTCTTCCCTGTTAGGCCATTTTTGTGCAGTGCAATGATGGCTGCACGTGTTTCTTTAGAGATAATCATGGTTAACTGAAGAGAAACAATGATACCAAGCACCAGCCTCCTTTTAAAGTGTCCAGTGATGTCATTCTTACTTAATCATGACTAATTGATCGCCAGCCCTGTCCTCATCAACACCCACACCTGTGTTAATGGATCAATCACTAAAACGATGTTAGCTGCTCCTTTTAAGGCAGGACTGCAATGATGTTGAAATGTGTTTTGGGGGTTAAAGTTCATTTTCTGGGCAAATATTGACTTTGCAAGTACAGTAATTGATGTTAAGCTGATCACTCTGACATTCAGGAGTATATGCAAATTACCATTAGAAAAAATGAAGCAGTAGACTTTGGAAAACTTAACATTTGTCTCATTCTCAAAATTTTTGTCCATGACTGTAAACGCCATGGAATAAATGGCGCTATAAAAATGTATAATAATAATACTATTTGTTGGGGATGATATAGCATTAGTCTTTGAAGAGAGAATATCCTTACCTAATGACTATTAAAGTACTTTAGGCAATGACAAATTCCTTAAAATTAATGAACAATGTCATGTAAGGATGACTTAGCACCCACACCTTGAATTACTAGGCACAAGTTGTCCATGCTGAAATTGGTTGCCAGAAAATGGCGGCAGAGCAGTGTCCATTGATCTACATGTGTTCACATGTGGTATCACCTTATACAGAGCATACATTGATCTTTATTTTTTAACTAGCTGAAGAGCCCGGCGTTGCCTGGGCATAGTAAATATCTGTGGTTAGTTATAGCACCTCACTTCTCTCATTTTCCCATCACGCCTCTCATTTTCCCCCTCACATCTTTCATTTTCCCCCCACACATCTCTCATTTTCTCCCTCACACCTCTTTTTCCCCCCTCACTCCTCTCATTCCCCCCTAACACTTGTCATTTCGACCTCACATCTGTCATTTTCCGATCACTCCACTATTTTCCCTCATTCCTCTCATTTTGCACTCACACCTTTTCATTTTCACCTCACACCTCTCATTTTCACCTCACACCTCTCATTTTCACCTCACACCTCTTATTTTCCCCTCAGTATATACATGTTTGTCATCTCCCTTATATATAGTATACACCTGTATGTCATCTCCTGTATATAGTATATATCTGTATGTAATCTCCCCTGTATATAGTATATACCTGTATGTCATCTCCCCTGTAAATAGTATATACCTGCTGTATGTCATCTCCTCCTGTATATTGTATATACCTGTGTCAACTCCTCCTGTATATAGTATATACCTGTATGTCATCGCTTCTGTATATAGTATATACCTGTATGTCATCCTCTCTTATATATAGTATATACCTGTATGTCATCTCCTGTATATAGTATACACATGTATGTCATCTCCCCTGTATATAGTATGTACCTGCTGTATGTCATCTCCTCCTGTATATACCTATGTCATCTCCTCTTTTATATAGTATACACCTGTATGTGATCTCCTCCTGCATATAGTATATACTTGTATGTTATCTCATCCTGTATATAGTATATACCTGTGTGTCATCTCCTCCTGTATATAGTATATACCTGTATGTCATCTCCTCTTTTATATAGTATATACCTGTACGTCATCTCCTTCTGTATATAGTATATACCTGTAAGTCATCTCCTCCTGTATATAGTATATACCTGTAAGTCATCTCCTCCTGTATATAGTATATACCTGTGTGTCATCTCCTCCTGTATATAGTATATACCTGTATGTCATCTCCTCCTGTATATAGTATATACCTGTGTCATCTGCTCCTGTATATAGTATATGCCTGTATGTCATCTCCCCTGTATATAGTATATACACTGTGTGCAGAATTATTAGGCAAGTTGTTTTTTTTGGATCACACGATACTTTTTATACATGTTGTCCTACTCCAAGCTGTTCAGGCTTGAGAGCCAACTACCAATTAAGTAAATCAGGTGATGTGCATCTCTGTAATGAGGAGGGGTGTTGTCTAATGACATGAAAACCCTATATAAGGTGTGCTTAATTATTAGGCAACTTCCTTTCCTTTGGCAAAATGGGTCAGAAGAAAGATTTGACGGGCTCTGAAAAGTCCAAAATTGTGAGATGTCTTGCAGAGGGATGCAGGAGTCTTGAAATTGCCAAACTTTTGAAGCGTGATCACCGAACAATCAAGCGTTTCATGGCAAATAGCCAACAGGGTCGCAAGAAGCGTGTTGGGCAAAAAAGGCGCAAAATAACTGCCCATGAATTGAGGAAAATCAAAACATGAAGCTGCCAAGATGCCATTTGCCACCAGTTTTGCCATATTTCAGAGCTGCAACGTTACTGGAGTATCAAAAAGCACAAGGTGTGCAATACTCAGGGACATGGCCAAGGTAAGGAAGGCTGAAAAACGACCACCTTTGAACAAGAAACATAAGATAAAAAGTCAAGACTGGGCCAAGAAATATCTTAAGACTGACTTTTCAAAGGTTTTATGGACGGATGAAATGAGAGTGACTCTTGATGGGCCAGAGGCTGGATCAGTAAAGGGCAGAGAGCTCCACTCCAACTAAGACGCCAGCAAGGTGGAGGTGGGGTACTGGTATGGGCTGGTATCATCAAAGATGAACTTGTGGGACCTTTTCGGGTTGAGGATGGAGTGAAGCTCAACTCCCAGACCTACTGCCAGTTTCTGGAAGACAACTTCTTCAAGCAGTGGTACAGGAAGAAGTCGGTATCGTTCAAGTAAAACATGATTTTCAAGCAGGACAATGCTCCATCGCATGCCTCCAACTACTCCACAGCGTGGCTGGCCAGTAAAGGTCTCAAAGAAGAAAAAATAATGACATGGCCCCCTTGTTCACCTGATCTGAACCCCATAGAGAACCTGTGGTTCCTTATAAAATGTGAGATCTACAGGGAGGGAAAACAGTACACCTCTCGGAACAGTGTCTGGGAGGCTGTGGTGGCTGCTGCACGCAATGTTGATCATAAACAGATCAAGCAACTGACAGAATCTATGGATGGAAGGCTGCTGAGTGTCGTCATAAAGAAAGGTGGCTATATTGGTCACTAATTTTTTTTTGTTTTGTTTTTGCATGTTAGAAATGTTTATTTCTAAATTTTGTGCAGTGATATTGGTTTACCTGGTGAAAATAAACATGTGAGATGGGATTATATTTGGTTTTTATTAAGTTGCCTAATAATTCTGTACAGTAATAGTTACCTGCACAAACAGATATCCTCCTAAAGATAGCCAAATAAAAAAAAAAAACCGCACTCCAACTTCCAAAAATATTAAGCTTTGATATTTATGAGTCTTTTGGGTTGACTGAGAACATAGTTGTTGATCAATAATAAAAAAAAAATCCTCAGTGTTTGTGTGTGTCATCTCCCCTGTATATAGTATATATCTGTATGTCATCTCCTCCTGTATTAGACCTCGTTCACACGTTATTGCTCAGTATTTTTACCTCAGTATTCGTAAGCTAAATTGGCAGCCTGATAAATCCCCAGCCAACAGGAAGCCCTCCCCGCTGGCAGTATATATTAGCTCACACATACACATAATAGACAGGTCATGTGACTGACAGCTGCCGTATATCCTATATGGTACATTTGTTGCTCTTGTAGTTTGTCTGCTTATTAATCAGATTTTTATTTTTGAAGGATAATACCAGACTTGTGTGTGTTTTAGGGCGAGTTTCATGTGTCAAGTTGTGTGTGTTTAGTTGCGTGTGGCGACATGCATGTAGCGACTTTTTGTGAGATGAGTTTTGTGTGGTGACATGCGTGTAGCAACTTTTTGCGTGTCGAGTTGCATGTGACAGGTTAGTGTAGCAAGTTGTGTGCAGCAAGTTTTGAGCATGGCGAGTTTTGCGCGTGGCGAGTTTTATGTGTGGTGCGTTTTGAGTATGTGCAAGTTCTGTGTGAGGCAACTTTTGCATGTGTTGCAACTTTTGTGCATGTGGCAATTTTTCCACGTGTGGCGAGTTTTCCATGAGGTGAGTTTTGCACGTGTGGCGAGTTTTGCGTGAGCCTAGTTTTGCATGTGGTGAGTTTTGCGCATGGCGAGTTTTGAGTAGCGACTTTTGTGCTTCGACTTTTATGTGGCGAGGTTGGTGTATGTGTGGTGAAATGTGTGCTGAGGGTGGTATATGTGTTCAAGCACGTGGTAGTGTGTGGCGCATTTTGTGTGTGTGTTCATATCCCTGTGTGTAGCGAGTATCCCATGTCGGGGCCCCACCTTAGCAACTGTACGGTACATACTCTTTGGCGCCATCGCTCTCATTGTTTAAGTCCCCCTTGTTCACATCTGGCAGCTGTCAATTTGCCTCCAACACTTTTCCTTTCACTTTTTCCCTATTATGTAGATAGGGGCAAAATTGTTTGGTGAACAGGAACGCGCGGGATTAAAATTTCGCCTCACAACATAGCCTATGACGCTCTCGGGGACCAGACGTGTGACTATGCAAAATTTTGTGGCTGTAGCTGCGATGGTGCAGATGCCAATCCCAGACATACACACATACATACTGTACATACATACACACACACACACACACACACACACACACACACACACACACACACACACACACACACACACACATTCAGCTTTATATATTAGATTGGCAGATCCCCAGAGGTTTAGTGTTTTGCCTGTGTATGGACCTACACAAGCAGAAAAATAATAGGTTGAACTTTATGATCCTTTCTTGAAGTCCACTATTTATCCTCCTGATGGTGGGTCAGTGATAAGACAGGATGTAAAGTCATTTCTTTTCTTGAAACTTGAACTGTCAATTGTATAGGAGGAGAGCACTTTTATGTACTTTCATCCTATGCTCCCATAAAATAACAAAATGGGTAGCTTTCTGAATAAATTAGATGCCTTTACCTTCATATAGTGCATCAATTGTAGTGTGCCAAGCACTACTTGTATGGGGGGCCCACCGGGAAACTCACCTCTTCCCCTGTGGGCCAGTCCGAGCCTGACCAGGCATGATGAGACATTCTGGCTACAAGTTTAATATTTTTACCAGCATGCATTCTACCTTGTTAAGTAAGATAACTGTTCATGTAAGAGAACATCAGTTATTCTAGAATTCTAGAATGTAATATTGTACATCAGATGCAGTGCTTACCAATACAAAATCTACTCATGATTGCAAGTGCTTCAGCCTAGAAGATCACATACCTATTTTCACAGTATATAATGTTGAGGTCCATGTTGACACGTGTTACAAACATGTGGCAGTCAATGCGGACTTCATTGATGGTTGGAGGAGGGAGCGCATGAGCCACAACTACTAAGCCCATCACCTGTCCCGTACCAGAGCGACCATGAGACAGAGACACGCGGAGACGCAATCGTCCAGTTACGTGGATCACCTAGAACATACAGGAAAATCAAATTACAAACGACCATTTAATTGATTTATTAAAGAGACAAATTGTGCATTTAAAGGGCATTATTTAGAAATCATTTGAGAAACAGAGTAGTAAAATTATATATTTTTGACATTGGCTGTTCCGGCAATGTGGACATATGGCTATTTTAGCCAATCACTGGGTGTGATGTAATGTGTTGGCCACAGTGGCGACCAGTTACCTGCCTAAACTTACCAGAAGATGAATTGGGGACACTGGCAGGAGACCAGGTAGTGTTAGAAGAGGAGCAAAAGGGATTGGTAGGATAAGTCTGATTTTTTTATGTTTTAGAACCTTCTACACATGTATTTTTTTAATTCAGGGCAGGGTCCTCTCTCCTCCTGTACCAGTTGTGACTTGTATTGTTCAAGATTATTGTACTTGTTTTATTATGTATACCCCTCCTCACATGTAAAGCGCCATGGAATAAATGGCGCTATAATAATAATAAATAATAATAATAATAATAATAATAATTCAGGGATGAAAAACCTGTCTACTAGAATTTTTTTTTTTTTTAATGTCAACTGAGCTTGTCCTCCAATTGCTGCCGCTCCACTAACTCAGGAACTGCTTTTCTTCTGTGCCCCTCAGTTCCAAAGTTACATCTTTCAGTAATAAAAATACAAATTTTTCTTCAACCAACTGGGCGTATACCAAAGAAATTCAATAATGGTTTTTGCATTTTCTCCTCTGATGCTGGCCAATCAAAACATGGCATCGCCTACAGGCGAGTTCTGTGGTGTACGCCCATTTGGTTGAAGGGAAAATTTGCATCTTTATTATCAAGGGGTGTAACTTTGGAACTGAGGGGCACAGAAGAAAAAGCAAACCTGTTCCAGAATCAGAGGAGCAGTGGCAATTGCAGGCGGTACACCAGTGAAATGTAAAAATCCAGTGAAAGTTCCTTTTTAAGAGAGATGGGTTTATTCTTTCGTGGCACTACTATTGCGCACTTAATTCTGCTTAGAAGGGAAAATAAAGTAAAGCTTCATATAATCAAGGATGGGGTGGCAGAAGGCATGAAAAAGGCAAATACAAGAAACAAAGTTGATGGAAAAAAAAAAGCCAAAAATGTAAGGAAAAATAAGAACTGGTCAGTAGGAGGCAGGGTGCCGCAGACCAAATAATCCAAAGCCTAGCAGAATACAGTAAGTAGATTCCTCTCTGACATGTGGGGAGTTTTGCTGCTGGATTGCTCGTGGCAAGAAACACATCAGAGACTCCTGTGGTACTTTTATATATTTCAGCAGCTAAATCTAATAGGACAGGAAGGCGGGGGGAGCCGATGTACACATAACGTCAGGAGCAAGCTCCCCTTCCTATGACCTTAACTGTTATTCAGGAAATCGTGGTTAACGACTAAGCAGCCAGTAAGATCTCTATACTAGTCCAGACATGAAATGGTTAATGCATGATCACGGAGAATCAACCTCACAGGAGAATCTGGACTTTTTACAGTATGCCATGAAGGAAGCAGTGTTGTCCATTACTTCTAACTACTTTTTAACTATTCATGTTAGAGAAGGTCCCTTAGGCTATGTGCACTTGTTGATTATTTGCATGAGATTTTTCTGCACCAAAAAACAGAGTGTGCAAAACACTGCATAAAATAAGTTAATATTTTACGCATTTTTACGTGTGGTTTTTATGAGTTTTTAATCGTATTTTTTTCCCCATTCATTTGTTGAAAAACATTGCAAAAAACTTAAAAAAAACTGACCTGCTGCAGATGTAAAAAAATGCTTTGATGGTTCAGATCCGCAAGTGAACAATAAGCAGCTTGTTGCAGATTTCAAATATCTCACTTTGCTAATATTATAATGTGTAGCTTTCTTCCCCTTAAAAAAACTCAAGAAAAAAACCCAAAATGAGCGCATACCCTATCGTAAGTAATAGTATTGTGCAGGTAAATAACAAAAAGTACCTACCGTATTTAACAATGCTTTGATCAAACAAACATAAAATCCATGCCACCACGACAAGGTGAACCCAATTGGGATGGTCCTGCCTCTAGTATTAAAACCTTACCTTGTGTCAGCCAACCTCAATGTGAATAAGGGCAGAGCAGGATACAGAGGCCTGATACAGGACAGGACTATCCCGACTGGATACACCTTGTCGCGGAGGGAAGGCTTTTACTTTTTTTGATCAAAATCATATTAACAAAGTTCCCGATGTTATTTACATGCACTATTGCTATTTACTTACTATAAGTTATATGCTGATTTTGATTTTTCTTCTTGGGTTTTGTTTATGAAATGGCCACAGTGTGAATGTGCTCTTACACAGTGCACTTATACCACAATATGCTCTAGCTCACATTTTTGGATTTACTTTTTTAACCATGAAAAACGCTTGGAAAAAAAACAGCAAAAAAAGTCCTTAATGTCAATTTATCCATGGCTCTGCATGTAGCCAAAATTGTTGTACGGATGTTGCATACACAACTAGGGAAATGCTCTGTGTGCGTTTCTTCACATTGCATACTAGGGGTATGCTCACTGTGCCTTTTTTAACATTGCACACTAGGGAAATGCCCAGTGTGCGTTTCTTCACATTGCATTTGAGGGATATGCTCTTTGTGCATTTATTTACATTGCATTCTAGGGATATGCTCAGTGAGCGCTTCTTCACATTGCATTTCAGGGATATGCTCTGTGTGCGTTTCTTCATATTGCATTCTAGGGATATGTTCAGTGTGCGTTTCTTCACATTGTATTTGAGGGATATGATCAGTGTGCGTTTCTTCACATTGCATTCTAGGGATATGCTCAGTGTGTGTTTTTTCACATTGTATTTGAGGGATATGCTCAGTGTGCGTTCCTTCACATTGCATTCTAGGGATATGCTCTATGCGCGTTTCTTCACCTTGCATTCTAGAGATATGCTCTGTGTGCGTATCTTCAGATTCCATTTGAGATACATGCTCTGTGTGCGTTTCTTCACATTGCAATCTAGGGATATGTGCTATGCATTTCTTCACATTGCATTCTAGGGATATGCTCTGTGCGTTTCTTCACACTGCATTCTAGGGATATACTCTGCATTTCTTCACATTGCATTCTAGGGATATGCTCTGTGTGTGTTTTTTCACATTGTATTTGAGGGATATGCTCAGTGTGCGTTCCTTCACATTGCATTCTAGGATATGCTCTATGTGCGTTTCTTCACCTTGCATTCTAGAGATATGCTCCGTGTGCGTATCTTCACATTGCATTTGAGCGATATGCTCTGTATGCGTTTCTTCACATTCCATTTGAGAGACATGCTCTGTGTGCGTTTCTTCACATTGCAATCTAGGGATATGTGCTATGCATTTCTTCACATTGCATTCTAGGGATATGCTCTGTGCGTTTCTTCACACTGCATTCTAGGGATATACTCTGCATTTCTTCACATTGCATTCTAGGGATATGCTCTGTGTGTGCTTCTTCACGCTGCATTTGAGTGATATGTTCTGTGTGCGTTTCTTCACATTGCATTCTAGGGATATGCTCTATGTGCGTATCTTCACATTCCATTTGAGAGACATGCTCTGTGTGCATTTCTTCACATTGCAATCTAGGGATATTCTTACACAGTGCACTTATACCACAATATGCTCTAGCTCACATTTTTGGATTTACTATTTTAACCATGAAAAACGCTTGGAAAAAAAACAGCAAAAAAAGTCCTTAATGTCAATTTATCCATGGCTCTGCATGTAGCCAAAATTGTTGTACGAATGTTGCATACACAACTAGGGAAATGCTCTGTGTGCGTTTCTTCACATTGCATACTAGGGATATGCTCACTGTGCCTTTTTTAACATTGCACACTAGGGAAATGCCCAGTGTGCGTTTCTTCACATTGCATTTGAGGGATATGCTCTTTGTGCATTTATTTACATTGCATTCTAGGGATATGCTCAGTGAGCGCTTCTTCACATTGCATTTCAGGGATATGCTCTGTGTGCGTTTCTTCATATTGCATTCTAGGGATATGTTCAGTGTGCGTTTCTTCACATTGTATTTGAGGGATATGATCAGTGTGCGTTCCTTCACATTGCATTCTAGGGATATGCTCTATGCGCGTTTCTTCACCTTGCATTCTAGAGATATGCTCTGTGTGCGTATCTTCAGATTCCATTTGAGATACATGCTCTGTGTGCGTTTCTTCACATTGCAATCTAGGGATATGTGCTATGCATTTCTTCACATTGCATTCTAGGGATATGCTCTGTGCGTTTCTTCACACTGCATTCTAGGGATATACTCTGCATTTCTTCACATTGCATTCTAGGGATATGCTCTGTGTGTGTTTTTTCACATTGTATTTGAGGGATATGCTCAGTGTGCGTTCCTTCACATTGCATTCTAGGATATGCTCTATGTGCGTTTCTTCACCTTGCATTCTAGAGATATGCTCCGTGTGCGTATCTTCACATTGCATTTGAGCGATATGCTCTGTATGCGTTTCTTCACATTCCATTTGAGAGACATGCTCTGTGTGCGTTTCTTCACATTGCAATCTAGGGATATGTGCTATGCATTTCTTCACATTGCATTCTAGGGATATGCTCTGTGCGTTTCTTCACACTGCATTCTAGGGATATACTCTCCATTTCTTCACATTGCATTCTAGGGATATGCTCTGTGTGTGCTTCTTCACGCTGCATTTGAGTGATATGTTCTGTGTGCGTTTCTTCACATTGCATTCTAGGGATATGCTCTATGTGCGTATCTTCACATTCCATTTGAGAGACATGCTCTGTGTGCATTTCTTCACATTGCAATCTAGGGATATGTGCTATGCATTTCTTCACATTGCATTCTAGGGATATGCTCTGTGTGTGTTTCTTCACATCGCATTCTAGGGATATGCTCTGGGTGCATTTCTTTAAATTACATTTGAGTGATATGCTCTGTGTGTGTTTCTTCACATTGCATTCTAGTGATATGCTCTGTGTGCATTTCTTCACAATGCATTTCGGGGGATATGGTCTGTGTGCATTTCTTCACACTGCATTTGAGGGATATGCTCTGTGTGTGTTTCTTCACGCTGCATTTGAGTGATATGTTCTGTGTGCGTTTCTTCACATTGCATTCTAGGGATATGCTCTATGTGCGTTTCTTCACATTGCATTCTAGAGATATGCTCTATGTGCGTATCTTCACATTCCATTTGAGAGACATGCTCTGTGTGCTTTTCTTCACATTGCAATCTAGGGATATGTGCTATGCATTTCTTCACATTGCATTCTAGGGATATGTTCTGTGCGTTTCTTCACACTGCATTCTAGAGATATACTCTGCTTTTCTTCACATTGCATTCTAGGGATATGCTCTGTGTGTGTTTCTTCACATTGCATTCTAGAGATATGCTCTGTGTGCGTTTCTTCACATTGCATTCTAGGGATATGCTCTGTGTGTGTTTCTTCACATTGCATTCTAGAGATATGCTCTGTGTGCGTTTCTTCACATTGCATTCTAGGGATATGCTCTGTGTGCGTTTCTTCACATTGCATTACAGGGATATGCTCTGTGTGCATTTATATGTGTGCCACCGTACAACACTGTAGTCGGATACCACCGCCACTGACTCTCTTTGTAACAGGCAGAGGAGACATTATCTTATGGCGTCCATTTGTATTGAAGAAGCTGAGTCATACATGGAGAAATGCTCTTGACATAAAAAGCTAACCAATCACCACAACAAGGCTGCAGATATTTATACTCCAGTGCATGCTGAATGTCAACCCAAGAGCCATAGGCTGGCTACTCACGACTGTTTTTAATGACTGTAATTCTGACACTTTACATCTCTCTCCTGGTAATAGACAGTGGTTAAAACCTCCTTCTCCTAATCACCTTCTATCAAAACCCATAGGATGGCCAGTTTGTGCTCCTGCAGCACCGATGCCAGTTTCTTTTCCGCTCAGAAACAAGCATGATTGTGCTTCTCTTTTTTTATCGTCTCCCGCCTCAGGAGAGAGGAACCATCCTGATTCTTTATACACTGAGGCTCTTCAAAGACACCTTTAGATTGTAGGCAGCCTGGGGGGGAATTCTCTCCCAGACACAATTTGGAAGCAACATGAAGGCCTTGAAGTTGAAAAGCAAAGAAGAGGGAGGACAGAGGGAGCAGGGCAGAGGAAGGGGGTGTGGGACAAAGGCTGGAAAGAGTGTTTTCTTCTGCAGTCCCCTTCACTCTCCCTGTGAAAAAAAGTCCTATTCAGAGTATTACATATGACAGAATAGAGGCTTGCTTTTATGCTGTGATAGGTATGACCTTCCACTTAGTTTGGGAGACAGTATAATAGAAAAAGAAGAAAAAAAGTAAACCACGCATATACTCGGAAAGTAAAAAGAAAAAAAAAAGCAACAGACACAATCAGATCACAGACATACTGTAGATACAATATTAGAAGAACACAGTCATGAATTAAAATCACGAAAATCAACGTCAATAGATCAAAATACACTTCTAAATCTGCGATGACCTGATTATGCAATCCAATGCAACAAGAAGAACCTATTGTCCTCTCTCCTAAAAATGCTATCTTTTTCTCCTACCTGTAGAACTTACCTTGAACCCCGAGGATTTGATATGCACGCCTCTCTTAGTTAGAGTTGACTTCATCCTAATGAAGAAAGACCTTTCTAGAGAGTTGTCCTGAGGGAGGATCCCGGGGCTGGAGGATTCCACTACAAAAGAAAATGGATAGATGTTACAAAGGACTATAATCCTGGCCTATGTCAACACTGAGGAAAATAATAGACGTGGGGCTATGCATCGGAAAAGATGGGCCCTGTTTCTATTCTCATCAGCACCTTGGAATAATGAAGAATTACTCTTACTATGTGCTGTCCCTACAATTGACACCACCCTAATAAAAAAATTACAAGTTGCGAAAATTATCCAAGCATATCTGCTTAGAATCACACAGACTATAATTGCTGAATCATTATGTTCTTTGTTATATATAACGTGTCTATGTTCCTTTCTTTGAGCATTGAAAGGGTTAATGAAAAAATGCATCAACGCCATGAGTTGGGGTTAAGTATCCATCGCTCCGCCAGATAATTCTCTTCTCTAATCCAGTGGAATCAAACCTATTTCTTTTATCACAGGGCTCCCATTTTGAATTAAACAAGCTCATTAGTTGTAATCAAAAGCTTCAAGATCAAAAACTGGAGTGTCGGCTTCAGATCCAGCTGGTTCTAGGATCCGAAGCTCTGCTTCACCAGAGAACGGGATCACAGGAGCCTCACGGTGGGGTGGGCCAGAGAAGATCGGGAAAACATTACACGTCCTCACTAGTGCAAGAGGAAAATCTGTTCGGAATCAGGTGTCAGACCCACCCAATCGCATGTCTACACAATAACCGAGGTTATCTGGGTGGAAAGTCATCTCGTGAAGTTTGTTTTTTTGGCACCCGAGAGCATGTCTCTTTGATGGAGCATATTAAAGGAAATAAACTGTGAACATCTCGACCCTTAACACGTGAAAAAAAACAACAACGGGTACTGGGAAAAAGTAACAAGTTCAGGGTTTGCCTTTTTGTTTCACCCTAGTTGTTCTTCTAAAAGAAATGGGGGAAATGTACGCCCCACTGTTCTGACAACCAGCCGTCTAATCCGTTCTGTGGAATTTTGTGGTGTTTCTGCAATTCTAAACTTCAAACAGACAGACCCGTTATGGCTCCATTTTCATTACAGATGAAAAGGGTTTAGTAGGCATCAGACACAAAGAACATAAGGAATTTTGCCTTACTTCTAGAGGGGAATATCCCGAATCTAGGGCACTCGATGGCTTGTATGGTGGTCTGCAAAGTTAATGCAGCTCTATAGTACAGAGTTCTAGAACACTCTGTGTATCAATGAACCTGCTCTGTGAAACAACCCAGCATGCAGTATGTCAACAGCTTTAATGACTGTGTACACCTTTGCACAGAATTTTTTAATTTTCATTTAGGTCTCGCGAGACCGCTAAGTCTTCTGGGTAATTTTGCAAAGCATCTCTGGGAACGGAAGCTGGCGGCAGCCGGACTACGGAATCATCGGACTACGGAAGGTGAGTATAGCAGGTTTTTTGTTTTTTTATTATTTTTAACATTAGATCTTTTTACTATTGATGCTGCATAGGCAGCATCAATATTAAAAATTTGGGGACACACAGGGTTAATAGCAGCGTTAACGGAGTGCGGTACCCGCGGCCCGTTACCACTGGCATTAACCCTGTGTGAGCGGTGAGTGGAGGGGAGTATGCGGGCGCCGGGCACTGACTGCAGGGGAGTAGGGAGGGACTTATCGGACTGTGCCCGTCGCTGATTGGTCGTGGCAGCCATGACAGGCAGCTGGCGAGACCAATCAGCGACGCAGGATTTCCGTGACAGAAGTTGCCGACAGAAAGACAGACAGACAGATGGAAGTACCCCTTAGACAATTATATATATAGATTTGTTTTCCTTTCCATTTTATATAGTATATGTGACATCTCCGGATAATTATAAGTTCCTACATTGCTCTGTTTTTCCAATTGTACAGATTAATCATTGTTTGTAATATAATGTAATTATATAATGTAAAGTTATGCAGTTTTCTGAAATATATTTTAAAGGGAACCTGTCACCTGATCCATTCTTCCCAAACCACGGGCAGCCTGAATCAGAGCCTGGCTTCACCATTGACGTTAGGTATATTTTTCTCTGAAACGCCGGCGCGGAGTTAGAAGATCTGCCAGCTCTGCAACAGTAGATTGACAAGTCTCACGCTGTGGGAATGAGATGACAGATTCCTTTGAACCTCTAACCTTTATACCAAGTCCACAAGAACATATGAAAAATTGTCTACTTTTCGTTCAGAAAAAAACACTTTTTTCCATCCTTGTGGTGGTCTGTTTGTCATCCGTAAGTCTGTTTTTGACACTTGTCTGACATCCATTTTACTTCCACAATTAGGAAAATTAGGAAAGGCTGAATACAGTTTCCTATGTAAAATATTTGTCAGTGCAAATGTAACAAAAGTATCACTTACAAAGGGTTTTTGCCTTTGAATTTAGAGGCCTTTTTCACTACTTGGACCATCACTTCTTATATGAAACAGGTCCCCACTGAAGATGAAACCGAGCTCATACTCACTTACCAGACCAACGTCATTCCAGCAACGTCATTCCATGTCTTGTGAGCACTGCAGTCAATCAGCGGCCTCTATAGGGCTGCAGTATTCTCACTTCCTCAGATATCAGGGTCTAACAACGGCACACGAGTGTCGGGAGACCAGGTGGTGACAACACTGGAATGGAGCCGGTTTAGGGAGTATATGGTGTTCTTATTTTCAATGAGACACTTTTTCATTTATCCCCCTCACACAGTATGATGTATTCTTATGTCATGGCGTGACTCAGGAATGTTGCAGTGGACTCAGAGCCACTGCTCACTCCACACATAATATATGGCTGACATCTGCTTCTAACAGCAGCGATCAGTCACTGACAGCAGTGGTTTGCTGTGACAGCCGGGGGCCGTGCCCAGGTCCATGTGTCACGGGTGTGTCAGAGGCTGTAGACAGTCACACTGTTTATAACTCCCAACTTGCTGTTGGGAGTTGCGGGTCATATTTTCTGTTTGCACTTCCCTATTGAAGCTTGGAGCTGCAGTCTTCTTGGAGTTTGAAGGATTACGGTGTTTCTCTCTGAGTCTAAGCTAAGTGTTCCTCTTGTTTTGTGTATCCTAGCTGTCTAGTGTTAGTCCAGACCAGAGTTCACCTCTTCCTTCCTTAAGCAAGACTTACCACTATTACCGCTAGGGTCTGACAGGGATTAGGTATCCTGCTTGGCGATAGGCGCGGAACCTATTTAGGGTCTCTTAGGGCAGACAGGTTGACGTTAAATCTGCCTAGGGGTCTCCAATCCCCGCCTCCCTAGTGTTGGGCACCCTTTCCCCTTTGTGTTGCACTTAGTCTGTCCTACACTGTGTGTATGACACCATGCTTGTCATGTGATTTCTTCTGTAATGTCCTGCCTGTAGCTGGGTGTCAGAGGAGACTGTGATTTTTACTACTGTAATTTTGCTGTATGCAGTACAAGCGATTAGACACATGTCCAAGTTCTGTCTGGTAAAGGACTAACAAAATAAAACAGAAAAAAGGGGTAAAACTATAAGAAAAATATGTTTATGTATGTGCAAAATAAAGTTATGGCTATTTGGAAAAATAGAGGAAGAAAATGCTGCCCACTAGACGGGCAATAGACTGTGTCAATGTTACTGGCTGTCCAGGCCTACACACCGGAGCAATTTTTTGCAGAATGGAGCCATCATATGTACAATATCAGAGCTGTAATCTAAGTGAAATCACTGCAGCATAAGTGACCACTGATCTTCCAGCCACTGGATCAAATGGAAATAAGGACATCGATATTTTTTCAGTAACATAATAACGAACATTTACAATCCCCCAAAATTAGGTATGCATATATTAAGCGCTTTCCATTACAGAGATGAAAGATTCTTTCCAAGCACAATATTGTTTAGGCAAGCAACAAACACTGCCACTAGTGGGCGACATACTACATTGGAGAATGCATAGTGTTGAACTGCTGATGTCGCAGCCACTGTGAATGGAGGTGGGAAAGTAAACTACAGACTTGTTGCTGGAGGGTTAACAAGAACCCATGTACACATATTATATGTAAAATTAGAAAAATACCCACACAATTTTATTACACACTAATAGAACTGCATGAAAATATTATTAATGCAGTCACCAAATATATTATTAAGGGCAACCATTACAACTTATAGAGATTTTTTAGGATTCTAAATTCTAAGAACAGGGATTCACACATTTTTTTTTCAACTGGGGCTTGTCTGCTAAAAAATGATGATGCTAGTGGTCAAATTCCATGGAAACATAAAAGGGAATCGGTCAGCAGGTTATTGCTATTTAATCTGAGCACACCATGGGGTAAGGTACAGAGACTCTGATTCCAGCGATATGTCATTTATTAGGCTATGTGCTATTGTTTGCTCACAATGAATGTTTTAATAGCAGGAGATTATCACTGCTCTGCCTGGACCACACCTCCTGTGAGCCCTGGTCAGACCACACCCCATACTCTGATAAGCAGCTCACTGTCAATAGACTGTGTACATAGAAAGCCTGGTGGGGTTGAGTTAGCTTTCTGAGCTCTGCTACATGCTACACCTAAGAACTTGTGCTGCTCTCAGATGAGGTAGCAAAAAACGGCTGACAGATTCCCTTTAAAGGGCTATTGTCAATCTTAGTGATCTCTGGTAGTCCAGCCCGACGCACTCCACTGATCTCGAAAAGCGAGGTTCTGAAGACACCCGTGTGAATGGGGAGATGGTCAACCATGTGCACTGCTGCTCCATCCAATGTTATAGGAGTGCGGAAGACAAACCGAGTGTAGTGCTCTGCTATCTCCAATGCTCCAACAAATTACCTTTATGTACAACTACCAGTCCCCATTGCCCCCCTCAATTCTAGGTAATAAAGGTCTATCGAGAACCCCAAATACACCATTTCTGTACACTTATAGAAACAATCTCATGGACAGAAAAACTAAAACATAGCACGAGTCTATGGATCAAATAAAAGACACTGAATTTGAAACTTCCAAAAAACAATCATGTGCATGAGGTCATATTTAAGGGGGGATTTTATTAAATACATATGGTGGATATTATAACTGACTTTCTTGATATAAACTAAGATCATCTACCGTTCTATATAATTGTCTAAGGGTCACTTCCGTCTGTCTGTCTTTCTGTCTGTCTGTCTGTCACAGATATTCATTGGTCGCGGCCTCTATCTGTCAAGGAAATCCAAGTCGCTGATTGGTCGCGGCAAAACAGCCACGACCAATCAGCGACGGGCACAGTCCAGAAGAAAATGGCCGCTCCTTACTCCCCACAGTCAGTGCCCGGCGCCCGCATACTCCCCTCCGGTCACCGCTCACACAGGGTTAATGCCGGCGGTAACGGACCGCGTTATGCCGCAGGTAACTCACTCCGTTACCGCCGCTATTAACCCTGGGTGACCAAGTTTTTACTATTGATGCTGCCTATGCAGCGTCAATAGTAAAAGGATCTACTGTTAAAAATAATTTAAAAAATAAAAAATCATTATATACTCACCTTCTGCCGCCTTTCCCGCTCCTCACCATGCTCCGGTAACCGCTCCATGCAAGCGGCAGGTTCCGGTGCAAGGATGGTATTCAACAAAAACCTGCCATGACGTCACGGTCATGTGACCGCGACCTCATCACAGGTCCTGCGCGCCTGCGCGAGAAAGACCTGCCATGACGTCACGGTCATGTGACCGTGACGTCATCACGGGTCCTGCGCTACCAACCCTGGAACCGGAAGCTGCCGAGTGCACAGCACACAGGCGACATGACTACAAGGGCTCCCTCGGAAGGTGAGTATATGTTTAATTTTTATTTTTTAACCTGTGACATACATGGCTGGGAAATATACTACGTAGCTGGGCAATATACTACGTGACTAGCCAATATACTACGTGGCTGGGCAATATACTACGTGTCTCTGCTGTATACTACGTTACTGGGCAATATACTACGTAACTGGGCAATATACTACGTGGCTGGGCAATATACTACGTGACTGGGCAATATATTACGTGGCTGGGCAATATACTACGTGGCTGGGCAATATACTACGTGGCTGGGCAATATACTACGTGGCTGGGCAATATACTACGTGGCTGGGCAATATACTACGTGACTGGGCAATATACTACGTAACTGGGCAATATACTAAGTAACTGGGCAATATACTATGTGGCTAGGCAATATGCTACGTGACTGGGCAATATACTACGTGGCTGGGCAATATACTACGTGGCTGGGCAATATACTACGTGGCTCTGCTATATACTACGTGGCTCTGCTATATACTACGTGACTGGGCAATATACTACGTGACTGGGCAATATACTACGTGAATGGGCAATATACTGCATCACTGGGCAATATACTACGTCACTGGGCAATATACTACGTCACTGGGCAATATAGTACGTGGCTGGGCAATTTACTACGTCACTGGGCAATATACTATGTGGCTGGGCAATATACTACGTGGCTGGGCAATATACTACCTGGCTGGGCAATATACTACGTGACTGGGCAATATACTACGTGACTGGGCAATCTACCAAGTGACTGGGCAATATACTACATGGCTGGGCAATATACTACATGCATATTCTAGAATACCCGATGTGTTAGAATCGGGCCACCATCTAGTTTATAATAATTGCCTTGATAAAATCAAGCCCTCTACTATGAATTGCGTCTTTGCTGGTCAGTGTCATGTTAGCAGGGTCAGATCTAAATGACCCCATGAAGCTTGGTCTGTGCTAGGGTTGAGCGACTTTTAGTTTTTCAGGGTCGAGTCGGGTTTCACGAAACCTGACTTTCTCAAAAGTCAGGTCGAGTGAAATGGGCCGATCCTATTGAAAAGTCGGGGTCGGGGATCGGCCGAAACTCGAAACCCAATGTAAGTCTATGGGGGTTTTTGTTTTTTTTTACATTTTCTTCAGGGCGATATAGCAGAAAAGCCGGTAATTCAATTACCGGCTTTTCATTTCTCCTGCCAAAACCCGACATAATATGAGACATGGTTTACATACAGTAAACCATGTCATATCCCTTTTTTTTTGCATATTCCACACTACTAACGTTAGTAGTGTGTATATGCAAAATTTCGGCGCTCTAGCTCTTAAATTTAAGGGTTAAATCGCGGAAAAAATTGGCGGAGGGCTCCCGCGCAATTTTCTCCGCCAGAGTAGTAAAGCCAGTGACTGAGGGCAGATATTAATAGCCTGGAGAGGGTCCACGGTTTTTGCCCCCCCCCCGGCTAAAAACATCTGCCCCAGCCACCCCAGAAAAAGCACATCTGTAAGATGCGCCTATTCTGGCACTTGGCCACTCTCTTCCCATTCCCGTGTAGCGGTGGGATATGGGGTAATGAAGGGTTAATGCCCCTTGCTATTGTAAGGTGACATTAAACCAGATTAATAATGGAGAGGCGTCAATTATGACACCTATCCATTATTAATCCAATTGTATGAAAGAGTTAAAAATAAACACACACACAATATTAAAAAGTATTTTAATGAAATAAACACCGTTTGTTGTAATAATTTATTGTACGCTCAATCCACTCGCTGAAGACCCTCGCTCTGTAACAAATAAAAAATAATAAACCAACAATATACATACCTTCCGTAGATCTGTAACGTCCCATCTGTAACGTAAATCCATCTGAAGGGGTTAAAATATTTTACAGCCACGAGCTCTGCTAATGCAGCGCTGCTCGTGGCTGTAAACCCCAGCGAATGAAGGTAATGTAGGTCAATGACCTGTAGTTACCTTAATTCGCGGTGATGCGCCCCCTGCTGGATGTCCCTGGAGCGTGGGAAAAGTTCCCAGGCTCGATGTCATATGAGGACATCCAGCAGGGGGCGCATCACCGCGAATGAAGGTAACTATAGGTCATTGGCCTACATTACCTTCATTCGCTGGGGTGTACAGCCACAAGCACAGCTGCATTAGCAGAGCTTGTGGCTGTAAAATATTTTAACCCCTTCAGATGGATTTACAACGTGGGACGTTACAGATCTACGGAAGGTATGGATATTGTTGGTTTATTATTTTTTATTTGTTACAGAGCGAGGGTCTTCAGCGAGTGGATTGAGGGTAATGAAGGGTTAATGTCACCTTGCTATTGTAAGGTGACATTAAGCCAGATTAATAATGGAGAGGCGTCAATTCTGACACCTATCCATTATTAATCCATTTGCATTAAATGGTTAAAAAAAAACACACATTATTAAAAAGTATTTTAATGAAATAAAAACAGGTTGTTTTAATATTTTATTGTATGCTCAATCCACTCGCTGAAGACCCTCGCTCTGTAACAAAAAATAATAAACCACCAATATCCATACCTTCCGTAGATCTGTAACGTCCCACGTTGTAAATCCATCTGAAGGGGTTAAAATATTTTACAGCCACAAGCTCTGCTAATGCAGCTGTGCTTGTGGCTGTAAACCCCAGCGAATGAAGGTAATGTAGGTCAATGACCTATAGTTACCTTCATTCGCGGTGATGCGCCTCCTGCTGGATGTCCTCATATGACGTTGAGCCTGGGAACTTTTCCCACGCTCCAGGGACATCCAGCAGGGGGCGCATCACCGCGAATGAAGGTAACTACAGGTCATTGACCTACATTACCTTCATTCGCTGGGGTTTACAGCCACGAGCAGCGCTGCATTAACAGAGCTCCTGGCTGTAAAATATTTTAACCCCTTCAGATGGATTTACAACGTGGGACGTTGCAGATCTACGGAAGGTATGGATATTGTTGGTTTATTATTTTTTATTTGTTACAGAGCGAGGGTCTTCAGCGAGTGGATTGAGCGTACAATAAATTATTACAACAAACGGTGTGTTTATTTCATTAAAATACTTTTTAATATTGTGTGTTTTTTTAACTCTTTCATACAATTGGATTAATAATGGATAGGTGTCAGAATTGACGCCTCTCCATTATTAATCTGGCTTAATGTCACCTTACAATAGCAAGGTGGCATTAACCCTTCATTACCCCATATCCCACCGCTACACGGGAATGGGAAGAGAGTGGCCAAGTGCCAGAATAGGCGCATCTTACAGATGTGCTTTTTCTGGGGTGGCTGGGGCAGGTGTTTTTAGCCGGGGGGGGGGGGGGCAAAAACCGTGGACCCTCTCCAGGCTATTAATATCTGCCCTCAGTCACTGGCTTTACTATATATACACAAATAAAACGAAACCCGACCTTTAATTAGAGATCGCCGACCCGATCCCAGAGTGGGATCGGGTCGGGTTTCACGAAACCCGACTTTGCTAAAAGTCGGCGACTTTTGAAAAGTGCCGAACTGTTTCGCTCAACCCTAGTCTGTGCCCAACGTGTCACTATTGCATTGTATCTGGTTATCAGAATGATATCGTCATAAAGGGGTTAATACTTTCTCCCAGAATGATCAATGCAGAAGTGCTATTTTAATGGGAAGCTACTTTGTGACAGTAACGGTAGCGCAGAGCCGTGGTGGCAGGAAATAGGTTAATAAGCAGTCTGCATGCACCAGCTCTGTGTAAATGCACTGCGTTGTGTGTGTATATTTCCTGGGGCTGTATCTTTTTGCCTTTCTTGTCTCTCTCTGTCTGCTCTCTCTCTGTCAGTACACCCAGTGGATTAACAGACTATTGAGGATTCTCTTTTAAAAGGAGCTCTTTTAAAAGGGTCAGATAAAGAGAGAGAGAGCGAGAGGGGAAGAGAGAGAGACTGTCAAAATGAGCCTTAGACAAAGATTTATTATAAACGATTTAAAGGGCTTAATGTATGTATCCCCAATGAGGCCTCGCAGCGATGAGAGGAGAGAGATGGATTGTGAAAGACGGCTGAGCGGAGGAGGGGGGCTGTTTCGCTGTTGCGCCCTCTAACACCCTTTTGCATACACATACACACAGCAGGAGCAAGGAAATGCATTCAATATTTCAAGACAGGAATTGTCCCCATGTCACAGAGACATGTATCTAATGAATGTGTTAAGGGATGGCTACATACACAATTCGAAAGATTTTTTTTTTATTGGCCGGACTGTGTAAACTTCCCCAAGAAGCAAAGTTTATACAATATGTAATACCCTAATTGTTCTCATCATCATGAATCAAAGGCAAAGTAAGAGTTTACATTACTTTTTTTTTCTATTTTCCATATCACCATACATGTATAGTAAAAAAAAATATAAGAAATCTTGCTATTTTCCCCAATGGCCACCAAGCCTAATATCAGGCTAAAAGGTTCTGTTCTTTTCATCAGCCACATGGACATAATCAGAACAAGTAATTTTTACTTACTTTCATAGAAATATTTTCAGGGCATCCACTGAACTGGCCAAAGATAATTATATAAATCGGGAGAGGATGAGCTGTAACCTTCATGTATAGTGAACAGGGATGAGCGGACCCCTGGAAGTTCGGGTTCAGACACCCAACCTAAAGTTTATTCCAAAGTTGGGTTAGAGTACCAGAAATGCACCTGAACTTGAACTAGAGCCCCATTGAAAACAATGTGGAGACCCGAATATCTCTCTCTCTCTTTCTCCTGTCAGAATCAACATTTTCCATAGGATACCAGAATACAAAATACGGTATTTTTTGGTCTATAAGATGCACTTTTTTCCTCCAAAAATGTGGAGGAAAATGGAGGGTGCGTCGTATAGTTCAGATGTACGGGCCGGCTTTGGCTGTGGTGGGTAGGTGGGGGAGCGGCATCGGCGGAGCAGCAGGTCACAGGTGGCTGGAGCCGGCGGCTTCGGCTAACTCTTGTGCCCACTGCTAAAGAGAAATGAAAATTCACTGCAATCCACGCCCATTGGTGAGGAGAGCAATGAATATTAATTTCTCTTTAATAGTGTCTTGGTATGATTGGCCCCCAACCCTGGTCCTGGCATGCATGGCCCCATAAAAAAAACATGAAACCCCCCCCCCAGAATATTACACTTACCTTGGTGGCGCTCCCTCGCAGCTTCCTGCTTCATTGCCAGCAGCTGCTTTATGCTTGTAAGCAGTGCATGGTAGGGATGTCATGCGCCGCTTGCAAGCCGAAGAGTAGATGCCAGAATACTCAATGCTCTGCATGGCAGGACTGTGCACGCAGAGAGCAGTGAGTATTCAGTGCTCTTCACTAGCGCACACAGTGTCAGCCGCCAGCTTCCTGGTGCTGCCAGTGGTCACGTGTGTCACTACTTAAGAGAAACCCCCAGAGAGGTGAATATTAATGTGACCACCAGCAGCTGCAGCAAGGCTTCGGCTGACACTGTGCGTGCTACTGAGGTGCAATGAATACTCACTGCTCTCTGCGCGGACAGTCCCGGTGTGCAAAGCAGTGAGTATTCCGGCAGCTGTGCTCTGCTTGTCAGCAGCGCATGACATCATTACCATGCGCTGCTTACAAGCTTAAAGAAGATGCTGGCAATGGAGCAGGTGCGAGGGAGCGCCTGGAAGGTAAGTGTAATGATTTTTTTTCTTTTAATGTTTTCTCATGAGGAAATGCATACTAGGATGGGGGTGGGGCCAATTATAAGGATAAGGTCATGCATACCAGGACCGGGATGGGAACTAATCATACCAGAATAGGGATGGGGCCATGCATACTATGACGAGATGGGGGTCCTGCATACCAGGATAAGGATGGGGGCCATGCATATTTGGACGGACGAGATGGGGCCCTGCATTCCAGGATAAGGATGGGGGCCATGCATACTAGGACGAGATGGGGGCCCTGCATACCAGGACAGGGATGGGACCATGCATACTAGGATAGGGATGAGGGCGATCATTCCTTCCAGGATACGGATGAAGGGGCATGCATACCAGGATAGAGATGAGGGAGAAATGCATACCAGGATAGGGATGAGGAATCCATGCATATCAAGATAAGGATGAGGGGGCCATGCATACCAGGGTAGGGATGAGGATGCTATGTGTATCAGGATGGGGATGAGGGGACCATATATACCAGGATTGAGGATATTAAGTACAGAATTGACCACATTTTTTGCTTCAATTTTTTTTCCTAATTTCCTCCTTTAAAACCTAGGTGTGTCTTATGGTCCAATGCGTCTTATAGTCTGAAAAAAACGGTACTCTCACAAATATGGGCAATGGACAACAAACAAGATTGTTATTTTCCTAACAATTTAATTAAAAACCATGTTGATCACTTTGGACTACAAAATTAATTAATTAATATGAATTCAACCACAGCTAAGTCTAATTATTCATTACTCAGGTGTCCATCAGACATTTGACTATTAAAGGATGTTACTTAAAAAAAACCCTTCCCATTTCATGCCGTCAGCAAAGGCACCACAAGGAAGAGAAATGTCACAAGAAATGAGAAAGAAAATACCTTCTTTACAGAAGAACGGTGAGGGTTACAAGAAGATCAGCAAACCATTACTTATCAGTCAGAATACTATAGCAAAGGAGATCCAAAAATGTAACAAAGATAGAACTGCAATCATCTCACAGAGACATCCAAGCTGATCACGGAAATTAACACCTCAATAGTGCGTCTTCTGATGAGAAGGGTTGAAGAAAATTGACATGCAAGTTCACTGCAGTTAGCTAAAAAAGTGGGATGCCTCATGGGGGGGCGACACAATACAGAGTACACTGCAGAGAAATGGGTGTCATCCATGAAGGAAGTTCCTTCTAGATCCCATATAGAAAAAAAAATGCCTATTATTTGCCAAGGCCCATGGAAAATATGAAGACTACTGGGACTCTATACTCTGGAGTACTAAGACCAAGATAAATGTTTTTGAAAAGAGAAAAAACATTTTCAAAATGTTTTGAAAGAGAAGATGCTGCCATCACTCCGTGCCCTTGGCAATGACGATGATTCAAATCAGACATCTAAAGCTTCTATTGCATTTTTGAAGAACACGGTGAAAGTGATTCAATGGCCAAGTTTCTCCTGATCTGAACCCAACAGAACTCCTATGGGGAATTCTGAAGAATTAGGCTACTTTCACACTAGCGTTAACTGCAATCCGTCACAATGCGTCATTTTGCAGAAAAAACGCATCCTGCAAAAGTGATTGCAGGATGCGTTTTTTCCCCATAGACTTGTATTGACGACGCATTGCGACGGATTGCCACATGTCGCATCTGCGTGCGACGGATGCGTCGTGCTTTGGCGGACTGTCGGGAGCAAAAACGCTACATGTAACGTTTTTTGCTCCTGACGGACCGCTTTTTCCGACCGCGCATGCGCGGCCGGAACTCCGCCCCCACCTCCCCACACCTCACAATGGGGCAGCGGATGCGCCGGAGAAATGCATCCGCTGCACCCGTTGTGCAGTGCGTTAAACGCTAGCGTCGGAATCTCTGCCCGACGCATTGCGACGGGGAGATTCCGAAGCTAGTGTGAAAGTAGCCTTAGGCGTTAGGTGAGTATAACTTTGTTATTTTTAAATAAAAAAGTGAATGGGTTTTGTTTTATTTAAAACAAAAGACTTTATTCTGGGTGTGTCTTGATTTACTATGTAACTATAGGATTAGTAATGGATAGGAGTCTTACAGACGCCTCTCTATTACTAAGCCATGGGTTTGATGTCACTGGACAATACAAAGGTGACATCAACCCCACAAATATAAATCCCACTTGCCACCATTACAGGGCATGTGGGAAGAGATGGACAAAGCGCCAGAATTGGCATATCTAAATACCATAATTATCTTGTATTAAGATATACCGTAACCTAGAATTCTACTCTGAAGCCAACAGAATTGTGAATGTAGCTCTGGATTAAAATATTGGCTGTGACGCAGAGAAGCTGGCTGTCAAAGTGGCAGAGCGTGCCTACAGTAGCAGGGTGTGTTTACAATGGCTGGGCATCATTACAGTAATGGGGCATGCTTGCAGTGGTGGGGCATGCTTATAGTAATGGGGCGTGCTTTCAATGTCTGAGCATGCTTACAGTAATGGGGAGTGCTTACAGTGGTTGGGCATGCTTACATTGGTGGGGCATGCTTACAGTGGCTGGGCAAGATTACAGTAATGCTTACTGCTTACAGTAGCTAGGCATGCTTACAGTAATGGGGAATGCTTACAGTGGCTGGGCATGCTTACAGAAATGAGGATTGCTGACAGTGGCTGGGCATGCTTATAGTAATGGGGATTGCTTACAGTGGCTGGGCATGATTACAGTAATGGGGATTGCTTACAGTGGCTGGGCATGCTTACGGTAATTTTATTTGTGCAAAGAGTCCCAGAATTAAAAGCTAACAAACACAGTTATTCTCACTCTCTCAAGATCCAGCACTGCCTCTCTACTGCACTGCATGTGAAGTTGATAGAATGCAGCACATAACTGACCCCTGCTGCCAATCACTGACCTCAGTGGCTCAAGCAGTCTACATTGCCATCATCACTGAGCCAAGTGATTGACTGCAGATATCAGTTGCACTGAAGTGGTAACGTCAGACTCCAGTTTGTCAACAAAGACCAGTGCTGCGGCGGAGAAGTAGTGCTGGAGCTAAGAAGGATTTGCATAACTCTGTTATTTACTTTATATGTCTGCAACCCTTTAGGCAAAGAAAATTGAATCCTGAATAGCCGATGTAACAAAAAAAAAAAAAGGAAACCTAGTCTCTGTAAAGCTAAGGTTATCAAGGTACCCTAGGACTTGAAAATGTGAGAAGACGACATCCCTATTGCATAGTTCTCCCAATATAACTGGTTCCCGACCAAAGTCATTTATGACTTAATAATGTGCACAAGAAGTGAGTTCAGTAACTTAGGTGAGATCCCATCAATGTATGACACTTCCCTTAGGGAACTGGAGGGTTAAATTAAACTGATAGAGCAGTGAATTAACCTCCCCCTTGCCTTCCCTCAGCAATCCCAATGCGTTTTGGATGGTTTTATCCATTCTAACTATCAAAAGCTCCGATACCCGCCTGTCACGTCTAATCTTAAGAAAAAAAAAAGAAAAATTGAAAGGAACAAATTAATATGCAAATTTCATCAGCTTTGTAATAAAAATGTCCTTGGAAAAAATGCAGAATAAAAAAAAAAAAAAAAAAAAAGAAGAGGAAGAAAAAAAAAAAGAAGGTACAGGACCCGTGAGGTTTGGGGTTTGAATTATCACGGCCTCTGGATCCGGGATGTTGTTCGGAGAGAGAAAGGCCCGTTAGGAAATCAGGGAGGAGATCTGACTTGGAAATAATTACGATAAAGAAAAAAGTGCGCATGCAGGCAGAATAAATGGTTCATCTCCTCACAAGGTCTCTGCTGCTTGCTATTCACTCAGAATTATCAGGATTCGTTAAGGAGGGGGCAACATTTATGGACAATTCAGCTGCTGTATAGGGGGGAGGTTGGGTGGAAGGATTTGAGGTTGCACGCATTTCATGATAAGTTTATGAAACGACTTTTAGTTAGTTGCTGGTTGGGGTTGAAGTCACTGCCTTGTGATCCCTATAATGCTGAAAATTTGGGACGACACATTCATGCACTAGATGTTAACGCCAGTTCGCATTTGGATTAGGGTCCCTTGGGGTTTTATTGGTAATGAAAGTGCTATTTATGTAAGGTAGAAGGTACTATACCTACAAGGGTCCTACTGTAAATTCCATACCTGGACCTGCAATCTAAATGCCAGTGGTGTCGATACTATGGTTAGAAAAATTCTATGTCCGAAACGTGTCGGAACCTTTTAAGCTGTACTAATAAACTAGTAAGTTTTATATCCAAATGACTTGATACCTTGCTTTGTCTGCATCTCAAGCCAAATAGGAGCTCTTACTTCCCGTGCCGAGGATCTTCACAGCAAATCGACCGGAGGAGTGGGCGAACTTTGTGCGCATCAGATACCATAACCATATATAATGTGATCACAAGCACTGTGTGGCATTGCCTCTCTATATTACTAGCCGATACAACACCTGATACAAAAAAACTTTCTAAGAAAATGTCTTATTTTAATGCCACTGATACAAGTACTACCTGCATTCCTGATAGAAACGGACATATGCAAATCCGACAACAGCAGATGCTGGGAAGCAAGGTGTATGCAAACACGCAGATTTACTCACAGGTTTGCCGCTGTTAAACCCACAAACCCTGACATTTACCATACTGCAGGTGTGGTGAGGTTGAGTTTAACTGCATAAACACCCTGTAAGTAGGCTGTCATATTTCTTGTCAGACGGGGCCTTTTCTCCGCCAGAGACTCTCTATCTCTCGTCTCTGTAATTGAATTGCTAGCGAGCCACAAGAGACAGCAGTACGCAGCGCTATGGAAGAAGGAGAGAATGCTAGAGCGGAAGAAGGGAGGAGGGGAGGCAAAATGAAAATAAAATGGAAATGTATATGAGAGGGCGAGAAGAACAGCAAACGTAAATGTATACGTGAAAAAGTAAATGAACCAGGCCAGGTATGGGGTAAGAGATGGTAAATAAATGGGATATCCAAATCGGTGTCATGTGCACCAGGTGGGGTTAACGCATGCTAACTTGGGGTGGGTTTCATCCTGGTCCACCACAGAAGTTCAGTACGCAAGAGGGGTCCATGGCACAGCCAAATACAATACTGAAAGGCCTCCATGCCAAAACAACCTGAACGAACAATTTAGAAAGACAAGATCACCAGAAAGGAAATATAGCAAAACAGATGGCGTGCAAGCAATGGTTAATGGTAACAATGTGTAGTAAGAATCTGCTATTACACCAGAATGAAAATAATTAAATTGAAAAGCCAATTTTTGTATAAAGAGGAGAGATTAAAACTACAGAATGATTTAAAGGGGTGTACCAAAACCAAACTGTATTTCAATCTTAATAATCTAATCTCTTCTCTAATACACTGCAATTAAAAAGTCCCTATCGTTTCCTCGTTATGCTAACTGCTTTTTTTTAAATTTTAACTTCTTCCTCTCTGATGCTTCGTTTGAGAATCTTAGTGCATCCTGGGATACTCAAGCGAGTCCTCATCGGGGGCAGAGGATGGAGTCACTTGTACGCCAGGTATTCTTGCAATGTGCACTGACCGTGCACTCTATTGCTGGCTTCTCACTTTTCATCAGAGCCGGAGAGCGAGCGCACTGTCACTGTGCATATTGCACATTAACAAGAATCTACTGCGCAATGTTGGTGTTGATAATTGACGCATGCTCAGTGGAGCAAGGACTAGCCTAGCCCCTGAAATGGACGTCACTGATGACACTTCGTTCCAGGGAGGGAGCAAAAGCTGTGGCAGTGAATGCACTGGGATTCTCAAAGGAGAAGTAGGTAAAAAAATAAAATAAAGCAGTTAGATAGAGAGGGAGTGATAGAGACTTTTTGACTAAAGTATATTATAAAAGAAATTAGATCATGCCATTATATAGACACACATTTATGATTAAAGTAAATTTTAATTTCAACTATACCAAAGTCTGCGCTATAAATACCCCATCATCCAATTGAGAAAGAGGGAAAAAATGTTTAATAGAAATAAAGTTTAAAATATAACTGTAAGATCGAACATCATAAAAAAAGGTCACAGAATCTATCTATATAATCGTCTAAGGCTACAGTCATGGCCAAAAGTATTGACACCCCTGCAATTCTGTCAGATAATACTCAGTTTCTTCCTGAAAATGATTGCAAACACAAATTGTTTGGAATTATTATCTTCATTTAATTTGTCTTAAATAAAAAAACACAAAAAGAATTGTCCTAAAGCCAAATTGGATAAAATTCCACACCAAACATAAAAAGGGGGTGGACAAAAGTATTGACACTGTTCGAAAAATCATGTGATGCTTCTCTAATTTGTGTAATTAACAGCCCCTGTAACTTACCTGTGGCACCTAACAGGTGTTGGCAATAACTAAATCACACTTGCAGCCATTTGACATGGATTAAAGTTGACTCAACCTCTGTCCTGTGTCCTTGTGTGTACCACATTGAGCATGGAGAAAAGAAAGAAGACCAAAGAACTGTCTGAGGACTTGAGAAACCAAATTGTGAGGAAGCATGAGCAATCTCAAGGCTACAAGTCCATCTACAAAGACCTGAATGTTCCTGTGTCTACAGTGCGCAGTGTCATCAAGAAATTTAAAGCCCATGGCACTGTGGCTAACCTCCCTAGATGCAATGCAAGATTGTGCGGATGTTGGATAAAGAACCTCGACTAACATCCAAACAAGTTCAAGCTGCCCTGCAGTTCGAGGGTACAACAGTGTCAACCCGTACTATCCATCGGGGTCTGAATGAAAAGGGACTGTATGTTAGGAGACCCAGGAAGACCCCACTTCTTGCCCCGAGACATAAAAAAGCCAGGCTGGAGTTTGCCAAAACTTACGTGAAAAAACCTAAAACATTTTGGAAGAATGTTCTCTGGTCAGATAAGACAAAAGTAGAGCTTTTTGGGCAAAGGCATCAACATAGAGTTTACAGGAGAGAAAAAGAGGCATTCAAAGAAAAGAACATGGTCCCTACAGTCAAACATGGTGGAGGTTCCCTGATGTTTTGGGGTTGCTTTGCTGCCTCTGGCATTGGACTGCTTGACCGTGTGCATGGCATTATGAAGTCTGAAGACTACCAACAAATTTTGCAGCATAATGTAGGGCCCAGTGTGAGAAAGCTGGGTCTCCCTCAGAGGTCATGGGTCTTCTAGCAGGACAATGACCCAAAACACACTTCAAAAAGCACTAGAAAATGGTTTGAGAGAAAGCACTGGAGACTTCTAAGGTGTCCAGACCTGAATCCCATTGAACACCTGTGGAGAGAAATAAAAATGGCAGTTTGGAGAAGGCACCCTTCAAATATCAGGGACCTGGAGCAGTTTGCCAAGGAAGAATGGTCTAAAATTCCAGCAGTGCATTGTAAGCAACTCATTGATGGTTACCGGAAGCGGTTGGTCGCAGTTATTTTGGCTAAAGGTTGTGCAACCAATTATTAGGCTGAGGGTGCCAATACTTTTGTCTGGCCCATTTTTGGAGTTTTGCGTGAAATGATCAATGTTTTGCTTTTTGCTTCATTCTCTTTTGTGTTTTTTCATTTAAGACAAATTAAATGAAGATAATAATACCAAATAATTTGTGTTTGCAATCATTTTAAGGAAGAAACTGAGTATTATCTGACAGAATTGCAGGGGTGTCAATACTTTTGGCCATGAGTGTATGTGCACATGTTGTGGATTAGGCTTAGGAATTTCTGGTGCGTATTCTGCATGTCTTGGCAGAAAACGCAGCAGAGGATTTGTCGCTTTTTTGTGCGGATCCGCAGCGTTTTTGGTGCAGTTTTGCTGTGGATTTTTTGCGGATTTTCAGCGTTTTTTTTAACCCTGCGGATTTCTACAATGGAATGGGTACAAAAACGCTGCAGATCCACAAAAAAAGAAGTGACATGCTACTTCTTTTAATCCGCAGCGTTTCCGCACGGAATTTTCCGCACCGTCAGTACAGCGTTTTTTTTCCACATTGATTTACATTTACTATAAATCACATGCGGATCTGCAGCGTTTCTGCACCGCAAAAAACGCTGCGGATCCGCAGGAAATCCGCAACGTGTGCAGATACCCTAAGGATCATTTCCGTCTGTTTGTCTGTCTGTCACGGAAATTCCACATCGCTGATTGGTCGCGGCCGTCAGGCGACGGGCACAGTCCGGCCGCGAACTCGCCCCTTCCTACTCTCAGTCAGTGCCCCCTCCATACTCCCCTCCAGTCAGCGCTCACACAGGGTTAATGGCTGCGTTACACCGCGTTATGCCGCGGTGTAACGCAGTCCGTTAACGCTGCTATTAACCCTGTGTGACCAACTTTTTACTATTGATGCTGCACATGCAGCATCAATAGTAAAACGATCTAATGTTAAAAATAATAAAAGAAATAAAAAATCATTACATTCTCACCTTCCGATGCCTTTCCCGCTCCTCGCGACGCTCCGGTCCGAAGAATGCATTGCAGTCTCGCGAGATGATGTAGCGGTCTCTCGAGACCGCAACGTCATCATCTCGCGAGACCGCAATGCATTCTTGGGACCGGAGCATCGCTAAACGCATGGGCTGGATCCGAGGGCCGCCGGAAGGTGAGTATATAACCATTTTTTATTTTATTTATTTATTTTTTTAACAGGGATATTGTTCCCACATTGCTATATACTACGTGGGCTGTGTTATATACTACGTGGGCTGTGTTATCTACTGCATGGGCTGTGTTATATACTGCGTGGGCGGTGTTATATACTACGTCTCTGAGCTATATAATACGTGGCTGTGCAATATATTACATGGCTGGGCAATATACTACGTGGCTGTGTTAGATACTGCGTGAGCTGTGCTATATAATATGTGGGTTGTGCTATATACTATGTGGCTGTGCTATATACTACGTGGCTGCTGTTATATACTACATGGGCTGTGTTATATACTACGTGGCCTGTGTTATATACTATGTGGCCTGTGTTATATACTGCGTGGGTTGTGCTATATTCTACGTGGCCTGTGCTATATACTATGTGGGCTGTGCTATATACTACGTGGGCTGTGCTATATACTACGTGGGGTGTGCTACATACTATGTGGCTGTGTTATATACTACGTGGGCTGTGCTATAAACTATGTGGATGTGCAATATACTACGTGGATGTGCTATATGCTACGTGGCTGTGCTATATGTTACGTGGGCTGTGTTATATACTACGTGGGCTGTGTTATATACTACGCGGGCTGTGTTATATGCTTCGTGGCTGTGCTATATTTATCTGTGCATTATGAATCGTAGTATGTGTTACAGAGGGGGGCCAACTGAGACTCTTTCGTTCAGGGCTCTCAAAAACTGGGAGCCGACCCTGGCTTCACAGATTGGTCTAACCTGGCTGCGAACAATCAGCGACAGGTGCAGTCAGGCCGTAAATTGGCGCGGGATTTGAACCACGCTTCGCTAATTGGTCGCGCCCGGCCGGCCGAATCCTGTGTATAAATTGCATTATTCTGAAAACTTCATAAATAAACTACACACATATTCTAGAATACCCGATGCGTTAGAATCGGGCCACCATCTAGTTTGTATAATAATACTCTAGACCAATGAAGAGTCCATATAGTCCAAGAATATCCGGATGAAGCAATTGGTGTACAAAAGTCTTAAGTTTTGCAAAGTCACATATCAAACTGAAGAAAGTGCAAAGTGCTGAAGTTACCTTTCTTTCACCTGCTAGAGGCGATGTTGACGTCACACAAAGAAATGCTGGCTAATTGCTGCACTGCAGGTTTTGACCGCGGGTTTACCACGCTCGCGCACCACCGGAGAGGAGGCCCAGGGAGCGTGTGTCACCGACCGGGACAGCGCTTCCAAAGAAAATGGATTTCTGAGCTGCTACTATAGTTTCTACGGAGGAGGACTTGAGTGGAAACCCTTTGATTCAGACTGCAATATCGCCTCTAGCAGGTGA
The DNA here is from genome assembly GCF_032444005.1 of Ranitomeya imitator. Taxonomy (NCBI): domain Eukaryota; kingdom Metazoa; phylum Chordata; class Amphibia; order Anura; family Dendrobatidae; genus Ranitomeya; species Ranitomeya imitator. The sequence continues at coordinate 693,092,125 of NC_091282.1, read as the reverse complement.
AAGAAAGGTAACTTCAGCACTATGCACTTTCTTCAGTTTGATATGATATATGGACTCTTCATTGGTCTAGAGTATTATTATACAGATTCTGTTTATATTATTTTATGATGTTTGATCTTACAGTTATATTTTAAACTTTATTTCTATTAAACATTTTTTCCCTCTTTCTCAATTGGATGATGGGGTATTTATAGCGCAGACTTTGGTATAATTGACTTTGGTTTATGACAACATTGTGGTATTGTCCTGTTTGCAGCTAATATCCTTTTCTCATTGATTACACTTGCTCCTACCTATAGATTTTTATACTCCAAATTTTAATTTCAGACCATCCCTTTCCTAACTGCCGACCACAGACCATCACACGTACCTTGATGTATAGCAAGTTGCATACGTTAAATAAATAGACATTTCCCATTCTTGCCAAATGTCACAATCATGGTTTCATTTGTCCATAGCGACTTCCTTTCGTTTCTCAGGCAATAAGCAATTGGCAAAATGCAGCAGATTTATGGCAGACATTTCTGCGACTGAAAAATAGTTCCATTGACTTGAAAGGGGTTGTTTCTTGTAGAATGTGCTACATCTCCGCAATTCAAATGAATACGACAGGAACAGAAATTTCAACTAAAAATCTGCCAAATTAATAACCCCTTAAAATTCTTCTCTGCTCAGTCCAGCAGAAAGAAAAGTCTTTATCATCTGCATAACAAAATATCTAATAATCTGCATATTACACAGTCTCTACTACTGAGGTACATTCCAAATCGTCACCACAATCTTACAACGATCATACAAGAAGTTTAGTTAATAAGTAATAAAAGATTTTATCCAATCATTTTTCGCTGTTTTAACATCTACAAGACAATGGTAAATGTTCATACTTTCCATACATTTTTTAGAATTTGAAGTATTAGAATTAGAAGTATAAAATAATAGACAAAAGGGGCAAACATTTAGTAGAAAATTGAAAGTGCATATATAAATATATATATACGGTATATACCGTATATATAAATATATATATATATATATATATATATATATATATATACAGATCTGGCAAAAATTAAGAGACCACTGCAAAATGTTCAGTTTGTCTGATTTTTCTCTTTATAGGTATATTATTGAGTAAAATGTAAATTGTTCTTTTAGTCTATAAGCTTCTTACAAATTGTCTCCAAATTTCCAACCAATAAAATTTTTATATTTTTTTTCTGAAAAGGAGAAATGGTCAAAATTTAAAAACCCCCAGTGCTTTCAGACCTCAAATAACGCAAAAAAAAAAGTTCATAATCAGTTAGAATCAACAATACTAATGTTCTAACTCAGGAAGAGTTCAGAAATCAATATTTTGTGGAATAACCATGATTTTTAATCACAGCTTTCATGCGTCTTGGCATGCTTTCCACCAGTCTTTCACACTGCTTCTGGTGCAAAAATGTTCTTCTTTGTTTGATGGCTTGTGACTATCCATCATCCTCTTGATTACATTCCATTAATACATAATACCGTAAGTATTTGCATCCTTGTATAAGTATAAAAAGCATAATGAATGACGAGGATAAAATAATATTAGTAACAAACTGTTGCATTGAAGCTAACAATGTAACATGTCTCAATTTTATTTCCTTGGGTTAGGAAATCTGTAGAGAGTCTGGATAGGATTAGTAGGATAAGATTCTTCTAAACATTAGTGGAAAAAAAAAGCTTAAACACACGGATTTCAGCTAAAAAAATAATATATATTTACAATATTTCTCCAGAAAACTTGTGTAAGTTCTATCACAACTTTACAAAAGCTAATGGCAGGCAAATATTTCCTTTTCATTTCATACATCCAGGCTTTTGTTCTAGACTGGAGTATGAAATGCGAAGGTCGAAATGTCATATTAGTGCTATGCAGTACTTTTCACATAACAACGCAGATTTTGGAACAGTAAGTATAGTCTAGTCTTAATGTAACAAATTATTAACAGCTATGACTTTATATACATGCTGAGATATGAATACAGCAGTATGCAAACTGTTGCGCTGCAAAGAGTGAGTGTAGTCTCCCAAAGAACATACAAACCGCCACCTACATTATTAAATAGTGCTGTAATACTGTTTGTATAAGCATTACACTTCGGGAAAACATTCCAAGTCTCTCCGATATTGTAACTATTTCTGGAAAGTCATTTTACTCCATCCAAACATACTCGGAATTACAGTCCTGAAGATTTGTATTCATATTAGTTAGATATGCCGACAACAATACTATACATTCTGGATTAGTCCCATGACTAGCAAAGAGCATGTAGCAAGAGATGGGTGGGGTTTTTTTTTTGCCTGAAAGAAGGATACCTCAACTTGTAAAGGAGCTTAACAAACAGAAGCTCAGAGGCCCCTCTCAATTCCAAAACACTGTCCCTTTTGTGCTCACATGCATAGTGAACAACAAGAAAAATAAGAGGTTTCCAGCATTCCTCGAGAGGCTGATCCAAAAAGAATAAGCAGGAGGCAAAAAAAAACAAAAAAAACTAGCAATGAAAAAGAAGAAAAAAAAAGCACAGAAAACCACAAACGTGGAACTTCAATTAATTTAAAGCTTCAATCAGTAAAGGATAAATCCGTCACAGATCTAATTACTAAGGCTCTCGGAAGGCCAGGGACAAGACGCCAATCTCGTGGCTGTTTGAACAGCGTGATGAACTGGGGAACGATGGATATCAAGTCATTTTGTTTAATTTATAAATGGATTTTCCCCTAATGCTTGAATTATCGTCAGAGCACAATGAAGGAGAGGGGGAGCACAAGGCTATAGCTGATTCCCACCTTCCGTTACCATTTTCTGGGATGGAAGCAATGAGCTCTAAGCTTATTTAGAGTATTTCATGGAAATGTCTGCGTCTTATCTTACAAAATTCCGTTGGCCATTTAAAGACTTGTACAATAGTAGTACTGGTAAAATCGAGGCACTCGCTATAAAAACTAACATGATGAGACCCTGCGGTGGGATTGACACAAATTGTCCCCCCTTTTCACCTATCCCTAGGTTCCCAATCATGCACCACTTTACACAACTGATGCCCAGTGGGGGATCTAAGAGGGGTTGCATGACATCAGGCTTTAAAGACCACCCAAATCCACATTCCCACAATTAGTTTTGTCGAGTTTTTGATGTTGCAGATTTTCTTCACCCATGAAGTAAAATAGATTACTTGCATTTTTTCGAGAAAAAAAAAACTCACCCAAAACTCATAGTGGGAATGTAGCCAAAGTAAGTAAGAATCCTTGCAATGCTCCACCCTATCAGGCCCCTGCACTAGGCATAAAACATGTTTTGGCTGGTGTGCTTTTTTTTAATTAACTCGCTTTCAGATATGAAACTTGACCTGAGTGTTAAATGATAAATCCCAAAATACTTCGGCCACAAAACTAAAAATCTTGCAAACTTTTTGACTGTAGCGCAGTCAGCATCTGACAAAATGAATCTACGGCCTTAAAAGGGAACCTGTCAGCAGTTTTGGCCGATATAAGATGCGGCCATCACCTTTCAGGGCTGATATACTGGACAGAATTCTATAATGCTGTATATAAGCCCCCAACCCTACCTGGAAGAACTGAAAAATAACTTTTATTATGCTCACCTGTGGTGCGGTCCGGTCCGATGAGTGTCGCTGGTCTTGTCTGGCACCTTCCATCTTCTTATTATCACCCCCTTCCTGCTTGCTTCTTGTGGATGATGCGACTCTGCATCATCCACACAGGCTCCCCGACATTGCGCTCCTGTGCAGGTGTACTTCTCTGCCCTGTTGAGGGCAGAGCAAAGTACTGTTGTGTGCAGGTGCCAGAAAAGGTCAAAGAGCCCCGGCACCTGCGCACTGCACTTATTTGGTCTTCCCAGGAGCGCGATGCTGGAGAGCCTGTGTGGATGATTCAGGGATGAGTCATCCACAAGAAGCAAGAAGGAGGGCGGCGATCATAAGAAGATGGAAGGCGCCGGATCAAGACCAGCGACACCCATCGGACCGAACCGCCTCGCAGGTGAATATAATAAAACTTATTTTTTAGTTCTTTCAGGTAGGGTTTTGGGCTTATATACAACATTATAGAATGCTGTATAAAAGCCCTGAAAAGTGATGGCCGTATCTTATATCGGCCAAAATTGCTTTTAGACCCATCTATATGGGAAAGTAATCTGTCAAAAATGAGCACCGATCCGCTTCATGTTTGTAACCATTAGTAAACTCACCTGGCTCTGGGGTCTCAGACTGTGAGGATGACGAAGCTGAGCTAGCTCCATCATCGTTGGCACTCTGTGAGAGAAGTCCACGTCCTGGGGGAAGTTTCATGCCAAGTTGCTCTGCCGTCTCCACGTGGTCCCCTGGGTGAACATAGTCAAACATACTGCTCCCTGTCAACTCCACCTGCAAAGAATAATGAAATATTTTACAAAATTAATTACATTTTGAAAAATTACTATTGAAAATGTAAATTTTTTATAAATGAAAATGAGTTCTCCGTCAGATGTACTGTATGTAAGGCATCCTTCAGCTACTTCACTTATATGATGCAAGTGTAGCTCATAGTGGTAGCTTTGTTGAAAGTCTAAAATTGCGAAACTAGATTAATTTTGCAGACTATGTCTATATTTACATAATTTTGGATAAAGCCTAGTTATATAAGACATAACAAAACACAGAAGACAAATTTGAAATTCGTTAGTTATATTACAATCCAATGCAAGTTACAATAATGAGTCCACTAATGTGGCCCAAGTGCGATTAAAACCTTAGCACCTAGCGAATTATACCCCTGTCAGAATATCCAATGTATAGTACTGTTTGGGATACTGAAAAAAAAGGGTTTTCAATCCAGCAAAGAGAATTGAAAGCAAAAATTCTTTATTGTGGCTTAATTAAAATCATTCAAAATTACTGACGCGTTTTGAATCTCAACTCTTAATTGTAGATATCTACTGAGAGTCAGCTAGACTCGAAACGCGCTATTCTAATGAAAAAACAAGAAAAATGAGACGGAGTATAAGTTGGTATGCAAGCAACATGTAGATTTTTGTGCACAGTACAAACAAGTGCTTAGACACCCTTTTCTTTGAGCTGGGTATTGCATTTATATAGTTTCCTGTGGCTGGGTGTCCACAGTCAGGTCTCAGTCCTGTTCTGCCCTTATTCACATTGAGGTGATTTTTGACACGTTAAGGATTTAATATTAGAGACAATATGGAACCGTCCCGATTTGGGTACGCCTTGACATGGTGAGATTACTTTTACAATTTTTGGGATCAAAAACAGTGTTTATGAAGTACCCTATCTTATTTATATGTACTATTACATTTTACTTACTTACAGCAAGGTATTTGCTCATTTTGTTTCCATCTGAGGTTTTTTACTATTTTTTTATGAAGTCATAAGACAGAATTTTTACTTTTAAATCGCTTTGCTGGATTTAAAAAAAAATAATTCCATTACTTCGAACAAAATCGCTTGATACTTCACAAGCTCAGCAGAGTGGATTGCCCAGGGACCAGATTGAACAACAGACCTATATTTGATGGATGAGCTGTATCCACAGGCTTTCTTATATTACTGTCAGTGGAATATACCTGGATAGGTTATATATGGTCTATAGGTTAGGGTGCTTTCACACTGTGTTCTGTGCTCTCATTGTGGCATATATCCGATATCTGATGCTAATGACGCATGCACCAACAGGGCCATAGACTGCAATGGTGATGGCAGAGCGAACGAGCTCTCTGTCGTGCACTGTTTTTGGGAGTTTATGCCTACAGGAGGAGGACAATCAGATGCAGTCTACTACGTCTCAGTGTCCGCCTCCTGTAAGCATACACTCCTGTCACCATTATAGTTTATGGCACTGTGGGCGCATGCATCCCGTTTTGCGGGGTATTTTGGATGTATGCTCCAACAGGGACACAGGACGCAATGAGAAAGCACCCTTACATATCAGATGCATTGATTAAAGCTTTTTTTTATATTGGCACTGAAGATTAACTATAGTGACACCCAAAGAAAACATAGAGACTGTTCACATGAGCACACATGGTAAGAAATGTCTGGTATATTAAGAAATCAGAATGACGGTCCTTTCACTTCTCCACTATCCTATTATTCGCTCTGTATGTTTCTCCACTTGGCTCGTAGTTATTAATTTACAGAATCAACGCTGGGAACAGCTTTTGTGATCTCATATTAAATTTCCCCCTGAATCCGCCCCGTGGCAAAAATTACTCACATCGTTAAAAAATATTTAATTAGGCTGCAGTTTATAGCGGGCTCACTAGGGAGATGCCAGAATTAATGTGATTTGCATGAATTCCAGGGCCTTTTTCCTGGCGGAGAAGAGTTGGGAATTTTTTTTTTTTATCGAGGTCGCTGACACAGACAAGGACGGAGGCTTCTGAAACGCGCAGACACCAGAGAGTGAATCCCACTGCAAGCGGGGGCTTAGACAACAGATTAAGGGCTTCATCCCACCTGACTCTCCTCTTCACCTTTTATATATTGCTCTGCTTAATACAGCATAAAAAAATAACATCTTGTGGGAATATTTAACCTCATGCTCCATTTTTAAAAATCAGCCATGATGAGAGCACAAGAAACGATTAGCCGCAGCTATGACCTTGCTCTACTCACGACGTTCGTATGATCCTTCTTTGCTTCTGCCTTTAATTACAGTGCTAGTCTTAAAGCTGGTCAACCTTTTCTAATCTTGTCTGTAACAAGGGAACCAGTCTGTACAACGCTACTGGGTTAGTCGTCCATCTATAGAAAATGGAAATATCTGCCATTATTGCCAACGCGTGATTAGTGAACGGTGGCAGCGTCAACCTCTTCTTTCTTAGCAACGCCAATCCTATCTTGTAGACAATGTCATCAAGATTCACATTTTTCTAGACCTGAAGCTTTTTTTTTCCCGTCAGGGCTGTAATATTTTCTCTTGAACAGATAATAAAGAATAAAAAAATCCGTGGACAAAAGGCAAACAGGAAATACAATCAAGATTGTTCTTTTATTTCTTTAAACAGGCAATTAATGGCAAAGGAGAAATCACAAAGAACACGTGATCAAAGTACCCTCTGCCGATTGGTAACGGATACAGGGGTTGCTTAGCAACCGGTAATGGAATAATTGAAGGAATATTCCTTCATCTGCTAGACAGGTTTGGAAATTGATAGATTAAAACACAGGTTACGTATAAACATACAGCGCAATGAAGTATCCAATCTATCCGTTTTATATGGAGAAGCTTCCACGTGGCATCGGTTTATAGGAAACGGCAATTTTAGTCTAACGGTAAAATTCATCAGTTCCTATGTAGCTCGCCATTATCCGCATGTTTAATATAGAGGTTTTGTTTTTATGGTCTGTAGAATAGAAAAGGCCAGGGCAAGCTTGCAGGAGACAGGAAAAGAAGATGTAAGAGGAAGGAATAGCAAAAAGATCAATCAAAGAGATAACAAACAATATATAGCTTTACCGTCAAAATATATATATAAAAAAATGGAATAGATGTAAAGGCGTAAAAAATGATTATGGAAGACGTCTTCAAGGTCACAAAGTTGTAAAATGTTATCTCGTTGTAGATCTTCCACTTCGGTGGCTACTTTCTTTAACAGGAGCCAGAATCTCCTCCTCCTCCTCACTGAGGTGTCAGGAGGAAAAGGCTTGGAACGCAACCAAAAGGAAACATGCATATTTCAGAAGTGCGCTTTCATTAGAAACCTCTTGTTGGAGAGATGATTTATACCTGAGAGGGACGGAACTTGGAACTCGGACAAAGCCATCACGGGATGTCAGAGGATGGCACTAGCCATCCTTCACCCAGGATGGACAGTGACATATGAGAGGACCTGCCTATGACAAGGGGATTTAACGCTCAGTGACAGTCACCTTACACCCCTTCTCTCAAATTAAGCTCTATATTGCCACAAATACAAAAGTATATGTGGCCCTTAAGAAGAGATGACATGTTCTGCTGTATTAGAAGTAAAATACAAATATTGGCAAAAGGTGACAAGTCCCAAAACGTAAGTAGATAGTGACAACTGGCCAAAAATAAATGTATACTGGTGAATGAGCGATGTTTGGTTGTGGTCCAAACTCGTAACTCAGGTGAGGCTGTTATTTCATATCAGATTTGACATTTTTTAGTACCAGATTATCGTATTCACGCATAATAACGGCATGGATGGAGAACATGCAGAGTAATCCGACAACGCTGATCCTCCGCTGTGCAGGGGTTAAACTGCTGCGGGATGCTGGCGGAGCCTCTGTAGGCTGCATCTATTGACTCTCTTCCCGCAGACGTTTAGTAATCCGCGCTGACTGTTTGTCTTAATATTGCTCTCCGTTTTGCAGTACAGGGGAATTATGCAGTTTAGATGTCGTATATTAAAAAAGGATTTAATTAAATCTGGTGCCTTGAACACCCCCCAGCACACGCAGATTCAGGCTATAATGACAAATTTACTTCCTATTTATTACCATGCACAGGGGACCTGCTAGCTGCCTCCTCCCGCTCCTAACTTTCCAAAATTCACATTCTCTGCATATTACCATAATATTCATTATCCCAACAAGGCATAAAATGTGACTTCCCACGAGTGCAATACCTAATTCCTCAAAAAGAGACAAAGATAGCAACATAATCATTGAATTACAACTTTTTACATCTGTTCATTTTGTCGGAATATAAATTCCGTTGTTCGGCAGGAAACTGGGAGAGATTGGAAGCCCCATATAGTGGGAACAGTTGCAAACCATCCTTGTAACAACAGTTTATAGTTTTATTAGCAGCAATTATCTCTATTGTTGTGTTGGTACATGATTCATTTAAGAGAATGTGTGCCTTTTGTTATCACAGAAGTGTCAATATATTCTAGCATATGTGACCTGCGTAAAGGCCCATTTAGAAATGCAGACCGCGGCGGTTGAAGAGCCACTGATAAGGCCATGAAAGGACTGCTGTCTTGCATGTAGCCTTTCAGACATCCAGACGCCACTTCTATGTGCACAGAACGATCGTTAATACAATCGTTCTGTGCACTTCGAATAACAGGTCATTGGCAGCACATGTGCTGCCGATAACAATGTGCTGCCAATAACAAAGATTTTTAAGCTTGTTTTAATAAAATCATCTCACCCGACGAACAAGCAACGCTTACTAACCCGATTAGACAGGCTGATGATCATTTCCCAATTATTAGCCTCTCTAGCTGGACCCTAAAATGATCCAAATCTTTCAAAGTCTGGAGCTTTAGACAAATATCAATTTTGCTGTTAGTTCTGCTTTGTGGCTCTTTCCTCTCTTGTATGTACTAAATAGTGCTTTTGTACATATGGATTCTAAACTTGTATTCAACTTGACTGCAAAAGTTTCAGGAATAACAAAAACAGATTTATTAAACTACCGTCAAGATTTTTTTATCCAGTAGATAGTGGATCCGCACCAGGACAAGTAACTTTTGGATCCGCTCTTTCCATAAGTCCCGTAGACTTGAATGGAAAGCAGTATAACCACCCCTCTACAGTGTGTCTCTAAAGTCATGGTGCACTTTTGACCAGTCACAGTACCTATTTATAGTTTACATTCTAGTGCCCTTTCTCTGGCCCAATCATATCAGACCTGTTCATGAGGAGAGTTAACAAGAACCAATCAAACAAAACAAACTCATTTAAGCTGTTGCTGAGCCTCCAGTCAAGTTAACCCCTGATAAACTGAACTCTGATTAATACACTGCCAGGTCTGTGAAATCATGCAACCACAAGCTTATGCCAGCTGTGTGGTTTTCCATGCCAGTCGAGATGTGGACGGTGCAGAGGAAAGTTCAGTGTGTTCTGTGGCTCGCTAAATTCTAAGCTGACAAGTGCCCTTAAATGAAGACGATAAGTAGCTAGATTAATACATATATAGGTGCCTATACATTGTAGACTGCAGTTGAATGAATACTTTCTTGACTTCTTCCTTCATACATTCTTTCTCCATTTGGCTGACAGAGATAAAGGGGAGAAAGATGCTACCAGACAACTCTGTGGACCACTCATTTCCTGGCAGAGAAAAGGAAGGGCCATTGATATCAGATTTGCCATTGACTTGCTGTATGACAACACTTTAATTACGGTAGTTTTGTCAAAATCGACGGCTTCTGCCCTTTTTTAAATATATATGGAGCCTTATAGGCACCGAATTCTGCCGTTGTACCCACTGAGTGACCTACTAAAACATGCAGGAGCTACGCAATCCTTCTCGGGCAATCAACAGAAAGGAAGACATCGACAAAATCCACAGTGGACTCTTTTAAAGACCCCTGAAGAAAAGTTTGTAGTGGCATAAAAAAAAAAGGATACTTAAAAAAGTTAGTTTTACGACACAATTTAATAGATGCTCTTATCAATGTCAGCGCCAAATCTATCCATTTATCTATCTACATATAGATAGTGATAGATAATAGATAGCGTGATACATAGATAGAATGATAGATAGATAATAGACAGATAATAGATAGATGATTGATGGATAGGTAATAGACAGAAAATACGGTAGATACAATGCTAGATAGATAAATAGATGATAGTTAGATAGACAGATAATTAGATGATAGAGAGTTAGATAGATAGATGACGCCTCCATGTAAAGAGGCCTAAGGGCATCTAATAGCTGGTGTAACAAAACTATTAACTGCATGATCTATATATAAATTTTTTTTTTTTTTTTTTTACATTTTTTTCCCTAAAGATGAAAAAAAAGAGTTTCCTTACTAGTAATTTTCACAGAATGACTCAGGCAGCTAACAATACACTGTAGCAGAGCAATATGTTAATAGTGCTACATTAATGTGTACTGTTGTATATGTAAAAGTATATGTTCAGGCATAAATCTATAGTAAAATGCTTCCCCATATGGCAGATGTAGTGTACGGCGTGCTACGATGGATGATATATGTGTGTACAGAGCTGTCTCTGGCTGGCAGTCTCACTGTTTGTTTTCACATGCTGAGCTGGGTATAATATTCTCGGCTTGAATCTTTATTACCCATCTGGCACAGGCCGCGCGGAGTATCATTCATTCCATTTACACAAACAAATATCAGGGCTGAGTATTCCCCGCACAGGGGCTGAGGCCGGCACACCTTATAGCTTATCAGTTACACTGATAGCCGGCCAGGCTTCGGTTCAGGGCATTACTATTTCTGCTATATATAGACCAATCTTTGAAAATATACATTTAATTTTGTGATTTACAGCATCACAGAAAATGATGGTGGTGCACAAATCAATAGTAATAACCAGACCATTGCAATCAAATAGCACCAGAAAATGATACTTTTAACAGGTCAAAGGGTCTTCAAGTTAACAGAAAGAATTTGCACAGAAATATCTAGGTGCATACATGCGACTCTAATGAGACATCGCTGAGCGACCATAGGACAGTATTGAGAATGTCTAACGTGGAAACATAAGTGATCCAAAATCATAGGTTGGTGACAAGAGATGGTAAAAAAAAAAAAAAGAGAATAACTGGAATCAGAGTGAATAATTAACTTTTCATGGGTATATGGTTACAGAAACTAGTGTAAAGAACCCAAATAATAGATGGGCACATTGTTTACCATGTGGGTGCCCATCAGGAAAGAAGTTATACAAATCCATTTAGTCTTTGAAACTGCAACAATTCTTACTGTCGCTCTGATTCATTCTTGTCTGGACTACTGAAACTATCTTTTGATCGGTCTCTCTCTTACCAGACCTTCTCCTCTCCAACCTGTCCTGAATGCAGCAGCCAGGGAGGTATTTTTGCCCAGCTGCTGCAACGATGCCTCCACCTTGTACCAGTCATTGCACTGGTTACTAGTGATGAGTGAGTGTACTCGTTGCTCGGGTTTTCCGAAGCACCCTCGGGTGATCTCCGAGTATTTGTTAGTGTTTGGAGATTTAGTTTTCATTGCCACAGCTCAATGATTTACAGCTACTAGCCTGCTTGATTACATGTGGGGATTCCCTAGCAACCAGGCAACCCCACATGTACTCAGCCTGGGTAGTAGCTGTAAATCATTCAGCTGAGGCGATAAAAACTTAATCTCCGAACACTAACAAATACTTGCTGATCAACCATGTGTGCTCGTGAAAACCCGAGCAACGAGTACACTCGCTCATCAGTACTGGTTACCCATGAAACTGATCTTTCCCCCCCACAAAGCTCTTCATCCTTCTGCACCACCCTACATTTCCTCCCTCATCTCTGTCTATCACCCTACTCATGCGTTCCACTCTGCAACTGATCCAAGACTAACATTTTCCATCTTCAAGACTTCTCTCGTGCTGCGCCAGTTCCCTTTAATGCACTACCCTGGATGATCCAATTAATATCTAGCCCCCACATTTTAAACACATTTCTTTAGACAGGACTATCGCCTCACTTCACTAATCTAGCTCTTCCCTGTTCTCTCTTTCTAAATTTTCCCCAGAATTTGGTCCCTCCTATTCATCTGTCTTCACATCCTCCATGCACCCAGAATGATTGTAGATGACGAGGAAAAAGCTAATATATTACACACCTTCTTCTCCATCGTATTCACAGTGGAAAATAATATGCTAGGTGAAATGCCGAGAGACAAAGAAAACCCTATATTAAGGGTCACCAATCTAGCTAAGAAGAGTTTGAAATCGGCTAAATAAGTTTAAAATAGATAAATCTCCGTGTCCAGATGGCATACACCCACGAGTACTAAGAGAACTAAGTAATGTAATAGACAAGCCACTATTTCTTATATTTAGGGACTCTATAGCGAAAGAGACTGTTCCACAGGACTGACACATAGCAAATGTGGTGCCAATATTCAAAAAGGGCTCTAAAAGTGAACCTGGAAATTATAGGCCAGTAGGTCTAACCTCTATTATTTGTAAAATATTTGAAGGGTTTCTGAGGGATGTTGTTCTGGATTATCTCAATAAGAATAACTGTTTATCTCCATATCAGCATGGGTTTATGAGGAATCACTCCTGTCAAACCAATCTAATCAGTTTTTATGAAGAGGTAAGCTATAGACTGGAGCAAGGTGAGTCATTGGACGTGGTATATCTTGATTTTTTCCAAAGTGTTTGATACCGTGCCACATGAGCATGGTATACAAAATGAGAATGCTGGGTCTGGGGGAAAATGTGTGTAATTGGGTAAGTAACTGGCTTAGTGATAGAAAGCAGAGGGTGGTTATAAATGGTATAGTCTCTAACTGGGTCGCTGTGACCAGTGGGGTACCGCAGGGGTCGGTATTGGGACCTGTTCTCTTCAACATATTTATTAACAATCTGGTACAAGGTTTACCCAGTAAAATATCGATATTTGCAGATGATACAAAACTATGTAAAGCAGTCAATAGAAGAGAAGATAGTATTCAGCTACAGATGGATCTAGATAAGTTGTAAACTTGGGCCGAAAGGTGGCAGATGCGGTTTAACATGATAAATGTACCATAAGTTTATACACATGGGAAGAAGGAATAAATATCACCATTGCACAATGAACGGGAAACCACTGGGTAAATCTGACATAGAGAAGGACTCGGGGATCCTAGTTAATGATAAACTTACCTGGAGCAGCCAGTGCCAGGCAGCAGCTGCCAAGGCAAACAGGATCATGGGGTGGATTAAAAGAGGTCTAGATACACATGATGAGAGCATTATACTGCCTCTGTACAAATCCCTGGTTAAACCGCACATGGAGTACTGTGTACAGTTTTGGGAACCAGTGCTCAGGAAGGATATAATGTAACTAGAGCAAGTACAAAAGAGGGCAACAAAATTAATAAAGGAGATGGGGGAACTACAATACCCAGAGAGATTAGCAAAATTAGTATTATTTAGTCTAGAAAAAAGACGACTGAGGGGCGACCTAATAACCATGTATAAGCATATAAGGGGACAATACAAATAACTCTCTGAGGATCTGTTTATACCAAGGAAGGTGATGGTCACAAGGGGGCATTCTTTAGAAGGACATAGATCTGGGGATATATTCTGATGGAATATAGGCTGAACTGGATGGACAAATGTCTTTTCCCAGCCTTGCTAATTATGTTACTATGTTACACTCAGTAGAACTTGGTGACTGTACTTAGATCCTGGCTGATGACTGCATCATGCGGATTTAAATCATAACCCCTGTTTATTATAATGATGGCTGGACCACACGACAGCACTTTTAACCTATTGTATCCCCATTTCCTTATAGATGGTAGCTTGTGAGCAGGACCCTCACTCCTCCTGTAACTGTTGGACTATGTGATGCTTTGCATTGTCTTTATTGTTTATTCATGTCCCTGACTAACTGTAAAGTGTTGTGGAATATGTGTGGTACTATGGTTATTATTACAACGTGCTGTGGACATGGTTACAGAGGGCAGGATAATTGCAAGACGAACTGGTTAGGTTAATGGAGTGGTATACGCTTCAACGGATTTTTATTTTTTTTTTAACTGGAAGACTTGTGTGGTGCTGCTATTTTCTTCCTGTTTGGATTTCCACTCATGTTTTTTCAAGCAAGCACGCCTTATTCCAGTGGATTACCATTTGGTGGGGTTGTCGACTCAGCTCATCCTACTGGACTCTGCTAAGACTGCTCAAACAGTGAGTACTTACCTGTTTCTTAGTGCCATTCAGCTTTTTTCTTGTTTTTTTATGGACTTATTATTACTAATTACTTATAATTTAGTCATGCAGATGTTTCTGAATTTCTTCATTGAGCGATGCAAGAAAGCCATATATCCCTTCCTTCGTACAACAATTTATTTTGGTGTAGATGACTATTATACATTGTTAAAAATTATTCTCATCCTCTCCCTCCAAAAAAATAAAAAAAATAAAAAAATGTCCACTGAAAAATGTTCTTATCTGCATACAAGTACCGCTAGGCGAACGCAACGTGTGTGCCATAAAAGAGACATAAACCTTACAGATATTATCCATATTGCATCGGTTTTTCAGGAATACATTGCAAAAGCGTTTTTTTCCTCTTTTTGTAGACAAAAAAAACAAATGTCATACAGATGTGAAATCCGGACCACATCTCAGGGACAGACAATGATGCAACCAGGGTAAGGGGGTCACTTCCAGCTCCAAAACAGGTGGAATTGTGCATTATTTGGAGCTACTGGACTTCCAATGACCCATATATTGTTCATGCACAGGGGTCTCTTCTGTCTGTGTCCGCCAGTGACCACAACTTTATATTTTTTAGCATATAAGGATTATAAACTCTCCTTTTGTTTTAAGAGGAAAAATTAAAGATTTCTTAAATGGTTATCTGGACAGAGTCTCAACTGACTCTAGAAGTGGAGTGTAGTAGGAAGAAAAAGAAAATTATGAATGGACACAAAAATAAGAAAAAGTTCTAAAATAACAAGTGGAAAGTGCCCAATCTCTTACCATACAATACATGGAGAGGTAACAGAAGATGAGAGCCAACAATACAAGTAGGAGACAGAGGAATAGGGAGAAGGTGAAGGGTGGTGACAGGAGGTGCACCGGAGATGATAGAAGGTGAAGGAATGATGACAGAAGGTGAGGGAGCAGAGCAATGGAGGGGTGGGAGGAAAGCTGCTGTATCTGCCATTGAATGAGTGCAGCTGAGCTTTTCATTTCGGTGTGAGCCCTGCGGTCTGTTTAGAGCAGGTCGATACACTTGTCTGAGGCAGAGAATGGATTAGCACATCATTCATGGAGCAGGCGGGAGGTGCTGCTCAGGGCGACAGGGACCGAAAAACTAAATTACAGAATGTGGAGGGGCAGAGGGCATAAGGGGCAGACCACATGGGAGGACTGGGGACCAATGCTTAAAAATCCTTTAACAGTCTGGAAATGTGTAACACGTACAGCCCTATTTATGCTTCCTCCCTATCATAGCCATAATCTTATAGGAGCAAACAGCTCACCCAAAACACTCGAGTCATTATCACACAAACGACCATTAAGACCAGGTCTGATTGGCTACAATGTTACAACGCACAGCCCCTTGAATAAAAGCTCAATAAATATGGCCCCCTGGCGTGTGTTAGAATGCATGGAAATAAAGACTAGAATGAACGTTCAGGTTATAAAATCGCTTAACTTTAATAAGATATTTTTTCTTAAAAAATAAAATATCCAACTTATTATAAAAAAAAAAAAACACTGTCTACTTGACATGTACAGTTGTAGAAATAACAATTTGAAGATGCAACCAGGACAAGGCTTCATGCTAAAGTCCACAGTTATTGAAAATTTAAGTGCGCAAAGTTGGGCAGATGTGTAAATATTTACTACAAGTCCAGATAATTGATACATTGTGGCACTTTAATAGTATCTCACCCATCTTTGACTTTTCTGAAAATGATAAATATTATGTATATAAAGGTTGCATTAGTTTCCATTGTAAGTGGTCTGTGCCAAGTACAGCAGTCTACCCAACATCGCACTAAACATATTTCTTATAAAATACTCCCTCGCCATAAAGCTGTGGTGCTTAACAGGTTAACACCCTGACACAGTATTCGTCAGCGCGGTACACATGTTGCAGCTTCCTGTTGACATCTTTAATATTAGCCTCCCTAACTAACACCAATGATCAGCGGGTGTCACCGAGATGAAATATGAATTACTGCTACCAGCGTGCGCTCATTTATCAACAGAGGATGAAGAAGAGGCGAGTGGGAGGGGGTTGGCAGGAATAACATTTAGGAATGGGGGAGGAGAAGCAGCTTGTACCTCTTCCAAGACTTAACAATGTAAGTGGTGCAAAAGCTTTTATTTTCCCACAGGTTATTATGTGGTGTGAATGTTTCCATGCGGGAAGTAACCCTAATAACAAAAAGGGACTTTGGCATCTTCATTTCGCAGATTGTCATTTACTTTGCAGCAATCTTTAATGAAAGAGTTAAGTTCCCTTGGCCGACGATTACCCCATCCATGGTGGGGTTTGGGCTACAATACACCTGTCTCCTCCCCGAAGCAATGGAAACATAGGAACCTTGACTCTGAAAGTCAGGCCCTGTGCAGAGTGATAAGATTCCCCAGGGACCACTGGCATTATCTCTCTTCAGCACTTGGACAGCTCCCAGCCATTGGCGGCCATGTGCCTGGCTCTTCTAGAAGGGAGGGGAGACTTGCAGCCCCTGAGAAATCAATTTGCTCGCCTGGTCCCCTATTTGCTTTTCAGAATGCCCTTGTCGGACGCGCAGTGAGACATCTGAACGTGGCTTGCTGATAATACAGCCAGTGAACTGTGTCCTGGGAATTCTACGCCCCTCTTCTAGGATCTTACAATTTCCTCTCTCCAGCCTCAAATCTCTGCTCATCGCCTCTCCTGCCCTCCGCAAAGCGGCTCCATTGTGTTAGCATGTCTGAGGAGCTCTACGTGCAAAAGGAAACAAGATAAACACTTTCCTACCACCTTGCTCCACACACTCTCACTGTGCCCTATAAATGCCATATACTCTCAATCAACATGGCAATATAATTATTATGGGAACAATTCATTTTTACGTTTGAACGCAATTCACCTGAAACACCAGTACCCCAGATATTAATCCACTATGTTATGGCATCTGCTCATGTCACTGGTGGTGGGGATGGGGGCAGAGGACCCCGATTAGTCAAGGCATGAAGCAACTAGGGTGACAGCAAAACATTATTTACCCCAATAATTACCTACAGTTAGGTCCATATATATTTGGACAGAGACAACATTTTTCTAATTTTGGTTATAGACATTACCACAATGAATTTTAAACAAAACAATTCAGATGCAGTTGAAGTTCAGACCTTCAGCTTTCATTTGAGGGTATCTACATTAAAATTGGATGAAGGGTTTAGGAGTTTCAGCTCCTTAACATGTGCCACCCTGTTTTTAAAGGGACCAAAAGTAATTGGACAGATTCAATAATTTTAAATAAAATGTTAATTTTTAGTACTTGGGTTGAAAACACTTTGTTGGCAATGACTGCCTGAAGTGTTGAACTCATGGACATCACCAGACACTGTTTTTCCTCCTTTTTGATGCTCTGCCAGGCCTTCACTGCGGTGGTTTTCAGTTGCTGTTTGTTTGTGGGCCTTTCTGTCTGAAGTTTAGTCTTTAACAAGTGAAATGCATGCTCAATTGGGTTGAGATCTGGTGACTGACTTGGCCATTCAAGAATATTCCACTTATTTGCTTTAATAAACTCCTGGGTTGCTTTGGCTTTATGTTTTGGGTCATTGTCCATCTGTAGTATGAAACAACTACCAATCAGTTTGGCTGCATTTCGCTGGATCTGAGCACACAGTATGGCTCTTAATACCTCAGAATTCATTCGGCTGCTTCTGTCCTGTGTCACATCATCAATAAATACTAGTGACCCAGTGCTACTGGCAGCCATGCATGCCCAAGCCATCACACTGCCTCTGCCGTGTTTTACAGATTATGTGGTATGCTTTGGATCATGAGCTGTACCACGCCTTCGCCATACTTTTCTCTTTCCATCATTCTGGTAGAGGTTGATCTTAGTTTCATCTGTCCAAAGAATGTTCTTCCAGAACTGTGCTGGCTTTTTTAGATGTTTTTTAGCAAAGTCCAGTCTAGCCTTTTTATTCTTGATTCTTATGAGTGGCTTGCACCATGCAGTGAACCCTCTGTAGTTACTTTCATGCAGTCTTCTCTTTATGGTAGATTTGGATATTGATGCACCTACCTCCTGGAGAGTGTTGTTCACTTGGTTGGCTGTTGTGAAGGGGTTTCTCTGCACCATGGAGATTATTCTGTGATCATCCACCACTGTTGTCTTCCGTGGGCGCCCAGGTCTTTTTGCATTGATGAGTTCACCAGTGCTTTCTTTCTTTCTCAGGATGTACCAAACTGTAGATTTTGCCACTCCTAATATTGTAGCAATATCTCGGATGGGTTTTTTCTGTTTTCGCAGCTTAAGGATGGCTTGTTTCACCTGCATAAAGAGCTTCTTTGACCGCATGTTCACTTCACAGCAAAACCTTCCAAATGCAAGCACCGCACCTCAAATCAACTCCAGGTCTTTTATCTGCTTAATTGAGAATGACATAACAAAGGGACTGCCCACACCTGTCCATGAAATAGCCTTGGAGTCAATTGTCCAATTACTTTTGGTCCCTTTAAAAACAGGGTGGCACAGGTTAAGGATATGAAACTCCTAAACCCTTCATCCAATTTTAACCCCTCTGTGACCTTAGACGTACTATCCCGTCGAGGTGCCCTGGGCTTATCTGACTCTGGACGGGATAGTACGTCATAGCCGATCGGCCGCGCTCACGGGGGGAGCGCGGCCGATCGCGGCCGGGTGTCAGCTGCTTATCGCAGCTGACATCCGGCACTATGTGCCAGGAGCGGTCACGGACCGCCCCCGGCACATTAACCCCTGGAACACCGCGATCAAAGATGATCGCGATGTGCCGGCGGTGCAGGGAAGCACCGCGCAGGGAGGGGGCTCCCTGCGGGCTTCCCTGAGACCCCCGGAGCAACGCGATGTGATCGCGTTGCTGCGAGGGTCTCACCTCCCTCCCTGCTTCCTCCAGCCCCGGATCCAAGATGGCCGCGGATCCGGGTCCTGCAGGGAGGGAGGTGGCTTCACAGAGCCTGCTCAGAGCAGGCACTGTGAAGGCTGCAGCGCTGCATGTCAGATCAGTGATCTGACAGAGTGCTGTGCAAACTGTCAGATCACTGATCTGTGATGTCCCCCCCGGGACAAAGTAAAAAAGTAAAAAAAAAATTTTCCAAATGTGTAAAAAAAAATAAAAAAAAATATTCCAAAATAATGAAAAAAAAAAAAAATATTATTCCCATAAATACATTTCTTCATCTAAATAAAAAAAAACAATAAAAGTACACATATTTGGTATCGCCGCGTCCGTAACGACCCGACCTATAAAACTGTCCCACTAGTTAACCCCTTCAGTAAACACCGTAAGAAAAAAAAAAAAACGAGGCAAAAAACAACGCTTTATTATCATACCGCCGAACAAAAAGTGGAATAACACGCGATCAAAAGGACAGATATAAATAACCATGGTACCGCTGAAAGCGTCATATTGTCCCGCAAAAAACGAGCCGCCATACAGCATCATCAGCAAAAAAATAAAAAAGTTATAGTCCTGAGAATAAAGCGATGCAAAAATAATTATTTTTTCTGTAAAATAGTTTTTATCGTATAAAAGCGCCAAACCATAAAAAAATGATATAAATGAGGTATCGCTGTAATCGTACTGACCCGAAGAATAAAACTGATTTATCAATTTTACCAAACGCGGAACGGTATAAACGCCTCCCCCAATAGAAATTCATGAATAGCTGGTTTTTGGTCATTCTTCCTCACAAAAATCGGAATAAAAAGCGATCAAAAAATGTCACGTGCCCGAAAATGTTTTCAATAAAAACGTCAACTCGTCCCACAAAAAACAAGACCTCACATGACTCTGTGGACCAAAATATGGAAAAATTATAGCTCTCAAAATGTGGTATTGCAAAAAATATTTTTTGCAATAAAAAGGGTCTTTCAGTGTGTGACGGCTGCCAATCATAAAAATCCGCTAAAAAACTCGCTATAAAAGTAAATCAAACCCCCCTTCATCACCCCCTTAGTTAGGGAAAAATAAAAAAAAATGTATTTATTTCCATTTTCCCATTAGGGCTAGGGTTAGGGCTAGGGTTAGGGCTAGGGTTAGGGTTAGGGTTGGGGCTACAGTTAGGGTTGGGGCTAAAGTTAGGGTTTAGATTACATTTACAGTTGGGAATAGGGTTGGGATTAGGGTTAGGGGTGTGTCAGGGTTAGAGGTGTGGTTAGGGTTACCGTTGGAATTAGGGTTAGGGGTGTGTTTAGATTAGGGTTTCAGTTATAATTGGGGGGTTTCCACTGTTTCGGCACATCAGGGTCTCTCCAAACACGACATGGCGTCCGATCTCAATTCCAGCCAATTCTGCGTTGAAAAAGTAAAACAGTGCTCCTTCCCTTCCGAGCTCTCCTGTGTGCCCAAACAGGGGTTTACCCTCACATATGGGGTATCAGCGTACTCAGGACAAATTGGACAACAACTTGTGGACCAATTTCTCCTGTTACCCTTGGGAAAATACAAAACTGGGGGCTAAAAAATAATTTTTGTGGGAAAACAAAAAGATTTTTTATTTTCACGGCTCTGCGTTATAAACTGTAGTGAAACACTTGGGGGTTCAAAGTTCTCACAACACATCTAGATAAGTTCATTGAGGGGTCTAGTTTCCAATATGGGGTCAGTTGTGGGGGGTTTCTACTGTTTAGGTACATTAGGGGCTCTGCAAACGCAATGTGACGCCTGCAGACCAATCCATCTAAGTCTGCATTCCAAATGATGCTCCTTCCCTTCCGAGCCCTCCCATGCGCCCAAACGGTGGTTCCCCCCCACATATCAGGTATCAGCGTACTCAGGACAAATTGGACAACAACTTTTGGGGTCCAATTTCTCCTGTTACCCTAGGGAAAATACAAAACTGGGGGCTAAAAAATAATTTTTGTGGGAAAAAAATTTTGTTTTATTTTTATGGCTCTGTATTATAAACTTCTGTGAAGCCCTTGGTGGGTCAAAGTGCTCACCACACATCCACACAACAACTTTTGAGGTCCAATTTATTCTCTTACCCTTGGAAAAATAAAAAATTGGGGGCAAAAATATAATTTTTGTGAAAAAATATGATTTTTTATTTTTACGGTTCTGCATTATAAACTTCTGTGAAGCACTTGGTGGGTCAAAGTGCTCACCACACCTCTAGATAAGTTCCTTAGGGGGTCTACTTTCCAAAATGGTGTCACTTGTGGGGGGTTTCAATGTTTAGGCACATCAGTGGCTCTCCAAACGCAACATGGCGTCCCATCTCAATTTCTGTCAATTTTGCATTGAAAAGTCAAACGGCGCTCCTTCCCTTCCGAGCTCTCCCATGCGCCCAAACAGTGGTTTACTGCCACATATGGGGTATCAGCGTACTCAGGACAAATTGGACAACAACTTTTGAGGTCCAATTTCTTCTCTTACCCTTGGAAAAATAAAAAATTGGGGGCAAAAATATAATTTTTGTGAAAAATATGATTTTTTATTTTTACGGTTCTGCATTATAAACTTCTGTGATGCACTTGGTGGGTCAAAGTGCTCACCACACATCCAGATAAGTTCCTTAGGGGGTCTACTTTCCAAAATGGTGTCACTTGTGGGGGGTTTCAATGTTTAGGCACATCAGGGGCTCTCCAAACGCAACATGGCGTCCCATCTCAATTCCTGTCAATTTTGCATTGAAAAGTCAAACGGCGCTCCTTCCCTTCCGAGCTCTCCCATGCGCCCAAACAGTGGTTTACTGCCACATATGGGGTATCAGCGTACTCAGGACAAATTGGACAACAACTTTTGGGGTCCATTTTCTCCTGTTACCCTTGGTAAAATAAAACAAATTGGAGCTGAAGTAAATTTTTTGTGTAAAAAAGTTAAATGTTCATTTTTATTTAAACATTCCAAAAATTCCTATTAAACACCTGAAGGGTTAATAAACTTCTTGAATGTGGTTTTGAGCACCTTGAGGGGTGCAGTTTTTAGAATGGTGTCACACTTGGGAATTTTCTATCATATAGACCCCTCAAAATGACTTCAAATGAGACGTGGTCCCTAAAAAAAAATGGTGTTGTAAAAATGAGAAATTGCTGGTCAACTTTTAACCCTTATAACTCCCTAACAAAAAAAAAATTTGGTTCCAAAATTATGCTGATGTAAAGGAGACATGTGGGAAATGTTACTTATTAAGTATTTTGTGTGACATATCTCTGTGATTTAATTGCATAAAAATTCAAAGTTTGAAAATTGCGAAATTTTCAAAATTTTCGCCAAATTTCCGTTTTTTTCACAAATAAACGCAGGTACTATCAAAGAAATTTTACCACTATCATGAAGTACAATATGTCACGAGAAAACAATGTCAGAATCACCAGGATCCGTTGAAGCGTTTCGGAGTTATAACCTCATAAAGGGACAGTGGTCAGAATTGTAAAAATTGGCCTGGTCATTGCCTTGCAAACCACCCTTGGGGGTAAAGGGGTTAATGTGGATACCCTCAAATGAAAGCTAGAAGTCTGTACTTCAACTGCATCTGAATTGTTTTGTTTAAAATTCATTGTAGTAATGTCTATAACCAAAATTAGAAAAATGTTGTCTCTGTCCAAATATATATGGACCTAACTGTATATGCCTCTAATAAAGACTGGATCTGCCATGATGTACAAAGGTGTGAATGCAGCAGTGACATGGTCAACTGCAGGACTACTGGTGGCCACCAGAGAAGGGGATATGAAAAGTGATGTATGGCTTTTTTATGTCATCATCATATTGCCAGCTATTAGGCAACTTTTATAAAATCCCCTTTAAATAAAGAGGTTACACGGAGCATCCCGTATTTTGATGATCCACTGTGTCAATGCACTATTTGATTTTAATGGGTTTCTTCTCCTTGTGATGGTGCTACTGGAAAATGAAACCCCACAGATTCCAGTTGTTCACTGGAGGATTAAACAGCAGGAAACCACATAACCAACTTATTCATTGGAGACTCTACTAATATAAAGGAATTGCTCAAAACAGACATTATTCTTCCATATGATCTATAGATATAATCACATCCATATACTGTATCTCCCAAATTATTATTTTATTTTACCGTAGGATAAAATCCACTGTGAAACAAACTGAAATAATTTTGAGGAGGAAATAAAAAATTACAAAAGTAAAATAATGTGGTTGCATTAATTGGGGTTGTGTTAAGAATTAGCCAGTCACATATAACCTCATGTTACATATTAGTTAGTGCACAGCTGCCATCATTTACAGTGATTCTGACGAATCCCATATAAAGATTAGCTGCTCTAGAGGATTTTCCTGACATTTTCTTGTTGCATTTTAAAGGCATTGTCCATAAACAGCTGACAACACAGCAAAAGACTCTCATTATTCAAAGTTATCAGTCAGGAGAATTTCTAAATGATTTGATATACCAGGGAAGACTATGAGGGCTGTGGAGTTGGAGTAATGGAGTTGGAGTCGGTATAAAATGGACTGACTCAAACTCCTAAAATATATAATAAATTGGGTTCAGTAGTGCAATGCAATAAATATGTGCTGTAAATACTTTCATAATAATTTGGGAAAGTTATGAAATGTCCTATAAATGTCTGTTCTGTTCCTGATCTCAGGATCTCGGCTTTTAGTTGTGTTTTAGTTTTGCTGCCCCTCTTCCCAGAGCAATAACTTTCTAGTTTTCTGTCAATATGGCCATGTGAGGGGTGTACTTTTGAACAATACCTTTTATTTTACCATATAGTGTACTGGAAAAAAAAAAATATTTATATAGCCCCAACATATTCCGCAGCGCTTTACAAATTATAGAGGGGACTTGTACAGACAATAGACATTACAGCATAACAAAAATCACAGTTCAAAATAGATACCAAGAGGAATGAGGGCCCTGCTCGCAAGCTTACAAACTATGAGGAAAAGGGGAGACAGGAGAGGTGGATGGAAACAATTGCTTTAGTTATTCGGACCAGCCATAGTGTAAGGTCGGGTGTTCAAAAAAAAAAAAAAAAAAAATCCAATCACTCTGCTTCCTTGGGGGGCGTGTGTGAGGGAAAAGGGGATCATTGTGGACTTCTATAGTGCATAGGGGCCAATGGCATACCATGACGCTGGGGGAGGATCATAATGGTTCATCATTGAGAGATGTATAGCACTGATCACATTGGTGGCACATGGCATTCCGAATGCCAGAGGTGTGGTAATTCCTCTTCCTGTCTCCTGACAGTGAGACGCACGCCAGGCACAGACACCATGCCTACAGGATACCAGTGCGTCTATGCGTGCAACAGCACCACGCCAGGCCCGGACAGCACAAAGAGGAACCCGACATCGCAGCAGTGCTTGCGCTCTGTGTAGGATCCGTATGTAGGAGTGGTAAAGGTAATGTATTCGCTATTACAGCAGGAGGTGCAGGAGGGGAAGGAACATGAGGGTGTAGTATGTAAAGGAGTTGGAGGGGTTGAAGTGATACATGCACCCAATCTAGGAAGGGCTGAAGGATGGCAGTGACTATGAAACAGCATTATCTTCTGAAATGAGTTTCTACCACTACAGTGGGGCAAAAAAGTATTTAGTCAGTCAGCAATAGTGCAAGTTCCACCACTTAAAAAGATGAGAGGCGTCTGTAATTTACATCATAGGTAGACCTCAACTATGGGAGACAAACTGAGAAAAAAAAATCCCGAAAATCACATTGTCTGTTTTTTTAACATTTTATTTGCATATTATGGTGGAAAATAAGTATTTGGTCAGAAACAAAATTTCATCTCAATACTTTGTAATATATCCTTTGTTGGCAATGACAGAGGTCAAACGTTTTCTGTAAGTCTTCACAAGGTTGCCACACACTGTTGTTGGTATGTTGGCCCATTCCTCCATGCAGATCTCCTCTAGAGCCACCTAGAGCGGCGATACGCGTAGGGAGCACGCAGACCCTACCTCCTAGTGAGTATTTACATCATGATTGCTGCTTTATGTATTTGGTAGTGCCTGTGGTGCTAGGCCTGGCGATATGTGTGACTATTTATATATATATCATGGAAATGGTAGCATGTCTGATGCATTTATACTAGGCAGTGTATTTACTGCATAGTGTATAGTATATATATATATACATATTGGATATTTGACCAATTATAGTTTTTTTGCATTTATATATATTTTTGGACACCATTTCCTTTTATTATTACATAACGCCGGGACCTGGCTAACGGGCACTTACCTGTATTGGATAAGGTTTTATTTTGCATGCAACTCACGGAGATACATTGTAGGATTATTGTTCCTTAGGGGTCTGGTTTCTATCATGTCCTCATATCCAGAGGACATTGACTTAGTGTGTGTAGGCATATGTTTTATGCTGTTTTTAAAGTATGTTTTTAATATCTAGCACTGTTTGTTGGTCTCAATAAAGATTTGTTATTGATTAATACTGTGGCTCAGTGTGCACCTCTTTTGCGCTTCTTTTTCTTTCCTTTCACTGCATGATATTTACAGGCGCATTGGTAGCACCGGGCATATATGGTGAGAAGTATTCTGGTGGTGCCCGCTCGACTTTCTCTATTTTTGTCGAGGGTGAGTATGAAGGAGGACGGGGGAGGACACGGAGCCATGCATAGAAGGGGGAGGACACGGAGCCATGCATAGAAGGGGGAGGACGCTGAGCCATGCATAGAAGGAGGAGGACGCCGAGCCATGCATAGAAGGGGGAGACGGGGGGGATGCTGTGACATGCGTAGACGGGGGAGAACGCCGAGCCATGCATAAAAGGGGAGGATGCCGAGCCATGCATAGAAAGGGAAGGACGCTGAGCCATGCATAGAAGGGGGAGGATGCTGAGCCATGCATACAACTAGGAAACCGGGGAGCCATGCATAGCAGGACAGGGATGAGGGGACAATGCATACCCGGCATATACTTGAGTCAATACGCTTACCCAGTTTTCCGTGGCAAAATTAGGTGCCTCGGCTTATACTCTGGTTGGCTTACACTTGAGTATATACGGTAATTAAATTGCATTTTATTGCATGAACTAAGTATTTGATCACTTACCGCCAAGCAAGAATTCTGACTGTCACAGACCTGTTAGTTTTTCTTTAAGAAACCCTCCTACTCTGCACTCATTACCTGTATAAATTGCACCTGTTTGAACTCATTACCTGTATAAAAGACACCTGTCCACACAATCATATTCCAACATCTCCTCCATAGCCAAAACCAAAGAGCTGTCTAAGGACACCAGGGACAAAATTGTAGACCTGCACAAGGCTGGGATGGGCTACAGGACAATAGGCAAGTAGCTTGGGGGGAAGGCAACAACTATTGGCACAACTACTAAAAATGAAAGAAACACAAGATAACTGTCAATCTTCCTCAGTTTGGGGCTCCATGCAAGATCTTGCCTCGTGGACTAAGTATGATTCTGAGAAAGGTCAGGAATCAGCCTAGAACTATATGGGAAGAGCTGGTCAATGACCTAAAGAGAGCTGGGACCACAGTCTCAAACATTACCGTTAGTAACACACTACACTGTCATGGATTAAAATCCTGCAGGGTACACAAGGTCCCTCTGCTCATGCCAGCACATGTCCAGGCCAATTTGAAGCTCACCAATGACCATCTAGATGATCCATAGGAAGCATGAGAAAAGGTCATGTGGTCGGATGAGATCAAAATAGAACTTTTTGGTATCCACTCCACTCGCTGTGTTTGGAGTAAGGATGAGTACAACGCTAAAAACACCATCCCAACTGTGAAGCATGGTGGGGAAACATCATACTTTGGGGGTGATTTTTTGCAAAGGGGACAGGATGACAGCTCAATATTGAAGAGTGGCTGGATGGGGCCATGTATAGGGAGATTTTCGCCAACAACCTCCTTCCCTCAGTAAGAGAATTGAAGATGGGTCATGGCTGGATCTTCCATCATTATAATGACCCAAAAAAATAACCAGGGCAACTAAGGAGTGTCTCTGTAAGAAGTATTTCAAGGTCCTGGAATGGCCTAGCCAGTCTTCAGACCTGAACCCAATAGAAAATCTTTGGAGGGAGATGAAACTCAATGTTGTCCAGCGACAGCACTGGAACCTGAAAGATCTGGAGAAGACCTGTATGGAGGAGTGGGACAAAATCCCTGCTGCAGTGTGTGCAAATTTGGTCAAGAACTACAGGAAACGTCTGACCTCTGTAATTACAAAGGTTTCTGTACCAAATATTAAAGTTCTGTTTTTCTATTCTATTTTCTATTGGTAACGTCATGCAATAAAATGTAAATTAATTATGTGAAAATCATACAATGATTTTCTTGATTTTTTTTAGACTCTGTCTTGCATGTTGAAGTGCACCTACGCTAAAAATTACAGACCTCTTCATTCTTTGTAGGTGGGAAAACTTGCAAAATCGGCAGTGAATCAAATACTTATTTTCCCCACTGTATGTACGCACAAAGACTAGCTTCCCGACAGCTCAGGATCTGACTATGGCAGTACCCTAGATATTCCAGATGTGTCAATTCCCTGAAAGCACCAGGCTTTCTTTGGGCATATGCTCTCTTGGCATGGAAGCCTCTGCCTGTGGCGGGGACCCAGGAGCTGGTTCTGTGTTGGCCCAGGGAAGGCAGCAATAGTTTAGCAAGCTCCCTGAGCACACACGCTCTACCATCTGTTCAACAAGGAAAACACACACGTCTCAATTACAGACAAATGCCAATGCACTGACAGGCAGGCTCGATTTGCATCTAGGCGTGAAGCTAAAACCCAGACTACGGGACCCACTTGATTATCTCTCACACTCAATCTGCTGGACTGGCCTCATACCTCCAACATTTATGCAGACCACTCTCACAACATGGCTCACTGGATGTCTGGAGAAATGTTCTTCACCTACGTGCCTTGTGTTCATTCGGTTTATACTGCAGTTACGACCCATGCCATGGCACTTGGTGCATCGGAAATTATGCTATGCAGCACATTGATATCATAATATTAGTCTCTATTCACATTGTGTTTGTAAATTCTATCTATGCAAACATCCAGCTTATGCAAGTGTTGCATTTGTTGCCCATAGAAAGCCATTGAAAAAGCAACAAATATACAGCACAATATACATATTTTTGTTGTATGTGGCAGCATAAAAAGTGCATCAGTTTGGCACATGAAAAATCAAAGTTATAGCAATGTACAGTATCTCAGTCCAGCAAATAATAAGATGATAACTTGGGATCCACTGGATCAATATTTGTCTGTGGATATATTTTGTGACTGCGTACGGAGAACTCTGGGTGCATATGTTGAGTATTAGGCTTTGTTCTGTTTTAGGAGACACTGTCACACAATCGGTCATATGGTGCTATGTTTTTATGAAAACATACACCACAGCAAAAGCCAATTAATCCCATTGTAAGTTGTTACCTCCATTGTTGGCAGGCTATGGATGCCGTACTGCATTATAATTTCTGTTAATGATGGATGCAAATGTGAACACATCCTTACTTGCAGTTTTCTACAGTTGTACAGGTTAAAAAGGATTGAACTTTTTGGCCATAATTCCAAAAGGTCTGTTTGGTGCAAAGCCAACACTGTGCATCACCAAAAGAACACCAAACCCAGAATGAAGCATGGTAGAGGCAGAATTTGGTTTAGGGCTGTTTTTTGGCAACTGGAGCCGAGTCTTTAGTAAAAATGGAGGAAATTATGAACAATTTCAAATATCAGTCAATTTTGCATCAAAACTTTCAGGCTTCTGCTGAAAGGCTGAAGTTGAATAGGAATTTTACCTTTCAGCAAGAAGACAACTTTAAGCATGCCTCCAAAACAACAAAAGAGTGGTTTCACCAGAAGGAGATCAGAGTTTTGTAATGGCTCAGCTGGAGCCCAGAGCTGATGCAATTGAAAATCTGACAGATCTGTAAGGAAGAGTGGACAAAGATTGCCAATCCAAGATGTACCATCAGCTAGCGACCTTTATGCCCGTATGTATAAGCTGGGAATATTTGGATAGGACAAATGTGCAATGATAGGGCAGTTCTGTAAGGAGCCAGATGCAGGTGAGCGTGATGGTAGCGGTGACCTGTAGGGTTGTGTGCTGTAAGATTCTGTGCTATAGCTGCAGCCCTGTGGCTGGAGGTCAGCATCGTTCAAATAATCGTCTGGCAAAGATGAGATTATCACAATCTATGAGCTGCACTCACGGTAAGGATGAGATCCAAAGAGTAGTTTATTCACACCCAAGCATTTCAGTGCCTTTCTCAAGGTAATAAAAAACAAATTAGATATCTATAAACCAGCTTTCAGGAAACATAACCTTGGCTGTATAAGAAGTAAGGTATGGTAACACTGTCCAAGATGCCAAATTCTTATGGCACCTGCAATCCAAGTGTAGACAGATTCCTACCAAGCATCAACACTTCAGGCCATTGCCCATATTCCCTTCTTTTTTCAAATCTATTTAGTGAACTCAGACAAGCGCTTCCTACTACAAGTTATTGATTATATTCTCTGTCCTCTTTCATTCAGCTTGACTGTCTCTAAAGTGCAGTGCATCACTTAGCAGGACAACCATATTACCCATTCTCCAGACACTAATGGGCTCCTTTATTGCTGACCATCACACTAATGGACTTTCACTACTATGTGGCTGCCTAAGTGACCCACAGTTGATTCCATAAAATGTGGACGTTCCTCCTGAAGAACATCACTGGTTGTGCATAAAGCATCAGTTTACCTATGAACTCCTGTCAGCTTCCATACAGAAGAAAAACCTTGTAAACAACTTGCATTCCTTTTCTTGTGCTCATCCTAAAGGTGCATTCACACTACATCATTATCGTGAACATAATAGTCACGGTAATCTGGCAGTGTATGCAGGCTGCCGATCACCCAGTGGATGAGCAAGTCGCTTGTTCATTGGGTGAATTTATTGTTTGGCTTGCACAAAAGATTATCATTCTCGGCAGCACATCGTCCTGTGTAAACAGGACCTGCACTGCCAATTACAATGGCAGCCTATGTGGTCTGACCGATCTTTTACTGATCATTCAGTGTGCATCTGAAGCTGGGTCGGCCTGTGTAAATGGGCTATTAAATGAATGCCGGCCGGCAAATACTTTTGGCAGTAAGTGGTTGTTTAATGTTGAGCATCATAAAGTGTAAATGGACTTTAGGTTACAGTCTCTAGTATAGTTTAGAGCTGTGTTGACAATTTTATAGTCTTTAGTAGGGTTGAGCGAAACGGATCGGACAAATTCAAAAATCGCCGACTTTCTGCAAAGTCGGGTTTCATGAAACCCGACCCGATCCTAGTGTGGGATCGGCCATGAGGTCGGCGATCTGCGCGCAAAAGTCGCGTTTCGTATGACGCTTTCAGCGCCATTTCTCAGCCAATGAAGGAGGACGCAGAGTGTGGGCAGCGTGATGACATAGGTCTTGGTCCCCACCATCTTAGAGAAGGGCATGACAGTGATTGGCTTGCTTTCTGTAGCGTCACAGGGGCTATAAAGGGGCGTGCACGCCGACCGCCATCTTACTTCTGACGATCTGAGCATAGGGAGAGGTTGCTGCCGCTTCATCAGAAGAAGGGATATAGTTAGGGAGGGAAGATTAACCCCAAAACTGCTTGTGCTGTAGTGATTTCCACTGTCCAACACCACCATTTTTTTGCAGGGATAGTGGAGTTTATATTTTTGTGCATCATCTCTGTAGCTTATTAGGCTGCCTTATAAGGCTCCCTGATAGCTGCATTGCTGTTTGCACGCCGCTGTGCAAACCAACTGCTTTTTTAAAAGCAAAAATCCTGTTGCTCCTTTCTGCACAGTTGTTTATTTGTCCACACTTTTGTATGCAGCAGTCCTTTTTATTGCTGCCATACTTTTCCGGAGATCATTGTAGGGAGATTGAAATTGTACCACAGTCCTTGTATTTTTTCATATATCAGCGAGCCACTTTCTGCCACTTAGATTGCGTTGTTATATACACTGGGCTCGAGTTTTGGTTCAGTCTCCCCCCCCAAAAAAAGGGAGATTCTAATTCTCACAAAGTGGATATACTTCAGTCCTGTTAGTTTGTCGTATGTCAGCCAGCCACTTTCTGCCACTTAGATTGCGTTGTTATCTACACTGGGCCTGAGTTTTGGTTCAGTCTCCCCCCAAAAAAGTGAGATTCAAATTCTCACAAAGTGGATACACTGCAGTCCTGTTAGTTTGTCGTATGTCAGCCAGCCACTTTCAGCCACTTACATTGTGTTGTTTTATGCACAGGGCCTGAGTTTTGGTTCAGTCTCCCCCCAAAAAGTGAGATTCAAATTCTCACAAAGTGGATACACTGCAGTCCTGTTAGTTTGTCGTATGTCAGCCAGCCACTTTCTGCCACTTACATTGTGTTGTTTTATGCACAGGGCCTGAGTTTTGGTTCAGTCTCCCCCCAAAAAAGTGAGATTCAAATTCTCACAAAGTGGATACACTGCAGTCCTGTTAGTTTGTCGTATGTCAGCCAGCCACTTTCTGCCACTTACATTGTGTTGTTTTATGCACAGGGCCTGAGTTTTGGTTCAGTCTCCTCCCAAAAAAGTGAGATTCAAATTCTCACAAAGTGGATACACTGCAGTCCTGTTAGTTTGTCGTATGTCAGCCAGCCACTTTCTGCCACTTACATTGTGTTGTTTTATGCACAGGGCCTGAGTTTTGGTTCAGTCTCCCCCCAAAAAGTGAGATTCAAATTCTCACAAAGTGGATACACTGCAGTCCTGTTAGTTTGTCGTATGTCAGCCAGCCACTTTCTGCCACTTACATTGTGTTGTTTTATGCACAGGGCCTGAGTTTTGGTTCAGTCTCCCCCCAAAAAAGTGAGATTCAAATTCTCACAAAGTGGATACACTGCAGTCCTGTTAGTTTGTCGTATGTCAGCCAGCCACTTTCTGCCACTTACATTGTGTTGTTTTATGCACAGGGCCTGAGTTTTGGTTCAGTCTCCCCACAAAAAAGTGAGATTCAAATTCTCACAAAGTGGATATACTTCAGTCCTGTTAGTTTGTCAAATGTCAGCCAGCCACTTTCTGCCACTTAGATTGCGTTGTTATATACACTGGGCCTGAGTTTTGGTTCAGTCTCCCAAAAATAAAAGGGAGATTTAAATTCTCAACAAGTTTATATACACCTTCTACCTTGTTTTACAGTACCATATAACGGTTGTTATTTTGGTTAGATTTTCCAAAAAATGAGGAAGTCTGGTGGAAGAGCCCGTGGGCGGTGGTTACCAGCTGGTACTGATGGTGGTGGTGCATCTGGTGATAGTGGCAAAAGCACAATAGCACCTAAGGCTGGAAGTGTTGAGCCAGCGTCATCGTCTGGCTACACAAGGCCTCGAAGGCTCCCTTATCTGAGAGTAGGAAAACAGCTTTTAAAGCCGGATGATCTAACCTTCATTAAAATGAACCAATCATGGATTTCAAATTATTTTGCCCCACCTTCCCCTGCTGACACGTAGCTTGCCTGAAAAATGTCTAGCTTTCGGCCTCCTCTTACTGACTTCTCCAATTCCTCCATTTGCAGCTGCTGAATGTCCACCATAGGCCATTTTTATACCTCCCTAAATGGGCTGACTTCCCCCACAGGGCCGTGGTCACCACCTGGCGCAAACACCCGTGCGAGTGTCGTTTACTTGGACAGGTGGGTGGGACCATTCTTGGGCGACGGCACTGGCACAGGGTCCCTCATAGTACAATGAAGTGTCTCTGACGGTGGTGGTGCACAACCAACGTCGGACACACCGTCGTAATATGAGGGGCCCTGTGCCAGTACCGCCGCCCACGAGAGTGTTCCCCCCCCAGCTCGAACAGTGCTCTACCACTTGCAATGCTTACCTCTCCCTGCTCCACCACTGTGTAGTCTGTGCTGTTAAATCCTTCAATGGCACTGCCAATACAAATTTGTTGAAATGATAGATGATAGTTAAAATATACAGGGGTCCTGGCCTCCATTTAGACCAGTTAATACTTTGCGCCTACTACCACTCTGTGCTACACAGCAGAGGAGCCCACCACTGTACCTAGCTATGCTGCCTGTTTAGTCCTGTTACCAATTTTGAACTGCATTTAGCCAACTTTACTATTTGGGCCTACTAACTGTGTCTGCCACTCATTACAGTTGTCCGCCACTGAACAAAGCAATGCCGCCTGTTTAGTCCTGTTACTAATTTTTAACTGCATTTAGCCCACTTTATTATTTGGGCCTACTAACTGTGTCTGCTACTCATTACAGTTGTCCTCCACTGAACAAAGCAATGCCGCCTGTTTAGTCCTGTTACCAATTTTGAACTGCATTTAACCTACTTTATTATTTGGGCCTACTAACTGTGTCTGCCACTCATTACAGTTGTCCTCCACTGAACAAAGCAATGCCGCCTGTTTAGTCCTGTTACCAATTTTGAACTGCATTTAGCCTACTTTATTATTTGGGCCTATATCTGTGTTTCCTCCTCATCCTGCCCATTGGCCAGCCACTGCTAGATGAGTCTGCTGGTACACTGACCCAGACCACTACATTCCCCTTGCACTCTACACAGCCAGAATCTGACTCTGCTGAAAGTCAGGTTCCCCTTCTCGCATACTATACCACCTTACACGGGGACAAAGAGGAAGGTGCAGATGAAAGTGCAGGTTCCTTCATCAGGTGGGGGGCATACTCATTGGCGACGTCACTGGCACAAGGCCCCTCATAGTACGCAAAAGTGTCTCTGCCAGTGGGAGGCGCCACCCGCCATCAAATACACTGCCGTACTATCAGGGGTCCTGTGCCAGTGCCAACGAGTGGGCCCCCCCTGCTTGCTCAGGATCACAGAACTCGCAAAGTTGAAATACTTACCTCTCCCTGCTCCACCGCCATGACGTATTTCACGTTTTCTGGGCCCACGAAAATCTTGAGCCAGCCCTACCCCCCCACAACTTTAGCCAAATGACCCCCAGTTTTCAATGCCTAACTATGATTATAAAGTAAATTAAGGTTGACAAGCTTAAGTAATAAGAATTGATGTTTTTGGCATTAAAATGGGCACTGTAGGTGTTTTCCTGTCCTCCACTCACTGCCGACTTTGATTCCCCATTGACTTGCATTGGGCTTCGTGTTTCAGTCGGCCCCCGACTTTTCGCAATAATCGGCCGATTTCACCCGACCCGACTTTTGACAAAGTCGGGTTTTGCGAAACCCGACTCGATCCGAAAAAAGTAAAAGACGCTCAACTCTAGTCTTCAGAGCTAAAATCTCCCAGCATTCCTTGCTGACTTAATGCCCATATATGGTATTCTATGGTGCATTGCCTTATTGGACATGTAATATAGAGTTATTGCATGTAGAAAGAGTTGTTCCCCAATGCATTAAGGGAAATTACCTGCTGCCAATACTGACCAGCAATACTGTGAATACAGACTACAACTAAAGCCAACATCACACAATTTTTACACAGTTAAAACTTAAGCCCCCACACAACTTAGATGTCTATGTTTGGTGGAACAATGGATCGCCTGAACGATGGGTGGGCTAAACGATGCGTTAGTTGAACAATGGATTGGTTGAACGATGGGTTGGCAGAATGATGGATTGGCTGAATGATGGGTGGGCTAAACGATGGGTCGGTTGATCAATGGATTGGTTGAACAATGGGTTGGCTAAACGATGGGTCGGCTGAACAATGGGTCGGCTGAACGATGGGTAGGTTGAATGATGGGTCAGCTGAGCGATGGGTCGGCTGAACGATGGGTCGGCTGAACAATGGTTCAGCCAATTTGTTCAGCTGGCAGAAATGTTGGTCTTCTCTCCCATGTTTTCTATGAGAGAGCTGCTGCCAGACATCTCTAATGCAGCTTATCTCAGAGAACAATAGGATCAGAAGTTGAAAATCAGACATGCTGTATCCATAACTTCTCTGACAATCATCTGTCTGGGGTCCCCATACATATTAGAATGTTGGGCGAATCCGTCGGTATCAGTGGGCTCAGACAACATTACCACCATATGCATTGGGGCGTAAGTCTTAAAATCCTGCAGATTTAGCTTATTGATTCAGTCTGTTTGATAAATCTGGAGCACCTTTAGACTGTCTCGTGGAAGAGGGGATTCATCAAGACAGCCATTTTCTACAGCTGTAAGCTGTGCCAAAATTACTAAGAGGAGTTCAGCTCTTAATGAACTTTGTGCAGTTTTGGCTCCTTACACACTAGAGACAAAAACTGTACTCCAGTCATAGACTTTGTACCTTTCTGCTATAATTTATTACTACTTTTGTGGCTTAAAATATAGTGAATCTGACAGTGCTAGTTCACGAACCATCTGCTACTGATTGTCCCTTTTTAAAAATTTGGCAAACTTTTTGGTAAAAAAAGAATAAATTTGCAACTATTGTACGTGTTGCAACTTTTAATTTTTGGCATAAAATGCTTAACGAATAATCTACTAATTTTAGATCACCTTTTAGTTCGCTTTGGTGCCACAAACATCAAAAATCTTAGTATATTCTTGGCACACAGCCTTGCATGTTAAGCCACACACCCTTTTAGCTGAGATACATGGCATATTGTCAAGTAAGGTGGAGGAAGTGTCTCAAACAAAATAAATCTGGTGCAGCCATGAAAGACACTTTTTGGCGCAAAGTTTCGCTCAGTTAAAGGGAACCTGTCACCCCCCCTCAGGCGTTTGTAACTAAAAGAGCCACCTTGTGCAGCACAAATGCTGCATTCTGACAAGGTGACTCTTTTAGTTATGATGCCTGCACACGCTGAAATAAACGTTTATAAAATGTGCCCCCTCATACCCTGAAATCGTCCCAGGGGCAAGGTCTTTCCCCCCTAATCAGACGCAGCACAACCGTCACTCTGGGCCTGTGTGCGCCGCCTCCTCTTGCAGCATTATGGCCCCTGCGCATTAAATTTTTTTTTCGGGCGTGCGCAGTTGCGCTGCCCTTTGTACGCCGGGGACGATAATGCAGCAAGAGGAGGCGGCGCCCGGTGCGCCCAGGCCCGGAGCGACGGCTGTGCTGCGTCTGATTAAGAAGGAAAGACCCGCCCCCGGGATGATTTCAGGGTATGAGGGGCATATTTTAAAAGTGTTTATTTCAGCATGTGCAGGGAGCATAACTAAAAGAGCCACCTTGTCAGAATGCAGCATTTGTGCTGCACAAGGTGGCTCTTTTAGTTACAAACACATGAGGGGGGTAACAGGTTCCCTTTAAGTTTGACAAATCAACCCCAAATATGTTTCAGATTTTCAGTAGTGAAAAATTAAAGATAAAAATGCACACAGATACATGTAGAGTACATGGTTCTGGGTCCAAATTCCACCAAGGACAACATCTGCAAGGAGTCTGTATGTTCTCCCTGTGTTTGCGTGGGTTTCCTCCAGGTTCTCCAGTTTCCATCCACATTCCAATAGGGAATCTAGATTGTGAGCCCCAATAGGGGCAGTGATGATGATGTGGTATGTGATGGCGCTATATACGTCAGAAGAATAAATAATATAATTATTGCTGGAATATGTTCTGCTCTCTATCACATTACTAACCTCCGATAGGACACCAGGGACACTTTGCTGCTCTTCATCACATTATTAGGTTATAACCAATCCATCATCACATTGCTGGATTATAATCTGCTCATTGCGGGATTATACAATATCATATTGCTCATCTGACTGGTCATTGCAGCTTCACTTTCATAGAATATTAAAAATGATTTACAACATGTTTTTGGATGTAAAAATAAAAGTATTCTTTAATAAATAGCAGTAATCTATGAAAAATATACAAAAGTGTGTGGCCATTGGTGATGGGTCAATACATGCATTGCCCTTTAAGACACCAGCAGTACTGAGCAGCACCATCTCTGCAGAAGCTTGATATAATTCATATAGCTGGACTATAGGTGCATTACCTTACAGGACTCTGCCTTACCTTATAGCTGCAGCATACTAAGAAGATCATTACTACTCGTACATTACTGTGCACACAAACCATAGTTGTGTACGTGGCAGACTGTTCCGCACAACCTAATTGAGACTGTTCTCAGATTTCCTCGGAGCAATGCTCTGGAGCGCTCCATAGTGTGTCAATGCATTAGCGTTAATGGAAAAACAGCAAATGGCAATTATGTAAAATGACAATACAAGTAGACAGAAGGGACTAAAAAAAAAAATCAAAAATCTTCCAAATATTTTCCTGCACTCAGTATTGGAGAATGAATGCTTGCTCTTGCGTGAAGTGTCATGGAAGATAAGCAGGTGGGACTTTGGAGCCCATTTTTCTTATTTCAGGGCTATTAAAATGCATCACAGATATTTCTCTACCCGATCTTATTTAATGGGATAGGTAAGCAGACAGCAGTGACAGTGTCAGATCCCACGGCACACGGATTCGCCAGGAACAGCCGATAATAGGACACCGGGGACACACTGCTGCCCTCTCCAAGGTCACATCAGGCAAAGAGCAAGAACCCACTGAGACAAGGCGAGCGGTGCATTAATATGGGGTGATGCCCACCGCTTTACCCTGAATCGGCTCATCAATATGCGATAATCACACATACACATCAGTAATGAACTCCACAGAGGGTGGGAGTAGACAAGTGCCATCGCCATCTAGGTGGTCAGCACATCTTGCCCAGGCACCATCATATACATGTGAATGCTACGCGAAAAAAAAACCAACATTTTCTCAATAAAGTAAAATAATATTTTTTTTTTTATTATTTCCATAGCTCAAGAAAGTCAACTTGAAACTTGGCCATGTGGAAAGAGAAGGTGCATATGGTACAGAAAGAGGTAATAAATGTGACAAAAGGGGCATGCTTAAAACACGGAGGAGACATAGAAGTAGCACATGGAGGTGTTACATACAACAAGGAGCCATTTTCTGGACTGAATATGGATAAAACATGGTGAAACATTTGACTACTGATCATCTTCTAGTAGTAATCATACCCTGTGAGGACCTAAGCAGTGAGATATCGCTACTGGCACTATGCCGTAGTAATATAGTGATGGATGAACGGGACACTGCTATATGGAGACTACTGTGGCATGTACATAGGAATACTAGGCAGCACGTGGACAAAACACCAACGGGGATTGTGGAGTTGTTTGTATAGCACTACAATGTGTTCCATACCGTATGGACAGTAGAGGACACGTGCAGACATTTTCTCTATGTTCAACAGAAAAATATAATAAAATCCCTTAATAATAAGACAGAAGTAATTGAATCGTGCTCCCTCCTATTATCTTTTTCTGATCCATAGTTCAAAATATGAATATTCATCCTAGGAGCTCCCCATAGTAAAACAAAGGTTAGAAAACTCTACCCCAGACATTGTTGGCATCACTGCCTCAATACTTAATGAACTGATAAGCTGCCGTCTCATCAATATTCATGAAGCCCACAAAATGTATACCTCCGCTCGGCATAGGTGACCGATGCGTACTTGTAGATTCTGGTAAGTGAATAGGACTCTATTATTTATGCCGACAATCACCTTTTGCTTTTTTTGCAAACTGCCCAATAATAATAGTGAGAAAAAAATAAAATATAGCTAACTATTAAATGTTTATTTAACGCCCAAAATATATTGACATTTGACAATTTCCCATTTTAATACACTTGGTAACGCGAAGATTTCATACGCACTTGCCATTTTTTCAAGAAAAAAAAAATACATATGCATATGACAGATAAATGATGATGCTCCAAGTGTGAAGAGACAGATGAGGGACACTCACCTGAGACAAGCCAAGGTAGATGGACACAGTCTCCGAAATGTACAAAAATTTTCCCTCCTGGTTTAGTGCAAATACAAATCCGTCCAGAGACTGCGGGGAAAAGAACAAGAGACAGTCACAAACGGAGAGGAAGGGAGGAAAACAGGCAGGAAAACAGGAAGGAGACAGCCGAAAAGGGGGAAAGGGGAAGTGTGGTACACAAGAGGAAAGCACAGCTATACATAAAGTGATAGACAATGTACACTGGAAAAGCAAAGACAGTAATACGTAGACAAATGCATAAAACCCTGGAGTTGAAAAATGAGATATTAGAAAGTTCTGCGCATCATCAGAAGAGGGAGCACGAGCAGAAAAAAGGCACACACCTCCAGCACAAATTTGCGCCCCAGAGTCAGATCCTGGGGCGAAACGAGCACCCAACAAGAAAGGGAAAATAATGTATTCCTCCAGAATTAAAAATATCACCAATAAATAAGACAACCATGACAGCTCCTATACGGTTGGTTATTAGTGATGAGCGAATATACTCGTTACTCGAGATTTCTCGAGCACGCTCGGGTCCTCCGAGTATTTTTTAGTGCTCGGAGATTTAGTTTTCATCGCCGCAGCTGAATGATTTACATCTGTTAGCCAGCATAAGTACATGTGGGGGTTGCCTGGTTGCTAGGGAATTCCCAAATGTAATCAAGCTGGCTAACAGATGTACCGTAAATCATTCAGCTGCGGCAAGAAAAAGTAAACCTCCGAGCACTAAAAAATACTCGGAGGACCCCCGAGCGTGCTCGAGAAATCTCGAGTAACGAGTATATTCGCTCCTCACTATTGGTTATCCATGTTTGTAGGGCTGGAATTCCATTTATCATTTCTTTTTCATTTTAAAGAAGCACTTCCAACAAAGTTTATATCCTCTAGCATTGTGTACTTACAAATGCTCATTTTGCCCAGATAATTCTTCTCTTTTCCATTAGGTCTATGACATCATGTGATTAAAAACAGACTATCTGGATCCTTCTAAGCTCTATATAGGAACAAGAAATCTCTTGCCCCTGTATGAGTCATTTCCCTCTTCAACTCCTGATCCAGCTGATCTCACTCCGGTGATGACTCATGCAGGAAAAATTGACCTCCTGTTCCTACATGGAGCTTAGAAGGATTCAGCTAGTCAGTTATTAATTACTGTATGTTATGTCATAGACCTAATGGAAAAAGAGAATAATTAACTGGGTAGAAAGACAAAATGAGCAATTGTAGGTACACAGTGCTATATAATATGATGATTGCAATATATTAAAAGGATAAATACAATTTTTGATGGGAGGAGTTCTTCTTTAAGTTGAATCCAAACACAACTGGTGCCAAAATTTGTTCTAGGCCTAATCCAGCACAACAACTAATTCACCAGGGGAATGAGGACATCCCGTGGAAAACTATGGGCTCAGTACTGACACAAGTTGGAAGAGACAACACAAGGTGAAAACAAGCACTGAGGTGTAAACAGGAAATCTATCTAGTGGTCTGTGACAAGGCCGCCTGTTTCCACAATGACGAATAAGTAGGCAAATTTGCCATTTTGAAACCTAAAAAGCTAAATGACTAACCCTCTAGATGTCCTAATGGAGGAATAGAATTTAACAAAAGAGATCTCTGGCCATGACCAGACAGTGATATTCTACAATACCGTAACACATTACGTTGTGTAGTGTTCATAAGGTGCAAATTTGGGTTGATGTAGCCATTCAAAATTGCCCAATGGGCCTTTAGGAACCTACCACAGGAACACACTGAGGCAACCACTACGGTGGATTCACTACTGGGACAGGATCATGTTCTTCTGAGTGAAAGACATCAGTTTAGACAAGAAAAAAATGAGACTTTTGGTGGACTTTGAAAAGGTTTCTGACAGATCGTCTCTGTTATACTGTTTAAAAAAAAAAGCAATGCCTAGATACAAAATTGGTCAGAAGATAACATTGACTGTCAAAACACAGAAAATTATAGAATTACAGTGAAGTAAAATTAACCTTAAATATTTGAGAGTATATTGGAGTATCTAAGCTCGGGTGTACTTAAAATTCTGGGATGGGGTATAGGGAGTCTGCAGTACTAAGAAACCCTCGTGATTGTTGTGAATTTTTTATTCATTTAGACCGGTGTATGCCAGTAAGTAAGTTTGGGGTATGCCATGTTCTCAGTATTGGGACAGCCGCTCAACATTGGTTTTGATTGATATGCTACATGCTGATGATCGGCGCTCATTACATCTATCCTCAAGAAAGAACTGTAAAGTTTATGGAGTTATTTTACAGCTATGTGCAAATATCAAAGGCTGATACTTATCTAGCAATATCCATATCTAATTCTGCAACCTAGATAATGGGGCATTAATAAATTCTACAGGAAGACCAAAACAACATATCATTTTTTTTAATTTTTTTTATTTTTTAACAGCATGTAAAGTGGTTTGTTGAAGCCTTTTCGACTAGACTGTCGTGCCAATTCAGCTTAAAGAGAACCTGTCAGCACGACTTTGTAATGTAAAGTATTAGACCTGGCTGCAATGGCGCTGTAATACTGATTACATTGATACCTTTGGTGAAGAAATCCATTTTGTGGTTCCAATTTAGTCACCATTTGAAGTTTTCTGCTAATTAGATTTCGGTGCACAGGGGGTCTTCTCCTCCCTGTCAGTGATTCCCCGGCCCCTCCGTCTGCCACTGGTATGTAATTTCCCAATGTATCTGCCTGCCTCCGCTCTGTGATTCCCTTGCCTTTCCACCTACCTCCATTCTGTTATTCCCTGGCTTCTCCGCCTTCCTCCACTTTGTGATTCCCTTGCCCCTCCACCTGCCTCCGCTCTGTGATTCCCTTGCCTTTCCACCTACCTCCATTCTGTTATTCCCTGGCTTCTCCGCCTTCCTCCACTTTGTGATTCCCTTGCCCCTCCACCTGCCTCCGCTCTGTGATTCCCTTGCCTTTCCACCTACCTCCAGTCTGTTATTCCCCGGCTTCTCCACCTTCCTCTGCTCTGTGATTCCCTTGCCCCTCCACCTGCCTCCCCTCTGTGATTCCCTTGCCTTTCCACCTACCTCCAGGCTGTTATTCCCCGGCTTCTCCACCTTCCTCCGCTCTGTGATTCCCTTGCCCCTCCACCTGCCTCCCCTCTGTGATTCCCTTGCCTTTCCACCTACCTCCAGTCTGTTATTCCCCGGCTTCTCCACCTTCCTCCGCTCTGTGATTCCCTTGCCCCTCCACCTGCCTCCCCTCTGTGATTCTCTTGCCTTTCCACCTACCTCCAGTCTGTTATTCCCCGGCTTCTCCGCCTTCCTCCGCTCTGTGATTCCCTTGCTCCTCCACCTGCCTCTGCTCTGTGATTCCCTTGCCTTTCCACCTACCTCCCGTCTGTTATTCCCCGGCTTCTCCGCCTTCCTCCGCTCTGTGATTCCCTTGCCCCTCCACCTGTCTCCACTCTGTGATTCCCTTACTTTTCCACCTACCTCCAGTCTGTTATTCCCCCGCTTCTCCGCCTTCCTCCGCTCTGTGATTCCCTTGCCCCTCCACCTGTCTCCGTTCTGTGATTCCCTTACCTTTCCACCTACCTCCAGTCTGTTATTCCCCGGCTTCTCCGCCTTCTTCCGCTCTGTGATTCCCTTGCCCCTCCACCTGCCTCTGCTCTGTGATTCCCTTACCTTTCCACCTACCTCCAGTCTGTTATTCCCCGGCTTCTCCGCCTTCTTCCGCTCTGTGATTCCCTTGCCCCTCCACCTGCCTCTGCTCTGTGATTCCCTTACCTTTCCACCTACCTCCAGTCTGTTATTCCCCGGCTTCTCCACCTTCCTCCGCTCTGTGATTCCCTTGCCCCTCAGCCTTCCTCCGCTCTGTGATTCCCCAGCCAATCCGCCTGCCTCCGCTCTGTGATTCCCTGCCCCTCCACCTGCCTCCTCCAAAAATCATCCCACTTTTCTAGATCCATCCATCCATCTACCATGAGCAGGGAGGAAGTAAAGTGCTAGAGTAATTCAAGTATTATTCTGCCCCATACTAAAATGAATGTCTGCTGCCTGCAAGTGAACAATGCTACTAAACAGCATACAGCGGAATTGACTAGTTAATTAATTCTATTAGCTTGAATTTGTACTCTCAATTGCATGTCCAATGAAAACAAAACTACCCAGGAATGGAATCTTTATATATATATTGTAATTTTAAAATACTTTTTTTCCAATGTAAATTTTCCTGTGCTAGACAGACATTTTTCTACTTCTGCATTTGAACATAACAAGAAAATTTTTTTTTGTTTTCAATGCTAGTCCACTTCACAAAGTAATCAAGGTCAACTGCGACTGGCATGAATATGCTGATGAAATGCACCATTTATCATTCATGCATATTTTCAATTCTACTTGCAATCATTTTCACCAGCACAGGTATTATTTACGATTTGGTCTGAAACGTTGAGGTGTAGCATTAACGCTTCCAAAGTTGTCACATCCACACACATTTGTCTTTGT
Source organism: Ranitomeya imitator (assembly GCF_032444005.1). Classification (NCBI taxonomy): domain Eukaryota; kingdom Metazoa; phylum Chordata; class Amphibia; order Anura; family Dendrobatidae; genus Ranitomeya; species Ranitomeya imitator. Next base: position 693,048,231 of record NC_091282.1, on the reverse strand, counting down.
CATAGTATTCAAAGATCGTCCACAGAAAAATTATCGAAAAATAGATAAGGTCGCTCTAACTGTTGTTGGTGCTCAGAAGAAAGACTCTGTCATCAAATAGCAAAAAAATACTTTGGCACATAAGTGATTAGAGCAGGTAGAATCTTGGTGTATAATTTTATTATAATCCAACCCTTGCCAAACAGAAAAAAAAATTATTTCGGCAGTATAAGGCCTCCGTTAGGGTAAATCTGAATGTGGAGTGGCCAGAAGAGCAGAGTGATGCAGAACTAGCCAAGTCATCACTCGGATCTTCCGACCACCCCAACTTGCAGATATAAATCGACAAATGTCTTTTATGGTCGAAACGTTAGTTTTTTTCTGTTCTGAATGGGCCGGATTATAATAAAACTATACAACAAGATTCTACCTATTACTTGTGTGCCAAAGTAATTTTTACTATAGGAAAATTATCTACAGAAAAGTGTCACATGTGGTACCGAATTCTTTGATCTTAATCCTTACATTCCATGGGGTGAACCTTCACAAATGGCAATCCAAAAATGTCTCTTTTCACAGAAATACATTTCTACCGGTGTCTTAGAAGGCCCCAATCCAAACAATTGTCCATCCATTTCTTTATGGCACCAGTGGATGAGCTCTATAGGAATGTAATGTATATGACATGTAGGCAAGGTGGAGGTTGAGGACCAATACTTACAAAAGGTGACAGCTAATAAATTGTTACAGGACTTATATGTGCCACCTTGTGGCTGCCATACATGTCTAACCCAATTCTTCAACATTCCACGTACACCAGTAACGGTAACTATGAGAAGTACAATGGATTTGTGTGTTACAGACTGTTACTTTGGTTAATCAGCTGTTGCTATACAAGCGGCTTAAGCTGCAAGAAGATTGTCTGCATATATGTGAGTGCTAAAGTGAATGCAAAAATATCTGCACAGAATGGAGAGATCAAGGAGCAAAGGATGTCAAGAGTCACCTAAGAAAGCAGAGACTAGCATGGAGAGATTAACAGATATTAATAAAAAAAAAGGAGAATAAAATGAAAAGAATAGCAGAAAGAGATAGGAGTGACAGCAGCAACTACAAAACAATGGGACAGAGACAAGAAAGGATGATCAGAACTTGTAAAGACTGAGCCAAGATGTGTCACATGATGTCTTCAGAGCTAAAACAGTGCACAGGGTCCCCTGCCAGAGTGAAATAAGAGGTAGAGAGAGAATTGGCAAGGGATAGGCAGAAACAGAGGGAGGGAATGGCGGAATGAGGCAGAGAGAGGGAGGGAGGACAGGCCTCTCTCCTCAGGTTATGAATGAATGAGCACTGTTGTTTTTTCATCTCAGCGTGCAAGGATTTAATTAAGTGATAACAGTCACCTTGGGTGGCTGTACTGACCAGTAATGTGTAGGTAAGCAGCAGACAGGGGGAGAGGCAGCCTTAATCTATCTGCGGACGGGAGAAAGGGGCAGCATGGGGGGCAGGAAGCTATTTGGCAATTTTTTTCTTTCATCGCTGATAAAATCAGCATTAAAATAAAAGCAAGAGAATGGTAAAAAAACAACAAAAGAGAATGTTACAAAAGTATATAAGTTATCCAGAAAAGGAAACAACATGACACTATTGTTCTAAAGGAAACAGTAGAGGTGTTCTAAGACCTGCACAGAACAGCTGTGCGATACCGGGGCTGCTGAATCATTTCAGCAGCACTCAGAACCCTCCCAGGTCCTTTTTCCAAGATAGATGCTCTGGATGCTCAGTTTAACCAGCACAATACTCTGCTGACATGATCTCTAAAAGGCCTAAAGTTAAAGATGACACATTTCCTTTGTATTTTAGGCAAAAAAATATTTTCACATTTTAAAAATTCCAAAAAAGGAGAATTGGCTGATGCTATAGTTTGGGCACCCTTGGAGATTTGTGTGCACAGATACCTCTGACCAAAGTTTCAGACCTTAATTAGCCTGTTAGCGTTATGGCTCGTTCACTATCATCGTATGAAAAGGCCCGGTGATGCAAATTTCCCAGCTTTATAAAAACCCAGCCTTCTCTAACCTTGCACCAGAAAACAGGAGCCATGGGTTCTTCTAAGCAGCTGCCTAGCACAGAAAATGAAAATGGTGGAGGCCCACAAAGCAGGAGAAGGCTGTGAGAAGACAGCAAAGTGTTTTCAAGTTGTCCTTTACTCATTTCTAAATGCAATTAACAAATGGCAGGAACAGTAGAGATCAAGATAAGGTCTGAAAGACCAAGCATTATTTTAGTGAGAGATGCTCATAGGATTGCTAGAGAGGCAAATCAGAACCCCTGCTTGACTGCAAAAGATCTTCAGAAAGATTTAGCAGATTCAGGAGTTGTGGTACATTGTTCTACTGTTCAGAGACACCTGAACAAATATGGTGTTCATGGAAGAGTCATCAGAAGAAAACCTCTCCTGCGTCCTCACCATAAAATTTGGAGTCAGAAGTATGCAAAACAACATCTAAACAAGCCTGATGCATTTTGAAAACAAGTCCTGTGGACTGATGAGGTTAAAATAGAACTCTTTGGCCACAAAGATCAAAGGTACGTGTGGAAAAAAAAGGGCACAGAATTCCAGGAAAAGAACATTTCGCCAACAATTAAACATGGGGATGGATCAATCATGCCTTGGGGTTGTGTTGCAGCCAATGGCACGGGGAACATTTCACGGGTAGAGGGAAGAATGGATTCAATGAAATTTCAACAAACTCTTGATGCAAACATAACAGCATCTGTAAAAAAGCTGAAGTTGAAAAGAGTATGGCTTCTACAAATGAACAATAATCTAAACACATGTCAAAAACTACAATAGACGTCCTCAAAAAGTGCAAGCTGAAGGTTTTACAATAGCCCTCACAGTCCCCTGATCTGAACACCATTGAAAATCTGTGGCTAGACCTCAAAATAGCAGTACATGCATAGGCGACCCAGGAATCTCACAGAACTGGAAGAATTTTTCAAGGAAGAAGGGATGAAAATGCCTCAAACAAGAATTGAAAGACTTTTTTTTGCCTAAAATACGAAGGAAACGTGTCATCTTTAACTTTAGGCCTTTTAGACATCATTTCAGTTTTAACTTGCTTAACTGTTCACAATAACAGTAATTTTGACCACGGGTGCCCAAACTTTTACATTCCACTGTATGTGTATAAATTTATATATATTTACATACACAAACATACACTTTTCAACATTGAAATGACGGAAAAGTCGTGGAATTTGGAAATCTCAGGATCTACAGACATGTTAGTGATATGATGGAAAATTGGAAACACACAGAAATCTCCGCCCTTACAGCCTTGGATGCTATCAATGAGGTTATTAATAGTTGCGGGATGTTCTGCTGTGCTGAATGCACTTGGATGTGCAAATCATCTATTCTCATAGAATGTCATTGCTCTTGGCAGCACATGTTGTGTTTACACAGTACGATATGATGTCGAGATTGTTGATTTGTACGCAAGCTTAAATTTAATTTGACCTGACGAACAAGCATTTTAATTGGCAGATCGCTTACACTGCCATATTATCATGAAACAAGGATTCCTAGAGTTCCACAAAAAATGTCAAGAGTAAATACACATTAACATACAAATAAGAGAAGTATGAGAAATTACGGTAATACAATGTATTATCACCCTCTCAATAGAAAGAGCTGTAAGATCACATTGTACTAGGAGTAGAAATCCACATGTATCGCTGTGTATTACAGCTTCATCAGGGGTCACTCTCCTAACTCAGTATTCAAAATGTATATCCTGAACACTTGGTATAATACAATAAGCAATCATTATGAAGCACTTGAATGGCCGTACGGGGTGCAGATAGTACGTTGTTCCACTGCGGCATGCTAGCACAATTCCCCAGTCTTCGTGGTGGCGGCCTCCTGGCTACACAAGCACTGTAGCCATTTCCAAAGGCCAGACCCAAACAATAACAAAGTGGTGGCATATTCTAACAAAATGTCATCACTAAGTGAGATGAGAAGATCTCTTTAAAAACAAAAACCCTGGTTCAAAATAATATTTGATAAATGCTTATAATTAAAGTACTGGAGAATTTACCATTTGTCTTTTTCTGAAAATTTTCCTCCAATTTCTATGTTTTTTAATTAAATTTCAGCGACTGCTAGTTTGTTTTCATGGAAAAATCGACCACAATTTATCATGATTTAAGGTGTCTCAAAAAGTGAAATTTCAATAAAAGTATACAGACGTTTGATATACACCACACGTCTTTTAGATTGTAAGAGACCATTTTATATTTTAAAAAAAAGGCAAAGTAATTTAAAAAAGAAGTCAATTATATAAATGAAATAGTGAGACACCAAGAACAATCCATAGACTGGATCTAATTCCATTTCTGTTTATTCTAGGATCAGTCCGTTAATTCTCCTGGCCTCTCTCCCTGCACTCTAGTCTATGGCATTTACCGGCAATTGCTATATATCTACCATTCTACATGCTTTATGATGTCTAAATTTACAGCCATCATTCAATAAAGTATAACTCTCAGCGATACAGCTCTGCTCGGTGTCCCGTCCGCTTTATCCAATCATCCATCACACAGGATTTCACAACTGCTCTCATGGAAACTTCAGTTCTCCCAGAGATGCTCCTGGTGCTGATGCTGTAGAGAGGGCGCGGAGGTTAGAAGAGAGGGGGTAAGGGCAGCGCAGGGCAGGGGGCGAGACAGCTCCGCAGAGAATCCACACAGGATCCGGCCTATGTGTAGTAATTATGCTAATTGCATGGATGCCCTTGCTCATTTTTTGCCGAGCAGCTGAAGATAAATAAAGGGAAATTGCCCCGCACACGGAGCGGTGCAGGAGGAATGCTAAGCAGCTCTGTTTGTTGTCTGATTATAGGTCTGTTTACACTAAATTCCAGAGGTAATTGCTGATTTTGATTGCACGCTTATTTGTGCGCCTTTACAGCCGGGGGGGACACAGGGGTCTGTCTGCCTTTATAATTAAACCGTTTTGTGACATGGGCGGAGAATGGGCAAGGCTTTGGTGTCATCGAGATTAGTCTAGTTTCGTAGAAATAACAGCAACGCTTCAAATGACTGGGCAGAGGATGCAAAGAACAGGCTCTCAGTAGCTCAGAATAGCTGTGCACCAATAATTCTTTTTTTGGACCATCATTTTGCTTCTTAACCTAAAAGGAATTATCTGATTTAATAACTGTACTTGTGCCCTTATGAAAAGAGATAGCCACCTGAAAAAGAATAGAGGGGTACGTGGGCCCTAAGGCCAAGACCATTCTAAATCAACAAACAAAGACACAAATGTTTAAAATATCCACCTGATAAGCACTAGGTAGTCCTAACTTCTGGGTCTATCTTGCTGCAGAGGTTGGCACACTAAGGGAGAAGACAAATGGCGTCCCCGCTCATCAACGGCTGTTAGTGCAAATCCCTGTGTCTCCCTATTCTTGGGTTCAAGGACAATGATATAAACAGTCATCACATCAGAATCACTACCAGGGTAGTCGGTAGATAATGAATTCCTCACAATTCTAGTTACAACAGCATATATTGCAAGTGGTTCATCAGGAGGCCAGATAGTCAGGATAAATAGACGTGAAGGTAGATAGAGGATCCAAAATGTTGTGATGTCAACTATGCCCTTTCGTCTTATATACCCCATTTAGGATTGAAAAAGAGCCAGGTTTCCGGCAATACATTAAGATCAGTATATTAACATTTCCATCTGGTCTACATTGGATATAGTGCGCATGTATAGATGATACTGTCGACAGGAACACACGTTGTTACCAAACAATCGGCTGACGCATGTACGAGTTTGCGGCACACTATCGGTATTGTGCTCAACACTGGAACACATCTTCATTTTGCGACATCCACTGTCAAACCTATTTGCATTCCAAGCTGAAACGCATCCTTTTAATATGTGCCCTGATATTTCGCACCCAAAGTGCTCCTTCATGACTAACATGTCATATAGGTAAGGAAGCATATACAGTGAGGCAAAAAAGTATTTAGTCAGTCAGCAATAGTGCAAGTTCCACCACTTAAAAAGATGAGAGGCGTCTGTAATTTACATCATAGGTAGACCTCAACTATGGGAGACAAACTGAGAAAAAAAAATCCAGAAAATCACATTGTCTGTTGTTTTATCATTTTTTTTGCATATTATGGTGGAAAATAAGTATTTGGTCAGAAACAAACAATCAAGATTTCTGGCTCTCACAGACCTGTAACTTCTTCTTTAAGAGTCTCCTCTTTCCTCCACTCATTACCTGTAGTAATGGCACCTGTTTAAACTTGTTATCAGTATAACAAGACACCTGTGCACACCCTCAAACAGTCTCACTCCAAACTCCACTATGGTGAAGACCAAAGAGCTGTCAAAGGACACCAGAAACAAAATTGTAGCCCTGCACCAGGCTGGGAAGACTGAATCTGCAATAGCCAACCAACTTGGAGTGAAGAAATCAACAGTGGGAGCAATAATTAGAAAATGGAAGACATACAAGACCACTGATAATCTCCCTCGATCTGGGGCTCCACGCAAAATCCCACCCCGTGGGGTCAGAATGATCACAAGAATGGTGAGCAAAAATCCCAGAACCACGCGGGGGACCTAGTGAATGAACTGCAGAGAGCTGGGACCAATGTAACAAGGCCTACCATAAGTAACACACTACGCCACCATGGACTCAGATCCTGCAGTGCCAGACATGTCCCACTGCTTAAGCCAGTACATGTCCGGGCCCGTCTGAAGTTTGCTAGAGAGCATTTGGATGATCCAGAGGAGTTTTGGGAGAATGTCCTATGGTCTGATGAAACCAAACTGGAACTGTTTGGTAGAAACACAACTTGTCGTATTTGGAGGAAAAAGAATACTGAGTTGCATCCATCAAACACCATACCTACTGTAAAGCATGGTGGTGGAAACATCATGCTTTGGGGCTGTTTCTCTGCAAAGGGGCCAGGACGACTGATCCGGGTACATGAAAGAATGAATGGGGCCATGTATCGTGAGATTTTGAGTGCAAACCTCCTTCCATCAGCAAGGGCATTGAAGATGAAACGTGGCTTGGTCTTTCAACATGACAATGATCCAAAGCACACCGCCAGGGCAACGAAGGAGTGGCTTTGTAAGAAGCATTTCAAGGTCCTGGAGTGGCCTAGCCAGTCTCCAGATCTCCACCCTATAGAAAACCTTTGGAGGGAGTTGAAAGTCCGTGTTGCCAAGCGAAAAGCCAAAAACATCACTGCTCTAGAGGAGATCTGCATGGAGGAATGGGCCAACATACCAACAACAGTGTGTGGCAACCTTGTGAAGACTTACAGAAAACGTTTGACCTCTGTCATTGCCAACAAAGGATATATTACAAAGTATTGAGATGAAATTTTGTTTCTGACCAAATACTTATTTTCCACCATAATATGCAAATAAAATGTTAAAAAAACAGACAATGTGATTTTCTGGATTTTTTTTTCTCAGTTTGTCTCCCATAGTTGAGGTCTACCTATGATGTAAATTACAGACGCCTCTCATCTTTTTAAGTGGTGGAACTTGCACTATTGCTGACTGACTAAATACTTTTTTGCCCCACTGTATATGTAAACCACCAAAGCCCCCAGACATATCAACCAACAGGCTCGATAAGTGGGAGATAGACTTAATATTTAGATCAAGAGCAACATAATACTATGTAAAAGAATACAGAGGTGCACTTAAAATAAGGGGAACACACCTATTTAAATGGAAGGGATTATTATGCTAACCTGGATGGAGACAAGGGGAGAGGGAAAAAAACAACAAACACGATCAATCTAAAACATGGCCAGGTGGGGACAAAAACCAAATCAACGTGCATGATGGAGAAAGAGGGGAGGATGTAAGACTGTATATTCATGATAAGGGATCCATAGAACATGGATCCACCGTTTGGCAAGTACAAGCCATGCAAGAGTCATCAAGTCAATAGGCATTCCCTACAAAAAGCACCCATATGACAATACTTTGTTCAGGCCCCTTAGGGTCCTGGGGTCATTGAATCCAACCTGAAGGTCCATTCACATTCCTTCTGCAGGATTAATATATTTAGGTCACCCTTTCTTGTCTTCATTTTGATCCCTTCTATGATGGAGAAGGAAATGTGCAGTGTAATAGTGGTATTCCGTTGATGTCGTATGTCTCCCAGGTGTTCCCTTACCCTTCGCCTGAATTCTGTAGTGGTTTTACCCACATAATCTAATGAGCAGGTGCAGGTAACTTTGTATACAGTGCACAACAATTGTGAATGCCTGGATTAAATGGGCGACTGCAGATCTATAATCATTGGTCTGGAGAACAGCAAGTATAGAAAACTCAATCCACTCATAAGGCGCCGCTGCCTAGTTTGGTGGATGATGCCAAGATCAAAGTAAACCTAAGAAGCTTTGGCTGAACGATTCCAATGCAAGCCGATGATTCCTCGATCCAGGTAAAGCAGCTTTTTATTTTATAAATATATAGATAGATAAATAGATAGATATACATACGACGCGTTTCAGAGCCAAATAGGCTCCATCATCAGGTGCATACGCACATAGATCTGAAGAAGGGTCAAGCTCTGAAACGCGCTGTTTCTATACACTTGTAATAAATAATTACTTTCACTTTGATTGTAGCATCATCCACCAATTAGGCAGCAGCGGCATAGGAGGGGATCGTCTTTTCCTTACTCGATGTTCATGTGCTTTTTGGGCATTAACATTAAGAGATAATGTTAAAACAATGTCCTGAACATATCACAAGAATTTATAGAAGATGACAGATGCTTTCCTAAGTGAATACTAACTTATACTTTAACTTTCTAATTATCTTTTATATGATAAGTGCTGCTGCAATGTTTTTCTAAGATAGCAAATAATAGCACTTAGAATTACAAAAGGCCTCACAAACGAAAGGCAGCGTGTCAGCCAGTTTTTTTTTCTTTTGCTAATTAGAACATGATAATTTATAAATTGTTTTTCATTCTAATTGTAGATTTTTTTTTCTGTGTATATGAATACATGAGCAGCCATTTTACCAAAGCTTTCTTCTCTGTTAATTGCAACTAGCTTTACTCCAGTCATATGGAGCAAAGAAAACATAAGTTACAGAGTTTTATGGCAGAGTGTTGGCATGCTCTGTGATCTGTGCAGGGGTGACTGTGCAGGGAGGGGGAAAAGAAGAGTTATATGTTCTTTATGTATTGTCAATAGCGGATCCTGTGTTATTTGCAACCTACTTTAAAATAAAAATGTTACCTTTTATTGTATTTTTGGCTACGATGAGAATGAGTTGCCTACAGAGATGTGATCTCCATGACAAGATGTCAGGATTATTTTAAAATAAAGGTAATGACTTGCAAATTAGAAAAAAAACATCAACAAAAATGAACAAAGTTGTTTTCTAGACATTTCCTTTATGTTGTTTTTCCTATTTTATTAAACAAAGCATTGCAATATGCTGTATTTCTTTGCCTGCTACCTTTCCTGTATATAAAAATGTATTACTCTAATAGCTATTATCTGACAATCCATGCATCTTTGAAAGGATGTCCTTTTGTCTACTTGCTTGTAAAAAATAAATACAAAGTAACTAAATTATTTAATAAAAATAAAGATGGAAAACGGTTGTTAGTGCGTGTTTAATGGTAGTTCCTTGGCATGATAATGAATTAGAAATAGATGAATTATGTCACACTGCTGACATTATAGTCACTAGTGATGAGCGAGTATACTCGTTGTTGTACAGTGTGGGAGAATGCCCACAGTGATGTTACAGTGTGGGAGACTGCCTACAGTGTGGGAGAATGCCTACAGTGATGTTACAGTGTGGGAGAATGCCTTCAGTGATGTTACAGTGTGGGAGACTGCCTACAGTGATGTTACAGTGTGGGAGAATGCCTTCAGTGATGTTACAGTGTGGGAGACTGCCTACAGTGATGTTACAGTGTGGGAGAATGCCTACAGTGATGTTACAGTGTGGGAGAATGCCCACAGTGATGTTACAGTGTGGGAGAATGCCCACAGTGATGTTACAGTGTGGGAGAATGCCTACAGTGATATAACAGTGTGGGAGAATGCCTACAGTGATGTTACAGTGTGGGAGAATGCCTTCAGTGATGTTACAGTGTGGGAGACTGCCTACAGTGATGTTACAGTGTGGGAGAATGCCTACAGTGATGTTACAGTGTGGGAGACTGCCTATAGTGATGTTACAGTGTGGGAGAATGCCTACAGTGATGTTACAGTGTGGGAGACTGCCTACAGTGATGTTACAGTGTGGGAGACTGCCTACAGTGATGTTACAGTGTGGGAGACTGCCTACAGTGATGTTACAGTGTGGGAGAATGCCATCAGTGATGTTACAGTGTGGGAGAATGCCCACAGTGATGTTACAGTGTGGGAGAATGCCCACAGGGATGTTACAGTGTGGGAGAATGCCCATAGTGATGTTACAGTGTGGGAGAATGCCCACAGTGATGTTACAGTGTGGGATAATGCCCACAGTGATTTTACAGTGTGGGATAATGCCCACAGTGATGTTACAGTGTGGGATAATGCCCACAGTGATGTTACAGTGTGGGATAATGCCCACAGTGATGTTACAGTGTGGGATAATGCAGACAGTGATGTTACAGTGTGGGACAATGCCCAAAGTGATGTTACAGTGTGAGATAATGCACACAGTGATGTTACAGTGTGGGATAACGCACACAGTGATGTTTCAAAAAAGGAATAACAAACATTATAACATCACAGGACACCATTATGTGACACACCACAGATATACTACACCGTGCCATAATACAAGGATAATGAACGCAGTGATGTCACAGCACAATGATAAGAAACACTGTGGTAAACAGGCGGTTTGGCTCCTCAGGCTATAGGGCCCAGGTATGATTAATGGGGCAAAGCCAATGAATTGGGAAATGCCTGGTAGCAGTGAATGCGGCAGGCGAAGGGTTACAAGTGTAGCTCAGTATCAGGCTGAATGAGAAGATACGGATCACACAGACGCAGTACTTAGTGGCCCAGAGAGGCATTTGTCTGCTCTGTGAGCTGCTCTTGACACATCCTCCAACGGAGGAGCTGAGTACTCTTTGTCTTGGGTTTGATGCAGGTTAAGTGGCCCATACATCTCTCCGGAATCTCAAAAGCACCTTGAAGGCTAATGGCAGCGCAGCACACCACACGGCCTCGCTGATAGGATCTCCAGCAATTTCCCTTCTTCCATCGCGCTAATCACTTGTCTCTCCTACTCTTGCTGGGTTTTCTCCACCGTTTGATGCTCTTAGTCGAGTTTTACATTGTATTCTCCAACAATGATGTAAAGCGATTGTCACTGCCACAGCATGTACCAGACTCTGTGATGCAGGAGCAAAGAGGAGCAGTGGCTCATTGTGTCTCGACACAATGTGACAGGTGAAAGTGAGGGCAGGTAACGCGAGGAGCGGCAGGAGAACATGCCAAAAAAGACTGCAACGTAGGAGGGACTGGGCCGTAACTTTACTTGCACGCTCCGTAGTCTGACCGTTGGGACAGAGAAGGCCTTGATACTTGACCCTGGTGTCGGGGCACAACATGGCCACTCTGTGACATGTCGGGAACAGGTGCATGTTACACGACTGGGCCGAAATTGCTTTATATTCAGCTGGTCCCTTTTCATGTAAGAAGTATAAATGCTGCTGCCGATGCTGGAGGGATGGTGGTGACAGCTGCGGAGCTAGAGGAGGTATGAGGGGCCGCTGACATTCTTTCTAAAGGTCACAAGGCAGGTATCCTGCTGGATTGGATTGGAGGCAAAAGGTCAGACATGAGTTGAGAGATTATGTAATTATCAAAGTCCGCAATCGAACAGGGAGGGCAAGGAAAGGGCTGATACCATTGGGACTTTAGCTGGCAGAGTGCAGATGGACAGAGCGCTCGGGCCGTGCATGGACGTTCCACCTAACTTGTAATGAACTGACTGATTTCACTATGGCCAGATGTGCTAAAATGAATGCCTCATTTATTTATTTTCATTATTGGGCCATTTAAAAAAACAAATATCATATTTGAGACAGCAGGTTGGCTCAGTGGTTAGCACAGCTACCTCACAGCTCTGGGGCCCTGGGTTTGAATCTAGTCAATGGCATCTGCAGGGAGTTTGCATTTTGTTAATGTTAAAGGGAATCTGTCAGCAGATTTTTACTGTTTAATAGGAGGACAGCATGAGGTAGGGGCTGAAACACAAATTTCAGGAATATATCATTTATTAGGCTGTGTGCTGCTGTTTCCATGTAATGAAGGTTTTATCACCAGGAGATTATCACTGCCTGGTCTACATGGCATGTGAGCCTTGGTCCGACCACACCCCCTCCTCTGATAAGCAGCTCACTATCTATAGACAATGTACACAGGAAGTTGTGATGTGGGTTATATCTAAAAACTCTAATCACAAATTAGAGTCACAAATGCTGCATCCAGAAAACTAAGTGACACATCTTTGGAATCAGGGTCTCTTTCCCTACATTATTCTGCTCTCAGATGAGGTAGCAAAAACTTGCTGACAGATTCATTTTAACCCCTTCATGACATGTGCTGCGCATGTCATGTCAATCTCTGACAGCTGCCATTAACTCGCACTTCTGGCAAGCACTGGAAATCCTGCCCATCGGTGATCGCGGGTCACAGATGGGTTGGCATGACAACTAGAGGTCTCCAGTAGACCTATGTGGTTGTCATAGCCAGATTGCTATGAGCGCCGCTTGGTGGTCGGCACTGATAGCAAGTGAGCATTTCTGCGACATTCAGGTGATCTGATCATTGCCTGTATGTAGCAGAGCAAGTGCAGCTTCTAGTGTCCCACGGAGACTATTGAAGCATGCAAAAAGTAAAAAAAACAAAGTTTTAACAAATATAGAAAAAATATATAAAAATATAGAAAAAATATATAAAAGTTCAAATCACCCCCCATTAAAAAAAAATAAAAATCAAAACGCCAGAATTACTTATTTTGGTCACCGCCGCAACATTGCATTAAAATGCAATAATGGCGATCAAAAGATCGTATTCACACCAAAATGGTATCATTAAAAACGTCAGCTCGGCACACAAAAAATAAGCCCTCACCCGACCCCAGATCACGAAAAATGGAGACGCTACGGGTATCGGAAAATGATGCTTTTTTTGATTTTTTTTTTAAACAAACTTTGAATTTTTTTTCCCACCACTTAAATAATAAAGAACATGTTTGATGTCTATGAACTCGTAATGACCTGGAGAATCATAATGGCAGGTCAGTTTAAGCATTTAGTGAACATGACAAAAAAAAAAATCCAAAAAACTGTTGTGGGATTGCACTTATTTTTGCAATTTCACCACACTTGGAATCTTTTTTTCCCTTTTTGAGTACATGATATAGCAAAACTAATGGTGTTCCGCAAAAAACAAGCCCTCACATGGCCATACTGACAGAAAAATAAAAAAGCTATGGCTGCGGGAAGAAGGGGAGTGAAAAAGGAACACGGAAAACAGAAAAAGGAGTGTCATGAAGGGGTTAATGTGATCTCCATTTGAGACAGGGACTAGTGTGAAGGGTGCACAGCGCTGAAGAACACGTAGCGGTAGAGTCATTGGATTGCGCAGTTATGTGACTGCTGGATGTGTAGTCGTCTAGAAGCACATATACATGAACACATTGATACATGAATGCATCGATCAGTATATAAACTATATATAACCGTACCACCACGACTGGTGATAAAAGAGGTTTAAAAACATCACACAGTTTTCTGTTCTAGCGCTAATCCTGTGTCCACCGCTATTAGTATACCAGACCACTGTTACAAGAGGGAAAAAAAAAAAAAAGAATTCTCCAATTAAACTGCAAGCCAGCTAGAAGATGCTATTTCTTTCTTAAAGAATCCGGCTGTAGCCGAAAGTTTCAGCGATCAGAAAATCAATGAGAAACAGATTAATGTGAGTGCAAAGCAGAGCATGGGGAGAGAGGCTGAGAAAACGTGGTCCGGGAACCATCTGTACAACCTCAAGTCAGGCCGAACTAGTGCACAAGCACAAATCATCTCAGATACTTTACTGCTGGATCTCAGGGTGTATCCGACATATCTTAGCTTAGATTCAGGAACGCTACGGTCAAGACAGGCAATAAAAATGGCTGTAATGCTATCCATGCTCTAAAGGTGGGATGGGGTGTGCATGAGGACCCTCTCAGTGGAGGAGACCTGAGCTCATACACTTTCCTGGGACAAATGTGTGAAGCTTTTTATAAAGTATCAAACATCAAGACTTTGCTCCAAGTAAAACTTCTCCTGGTCCTAAGGGTATCACAGGTAGGTGGAAGTGAAGGCAGGGGCGGACATATCCTTGGTGCAATCTGTGCAGCCACAAGGGGGCCCTAGAGAAAAGGGGGCCAATGCCATCTCCAAAGCAGGTAGATTTCTGCAGTATAATGACATATTGGGCTGCAAAAGCCCCATATAGTGTACTTGCACGGGGGCTTCTTCCATTGGGGTTGGTCAGTGAGTGAAGGGGATGTCAAATTACTAAAAGAGCAACAATGTGGTAATATAGGCCCCTGATATTTTGGCCAAAAATCCGCCATCTATCTTGCCACCCAACAGTGACAGATTCACATTGAAGATCTTCTGTCTTGGGCATAACATTGCTGGAGCAGTAGTAAGAGGTCCTTGGTATCATCTGTGTGCTGTGCATACACCAAATTCTGATGGAGGTGGCTGGATAGCAAGTGCCAAACTTACCGTAAATTGTGCTAATTGAGCCAAAAAAAAAGAGTCGGCAAGCTCACCCGTTAAGGAGACTGCCCTGTGACTGCTGTCTGAATGTAACATTCTTCCCTTATGAATCTGGGGGAAGGTAGAAGATAATCATTGAGAATCTGTCACTGACCTGGATAACAGGTTGGTAGTAGATTGGGGACATAAATCCTGCTGGTCATTGGAGGTTTGACTGCTGGGACCCAAGCTATCCTGAGATCAGGGTTCTGCATTGGATGGAGCCTGGGTTCTCATGTTTGGCCTTTGCTCCATTCATTATCTATAGGACTGCCAGAAATAACTGCGCTTGGCAGTATCGTTGACAATAAATCGAGTGGAGACCAAGCATGTGAACCTACGCTCCATTCAGGACAGTGCCAATGTCCATCAGAACCTGAGGAAAAGAGGAGACCAATCTCAAACACATTGTCCTACTCATTACAATAGACTGGAACTTAGCATTCTCTACTCCAGGTCACAGGTGTCCGCTGAAGGAGCTCAGCAGCATGAATATTATTCCACCTGCTGTTACTGCACACTTTTAATAGGTGAGGGCATACTGTATAACTTTTAATACATAACTTGCCTATGGTGAACCCTGTGCAAAATATTAAACTTCCATTTAGGACAAGGCAGCAGAGTCCCATTATCATGGTTTCAAAGCCCCGATCTCGAGATCGCTGGGGGAGGGGCAGTGGTCAGACCCCCAGCAATCAGTTATTATTTATTTTTTAGAACATTAGTAGCATAGCTATTGGGGGAGGGAGGTGGGTAGAGGGGGCCTCAGGGCCCACGCTATGAGTGGTCCACCAGGAGCTATGCTACTGTAAATTTATGGCGTATAGGCATCCAATGTGGAGGCCTATGGGGAGTGTGTTATACTATATAGAGGCCTATTAGGAGTGCATTATACTATATGGAGGCCTATGGAGAGTGTATTATACTATATGGAGACCTATAGGGAGTACATTATACTATATGGAGGCCTATGGGTTTGTATTATACTATATAGAGGTCTATGGGGAGTGCATTATACTATATGGAGACCTAAAGGGAGTGCATTATACTATTGGAGGCCAATGAGGAGTGCATTATGTTGTATGGAGGCATATGGGGAATGTATTATACTGTATGGAGGTCTATGGGAAGTGCATTAAGCTATATGGAGACCTATGGGGGTGCATTATACTATAAAGAGGCCTTTGATGAGTGCAGTATACTATATGGATGACTATGGGTTGCATATACTAGATGGAGACTATTTAGGGGGCCATTATACAGTGTTAAGTTTTTTACAGTGAGAGAATCATCATTCAATGTGGGAGCTAATGTGGGGTCTTTGTACAGTGTGGGGGCCATCATACAGTATAGGCGTCATCAAACAGTTTGGGTGCTACAAAGAGGTCAGCATACTGTGTGGGGCATTATACTGTGTATAATGGAGCATCATACTGTAGAGAGGGGAGCTGCACATTGGGGCCTTAGAACATTATTTAATGTTTAGTGGGCACTTACTGTTATAGGGAAACTCTGGTTATTGTGACTGTCAAAGAGGTACACAGAGGGTATTATTTTCTAGGTGGAAAAGTGTGGGCACTTGCACAGGGCATTAATATATTCTAGAGGATTGCTTTATCATCTAGATGGCACACAAGTGCGTAATAGTGACACATAAGGCAGCAGCGGCTCAGTATTGGGGTTTCAGAAAGTTGAGGAGTTTGTGCAGGTTGGAGATAGATGGTGATGGGGATGGAAATATGAGAAGTCAGATGTGTCTTTGTTGTATTCTCTGCAGGTGAGTCGTGGCTGGAGAAGGTGTCATGTCGGTCTGGGCCAGATGGAAAAGATGGGAAAAATGAACCACTCAACCAGAAAGAAAGACAGCTGTAAGTCATTATCTGTAACTCTGCTGCAATCTCTTACATATTCTGTAGCACTGGTATCTACCATTACATGTCACCATACGGCAGTAATAACAGTGGTTAGAACTTCACAAGTGAATGGTGATGAGCCGCAGTACTTGTCTGAATGCTTTAGGTTTGAATAGATACAAGTTTCGGATCTTCAGCACCAAAATATCCGTCACTAGAGGACATTTGCGACAAATTTTGCATCTTTTCAGAAACTAATAACTAATGAATCTGAAAATATCTGAAACCATTGCAGCCAAGTATATTTTTTTCATTAAACTTTCTGGAGTTTCAGAGAAAATATAGTTAGAAGATAGTTGGAAGGACCACAGCTGGAGACCAGACTCGACTCATCCAGCGCCACCCCATCCGGCTTCACCCTACACCGCTCCAGGTGATTAACAGGTCTCTCCCTTATTTGTGCATAGGTAGAGACCTGTCAATCTCCTGCAGTAGCCCTGGGAAACCTGAGCACTTCTGAGACAAATGGACCTGCCTGAAAGCGTGCACTCAGGCTTTGATACACCTGCCCACGGTTTGGGCAGCATGGACCAAATGACAGGTTCCCTTTAAGGAGGCATTCAGCAATTCAGATACAGCAAAAAGCATCTTCAGAGTCTGGTTCCGAGATGCCTGCCTCCGCGATGGTCACACACTACAAGCCAATGGCGACCTTCATGATCAGCAGTGGCTGCGCACTGTCACGCATGATCAAGTGAATGAAAAGCCGCCTGACTGCAGTGAGGGATGTGGAGAAAATCACCCCCAGTGCCAAACACCAAGGTACAGGGGTGATTATCCACCATTTCTGATGTTGCAGAAATGAACCCAGAAAAAATGCTGACTATTTCGGCAAACTCTCCAGAAGATCCCAATGTTTGGAAAGTCAGAAAACAGAAGTAATAGGAAAGCACAAAGTGGAAAGAAACATTGGATTCAATTGCCAGAGACATAATATAAGTTCATATTGTGCTGGTTGACAGGACAAGTATTTAGGAATAATCTGAGCCCTGCTGCCACCAAATCCCAAAGATCTTAGTATTCTCAGTCACCGTCCTGGCAGAACATGATCCACATTTATCAAAGCCCTTCCCTGACGTTCCTCCCTGAATGCATCAGTCTGTGATTGCAGATTAATCACGCGGCAGCGTTAAGAGTGGCCTGTTGTGACAGTCCCGTTCCTCCGTATGACATCTAGATACCTCCTTCTTCCGGGAGAAAGCTTCCATATCAAATATCGTAAGATGTGCAATGTTGCATGCATCTACTTCACAAAGGTGGGATCCTACCACTGATCACAAGTGATCTAATGTATTACTGCAGAAATATTACTGGTCACACACTCCTCTGGGAAAACCACAAAACACCCAGCATCAGGAGTGAATATTAGACCCTTGTTCGCTTACACTATTTGTCACGTTCAATGGCAATTGGGGTTTCATGATCACAAAAGATAGCAGAGGAATATGAAGACAACATGAGGATGGATCGCCAAGACCGGAGGTAAAGCTGCACAGTAGCGCCCCTTAACGGCACAATTTTTGGAATATTTTTATAGTGAGCTGCTGGTTTCTCCAATTTAATTACAGCTGGTTATACTGGATCTAATGTCAGTTGTGACTGGTCCGGCATCACTAGCTGGATTAAAAAATGCAGCATGTCACATTGCTGTGATCTGGCTCTAGAATCTGTCCAGTACTGATGTCACTGACATCTGGGAAACTCCTCATAGAAACCTATGGATCAGTTAGGCTATTTTCACACATCAGGTTTTTTGTTTCGGGCACAATCCGGCTAATTTTATAAAAACGGATCCGTCACAAATAGTGAAAAACTGATGCGACGGATCAGTTTTTGAGAGAGAGATTCCAGAATGGAAAATGTATGATTTATGTTAGAAACTGGATACCTGCGTTTCATACGTTTTTGGCCGGATCAGTCGTCATGCGGTTTTACGTCGGACAGAGAAAACGTTGCTCTGGACGTTTTCTCCAGCCGTCGGAAAACTAATTTTTGACGGATCCGGCAAAAAACGGATGAAACGTTGGGACAATCCGGCACTAGTACAACTCTATGAGAAAAAAAACGGATCCGGCGGGGAAAACAAAAGATCAGTTTTTTTTTTTTAAATTGGCCGGATTGTGCCTGACGGCAAAAACCTGATGTGTGAAAGTAGCCTTATAGCTACAGTTTTACTACCACAGAAGAAGACCAAAAGTAAAAGCTGCGCAAGGGTTGTCCAACCTTAGACTACAAGTCTGCAGTCACTCAATGTCACTGCAGACTTATGAACCCTCCCATCACGCACACTGTGCACTATGAGGATTCTCCGCTGCTGAGATTTCCATCATTCCGACCACATTCCCACTAGACGTGTCCAACTTCGCTCAATACACTTGCATTGAGCAAGGTTCCGCATGTCTAGTCGGCACATGACCGCATGTATGCAAATCACATACTTGTGGTCACGTGCTCACTGCTCTTTTCACCAACATCAGTGGATCCTCACAGTGCACGCGATGTGAAGATTCTCAAGTCTGCAGTCAAAGAGTGTGTCATGTTCCTCAACTTGGGAATCATACAGAATTGTATTGTCATTGTATTATTTCTATGTAATCAGTTTGCCTTTTAGAAGTTTGTCCGCTCTCTCTCCCTGTAGCCCAGCTGTAATGTCTGTAACCCCCTTCTATTTCCGCAGATACTGTATGTCATCTATCTAGCTAGCACCATCTCTACACCGCTCTGGTTCAGAACGGTCTTTTTACCTATTGTATTTGTGCATAACTACAAGAATTCGGCTTGAAAATAAACCTTCTTCTGGAATCTTCAAACAAGGCTTCTGCAGTCGAGTCAAGCTATCTGATGACATCTCTTTGTATCAGTACAGGTAAAAGAGAGACAGCCGACAAACTGTGTCTCAAGAGCCCCACACTCGCAGCCTAGTTATGGAGTCAGAGTAAAGTGACTACAGACTACTAGCCTAAGGTCGGACAGCCCCTTTAAGCCCACCATATATATTAGGTGGCTGTCAGCAGAAGAATATTTCAGCTGATGTTTTGTCCGGCAGCTTTTTCTCCTGCCTTCCCCATACTCAGGAGTGATCGCTCTGCTGTGAGCTCCGGTGTTCTCTATGAAACAGCTGGTGGCAGACATGTTTGGTGAGTACTTATCTCTGGAGAACAAAGGGATCGGCAGTGGGAAATCGGACATGCTGGATCCTTATCCTCCTGGACAAAAGACTTCATCAAATTTCTGAACTTTTTCTTTTCAATTTTGCTTATTCACTAAATGCTGGAAAAAAACATATTTCTCCAAAGTGACAGAACATGATAAGATTTTGGGTAAGGTGAATAACAACCCATGCAGGAGGTGTAATGGTGGGAATACCGATAGTTACCAAATTTTTACAGAAAGGTTCACACAAGTGTGTAAAAAGTTGCACCATTTCCATCCGGAAAAAAGACAACTGTCTGTATGACATCTGTTTTTTATACACCAGCATGGAGTAACATTTACAAGACCAAATAGTTTCCTATGTTAGTAATGACAACGCATCTGTACAAGCCGATGCAATCAGATTGATACGTATGGGATCTAATTTTATTTGTGCTCTCATAGACTTAACTTGCTGAGCCACCTCCAAAATCCGGAGAGGACTAGTCCATGCTGTGATTTTTTTTGCACTGACGCTCTGTCATTGGAACAGCACTATTGAATAACAGTGATCTTTGTGCTGTCTGTGGCAGATCAGGCCTTTCCAAGGGCGCCATTCGGACCGAAGATGCTGCTGTTTGAATGTAGCCGAACAGATGTAACAATTACATTATATTGGATACTTTTACTATGTTTATTTCTGAATTAGTAGATTGCTAAAGTGATTTTAAGTATGGTGCACTGGGGACTATTATGTATCCCACCCACCGGGGCCTTTTGTAGTGCTAAGGGTATGTGTCCACGTTCAGGATTGCATCAGGATTTGGTCAGGATTTTTCATCAGTATTTGTAAGCCAAAACCAGGAGTGGAACAATTAGCAGAAAAGTATAATAGAAACATATGCACCACTTCTGTATTTATCACCCACTCCTGGTTTTGGCTACAAATACTGATGGAAAATCCTGACTAAATCCTGATGCAATCCTGAACGTGGACACATACCCTAAGAGAAATATATTCGGTGTATTGGTTTTCCTGCACTGGGTCTCTTTGACAAGAAAAGGGTGAAGAAGAATTGCTTAAAAAAAAATCTTACAGACTAGCTGTAAAGACCAGGCTGGAGACTAAACCACTCAATTACCCCTCCTCCCGTTATTTCTAAAGGCTCACTGGGTATATTTGTTTAAAGTGCATTTTTTTCCCTGAGCAATTAGAGGGATACGCACCTTTAAATGGCACCCAGCAGGTAGAGTCAGAGCCCTGAAATAACCACGCAAGGCATCAAGTAATTGCATTAGAGGGTGAGGTGATAATTACACCGAGTTGAATAATTCATTATTTAGGCTATTTGTAATGCATGCTAATTTGCTGTCATTAGACACAGCTAGGAGCACGGTGTTAGGAAGGTGCTGCTATGTGAACCTAAGAGGGAGGGAGGGCCAGGCAAAAAAGGTCTATAGTATATGTACATTGCAAACTCTTTTTCATGAAATTGACTACAGCAGCACTTCTTCTACTGCAGTATTTGTCAGAATGACGCTGCACTTCCACTAGTAACCTCCAGGTGGCGCACACATCTTATTCGCTTTACCGTGTGCACATGGAGAGTTTTCAGAGCAGAAACTTAGCAGGAGTTTTGAGTAGGATTTGGAGAGTTTCCGCTCAGTTTCTGCTCCAAAACCTCTATAAAAAAATTTGTCAAGTTTTGTGCACAAGTTGTCTTCAAGATGCCAGCAGACTGGTCTTATTACAGAAACGGCTTAGCCGTCAGTGTCATTTTTCTAGTTTAATCCACAACTAGCGAGGGGCTTCATACTAGAAGTACCTGAAGAAGCCACATTCTACTTCTTTTAATTGGTTCATGGTTTCCAAATCCAGCAGCTAAAAAAGACTGGATATGTCCACAGCAGGGTTGTTTTAACATTGCTGTGCATTTTCATTTTTTTGCTGTGGTTTGGCGACACTTTTCTAGGCCGTTTCCAGGCAGAATGCACCTGAAAAGAACGTGGTGTGCACATGCCCAAAGGCTGGTGTCACTAGCACATCAGCTCTCCGTTATTTTTGCAGATACATCACAGATCCATTACTATGGTTGTCCCTTTTCATGACTTTTACCCATGCTGCAGATCAATACTGCCAACACAAGTCAATGTCCCACTGTAAAAATAAACGGAGACCACACACGTCATCCTTGTGCTGCCCATTTTTTATTGTGTACTGGTTAGGAGAAACTAAGATTTTTTTTTCATATATTAAAAACTTGATGCAACAAGGCTTGTAAAACCTGGTCTCCTAGGAAAGAGCAAAGTGCTTACAAGCTCCTTCCAATAGAGTTTGTCAGTGCTGCACTAATGCCGGCCATATGGCTGCATCCTACCTTCTTCAGCGCTAGGGTGCACCTCCGATGCTGCAGAGGCACAGCTGCTTTTGCCTGTGGCATCACAGAGCAAGGATTTTGAGTCAGTGGAGCAACAACGCCAAAATGTCAATCAAGCAGGAGCGCAACTACCCCCAGCAACTCTGTATGCTCTTGAAGATCAATGTTGAGACAAGCCCTTTAATATATATCCGCTACCATAAGAGAAAGCGGACCACATGCTACTGTTACATTTAACCACTAGAGGGAGCTCCCTGCATTCTGGGATATGACTGCTTTCAATGTATAAAGATGTGCAATAAGCTCCCTCTAGTGGTGACTGAAGGTACCAAAATTGCGAAGTACAAAGTCTGTGCAGTGGATTGAAAGCTCCGCAATACAATAAAGAGCTTATATTATTATAAAGATATATTGGAAAAGTAATTATCACATTTGACCCAATTTAAATAAAATAAAAGCCAAAAGAAAAAAAAAAAGAAATATATATATACAGCCACAAAGTTGACACAAGACTGAAATGAATGCAGCCATAAATATCCATATTATGCATCCATCCTGATACTGATATTTGGGGTTGGAGATCACGTCATCACTCTAGAACAACTCTGAATAGGAAAAAACGATAACTATTTGGGAACCACAGTGATTGCCTTATTTTACGTGTTGTAGGCCACAGACGAGATCCAGACATATCCCAGATTCAGACGGGACGCTATGGGATTGGCAAGAAATGTCCCGAAAAAACGGCACTGCAGCAATAAAGTGACCAGTGAGTGCGGATCATTAATATATACAGGACGTGGGATTATTTGCTGATGATTAGCTCATACATGTGCATTTGTAGGCTTAACATTTGTAGCTGTGATGTCCCCGCGCCTACGTCTGGCCTCCTGCAGCCTGCACACCGCGCTGCCTGCTGATAAGAGATTCCCACGAGCATTGGGACATTAGGATTCTGAGAGAAGTCGCCGTATTTGTCTTCATTCTGTCTGACTGTCCTCGTGTGTTATTATTAGGGGCTGTCAAGCAGCTGTGTGGCGGAGAAAAAATGGCCTCACTTGGCTGTGAAGTTGAATGCAAACAGGCACTACAAGACATTAACCCTGTTCTGCAATAAGGAACAAGAATCCCTATAGATTATTAGTTGGGGTGCAACCTGCAACCTACATAACATACAGGGGAACCCAATAAACCATTAGCACTCGTACACAATGCTACCCGCCTAATGCAAATTTGGAATAGGACTCCTGGGAAACCAATGGCTTTAGATTATGTATAGCAATTTTGTTCTTAAAGGGACTCTGTCACCTGAATTTGGAGGGAACAATCTTCAGCCATGGAGGCCGGGTTTTTGGGTTTTTGATTCACCCTTTCCTTACCCGCTGGCTGCATGCTGGCTGCAATATTGGATTGAAGTTCATTCTCTGTCCTCCATAGTACATACCTGCACAAGACAATCTTGCACAGCACAGGCGTCCCGATTAGACCCTTTAACCCTCCGTCAGGGGCGAATGCGTCACGATTAGACGATTAGAATTTGCTGTTTTTATTCATCCCAATTGTTTTTTTAGCTTGTTTTATGAATAGCTAGTGCTAAATTTGTGGATTTGTCATAGAAGGTTTTGTTAGAAATAAGGCCGGCGTCACACACAGCGTAAAACAATACGGTCCGTATATTACGGCCGTAATACGCTGTAAAGTCCCCAAAATAGTGGTCCGTAGCTCCTCCGTAGGCAGGGTGTGTCACCGTTTTTTGCGCATGGCATCCTCCGTATGTAATCCGTATGGCAGCCGTAATGCGTGTTTTTATCGCAGGCTTGCAAAACCGACATACGGCTATACAAGGGATCCATGTGTTAAAAAAAAAACAACAACATATATACTGTCTATATATATATATATATATATATATATATATATATATATATATATATATAATGTCAGGGAGACACATATATGTATATATATTATTACTTCATACAGCGCGAGATAGCAGAAAGCCGGTAATTCAATTACCGGCTTTTGCTATCTCCTTCCTAAACCCGACATGATATGAGACCTGGTTTACATACAGTAAACCATCTCATATCAACATTTTTTTTGCATATTCCACACTACTAATGTTAGTAGTGTGTATATGCAAAATTTGGCCGTTCTAGCTAGTAAAATAAGGGGTTAAATGGCGGAAAAAATTGGCGTGGGCTCCCGCACAATTTTCTCCGCCAGAGTAGTAAAACCAGTGACTGGGGGCAGATATTAATAGCCTGGAGAGGGTCCACGGTTATTGGCCCCCCCTGGCTAAAAACACCTGCCCCCAGCCACCCCAGAAAAGGCACATCTGGAAGATGCGCCTATTCTGGCACTTGGCCACTCTCTTCCCATTCCCGTGTAGCGGTGGGATATGGGGTAATTAAGGGTTAATGCCACCTTGCTATTGTAAGGTGACATTAAGCCAAATTAATAATGGAGAGGCGTCAATTATGACACTTATCCATTATTAATCCAATACTAGTAAAGGGTTAAAAAAAACACACACACATTATTAAAAATTAATTTATTGAAAAAATCACAAAGGCTGTTCTATTAATTTATTCTACTCTCAATCCACTCACTGAAGACCCTCGATCTGTAAATAAAAAAAAAAAAAATAAACCAACAATATACTTACCTTCCGAGGATCTGGCACGTCCAACGATGTAGATCCATCTGAAGGGGTTAAAATATTTTGCAGACACGAGCAAAATTCTCTTCTCTGGTTAGTAAACTTTTTTTTTTTTACACCTGATTATGTGTATTCTCATTTATTACATTCCTATTAAGGTAACTGATCACTTTTAGAGCATTGAAATTTTAAAAAAAGGAAAATGTAGGCAATTTTCTATCCTGTGCCGGACAGGCGCAATGCCCCTAAACTCGTTATGAAACATATTGCCCCTGACGGAGGGTTAAACGGAACCGGTCAGTCGATTCATTCTGTCCACACGACATGCAGAGTGAATCACAGTCTGAGTAAATGACGGCAGCCAGGTAGATTTTGCTCTGAAGTGCTCCAGGATTTCAGGGAGGACACAGTTTAAAAATACGGCCATGGACAAGGGCTGGAGAGCAGACTAGTCCACACCGCCCCAGGCCGGCTCTTCCCAGCACTGCCTGAGGTAACTGACAGGTCTCTCATTAAGTACACATGTGGTAAAGTCCTGTCAATCACCTGGCCTGGCGCAGGGAGCACCTCCTGGCTGTGATCATGCAGCCCCAGGCCGGCTCTTCCCAGCACTGCGAGAGGTGATTGACAGGTCTCCCACTAAGTACACATGTAGAAGAGACCGGTTAAGCACCTGGCGTGGCGCAGGGAGCGTCTCTGAGAATATACCTGGCTGTGATCATGCAGCCCCAGGCCGGCTCTTCTCAGCACTGTTAGAGGTGATTGACAGGTCTCCCACTAAGTACACACGTAGAAGAGACCGGTCAAGCACCTAGCGTGGCGCAGGGAGCGTCTCAGAGAATATACCTGACTGCGAACATGCATCACCAGGCCGGCTCTTCCCAGCACTGTTAGAGGTGATTGACAGGTCTCCCACTAAGTACACACGTAGAAGAGAGCGGTTAAGCACCTAGCATGGCGCAGGGAGGGTCTCAGAGAATATACCTGGCTGCGATCATAAAGCCCCAGGCCGGCTCTTCCCAGCACTGTTACAGGTGATTGACAGGTCTCCCACTAAGTACACACGTAGAAGAGACTGGTTAAGAACCTGGCGTGGCGCAGGGAGCGTCTCAGAGATTATACCTGGCTGTGATCAGGCAGCCCCAGGCCGGCTCTTCCCAGCACTGTTAGAGGTGATTGACAGGTCTCCCACTAAGTACACACGTAGAAGAGACCGGTCAAGCACCTAGCATGGCGCAGGGAGCGTCTCAGAGAATATACCTGACTGCGATCATTCAGCCCCAGGCCGGCTCTTACCAGCACTGTTAGAGGTGATTGACAGGTCTCCCATTAAGTACACACGTAGAAGAGACCGGTTAAGCACCTAGCATGGCGCAGGGAGCGTCTCAGAAAATATATCTGGCTGCGATCATGCAGCCCCAGGCCGACTCTTCCCAGCACTGTTAGAGGTGATTGACAGGTCTCCCACTAAGTACACACGTAGTAGAGACCGGATAAAGACCTGGCATGGCGCAGGGAGTGCCTCAGAGAATATAACTGGCTGCGATCATGCATCCGCAGGCCGGCTCTTCCCTGCACTGCAAGAGGTGATCAACAGATTTCTCGCCAAGTAGACACATGGTAGATACCTATTAATCCCTGGTGCAGGGAGTGTCTCATAGAATATGGTTGTGATCATGCAATCATGCTCTGATTCATGCAACATCTGGTTTCATGAATCAACTAATCGGTTCACTTTAAGGAGGGTTTTCCAGGTGCTTTACTACTGGGGGTCCAACCGCTAGAACATATATTGATCGTGAGAACAGGAGCCTGAAAGGACCATGGATGAACAGAGCAATGCTTGATCACTGCTCCATTACTTCCTATGGGATTGATGGAATGACTACCTGTGTCAGTCCCATAGAAATGTATAGCGCAGTGGTTGAGCATGCACACTACCGCTCAATTTACAAAGGGATTTTGAGTCACTTATTCTCAGGATCAGTGGGGTCAAAGCAATCATCCCTATGCAATCATTCATTGATCAGATAGTATTTTTAATCAAAAACCCTCTTCAGTTTAAAGGGACTCTGTTAGCACAGAGAGAGACTGTTCCAACCAAGCACAGGCTCTTGGTGCATCATAGCGAGGCCATACAGTGCACCTTCCCACCTGCTTGTTTTCATTCTCTCTCTACCCCACCTCCTTTGATTGACAGCTCTGGCATGATAAGTCCAGAGACGGTTGGAAATATATGGAAACCAAGTAGGTGGGAAGGTGAAATCAAATGTTTGGCCACGGCAAGGGTGCACAGAGCGCCCCCTTTAAATTGCTTTCCACTGATTCAATTCACATTTTTCTAAAGATACTATGTGGTGACAACCAACATGGCTACCATTTTTGTTGCCAAGTTGTCAGCCAACGGTTTGGTACGTAATAGATGCAGAACGACATGAATCCACATAGACAGACAGACCTGTAGGCGACCTGTGCAGTAGCGGTTTACATGCACTGACCTTTTTCCGCTCCATCTGAGCTTTTCGATTGTAAGCTTTCGTTAGCGCGCTGTAACTCGGAGGCGTAAGCAGCCATTTGCATATAGATTGCTCAGGCCCGGTTGTCACCTGCCATCTTTCTGAGCCATTACACCAGACACACACCTTTCATGTACATGTTACAATTTTCTGAAACATTGGCTTTGAGCGTTCTTAGTAGCCGGTGTCCAGAGCGGCCTCCGAGCTCTGCAGCTCGCCCACTCTTTCTTCTCTTCAATAGATGAACGATTAACCCTCCCCCCTTTCACCTATTCTCCTTTTTTTTTGTAGGGTTGGGGGATTTTATAATTCATGCAGCTATTCCATTCTGTCTTTCTGCATCCTTAATTCTTACATTCACCCCCCTTCTTTACACAAACACCGCCATGCTAATGTGGCTGGGCTGACAGACAGGATACTCTGCGCTCTGAATATCATTTAGATAATTAAAAATGACAGCTGAATCTTGCCCGCTGCCGACCTCTGGACCCTCCCCCCTTCTCCCGCTCTCCTTCTCGGGAGGCCTGAGCCTGACTGATTGCTGTCAGTCAGAAGCCAGGGTGTTGGTGAAAGGAGGGGAGAGGATGTCCGCCAGCCGTGAACCCTGACCCTTGCCGTGGATCTGAAATAGATAATAACCTTAAAATGCTATTAGACTTTAAAAGCAGGCAGAGTATGCGTGTGCAGGTCTCCCTGCTCCTCCCCGGGGGGATCACACAGATCACCTCCCCTCTGCTGCGCACTCACAGGTGAAGGGGGCCAGAACACTCAGACGAGAAGATTTTTAGGTTTTTATGTTGTCTGGTTGGTAACCCATTCGTTACGGCGCATTATTCAAATGAGGAACGAAAAGACAATTGTGCATTTTGCTACAAGGAAACCAATGATTCTGGAACAAAAATGAAAGAAGCTGCAGGCACCTGTTACGTGGTATATAGACTAGATATGCTCCGAAATAAATGCGCTATCCTTCACACACTAGTTATTTTATTCATCACATCCTACACGAGACTCAACAATCTATTTTCACATCTCACACACTAGGGCCAATCTCATAGAAAGTAAATATACCTAAATATGGGTTTTAGAAGCGTGGAAAGAGATCAGTGGAAATCCACATGAAAACTGAGTGAGAAAGGACACACAAGCATCTGGTCAAGGCAACATACTGGTACTTAGAGGGAAGCGGTCACAGTGGACATGATGTCTGACTCACAGAAGGAAAAGGTTAATTATATATAGTTTTGCATGAAAAGATTCATTATCACTTGTATTATATTCATTTTCTTCTATTTCTATCTTTAGGTCTTAATCACTGACTGCTATCTCTGTATGAGTGTGCATACAGATACAGCTGTCAATCACCAAGTAGGACCGCCCAAAGGACACTTAAATATAGAAAGAGCAGGAACTATGATGATTAAGACAGACAGTAGGTCTTTTCCCACAAATCTGTTCATCGATCTGCTCGTCTCCCTCTGCTCTATATCATGGTTTCTGAAAGCATGTACAGGATCACAGATTCCCTTTAGGATGAAAGTGATAAGAAGGAATCTTTGGTTAAAACATCCTTCTAAGGCCGGGGTCACACTTGCGAGTGCAATGCAAGAAACTTGCACAAGTCTCTTGCATCAATACCCGGTACTGCCGCCGGCGGTTCGGACTTGAGTGTTCAGCTGCATAGTGCCGGGTATTAAGGCGCAAATCATGCGAGTTTCTCGCATTGCACTCGCAAGTAAGACTCAGGCCTAATTCTCATCTCCCACTCAAAATTACAAGTGAATAGGGATGTGCAGCAGACCCCCAAAGGGAAAGCAGCTCCAAGTCAACAAGGTGGACCCTTCATTCTTGAGATTTTATGGTCAACGGCAGTTGGACACCCAAGTTCAGAAAGCATAGTGATATGCCATCACTTAATTGGACACCAAGTCTCTGAGTTTTCGTGAGGACACATCATTTTTATAGAAATAAGACACTTTGATGTGAGCGTGGATTACAAAAAACTGGAATTAAGCTTTCCATACTCTTTACATTTAAACTTATCATCATCACCACTCATTACTATACTGATCATCACCACTTCTACTATCATCACCAATCATTACTGTACTCATCATCACCACTCCTACTATCATCACCACTCATTACTATACTGATCATCACAACCACTCCTACTATCATCACTACTATAATAATAATAATAATAATAATTTTATTTATATAGCGCCAACATATTCCGCAGCGCTTTACAAATTATAGAGGGGACTTGTACAGACAATAAACATTACAGCATAACAGAAATACAGTTCAAAACAGATACCAGGAGGAGTGAGGGCCCTGCTCGCAAGCTTACAAACTATGGGGAAAAGGGGAGACACGAGAGGTGGATGGTAACAATTTACTCATTATAACTCATCAATACTCATAACTACAGTGAAGGAAATAAGTATTTGATCCCTTGCTGATTTTGCAAGTTTGCCCACTGACAAAGACATGAACAGTCTATAATTTTAATGGTAGGGTAATTGTAAAATTGAGAGGTAGAATATCAAAAATAAAATCTGGAAAATCACATTGTATAAATTATATAAATTTAGTTGCATTTTGCAGTGAGAAATAAGCATTTGATCCCTCTGGCAAACAAGACTTACTTGGTGGCAAAACCCTTGTTGGCAAGCACAGCAGTTTTTTGTAGTTGATGATGAGTCTTGCGCACATATCAAGAGGAATTTTGGCCCACTCCTCTTACCAGATTATCTCTAAATCATTAGGATTTTGAGGCTGTCGCTTGGCATCTCGGAGCTTCAACATACTCCATATTTTTCTATGGGAGTTAAGGTCTGGAGACTGGCTAGGTCACTCCATGACTTTAATGTGTTTCTTTCTGAGCCACTCCTTTGTTGCTTTGGCTGTATGTTTTGGATCATTGTCTTGCTGGAAGACCCAGCCACGACCCATTTTTAATGTCCTGGCGGAGGGAAGGAGGTTGTCACTCAGGATTTTACAGTACATGGCTCCATCCATTCTCCCACTGATGCGGTAAAGTAGCCCTATGCCCTTAGCAGAGAAACCCCCCCAAAACATAATTTTACCACCTCCATGCTTGACAGTGGGGATGGTGTTCTTTGGGTCATAGGCAGCAATTCTCTTCCTCCAAACACGGGGAGTTGCATTAATGCCAAAGACCTCAATTTTTGTCTCATCTGACCACAGCACCTTCTCCCAATCACTCCCAGAATCATCCAGGTGTTCATTGGCAAGCTTCAGACAGGCCTGCACATGTGCATTCCTGAGTGGGGGACCTTGTGGGCACTGCAGGATTTTAAACCTTAACGGCGTAATGTGTTACCAATGGTTTTCTTGGTGACTGTGGTCCCAGCTGCCTTGAGATCATTAACAAGTTCCCCCCGTGTAGTTTTAGGCTGATTTCTCACCTTTCTCATGATCAAAGATCATCACCACTCAATACCATACTGATCATCACCATTCCTACTACCATCACCACTC
This sequence comes from Ranitomeya imitator, assembly GCF_032444005.1. NCBI lineage: Eukaryota > Metazoa > Chordata > Amphibia > Anura > Dendrobatidae > Ranitomeya > Ranitomeya imitator. The sequence continues at coordinate 693,017,295 of NC_091282.1, read as the reverse complement.
ATTACTATCATACTCATCTCCACCACTCCTACTATCATCACTACTTATTACTATACTGATCATCACCACTCAAGTCATTACTATACTCATCACCACCACTTCTACTATAATCTACACTCATTACTGTACTCATCATCACCACTCCTACTATCATCACCGCTCATTACTATACTCATAACCACTCCTATCATCACTACTCATTACTATACTCATCATCATCAACACTCGTACAATTAACTATTTATTGCCACTTTGTTTTAAGGTAGTGTAGTTAAGAAGACAAAATGGGGAGTAATGAATGCGATAGACTGCTGGGAAAAGTCTATGAAACCAATGGATTACATAAAACTTTTTTAATATTGTAACAGTTTTAGTCAAGAATTTACTTACCCAATATCCAGAATTTACATAATTGTATATAATTTAAATGAATCAAAGTTAACATGTTTTAGGCCTCACAGAAGGGTGGAGGCAGACATACTGCTTCGTCAGTAGATTTCAGGGGGTAAACCACTTTCCTTGAGCATAGAATATCATTGTTCTATTTGCACAAGACAATGTGCTGCAGAGAAACTGAGAACGCCAGTACAAATGCGTCTCAAGGCAGAATGTGATGGACAAGATACTGAAGACGTTAAAAGTGAATTCTAAGTTATAACTAATGAACCATTATAATCATACATGTGTTTCGACACAAACCTCTGACATGTGCATGTCTGTAAGGTGTCTCTTATATTTTCTTGCCTTTATTTATTAAAAGCACAGAATTTACTGCAAAGTACATACATTTACCACCTAAATGAAAAACATACTGACCCACGTGATATAATGCACAGTAGTTGTGAACTGTGCCTGTTTTATTAAGCACACACTGGATAATGCATTTGGTGCATTTGGAATATTCTGGCAACGTGTATTCCTTTTCATGCCCTTAGCGAAACTTAATAAAAGTTGCAAAATATTTTGATTACATTTGATGCAATCTTACATGCCATTTCGAGAAAAATTAGGTTTAACAGAATTTTGCGACCTTCAAATAATATCACAGCACATGATATCCTATCACTTTATGGTAAGTCGGAATACAAACTCTGGGAGTGAAGTGCATGGGAAACAAAAAACAATATATGCAAGGTCTGGTAGATATGTGTGAAGACCAAAATGTGTGAAGTGCATGCAATGCTGGGTTAGCGCTGCATCATCTTAGCTTTCTTACCCTGCCTACCGTGCAGGAAACATCAGTAATGCTGTACAGGGGAAACTGAACCAAGACTGTGTCCTCTGCACCGTCAGGATCAAGGGGGATCCCAGAGAGGACAGTATCCTAGTGATATGGCAAAATAGAAAAAACCCTGTAACCAGGTAATACTTGTGGACGAATATGACATGTGAGTAAGGCTATGTTCATATTGCGTTTTGCCCTCAAGTCAGTGGCTCTGTGGGAAACCAGGATTTGGGTGTATGCGCTGATGGGTCATTGTGATGCAGATGGAGTCACTGTGTGCTCTACCGGACATCATTTTCAGCCGTATATGTTCCTAGTTTTTCTTCCAGTGTTTTTCATTTTCTATTTTTTTTCTTATATAAATAAATAACAAAATGTATATCACAGCAGACGGAGTCAAATCTGTTGTTATTGTGCTTTTTCCATCTGTGTTTACAAGTTAGTCACACGAAACAAACAAACTTGTCCAAAGAGCTGATGACGACTGGTGGTAATGTACGTCTCGCTGTTTGTCCGCCACAGGTTCCACGAATATGACCAGTTATTTTACAACGTTCCGTTTGGTGGACGGGTGCCTCGGGAGCCATCCTGACTACAGTCACTTTCAGGTGAATACCCCGAGTGTATGTGCAGATGCCGTGTGTACCTGCTTTACTCGGCATGGCCATCAATAATCGCTACTTCTAGTACCACAAACACAACTGGTCATTTATTGCCACCTCTATCATACTGATGAATCACAAAGTAACTGATCATATTTGTGGAACCTGTGGTGGACACAGGGCTATGTGTCTCAGCTGACTCGTCCAGTGCAGGTTCCCGGCAGCTACTCTCCGACTGATCCCTTTGACTGGTCTCATCCGATCCACACATGGAGAGAGACCTGTCAGTGTAAGGAACAGCATGTAAAGATGAAATATATGACAATGGAATTGTCTCTAGAAAACAGGAAAAAGCAAAGATACTTAGCACATAATTTAGCCAGTTCATGTGTGCCCAACAGCCAAGTAGGCGCTAAGTATCTCCACTTTTTCCTATTTTCTAGAGCAGTAATGCTATTCTATTTTCATATAGTTCACCCTTACATGCTATAGCATTACAGAGAGCTACTTTATTTGTTAGTAATGTGTAGAGTGTTAGTTTGCACCTGTACACACTAGTCTTCTGTTTGGAAGTGATGGTCAGTCTTTGACTCTTTTGTCATGTAAGTGTAGGAAAACAAGGAGTCATCAGGAACCGATGCCAGATTATTAAGCTGAGACACATAGTCCCTGGCCGGCTTTTCATGATATGTTCTTTAAAACACATATGGCTATAATTCACCCTTCCCGCGGCTCATGCAGCATGAACAGGTTCCCTTTAAACCACAGAAAAGCATTGGAATTAGCACACAAGGAGAAGCAAATGCTTTAACGGGGTGCGTATGCAGCAGATTCTCCAGACTTAAAATCCACTGTGGCTTATAGCTGCAACACTGTATATGACATTTTAAAAACTGTCATGCCCACACTGGGGGGGATATCTGCAGCGGAGTTTGACCGGCTCTGCCATTCTGAAATCCGCAATAGGCCAATTTATGCTGCAGAGTTCCGCCTTGCAATGCATGGAGTACTGTGTGTGGCTTAACCACACTATTTTTGCAATGAAATCCACAGAGGAGTTTGGTGTTTAGGGTTATGAATTTCTCTGGAATATTTCAGCTTCGTTAGGGAACACCCTAAAGAAATATTCCACACCCAGTGGGGTTTCCACTGCGGAAAATCCACTGAATATTACAGTAGCAGGATTGTGAATGATACTTTATGAAATCTCATGTACATACTACACTACTATAGAAAGTAGTGGCAGCATAGCCTGACCAGCGCTCTGGGTTTGAAATCCGAAAGAAATCAATTTATGCAGCGGATGTCACTGCGCATTTCAGCCCTTGCAACACTAATAATAATACGTTCGGCTTTACTGTACAACTAAATTCAAAGTGTTGTTAATCACTATGGATTTTGCTGTAACATTTCTTCTACAGTAGATCTGCAGCGGAAATGTCCCGTGTACAGGTATCCTAAGGGTATGCTCCAACGAGGCTAACAAGCAACATTTACAGTTATATGAAAAAGTTTGGGCACCCCTATTAATCTTAAGCTTAATGTTTTATAAAAATTGCTTTTTTTTGCAACAGCCATTTCAGTTTCATATATCTAATAACTGTTGGACACAGTAATGTTTCTGCCTTGAAATGAGGTTTATTGTACTAACAGAAAATGTGCAATCTGCATTCAAACTAAATTTGACAGGTGCATAAGTATGGGCACCCCACCAGAAAAGTGACATTAATATTTAGTAGATCCTCCTTTTGCAAAAATAACAGCCCCTAGTCGCTTCCTGTAGCTTTTAATGAGTTCCTAGATCCTGGATGAAGGTATTTTTGACCATTCCTCTTTACAAAACAATTCCAGTTCAGTTAAATTTCATGGTCGCCGAGCATGGACAGCCCTCTTCAAATGATCCCACAGATGTTCAATGATATTCAGGTCTGGGGACTGGGATGGCCATTCCAGAACAGTGTAATTGTTCCTCTGCATGAATGCCTGAGTAGATTTGGAGCGGTGTTTTGGATCATTGTCTTGCTGAAGGATCCATCCCCTGCGTAACTTCAACTTTGTCACTGATTCATGAACATTATTGTCAAGAATCTGCTGATACTTAGAGGAATCCATGCGTCCCTCAACTTTAACAAGATTCCCGGTGCCGGCATTGGCCACACAGCCCCAAAGCACGATGGAACCTCCACCAAATTTTACTGTGGGTAGCAAGTGTTTTCAAACAGGAGAACAACTTGCAAGTGGCCACTTTAAGTAGCTTTTCTCATGATTGCATACACCTGGCTATGAAGTTCAAAGCTCAATGAGGTTAGAAAACCAAAAAAAGTGCTTTAGTAAGTCAGTAAAAAGTAGGTAGGAGTATTTAAAGCAAGAAAATAAGGGTGCCCATACTTATGCACCTGCCAAATTTAGTTTGAATGCAGATTGCACATTTTCTGTTAGTACAATAAACCTCATTTCAAGGCAGAAACATTACTGTGTCCAACAGTTACTAGATATATGAAACTGAAATAGCTGTTGCAAAACAAAAACAATTTTTATAAAACATTAAGCTTAAGATTAATAGGGGTGCCCAAACTTTTTCATATAACTGTAATTTATTTATTTAATATCTAACTCAATGTATATGACAATTACTAGGACTCTACACACAAAATCAACATCAGACTTTTTTCCCGAGAAAGCACTTACTCCACTTCCAAAACTTCAGGGACTGTTCTTTTTTTTTTTTTACATTAACAAACATGCAAATTGTCTCTTCAGAGAGGAAGAGGACTAGAACTCTATAAAGCCAATCTAGAATCTCAATTTGCAGACAAAGTGTTTTGGGGATATTGCCCCTCATCTGTGCAAAGTATGAGATCTAATTTGGCTAGGTGAGAGGCTCTGGACTGGGGTATAACGGCTAACGTTTTTCCTTGTGGAGAGTGACAAGCCAAGCCTGCCATGTCAGAGTGAGACTTACATGCCATGTAATTTACATATTTAATTGCCCAGAGAAGCATGCATGGCTTATAAGTCTCCTCACTCTGGCATGCAAATATTGTAGTTCTGACCTCTGAGCATTCAGATGTTGCCCCAAACATGATGACCCTTTCTATACTAATACAAGTCTGGATTCATAAACTTTTGCTACTCATAAACAAATGGAGCGTTGGCGGACTACAAGTACAACATGGAAATGCTAAGTCTGTTGCAGCCACTCTCTTCATATTTTATCCGCTCTGGCATATAGGGGGGGGTCTATATTTAATGGGGGATTGTTGTGACATTGTGCCCCCTTCTATGGCATCCATAAGTCAGAATAAAAGGGGGCTGTCCTGCTATGACAACTTCATTAATAAGCAGAAATAAACTGCAACTGTCACACGGAAGCAGTGTGAAATGTGAACAGGGATTATAGTTGCTTTTACATTAACTTGAAAATAGGTGATTTAAAGTATTAAAGGGATTGTCCTGTCAAACCAAGTAATCACCTATAGGCAGCATGGGAGATAACTTCCTGATCGGTGGATGTCTCGCCACTAGAACCAGCACCGTTTGGCAGATGGGGACATTTTTATACTCAACGGGGAACATTTATCCCCGTTACAAGTACGGCAGGCTTGATGCGTTACCACTATGGGGCGACAGGAATAAATGAAGCACTATACTAGACCTATACGTAGTGAGTCAGCCAATCCATCTCCGTATGATCAGCCCCTTCTAGGTGAAATAATCAAAACTATTGATGAGATAGGTACAATTACAGAGAAAAATGAAAATGGTCATCAGAATGTTTCATGGAAGAAGCTGAAGATCGCACAGAGCACTAGGAGAGAGGGTATTTGCTCATGGCAGGTGGGTTACTTGGCAAAAATCCCAAGACAAACCAACCACAGCGAAATAAGATTGACATTAGCTGTTGGTGCTGTTCCTGTGAATAGAAGAGCTGGCTTTAAGTTCAGAGTGTGCTAGCTACCTGAAATTGACCAAAAATTGTTAGATGGCACAGTTCTGTAACTGATAAGGAAAGCAAACACCTACATTGCCAAAAGAGTGGCAGCCAAAATGATTTCTGGCAAAAATTCAAGCATTTAACCCTTTCCCTTCTAACATGTTTCTGTAAAGTAGACAGCTGTACTGAGGCACCCATAAAGTCTTTTGCCGACTGTATACCTAGTGTATAGCGTTATTCATGCAGGGGATTACTCAAGGCTATAATTACAGTAGATGTTCCATTAAAGGCCTTCGTTGCAGATTATTTCACAAAGGAAATAACATTTTCAACACTATTTTTCCAGAAATCACAGACAACAAGATGGAACCCAATGGTCACCACTGGTGTCCATCATGTGAAGGACTAGGCAATACATTGTGGCCTTCATGTTTAATGGAAGATGGGGAAAAAAAAGCTTATTGTGGTTCCAAAAATCTGTAGAAAGAGCAACCTGTTCCGGGAGAGCCCAGAACTTCACAGGATATGGAGAACATGTAGCAATGCCACCCTATAAGACTTCTCATAAACTTCATTTTGTTCTAACTGGAATCGTTTCCCCAAAAGTTACCAATAATTTTAATCTTTATTGATAACTAAAACTAATCTAGTTTAAGAGTTGTGATTGGGGCCAAAGCCCAAAAGCCACAAACAGAAGCATCGTTACCATTACCTAAGCATGAACTACTCACAATATAAACTGCATACGTTACTAAAGGGGTTTCTACTTTCAATTTTATTTTAAATAAATATTATTTGCCCCAAAAAATACAAAAGAAAAATTATATTTGCATTCTTGCAGCGCACAGTAACACAACACAATGTTTCTCAATTTTATTTTACTATTTGATCTTGGACATATTAAAAATAATAAACTTCCACTGTTCCAGCATTGCGTCTCCACTGCTGCTCCAGTGATTGTGCACAGCATGCAGCGGTGACGTCACTACAACAGCAGTCACTGGGCAGCATTCTTGACATGACAACACTATTGCAGTCTGCACACAATCATCAGAGCAGCAGCAGAAACAAAGTGCTGGACCCGGGAAGAAAAAAAATTCTGATTTAACCCCTTCATGACCTTGGGATTTTCCGTTTTTCTGTGTTCGTTTTTCGCTCCCCTCCTTCCCAGAGCCATAACTTTTTTATTCTTCCATCATTACGAGTTCATAGACACCTAACATGACTAGGTTATTTTTTATCTAAGTGGTGAAAAAAAATTCCAAACTTTGCTAAAAAAAAACAAATTGTGCCATTGTCCAATACCCGTAGCGTCTCCATTTTTCGTGATCTGGGGTTGGTTGAGGGCTTATTTTTTGTATTCCAAACTGATGTTTTTATTGATACCACTTTTGTGCAGATACGTTCTTTTGATCGCCCGTTATTGCATTTTACTTTTCGCCAGTTCCATGTGTAAATGAAATACGGATTGTGTTCGTATCGTAACCGCCGGGTGTCGTGACCTGAACTAACTGCCTCAGAAAGAGGCCTGATTACACACAGGTGGATTATATTTATCATCATTAGGCATTTAGGACAACATTGGATCATTCAGAGATCCACAATGACCTTCTGGTGTGAGTTTGCTGCACTGAAAGTGAAGGGGCCGAATAATATTGCACACCCCACTTTTCAGTTTTTGAACTTCCACAAAAATGTAAAATAACCAATAAAATTTATTCAACTTCACAACTGTGTTCCACTTGTTGTTGATTCGTCACCAAAAATTTACATTTGGTATCTTTATGTTTGAAGCATGATATGTGGGAAAAGGTTGAAAAGTTCCAGGGGGGCGAATACTTTCGCAAGGCGCTGTATTATTATTCCAAGATCTATTAATTAAAGTGTACTTTGTTGGAGGGAAAACCCCTTTAATGACATTGGCTGTATGTTTGGGATCATTGTGCTGTTGCAGAGTAGATTTGATGCCTCCCTGATAGTATTGTATGGTGGATGAGTATCTGTGTGTATTTCTCAGCATCAAGGACACCATTAATCCATTTGCTAAGATGCAGTAAAGGTACCTTCACACTAAACAACTTCACAACGATATCGCTAGCGATCCGTGACGTTGCAGCGTCCTGGCTAGCGATATCGTTGTGTTTGACACGCAGCAGCACTCTGGATCCTGCTGTGATGTCGTTGGCCGCTGCAGAAAGTCCAGAACTTTATTTCGTCGCTGGACTCCCTGCAGACATCGCTGAATTGGCGTGTGTGACGCCAATTCAGCGATGTCTTTACTGGTAACCAGGGTAAACATCGGGTTACTAAGTGCAGGGCCGCGCTTAGTAACCCGATATTTACCCTGGTTACCAGCGTAAACGTTAAAAAAAAAAAAAAACACTACATACTTACATTCCACTGTCTGTCCCCGGCGCTCTGCTTCTCTGCACTCCTCCTGCATCCTGTGTCAGCGTCGGCCAGCCGGAAAGCACAGCGGTGACGTCACTGCTCTGCTTTCCGGCCGCTGTGCTCACAGTCAGTGCAGGAAAGTAGAGCGCCGGGGACAGACAGCGGTAGGTAAGTATGTAGTGTTTGTTTTTTTACGTTTACGATGGTAACCATGGTAAACATCGGGTTACTAAGCGCGGCCCTGCGCTTAGTAACCCGATGTTTACCCTGGTTACCGGCATCGTTGGTCGCTGGAGAGCTGTCTGTGTGACAGCTCTCCAGCGACCAAACAGCGACGCTGCAGCGATCGACATCGTTGTCGGTATCGCTGCTGCGTCGCTTAGTGTGAAGGGGCCTTAACTTGCAAGGAACCTGAACCATGGTTTACTGTTGCTGCAGTCATTATTGTGTCACTGTGCGAGCCTTCAGAGAATGAACTGCCTTCAAACAAATATTAACATTTTGACTCCTGAATCCAGAGCACCTGCTGTCATTTTTGTGAACCCTAGTTCCTTTCTTTTCATTTATAGTTGAGTTGCTTGGCCTTGTTTCCATTTCGAGGGTACGCGTTTTAGACGCAAATCTTACATGATGACCACTTCTGGTCAGACTTCTCAAAACATTATATGGCTGTAGCTGGGTTTCACCGGTTGCTACCCATTCTGAGCTGTTTACGCTGATGGATATCTTCTGATTTCAAAGGAAACAAAGTAAAATGTCCAACATCATACAGGGAGCAGGGAAAGGGATTAGTGGTGCCTTAGCGGAATCCAAATGAACACAGGTGCCAGGAACAAGTGGCTGGATACCACTCAATAGCAACAGCAAAAAGGAAAGGAAAAAGTTCTTCAATACTTTATTCTCATGTCAAGAAAAAAACATCAAGTGGGGATGCAGCCCCTAAATGCCTGACATGTTTCCAACAAAGTTCTTAGTCATAGGCATATGAACAATACATAAAAACATCCTTATATACCCATTCCATTAAGTAAAACCATGTACCCCTGTTGCTTGACATGATTGGTTTACATTCCTTACAAAATCAAATGTGAGACACCCTGTCAGAAATCACAAAGCCTACTCAGATTATCGCCTCCTTCTCCACACAAAATAAGTTTGTGAGAGATATCCCTACAGACTCAATATAACAACTCTGTGGATTAGCCGGTGTGTTGTGGATAACAGCTAAGCATCTGCTACAATAATATCCAATACAACCTGAATATGATATACGTCACGGCTGAGCATCTGGTACAATGACATCCACTGCAGTCTATTTGTGCTGTGTATCACAGCTGAGCATATACTACAATAACATCTAGTACAATCTGTCTATGTTATATTTCACAGCTGAGCATCCGTTACAATATCATCTATTGCAGCCAATGCACACTGTGTATCACAACTGAGGATCTGCTACAATATCACCCAATGCAGCCCATGTATTGCTGTGTATCATGGCTAAACCTCAGCCACAATAACATCCAATGTAGCCTACAGTTGTGGCCAAAAGTATTGACACCCCTGCAATTCTGTCAGATAATACTCTGCTTCTTCCTGAAAATGATTGCAATCACAAACTCTTTGGTCTTATTATCTTCATTTAATTTGTCTTAAATGAAAAAACACAAAAGAGAATGAAGCAAAAAGCAAAACATTGATCATTTCACACAAAACTCCAAAATGGGCCAGACAAAATTATTGGCGCCCTCAGCCTAATACTTGGTTGCACAACCTTTAGCCAAAATAACTGCGACCAACCGCTTCCGGTAACCATCAATGAGTTTCTTACAATGCTCTGCTGGAATTTTAGACCATTCTTCTTTGGCAAACTGCTCCAGGTCCCTGATATTTGAAGGGTGCCTTCTCCAAACTGCCATTTTTAGATCTCTCCACAGGTGTGCTATGGGATTCAGGTCTGGACTCATTGCTGGCCACCTTAGAAGTCTCCAGTGCTATCTCAAACCATTTTCTAGTGCTTTTTGAAGTGTGTTTTGGGTCATTGTCCTGCTGAAGACCCATGACCTCTGAGGGAGACCCAGCTTTCTCACACTGGGCCCTACATTATGCTGCAAGATTTGTTGGTAGTCTTCAGACTTCATAATGCCATGCACACGGTCATGCAGTCCAGTGCAAGAGGCAGCAAAGCAACCGCAAAACATCAGGGAACCTCCGCCATGTTTGACTGTAGGGACCGTGTTCTTTTCTTTGAATGCCTCTTTTTTTCTCCTGTAAACGCCCAGAGAGCTCTACTTTTGTCTCATCTGACCAGAGAACATTCTTCCAAAACGTTTTAGGCTTTTTCAGGTAAGTTTTGGCAAACTCCAGCCTGGCTTTTTTATGTCTCGGGGTAAGAAGTGGGGTCTTCCTGGGTCTCTTACCATACAGTCCCTTTTCATTCAGACGCCGACAGATAGTACGGTGTTGTGAATTCTGTTGTCGGGCTCCCTCCTGTGGTCATGAATGGTACTTCGGCTGGTTCTGTCCATGGACTTCCTCTGGTGGGTGTTTCTGAGTTTCCTTCCACAGGTGACGAGGTTAATTCGTTAATGGGCTGCTCTATTTAACTTTACTTAGATCTTTGCTTCTGGCCACCTGTCAATGTTCCAGTATTGGTCTAGTTCACTCCTGGATCGTTCTTGTGACCTGTCTACCCTGCAGAAGCTAAGTTCCAGCTTGTATTTCTTTGGTTTGCTATTTTTCTGTCCAGCTTGCTATTTTTTGTTGTCTTGCTTGCTGGAAGCTCTGGGACGCAGAGGGAGCGCCTCCGCACCGTGAGTCGGTGTGGAGGGTCTTTTTTGCGCCCTCTGCGTGGTCTTTTTGTAGGTTTTTGTGCTGACCGCAAAGTAACCTTTCCTATCCTCGGTCTGTTCAGTTAGTCGGGCCTCACTTTGCTAAATCTATTTCATCTCTGTGTTTGAATTTTCATCTTACTCACTGTCATTATATGTGGGGGGCTGCCTTTTCCTTTGGGGAATTTCTCTGAGGCAAGGTAGGCTTTATTTTCCTATCTTCAGGGCTAGCTAGTTCCTTAGGCTGTGCCGAGTTGCATAGGGAGCGTTAGGCGCAATCCACGGCTATTTCTAGTGTGTTTGATAGGATTAGGGATTGCGGTTAGCAGAGTTCCCACGTCCCAGAGCTCGTCTTTAATTATCAGTAACTATCAGGTCATTCCGTGTGCTCTTAACCACCAGGTCCATTATTGTCCTGACCACCAGGTCATAACAGTACGGGTTGACACTTTTGTACCCTCGGACTGCAGGGCAGCTTGAACTTGTTTGGATGTTAGTCGAGGTTCTTTATCCAACATCCGCACAATCTTACGTTGAAATCTCTTGTCAATTTTTCTTTTCCATCCACATCTAGGGAGGTTAGCCACAGTGCCATGCGCTTTACACTTCTTGATGACACTGCGCACGGTAGACACAGGAACATTCAGGTCTTTGGAGATGGACTTGTAGTCTTGAGATTGCTCATGCTTCCTCACAATTTGGTTTCTCAAGTCCTCAGACAGTTCTTTGGTCTTCTTTCTTTTCTCCATGATCAATGTGGTACACACAAGGACACAGGACAGAGGTTGAGTCAACTTTAATCCATGTCAACTGGCTGCAAGTGTGATTTAGTTATTGCCAACACCTGTTAGGTGCCACAGGTAAGTTACAGGTGCTGTTAATTACACAAATTAGAGAAGCATCACATGATTTTTTTTTAGCAGTGCCAATACTTTTGTCCACCCCCTTTTTATGTTTGGTGTTGAATCATATTCAATTTGGCTTTAGGACAATTCTTTTTGTGTTTTTTCATTTAAGACAAATTAAATGAAGATAATAATAACAAAGAATTTGGGCTTGCAATCATTTTCAGGAAGAAACTGAGTATTATCTGACAGAATTGCAGGGGTGTCAATACTTTTGGCCACAACTGTATGTATGTTGTGTATTACAGCTATGCATCTGCTACAGTAATGACCAGCACAATCTGTATGCGATATGTTTGTGTGTGCTATATGTCAAAGCTGAGCATCTGCTTCAATAGCATAAAGAGAAAAAAAACAAATTAATAGCCTGTAAGTTGCACATCACAGCTGAGAATCTGCTACCATATCGCCCAATGTAGCCCATGTATACTGTGTATCACATACAAAGTAAAATGTGTCTTTCATCTGCTGCACTAAGTTTACTTGGTCAATAACTGAGTATATGGTCCTCAAAATTGTCCATATCTTAGTGCTTCTTCAAAAGAGCTTGAACAGCATATCTTGAATCCCCAGTCTGCTTTAACATCTTTGCATGGGATAAAATTCGCCAATGCAGTATAACTACCTTGTGTCTTGCTACTGTGCTCAGTCTTGGTATGCTGTATGACCGGAGTCATTAACCCCTTAGCGACCGCCGATACGCCTTTTAACGGCGGCCGCTAAGGGTACTTAAACCACAGCGCCGTTAATTAACAGCGCTGTGGAAAAAGTGAATAGCGCCCCCCAGAGGCCGATTTTCTCTGGGGTCTCGGCTGCCGGGGGTAGCCGAGACCCCAGAGAACATGATTCGGGGGGGTTTTAACCCACCCCGCATTTGCGATCGCCGGTAATTAACCGTTTACCGGCGATCGCAAAAAAAAAAAACGCGATCTCTTTTTAATTTCTCTGTCCTCCGATGTGATCGCACATCGGAGGACAGAGAAAAGGGGTCCCAGGTGACCCCCAATACTCACCTAGCTCCCCCGGTGCTCCTCGTGTCTCCCGGTGGGCGCCGCCATCTTCAAAATGGCAGGCGCATGCGCAGTGCGCCCGCCGGCCGGCCCCGCGAGAATCTTTGGGGTCTCGGCTGCCGGGGGTAGCCGAGACCCCAAAGAGCATGATCGGGGTCGGTTTTACCGACCCCTGTTTTGCGATCGCCGGTAATTAACTGTTTACCGGCGACCGCAAAAAAAAAAAAAAAGTAAAGTGTAATTCTCTGTCCTCTGATGTGATCGCACATCAGAGGACAGAGAAATAGTGGGATTCGGGGACCCTACAATACTCACCTGTGTCCCTGGATCCTCTTGCTGCTCCTCCTGGCCGCCGGCAGAAGAGAATGGCGGGCGCATGCACAGTGCGCCCGCCATCTGTCTCCATCTGCCGGCCGGCAGGAGAACAGCAGTTGGGGCTAAAATTAGGGTTAGGGGTAGGGTCAGGGGTAGGGTTAGGGCTAGGGGTAGGGTTAGGGGTAGGGTTAGGGCTAGGGTTAAGGCTAGGGGTAGGGCTAGGGTTGGGGCTAAATTTAGGGTTAGGGTTGGGGCTAAATTTAGGGTTAGGGTTGGGGCTAGGGTTAGGGCTAGGGGTAGGGTTAGGGCTAGGGTTGGGGCTAAATTTAGGGTTAGGGTTGGGGCTAAATTTAGGGTTAGGGTTGGGGCTAAATGTAGGGTTAGGCTTTTTTCACACTTACGTCGGTACGGGGCCGTCGCAATGTGTCGGCCCGACATACCGACGCACGTTGTGAAAATTGTGCACAACGTGGGCAGCAGCTGTAGTTTTTCAACGCATCAGCTGCCCAATCTATGTCCTGGGGAGGAGGGGGCGGAGTTACGGCCACGCATGCGCGGTCAGAAATGGCGGATGCGACGTACAAAAAAACGTTTCATTGAACTTTTTTTGTGCCGACGGTCCGCCAAAACACAACTGATCCAGTGCACGACGGACGCGACGTGTGGCCATCCGTCACGATCCGTCGGCAATGTAAGTCTATGGGCAAAAAACGCATCCTGCGGGCACATTTGCAGGATCCGTTTCTTGTCCAAAACGACGGATTGCGACGGAATGCCAAACGACGCAAGTGTGAAAGTAGCCTTAGGGCTAGGGTTAAGGTTGGGGCTAAAGTTAGGGCTAGGGTTGGGGCTAAAGTTAGGGTTAGATTTGGGATTAGGGTTAGGGTTTGGATTAGAGTTGGTATTAGGGTTAGGGTTGGCATTAGGGTTACGCTTGGGATTAGGGTTAGGTTTGGGATTAGGGTTAAGGTTAGGGTTGTGATTAGGGGTGTATTGGGATTAGGGTTAGGTTTGAGGTTAGGGTTGAGATTAGGATTAGGGGTGTGTTGGATTTAGGGTTTTGATTAGGGTTATGGTTAGGGTTGACATTAGGGTTGTTTTGGGGTAAGGGTTGTGATTATGGTTAGGGTTAGTGATTAGGATTATGGATCAGGTTGGGATTAGGGTTAGGGGTGTGTTGGGGTTAGGGTTGGAGCTAGAATTGGGGGGTTTCCACTGTTTAGGTACATCAGGGGGTCTGCAAACACGACAGCCAATTTTGCGCTCAAAAAGTCAAATGGTGCTCCCTCCCTTCTGAGCTCTGCCGTGCACCCAAACAGTGGGTTACCCCCACATATGGGGCATCAGCGTACTCGGGATAAATTGGACAACAACTTCTGGCGTCCAATTTCTCTTGTTACCCTTGTGAAAATAAAAACTTGGGGGCTACAAAATCTTTTTTGTGGAAAAATATATATATATATTTTTTTTATGACTCTGCATTATAAACTTCTGTGAAGCACTTGGGCATTCAAAGTTCTCACCACACATCTATATAAGTTCCTTGGGGGGTCTAGTTTCCAAAACGGGGTCACTTGTGGGGGGTTACTACTGTTTAGGTACATCACGGGCTCTGCAAACGCAACATAACGCCCACAGACCATTCTATCTAAGTCTGCATTCCAAAATGGCGCTCCTTCCCTTCCGAGCTCTGCCGTGCGCCCAAACAGTGGTTTACCCCCACATATGGGGCATCAGCATACTCAGGATAAATTGGACAACAACTTTAGTGGTCCAATTTCTCTTGTTACCCTTGTGAAAATAAAAACTTGGGGGCTACAATATCTTTTTTGTGAAAAAAAAAATATTTTTTATTTTCACGACTCTGCATTCTAAACTTCTGTGAAGCACTTGGGCATTCAAAGTTCTCACCACACATCTAGATAAGTTCCTTGGGGGGTCTAGTTTCCAAAATGGGGTCACTTGTGGGGGGTTACTACAGTTTAGGTACATCAGGGGTTCTGCAATCGCAACATAATGCCCACAGACCATTCTATCAAAGTCTGCATTCCAAAAAGGCGCTCCTTCCCTTCTGAGCTCTGCTGTGCGCCCAAACAGTGGCTTACCCCCACATATGGCACATCAGCGTACTCGGGATAAATTGGACAACAACTATTGCAGTCCAATTTCTCCTGTTACCCTTGTGAAAATAAAAACTTGGGGGCTACAATATCTTTTTTGTGGACTCTGCATGTCCACTTTTTTTGTGGACTCTTTTTTGTGGACTCTAAACTTCTGTGAAGCACTTGGGCATTCAAAGTTCTCACCACACATCTACATAAGTTCCTTGGGGGGTCTAGTTTCCAAAATGGGGTCACTTGTGGAGGGTTTCTACTGGTTAGGTACATCAGGGGCTCTGCAAACGCAACATAATACCCGCAGACCATTCTATCAAAGTCTGCATTCCAAAACGGCGCTCCTTCCTTCCGAGCTCTGCCGTGCGCCCAAACAGTGGTTTACCCCCACATATGGGGTACCAGCATACTCAGGACAAATTGGACAACAACTTTTGGGGTCCAATTTCTCTTGTTACCCTTGTGAAAATAAAAACTTGGGGGCTAAAAAATCTTTTTTGTGGAAAAAAAAAATATTTTTTATTTTCACGACTCTGCATTATAAACTTCTGTGAAGCACTTGGGCATTCAAGGTTCTCACCACACATCTAGATAAGTTCCATGGGGGGTCTAGTTTCCAAAATGGGGTCACTTGTGGGGGATTTCTACTGTTTAGGCACATCAGGGGCTCTCCAAATGCGACATGGCGTCCGATCTTAATTCCAGCCAATTCTACATTGAAAAAGTAAAACGGCACTCTTTCTCTTCCAAGCTCTGCGGTGCGCCCAAACAGTGGTTTACCCCCACATATTGGGTATCGACGTACTCAGGAGAAATTGCACATCAACTTTAGTGGTCTAATTTCTCCTGTTACCCTTGTGAAAATAAGAATTTGTGGGCGAAAAGATCATTTTTGTGTAAACAAAAGCGATTTTTTATTTTCACGGCTCTACGTTATAAACTTCTGTGAAGCACATGGGGGTTCAAAGTGCTCGCCACACATCTAGATAAGTTCCTTAAGGGGTCTAGTTTCCAAAATGGTGTCACTTGTGGGGGGGTTTCCACTGTTTAGGCACTTCAGGGGCTCTCCAAACGCGACATGGCGTCCAATCTCAATTCCAGCCAATTCTACATTGAAAAAGTAAAACGGCACTCCTTCTCTTCCAAGCTCTGCGGTGCGCCCTAACAGTGGTTTACCCCCACATATTGGGTATCAGCGTACTCAGGAGAAATTGCACAACAACTTTTGTGGTCTAATTTCTCCTGTTACCCTTGTGAAAATAAAAATTTGTGGGCAAAAAGATAATTTTTGTAGAAAAAATGCGATTTTTTTTTTTCACGGCTCTACATTATACACTTCTGTGAAGCACATGGGGGTTCAAAGTGCTCACCACACATCTAGATAAGTTCCTTAAGGGGACTAGTTTCCAAAATGGTGTCACTTGTGGGGAGTTTCCACTGTTTAGGCACATCAGGGGCTCTCTAAACGTGACATGGCGTCCGATCAATTCCAGCCAATTCTGCATTGAAAAAGTCAAATGGCGCTCCTTCACCTCCAAGCTCTGCGGTGCGCCCAAACAGTGGTTTACCCCCACATATGGGGTATTGGCGTATTCAGGAGAAATTGCAAAACAAAATTTATGGTTACATTTCTGTTTTTACACTTGTGAAAATAAAAAAAATGGTTCTGAATTAAGATGTTTGCAAAAAAAAGTTAAATGTTCATTTTTTCCTTCCACATTGTTTCAGTTCCTGTGAAGCACGTAAAGGGTTAATAAACTTCTTGAATGTGGTTTTGAGAACCTTGAGGGGTGTAGTTTTTAGAATGGTGTCACACTTCATTATTTTCTATCATATAGACCCCTCAAAATGACTTCAAATGTGATGTGGTCCCTAAACAAAAATGGTGTTGTAAAAATGAGAAATTGCTGGTCAACTTTTAACCCTTATAACTCCCTAACAAAAAAAAATTTTGTTTCCAAAATTGTGCTGATGTAAAGTAGACATGTGGGAAATGTTATTTATTAACTATTTTTCATGACATATCTCTCTGATTTAAGGGCATAAAAATACAAAGTTTGAAAATTGCAAAATTTTAAAATTTTTTGCCATATTTCCGCTTTTTTCATAAATAATCGCAAGTAATATCGAAGAAACGTTACCACTAACATGAAGTACAATATGTCACGAAAAAACAATCTCAGAATCAGCGGGATCCGTTGAAGCGTTCCAGAGTTATAACCTCATAAAGTGACAGTGGTCAGAATTGCAAAAATTGGCCTGGTCATTAAGTACCAAATTGGCTCTGTCACTAAGGGGTTAAATTGTATTCCACAACTTCAGCTAGCAGAGTTTGTTCCTTGCTCAGTTTTTAGCCTCCTACACTGCTCTTTCTGTATCCGTTAATGACTGTGCTTTAACCTATATATAAAAATGATAATCATTATCACCTGTTTGCTATAACTGGTGTAGGGATTTCACTCACTCAGGTGCGACGGCTGACACTCAGGAGGCACGTTCCTTTAAAGTTCACTGGGTTTATTGCTTCATAAACCATATGGCAAAACAACAGAAAGCAAATAGCCTTTAGTTCAGGAAAAGAAAACAAATGTCCAGTTCATCCGGCAGAGTCCTGAAGCCTTAACACACTGAGGAGGGTTTCACCCCCACACATATCTGCTGTGTAAAGCATTAGCCAGTCTTAAATAGACCTAACCACACCCAGTAACCCATCACATGATTAGCCATGTGGTCTGACATCATCACAGGTCCTGAAACACATATATACATAGTTATGTGCAACAAAGAAATACTCCGGGCTACATCACAGCGACAAGCCACCTATGTGACACATACTTCCCGTCGACTACACACCCTTTAGCCATGCTACACTGGTTAATCAAATTCTACAAAATTCCTGACTTTGTGCACGTTTACTGTACCTAGTAACACTGATGCTGTGATGAAGGCATAGGGTGGTGACTAGTGATGAGCGCGTTTACTCGTTGCTTGGGTTTCCCCGAGCACGCTCGGGTGATCTCCGAGTTTTTGTTAGTGCTCGGAGATTTAGTTTTCCTGGCCTCAGCTGCATGATTTACAGCTGCTGGACAGCCTGAACACATGTGGGGACTCCCTAACAAACAGGCATTCCTCACATGTACTCAGCCTGTCTAGCAGCCGTAAATCATGCAGCTGCACTTATGAAAACTAAATATCCGAGAACAAATACTCAGAGACCACCTGAGCGTGCTCGGGAAAACCCAAGCAACTAGTATACTTGCTCATCACTAGTGGTGACACCAAATAATGATTCCATTTAGATTATCTTGTGTTCATTCACTTTGCATTTTGTTGATGGCTAAAAATAAACTATTAACACATATTTGGAAGTATTGTTATTTTGGAGATTTTTTTTCTGCAAATACATAAACTTTTGCACATACTAAGATAATACTATAGAAAAAGCATTAAGTTTATCAGGTGTAGTTTATTTGACAAGCTTGCAGGCTTCCTAGATTTTAACCATCTGACAATAGAAGATTTAGATACCTTTTGTCCACTATTTGGACTTTAGAAATGAATAAAAAGGGGATATGACCTCTCAAAGGTTTAGTGACGAAGATAAAACAAAAAAGGTCTTTTGACATCCAGAGTGAAAACCTTTCTTCACTCTCTGTCTACAGATTGCCACAAAAGGTGGGAAAGAAGATGTCTTGAGACCTGTGAAAATCCGTCACCACTTTAGGTAAGAAGGAAGGATTTAATGTGAGAGTAATTCTGTCTTCTGACAGAAGATATGGCTCCTAAATGGATAATGCTTGAAGTTCTCCTATTCTGTTAGCTGTAGTAATTGCAACCAGGAAAACCACTTTAAAGGTGAGAAATCTGATGGAAGACTCTTCAGTAGGTTCAAAGGGATTCATGGTTAACCCCGAAAGAACACAATTGAAGTTCCAAGAAGGGGATTGATTTTTAATTCTTGGCCAAAAACATGTGACAGCTTTAAAAAAAAAACTTTTCTATGCAATGGTGTGCAGAAAGTCGTGAGTCAAAAACAGAACTTATGGCTATCACCTATAGTCTCAAGGTGCTAGTAGAGAGCCTTTGTTAAAACCGGCCTGTAGAAAGTCCAAGATTTGAGTTAAGTTTGGAGAAAGGTATCCAATTTAGAATAACAGAGCATTTGAGAATTTCTTCCAAACCATTTGGTAGATGGCTAGAGTAACTTTCTTACGGCTTGACTAAAGTGCATCAATAACATTTGTAGACAGCCCCTTTTATCAGGATGGAACTTTTAGTACCCAACCAGCAAGATGGAAATTCTTGAGGACCGGATGAATCAAGAAGAAGATATTCTATGAGACAAAAGAAATAATCATTGACAGCTAGAGTCTTTGAAAGGTTGAACAATCCCCTTTTGGACAATGTGGAGCAATGACAATTAGTCTACAGTTTTGTTTTAAGATTATAAGAACTCGTGCAATTAGAGGCAGTGGATGAAATGCATAAGCCATCTTGATGCTCCAATTCCCGGTTTAGGCATCTACTGCTTTTGACTTATCTCCCATATCTAGAGATCAGAAGACCGTTGTTCTTGTTGTTCTTCTATTGTAAAAAAGTCTGTCTGGATGAAACCACATTTCAACCTGAAGAGAAAAGGTGTTCAGATTTGATGACCACACCTCGACTTTATGGGTCTGCAACATGGGAAAACGGTTACTGTATTTTCTTTTCTTCTCAAATGGACAACCATCAAAGATATAATATTTCATTCAGCCCAACAAGAAATGTAAGTTGCCAATTCTTGAAGCCTTCTGCAATGTTCCTCCTTAATGTTTTATAATCGCTACTGATGAGCTCTTGACAACTGATTTTTCAATACCTGTTGGCTTCCCAAACTGCTCCAAATTACTTATGAAAAAGGATTTTGAAGGTTATAGTGGCCACGAACCTTGATGATAAGTGTCCACAACATAAGCTCCCCAATTCTAAGCACTTGAGAGCTGAATCCAGATTCTATGGGATGCCTCATTTCAGGGGTCCAAACAACAATTTAGGGATTTTCTTACCCTTTGTGAACGTTACATATTTTTTTGTCCAGGGACAACTGAGATCTGTATCTAAACCCTAAAAGCTTTGCTAGCAGAGGGCTATAATGAAACTGGGACCACTCTATAACCAGTAAGCAAGAAGTCATAATCTTCAAATCTGACATGGCTTCTATGATAAACAGTCTCTATTCTTTAGGAGGTCTTGGAAATTCTTTTGGATGGAAAGTCTTTATACCTTTGGTAGATAAGAGGTTTGACTCATTGAATACAGAAAGGCTCCTAAAATAGCTTTCTGTTAGGTCTCGAGTTCCCGCTTCTGCACAGGGGGAATCTCGAGCCATCTCCGCTGCGGTCTCCCATTCTTATCCAGCCGCAGTGGAGTCTGCTCAGCAGGGACGTCGGTCCCAGCGTCTTGCTCAGTCTCACTCTGTACAGAGAGTTACTGCTGCTTCTTCAGCTTCTGCCATTAAAGCCAGTGCTGGTCAGCAGCGAGCGGACTTCTCTGGGACTAAGTCCTTGTCTGCACACACTGAGCATGCCCAGGGCAAGATCTCCCGTTGGAGATCGAGGGTCATGTGCTCAGGCCCTGCAGCACATTCCATTGGTCCTCTTGGCAGGTCTTGGAAGGGCAAAGTTTCTGTGACCACTTCCTGTGCTGCAACTATATAAACTGCGCATGACCGCACGGCCATGCGCTAGTGTACATTTGCTTACGTGTGTTTGTTGTGAGTGCAAGTCGTCCTTGGATACCCCTTCCCTATTGAATGTCTGTTCGCGGAAGGTGTATGGTTGCTATCTAGCGCCCGACTTATCCTACAGCACTAATCACACATTACAGCGTCCAGTTGCTGTGACCGCCAGTACGGCGCCGTGCACTTCCTCTGTGCTTTCCTTACCCAAGCTTGGGTGGTTAGTGGCGTTCGTCAGTGCGGCACCGCATGCACTCTTGTGCCCTAATATTGTTATTGAGCTTCCTTACACACCCAGTTGCGGTGTTGTGCCAGCAAGGGTCTAATCGGACTTCAATCCTAGTTGGGGTTGAGTTCGCTGACTACTTGCTCGCCCTCTATGTGCGGTACCGCGATCCTGTGACTAAACAGGATCGCTTCCTTCACGCTGGGTGAAGTTTAACCCACGTGTGTATACTTATGAGTACCGCCATATAGTCCGTCATTACTTGGCAGCAGGTTCCATCTCTGCACGGTGGACCCCGGGCTGCGAACGCACCATACTCTATCTGTCTTATTATTTGGTGCGTTCCGCTAGCCCTAACAGCTTTCTATGAGATGGCAACAGGTCTGAAATTTCTAGATTCAGAATCTACCTAAGTTTATAATAACCAGTCTTGCTGTAGAAGAAAGGAGGAATTTGTAATGAGAAAGTCACAAACTGATGTATTACAGCTACAGTTGTGCTCAAAGGTTTACATACCCATGCAGAATTTTTGCTTTCTTGGCCTTTTTTCAGAGAATATGAATGATAACACCAAAACATTTTCTCCACTCACGGTTAGTGATTGGGTGAAGCCATTTATTGTCAAAGTACTGTGTTTTCTCTATTTAAATCATAATGGCAACCCAAAACATCCAAATGATCCTGATCAAAAGTTCACATACCCCATTTTATTAATACCGTGTATTGCCCCCTTTAATATTAATGACAGTTTGAGGTATTTTGTGGTAGTTGTGGATAAGGTTCTTCATTTTGTCAGATGGTACAGCTGCCCACTCTTCTTGGCAAAAAGCCTCCAGCTCCTGTACTTTCCTGGGCTGTCTAGCATGAACTGCGCGCTTGAGATCTCCCCAGAGTGGCTCAATTATATTGAGGTCAGGAGACTGCAATGGCCACTCCAGAACCTTCACTTTGTTCTGCTGTAGCCAATGACAGGTCAACTTGGCCTTGTATTTTGGATCGTTATCATGTTGGAGCGTCCAAGTACGTCCCATGCGCAGCTTCAGGGCTGATGAGTGCAAATTTGCCTCCTGTATTTGCTGATAACGTGCTGCATTCATCTTTCCTTCAACTTTGACCAAGATTCCTGTGCCTTTGTAGCTCACACATCCCCAAAACATTAGTGATCCACCTATGTGCTTTACAGTAGGAATGGCGTTCCTTTCATCATAGGCCTTGTTGACCTCTCTCTAATTGTAACGTTTATGGTTGTGGCTAAAAAGTTCAACTTTGGTCTCATCACACCAAATTACATTGTTCCAAAAATTTTGAGGCTTGTCTCTGTGCTGTTTTGCGTATTGTAGGTGAGATACTTTGTGGCATTTGCGCAGTAATGGCTTTCTTCTGGCGACTCGACCATGCAGCCCATTTTTCTTCAAGTGCCTCCTTATTGTGCATCTTGAAACAGCCACACCGCTAGTTTTCAGAGAGTCTTGTATTTCAGCTGATGTTATTTGTGGGTTTTTCTTTGCATCCCAAACAATTTTCCTGGCAGTTGTGGACACCACTTTTGTTGGTTTAACTGACCGTTATTTTGTTTTTACAGAGCCCCTGATTTCCCATTTGTTAATCACAGTTTGAACGCTGATGACTGGCATTATTAATTCCTTGGATATCTTTTTGTATCCCTTTCCTGTTTTATACAGTTCAACTACCTTTTTCTGTAGATCCGTTGACAATTCTTTGCTTTTCCCATGACTCACAATGCAGAAACGTCAGTGGCTGGATGAAGGATGCAAGAGTCTGTCTGAATTCCAGAAACTCACTCAGCTTTTAGGCACACAATGATTACAAGCAAACAGGTCACAGGTGAGGATAAGTACCTTTAGTATCCATTCAAACTCATTTTGTGTCAACTTCTGTGCATGCTATCAGGCCCAAATCACCAGAGTATGTGAACGTTTGATCAGGGTCATTTGGATGTTTTGGGTTGTCATTATGATTTTAAAAGAAAAAACTCAGTAGTTTGATAATAAAAGGCTTCACCCAACCACTAACCATGAGTGGAGAAAATGTTTTGGTGTTATCATTCATATTCTCTTAAAAAAGGCCAAGAAATCAAAAATTCTGCCGGGGTATATAAACTTTTGAGCACAACTGTATGTCCTTAAGACTCTTTGGGCTGAAGCTATTCTAAAATGTAGAATGACAAATCGGAAATGACAAATCTTGTTGACGGAAATAATAATGAATCTTAGAAACTCCTGAAGAGAATGATGTATTTGAGGGTGAAAATAAGCATCTTTTAAATCTATAGTAGCCACATCACTGGTTTTCTGGATTAAATGTACTGTAGGCTTTATTGTCTCCATCTTAAAGCGCCTGTAGTCAATGAAGCAATTTTGAAACTCTTGATTTATTATTGTATGGAAGGAGCCATTTGGCGTCTGCATTGGAAAAAGATGAGAATAATGACATTTTCCCAAGACTGAGAACAAGCTGGAACCATAGCTCCCAAGTACACCAAATTCTGAACTCTCTCTTGTATTCTTTGTTAAAGTATATTTTTATAAGTTGATTATGTAACCTTCTCTGATAGTCTTTAAAATCCAATGATTGTTGGTCACTGTTTCCTACAGTAATGTATGAATTGTAATAATCTTTCATTTTTTTCAGCGTCATTGCCTTTTGTCAGATTGATTTCGATTGCGGATGAACTAACTACCTTTGCCATCTTTCAGGTAGGTCCATTGGCTTGTCTTCTCTTTCTCCTACAATCATAATCTTTATTCCAAGCATGATGAAAATTCCTTTAAGGTTTTCAAGGGTTTTTTCCCTGGAAATCCCATTTTTGTCTGCTAGTTGTACCAGGATTTGGTCTAAGACAGGGCCAATGGCTAAATTCCCTACAAAAGGGATGGCGCAATGCTTAGTTTAGAGAAAGAATCGTCTTGTCCATTCTCAATCGACAAAGGTCTTTTTCCTGAATTAGCTTAACCAGCAGAGATCAAACTCAGGCAAACCATCTGCCAAAAAGTTCATCGCTAACTTTAATGTACTACAAAGGAGTTTTTTCCTCATTTCCCCATTAACTAACTATCAGAAATTTATGTTCAGTCTATGTATCAGTCACTATCTTCTGTCCGTTCTTGCACTCCTTTTAGTTCCTCTACTGCAGTGGTCCCCAACCTTTATGACCTTGAGAGCCACATTCAGCTTAGAGAGAGGGTCGCGAGCCACATTTATCACTGAAAGAGGGTCGCGAGCCACATCCAGCTCCCACCCCCTTCAAAAGTAGTGTCAACCAAAGCCCCCATTACAGGTATAATGATAACCAAAGCTTTTCCACAAACAGAGCAGTACACTGAGATCCAGGGGTTCCCACAATACCCCCATTCAGTATTCTCCCAAGACACTGTCACATCCAGCTTTAAGCACCTCCTCTAACAGGTAGTACAAACCTCCAGCATAGCATACCTAAAACATCTCTAAACCCCTAAGACCAGTAAATGTGCATCCATATCTGCAATTCTGTTCAGGGCTACTCACAAAATTCACCATTTTGAGATGCGGTCTTCATACCTGTTTGCTAGACCTGGAACTAATGCATCAAGCTGGCAGACAGTCGCGAGCCACAATTCATGGGGCCGCGAGCCACATGTGGCTCCCGAGCTACAGGTTGGGGAGCCCTGCTCTACTGCATCATGGGACCACAGAGTGCACAGCCATCCGTTACTTCCGATAAGCTATAAGCCTATGAGAGCTTCAGTCTGAGTCTCATAGTATTACATTAAGAAAGTCACTTCTTGTCCTATAAAAAGGCTAATAATAGTCTGGTGAGAAACCAGTATAACCTAAGCTTAGAGTCTTTTAGATGGCGGGAAGAATTTGGATTTAGTTGATGGTTCAGTGCTGAAAGGAACAAATGGACATCCTGTCTGATTATTGCTTCAAGCTCGTCGTAGGCAGATTATTGGTCATTCTGGACTTTTGTACAGACTTTACGAGGAGGCTTTTTATATGAAATCAAGCACCCAATTGTTAACGCAGTCGGTTCCTCCTGTGTTAGTTTTCATTAAGATCCAAGCGGTGTAGTAAAAGCAATCTGTAGGTTCCGAAACCAAAAGTTTAGCTGTGTGGAAATCAAGAGGTTTTTCTCCGTTTTCTCCATCTACATCTAGATGGCAGGCTGCATGATGCGTCATCCAGCAGAGCGGACCCGATCCCCATTCACTTGAATGGGGGGTCCGACATTACAGTGTTTGACACACTGTCATGTGCATGACAGGGCCGCAAACACCGCTTCTGATCGGCGGGGAAATCCACCCTGCCGGTCAGAGAACCACGGCTCCCCGCTGTCAGAAGACAGCGGGGAGCACTCGGCTGTGATCGGAGGTGTAAACTCACCTCCGATCACTGGTGTCAGCTCATGGAACAACTGCTCACATCATCTGACACCTACAGCCACTAATTATAGTGACAGCAGGAGTGGCGGATGGGAGTTTTCATCTGCCACTCCTGCGCTAATTTTGATAACCAGCCACACAAAACTCACAGATGGGGGCTGCAACCCCCAGCTGTCAGCTTCAGCAAGGTTACTTATCAAGAATAGCAGGCGCAGACTCAGTGACTAGCAGTGACATCACTGAGCCTGCGCTCCCTCACAGCCTGACCTGAGGTAACCTCTGTCTACACCGTGGGAAAATGTCGGAAGAGGATAGCGCAGGTAATGTATCTATTTTATCTATCTATTTATTCTAGCAATCTATCTATTCTATCAATCTATCTATTTATGCTATCTATTCATTCTATCTATGCACCCCTTCTGAGGAAGAGACTTTCGAAACGCGCGTCAAGGGGTACGTTGTGGCAGTCCGGAATCTGGGTAACTATATGGACTCATTAGCCTTATATTTATGTTGAACGGTCATTCACTTTATCTCTTGAACATGCTGTGATATGCAGGGAAATACTCAGCTATAAGGCTTTCTAACAACCTTGCTTGTTATGCATTATGCTACTCCATTGAATTTGTTACACTTAGTCCTATAGAATGTTCTGGGTCTATATGCATATGTACCTTTTGCATACTACATTTTTTTACTTTTTAAGTATTGTGCTGTGCATTTAATCTACCTATTATGGTTTACTATTGATATTGCTTGCATATTTATTATTTTTGCCGGACCTGTTTCACACTGCTGACCGACGTTTGCGTGATCTTTCATTCCTTTTTCTGCATAATATCATCCCTTTTATTAATCATGTTTTAAATATGGTTTAATAAAATTATAATTTTACATGATTGTCTTGGAGGACATTTTTTCTTTGGTTTTTCCAATCTATTCTATCAATCTATCGAATTGTCCGAAGAATGTCGAACCCCCCATTCTTTCTACTGGAAGTTGTGTTTTTTCTCTGTGTGCACAAAGAGAAAAATAAGCATGAAAAAAAACGCACCAAAAACATGGCAAAAACGCACCAAAACCTGTGTTTTTGGCTCAGCTTTTTCCTGCCCAGATGATCAGGTTTTGCGACAGAAAAAAAACGCAGCAAAAACGCCCTGTGTGAACTTACTCTAACTGGCTTCCTATGACACTTGTATCTAATGACTGTGGATGGGGGGGGCGCTAAGACATTTCATGTGTTGCTGCCA
Source organism: Ranitomeya imitator (assembly GCF_032444005.1). NCBI lineage: Eukaryota > Metazoa > Chordata > Amphibia > Anura > Dendrobatidae > Ranitomeya > Ranitomeya imitator. The sequence continues at coordinate 692,990,391 of NC_091282.1, read as the reverse complement.
AAAAATACAAACCAGTTGAATCCTGTGGTTGCAGGTCACACGTTGCATAAGATTTTATTTTAAGCCGTCTCTTTTTTGAAGCCAAATAGCAGCTTGAAAATAATTGTGGAAGAGCAAGTCGCAGAAAAGACCCACAAATCTCTTTTTTGGTCATGCAACTTATGTAAGAGTAGCTGTTGTGTGACATGCCGCCTACACATGGAAACTAGACTGTGATCTTCCCTGGGGACTGCAGGAGTATGTCCGCACACCGCACCCAGGAATATGTTACCACTATATAACGGAGGATCCTAGAATTAGACTATATACTAACTGTGTAATATGTGAGTGACATACATGGGATAGGAATATTGTGCTGAATGGAAGCAGATGAATCCAGGCCGCTCTGGTCACAGTTTTGGCTAAAGGGTCATGGTATTGGCCAATTTGTGTTCTTTGATACTTCACTTCACAAACAGGTCTCCGTGCTCTGACCGCGTGTGGATTTAATAGCCATGCAACATGGAAAAATTAAGTAATTTTAATTATGCCTCCAAGTTATTTACTGCAATTAAGACCATTTATCATATGCAAATTAGTGCAAACGGGTCTCATTAGTTAGTAAATTACTCAATATGAGCCGAACAATGTAGCACTCCAGTTTGTAATGAAAAATCCCTGTAGAGGCGAGCAGGATCAATTAAGCTAATTTGCATATGCAAATATATTCACTTTTGCCATTTTTCTATCTTTAGTTCGGTGATTTGGGATGATTTTCCCTTCCAGGTGCTATTTTGTTCTGCAAATCAGCCCCCACTGCGAGGATCTGGAGGAGAGCTGCCGGGTCCGGCGCAGGAGAGGTGCAGGAAGCAGATACGATTTGGTAGACTCCATACAGACAGCAGAGGACTGGGGGGAAAGTGAGGCACCTGGGAGAGTCATCTCCCAGAAGCCAAGTGACGTATCATTCTCAAGCATATTCACACAGACACAATCAAATAGAACTGCTGACTGCACACACATATATCACTATGGCGGCTGGAAGTCTTTCACCGATTTAAACATTCTAGAATATTTCTTAATTCTGCAGGTCGAAGAAATTCTACATAATTTTTTCTTGCTCTCTGATAAAAAAAAAAAGTTGTTGAGATTGTAACAAAAAAGGAGTTAAATAATTTGCTGCACAGAAGGGAAAACAATAAAATATAGAAGTTTCAAATCCCCCGTTGAGCCTATATTCCTGCTTTGCTGCGGTGATAGCATGCCGTACATCTACGTAAACGCTGCAGTCAATCCCTGACCTCAGCGATCTTAAGCGGTGTATGCAGGCATTGATATCCGATATGGATTTATGGAGGGGAAGCAGAGATTCCCCTCAATTTCCCAGAGATGGAAGCCAATAAAAAAGGGTTAGTCTTGCTTTAGCAGCCTTAATCTGATAAGTCATTACATGGTCTGCCTTATTAAAGGGAATCTGTCCCTAGTTGTTTGCTCCCCCAACTGAGAGTGGCTTGATGCAGGGGCAGAGACCCCAACTCCAGCAATGTGTCACTTACTGGGCTGCTTGCTGCAGTTCTAATAAAATCCCCGTTTTCTCTACTGCAGATCTACCAGTTCTCTGAATGCTGAGCTCTGCATGACCCCCTCCACACCACTGATTGGCAGCTTTCTGTGTTTACTATGCATAGGCAGAAAGCTGTGGTGGAGGCGAGGACATAAGGGTCTCAATATGCAGGACTACAGTGATAATCTCCTGCTGATAAATTAATGATTTTTTTCAAAGGTACAGCAAGCAGCCTAGAAAGTGACACATCACTAGAATCAGGGTATCTGCCTCTACATCACAAAGCTCTCAAATTAAGTGAGAAAAACATGGTAACAGATTCTCTTCAAGACTTTAATACCTCCTGTAACTCAGATCTACTGAATGTAAGCATATGTGACTATCTAATGTAAGTATTCATGCAGGGTGTAGAAGGAAAACAAGGAACCATTGGGCGGTGCTGGAAAAAAGACAGATCATGGGTGTTATGAACTGGTGATTAAGAAACACAATGGACCTGGTGATTAAGAGCACACAAAGTGACCTGATAGTTACGAATAACATAGGACGAGCTCTGAGACGTGGGAACTCTGCTGACCGCAATCCCTAATCCTATCACACCACACTAGAGGTAGCCGTGGAGCGCTCCTGACCAGACCTAGGCGCCTCGGGCACAGCCTGAGAAACTAGCTAGCCCTGAAGATAGAAAAATAAGCCTACCTTGCCTCAGAGAAATTCCCCAAAGGAAAAGGCAGCCCCCCACATATAATGACTGTGAGTAAAGATGAAAATACAAACACAGAGATTAAATAGGTTTTAGCAAAGTGAGGCCCGACTTACTGAATAGACCGAGGATAGTAAAGATAGCTTTGCGGTCAGCACAAAAACCTACAAACAACCACGCAGAGGGCGCAAAAAGACCCTCCGCACCGACTAACAGCACGGAGGTGCTCCCTCTGCGTCCCAGAGCTTCCAGCAAGCAAGAAAAACCAATATAGCAAGCTGGACAGAAAAAATAGCAAACAAAAGTAACACAAGCAGAACTTAGCTTATGCAGGGCAGACAGGCCACAAGACGATCCAGGAGAGAGCAAGACCAATACTGGAACATTGACTGGAGGCAAGGAACAAAGAACTAGGTGGAGTTAAATAGAGCAGCACCTAACGACTTAACCTCGTCACCTGAGGAAGGAAACTCAGAAGCCGCAGCCCCACTCACATCCACCAGAGGAAGCTCATAGACAGAACCAGCCGAAGTACCACTCATGACCACAGGAGGGAGCTTGACCACAGAATTTACAACAGTACCCCCCCTTGAGGAGGGGTCACCGAACCCTCACCAGAGCCCCCAGGCCGACCAGGATGAGCCAAATGAAAGGCATGAACCAGATCGGCAGCATGAACATCAGAGGCAAAGACCCAGGAATTATCTTCGTGACCATAACCCTTCCACTTAACCAGGTACTGGAGTTTCCGTCTCGAAATACAAGAATCCAAAATCTTCTCCACTATATACTTCAACTCCCCCTCAACCAAAACCGGGGCAGGAGGATCAACGGATGGAACCACAGGTGCCACGTATCTCTGCAACAATGACCTATGGAATACATTATGGATGGAAAAAGAAGCTGGAAGGGTCAAACGAAAAGACATAGGATTAAGAACCTCAGAAATCCTATATGGACCAATGAAACGAGGCTTAAACTTAGGAGAGGAAACTTTCATAGGAATATAACGAGATGACAACCAAACCAAATCCCCAACACGAAGTCGGGGACCCACACAGCGCCTACGGTTAGCGAAACGTTGAGCCTTCTCCTGGGACAATGTCAAATTGTCCACTACATGAGTCCAAATCTGCTGCAACCTATCCACCACAGTATCCACACCAGGACAGTCCGAAGACTCAACCTGCCCTGAAGAGAAACGAGGATGGAAACCAGAATTGCAGAAAAACGGCGAAACCAAAGTAGCCGAGCTGGCCCGATTATTAAGGGCGAACTCAGCCAAAGGCAAAAAGGACACCCAATCATCCTGATCAGCCGAAACAAAACAGGATGGAAAGGATGGAAGGATGTCTAAGGATGGAAAGCCGAGGAAAAAGACAAATTAATGCCCATCCTAGCACAAAAGGCTCGCCAAAACCTCGAAACAAACTGGGAACCTCTGTCAGAAACGATGTTCTCCGGAATGCCATGTAAACGAACCACATGCTGGAAAAACAATGGCACCAAATCAGGAGGAAGGCAATTTAGACAAGGGTACCAAATGGACCATCTTAAAGAAGCGATCACAAACCACCCAAATGACCGACATTTTTTGAGAGACGGGGAGATCCGAAATAAAATCCATAGAGATATGTGTCCAGGGCCTCTTCGGGACCGGCAAGGGCAAAAGCAACCCACTGGCACGAAAACAGCAGGGCTTAGCCCGAGCACAAATCCCACAGGACTGCACAAACGAACGCACATCCCGCGACAGAGACGGCCACCAAATCTCTGGTACCAAAGATTCCAGGATGACCAGCCAACACCGAACAATGAACCTCAGAGATAACTCTACTCGTCCATTTATCAGGGACAAACAGTTTCTCCGCTGGGCAACGGTCAGGTCTATTAGCCTGAAATTTTTGCAGCACCCGCCACAAATCAGGGGAGATGGCAGACAAAATTACCCCCTCTTTGAGAATACCCGCCGGCTCAGGCAAACCCAGAGAGTCTGGCACAAAACTCCTAGACAGGGCATCTGCCTTCACATTCTTAGAGCCCGGAAGGTACGAAACCACAAAGTCAAAACGGGAGAAAAACAGCGACCAACGAGCCTGTCTAGGATTCAACCGTTTGGCAGACTCGAGATAAGTCAAGTTCTTGTGATCAGTCAAGACCACCACGCGATGCTTAGCTCCTTCAAGCCAATGACGCCACTCCTCGAATGCCCACTTCATGGCCAACAACTCTCGATTGCCAACATCATAATTACGCTCATCAGGCGAAAACTTCCTGGAAAAGAAGGCACATGGTTTCATCACCGAGCCATCAGAACTTCTCTGCGACAAAACAGCCCCTGCTCCAATCTCAGAAGTATCAACCTCGACCTGGAACGGGAGCGAAACATCTGGCTGGGACAACACAGGGGCAGAAGAAAAACGACGCTTCAACTCCTGAAAAGCTTCTACAGCAGCAGAAGACCAATTGACCACATCAGCACCCTTCTTGGTTAAATCAGTCAATGGTTTAACAATACTAGAAAAATTATTGATGAAGCGACGATAAAAATTAGCAAAGCCCAGGAACTTTTGCAGACTCTTCAGAGATGTCGGCTGAGTCCAATCATAAATGGCCCGAACTTTAACAGGGTCCATCTCGATAGTAGAAGGGGAAAAAATGAAACCCAAAAATGAAACCTTCTGAACACCAAAGAGACACTTTGACCCCTTCACAAACAAAGAATTAGCACGCAGGATCTGGAACACAATTCTGACCTGCTTCACGTGAGACTCCCAATCATACGAGAAGACCAAAATATCATCCAAGTATACAATCAGGAATTTATCCAGGTACTCTCGGAAGATGTCATGCATAAAGGACTGAAATACTGATGGAGCATTGGAAAGCCCAAATGGCATAACCAGGTACTCAAAATGGCCCTGGGGCGTATTAAATGCTGTTTTCCATTCATCGCCCTGTTTAATACGCACAAGATTATACGCACCACGAAGATCTATCTTGGTGAACCAACTAGCCCCCTTAATCCGAGCAAACAATTCAGACAGCAGGGGCAAGGGGTACTGAAATTTGACTGTGATTTTATTTAGAAGGCGATAATCAATACAAGGTCTCAATGAACCATCCTTCTTGGCCACAAAAAAGAACCCTGCTCCCAATGGCGACGACGACGGGCGAATATGACCCTTCTCCAAGGATTCCTTTACGTAACTCCGCATAGCGGCGTGCTCAGGCACAGACAAATTAAACAGTCGACCCTTAGGAAACTTACTACCAGGAATCAAATCGATAGCACAATCGCAATCCCTATGCGGATGTAGGGCACTGGACTTGGACTCATGAAATACATCCCGGTAATCCGACAAGAACTCTGGGACCTCAGAAGGGGTGGATGATGAAATAGACAGAACTGGAACATCACCATGTACCCCCTGACAACCCCAGCTGGACACAGATATAGATTTCCAATCCAATACTGGGTTATGGACTTGTAGCCATGGCAACCCCAACACGACCACATCATGCAGATTATGCAACACTAAAAAGCGAATATCCTCCTGATGCGCAGGAGCCATGCACATGGTCAGTTGAGTCCAGTACTGAGGCTTATTCTTGGCCAAAGGCGTAGCATCAATTCCTCTCAATGGAATAGGATACTGCAAGGGCTCCAAGAAAAACCCACAGCGCCTAGCAAAGTCCAAGTCCATCAAATTCAGGGCAGCGCCTGAATCCACAAATGCCATGACAGAATAGGATGACAAAGAGCAGATCAAAGTAACGGACAAAAGAAATTTCGACTGTACAGTACCAATGGTGGCAGACCTAGCGAACCGCTTAGTGCGCTTAGGACAATCGGAGATAGCATGAGTGGGATCACCACAATAAAAACACAGCCCATTCAGACCTCTGTGTTCTTGCCGTTCAGCTCTGGTCAAAGTCCTATCACATTGCATAGGCTCAGGTTTATGCTCAGATAATACCGCCAAATGGTGCACATTTTTACGCTCACGTAAGCGTCGATCGATCTGAATGGCCAAAGACATAGACTCATTCAGACCAGCAGGCATAGGAAATCCCACCATGACATCCTTAAGGGCTTCAGAGAGACCCTTTCTGAAAATTGCTGCCAGCGCACATTCATTCCATTGAGTGAGCACAGACCACTTCCTAAACTTCTGACAATATATCTCTACCACATCCTGACCCTGACACAGAGCCAGCAAATTTTTCTCTGCCTGATCCACTGAATTAGGTTCATCATACAGCAATCCGAGCGCCAGAAAAAACGCATCAATATCGCATAATGCAGGATCTCCTGGCGCAAGGGAAAATGCCCAGTCTTGAGGGTCGCCACGTAATAAAGAAATAATGATCTTAACTTGTTGAACTGGGTCACCAGAGGAGCGGGGTTTCAAAGCCAGAAACAGTTTACAATTATTTTTGAAATTCAGAAACTTAGCTCTATCTCCAGAAAATAAATCAGGAATAGGAATTCTAGGTTCTAACATAGATTTCTGAACCATAATGTCTGGAATTTTTTGTACTCTTGCAGTGAGATTATCCACACAAGAAGACAGACCTTTAATGTCCATCACTACACCTGTGTCCTGAACCACCCAAATGTCTAGGGGAAAAGAAAGACAAAATACAGTGCAGAGAAAAAAAAAATGGTCTCAGAACTTCTCTTTTCCCTCTATTGAGAAGCATTAGTACTTTGGGCCTCCAGTACTGTTATGAACTGGTGATTCAGAAACACAATGGACCTGGTGATTAAGAGCACACAAAGTGACCTGATAGTTACGAATAACATAGGACGAGCTCTGAGACGTGGGAACTCTGCTGACCGCAATCCCTAATCCTATCACACCACGGTAGCCGTGGAGCGCTCCTGACCAGACCTAGGCGCCTCGGGCACAGCCTGAGAAACTAGCTAGCCCTGAAGATAGAAAAATAAGCCTACCTTACCTCAGAGAAATTCCCCAAATGAAAAGGCAGCCCCCCACATATAATGACTGTGAGTAAAGATGAAAATACAAACACAGAGAAATAGGTTTTAGCCAAGTGAGGCCCGACTTACTGAATAGACCGAGGATAGTAAAGATAGCTTTGCGGTCAGCACAAAAACCTACAAACAACCACGCAGAGAGAGCAAAAAGACCCTCCGTACCGACTAACGGCACAGAGGTGCTCCCTCTGCGTCCCAGAGCTTCCAGCAAGCAAGAAAAACCAATATAGCAAGCTGGACAGAAAAAATAGCAAACAAAAGTAACACAAGCAGAACTTAGCTTATGCAGGGCAGACAGGCCACAAGACGATCCAGGAGAGAGCAAGACCAATACTGGAACATTGACTGGAGGCAAGGAACAAAGAACTAGGTGGAGTTAAATAGAGCAGCACCTAACGACTTAACCTCGTCACCTGAGGAAGGAAACTCAGAAGCCGCAGCCCCACTCACATATACCAGAGGAAGCTCATAGACAGAACCAGCCGAAGTACCACTCATGACCACAGGAGGGAGCTTGACCACAGAATTCACAACACATGGGTACAGGTACAGATGCTATGAGATTCAGCACTGTACAAGTGCCTCCATCAGGCCATCAGCACCATCACTGCCTGATGAAGGCACCTTCTGCGGTGCTGAAATGCGTAGCCTCAATAACGTGACCGAATAGAGACCCATTATCCGTCTTTTTTTCCAGGAGGGCCCAATGTTTTTCTTCTACATCCTGCATTACTCAAGGTGGTTGCCATTACGCATAACCGGTCCAAGGAGAAGCAGCAGCTGATCCGCTCTTTACAAGTTCTCCGACAGTTGTCTCCATTATAAGCACATCTAAGATAAGCAACTCCGCTCAGAGTCACTACATTTACCCAAAACCTCCACTACTGGCGCTGCTTTTTTGTCTTTTTCGGTTAGACTTGATGTAAGTATTAGGTAGGCACATGCTAACCCAGCCATGCACCAATACAGCTGAAAGTACATTTTCAAATTTTGATTACAACTTTACAAAATACCGTAGACGATACTAGAAAATAGTAAGAAACTGTAGCAGCATTTTAGATGTATCAAAGGGGTGGTCTGAAATACAAAGTAATTTTAATCCTAAGGGTATGTGCACACGATGCAGATTTAGTGCAGAACTGCTGCAGATTTTTCTGCAGCAGAAACGCTGCAGAACTGCACTGTGATCACAGTACAATGTAAATCAATGGGAAAAAAAAAAAAGCTGTGCACATGGTGCAGAAAAATCTGCGCAGAAACGCTGCAGTTTTCAAAGAAGTGCCTGTCACTTCTTTTGTGCAGTTCTGCAGCGTTTCTGCACCCCTCCATAATAGAAATCTGCAGGTGCGTTTTTGATGCGTTTTTGATGCGTTTTTTGTGCTCAAAAAACGCATCAAAAACGCATCAAAAACGCATCAAAAACGCATAAAAAACGCATAAAAAACGCACCTGCAGATTCTGCCAGGAGATGCAGATTTAGTGTAGAACTGCAGCAGATTTTTCTGCACTAAATCTGCATCGTGTGCACATACCCTTAATCCCTATCCATTTAATGCCATAGTCTAAACTAATTTCTAATGTACTTCAATTAATACTTTCCTATCCTTCCCACACTACACTAATTGCTTTTCTTTTTTTCTACAACTTCATTTGCTGGGATACTCAAACAAAGCGTTATTACGGGAAAGAGGTTGGGGTCAGTGCTGCAGCCCCCCGTCACCTCCCTGAAACAAAGAGTCATCAGCGGCCTTTGTTTCAGAGTCTCTGCTAGTCCCTGCGTTATGTGCACTGTGCACAATGACAGTGCGCTCTGTCGCCGGCTCATATCAGTAGTAGTGAGCCGGTAACAGAGCGTATTGTCAGTGCACCTTGTAAGTTCAGGCGCAAGTGACATCACAGCCCCTGAAACGAGGGTCACTGCTGACCCTTCGTTTCAGGGTGGGGACAGAGGCTGTTGTAGTGACCACATTCCCTGCCCCTGAGGACGTGTCGTTTGACTATCCCAGCATGCACTGGGATGCTCAAATGAAGAGTCATCAAAAAGGAGGTTGTAAAAAAAAAAAGGAAATGCAGTGAGGGAATGACAGGGTGATAAGGACTGGCGGAACGCACCAGGTATAAGATGATATGGAACTAGGTGCGTTTGCAGTCCGAGGTCCACCGTGCAGGTAAAAACCCTGCTGCTAGTAAAGACGGACTATATGGCGGTACTATAAGAATACACACATGGGTTAACTTCACCCTGTGTGAAGGAAGCAACCCTGTTGCGTCACAGGACCGCGGTACCGCACATAGAGCGCAAGCAAGGAGTCTCTAATCTCAAACCCGAGACTGAGGATTTGAGTTCAGAAGACCTCATGCGCTCGACACCGCAACTGGGGTGTCAGAGAAACATAAATAATAATATATAAAGACACAAGAGTGCGTGCGGTGCCGCACTGACGGATGCCACTAACCACCCAGGCTTGGGTCAGGAAAGCGCAGAGAAAGCGCACGGCGCCGTACTGGCGGACACAACAACTGGACGCTGTGATGTGTGTTACGTGCTGATGGCTAGTCGGGCGCTAGATAGCTACCTCCATTCACAAACAGACAACAACACTAGGAATGGGATATTTAGGAGCTTTCATCCTTCGACATACATCCATCTACACACACACATAATATCAAAACAATACTAGCGCATGGCCGTGCGGTCATGCGCAGTTTATATAGTTGCAGCACAGGAAGCTGCTACCGAAGCTTTGCCCTTTCAAGACCTTCCTGGAGGACCAATGGGATGCGCTGCAGTACCTGAGCATGTGACCCTCGACCTCCAACGGGAGATCTTGCCCTGGGCATGCTCAGTGTGTGCAAATAAGGACTTAGTCCCAGAGAAGCCTGCTCGCCGCAGATCAGTGCAGGGTACCATAGGAAAGCCAGAAAAAGGAAGTAGTGACCCTATGCACAGAATCAGCCTCAGCGAGACGCTGGGAGCGACGTCTCCGCTGAGCAGACCCCACTGCGGCCGATGCTGAATGGGAGACCGCAGCAGACACGGATCGAGATTCCCCCTGTGCAGCAGAGGAAACTCAACTCCTAACACAGGGAATGTTGAATTAAAGTATCTATCTATATATATAATTGTCTAAGGGTTTTTCTGTCTGTCTGTCCTGGAAATCCCGCGTCTCTGATTGGTCGAGGCCGCCAGGCCTCGACCAATCAGCGACGGGCATAGCATGGCGACGATGATGTCATAAAGTTTGCCTCGACCAATCAGCGACAGGCACAGTCTGCCGCGAATTTGCCTCGACCAATCAGGGGCGGGCACAGTATCGACGTAGATGTCATAATGGTTGCCATGGCGATGATGATGTCATAAAGGTTGCCTTGACCAATCAGCGACGGGCACAGTCTGCCGCGAATTCTGGAATCATCATTGTCCATATACTACGGGGACATGCATATTCTAGAATACCCGATGCGTTAGAATCGGGCCACAATCTAGTCTATATATATAATTGTCTAAGGGTTTTTCTGTCTGTCTGTCTGTCCTGGAAATCCCGCGTCTCTGATTGGTCGAGGCCGCCAGGCCTCGGCCAATCAGCGACGGGCACAGCATGGCGACGATGATGTCATAAAGGTTGCCTCGACCAATCAGCGACGGGCACAGTCTGCCGCGAATTCGCCTCGACCAATCAGCGACGGGCACAGTATCGATGTAGATGTCATAATGGTTGCCATGGCGACGATGATGGCATAAAGGTTGCCTCGACCAATCAGCGACGAGCAGTCTGCCGCAAATTCTGGAATCATCATTGTCCATATACTACGGGGACATGCATATTCTAGAGCAGAGGTCCCCAACTCCAGTCCTCAAGGCCCACCAACAGGTCATGTTTTCAGGATTTCCTTTGCATTGCACAGGTGATGCAATTATTACCTGGGCAAGACTAAGGAAATCCTGAAAACATGACCTGTTGGTGGGCCTTGAGGACTGGAGTTGGGGACCTCTGTTCTAGAGTACCCGATGCGTGAGAATCGGGCCACAATCTAGTATTAGATAATTGATTAGATTATGGCATTAAATAGATAGGCATTTCGGATAAAAATGAATTTATATTTTAGACCACCTCTTTAATTACTAGGTTCCTAGAATATATTTATTTTACTCATTAATATAGCGCCAATAATTAAACAACACTTTATACACATTATCGGCACTGTCCCCACTGGGGATCACAATCTAGATCAGTGGTCCCCAACTCCAGGCCTCGAGGGCCGCCAACAGTGCAGGTTTTCAGGATTTCCTTAGTATTGCACAGGGGTTGGAATCATCACCTGTGCAGATGATCACATTAGAACCGATGCAATACTAAAGAAATCCTGAAAACCTGCACTGTTGGCGGCCCTCGAGGCCTGGAGTTGGGGACCCCTGATCTAGATTCTCTCTGAGTATGTTTTTGGAGTGCTGGAGGAAACCCACGCAAACACGGGGAGAACATATAAACTCCTTGCAGATGTTGTACTTGGTGAGATTTGAACCCAGGACCCTGGTGCTGCAAAGCATCAGTGCTAACCACTGAGCCACCATACAGTGCTAACCACTGAACAACCATGCTCTAGCCAGATAATTGAGATCATTTTAAAAAGGTTGTGAGCCCTTTTTTCTTTAAATCATGGGCCCTGCAGGGATATTAGAAGAAAAGTACAGTCATTAAAATCTATCAATTGCAGAGGCAGATAGGCAAAATGCAAGGTGAAAACATAAAAAAACATCAATGATAAAATGTTACATTTACGGTACTTGCTATACACCCAACGGTAATCAATGGTAGAGCTTTACTTTGAGCATATATATGAGCCTTCTTTAATCCATTCTCTGATAGTTCTTAATTTGCACTGATACAATATATTTTTAGAAGGGTGAAAGTTAAATTTCAATAGTGAAATAATGAAGAAAAGACACAGGTCTTCAAGTCAATTTGAAACTATGATCCTACCGTGTTGATCTATAGGAAGGCAAGAAACCTTACCAAACCATTACCCTATATTTGTCACAATGGTGTCACGTCCCCCTGGAAGACCTGGAGTTAGAAGGTCACGTTGGGTAAAGAATCGCAGGTCTTCTTTAGAGATGGTGTGATTTGTGTCACATGTTCTGGATCATGGAAAACATGGAGATTTTATATCAGGATGGTTCCATGTGTAGGGCTGTATGCTTTAATCTGTCCAACCACTAGGACAGGGTGAGGAGATACTCGGTGATATGCACACTCTCTCTCCTGCCCTCCCAGCGGTGATGGCCGCCTGCGGGACTTTATCAATCACAGGCAGATGCCTGGTTTAAATGTCAGTGCCGGGGCTGCAGCCATCCATTCATCTACCAATTGATCAGGGACGTCGGTGAAAGAGCGCTGCTGATTAACCCTTCCCGGAACCGAAACCTATTTCATCTGATTCTCAGACTCACACAAGCAGAAATGTGCACTATCTTATCAATTACCACCATGATGAGAGTGTATGTATATTATATGTATATATATATATATATATATATATATATATATATATATATACACACATATATATATATATATATACATATATATATATATATATACATATATATATATATATATATACATATATATATATATATATATATATATGTATATATATATATATATATATATATATATATATACACACACACAGAGAAGTCTATTCTGTATTCTGTATATGTAGGCACTGTTGGCATGATACAGATACGAAATGTTACTTGCCATAACTGTGCTAGTGATTAATTGCCATCACTTAAAAGTCCTACCGTCTTCAGCCTTTATTCCACATGGGATCTGGTCTTAACGAAAAGAACGAGTGCACCCACCCAGAGCACAGCTTTCACCTCTCTACATGCAATCCAATCAAGTATTTAAATTAAGTGTATTTCCAAGAGACAGAGGTTACAGAACAAGAGATTACGGTTACAAAAAAGTCACAACAACAAGGGTTATTGACATCACTTTATGAAATGTAAAAAATGTCTTTAATGACAAAATAAACAGTAATGAGAAAAACTATAAGGTTCTTCTTAAAGAAAATCTGAACAGCTTCTCCATGTCCCACAAGCCGGACCCGTGTCTTTATCCCACTTATTGTGCTACTTCCATCAAGACCCTTTATTTTGTTTTCTTTTTAATCAATTTCCATAAAACCTTTTAATTTGGTCAAGGATATATGCAAATCAGCGAGTGACTAGTGGGGGGCGTTTTCTTCCATAGGACTAATCATCCCCGTTGGGCGTGAGTAACATGTTTACCAAGAGCCGCATCACCACTGGCTCTTTGCAAACTGTCTCCCAGGTGTATGTACCACGGCTTCATCGGCAAAGTAGGAAACAGACAGCCGAAAGATTTGTAGAGCAGCCGGTAATGGTTGTCTGTGTGTCGTAACAAGACTGCTTTTCCAAGCATGCACAGTGCGCCGTTGTAACCAGGACACGGTAGCAGAGATCTGCAAAGAGCAGGCGGTGATACTGCTCTTGCAAATCACGTAACTTGCAAATCATATTATGTCACTTAGGCTATTGAATTCTACTGACCCATAACTAGAGTGAAGATTTTGCATGGTCAAGATGCCCAGAAAGGGCTTCAGATCCGCCAGCCTCTGCTGTTTCTCTGATTCACTACTGATGTGACCCAGATAGCCAACATTTTGTGGTTAGTACATAGCACCAGAACTAGCACAGCTCCATACATTGTGCAGTGGCTCTCTCACGGTCTAGTTAAAAGTATTGTCTATTACTTGGACAACCCCTTCTTAAAAGACAGATCCCAGAGTGAAATAAAAATAGCTCATACTGACATCCTGCATCGGCGACAGTCTAGCTATGACGGCGCCAATGCACAAGGGGAGTATAAGCTTTTCTTATTCTATCTGTAGAAGGATGTTATCAATACCATGGATGGCAAGAAGAACTAACAAACAATTCTGGAACAAATCAAGCCAGAAATATAACTCGAAGCAAGGATCATCAAGCTTCGACTTGCCTACTTTGGACAGATCATACGAAGAGAGCAATCACTCAAGGAGGACATCAAGGTTGGAAGAATAGGAGGAACAAGGAGAAAAGGAAGACCACCAGCCTGAAGGCTTGATGCTATCAAGATAACTGCTGAGAAGACCCTGGTGGACCTATATAGGCTTGCACAAGATCGATCTTCCTATAGAGCGTTCATCCATCGAGTTGCCATGGCTCGAGATTGAACTAAACCTACTTGGGGGAGTTGGGCATTTAAGAAAGGTTTGTCCAAGTAGAGGACAACTACAGTATTTAAATGTCATAAAGTTGCTGTCCAATTCTTAATCACAACACAATTTACAGAGCTGTGTCAGTACCAAGTATGCTGCAGTCCCTTCAATTAAATCATCAATGTTACATAAAGGAGATGAACCCCCACTACTCTGATACTGATGATTTTAAGGATAGGACATCCATACTAAAATCCAGAAAAAAACATTTAAGGTGGACATGCACCTTCAATTGTTTTCTCATTTGTTCAAATTGCTTTGCACCTGACAACACTTAATATCGCCTGTAGAACAAAGGAAAACTGCAAATGCCCAATTCCATGGCGGTTCTCCTTGAAGTCTACCAAATGTATAACTGTATGGCTTTCTTCAGAGTGAACTTCAATCCCACAGCCAAAAACTACTATTAGTGGTTGAAGACCCCAAGGTATGGTGAGCTGATTAACAACAACAGAACTTCTTTGAGTAGACCACTATTATAACATAGTATGTTTTCTTTTTCTTTAAAGAACACAGTATCATAGCTTTGAAGACATAAAGATTTGCTGATTCTCCTGCAAGGTTGATCCAGATGAAGCAAGAACCTTATGAGACTAAAAATAATGTTCTTCGTCTTAGAAAAAAAAAATTCAGTCATGACTCTAAATATGACAATATGACAATAGGAATAAATCCATGGATCAACGACCTATGTCCAAAAATCTATTAACCATAGCATGTAAGTATTCCACTTGAGAAAGTCCACTTGTGAACTCTTAACTGAACACATCATGACCACTTCTATCATCTCACCATGAGTTTTCAAGCCATCTGTTTCAATAGGTAACATTTTTAGAAAAATTGCAGCCTACAATCAGAAGTCTCCATTTGTTCTCTGCAGAAAACAGAAGTGAAATAGTGGTGTTTGATCATTACTGGATAAAGCAAGGAGTGAAACCAACCAAAGAGGCGGAATTATACCATGGTGCAAGAGAATTACTTTCCATACAATTAAAATTAGGCAAATTATGAATCATTTGGCTTATTCGATTGGGACTTTATAAAATTACACATAGTAAGTAAAGAAGAAAATGTAAGGAGCATTTTCCATTGGCTCTAACAATCTAACAACGTCAGCAATGGCGGACATTTCCGAAGCCCACACTTTTCATATTAATTAAAATACAAATATGATAATTTTAATAACTTAGATTAACCACTCACAAACATAACTGCATCATGAGAAGTCAAAAACAAATTATGTCATTTTTGTATTTTTTACACTAAAACTGCATTAAAATCGACGGATTAAAGAAAACAGAAAATAATTGAAGTTCTTTTAAATTTGACACATTTATATCAACTTTTATGATCATTTAAAGTTAGAGTAATTAGACTGTGATCAAGAATCAGTTGGTGTCATTATATATCTTGAGTATGTGAATCATGTTTTGTACCTGTAGGATGTGACTCCCAAGATGAGATTCAAAGATATCAATGGCCAAGGAGCTGGGGCTTCTTCTCCTCTGGGATCCTATAACTAAAAAGAAAAGTTCTTTAGTAAGAGACTGAGACACACATTTATCATATCAGAAATTCTACATGGCTTCAGCAGAGTCACAGAAGATCATGGCGAACTGTATCCTTTACACTCAATTCTTCTTTTCTCAAAGTAGTAGGCTGTGAGACCATCTAACCACACGGCATCTCCACATGCTTTAAAACATAAAGACGGATATTCAACGGGAACCCAAAATCAGTGCATTTTACTTATGCCAAACTCCACCTATCAGAAATGTCATCAATTAATGGAATGAACGCTAAACATTTTATCATTGCAAAATCCAATTTGTTTATCATTTTCTAGTCTCACCTAAAGTTTAATCCAGCACTTTAGAAAAAAAGGAGACAGTATGTCAGGCAGTCAGCGGGGCACAGGAATACAAGGCAGGCGAATAAGGTCTCCGACTAGAAAGAAAGTTGTCTCTCTATTACCACTTATTGGAGGCAGCCAAAGGCTAGGTTCACATTGGGTTAATGGCAAAGCGCTGACGGCATCCGTTACATAGCGGCACTAACACTATGTAACGGATGCATTAGCGCACCCATTGACTGCCATTATGTAGTGCATCGCTAACGCATGTCATAATCAGTGTCATCCATTTGATTTTCCTTGCTTGACACATGACACTAGATATTTAGCCAATTTAAAGTGTTCTTCAAAAAGTAAAATATTTAGAATTGAGAGTTCTCAGTGGTTGATACCTTTTAATGGCTAATGGCTGGAGAAACCTCACAGCGCAAATTTTACTTTAAAGTGACGGTAATAAAAGACCTAAAAAACAAGGGTGGAATTGATTGTTTGATTCTTTTTCAATTCCACCCAATTTTAGTTTTTTCCCTGTGTTCCTAGTTTTTAAATGCATCATAAGTTAAAATCAATTTTTTTTATTCAAACCTACAACTCGTTTTGCAAAAAGGCAAGCAGGATCAACATAAATAGAAAAAAATGGCCAATTTCCAAAGGGTTAAGACTTCCCATTTTTATAGACTTAGTGGTGGTGTTCAGCAGTATGTTCAAACATAGATCTCTCAAAGGACCACAATCATCTACTATATAATTGTCTAAGGGTCACTTCCGTCTGTCTGCCTGTCTGTCTGTCGCGGATATTCATTGGTCGCGACCTCTGTCTGTCATGGAAATCCAAGTCGCTGATTGGTCGTGGCAAAACGCCATCGACCATTGCCACGACCAATCAGCGACGGCCAGAGTCTGGCAGCGAAATGGCCGCTGCTTTACTGCCCTGCAATCAGCGCTGAGCGCTCACACAGGTTTAATGCCAGTGTTAACGGACCGCGGTGTAACGCACTCCGTTAACACAGCTATTAGCCCTGTGTGACCAACTTTTTACTATTGATGCTGCGCATGCAGCATCAATAGTAAAAAGATCTAATGTTACAAATAATAATAATAAAAAAGAAGGTTATTCTCACCCTCCGACGTGGCATGCTCTCCTCGGCAGTGCAAGGTTCTGGTGCCAAGGATGCTATGCGAGAAGGACCTGCCATGACGTCACGGTCATGTGACTGCGACGTCATCACAGGTCCTGCGCTCATACCAACCCTGGGACCGGAAGCCGCCGCATGCACAGCACACAGGCGCCAGGACTTCAAGGGGCCTTCGGAAGGTGAGCATATGTTTATTTTTTATTTTAAGTCTTTACGCATATAGTGCCCACATTGCTATATACTACGTGGACTGTGTTACATACTGCGTGGGCTCTGTTATATACTATATCTCTGCGATATACTATGTAGCTGGGCAATATACAACGTGACTGTGCAATATACAAAGTGGCTGTGCAATATACTACGTGCTCTGTGTTATATACGTCAACTGTGCAATATACTACGTGGCTCTGTTATATACTACGTGGCTGTGCAATATACTACGTAGCTATGCAATATACTACGTGGCTATGTTATATACTACGTGGCTCTGCTATATACTACGTCGCTGACCAATATACTACATAGCGGTGCAATACACTACGCAGCTGTGCAATACACTATGTGACTGTGTTATATACTACGTGGCTGTGCAATATACTACGTGCCTCTGCAATATACTACGTGGCTCTACAATATACTACGTGGCTATGTTATATACTACGTGGCTCTGCTATATACTACGTGGCTGACCAATACACTACATACCTGTGCAATACACTACGTGGCTATGTTATATACTACGTGGCTGTGTTATATACTACGTAGCTTTGCTATATACTACATACGCTGTGTTACATACTACGTAGCTCTGTTATATACTACGTAGCTATGTTAGATACTACGTCGGTTGTGTTATTACACTACGTCACTGTGCAATATAGTACGTAGCCTGTGCTATATACTACCTACATATTCTAGAATACCCGATATGTTAGAATCGGGCCACCATCTAGTGTAAACTATTACAGCCTATTTATTTGTTGAGATCTAAAGTACACAATTGTATCGAATTGGTTATCGCTCTTTGTGGATACGGTGCCTGTAAAGTGGTCACATGTGAAGCCCCCGAATTTATGTTTATTTCTTAAGAAGAATGCACTTGGACCATCTTCAGCAACTCATGGATGCACTGGGTAACAATCTGCTTTCCTTCCATCCAATCATGTTCGTCTCTATCGGCAATAGTCTACAGTTTGCATATTGTCTGTGATGTTATAGCTCATACAAAAAGAATATTTTTTGCATTTTACTTGTTAAAAATTGATGAATTATGACATTTTTTGCAAAATATGGTGCCATCTGGTGTTCAAAGTGTATAGCAATCAGGGCTGTGGAGTCTGTGTCTATTTTGGCAGAGTTGGAATAAAATGGACAGACTCCTAAAATATAAAATAAATTGGGCACAATTGTAGAATGCAGGATGTGTTGTAATTTTTTTCATAATGATTTGGGAAAGTTATGAAATGTCCTATAAATGTCTGTTCTGTTCCTGATCTAAGGATGTGGGCTTTTAGGTTAGATGAATCTGGGCTGTACTTTATGTACATACTCAGTAGTGACCAGTGCTGTGGAGTTGTAGATGAGATGAATCTGTGCTGTACTTTATGTACATGCTCAGTAGTGACCAGTGCTGTGGAGTCGTAGATGAGATGAATCTGTGCTGCACTTTATGCATATGCTCAGTAGCGACCAGTGCTGTGCAGTCGTAGATGAGATGAATCTGTGCTGCACTTTATGTACATGCTCAGTAGTGACCAGTGCTGTGCAGTCATAGATGAGATGAATCTGTGCTGCACTTTATGTAAATGCTCAGTAGTGACCAGTGCTGTAGAGGCTTAGATGAGATGAATCTGTGCTGCACTTTATGTACATTCTCGGTAGTGACCAGTGCTGTGGAGTCGTAGATGAGATGAATCTGTGCTGCACTTTATGTACATGCTCAGTAGTGACCAGTGCTGTGCAGTCGTAGATGAGATGAATCTGTGCTGCACTTTATGTAAATGCTCAGTAGTGACCAGTGCTGTAGAGGCTTAGATGAGATGAATCTGTGCTGCACTTTATGTACATGCTCAGTAGTGACCAGTGCTGTGCAGTCGTAGATGAGATGAATCTGTGCTGCACTTTATGTAAATGCTCAGTAGTGACCAGTGCTGTAGAGGCTTAGATGAGATGAATCTGTGCTGCACTTTATGTACATGCTCAGTAGTGACCAGTGCTGTGCAGTCGTAGATGAGATGAATCTGTGCTGCACTTTATGTACATTCTCGGTAGTGACCAGTGCTGTGGAGTCGTAGATGAGATGAATCTGTGCTGCACTTTATGTACATGCTCAGTAGTGACCAGTGCTGTGGAGTCGTAGATGAGATAAATCTGTGCTGCACTTTATGTACATGCTCAGAAGTGACCAGTGCTGTGGGGTCGTAGATGAGATGAATCTGTGCTGCACTTTATGTACATTCTCGGTAGTGACCAGTGCTGTGCAGTCGTAGATGAGATGAATCTGTGCTGCACTTTATGTACATGCTCAGTAGTGACCAGTGCTGTGCAGTCGTAGATGAGATGAATCTGTGCTGCACTTTATGTAAATGCTCAGTAGTGACCAGTGCTGTAGAGTTGTAGATGAGATGAATCTGTGCTGCACTTTATGTACATGCTCAGTAGTGACCAGTGCTGTGGGGTCGTAGATGAGATGAATCTGTGCTGCACTTTATGTACATTCTCGGTAGTGACCAGTGCTGTGCAGTCGTAGATGAGATGAATCTGTGCTGCACTTTATGTACATTCTCAGTAGTGACCAGTGCTGTGGAGTCATAGATGAGATGAATCTGTGCTGCACTTTATGTAAATGCTCAGTAGTGACCAGTGCTGTAGAGTTGTAGATGAGATGAATCTGTGCTGCACTTTATGTACGTGCTCAGTAGTGACGAGCTGTTTAGCTTACCGACTTCACACATGCTCAGTCACTCTCACAACATACAGTGATTTACTGTTTACTGCAGAGCAGCCGGAAAGCTTTGTGCTGCTCTGTCATGACGAAGTAGAAACAATCAATGGGAACTCAACTTTCAACAAACTTTGCATAAGTTAATAGTACTGGCAAATGTAAAAAAAATGTTGCAATAAGTCAAATTTGCTTTTTTTCCCACTCTCAGCCACTTCTCCTCCTCCGCATTCAGAACTCATTATCCACTAAAAAACAGCTCAAATCAGTCATGCACAGACAAGACATACTGCCAGCTCACTGTGGTGTCATGTGCACGACTGTGCTGAATTTTCTATCAAGAGTTTCACCTCACAGCAGTGCTAGATCATATCTACACAGATCACTACTGCTGTGTAATGTCCTACATGCTACTGTTGCTCTATGTATGCTAAAAAAAATTGTAATTGTGGGCCAATCCCTTTAAGGAATAATAAGGGGCACATTCTATGTTCAATAGTAATGCAGGGAACAAATACAGGACTTCTTTAGTTAGTTGCCATAAATAACAGGCCGTATGCATCAACAGTGCCCCGTAATCAGTGTCTATGGTCATCCTCCATGTAGTCCTGAAGACAGGTAATTGAATATTGGTTTGCGGTTGAATGTACATGTAATCCAGTAAACGAACATCTAGGCCCTCGGCAGCCACCATTGTTCAGTAATTTAATATCCATGTGCTGAGTCCTCTACATCAACCGTTGTTCAGCAATTGATTATCTGTGTTCTGAAGCTCTTGCAGCGGTGTCTGAGCAGCTCTCTATTTGTGGACCTAAGGCTGTACTGTGAGTGCCAGGAGAAGCTCTCAGAGTTGGACCTTGGGAATAGCGGAACGAGCAGTTCACTCCATATTACTCTAAATTCAAAATGACACCCGAGTGCCATAGTGCCAAGTCCTGATTAACGAGGTGTAATTAACCTGCTCGTTGTGAGATACCGAAATTAAAATTAGTCCATTAAAAGTTTTTTTCTCATTTTTTCTTTTAATTAAAAAAAACTACAGTGAAACAAATCTGTCTAAAACTTATCCACTTTATGTCTCCTAATTTACTTGGGTTATAAGAATATAATTTGGAGAGGAGCAATTGTGTTGTACTAATCTGATTATTTTCTACCTTATCTGTATGGTGGAGGAATCAGAAAGCCCGTGGTAGCAGTCAGTATAAGAAACAGGACCAACTACATTGAACGCTGATGGCATCAGCTTTCAGACTATATTTCCCTCTTTATCAGGCTTGGAGGACATTGGGTTCTTTCATAAAATAACTACGGCTTCAAAATACATTGCTGCAGCTTAGAGCGGAGATTTCAGTGTCATGTCAGTCGCAAATCTCAGTCTAATCATTCATGTTATTATGCAGTGTAGGAGGCAAACATCACCGCTTGGTGAAAGTGTAATTCAGTCCATGTCAAAACCAATATGGTAATGCTAAATACCTGCAGCTTAACAGAATGAATTCACTCTCAAAGAGACAGAATAGGTCTCTGCTTTTAATGCCTAACAACTGTGTAATGCCCAACAACTGTGTAACACCCACCTATGTAATGGCCAACAACTGTGTAATGCCCATCAACTGTGTAATGCCCAACAAATGTGAAACGCCCAACAAATGTGAAACGCCCAACAACTGTGTAACACCCACCTATGTAATGCTCAACAACTGTGTAATGCCAAACAACTGTGTAATGCCCAACAACTGTGTAACGCCCATCAACTGTGTAATGCCCAGCAACTGTGTAATGCTCAACAACTGTGTAATGCCCAACAACTGTGTAACACCAATCAACTGTGTAACGCCAAACAACTGTGTAACACTCACCTATGTGATGCCCAACAACTATGTAATGCGCATCAACTGTGTAATGCCCATCAACTGTTTAATGCCCAAAAACTGTGTAATGCACACCTATGTAATGCTCAACAATTGTGTTATGCCCAACTGTGTAATGCCCAACAACTGTGTAATGCCCATCAACTGTGCAATGCCCATCAACTGTGCAATGCCCATCAACTGTACAATGCCCAACAACTGTGTAAAGCACACCTAAGTAATGCTCAACAACTGTGTAATGCCCAACAACTGTGTAACGCCCATCAACTGTGTAATGCCCAACAACTGTGTAATGCCCAACAACTGTGTAATGCCCAACAACTGTGTAACACCCATCAACTGTGTAATGCCCAACAACTGTGTAATGCCCAACAACTGTGTAAAGCACACCTATGCAATGCTCAACAATTGTGTAATGCCCAACAACTGTGTAATGCCCAACTGTATAATGCCCAACAACTGTGTAATGCCCAACAACTGGGTAACGCCCATCAACTGTGTAATGCCCATCAACTGTGTAATGCTCAACAACTGTGTAACGCCCAACAACTGTGTAATGCCCAACTGTGTAATGCCCAACAACTGTGTAACGCCTATGAACTGTGTAATGCCCATCAACTGTGCAATGCCCAACAACTGTGTAATGCCCATCAACTGTGTAATGCCCATCAACTGTGCAATGCCCAACAACTGTGTAATGCTCAACAACTGTGTAACGCCCAACAACTGTGTAATGCCCAACAACTGTGTAACGCCCAACAACTGTGTAATGCCCAACAACTGTGTAATGCCCAACAACTGTGTAACACCCATCAACTGTGTAATGCCCAACAACTGTGTAAAGCACACCTATGTAATGCTCAACAACTGTGTAATGCCCAACAGTGTAACGCCCAACAACTGTGTAATGCCCAACTGTGTAATGCCCAACAACTGTGTAACGCCTATGAACTGTGTAATGCCCATCCACTGTGCAATGCTCAACAACTGTGTAATGCCCAACAACTGTGTAATGCCCATCAACTGTGTAATGCACACCTATGTAATGCTCAAGAACTGTGTAATGCCCAACAACTGTGTAATGCTCAACAACTGTGTAATGCCCAACAACTGTGTAATGCCCATCAACTGTGTAATGCACACCTATGTAATGCTCAACAACTGTGTAATGCCCAACAAATGTGTAATGCCCAACAACTGTGTAATGCCCATCAACTGTGTAATGCACACCTATGTAATGCTCAACAACTGTAATGCCCAACAACTTTGTAATGCCCATCAACTGTGTAATGCACACCTATGTAATGCTCAACAACTGAGTAAGGCCCATCAACTGTGTAATGTCCATCAACTGTGTAATGCACACCTATGTAATGCTCAACAACTGTGTAATGCCCAACAACTGTGTAATGCCCAATTGTGTAATGCCCAACAACTGTGTAATGCCCAACAACTGTGTAACGCCCATCAACTGTGTAATGCCCATCAACTGTGCAATGCCCAACAACTGTGTAATGCCCAACAACTGTGTAATGCCCATCAACTGTTTAATGCCCATCAACTGTGTAATGCCCAACAACTGTGTAAAGCACACCTATGTAATGCTCAACAACTGTGTAATGCCCAACAGTGTAACGCCCAACAACTGTGTATTGCCCAACTGTGTAATGCCCAACAACTGTGTAATGCCCATCAACTGTGCAATGCCCATCAACTGTGCAATGCCCAACAACTGTGCAATGCCCAACAACTGTGTAAAGCACACCTAAGTAATGCTCAACAACTGTGTAACGCCCAACAACTGTGTAACGCACATCAACTGTGTAATGCCCAACAACTGTGTAATGCCCAACAACTGTGTAACACCCATCAACTGTGTAATGCCCAACAACTGTGTAAAGCACACCTATGCAATGCTCAACAATTGTGTAATGCCCATCAACTGTGTAATGCACACCTATGTAATGCTCAAGAACTGTGTAATGCCCAACAACTGTGTAATGCTCAACAACTGTGTAATGCCCAACAACTGTGTAATGCCCATCAACTGTGTAATGCACACCTATGTAATGCTCAACAACTGTGTAATGCCCAACAAATGTGTAATGCCCAACAACTGTGTAATGCCCATCAACTGTGTAATGCACACCTATGTAATGCTCAACAACTGTGTAATGCCCAACAACAGTGTAATGCCCAACAACAGTGTAACACTCACCTATGTAATGCCCAGCAACTGAGTAAGGCCCATCAACTGTGTAATGTCCATCAACTGTGTAATGCACACCTATGTAATGCTCAACAACTGTGTAATGCCCAACAACTGTGTAATGCCCAACAACTGTGTAATGCCCAACAACTGTGTAACACCCATCAACTGTGTAATACCCATCAACTGTGCAATGCCCAACAACTGTGTAATGCCCAACAACTGTGTAATGCCCATCAACTGTGTAATGCCCAACAACTGTGTAATGCCCAACAACTGTGTAAAGCACACCTAAGTAATGCTCAACAACTGTGTAATGCCCAACAGTGTAACGCCCAACAACTGTGTATTGCCCAACTGTGCAATGCCCAACAACTGTGTAATGCCCATCAACTGTGTAATGCCCATCAACTGTGCAATGCCCATCAACTGTGCAATGCCCAACAACTGTGTAATGCCCAACAACTGTGTAAAGCACACCTAAGTAATGCTCAACAACTGTGTAATGCCCAACAACTGTGTAACGCCCATCAACTGTGTAATGCCCAACAACTGTGTAATGCCCAACAACTGTGTAACACCCATCAACTGTGTAATGCCCAACAACTGTGTAAAGCACACCTATGCAATGCTCAACAATTGTGTAATGCCCATCAACTGTGTAATGCACACCCATGTAATGCTCAACAACTGTAATGCCCAACAACTGTGTAATGCCCATCAACTGTGTAATGCACACCTATGTAATGCTCAACAACTGTGTAATGCCCAACAACTGTGTAACACTCACCTATGTAATGCCCAGCAACTGAGTAAGGCCCATCAACTGTGTAATGTCCATCAACTGTGTAATGCACACCTATGTAATGCTCAACAACTGTGTAATGCCCATCAACTGTGTAACGCCCATCAACAGCGCAATGCCCAACAACTGTGCAATGCCCATCAACTGTGTAATGCACACCTATGTAATGCTCAACAAATGTGTAATGCCTAACAACTGTGTAATGCCCAACAAGTATGTGTAATGCACACCTATGTAATGTCCACCAACTGTGTATTGTCTAATTTCTTAACTGTGTAATGGCCAAATGCCTTCACAATGAAGCACATAAGAGTTTAGTGCTAAGATGGTGGCATTTGTAGATATTTTTCTTCAGTTATTCATTTTGTTACACATTGGAGAAGAAGTGTCAGAAGAAAACCAGACATGGTAGATAGAACAAAATGGCATTATACACATAGGAAGGGAGTCAATTGATAGTCACATTTAGAAAGTCCTCAGTGTCCCTGAAAGGAAACAGAGTGCATGAAAGGAATGAGACTCATCATTCTTCTCTGCTGCTAAGTTCTCCATACACAAAAAGGAACAGTATTCACTTTCATGGTCCAAGGGAATGTCCACATGACCAGATCAGGAAGAGATGCAGGTGTACTCATTTATGAACTGAATACTATAAAATAAAAATCATATCCAGAACTTTAAGACATTTTTACTGTGGGCCTTAGAACTAAAGGAAGGTAGTTGCTAACAAATAACTCACCACCCAAAAAAAACCCACACAAAATAAATAACAAACAATCCATATGCATATATATTTCCAAAATATATTAATAATAAATTATATACACAAAAACTATTAGGAAAAAAATAATTAAAAACACCCAATAAAACAGAAAAAAGGAATAGGTAGTGTGATCAATGGTGAATCACATTATGGCAAATAAGAATCAATATACCGTAAATCAAATGAATTAGTCAAAGAATGGGGGTACACTATACACACATATAATAAAAGTATTAGACAGGGAACTGAATACATGATGCCATAATAACATATTATAAGGGACCTCAAGGACCTTTCAGATGAAGAGAACCTTCACCAGAATATAGCAATATCAAATAAATAACACTGTGAACAAGTACCGGTAAATATAATTAATATATTTAGAAAACCTCAGTTAGAAAAGAAACCCTCCCAGCTTGAGCTCTCATTAAAGTTGCCAGTGCAAAGACACCCATACCCTCCACAAGCCATCATGAGCGAACCAAATAGACTACACTGCCCAATACCCAGACAAGCATTTCACATATAGCTTCATCAGGGGCTGAAAGTTTTTCTAGGATTGGTTATTTTTCGGTAGTTGCTGACAAACTGCTGGCACAGAGCGCTCATTAACAGCTCCTGCCGGTGATTCAGCTGCTCCATGTCCTCTTCTTCTTCACTCTGCTCTGTTGATGGAGCGAGACTGCTGATCTCATGCTGATTGACGTCAGTAGTCATGCCTTGTTGACAGAGCACCCAGAAGAGAAAGACATGGAGCCGCTAAATCGCCGGCAGGAGCTGTCAGTAACCATTCTGAGCCGTTGCCGGATAGAACAGGTGGATTACATACTTACATAGGTTGAAAAAAGACCTAGATCCATAAATTTCAAACCTTACCCACCAATTATACTTTTGTGCCACTAAATTATCTATAACCCACAATGTTATGAGTACTGATGAAATCATCCAGACCTTGTATAAAAGCGGTTATAATGTCTACCATTACTATCTCTTGTGGTCGGTATTTCACAGACTGACTGCTCTAACTGTAAAGAACCCTTTGCTATTTAGTGGTCGATATTGCCTCTCTTGCACCCATAATGAATGCCCCCTGGTCCTGAGTATAGTCTTCAGAAGGAATAAGTTGTGTGCCAGGCAGTTGCTGTTAGTTTTTGACTCATAATAAAAAAATATTTTGTCCTTGTTAACCCATTTAAATCTTTTTGTATAATTAATTGAACATTATGTAAAAGTGTCCGATTCCCAGATACAATGAGCACTTCCCTTTAGCGTACAGGTGAGGGAATATGCCGGTCACATTGGTATAGACTATCACTGTGTGACAGAAGCTCTGTGCAACACAAAAAGAATTAAAAGCAGCACAGATAAGATGGATTCTGTGCATACAAAAAGGTTGCTTTTTTCAGAGAAAATCCCAATATTAACAGTATCCTTCTAAAACACCTGAAATTAACATGTACACATTTACTATTAGGGCTCATACCTATATGGGTGAGAAAAAGCAACATCAGGACTGAAAAAACAGTGTAATGTGAGTACAATCCGATTTTTCACACCTAGCATCCGATTTACATCCAAATGCAGTGAGACTGCAATGCGATTTTAACATGAGCAATTTTCTAAGTCATTTACACCTCGTTTTCAAAGGAAATATTCTCCAAAACATACACACATATCTATCTATCTATCTATCTATCTATCTATCTATCTATCTATCTATCTATCTATCTATCTATCTATGTTTTAGATATACAGGTAGATTAGATAGATAGATAGATAGATAGATAGATAGATAGATAGATAGATAGATAGATAGATAGATAGATAGATAGATAGAAAGCCAGCAATGCAGCAGCTGTGTACAGTAAAATACAGCAGGACCCGACAGGATAGAAGAGATTGATTACATACAGTATATACACATAGAATAGGTAGATATATAGATGTCAGTCACATAAACAATTAGTACAGTGTGTGTGCAGCTTACTGTACATGTATTTAATTAATAAAAGATTATTTGTCTAAAAAGAATTGTCGTGGACTCCCGCATAATTTTTTTTAACCAGGGGACTGATGTTTATTACCTGGGAAGGGGTTAATACCCATGGAGCTTTACAGGCTGTCAATATCAGCTCACAGCTGTATACGTAGCCTTTACTGGCTATTAAAATGGGAGACCCCCCAAAAATGACATAGGGTTCCCCTATAATAACCAGCGAAGTCTAAGCAGACTTCAGGCTGATATTAATAGCCTAGGAAGGGGCCATGGATTCTGCCTCCCCCAGGCTAAAAACATCAGCTGTCAGCCGCCCCAGAAAAGGTGCATCATTTCCCCATTTTAATAGCCAGTATAGCCACTAAAGGCTAAGTATACAGCTGTGAGCTGAGATTAATTGCCTGGGAAGCACCATGAGTATTACCCCCATCCCAGGCTATAAACATCAACCCTCAGCTTTCCTTTGCAGGTTAAGAAAATTACGCGGGAGCCCACGCCATTTTTTTCTAGACAAATTAATCTTTTAACCCCTTTCTGCCAGCTGATGTAATAGTATGTCAGCTGGCAGTATCCTCCTGTTTTCAACAGTTGACATGTGCCCGCAATGGGCGTGAGCAGAATCGCGATCTGCCCGCCCCATTAACTAGTTAAATGCCGCTGTCAAACTGACGGAAGTACGCGCACTGCTGACCCACGTCACGTGATCAGGGGTCATCGGTGCTTTGCCATCACAACCAGAGGTCTCCTTAAGACCTCTATGGTTGTTGATGACGGATTGCTATGAGCGACACCCTGTGGTCGGCGCTCATAGCAATGCTGTAACTCAGCAATATAGAGGTGATCTGTGCATCACCTCTATGTAGCAGAAGCGATCGAGTAGTGGATGCTGCTATCCTCCCATGGAGGCTATTAAAGCATGCCAAAATTTTAAAAAATGTGTTTCAAAATATATATAAAATATATAAAAGTTCAAATCACCCCCCTTTTGCCACAATCAAAATAAAACTATAAAAATAAATCAAACCTGCACATATTTGGTATCGCCTCGTTCAGATCTATCAATAAAATAAGGATTAACCTGATCGCTAAACGATGTAGCAAGAAAAAAAATCAAAAACGACAAAATTACATTTTTTGGTCGCCGCAACATTGCATTAAAATGCAATAACGGGCGATTAAAAGAACACATCTGCACAAAAGTGGTATAATTAAAAACATCAGCTCGGCACGCAAAAAATAAGCCCTCACCCGACCCCAGATCACGAAAAATGGAGATGCTATGGGTAACGGAAAATTGCGCAATTTTCAAAATGTTTTTACCACTTAGATAAAAGAGAACCTAGACATGTTTGATGTCTATGATCTTGTAATGACCTGGAGAATCATAATAGCATCTCAGTTTTAGCATTTAGTGAACCTAGCAAAAAAGCCAAACAAAAGACAAGTGTGGAATTGCACTTTTTTTTGCAATTTCATCGCAGTTGGAATTTTTTCCCGTTTTGTGTTACACGACATGGTAAAACCAATGGTAATGCTCAAAAGTACAACTTGTCCCGCAAAAAATAAGCCCTCACATGGCCATATTGATGGAAAAATAAAAAAGTTCTGGCTCTGGAAAGTAGGGGAGCGAAAAACGAAAAAAAAAAACAAAAAAAAAAATCCGTGGGTTAATATTTAAATACATGGACAGTAAGGCTTCTTTCACACTTCCGTTTTTTACAATCAGTTACAATCCGTCAAAATGTTGAAAAGATGAATCCTGTGCAGATTGTAAAAAATGGATGCACTGGGTCCGTTTTTTTTTACGGATTCATCGAGGATATGTGCACACATTGTGTATGCGTCTTCGCCGCCATTTTCCGCTGCAAAAACGCATGCACAACCCAGGTAAAAAAAAAAAAAATGGTGATATTCTTACCTTCCGGCGTCCCACGCAGCCTTCCCGATGCTTGCGATGCTGCCGGCAACTCCCGTTCCCAGTAATGCCTTGCGAGACAATGAGCTGTGATGACGTAGTGGTCTCGCGAGACCGCTACGTCATTGGATCATTTTGCAAGGCATAACTGGGAACGGGAGCTGCAGGCAGCATCGCGAGCATCGGGAAGGCTGCAGGGGACGCCGGAAGGTAAGAATATCACAATTTTTTTTTTAATTATTATTTTTAACATATCTTTTTACTATTGATGCTGCATAGGCAGCATCAATAGTAAAGAGAGAGAGAGCGAGAGAGAATTTCCCTGGCGGGAAATTCTTCCGCGCATGCTCAGTTTCAAAAGACGGCATCCGTCGCTGGATTCCTGCTTTTGACAGTCAGCGACGGATGCTGGGTCCATAGGCTTCCCTTATAGCCAAAGACGGACAGCGTAGGATCCATCGCTGACCGATTTTCCGACATGCACAAAAAACGTTCCTCTGTGCGTTGTCTCCGCAATGTGGTAATGGTTCTAGGACTGTTGGACTCCGGACGTCTGGTGACCCTAATCAGCGCAGCAGTGCCCCACCAGTTAATCCCTAACAAGTTTGAGGGCATCCGCTGCATGCACGAAGAGGCCAAGGACTACCCTGTAGCCTGCGTAACCATGGATACAGACTGTGATGATAAATCCCATGAGGTTGAGGTAGTAAAAGTGTTAATCCATCCTGTCATACTGGGGCAGGATTTTTCTCGGTTTTGGAAATTGTGGCAAATGGAGGCTGTACAGAGTGTTCCGGTAAAAAGCCAGGTCTGTCTGAAGGCGGCTCCATCAAAATTAAAGATGAAGGAGTTCCCCCTTTGTGTCCTCGCTGTAGAGGAGGATGAGACGGTAACAGAGGAGCCCAGTTTCCCTGGTTTAGAGGTGCCCGAAGAGAACTTTGGGACTGCTTAACTCCGAGAAGTCACATGAAATGGGGCATTTGGGAATGTGACTGTATGTAATGGGGTTGCTCAAGAGTTGGGGGCTGACACCAAGTTCCCTCACTTTGCAGTCAATGGCGAGTTATTGTATTGGGTGACCAAACTGAGGGGAGACGAGATAGTGGAGCAGCTGTTATTTCCAGGACCCTGCCAGCGGAGGGTTTTAGACACGGCCCATTCGCATGTTTTGGGGGGGACATCTCAGGGCAGAGAAAATGCAGAAGAGAGTGCTACATAGGTTCTATTGGCTAGGGTGTTACCGAGAGATCCTAAATTATTGTAGGTCCTGCCCCACCTGTCAGATAACTGCTCCTGCTTCTCATTTACGAAACCCCCTAGTCCTGTTACCTGTGATAGAGATCCCCTTTAAGCGGATTGCTATGGACCTGGCAGGTCCCCTTGTTAAATCTGTATGCGGCCATCAGTACATCTTAGTAGTCATGGACTACGCAACCCGGTACACAGAAGCGGTGCCACCAAGGAATTCTTCTGCTAAATGTATCGCCCTTGAGCTTGTCAATATCTTTGCCTAGACTGGTTTGCCCAAGGAGATCTTGACGGATCATGGTACCCCGTTTCTGAGCAAAGTAATGCAGGAGCTATGTAGAGTCCTCCAGATTGACCAACTGCGAACCTCTGTGTACCAACCGCAGGCTTGGTGGAGCGATTCAAACAAGACCTTGAAGGCCATGCTCAAGAGAGTTGTGGAGAAAGACGGTCGAGACTGGGACTATCTGCTCCCATTCCTGCTCTTTTGTATCAGAGAAGTCCCCCAAGTCTACACTGGCTTCTTGCCGTTCGAGCTCTCATATGGCCGACATCCACGAAGGCTCATGGATATCGCCAAGGAAACCTGGAAAACCGAGGTCCCGCCGCAACAGAATGTAATTCAGCATGTTACCCAAATGCAAGAAAGGATGGCACACATACATAATGCCTATCAAAAAGGAACACTTTATCCAGGCACAGGAGGCCCAAGTGAGGGTGTACAACCAATCAATGAGGCCAAAACAATTCCAGCCTGGGGACCACGTGCTAGTACTTATCCCTACGATGGAGTGCAAGTTCTTGGCCTAGTGGCAAGGCCCATAAGAGATAGTGGAAAAACTCAGGGACATGAATTACAAGGTACACAAGTCCAGTCGCAGGAAGCCGCATCGGATATACCATGTCAACTTACTCAAACCTTGGCGGGACCGTGAACTGCTGGAAGCTCCTTGCCTGGGGGCCTGTCCCAAATCCAAACCCAAAGAAGTGTGCCTTAGGGGAGGAAAAGGCCAGGTACTTGGGCTACGTTGTCGGGGCAAAAATCAAGCCCCAGTTGAATAAAATAGAGGCATTTCAGGAGTGGCCGCAACGGCTCTCCAAGAAGCAAGTGAGGGCGTTTTTTGGGATTATGGGGTATTACCGGCATTTTATACCGATCTTCGCCATAATTGCCGCACCATTAACGGATGTCCTTGTGGGTACCAAGTCATCGATGGTAAAATGGACTCCTGAAACAGAGATGGTGTTTCAAGAGCTCAAGCAGTCTCTGTGTAAACATCCGTTTCTGGTCGCACCAGACTTTAGCAAAGAATTTCAGAAGTGGGGTTGGGAGCCGTGCTGTCACAGGAAAGAAATGGAGAAGAGCATCCTATCCTATACCTGAGCCAGAAACTCTCTTCTTGCAAGAAGTACACCATAGTTGAGAAGGAGTGTCTAGCTATAAAGTGGGCAGTAGACACCCTGAAGAACTACCTGCTAGGCCGTAGGTTTAAATTAGTGTCAGACCATGCCCCTCTGAGATGGTTGAGAGAGAAGAAGGGTAAGAACGCCAGGGTGACTAAGTGATTCTTAGCCCTTCAGGACTTCATTTTCCACATAGAGCATAGGCAAAGGAGGTCATCATATCATGAACCATATGTAATAGATCACGCTATGCACATAGGCTATCATTGTTCTCGGCAGCACAAGTCTTGTGTATACAGGATATTGCGCTGCCAAAAACTATGATTTTTAAGCCAGCTTAAAAATTTTACCCGATGAACAAGCGTTTTGCTCATTCATTGAGTAATCAACAGCCTATTTACACGAAATCTGATTGTGAAAGGCGCGCTCCTAATCTTGCAGTGTAAATGCGCCTTTAGAATAAACAGCATGTAGGTGTATGTTACATAGGAGGTGTACACATTAATTGATGGAAGGACTATCCTACCCTTATCTTTCTCCAGAGATATCCCACCCCTCCTGCACGCCACTATGACCTTGTGCCTGTGACCTTGGTCTCACAATCCCAGCTTTAGCCACTGGTGGGCCACCAGTATGCATTTCATATGCAGATGAGATCTGATATATGCAGATCAGATGCATTATATGCAAATGTAAATCATTCAGATGTAAATTGTCTGCCCTGAAGCATGTTGACTGTGTGAAAAGCGCCAGTGTGTGTATATTTCAGTCTGGGAGTGTGGCTGTTTCAGTCAAACACAGAATCTGACCGCATGAGAAGAACTGCTTGGTCTGTCTACTTCAAGACAAGACTTTTTAATCCTTGTATTTCTATCTAAAGGTTTTCATTTTCTTTCCTTGAAACAATAGCAAATTGATCAGAGTTGCAATGGAATAGCTGGCTGCCCCTCTAAAAAAAAGTTTTTTCTTACATTCTCTTTTCTAACCCAACTCCAACTAGTTATTTGATCTCGTTCTTGGGAACAGTATCCAACTGTACCGGCCAATATAATTTAACAATGATTTTACCACTTTAAAAATGTTGTATAAAAATGCAAACCATATAGATTTCACAACGTTTTTATTATAAGCAAGCTTTTTAATTAAACACTACAAACTTTAATCAATACAAGCTTTTTTGTCTGAGATTCATCCAGAATACTCGGACAATTTTAATCTGAATGTGTGTCATCCATGTGTCCATTCTTTACCTCCAAGTATCAGTCCTGTGACATTTGTATGACATACGTTTTTATACATCAACATTTTAAAAAGTACACAATCAAATACAGTTTGCCGGGGTTAATAATGGTAATGTATCAGTAAAATTACATGCAATGAGAATGATCCGCATGGGATACGATATTTCCTGTGCACCTATACACTTGAATGGTTGAATCTGAACCGACATACAGATTCAGTCCATGAAAAAACCCTCTAAACTGAAAAGCCGAAATTGTATAACATTGGACCTAGTGTTATCCCGTGATGTCAGTTTTTTCATGGACAGCACTAGGACCGAAAGTACAGTTGTGTCAACTTAGCCTTATCAGAAGTGGTGTCTAGAACGTGCATCATCTCAATCAGACACTGAATCCATAGGTGACTTCAATAATGTGAAAATATTTTTATGTCCTTTGTATTTACACTGGATATTTCAAGTGGAAATTCTCTTGATTTCACTTAAAGGGGTTCATCTGGACTTTAACACTGACGCTCATAGGTCATAAATGTCTGATCAGTGGGAGTGTGACACCTGGAACCCTTACCAATCAGCGGTTCCCAGTGTCGGCGGCTGCCTGAACTGCTCAGTTGCGGAGCTGCACGGCTCCAATGACAGAATAGAGGTTATGGCCAGCACTGCACATCCACCCCCTATTGATTGGAATAGGTGACGGATATGCAATACCCGGCCGCGGCCACTATACGTTGGACAGAGATGTGCAGCTCTGCAACTAAGCAGTTCTAGCCGGTGGCGGCACAGGGAGCAACTAATCGGCCGGGGTGCCAGGTGTCGCACTCTCACATCAGACATTGATGTTATATTAATGTTACAGTCCCGGACAACCCTTTTAGCATAAAAAGCCATAACCCAGGTGTAGCTACTGTATGAAGGCCGGAAGTCACCTCATCTGTGCAAAGATGCTCTCTTTTGTATTTCACGGGCATTAAATTTCTTTCTCTTCTGTCAGACTTCACATTATTCCATGGAATAATTTAAAAGCAAAAGAATAAATGGAAGTAAAACTGAAATCAGGGAGTTCACATTACGGAATAGACTCTATAACCTCATTTTAACCACTTTGGGGCCAAGCCAGATGAAAACAAAATATCCAGTAACAAGCTGTTTTATATAATTCTTTTTTAAACCTAGACACTGCTTTATTAACTTACTCTATTGGAATTACCTTTAAAAGATCCACATTACTCTTATGTTTAATTACAAAGTGTCTTAAGACACCACACTTCATGTACTCATGATTTATTATATACCAATCCTTACTAATCCGATCTCTCAGTATGATGGTTCTTCTGCCTGTATACTGGAGGCACGCATAGTACTCTCATAGGTACATAACAAAATAATTCTATTTGCAAACTGTTTAACTGTTTCCCCGTCAAGGCTGTATTTCATCATGAGATACATCCAGGCTACTAATGGCCATATCTCAGCCTGGATTGCAGCTACATAGGCATGTGTGCTGTACACATACAGCTTTACAGCACACACATTAAGTACACTCTATGCACATAAGTACATGACAATGTTGTATGCACACTCAGATCTGCTACACACACAAACAGCTCGGCTATATACACTGCTCAAACAAATAAAGGGAACACTAAAATCCCACATCCTAGATATCACTGAATAAAAAATCCCAGTTGTAAATCTTTATTCATTACATAGTGGAATGCGTTGAGAACAATAAAACCTAAAAATTATCAATGTAAATCACAACTAATATCCCACGGAGGTCTGAAGTTGGAATGGTGCTCAAAATCAAAGTGGAAAATAAAGTTACAGGCTGATCCAACTTCAGAGGAAATGCCTCAAAACAAGGAAATGATGCTCAGTAGTGAGAGTGGCCTCAAAGTGCCTGTATGACGTCCCTACAATGCCTGGGCATGCTCCTGATGATGCGGCGGATGGTCTCCCGAGGGATCTCCTCCCAGACCTGGACTAAAGCATCCGCCAACTCATGGACAGTCTGTAGTGCAAGGTGACGTGGTGGATGGTGCGAGACATGAAATCCCAGATGTGTTCAATCAGATTCCGGTCTGGGGAACGGGCGGGCCAGTCCATAGCTTCGATGCCTTCACTTTGCAGGAACTGCTGACACACTCCAGCCACATGAGGTCTGGCATTGTCTTGAATTAGGAGGAACCCAGGGCCAACCACATTAGCATATGGTCTCACAAGGGGTCTGAGGATCTCATCTTGGTACCTAATGGCAGTCAGGTTACCTCTGGCGAGTACATGGACAGATGAGCGGCCCTCCAAAGAAATGCCACTCCACACCATTACGGACCCACTGTCAAACCGGTCATGCTGAAGGATGTTGCAGGCAGCAGATCGCTCTTCACAGCGTCTCCAGACTGTCACATGTGCTCAGTGTGAACATGCTTTCATCTGTGAAGAGCACAGGGCGCCAGTGTCGAATTTGCCAATCCTGGTGTTCAGTGGCAAATGCCAAGCATCTTGCACGGTGTTGGGCTATGAGCGCAACCCCCATCTGTGGACATCAGGCACTCAGACCATCCTCATGGAGTCGGTTTCTAACCATTTGTGCAGACACATGCACATTTGTGGTCTGCTGGAGGTCATTTTGCGGGGCTCTGGCAATGCTCCTTCTGTTCCTCCTTGCAAAAAGGCTTGAGGTAGCAGTCCTGCTGCTGTGTTGTTGCCCTCCTACGGTCCCCTCCACGTCTCCTGGTGTACTGGCCTGTCTCCTGGTAGCGCTTCCAGCCTCTGGACACTACACTGACAGACACAGCAAAACTTCTTGCCACAGCTCGCATTGATGAGCCATCCTGGATGAGCTGCACTACCTGAACCACTTGTGTGGGTTGTAGAGTCTGTCTCATGCTACCATGAGTGTGAAAGCACGACCAACATTCAAAAGTGATCAAAACATCAGCCAGAAAGCATTGGTACTGAGATGTGGTCTGTGGTCCCCATCTGCAGAACCACTCCTTTATTGAGTGTCTTGATAATTGCCAATAACTTCCATCTGTTGTCTATTCCATTTGCACAACAGCATGTGAAATTGATTGTCAAACAGTGTTGCTTCCTAAGTGGACAGTTTGATTTCACAGAAGTTTGATTTACGGTACTTGCAGTTATATTCTGTTATTTAAGTGTTCCCTTTATTTTTTTGAGCAGTGTATAAAGACATAGATCTGCTGTACATACACATACAGTTCTACCACACACACAGCTCTGTTACATGCACACACAACCCTGCTACATACACGCAACTCTGCTATATACACACAGATTTAATACATCAACACACACATATTGTATACAAACTTTAGTTTGTTCCAAAATGATGACAAAACCTTAACGACAAGAGGAATTTCAGTTTTTGCATTTTTATTGTTTTGCTCCCCTTTTTCCCCAGAGCCATAACTTATTTATTTTTCAGTAAAAATGGCCAAGCGACAGCTTGTTTTTCGCTGGACAAGTTGTACGTTTGAACAACACTGGTTTTGACATACCTTGTACTGGAAAACGGAAAAAAATTTCAAAATTCGGTGAATTTGCTTAAAAGTGCAATTCCACAGTTTTTGTTTTTACTACCATGTTCACTAAATGCTAAAATTGGCCTGCCCTTATGATTCTTCAGATCATTACGAATTCATAGACACGAAACATGTCTAGGTTCTTTTTTTTATTTATAAAAAAGGCACAATTTTCTGAGACCTGTAGCGTCTCCATTTTTCGTGACCTTGGGCTGGGTGGGGGCCTATTTTTTGAGCGCCAAGCTGACATTTTTATTGATACCATTTTGGTGTAGATGCGATCTTTTGCCCGTCATTGCATGTTAATGCAAAGTAGCGGCAACCAAAAAAAGTTATTCTGACGTATTGAATTTTTTTCTCGTTGTGCTGTCTAGCGATCGGGTTAACTATTTTTTCTATATTGATTGGGTGATTCTGAATGCAGTAATACCAAATACATGTATATTTTATTTTTTATTTTTGCAGCAAATGATTATCTCTCCATCAGTACAGCCTTTTAAAGTTGTTCTTCCATTTTTTGGCCACTTTTTACCTGGGAGATCCCCAGCCACAAGACAGCAGCAGGGGCAATTTTAAATAACAGGGGCACCATGCCATCCTGTGGTTGAGACATAGCATTTTTTCTTCCTCCTTATCCTATTGTGTGCACTTTCCCTACTTCTTGTACGATTTACTAAATACAAAATGTCTCTGCACATGGTAGAAGTCAGGAATACATTACTTACAGAATTATTGTGTAGATTAAGGCTATGTGCACACGGAAGAAAAACGGTGCAGAATTTTCTGCACAAAATCCACAGCCCCTGGCAGAATCTGCAGCCGCGGATTTACCGTGGTTTATATGCGGATTTTGTGCGGTTTTAATGCGGAATTGCTGCGGATTTTCTGCAGTTTTTGCCACTGCGGATTTTTAACATGGAGGGGTGCAGAAACGGTGCAGATTCGCACAAAAGTGACATGCACTTCTTTGAAATCTGCAGCAATTCCGCACTGATTTTTCCGCACCATATGCACAGCTTTTTTTTTTTCCCATTAACTAACATTGTACTGTACATCACAGTGCGGATCTGCAGCGTTTCTGCGCGGGAAAAATCCGCTGCGGAGCCGCAGCAAATCCGCATCGTGTGAACATAGCCTTACACCAGATTTACACAATGTTTATTTAGGCCAAATCATCTCTCTCAGCAGGAGTAACCAACCTTAAAAGCTTTAGTCTACGTCTTTGTAGAACACAGAACTTCACACCATTGAATTGCTTCCTCCACCCACTGTCAGCCCCCAAAAATATATCCTGTGTGTACTTTATTTCTGAGGCAAGTTTAATGCCTCCAAAACTTTTTGTATGCTACATTTTTCTTTTGCACAGTGCCAGCCCTTTATGATGCCCTTGTCCTTGTTGGAGGTAAAAGTCATGGGACCATGACAGAACTACTGTCCTTTAAAAGAACAAGGAGTGTGAGAGCTCCATCGCATTACCCAGCTCAACCACAGACCCCCGTGGGTTCCCTCCACATGAGGCTTCTCCCTATGAATGGGAAAGATGTTTAGCCCTTGATGTTACCAAGCAACTTGCTGGGCCCTCACAGTACTCAAGTGTGGGGCAGCTTGGAGACCGGGAAAAGAATTTAGAAAGGGGGTGCCGTGTCGTCATCTGAAAAGTATGCAAGCATACGTAACGTTTCTGCTATGTGCTAACAATCA
This sequence comes from Ranitomeya imitator, assembly GCF_032444005.1. Taxonomy (NCBI): domain Eukaryota; kingdom Metazoa; phylum Chordata; class Amphibia; order Anura; family Dendrobatidae; genus Ranitomeya; species Ranitomeya imitator. Next base: position 692,951,215 of record NC_091282.1, on the reverse strand, counting down.
GCAAATCACTGGAAGCAAGAAAAAGAATGATCCCATCAGCATATCCGACTTCAATGTGTTAAATGTGATAGTAGACACTTAACTTTAAGAAAGTTAAAATTGTATCTTATTTGGCAGAGAAAAACCTATGGGCAGATGTTGGAAATATAAAAAAGCACTTTAGTGTGATAATGGTGCAGGTTAAAACAAATGTGTATCTTTAAAAGTAGCAAAAAACAAACATTTATAACAATACATTAGAAATAGAAAACTAAAGGAAGACGTGCTAAGTTGGGAATTTTAGAATGTTTGCTTTCCTTTTTTTGTAGTAATAAGAACATAACAGTGGAAAACGTTTCTTATATATATCTTGCTTATATATTTTTTTTCCTTTTTTATGTCTTTTGTTTGTATTTCTTTATGTAATTTTTCACATTGTTTTACTATTTGTTTTATGATTTCAGTACGTCATCATTCACCTTCTTAAAAAGGTCACGATCAATATCCTATCACCATGTACTTAATGAAGGAGCCATATCGACCCCGAAAACGTGTTGTCGGATTAAAACGTTTTTATCCCTACCTTGGTCAGTTTCCTCCTGGCAGCGCTCACCAAGTCCGCGACTTTTGTCTTCCTCACAGTGCCTTCAGACATATCACATACATCCAGAGGAAAAGAATGAGAAACCCCAGCAGTTCTCACTTCCTTCAAAAGTATGTGATTTATCTAAAGGAGGGGAAAGTGAAGTGGCAGCTGTGAAAAACACACGCCTCTTCCCCTTATCTGCTGCTTTTTGTGTACACTGTGCATAGGCATAAAGCTGCCAATCAGTTGTGGGGGCGGGGTTGGACTACAGGGCAGAAGGTTTACTAGTCCTCTTGTGATAATACAGTGATTTTATCAAAACTACATCTCTGGAATCAGAGTATCTGCCTCTACATTATGCTGCTTTCAGTTTAAGTAGAAAAAACCTGGACAGATTCCCTTTCAGACTAACCAGTTTGATTAAAAAAACACAGAAACATTAAAAACCCATAAACATACATGCAAAGATTAAAGGGAACCTGTCACCCCGTTTTTTGAGATTGAGCTATAAATACTGTTAAATAGGGCCTGCGCTGTGTGTTCCTATAGTGTATGTAGTGTACCCCGATTCCCCACCTATGCTGAGATATAACTTACCAAAGTCGCCGTTTTCGCCTGTCAATCAGGCTGGTCAGGTCGGGAGGGCGTGGTGACATCGCTGGTTCTTCCTCAGCTTTACGTTGGTGGCGTAGTGGTGAACAAGCAGCGCGCGATCTGCGCTGTAATCCCTTGCATCGGTGGGGGCGGCCATCTTCCTGGGGCCGCGCGTGCGCAGATCGAGTGCTCTGCTGCACGGGGCTTCAGGAAAATGGCCGCGGGATGCTGCGCGTGCGCATTAGAGATCGCGGCGGCCATTTTCCCAAAGCTGAGTTTGCATCTCGGCCAGTTCCATCAGGTTGGATGGTGAATGTTGGTGGACAGCCATTTTCAGGTCTCTCCAGAGATGCTCAATTGGGTTTAGCTCAGGGCTCTGGCTGGGCCAGTCAAGAATGGTCACAGAGTAGCTCTGAAGCCACTCCTTTGTTATTTTATCTGTGTGCTTAGGGTCATTGTCTTGTTTGAGGGTGAACCTTCGGCCAAGTCTGAGGTTCAAAGCACTCTGGAAGAGGTTTTCAACCAGGATATCTCTGTACTTGGCCGCATTCATGCTTACTTCAATAGCAACCAGTCATCCTGTCCCTGCAGCTGAAAAACACTCCCATAGCATGATGTGGCCACTACCATGTTTCACTGTTGGGATTGTATTGGGCAGGTGATGAGCAGTGCCTGGTTTTCTCTACACATATCACTTAGAATTATCACCAAAAAGTTCTATCTTCGACTGATCAGACCAGAGAATCTTATTTCTGATAGTCTGGGAATCCTTCATGTGTTTTATTATCAAACTCTATGCAGGCTTTCATATGTGTTGCACTGAGGAGAGGCTTCCATCAGACCACTCTGCCATAAAGGCCCGACTGGTGCAGGGTTGCAGTGATAGTTGACTTTGTGGAACTTTCTCCCATCTTCCTACTGCATCTGTGGAGCTCAGCCACAGTGATCTTGGGGTTCTTCTTTACCTCTCTCACCAAGGCTCTTCTCCCACGATTGCTTAGTTTGGCTGGACAGACAGGTCTAGGTAGACTTCTCGTGCTCCCAAACTTATTCCATTTAAGGATTATGGAGGCCACTGAGCTCTCAGGAACCTTGACCAGATCTGTGTCTTGCCACAATTCTGTAGCCAGTTCTCCTTGGCCAGTTCCTTTGACCTCATGATTCTCATTTGGTCTGACATGCACTATGAGCTGTGAGGTCTTATATAGACAGGTATGTGCCCTTCCAAATCAAGTCCTATAGGTTTAATTAAACACAGATGGACTCCAATGAAGGAATAGAACCATCTCAAGGTGGATGACAAGGAAATGGACAGCATGTGATTTAAATATGAGTGTCTGAGCAAAGGGTCTGAATATTTATGACCATGTGATATTTCAGTTTTTCTTTTTTTATAAATTTGCAAAAATTTCTACATTTCTGCTTTTTTCAGTCAAGATGGGATGCAGAGTGTACATTAATGTGAAACATTTTTTGAATTTACCAAATGGCTGCAATGAAACAAAGAGTGAACAATTTAAAGGGGTATAAATACGTTCTGTACCCACTGTCTATACAACAGCCTTTAGTTTGGTGTTAGCAGGACAGGTTGGTGAAGTTACGGACAGAATATAAAGTGATAAGAGCCTCCAGTGGAAATATTCCTGACACCTGAATGTGAGGATGGAGCTGCTCAAATCCAGTTGAGTGAGCAGACAGCAGCACCTTGCCTTTCTACCCCTCCTTTCTGGGTCTCTGAAGCGTGACCTGCAGACTGGGCCAGCTTCCTACATATACCAACTACAGCCCACGCCATTGCTCTGATTTCTAATGGATACAGTAAGACAATGTCTGAGTGCTCCCCTTACCTGTCATGTAAGAGGGTCCGCAGAGGGGAAGGCTGACAGGTGCTCTCGCACTAGTACAGGGGCACAAAGAAATCCTGAGAAGAGCTGTATATATATGTATATATATATATATATACTAGATGGTGGCCCGATTCAAACGTATCGGGTATTCTAGAATATGTAGGTAGTATATAGCACAGGCTACGTACTATATTGCCCAGTGACGTAGTATATAACACAACCGACGTAGTATATAACAGAGCTAAGTAGTATGTAACACAGCGTACGCAGTATATAGCAGAGGTACGTAGTATATAACATAGCCACGTAGTGTATTGCACAGACACGTAATATATTGGTCAGCCACGTAGTATATAGCAGAGCCACGAAGTATATAACAAAGCCACATCTTATATCATAGTATATTGCACTGCCACGTAGTATATAACAGAGCCACGTAGTATATTGCACAGTCGACGTAGTATATAACAGAACCGACACAGCCACATAGTATATTGCACAGCTACGTAGTATATAGCACAGAGCACGTAGTATATTGGACAGTCACGTAGTATATTGCACAGCCACGTTGTATATTGCACAGTCACGTTGTATATTGCCCAGCGACATAGTATATAGCATAGAGATGTAGTATATAACAGAGCCCACGCAGTATGTAACACGGCCCATGTAGTATATAGCAATGTGGGCACTATATGAGTGGTTAAAAAAGACTTAAATTAAAAAATAAACATATACTCACCTTCCGAGGGCCCCTTGAAGTCCTGGCGCCTGTGTGCGGTGCACGCGGTAGCTTCTGATCCCAGGGTTGGTATGAGCGCAGGACCTGTAATGACGTCGTGGTCACATGACCGTGACGTCATGGCAGGTCCTTCTCGCATAGTATCCTTGGCACCGGAACCTGCCGATTGCACCGCCAAGTACAGCGCACCACGTCGGAGGGTGAGAATAACCTTTTGTTTTTAATATTATTATTTTTAACATTAGATCGTTTTACTATTGATGCTGCATACGCAGCATCAATAGTAAAAAGTTGGTCACACAGGGTTAATAGCAGCGTTAACGGAGTGCGTTACACCGCGGTCCGTTAACTCTGGCATTAACCCTGTGTGACCACTCAGCGCTGACTGCAGGGCAGTAAAGCAGCGGCCATTTCGCTGCCAGACTCTGGCCATCGCTGATTGGTCGTGGCAATGGTCGTGGGATTTTTCAGCAACTTGGATTTCCATGACAGACAGAGGCCCCGACCAATGAATATCCATGACAGACAGACAGAAAGACAGACAGATGGAAGTGACCCTTAGACAATTATATAGTACATGACAATTATATAGTACATAGTATAGTATATGACAAGCCTACAACCTGCAGTAACCACCGATTGACCAAACCGCTGCACGGCCAGCTCTACCCTCACCTACTATATCCTCACCCATCCCTTGTAGATTGTGAGCCCTCGCGGGCAGGGTCCTCTCTCCTCCTGTACCAGTTGTGACTTGTATTTTTCAAGATTATTGTACTTGTTTTATTATGTATACCCCTCCTCACATGTAAAGCGCCATGGAATAAATGGCGCTATAATAATAAATAATAATAATAATAATAATAATAATAATAGTACTAGATTGTGGCCCGATTCTAACGCATCGGGTATTCTAGACTATGCATGTCCCCGTAGTATATGGACAATGATGATTCCAGAATTCGCGGCACACTGTGCCCGTCGCTGATTGGTCGAGGCAACCTTTATGACATCGTCGCCATGGCAACCATTATGACATCTACGTCGATACTGTGCCCGTCGCTGAATCAGAAACGTGAGATGTCTACGTCCTTTATGACATCATCGTCGCTGTGCCCGTTGCTGATTGGTCGAGGCCTGGCGGCCTCGACCAATCAGACGCGGGATTTCTACGTCCTTTATGACATCATCGTCGCTGTGCCCATTGCTGATTGGTCGAGGCCTGGCGGCCTCGACCAATCAGAGAGCCGGGATTTCCAGGACAGACAGACAGACAGACAGACAGACAGACGGAGAAACTCTTAGGCAATTATATATATAGATATATATATATATATATATATATATATATTAGATGGTGGAACGATTCTAACGCATCGGGTATTCTAGAATGTATGTATGTATATAGCAGCCACATAGTATATAGCACAGGCCACGTAATATATAGAAGTACTACGTGGCCTGTGCTATATACTATGTGGCTGCTATATACATACATACATATTGTAGAATACCCAATGCGTTAATACAGGCCAAGCAGTAAATAACACAGCCCACGTAGTATATAACACAGCCCACGCAGTATCTAGCAGCCACGCAGTATATAACACAGCCCACGTAGTATATAACACTGGCCACGTAATATATAACACAGCACACATAATATATAACACAGCCCCCATAGTATCTAACACTGCCCATAGAAGTAAATAGTCCCATACAGCTTCATATGATACACGACTACTCTGCACAGCTGGGGCCACCATACACATGGATAACTACGCCCGGGCCTGGCCACTTATCGTGTAATTAAAATAAAAAATAGTGATATACTCACCCGCCGGGGTTCAGCGAAGCTGAGCCGATGCTCGCACGGCTACCGCCATCTTTCGTTCCCAGGATGCATTGCTAAATTACCCAGATTACTTAGTGGTCTCGTGAAACCGCTAAGTCTTCTGGGTAATTTCGCAATGCATCTCTGGGAACGGAAGCTGGCGGCAGGCGCGAGAGCATCGTCACACGACGGAGGGTGAGAATAGCAGTTTTTTAATTATTTTTAACATTAGATCTTTTTACTATTGATGCTGCATAGGCAGCATCAATAGTAAAAAGTTGTGGACACACAGGGTAAAAAGCAGCGTTAGCGGAGTGCGTTACCCGCGGCATAACGCAGTCCGTTAATGCTGGCATTAACCCTGTGTGAGCGGTGACTGGACGGGAGTATGGAGCGGGCGCCGGGCACTGACTGGACGGAAGTAGGGAGGCAATAAGTCTCGGCCTGACTGTGTCGGTCGCTGATTGGTCGCGGCAGCCAGGACAGGCGGCTGGCGAGACCAATCAGCGATGCGGGATTTCCGTTACAGACAGACAGACGGAAGTACCCCTTGGACAATTAATATAGATATATATGTATATATATATGTATATATATATTTATATATATACAGTACAGCCCAAAAGTTTGGACACATCTTCTCGTGTAAAGATTGTAAAGATTTTTGTGTATTTTCATGACTATAAAAATTGTACATTCACACTGAAGGCATCAAAACTATGAATTAACACATGTGGAATTATATACTTAACAAAAAAGTGTGAAACAACTGAAAATATGTCTTATATTCTAGGTTCTTCAAAGCAGCCACCTTTTGCTGTGATGACTGCTTTGCACACTCTTGGCATTCTCTTGATGAGCTTCAAGAGGTATTCATGGGGATTTTTTTTCACTTCTCAGGTGTGCCCTGTCAGGTTTAATAAGTGGAATTTCTTGCCTTATAAATGGGGTTGGGACCATCAGTTGTGTTGTGCAGAAGTCTGGTGGATACACAGCTGATAGTCCTACAAAATAGACTGTTAGAATTTGTATTATGGTAAGAAAAAAGCAGCTAAGTAAAGAAAAAACGAGTGGCCACCATTACTTTAAGAAATGACGGTCAGTCAGTCCGAAAAATTGGGAAAACTTGAAAGTGTACCCAAGTGCAGTGGCAAAAACCATTAAGCGCTACAAAGAAACTGGCTCATATGAGGACCGCGCCAGGAAAGGAAGACCAAGAGTCACCTCTGATTCTGAGGATAAGATTATCCGAGTCACCAGCCTCAGAAATCGCAGGTTAACAGCAGCTCAGATTAGAGACCAGGTCAATGCCACACAGAATTCTAGCAGCAGACACATCTCCACAACAACTGCTGTGAGGAGGAGACTTTCTGCAGCAGGCCTTCATGGTAAAATATATGCTGGGAAACCACTGCAAAGGACAAGCAACAAGCAAAAGAGACTTGTTTCGGCTAAAGAACACAAGGAATGGACATTAGACCAGTGGAAATCTGTGCTTTGGTCTGATGAGTCCAAATTTGAGAGCTTTGGTTCCAACCACCGTGTCTTTGTGCGATGCAGAAAAGGTGAACGGATGGACTCTTCATGCCTGGTTCCCACCGTAAAGCATGGAGGAGGAGGTGTGATGGTGTGGTGGGTTGTTTGCAGGTGACACTGTTGGGAATTCATTCAAAATTGAAGGCATACTGAACCAGCATGGCTACCACAACATCTTGTAGTGGCATGCTATTCCATCCGATTCGCGCTTAGTTGGACCATCATTTATTTTTCAACAGGACAATGACCTCAAACACACCTCCAGGCTATGTAAGGGCTATTTGACCAAGAACGAGAGTGATGGGGTGCTACGCCAGATGACCCCAATCGAGATGGTTTGGGGTGAGCTGGACCGCAGAGTGAAGGCAAAAGGGCCAACAAGTGCTAAGCATCTCTGGGAACTCCTTCAAGATTGTTGGAAAACCATTCTTGGTGACTACCACTTGAAGCTCTTCAAGAGAATGCCAAGAGTGTGCAAAGCAGTCATCAAAGCAACATAGAATATAAGACAAAATTGCAGTTGTTTCACACTTTTTTGTTACGTATATAATTCCACGTGTGTTAATTCATAGTTTTGATGCCTTCAGTGTGAATGTACAATTTTCATAGTAATGAAAATGCAGAAAAATCTTTAAATGAGAAGGTGTGTCAAACTTTTGGTCTGTACTATATATATATATATATATATATATATATATATATATATATATATATATATATATATATATATGGTACATGTGTATATATATATATATATATATATATATTTACTGTACATGCACACATACCGATGCAGGCTATTATTGTATAACATCATTTAGATATACAAGTAAAAGCAGGATTCACAGTGGGCACATGGCACAGAACACTCTGCATTTTGTAAGAGAATCCATTATCTATGAATACTATGCATCCTTATCTGCATGTTTGATGGCTTCAATTTGGTGCTACCCTTCTAAGCATACACATTTTTAGGATGCACGATAAAATGTAGATTTTCTATTTGCATTATCCAGACAAAGATCGAAAGTAGCATTAGAAACTAGAGATAGAGAATATATCATGGGCGGAAAAAGGTTGAACTAGATGGACCTGCGTCTTTTTTCAACTTCTATAACTACAGTATATAACATATTACATAGTCAGTAATCCATGCAGAATGTGACGTGGGACACAGATTTGACATTTATGTTGTATATTATCCCCATTAAGTTTAATGAGGAAGTCAAAATCAGCAACAAAACTCCATTTGTGTGAGATCAGTAGTTCTCAACCCTGAATCTACAAAAATGGTAGTGCATGTTCTCATCATCTCCCGCCTTGACTACTGCGATATACTCCTCTATTGCCTTCCTGCTAACACACTCACACTTCTCCAGTTCGCCCTTAATTCTGCTGCCCAATTAATCCACCTCTCCTTCTCCGTTTCTCTTCCCTCCAGTTCCTCAATATATCCAGTTCAAATTACTAACATTGACCTACAAAACTGTCCATAATCTGTCTCTGTAAATCTGTAAACCAATTTCCCGATATCTTCCTACACGTAATCTCCGGTCTCCTGTAAGTCTTCTCCCGAGTATCCCACATCCTCTGGAATTCTGCGCCCCATAACGTCTGATTATGCGTCACATTCAAAATTTTCAGACGGAACTTGAAAACCCATCTCTTCAAGAAAGCTTACAACCAGCAATGACCCCACTGCCATCTCACCAGGCATCACCTCACTACCACTGGAGCTGTCGCAACCACCCAACCTAGAGTCTCCTTCCTCACCATCCTGTAGAATGTAAGCCCACGAAGCAGTTTCCTCTCTCCTCTGCATCAGTCTGTCATTGCTAGTTTGTTCTCTGTAATATAGATTTGTATTTTGTATGTAACCCCACCTCATGTACAGCACCATGGAATCAATGGTACTCTAAAAATAAAGAATAATAGTAGTAGTAAAATTAATTATACTGTCCTGCATGCCATACAGATTATCAAAGGGGCACTGACAAAGTTCAGAGGAGGATGCTGCTACATGTACGTGTGACGCCTCTTCTGATCTTTGCCCGCACACTACTGCAGGGTGAGACTACGTTGCAGAGGACACTGTTGCAAGTGAATGAAAATTGGATCTCCTATCAAGAGGAGCGAATTCTTTTTATATCTATATAGGTAAAAAAGGAGTCATCTTTTATAAGGAGATTTGGGTCATTGAGGTCATGACTGGCCACTTTCTTCATGACTACTTTGATGGTAGATCGTTAAACAAAATGTTGAGTGCTACATTGCTTCCAAATCTATGTATCAAAACAAGCACAAATTCTGATAGTGTAACAAAGTATAGGTTTTCTGAAACGGTTTGCAAAAAGAACAAAGACAGATCTTTTCTTTTTTTACTGAAAATGTTGAGAATGACAAGGCAGTTACCGTATTTAAGAACATGAACTTTGATGGAATCTGGCCACCTCTAGCCCCCAAGAAAATATGTTATTGCTTAAGAGGCTACTCTCAACCTTACGCTCCAGACCATAAGATTGTATGGAGATGTCTGTCATGGACAACTCGACTGCAGCTACAGACGGTGCAGGGGTGAAGAGAGGGAGGCAAGCATTACACTGAGGGGTGGGTGGGAACAGGGGGAATCAGCAACAACCTGTGGCTGGTGTTCCATCCTGCCGAACAAGACGATAACTCATCCAGGCAGAAAAATATCAGCGCAGAGGGAATACAAGCGCTGCCTGAGTGTAATTAGACAGTAACCTGCACTAGAACACGATACAAGGATCCACTCGCACACAAGGGAGTCTCCAGACAGAAGTGCGTCACAATGGATTAACTAAATCCATTACACCGTTTCCACAGTACATAGAGCGCTCTTACTGAAATGTTTCCCTCCTTGATTTGCAGAGACTTATATGCTAGCCAATAAGTCTTATGGCCGATGCCATCTTTCCTGTAATCAGACCTTATTCCATATGACGGGCATGGTGCTCAGAATTGTACTCAGAAAAGCAATCCCAAAAATTGTGTAACGTTTCGATCTAATACTCAGACCTTCATCAGACAGAATGCTATTCAGATAAGGAATCGGGAAGAAGCGTTATGTAAGAAACGGGTAACAACCCAAATGATAGGTGCTCTTTGTACTGAATATATGGAGTGGTACCCTATCCGAGCACCCACCTATACAGAGTGATGGATATCCTTGTTAGGTGCCATTCCAGGAATTGCTTACTGTTTATTCCACATTTCTGTTTGTTCTATTCAGCATCTTGTATTTGCTTGCATTGTGGATATTATCAGTGCAGCCTGAAGATGTCCGCTCTCCTGTGTGCTTTTATATATGTTATTCATCACTCCTCCATCCTGTTCTAGGATTAGCAGCCATGTCTCTAGCAGCCAGTACCAACCCATAAGAACACAGAGTCCATCTACTATATAATTGTCTAAGGGTCACTTCCGTCTGTCTGTCTGTCCTTCTGTCTGTCACGGTTATTCATTCGCTGATTGGTCTCGCCAGCTGCCTGTCATGGCTGCCGCGACCAATCAGCGACCGGCACAGTCCGGAAGAAAATGACCGCTCTTTACTCCCCGAAGTCAGTTCCTGGCGCCCGCATACTCCCCTCCGGTCACCGCTAACACAGGGTTAATGCCGGCGGTAACGGACCGCGTTATGCCGCAGGTAATGCATTCCGTTACCGCCGCTATTAACCCTGTGTGTCCCCAACTTTTTACTATTGACGCTGCCTATGCGGCATCAATAGTAAAAAAATGTAATGTTAAAAATAATTAAAAAAAAAAAACCTGCTATACTCACCCTCCGTAGTCGCTCACGCCGGCCGTCATCTTCCGTTGCAGGTTGCGGTGGCAAAGATGGTATGGGAGAAGGACCTGCCATGACGTCACAGTCATGTGACCGCGATGTCATCACAGGCCCTGCACGCCTGCGCGAGAAGGACCTACCATGACGTCACGGTCATGTGACCGCGAATTCATCACAGGTCCTGCGCGCCTGCGCTAGAAAGACCTGCCATGACGTCACGGTCATGTGACTGCGACGTCATCACAGGTCTTGCGCTCATACCAACCCTGAGACCGGAAGCTGCCGTGGACTACAAGGAGCCCTCGGAAAGGTGAGTATATCTTTATTTTTTAAACTGTGACAAACCTGGCTGGGCAATATACTACGTAGCTGGCCAATATACTACGTGGCTCTGTGCTGTATACTACTTCGCTGTGCAATATACTACGTGGCTCTGTGCTGTATACTACGTCACTGGGCAATATACTACGTAACTGGGCAATATACTACGTGGCTCTGTGCTGTATACTACGTCACTGGGCAATATACTACGTCACTGGGCAATATACTACGTGGCTGCGCAATATACTACGTCACTAGGCAATATACTACGTAGCTGGGCAATATAATACGTGATTGGCCAATATACTACGTGGCTCTGTGCTGTATACTACGTCACTGGGCAATATACTACGTGACTGGCCAATATACTACGTGGCTCTGTGCTGTATACTGTCGCTGTGCAATATACTACGTGGCTCTGTGCTGTATACTACATCACTGGGCAATATACTACGTGGCTCTGTGCTGTATACTACGTCACAGGGCAATATACTACGTCACAGGGCAATATACTACGTCACTAGGCAATATACTACGTAGCTGCGCAATATAGTACGTGACTGGCCAATATACTACGAGGCTCTGTGCTGTATACTACTTCGCTGTGCAATATACTACGTGGCTCTGTGCTGTATACTACGTCACTGGGCAATATACTATGTAACTGGCCAATACACTACGTGAATGGCCAATATACTATGTGGCTCTGTGCTGTATACTACGTCGCTGTGCAATATACTATGTGGCTCTGTGCTGTATACTACGTCACTGGGCAATATACTACGTAAGTGGGCAATATACTACGTGGCTGTGCTGTATACTACGTCACTGGGCAATATACTACGTAACTGGGCAATATACTACGTGGCTGCGCAATATACTACGTTACTAGGCAATATACTACGTTACTGGGCAATATACTACGTGGCTGCGCAATATACTACGTCACTAGGCAATATACTACGTAAATGGGCAATATACTACATGGCTGGGCAATATACTACATGACTGGGCAATATACTACGTGGCTGGGCAATATACTACATGACTGGGCAATATACTACGTGGTTGGGCAATATAGTACGTGGTTGGGCAATATACTACGTGACTGGGCAACATACTACGTGACTGGGCAATATACTACGTGGCTGGGCAATATACTACGTGGCTAGGCAATATACTATGTGGCTGGGCAATATATTACGTGGCTGGGCAATATACTACATGGTTGGGCAATATACTATGTGACAGGGCAATATACTACGTGGCTGGGCAATATACTACATCGCTGGGCAATATACTACGTGGCTGGGCAATATACTACATCACTAGGCAATATACTACGTGACTGGGCAATATACTACGTGGCTGGGCAATATACTACGTGGTTGGGCAATATACTACGTGATTGGCCAATATACTACGTGGCTCTGTGCTGTATACTACGTCACTGGGCAATATACTACGTGACTGGCCAATATACTACGTGGCTCTGTGCTGTATACTGTCGCTGTGCAATATACTACGTGGCTCTGTGCTGTATACTACGTCACTGGGCAATATACTACGTGGCTCTGTGCTGTATACTACGTCACAGGGCAATATACTACGTCACTGGGCAATATACTACGTCACTAGGCAATATACTACGTAGCTGGGCAATATAGTACGTGACTGGCCAATATACTACGTGGCTCTGTGCTGTATACTACTTCGCTGTGAAATATACTACGTGGCTCTGTGCTGTATACTACGTCACTGGGCAATATACTACGTAAGTGGGCAATATACTACGTGGCTGTGCTGTATACTACGTCACTGGGCAATATACTACGTAACTGGGCAATATACTACGTGGCTGCGCAATATACTACGTTACTAGGCAATATACTACGTTACTGGGCAATATACTACGTGGCTGCGCAATATACTACGTCACTAGGCAATATACTACGTAACTGGGCAATATACTACATGGCTGGGCAATATACTACATGACTGGGCAATATACTACGTGGCTGGGCAATATACTACATGACTGGGCAATATACTACGTGGTTGGGCAATATAGTACGTGGTTGGGCAATATACTACGTGACTGGGCAATATACTACGTGACTGGGCAATATACTACGTGGCTGGGCAATATACTACATGGCTAGGCAATATACTATGTGGCTGGGCAATATATTACGTGGCTGGGCAATATACTACATGGTTGGGCAATATACTATGTGACAGGGCAATATACTACGTGGCTGGGCAATATACTACATCGCTGGGCAATATACTACGTGGCTGGGCAATATACTACATCACTAGGCAATATACTACGTGACTGGGCAATATACTACGTGGCTGGGCAATATACTACGTGGCTGGGCAATATACTACGTGGTTGGGCAATATACTACGTGGTTGGGCAGTATACTATGTGACTGTGCAATATACGTGGCTGGGCAATATACTACGTGGCTGGGCAATAAACTACGTGGCTGGGCAATATACTACGTGGTTGGGCAATATACTACGTTGCTGGGCAATATACTACGTGACAGGGCAATATACTACGTGGTTGGGCAATGTACGTCGCTGGGCAATATACTACATGGCTGGGCAATATACTACGTGGCTGGGCAATATACTACGTGGTTGGGCAATATACTACGTGGCTGGGCAATATACTACGTGGCTGGGCAATATACTACGTGGTTGGGCAATATACTACGTGGTTGGGCAGTATACTACGTGACTGTGCAATATACAACGTGGCTGGGCAATATACTACGTGGCTGGGCAATATACTACGTGGCTGGGCAATATACTACGTGGTTGGGCAATATACTACGTTGCTGGGCAGTATACTACGTGACAGGGCAATATACTACGTGGTTGGGCAATATACGTCGCTGGGCAATATACTACTTGACTGTGCAATATACTACGTGGCTGGTCAATATACTACGTGGCTGGGCAATATACTACGTGGCTGGGCAATATACTACGTGGTTGGGCAATATACTACGTGGCTGGGCAATATACTACGTGGACATGCATATTCTAGAACACCCGATGCGTTAGAATCGGGCCACCATCTAGTTATCTTAATAAGCAGCCAGTACCAACCTATAAGAACACAGAGTCCATTATCGTGAAGCATGCCTGCCATTTCAGGAATCTTTTCAGAAGCTATCATGTGTGTACATGAGGAATAACAGATTTTATGCCCAATATATGACTCGTATCCTGACTTTTTTTTTATCAGTATCCCCTCTGCAAGCTCTCTCTCTCTGGTGTCTGAGCTGGTGGATAGAGAATAACTCCTCTGATATCTCCCACAAACAATACATAGAAACAGAGGGAATCATCTTCTTTCTCTGTGTAGGACATGTTCAAAAGCAGTGACAGCATGAAAAACAATACACAGCAGCATGGAGGATATTATACAGCAGTAGTGAGCTGTGTGGCTGTACATCCAGCACTGAACTATTGGCAACATAGTTTATTGAAGCTGCAGCACATTTGTGTGTATCTCACTGTACTGAATGCTCCTTACTCCTACTTCCCATTCACCTCTCCACAGAGTATAATAAGATGTGCTTTTTCAGAATTGTTAAGGACTTCAGGAGGCAGTATGGAGGAGAAAAAGCTACCCACAAGGGGAGAAAGAAGCCCGTTTCCTAAAAAGATATATTACGAAGTTGTTTATAATATACAAACTTCTATGTAACGTTTGTTGAAGTGACCATTTAACCCAATTACGTAATTAGAAGTATATTGTTAAAGCTGATTCTGTTCATTCACTTATTTGTTCTGTTATTCCGGTAACAGGCTTCGGTAGTCTTCGGGACTTCAATTAGAGACTGGTTAGAACCAGGGTATATAATGGGAGAGCTTTTGTTATTCTTATTATAAAGTCATGGTAACGGTGAAGGCTGAGGACCATCTCGTCCTGTGCTAATTCTATCGTGGCCAGTGCCGGATTACCAAGTAGGAATAGTAGGCATCGACCGATGGTCCCCCTCATCTTTGGTGGCCCGACACAATGGATGAAAAATAATACTGATCTGATATTAAAAGCAAATTACAATTAGTGTGCTGGCCTAGCTACCCACTGGAGGCAGCAACGGAGCTCCGAGGTGAGCATTAATGCATGGGGCAGTGAAATGATGTTTCGACTGTTGTCGGGTATATTTGAGAATTCACGAGAAGTAGAGAAAGGGCATTTATGTGATTGGGCATGGCAACTGTGTAACTGGCCAGAATGGGGGTGGGAGTGGAGGAGAGGTAAGTAGCCAGGAGTTCAAGCCAACTCTATATAATAGCACATTCATGAGTAGAAGCTTGGGGACCACAGACAAATATAAATAGGCCTACACCCAAGGTCCAAGTTACTTCATTACCTTTTATGGATTACTGTATAATGAAGTTTGATTCAAATCAATAGTGGGTGAATATGCAGTACATGGTTGTGGCCACTGTGCTGCGCAGTTCCTTAACTGAGCAGTTCCGGCTGCCGCTAAGACCAGGAACAGCTGATTGGCTAGGGTGTCGGGTGTTGCACCCCCACCGATTAGACATTGATGACCTATTCTAAGGATGGGTCAGCAATATTAAAGTCCTGGACAACCCCTTTAAAGTATGCCCTAAAAATACTTTATTCTAGGCAGCTTTACAACATCCACTAATTTATCTGTTCTGTTTCCCCTGGTCGCTTCTTTCTACAGAATCCCGCACACTCCATGCACGTCATATTGATTATAAAATAAGGGTTCACCATTGCACAGAACAATCCATTTTCACATTTTTCATCAACCCTATAGATTACACACTTCATGCAGAGGCCTAATTCAATGTTTGAATTTTTGAGTAGCTATGACTATATAATGTCTGATTGTGAACATGTCCCCCGTGAAAAGTGCGGTGGAATATGTTGGCGCTATAAAATAAAAAAATTACCATAAATCATAACTATTCACACTTTTATTTTTTAATTCATTACAAATAGTAAACCTCTTATATACCTTCTCATATGCATGGACGAAACCCCTGCACTTATAGGCATGTTTGTATAAATGAAGGAGGATAAAGGAGAAAAATTAGTTTATTAGCTTTCAGTGCCACATCATTCCTCCTTCGTAAATAGACCATAAAGAGCTTTTTCATTAGAAAAAGCAATTTGGCTCTGACTGATACGTGCCACAAGTAGCTGCAGATTGAGCAGTAATATAAATATCCTTACAAAATAATAGGCTACAACAAGAATATGCTAACCATACAGGGAATCCACAGGGAACGAGGCACCCATTAGCACGCACTATTGAAACATACAGTTTAAAGCAGATCTAAAATTATTTACCTTTTAGAATTACTTACGAGAAAATAATATTATCGTAAATAGTATTTCTTTTAATAAAACAGAAAATGAAGTTTATTTTTCAATATCAAGAATATTTAAAATGTTTTTGAAGATGTATCTAAAATACTTAATATATATATTTTAATATATATATATATATATATATATATATATATATATATATATATATATATATATATAAATATATATATTTTAATATACTTTGTATTATTCAGTAAGCATAAAATACAGGCCAATCTTAGGCATCCAAGACTTATGTCCTCCTCCTTCATGGTTAATACTTTTATACTACTGGCCAAAAAAGTAATGATTATTAACCATGTGATTACCGGACAAAAAGTCTACATTATGTAAGAAAATGATTTATATATGTCATTTAAATGCACTTTCATGCTTGATGTGTGTGCATACATAAGGAATTTCTGCTTTTTGTTTCCCTTCAGCTTCTACCGATCCCCGACAGATTTGTAGACAGATTTGAACAGTTTTTGAGCATGAATGATCAGCACAGGAGACAACATGTGACTGATGGATATGGAAAGAAGTAGATTTCTCTAACAAGATATATGGTAATACAAACTTTCCCATGTTCAATTGTACCTTTATTGACTTGGATTTGTACTTCTACACGCAGTCATATACAGTTAGGGCCAGAAATATTTGGACAGTGACACAAGTTTTGTTATTTTAGCTGTTTACAAAAACATGTTCAGAAATACAATTATATATATAATATGGGCTGAAAGTGCACACTCCCAGCTGCAATATGATAGTTTCCACATCCAAATCGGAGAAAGGTTTAGGAATCATAGCTCTGTAATGCATAGCGTCCTCTTTTTCAAGGGACCAAAAGTAATTGGACAATGGACTCTAAGGGCTGCAATTAACTCTGAAGGTGTCTCCCTCGTTAACCTGTAATCAATGAAGTAGTTAAAAGGTCAGGGGTGGATTCCAGGTGTGTGGTTTTGCATTTGGAAGCTGTTGCTGTGAGCAGACAACATGCGGTCAAAGGAACTCTCAATTGAGGTGAAGCAGAACATCCTGAGGCTGAAAAAAAAGAAAAATCCATCAGAGAGATAGCAGACATGCTTGGAGTAGCAAAATCAACAGTTGGGTACATTCTGAGAAAAAAGGAATTGACTGGTGAGCTTGGGAACTCAAAAAGGCCTGGGCGTCCATGGATGACAACAGTGGTGGATGATCGCCGCATACTTAATTTGGTGAAGAAGAACCCGTTCACAACATCAACTGAAGTACAGAACACTCTCAGTGAAGTAGGTGTATCTGTCTCTAAGTCAACAGTAAAGAGAAGACTCCATGACAGTAAATACAAAGGGTTCAAATCTAGATGCAAACCATTCATCAATACCAAAAATAGACAGGCCAGAGTTAAATTTGCAGAAAAACACCTCAAGAAGCCAGCTCCGTTCTGGAAAAGTATTCTATGGACAGATGAGACAAAGATCAACCTGTACCAGAATGATGGGAAGAAAAAAGTTTGGAGAAGAAAGGGAACGGCACATGATCCAAGGCACACCACATCCTCTGTAAAACATGGTGGAGGCAACGTGATGGCATGGGCATGCATGGCTTTCAATGGCACTGGGTCACTTGTGTTTATTGATGACATAAGAGCAGACAAGAGTAGCCGGATGAATTCTGAAGTGTACCGGGATATACTTTCAGCCCAGATTCAGCCAAATGCTGCAAAGTTGATTGGACGACGCTTCATAGTACAGATGGACAATGACCCCAAGCATACAGCCAAAGCTACCCAGGAGTTCATGAGTGCCAAAAAGTGGCATATTCTGCAATGGCCAAGTCAATCTCCAGATCTAAACCCAATTGAGCATGCATTTCACTTGCTCAAATCCAGACTTAAGACGGAAAGACCCACAAACAAGCAAGACCTGAAGGCTGCGGCTGTAAAGGCCTGGCAAAGCATTAAGAAGGAGGAAACCCAGCGTTTGGTGATGTCCATGGGTTCCAGACTTAAGGCAGTGATTGCCTCCAAAGGATTTGCAACAAAATATTGAAAATAAAAATATTTTGTTTGGGTTATGTTTATTTGTCCAATTACTTTTGACCTCCTAAAATGTGGAGTGTTTGTAAAGAAATGTGTACAATTCCTACATTTTCTATCAGATATTTTTGTTCAACCCTTCAAATTAAACGTTACAATCTGCACTTGAATTCTGTTGTAGAGGTTTCATTTCAAATCCAATGTGGTGGCATGCAGAGCCCAACTCGCGAAAATTGTGTCACTGTCCAAATATTTCTGGCCCTAACTGTAAATGCGCCTACAAATATCATTCTGAAATATTTAGTGACTTATCTCTATATGTAGCATGGCAAGCACTGCAGGTATGACAATTAGGTAGGGATTATTAAACAATCATGCATTTGCCACTAGAATGTGGACACTAATTTGTCAAGATCTCAAGATTATATGGGCATTAATATGGAGGAAATTGGAGTATAATGCATTGATATTTAGAGTCTGTTGGCGTCTTTTTTACATTGCAAGAAAAAATTAACAAAAACTTTTTTAATAAGCAAACTTGGAGATGAAAGTGGATATAAAACCCGCGCTGCTGTGGATCCAATATATGATTGGAAACCACATGCGGTATGGATGCGGTTTTATTTGTCAACGAGTCTCAAGTAGTGATGAGCGAGTATACTCGTTACTTGAGATTTCCCGATTTACATCTGTTAGGCAGCATAAGTACATGTGGGGATTCCCTAACAACCAGGCAACCCCCACATGTACTCAGGCAGGCTAGCAGCTGTAAATCATGCAGCTGCGTCAACAAAAACTAAATCTCCGAGCACTAAAAAATACTCGGAGACCCCCCGAGCGTGCTCGGGAAAACCAGAGCAACAAGTACACTCGCTCATCACTAGTCTCAAGGTGATCACACCTCTTCATCAGGACAAACCCCAATGATTGAACCTCTGGGTTCTGGAAAAAGGAGTAGCTAGTACTAAGCCTGTTTGTTGTAGCCATTTTGGAGCTGCCAGGTGGCCACGAACAGTGCCCTTGTGACAGGACCTTCTACTTGTCATTATTATGTAATTGTTTTACCAGGTCAAAATACCACTTTTCTCCTGAATCTAGCATTTTTTTTTTGTTCCAGTACCTCTCTATTCCTGAGATATCTCCCGCTCTTACGTATATATGCAAATCTAATTTAGGTTAGCCAAGTGGGCGTGATATCTCTGAAGAGTTGAAGATCACACCGACTTGGCTAAAAAGACACAAGGAAGAGAGGGTCATATTTAAGGAAGCGAGAAGCAGCGGAACAAAAGAACACCACTAGATTCTGGGGAACAGCGGCTTGTGACAATAAGGCTAGGTTCACACTGCATTATTGCCATCTGTTTAACGGATGTGCTAACGCTGATGCCCAAAATCGCTTTTTTGCTACAATCACGCTAACGCATGGTACCATTGCGTTGGCATGCGCTAGCAATAGAGGTATATGCACAGTGAACGAGTCCATTCGCTGTGCGTTAGACCTAACGTACACGAAAACGTGATATATCGGCACAATAAATGACCAAAGTGAATTAATGGCACAATTATGGCAGTAGAAGTGATGTCAAAGTACAAGAATAATAAAAAGTGAAGTCAAAACAAAAGGTAATTGTAGAATGATGTCACAGCACATTGTAATACAATATGACGCACAATGCTGCAGTGCATGTAGTGATGTAGTTAGTAGTGATCTACAACAGCAAACAAAGGAAGAACAATGGAGATATACATGTCACATATTCCATAGAAACCGGTGCCATGGATAGAAAATATTGAAATAAAAGCTGCTTATCCCTCTGGGCCTCTCATCATAGCCCGGCCACCGACACACATAAATATAAATTTCATAGAAAATAACCTGCTTTACTCCAACTACCTGAGCAATAAAAATTAATGAACTTCAACGCTCCCCCCAACATCAGCTCCAAACAGCTCTGCAGCTCAGCCTGCCCGGGACCAGCTGAGTGATTCCAGCGCGCCGCAGACTATTCATCTCCCTGCTAGGACAATTTTAATTTAAATGCAATTAGAGGCTGGGAATGAACATTATGCATTAGATAAAGCCTGAACATGAAGACTATAATAAATACCATTTCAACCAAAAAAAAAAATTAATTACAGAGCATTAGGGCAGAAGTCAGAGTTTCATCTCTGTGTTCCAATAAATGTTAAATGCTTTTTAAACATACCAGCAAGAAGATATATGAAAAGATACAGATGGGGTCATTTATAACACATTGTATCCTATTGTACGGAGAAATGCATCCTCATGTTGTGCTTGGCCAATGGCTCTCTTGGTTGGGGTACCCTGACATTTGGCTTCTCAATAAATGGTTCTGGTACATACGATGTTCTCACTTCCCCTCGGTTTAAAGCAATTCTCTATTAACTTAACTATACAGAGGTTTAAAGTGCAGTTTTAATACCAGTACATATCAGTTACATGAATCAATTCACAGATCAACTGGTGTGTATGTGTTTGTCTTGATCTGCCTGTGGCCACACAGGTCACGGGATTCGGTGCAGCAGGTGGGTGTTGCACAGAGGAAAAAGGTGGCAGAGGTACTAGAATCTACAGGAAGACAGGAAACATCCTGGAGATCACAGTATGGTAGCAGAGGTTCTGTAAACTGCAAATAGGTAGCAGAGGCACTGGAAGCTGCAGACTGCCAGGAGATGTACTGGAGACCACTAATGGGCAGCAGTGGTACTGGAGCAGAGGTCTTGAAAGCTGCAGGCAGACAGGGAATGTCCTGGAAACTGCAGACAGGTTGTAGTGCACCGACAAACTAAAAAACTTAATACCAAGATACAAAAGTATGTTTTACTAGGCCTTTTGTAGGCATATGCAGAAGGTCATATGGGAGCATGCTGGGCTACTTGCAAAGCCTGACAAACACAAGAAAGTTTAGTGGACTGGGGTGTCACGTAACGTGTAGGAAAGGCTTAGTGCAACACAAAGGGATAAGGTAAAGGGATCAAGACACTAGGGAAGGGGTGAGGAGACCCCTAGACAGATTTAACTTCACCCTGTATGCCCCATCATCCCTATACAGGTTCTTCAACTATCACCTAGCAGGATACCTAATCCCTGCATGACCCTGGCGATAAGCCCTGCACCAGGAAGGAAAGGATGTGCACTAGTCAAACCCCACTAATGCTAAAGACAACTAGGATACACAAAACAAGGGAAAACTTAGCTTGAGTAGACTCAGTGAGAAACACAGTCGTCCTCCAAACTCCAAAGAAGACACCAGCCAACTGCTGCAGCTCCAAGCCTCAACAGGAAAGTGCAAATAGAAAATATCACCCGCAACTCCCAACAGCAATTTGGGAGGTATAAACACCCAGATCCAGGGTGACCATTAGAGCCGGGGAAGGTGGCCACTGGGTC
The DNA here is from genome assembly GCF_032444005.1 of Ranitomeya imitator. NCBI lineage: Eukaryota > Metazoa > Chordata > Amphibia > Anura > Dendrobatidae > Ranitomeya > Ranitomeya imitator. Next base: position 692,929,153 of record NC_091282.1, on the reverse strand, counting down.
CTAGTGTTAGAAGGACGAGGTAGAAGTCTGCAAAGCAAACTGCTGAGACATTATGCAGACAGATGCAGCGCAACGGTCTGCAGCCTCTGTCACATCTGCGACATGGGGTGAAGGGAGCAGGGCCAAGATCCGAGACAGGTATGTAACTTTTTTCTATTAAAAGCCATTCGAGGACCATGCAGCTTAGATGGCCAGTCCAAGAAGGAGGGCCCTGATGGCTACTCCCTGCCCCTTTAGACTGGCAGTTCTTTCCCAATGTACGCATATAGGGAGAGCACTATCAGTCTAGGCGAGAAGCTGCCGAGAACCAGAATCTTAGGCTATTTATCTAAGACGCATGCTCCCGGCTGGCTATAAAAAGTATGTTTTCTCTGAAACATGGCAGCGTTTCACAGAAGATATGCATGGCTAGAATAGTACCTACGGCCTCCGATTCATGCTGCCCGTGGTTTGATCAGCATGAATCTTCTGGCATGTTCCATTAACAGTGTGTGACAACTCTTGCTTGGAAAATGGCAGCGTATTTGCCCCAATGCTCCAAATAAGCTGCTTGTCAAAATCTTGCTAAATGAAGTTCAAATATATTCCTACACATAAAGTACAGTAGTTTACCAGATTTTTTTTGCAGCAGTTTTTTTTTTTTTAAGCCAAAGCCAGATGTACATTATTTAAAAGTAATGTGAAATATAAAGGGCTGACTTCTTGCAGGATCCCTTTCTGGCTTGAGCTCAAAAAACAGTAGTGTTGTTTAAAAAAAAAAAAAAAAGACGTGAGTCAGATTTATTAATACTGTCTTAAAATTAGACAGCCTAGAATGAGACTAGATGCACCAAATTTATCACATCAACTCAAGATAAATGACAAATTTGGCACGTCTTTAAACAAGAACTTTATGTGACATCCTGGTTTGCTTAGCTATGAATAGGTTTTTTAGCTAAAGTTTTCTGGCAATGATGTTCATCTTAAAGGGAAGCTACCATCAGTAAGTAACTTATTGCTTAAATCAGATTTTTGTGTTACATGTACCGTATATACTCGAGTATAAGCCGACCCGAGTATAAGCCGACCCCCCTAATTTTGCCACAAAAAACTGGGAAAACTTATTGACTCGAGTATAAGCCTAGGGTGGAAATGCAGCATTTACCGGTGAATTTCAAAAATAAAAATAGATCATTATTTCCCCATAGCTGTGCCATATAGTGCTCTGCACCGTTCATATTTCCCCATAGCTGTGCCCCATATAGTGCTCTGCACCGTTCACTGTGCCCCCTAGCTGTGCCATATACAGTGCTCTGCACCGTTCACTGTGCCCCATAGCTGTGCCATATACAGTGCTCTGCACCGTTCATTGTGCCCCCTAGCTGTGCCATATACGGTGCTCTGCACCGTTCACTGTGCCCCCTAGCTGTGCCTTATACGGTGCTCTGCACCGTTCATTGTGCCCCCTAGCTGTGCCTTATACGGTGCTCTGCACCGTTCATTGTGCCCCCTAGCTGTGCCTTATACGGTGCTCTGCACCGTTCATTGTGCCCCCTAGCTGTGCCTTATACGGTGCTCTGCACCGTTCATTGTGCCCCCTAGCTGTGCCTTATACGGTGCTCTGCACCGTTCATTGTGCCCCCTAGCTGTGCCTTATACGGTGCTCTGCACCGTTCATTGTGCCCCCTAGCTGTGCCTTATACGGTGCTCTGCACCGTTCATTGTGCCCCCTAGCTGTGCCTTATACGGTGCTCTGCACCGTTCATTGTGCCCCCTAGCTGTGCCTTATACGGTGCTCTGCACCGTTCATTGTGCCCCCTAGCTGTGCCTTATACGGTGCTCTGCACCGTTCATTGTGCCCCCTAGCTGTGCCTTATACGGTGCTCTGCACCGTTCATTGTGCCCCCTAGCTGTGCCATATACGGTGCTCTGCACCGTTCATTGTGCCCCCTAGCTGTGCCTTATACGGTGCTCTGCACCGTTCACTGTGCCCCATATCTGTGCCCATATACGGTGCTCTGCACCGTTCATTGTGCCCCCTAGCTGTGCCATATACGGTGCTCTGCACCGTTCATTGTGCCCCCTAGCTGTGCCATATACGGTGCTCTGCACCGTTCACTGTGCCCCATAGATGCTCCACATTAATCTGTGCTGCCGCTGCTACTGCTGCAATAAAAAAAAAAACCCACATACTCACCTCCCTTGATTGCAGCTCCCAGCGTCCGGTCCCGGCGCCTCCATCTTCCCGGCGTCTCTGCTCTGACTGATCAGGCAGAGGGCGCCGCGCACACTATATGCGTCATCGCGCCCTCTGCCTGAACAGTCAGAGAGCGCAGACGCTGGGAAGATGGAGGCGCCGGCCGGGAAGATGGAGCGACGCTCGGCGGCTGGAACGAGGACAGGTGAATATAACATACTCACCTAGTCCTGGCGATCCTCGCGCTGTCCCTCTGCCTGGTCTTCGGTGCCGCAGCTTCTTTCTCTATCAGCGGTCACCGGCACCGCTGATTAGAGAAATGAATAAGCGGCTCCGCCCCTATGGGAGGTGGAGCCGCTTATTCATTTCTGTAATGAGCGGTCCCACGTGACCGCTGAAGAGAGGAAGAAGCTGCAGCGCCGAAGCCCGTGGGACGGCAGGGACAGCGCGAGGATCGCTGGGACTAGGTAAGTATACCCCAGCGCCCTCAGCCCCTCACCCGCCGACCCCACCGCTACCGTGACTCGAGTATAAGCCGAGGGGGGCACTTTCAGCCCTAAAATTTGGGCTGAAAATCTCGGCTTATACTCGAGTATATACGGTATTTTTTTTTTTATATTGCCAATGTTTTTTTTTCATATCACAACCTTTATTGAAAGGGTTGTCCACTACCTTGACAACCCTGTTTCAATCACTATGTTCCCAAGGGAATACTTACAGTTTACTCACCTCCGATGTTGGTACTGTTTCAGAAGTGTCTGCACTGGCTCTCCCGAGGCTCGTATGACATTGTTGTCACATGATCCCTGCAGCCAATCAGCGGCTACTTCACTCTCCCATCATTCCTCTGCATGTATGATTTGTCTAAAAGTTCCTGGGAGAGCTAGTGCCGTCATCGCTGGAAAAGCGCCCACATCGGAGGGGAGTATAAGAATCTATATATATATAATTGCCTAAGGGTTTTCCGTCTGTCTGTCTGTCTTTCTGTCTGTCTGTCTGTCTGTCCTGGAAATCCCGGCTCTCTGATTGGTCGAGGCCGCCAGGCCTCGACCAATCAGCAACGGGCACAGCGACGATGATGTCATAAAGGACGTAGACATCTCACGTCTCTGATTCAGCGACGGGCACAGTATCGAAGTAGATGTCATAATGGTTGCCATGGCGACGATGATGTCATAAAGGTTGCCTCGACCAATCAGCGACGGGCACAGTCTGCCGCGAATTCTGGAATCATCATTGTCCATATACTACGGGGACATGCATATTCTAGAATACCCGATGCGTTAGAATCGGGCCACAATCTAGCTATTTTATAAGGGGGAACATAGTGATTGAGACAGGGTCGTCCAACTAGCGAAAAACCCCTATAAGAAAAAAAACAACATTAATCTTACAATTTTCACACTGGGGCTTTCAGGAAAGTTTACACAACAAATTCTTATTGTCAGAAGAAGGAGTACAATAACAGATAACAAGCAAGTAAAAAAAAAGAGAATGCAACCTACAAAAAAGGAACAAGGGTTTATGATTTACCAGCATTAAAGCCCACCAATATTTGGTATGGGCGACTCGTACCAGGGGTCAATGTAAAGCAGTATTTAAGAATCTTCCTGTATAAGGAACAGACCCCTTAATGACAGCCAATACGTCTTTTAACTGACCTGAGATGTAAGAGAATATCCTCCCCATACAGGTGACAATCCAGCATCTGTCGGCTGTACAATATAGCTGACAACTTGCTGCATCAGCCATGATCAGTGTTTGCACTGTCCATATCTGTTTAACCCCTTAGATGCTGCTGTCAATAGGTACTACATCATTATAAATGGTTAACAGACTGTGGGGGCTTCCTCGTTATCCCAATTGGTGCCCTCAGATCATGATTGTGTCGTCCTGATGTTTGCGTTGGCAATTCACAACCAAATAGCGGCCTTAGAGTCTCTGCCGGCTGTTGTAACCTGTTCAGAAGTTAGTGGCATTTAGGTGGTAAACATACACTTTTTCATTTCTGTCATGCCACTTTGCATTATTTCCTGAAAATCACCTGTAGGGTTAATAAACTACCTGACAGCAGTTTTCAATATGCTAGGGGGTGCTGTTTTTAAAATGGTATCATGTTTGGGGGTTTCCCAAAATATTAGACCCCTAAGGGCACTTCAAACCTGGATAGTCCCCTAAAAAATAAATGTTGTAAATTTCCTTGAAAAAATGAAAAATTGCGGCTACATTTTTAAACCTCTTAAAATGCTAACAAAATAAAAGAACATTTTACAAATGGTGCTGATGTAAAGCAGACATGTGAGAAATGTTATTTATTAATGGTTTGCTGTGGTATGACTATCTGGATTAATCCATTAGTGACGGAGCCAAATTTTTGAAATCTGACCAGTGTCACTTTATGTGGCAATAACTCTGCAACGCTTCAGCAAATCCCAGTGATTTTGAGACTGTTTTTTCGTGACACATTATACTTTATGATAATGGTAAATTTAGGTCAATATGTTTTGTGTTTATTTATAAAAAATATCAAAAATTTGAGAAAAATGTTAAAAAATTAGCAATTTTCAAACTTTGAATGATTATCCCTTTAATCCAGATAGTCATACCACAGCAAACCATTAATAAATAACATTTCCCACATGTCGGCTTTACATCAGCACTATTTGTAAAATGATATTTTATTTTGTTAGCATTTTAGGAGGTTTAAAAATGTAGCAGCAATTTTTCATTTTTTCAAGGAAATTTACAACATTTATTTTTTTCAGGGAACTATCCATGTTTAAAGTGACTTTAGGGTTCTCATATATTGGGAAACCCCCAAACGTGATACCATTTTAAAAAACAGCGCCCCCTGACATATTGAAAACTGCTTTCAGGTAATTTATTAACCCTTCAGGTGCTTTACAGGAATTAATGCAAAGTGGTATGACAGAAATGAAAATGTGTATTTTTACCACCTAAATGTCGGTAACTTCTGAACAGGTTACAACAGCCGGCAGACTCTAAGGCCGCTCTTTGGTCGTGAATTACCATCGCAAACATCAGGACCACACAATCATGATCTGAGGGCACCAATTTGGATAAAGAGGAAGCCCCCACACTATGTTAACCATTTATAATGATGTAGTCACTATTGACAGCAGCATCTAAAGGGTTAAACAGATATGGACTGTGCCAGCATTGATCATGGCTGATACAGCAAGTTGTCAGCTATAGTGGACAGCTGATGGATTGTCACCTGTATGGGGAGGCTATTCTCTTATATCTCAGGTCAGTTAAAAGACGTATTGGCTGTCACTAAGGGGTCAAAGGGATAATCATTCAAATTTTGAAAATTGCTAATTTTTTAACATTTTTCTCAAATTTTTGATATTTTTTATAAATAAACACAAAACATATTGAAGTAAATTTACCATTATCATAAAGTATAATGTGTCACGAAAAAAACAATCTCAAAGTCACTGGGATTTGTTGAAGTGTTGCAGAGTTATTACCACATAAAGTGACACTGGTCATATTTCAAAAATTTGGCTCCGTCACTAAGGGGTTAAAAGTAGCTGTCCAACTCCATGATGCTGCCATGCCAAAGCCTTCTCCTATTTCCAGTGATGATCTTGCTTGCTGACACTGCCTACTACAGCCAAATACTGTAGCTGTGACATGTTGACACCATGAATGTCACCAGTTAAGCCAGTAATTGTACACCATTGGTAAAATTGTTTATTGGTGACTCAGCCATTTTACCATAAAGTTTCCAACCCAAAAGATATTTTAATTTCCTGTTCTTTATTCTTCTACGTTCCCCTGTGATTCACTCATTTACACATACATCTAATTATATACTGTAAGCTCTCCTTCTACATGAACGACAACCAGTACTGATTTCAGACGAGCTCTGATCATTTTATTCACGGTTCCCAACTATACCATGATCGCTGGAGCAGCTTCTTAAAATGCTTGAGGCAAAGCAGCACAACATGGCTCTTACAAAGTGTAAATAAAGCAACTTTAATGTATCTAGAAACGTACCTAGCCTCATCCACTCGTTCTCAGTCTACAGTCTCTCGACTTCCAATCCATGGAGAATGAGGATCTGCATGAAAATGTTAGTCACTGGTTCTTGATTAAGGCCAGGTTCAGATGTCTGAGATCCTGTCCAAGACTCCCAGGGGGCTTCATTCAGACATGCCCCCGACAGAGCCAGAGACTACAATTAGGCAAAAGGAGTCCAAAGCATGCAACTTTGAACTCTGCTTGCCCTTTTTTTCTAGTGTTGGCTATCCTTGGCTCTGTCCAAATCCCATTTTTCAGGCGCTTAGTTAGATGGATGTTGCTGAATGAGCCAGAAAGTTGCCAAATGGTCTCGATTTGGCTGTAATGGTTGGCAGCTACGAATTGGCTAAAAGATTAAAGTTCACCAACATTATTTCAGACAACTAATTTCTATTTTATCTAATGGAATAAATTGAACTTTCCCATCTAAATAAAAGTTTGAGCCGGATTCAGAAAGAGTTGCATGCTTCTTCATGAATCAGAAGCATCTGACGAGTGGTGTGAGCCTCTGTGCGCTACGCCAGCAATGTTCCTCCAGTCAGGTACTGATGTAGGGAACGGCACAGCTCGCTGTGAATTAGGCAAAGTGTGATATCACGTACCCTCCCTAGCTTCGTCCATTCTGGCGGAGCTGGGAGAAACTGGTGTGAAGACACCAAAAGTTGCAAAATTAAGGCACAACTCAGAGTTGTGACTAAATTTTGCAACTTTTCAAAGCTTTTATGCCAAAATTCTGGCATGAAAGGTTTTCCGAATCGTGCCCTTTATTTGTTTTGTCTCCCGATCTCTATTTTCAACACTGTCCTATCAAGGAAGGTTATCATGGAATGTAAATTCAGCTGAAAAAAAAAAGTCTGTGCACGAGTTACCTGCGGCTTTGTCACATATTTTATCCTATGCGTTAGGCCGGGGTAACACTTCAATGCGAGTCTCTCGTATCAAGTCCCGGCCCTGCTGCTGGCACTGGGGACCGGAGTGTGTGGCTGCATGTATTTCTATGCAGCTGAACGCTCTGGTCCTGAGTGCCGGCGACAGTGCTGGGACTTGATGCGAGAGACTCAAGAGAGTTTCTCGCATTGAACTCGCAAGTGTGACCCTGGCCTAAAGGTACCGTCACACTCAGCGACGCTGCAGCGATATAGACAACAAGCCGATCGCTGGAGCGTCGCTGTTTAGGTCGCTGTAGAGACGTCAAACACAGCAACTCCAGAACGATGCAGGAGCGATCCAGTGACGTAATGGCGACTCACTTCTCGTTCTCGCTGGTTGTTAGCTCCATGTAAAACGTTGCTGGCGTCGTTGCTTTTGATGTAAAACATGACGATACACGCAGACCTGGCGACGAAATAAAGTTCTGGACTTCTAGCTCCGACCAGCGATATCACAGCGGAATCCAGATCACTGCTGCGTGTCAGACACAACGAGATCGCTATCCAGGACGCTGCAACGTCACGGATCGCTGTCGTTCTCTTTGCAAAGTTGCTGAGTGTGACGGTACCTTTACACAAAAAATTGCAACGAAAATTCACAGCATAAAATGACATTCCACAGATTTAAAACCTGCAGCTCAGATACTGCAATGATTTATTTATACATTCTTGGGACAACTTAGGCTAAAATCTCATTCACTTTGCTGGCGCTGTAAAGTACTACAGGTTTTCCATATGAAAAATCCAAAACAGGAAATTGGACCTGTGTGAACATGCTCATCACATATTTCACTGTAAAGAGTGAAAAATGGGGAAAAAAAGAGGGTTAGCATAGTGTAGAGAGGTTTACCTTTCCTACGTTGCAGTTGCCAAAAGATATTTAAAGAAAATCTTTAAAATTGGAATTATTTTCATGTTACTATTGCTGATAAAAAAAAATCAAAATCAGAGCTTTTTTATAAATAGAGAGGATGGGGCGTGAAACAGATTTCAGGGATGATGTGAGTAGATGATGAGAGTAGATAATTCCCATCCACTCTGGCATGGTAGCGATCACAAGACTACACGGAGCCACACACCTCTTGCTGACCAGTACTGGCATCTTCCCCTGCTCTCTCATTAAGATGCTCAGAGTTCGCCCATCTGTGCAGGACATTTGCATTTTGCCTTTTAAAAGTCTCTGATTAAAATGTGGCTGCCCTTTCAGCTTAATTAGTTTTGCCAATTATCCTGACACTTTCACCTCTCGGCTCGGCCCACCAATCAAGCAGAGCAAAGGAACAAACTGGAGCCAATGAAAAGATACTGAGAATCAAAGGATGGTGCGGTGATCGGAGGCGATACGGGAGAAGGTGCTGCATAAGTAGCCGAGCTGAGACCTATTTCGTTCCAATGTTATGAATAAGCAATAAAGAGTACAGAATTTGATTACAGTAAACAAATTTTAAAGAATATACAATCATTCCTAAAGGATGACTTGTGGCCGTGTGTGACTTTTTGTAGGTTGTTTTGCACCCTTTTATATCTTATACTGTATGTAACAATGGAATATATGGACAAATAGAAGTGTATATTCTTTAGTCCTAATGGCCAAACTGTTTGATATTACCAAAATGAACATTAAATAATATCAATAAGAAAAGTATTAAGTCTATAGAGTGTATAAAATTACATGCCAGAACAAGATGTAAACATTTTTAAAAAGTTATATTTAAAGAAGCCCTCCTCCCATCAAAGTTTTTATCCTATATTTGAGCCATCATATTAGATAGCACTGTGGACTTTCAATTGCTAATTTTGCCTTCCTACCCAATAAATTCTTCTCTTTTCTCTGCGTAGAAACAGGAAGTCTCTTGTCCTTGCATTTATCATTCACATCTTAAACTCCTGACCCAGCTGCCCCTTCTCCCCCCTGCCAGGGACTTTTGCAGTGACTCAAGACTCATACAGGGAAAACTGACCTCCTGATTCTACACGGAGCTTAGAAGGATTCAGCTAGCCAGTTTTTAATCACATGATGTCAGAGACCTAATGGAAAAGAGAAGAATTATCTGGGTAGAAAGGCAAAATGAGCAATTGAAAGTACAAAGTGCTATATAATAGGATGACTGCATTATATTAAGATTACAAAGATTTTGATTGCAGTACTTATTCAACAATTAATTTCTGTATAAATGCATACATTAATGTGCCAGAGTAAAGCTTCTTGGAGACGTGAGGTAGTGTTGAAGAGAATATACAAACATTTTTTTTTAAAAAGCGTCAATTCCGCTCACCTTTAATTCTTATGCGTTTCAGGGTAGAAAAAACCTTAATAATATAATCCTTAATTTCTCTAATATGAGGATTTTTTCTACATGAAACAAGTAAGCATTATGGTTTTTTTTATATGCGCATTCTCCCAATTTTTTTTATCCTGTATGATTAAAACCTAACTTCCCTTTGGTGCTGGATAATATCCCATTTTGGACCAATGAGAGAGGAAGATCATTCGAGGTGAATGTGTATGGTAATATTTCAGGTACATTCTGCCAATTATGAGGTTTTTGTCCAAGAGAAGAAATAAACCTGATTTGGGTATCAGTACTTTCTTGTAACTTTGTGCCACCTCTATTACTCTGAGCTAAACTCTTTATCCTGCAGGCAAAAATCTACTGTGAGGTCGCTAACAATAACTAGAAGACACTAAATCCCTCTAGATTCCAAAAATGGTCAATTAGACTAAATCCCCGGATCAAAGACACATCTCAGAATCCAGAAACATTTATTATTCACCAATTAATTAACTATGGCAACTCCTGGTGAAGATATATATAGTTATCCCGCTCTTACAGTAAAGAATCCCATTCTATGTTCATGGTGAAACAATACTTGCAACAGACAAAGTAGATAACTGTTATGGCTGCAGTCCTGGATTTAAATCGATCAAAATGTCCATTAGTGTGTTTTTTTACAGAGATTATTTAATCTAGTCTTTTGTTTTCTGTCATTCTTAATGAACTCGAATTTAATGATTTTTTACTTCCTTTTTTTTATAGAGGTTGCAATTCACTAATTCCTTTGTAAGAAATGGAATGAAACTACCTAACAAAATACACACATATTAAAGTGGTTGTGCACTCCTGAAATCATCCTTATTAATAGGCCAGAAGTGGGAAAAAAAAAAAATATATATATATGTATATCCTACAGATGAGCTGCAAAAACCATGCTTTGTCTAATCTATAATATAATGCTGGGAGCGTCACTCTGTCCGAAGCCTTTATAGACTGCGCAAGCGCAGTCTGGGCCTCACAGAGTGACGCTCCCAGGAGATCGCGGTATGCGTAAACACTGAACGCACACCGCGATCTCCACCGGAGAGTCAGGGACCGCCAGGAGGGTAAGTATATTCACCTGTCCCCCGTTCCAGCGCTGCGTGCGGCTCCGTCTCCCGGGTCCTCTGCTGTGACGTTCCCAGTTCAGAGGGCGCGATGACGCGCTTAATGCCGCGCGCAGCGGTGGAACGGGACAGACAGGTGAGTATAGCAAGTGCTGGGGGCCTGAGCTAGCGGTGACTTCGGCACCTGACCCCCACAGCGCGCCGGTGTCCCCGCCTGCTCAGGCCCCCCAGCACTCGGCGCCCAGCGACGATAGGGGAGTATGGTATTTTTTTTTTATATATATATATATATATATATATGGCAGCAGCATACTGGGCATATATAATGGAGCATCTTATGGGGGGCATATAATACAATGGTGGCGCAGGATGGGAGCAGCACATGACAGAACGGGGGCGCAGGATGGGAGCGGCACATGACAGAACAGGGCGCAGGATGGGAGCAGCACATGACAGAACGGGGGCGCAGGATGGCAGCAGCACATGACAGAATGGGCGCAGGATGGCAGCAGCACATGATAGAACGGGCGCAGGATGGTAGCAGCACATGACAGAACGGGGGCGCAGGATGGGAGCAGCACATGACAGAACGGGGGCGCAGGATGGCAGCAGCACATGACAGAACGGGCGCAGGATGGGAGCAGCACATGACAGAATGGGGGCGCAGGATGGGAGCAGCACATGACAGAATGGGGGCGCAGGATGGGAACAGCACATGACAGAACGGGCGCACGATGGCAGCAGCACATGACAAAACGGGCGCAGGATGGGAGCAGCACATGACAGAACGGGGGCGCAGGATGGCAGCAGCACATGACAGAACGGGCGCAGGATGGGAGCAGCACATGAAAGAACAGGGGCACAGGATGGGAGCAGCACATGACAGAACGGGGGCGCACGATGGGAACAGCACATGACAGAACGGGCGCACGATGGCAGCAGCACATGACAAAACGGGCGCAGGATGGGAGCAGCACATGACAGAACGGGAGCGCAGGATGGTAGCAGCACATGACAGAACGGGGGCGCAGGATGGGAGCAGCACATGACAGAACGGGGGCGCAGGATGGCAGCAGCACATGACAGAACGGGCGCAGGATGGGAGCAGCACATGACAGAACAGGGGCGCAGGATGGGAGCAGCACATGAAATAACGGGGGCACAGGATGGGAGCAGCACATGACAGAACGGGGGCACAGGATGGCAGCAGCACATGACAGAACGGGCGCAGGATGGGAGCAGCACATGACAGAACAGGGGCGCAGGATGGGAGCAGCACATGAAATAACGGGGGCACAGGATGGGAGCAGCACATGACAGAACGGGGGCACAGGATGGGAGCAGCACATGACAGGATGGGAGCAGCAAATGACAGAATGGAGGCGCAGGATGGGTGCAGAACATGTCAGAATGGAGGCGCAGGATGGGTGCAGAACATGTCAGAATGGAGGCACAGGATGGGTGCAGAACATGTCAGAATGGGGGCGCAGGATGGGAGCAGCACATGTCACAATGGGGGCGCAGGATAGAAGCAGCACATGACAGAATGGGGGCGCAGGATGGGTGCAACACATGACAGAATGGGGGCGCAAGATGGGTGCAACACATGGCAGGATGGGGTCGCAGGATGGGTGCAGCACATGACAGGATGGGGACGCAGAATGGAGCAGCACATGTCAGGATGGGGGTGCAGGATGAGAGCAGCACATGTCAGAATGGGGGTGCAGGATGGGTGCAGCACATGTCAGGATGGGGACGCAGGATGGAGCAGCTCATGACAGGATGGGGACGCAGGATGGAGCAGCACATACCAGGATGGAGACCATATACCAATATAGATGCTAGCCACCCGGGCGTAGAACGGGTTCAATAGCTAGTATATATATATATATATATATATATATATATATGTATATATACACACATACACACACATACATATACACGGTCTATATATATATATATATATATATATATATATATATATATATATATATATGGATTCTTACCTCCTAAACTGCCGCCACTGATTGACTGCAGCGTTCACTTGTCATCCGACATGGAAGAACTAGTGTTTTTTTTTTTCACTCAGTAAAAATGCAAATGCTGCAACTAATCAGTAGTGGGCAAGCCAGTACCAAGTACATCGAGTACCAAGTATTATCCCTGAGCAGATTTAGGACTACGGTGATGCATGACTAGACCACCCACTGCCATAATTTCTGTCCAATTGCTTATTATCTCCACCTCTCATGTCTCCCCTTTTCCTCATAGTTTGTAAGCTTGCGAGCAGGGCCCTCATTCCTCCTGGTATCTGTTTTGTGATCTCTGTTATGCTGTAATATCTATTGTCTGTACAAGTCCCCTCTATAATTTGTAAAGCGCTGCGGAATATGTTGGCGCTATATAAATAAAATTATTATTATTAGACAAAGTATGTTTTTTGTAGCTCATCTGTAGGATCAAATTGCATTGGCTTGCATGATTAAAAGTAAGTTTAAAATATCATAAATATATACAAAAAAACTAAAAGTAAGGTATAATAAAAATATAGCAAAAAAAGGGGAGAAGCCAGCGCAGCCTAAGGTTAAGACGCAATACATGAAGTGCAAATGCACATATTAATTTCTAACTGTATTTTCAAAATGAGACATTTAGCAAACAATTGATCAATTCTTTGAGCCACCCCGCCTCTTCACGGCAATCTCACATTGGGGCAGTCCTACACTACGTTTTTTATATTCGCTGTGCCATAAAGGCCTCCTAAATGAACTAAATGCAAGACCACATTAAAAACATGCTGTACCTGGAGCATATACTGAGTCACCCCCATGGCGCCAGAGTAGGCAAGCGAGGATAAAAGTTGACCAGGTCCAGACAGACATTTCGGATCCAACCTCCACACTGCCTATCCAGAGCCACAGATGAAGAGTGAAACAGGCTGGGGCACAGGTGCATAATTAAACAAAGCCTGAGGCAGGGCAGGGCTGCTGTGTGTGGACAGCAGCCTATCAATCACTGAGACACAGAAAGAATGGCGCACATAACCAGGCGCGGCGCACGGCAACAGTGGTGGTCAGCCACTTACCAATAACAGAGCAAAAAAAGGGGAGAAGCCAGCGCAGCCTAAGGTTAAGACGCAATACATGAAGTGCAAATGCACATATTAATTTCTAACTGTATTTTCAAAATGAGACATTTAGCAAACAATTGATCAATTCTTTGAGCCACCCCGCCTCTTCACGGCAATCTCACATTGGGGCAGTCCTACACTACGTTTTTTATATTCGCTGTGCCATAAAGGCCTCCTAAATGAACTAAATGCAAGACCACATTAAAAACATGCTGTACCTGGAGCATATACTGAGTCACCCCCATGGCGCCAGAGTAGGCAAGCGAGGATAAAAGTTGACCAGGTCCAGACAGACATTTCGGATCCAACCTCCACACTGCCTATCCAGAGCCACAGATGAAGAGTGAAACAGGCTGGGGCACAGGTGCATAATTAAACAAAGCCTGAGGCAGGGCAGGGCTGCTGTGTGTGGACAGCAGCCTATCAATCACTGAGACACAGAAAGAATGGCGCACATAACCAGGCGCGGCGCACGGCAACAGTGGTGGTCAGCCACTTACCAATAACAGAGCAAAAAAAGGGGAGAAGCCAGCGCAGCCTAAGGTTAAGACGCAATACATGAAGTGCAAATGCACATATTAATTTCTAACTGTATTTTCAAAATGAGACATTTAGCAAACAATTGATCAATTCTTTGAGCCACCCCGCCTCTTCACGGCAATCTCACATTGGGGCAGTCCTACACTACGTTTTTTATATTCGCTGTGCCATAAAGGCCTCCTAAATGAACTAAATGCAAGACCACATTAAAAACATGCTGTACCTGGAGCATATACTGAGTCACCCCCATGGCGCCAGAGTAGGCAAGCGAGGATAAAAGTTGACCAGGTCCAGACAGACATTTCGGATCCAACCTCCACACTGCCTATCCAGAGCCACAGATGAAGAGTGAAACAGGCTGGGGCACAGGTGCATAATTAAACAAAGCCTGAGGCAGGGCAGGGCTGCTGTGTGTGGACAGCAGCCTATCAATCACTGAGACACAGAAAGAATGGCGCACATAACCAGGCGCGGCGCACGGCAACAGTGGTGGTCAGCCACTTACCAATAACAGAGCAAAAAAAGGGGAGAAGCCAGCGCAGCCTAAGGTTAAGACGCAATACATGAAGTGCAAATGCACATATTAATTTCTAACTGTATTTTCAAAATGAGACATTTAGCAAACAATTGATCAATTCTTTGAGCCACCCCGCCTCTTCACGGCAATCTCACATTGGGGCAGTCCTACACTACGTTTTTTATATTCGCTGTGCCATAAAGGCCTCCTAAATGAACTAAATGCAAGACCACATTAAAAACATGCTGTACCTGGAGCATATACTGAGTCACCCCCATGGCGCCAGAGTAGGCAAGCGAGGATAAAAGTTGACCAGGTCCAGACAGACATTTCGGATCCAACCTCCACACTGCCTATCCAGAGCCACAGATGAAGAGTGAAACAGGCTGGGGCACAGGTGCATAATTAAACAAAGCCTGAGGCAGGGCAGGGCTGCTGTGTGTGGACAGCAGCCTATCAATCACTGAGACACAGAAAGAATGGCGCACATAACCAGGCGCGGCGCACGGCAACAGTGGTGGTCAGCCACTTACCAATAACAGAGCAAAAAAAGGGGAGAAGCCAGCGCAGCCTAAGGTTAAGACGCAATACATGAAGTGCAAATGCACATATTAATTTCTAACTGTATTTTCAAAATGAGACATTTAGCAAACAATTGATCAATTCTTTGAGCCACCCCGCCTCTTCACGGCAATCTCACATTGGGGCAGTCCTACACTACGTTTTTTATATTCGCTGTGCCATAAAGGCCTCCTAAATGAACTAAATGCAAGACCACATTAAAAACATGCTGTACCTGGAGCATATACTGAGTCACCCCCATGGCGCCAGAGTAGGCAAGCGAGGATAAAAGTTGACCAGGTCCAGACAGACATTTCGGATCCAACCTCCACACTGCCTATCCAGAGCCACAGATGAGAGTGAAACAGGCTGGGGCACAGGTGCATAATTAAACAAAGCCTGAGGCAGGGCAGGGCTGCTGTGTGTGGACAGCAGCCTATCAATCACTGAGACACAGAAAGAATGGCGCACATAACCAGGCGCGGCGCACGGCAACAGTGGTGGTCAGCCACTTACCAATAACAGAGCAAAAAAAGGGGAGAAGCCAGCGCAGCCTAAGGTTAAGACGCAATACATGAAGTGCAAATGCACATATTAATTTCTAACTGTATTTTCAAAATGAGACATTTAGCAAACAATTGATCAAAATATACTCGAAAAATATAATAACGTTTCCTAGCCTTCCAAAATGTAACATGACGGTCCTTCCTTCCAATAGTTTTCACAAGGCTGAGTTTCCGATATGCTCACAACCAAACTGCCTGCGCAACCTTCCAGACGCTCTCCAAAGAGTTCTATTGTTTTGCCTCCCTATAAATCTCACACTTGAGAAGGACCGCCAAGTTCTCCGTTGAGTTTAAATCCGGTGAGAAAGGGAAAGAGGTCATTAATCGGTCATCTCTACAATTTTTTTTTTGGACAGCCAAGTAGTTGAGTACTTGGGTACTGTCATAAGCAATTAGTTAACATGTGGCAAACACTGCACTCAATAACAATATACATCTGAAACTATGTGTTAAATATGCTTATTTCGCACATTTATTTAATCAGGAATATTCACCAGGTGCTTACTCTTAAAGAAAAATGTCATGATATTCTCATGAAAAATATAGTGGTTTATTGAATTGTCCACAGAAAAACCACATTGCAGCAAAACATAAAAGAAAATGAAATAGTTATGAACAGATTGTCCATGTGTAAATATCAGCGCTTGTTCCTCATCATTTCTGAGATGGAGAAGTCATCTTACTTTCATGGAGTAGAATCATGACTATCAGCTGTTGTTCCTTGTGACTTGTCTGATGTCCATGGATAATGATGGTGAACGCAGGAGGTGGCAGCCCCCATGTGACAAAAGATCCCCACCCTCCTAAGAGACGTTATTTATATGTCCCACAGACCACGTGTCCTCTGTATATGGCATTGACTTATACTCTGAGCTACATACACAGAAATAGCTTTTGGTAATGTCAGCAAGAAGCAATGTGCTCAGTGCAGAATAAGAATAATTCACTTAATAATTAATATTTAACCACTATGCAATTGTTTAAAGTCATACCTCGCACAGGTACCAATGATACTGCTTATAGTCTATACACTTATAGTACCAGAATAATATTTGTAATGCTGGTTGATATGGACCCACTGCGCCAGCTTACCCTGGAGGGGCGTGACTAGGTGTCTACTGGGTCTTTACTAGAGCCTCTGGTGGTGAGAACAGACTGGGCTCATCTAGGAGGGGCATGACTAGGTGTCTACTGGGTCTTTACTAGAGCCTCTGGTGGTGAGAATAGACTGGTTTCATCCAGGAAGGGCATGACTAAGTGTAACAACTCTGCTGGCATCACGGCATGGTCTCACACAATCTTACCCACTGCTGCAGGCCATGATGTGGTTTCTGTTTCATGCCAGCTCCATGTTCTGTGTCTCTGCTCTGTGCATGCTTCATGGCTATGTGTATAGGGGGCCGGCGCCTGAACTCTCTGGTTCTTATAGGAATCAGGTGCATCTGTCTAATCAGTTCCTGACCAATTATCAAGAGGCCTCCTGTATATAGTGCAGCTCCACCCTGTGCTCTTGGCCTGTGCAACTTACTCCCTCAGTCAGTTCTTAGCTGCTGAGGTGCCAGGTCCTGTCTCGGTTACTCTCTCTTGACTGCCACCCAGGGGGCGTTGTACCCTGGTCTGAGTCTTGTGTAGCCACCCAGTGGGGCTTCGTGCCCTGGCCTATGTCTGCCTCCCAGAGGGGTATCGTACCCTGGCTTGTGTCTATGTCTCTGTGTCTTGTCTCGTTCCTGACTCTGTCTTAGTCTAGTCCTATTCCAGTGTCTGTTTATATCTCTGTCTTGGTTTGCTTTTCTGCTGTGCATTCTCTGTGTCTTTCTTTGCTCTGCACTCTGTGGCTTCGCTCTGCTCTTTGCGGTTCTACCTGGCTCCGCTCTTTGCAGTTCTACCTGGCTCCACTCTTTGCGGTTCTACCTGGCTCCGCTTTTTGCGGTTCTACCTGGCTCTGCTCTTTGCGGTTCTACCTGGCTCCGCCTCCTGAATTTCTGCACTTGGCTCCATCTCCGCTCTTGGCGTTACATCCAGCATCTCCGCTCTTGGCTCCGCCACCAGCGTCTCTGCTCTTGGCTCCGCCTCCAGCGTCTCTGCTCTTGGCTCCGCCTCCATCGTCTCCGCTCTTGGCTCCGCCTCCAGCGTCTCCGCTCTTGGCTCTGCCTTCTCCTTCTCTTCTCTTAGTTCCACCTTCTACTCGTACTCAGCCTCCTGCGTTTCTGTTCTTGGTTCTAGCTCTTGTGCTTTCGCTCTGCATCCGCTCTTGCGGTCTTTCTCTACTTGTTACTTAGTCCTCCTGTCTGAACAGGTTCCTACCTGTTTCACATACCTGCCTGCAGACAGGTCCCTACCGGTTCTTCCTATGTTCCAGCCGTACCCGCCTGCCTACCAGAGAGCCAGCCGTGTCCGCCTGCCCGCCAGTGTCTCTGTTGTACCCGTCTGCCTGCCTGTGTCCCAGCCGTGCCCGCCTGTCAGCCAGAGTGCCAGCCGTGCCTGCTCCGTTCCTTAGTGGGATCAGCAGCCACAGCCAGACACCACCCTGGAGTGGCACCTGGTAGCTTCCTATTGCACAAGTCTGACCTCACCATCAGAGGCTCTAGCGAACACCTAGGAAGCTACTTAGTTACGCCCCTTCCAGGGAAGTTTGGTCTGTGGTCCAGTGGGGCCACACCCCCGTATGCCCACGCCAACCAGTCTGGGCGCGTGCGTGACACTAAGTGTCTACTGGGTCTTTACTAGAGCCTCTGGTGGTGAGAACAGACTGGGCTCATCCAGGAGGGGCATGACTTGGTGTCTACTGGGTCTTTACTAGAGCCTTTGGTGGTGAGGATAGGCTGGGCTCACCCAGGAGGGTCATCACTAGGTGTGTACTGAGTCTTTACTAGAGTCTCTGATGGTGAGGATAGGCTGAGCTGCCAGTAGACACCAGGTACCACTCCATGACAGTCCCTGGGACTGCACCAGCTGACAGGACAGTCAGGGTGCGAGCACTAGGCTCAAAACACGTAGGGAATAAACCACACTAACAACACTTTTGCCTAATTCTAACTCTTTGATCTGCCAGGTCATCCACTATCTCCAAACTACCTTCAAATGAACTACTAAAATATTAAAAAATAATTAATTTCGTATCATGGGTGTCTAAAGCCTTGAATAATGCTGGCCAATGTAAAGAATAGGCCATCAATGTCTGACCCCAGCTTATTCGCCCAATAAAGGAGTCATCGCGCGTTCCTGCAAGTTCTGCCTCCTCTTTATTGCTGGCACAAGCACAATAGGCTTGTCTATATGGGTATCATACTTTGTACTACAACCCAGTCTCAGTTATGAAGACCCCCCGAAACTAAAGCAAAATGCACGTTAGGATGGTGCACATTAATCTGGGTATTTGTGCTCTCTCTTTCTTGAATTTTTTTGCATGTTCTTCGGATATTTATGTAAGATGTCTATGGAGTCTCCATTGTGAATTATTGAACACAATAGGCCGCATTCATCATTGCATTTTTGCCTATTTTCTTGTCTGTTTTTTGGTATTTTTTGACTCGTTTTTTTTGCATATTATTCTTCTTTCAATTTACAGTTAAGTCCATGTATATTTGGACAGAGACAACATTTTTCTAATTTTGGTTATAGACATTACCACAATGAATTTTAAACAAAGCAATTCAGATGCTGTTGAAGTTCAGACTTTCAGCTTTCATTTGAGGGTATCCACATTAAAATTGAATGAAGGGTTTAGGGGTTTCAGCTCCTTAACATGTGCCACCCTGTTTTTAAAGGGACCAAAAGTAATTGGACAGATTCAATAATTTTAAATAAAATGTTCATTTTTAGTACTTGGTTGAAAACTCTCTCTCTCTGTTGGCAATGACTGCCTGAAGTCTTGAACTTATGGACATCACCAGACGCTGTGTTTCCTCTTTTTTGATGCTCTGCCAGGCCTTCACTGCGGTGCTTTTCAGTTGCTGCTTGATTGTGGGCCTTTCTGTCTGAAGTTTAGTCTTTAACAAGTGAAATGCATGCTCAATTGGGTTGAGATCAGGTGACTGACTTGGCCATTCAAGAATATTCCACTTCTTTGCTTTAATAAACACCTGGGTTGCTTTGGCTTTATGTTTTGGGTCATTGTCCATCTATAGTATGAAACGATGACCACTCATTTTGGCTGCATTTAGCTGGATCTGAGCACACAGTATGTCTCTGAATACATCAGAATTCATTCAGCTGCTCCTGTCCTGTGTCACATCATCAATAAACACTAGTGACCAGTCCCACTGGCAGCCATGCATGCAGATGATGTGGTATGCTTTGGATCATGAGCTGTACCATGCCTTCACCATACTTTTCTCTTTCCATCATTCTGGTAGAGGTTGATCTTGGTTTCATCTGTCCAAAGAATGTTCTTCCAGAACTGTGCTGGCTTTTTTAGATGCTTTTTAGCAAAGTCCAGTCTCACTTTTTTATTCTTGATGCTTATGAGTGGCTTGCACCGTGCAGTGAACCCTCTGTATTTACTTTCATGCAGTCTTCTCTTTATGGTAGATTTGGATATTGATACGCCTACCTCCTGGATAGTGTTGTTCACTTGGTTGGCTGTTGTGAAGGGGTTTCTCTTCACCATGGAGATTATCCACCACTGTTGTCTTTCGTGGGCGCCCAGGTCTTTTTGCATTGATGAGTTCACCAGTGCTTTCTTTCTTTCTCAGGATGTACCAAACTGTAGATTTTTCCACTCCTAATATTGTAGCAATTTCCCGGATGTTTTTTTTTTCTGTTTTCACAGCTTAAGGACGACTTGTTTCACCTGCATGGAGAGCTCCTATGACCGCATGTATACTTCAGAGCAAAACCTTCCAAATGCAAGCACCACACCTCAAATCAACTCCAGGCCTTTTATCTGCTTAATTGAGAAAGACTTAACGAAGGGATTGCCCACACCTGTCCATGAAATAGCCTTGGAGTCAATTGTCCAATTACTTTTGGTCCCTTTAAAAACAGGATGGCACATGTTAAGGAGCTGAAACTCCTAAACCCTTCATCCAATTTTAATGTGGATACCCTCAAATGAAAGCTGAAAGTCTGAACTTCAACGGCATCTGAATTGTTTTGTTTAAAATTCATTGTGGTAATATCTATAACCAAAATTAGAAAAAATGTTGTCTCTGTCCAAATATATATGGACAAATATATATGGACTATAAGACATACAGTTAGTATGTCTACAAAAGTAAGAATAAACTATGGCACTCATCCCCTAACTTATAACTCATAACATAAGAGCATTTCTGATTTTGCTCAACATTCATAAATCACATACTTTATTTTGAAGAATTTGGAACAAAAAAACATAATCGAATATTCCACTACAAAATATAATGTTTTTTTCAAATCATCCCCCTTTTCCCATTAAAGGAAATGAGAAAAATTAAAAATATTTGATAAGGTCATATTAGAAAGTCCCAACTATCAAAATATAATACTACGTCACCCAAACTCAAAAAATACACCCTCACAAATCTGAAAAATAAAAATGTTATAGAAAATAGCAACACAAATCATTGTTTATTTTTACAAATTTTTTTTTTTTTTTTTTAGTTTTCACCACTTAAATGATACTAGTAAAAAAACTATGTAAATTTGGTATAGCTGTAATCTTGCTGACCTAGAGAATCATAGTCATTTTCACAACATGATGAACATGGTAAAAAGAAATTCCATGACTTTTTTTCACCCTACTTGGAATTCTTTTATAGTATATAATATGATAAAAATAGATGATGTCATTCCAAACAATAACTCATCCTGCAAAAAAACAAGTCCTCCTATCTCTATATTGACAAAAAAATAAAAAAAAACAGTTATGACTAGTGATGAGCATTCCGATACTGCAAATATCGGGTATCGGCTGATATTCGCTGTATCGGATTTTCGATACTGAGTTCCGATACTTTTAAGATATCGGATACCGGAATCGGAAGTTCCTGTAGTGCAATGATGCACTATAATGGAGTGTGGGCGGTGCGTGGGCGGAGACTGCATGTCTGTGTGTGCGGGCCGGGTCTGTGTGTGACCGTGGGGGGGGTCTGTGCGGGCCTGCCCGGGGTCTGTGCGGCCTGCCGGTGGTCTGTGCGGGCCTGCCGGGGGTCTGTGCAGGCCTGCCGGGGGTCTGTGCGTTTGTGTGCAGGCATCATCTGACTGGACTACAAGTCCCATCGGGCTATGTCTGCTACAATGGCAGTGATTGACACATTAGCCAATGATGGGACAGTAGTAGTCCCATCATACAGCTAATATGTTGAATGTGAACAAAAAACTACATACATACAACATACTACATACATACTACATACATACTATATACATACATACAACATGCATACAACATACCACATACATACAACATACATACATACAACATACATACAACATACATACTACATACATACAACATACTATATACATACTACATACAACATACTACATACATGCTACATACATACAACATACCACATACATACAACATACATACAACATACATAATACATACAGCATACATCATACATACAACATACATACAACATACATACTACATACATACTACATACATACTACATATATACTACATACATACTACATACATACAACATATATACAACATACATACTACATACAATACATTCATACATTACATACAATACATACATATAGACATACAGTACATATAACATAGAGTACATACTCACCATCACTTGTCCTTTTGATCCCCGAAGCTAGTGTCATCTGTAAAAGATTAAAATAACAAACAAACAATATACTCCCTGATCCGCAGAAATCCACGAGTGTCCCACGACGATCTCCCGTGGAAACCGGCAGCATCAGCTGATGCGACCGCTCTCTAGGGGCTCCAGGAATACAATGACGGGAGGAAGGTTGTTGTGGATTCTGTTTTTGGGCTCCCTCTGGTGGTTACAGATGGTACTGGGTGACATGTGTTTTCTGCGGTCTCTGGTGTCCACCTGTTCTATCAGGATATGGGAGTTTCCTATTTAACCTGGCTTTCTTGTCATTTCCTCGCCGGCTATCAATGTAATCAGTGTGTCTTGTTACCTCTGCTTCCCGCTTCTGTAATCTTCAGGACAAGCTAAGTTTTTGATTTTCCTGTTCCATGTTTTGCTTAATTTTTGTCTTAGTCCAGCTTGCAGATATGTGATTCCTTTTTGCTGGTTGCTCTAGTGGGCTGATATTACTCCTCATGTTCCATGAGTTGGCACATGAGTTCAAGTAATTTCAGGATGGTTTTTGTAGGGTTTTTCGCTGACCGCGCAGTTCACTTTTGTATCCTCTGCTATCTAGCTTTAGCGGGCCTCATTTTGCTGAATCTGTTTTCATAACTACGTATGTACTTTCCTCTCATTTCACCGTCATTACATGTGGGGGGCTGCTATTTCTGTGGGGTGTTTCTCTGGAGGCAAGAGAGGTCTGTGTTTCTTCTAATAGGGGAAGTTAGTCCTTCGGCTGGCGCGAGACGTCTAGGAATCATCGCAGGCACGTTCCCCGGCTACAGCTAGTTGTGTGTTTAGGTTCAGGATCGCGGTCAGCACAGTTTCCATCACCCTAGAGCTTGTTTTGTTTTTTGTGCTTGTCCTTTTGTGATCCCCTGCCATTGGGATCATGACAGTATAGCCGGCCCGAAAGTGGTAATCGTATTGGCTGAAGTAGGAGGAAAAGTAGTCTGAGGAAGTTTTTTTTTTTCTTCCCTCAGAGTTTGCTGCCTAGCCTTAATTGCAGCCTGGCTGCGTCTTACCTCCTCTTAATCCTTGAATGGCTCTGACCTCAGCTGTTTATCATGGACGTCCAGAGTTTGGCTTCCAGCCTGAATAATCTTGCTGCTAAGGTTCAAAATATACAAGATTTTGTTGTACATGCTCCTATGTCTGAACCTAGAATTCCTATCCCAGAGTTTTTTTCTGAATTTTAGGAACAATTGCAAGTTGTTTCTTTCTTTGAAATCTCGCTCCTCTGGAGAACCTGCTCAGCAAGTCAAAATTGTTATATCTTTCCTGCGGGGTGACCCTCAGAATTGGGCATTTGCATTGGCACCAGGGGATCCTGCGTTGCTCAATGTGGATGCGTTTTTTCTGGCATTGGGTTTGCTCTATGAGGAACCTAACCTAGAGATTCAGGCTGAAAAAGCTTTATTGGCTCTCTCTCAGGGGCAAGATGAAGCAGAAATATATTGTCAGAAATTTCGGAAATGGTCGGTGCTTACTCAGTGGAATGAGTGCGCCCTGGCTGCAAGATTCAGAGATGGCCTTTCTGAGGCCATTAAAGATGTTATGGTGGGGTTCCCTGCGCCTACAGGTCTGAATGAGTCTATGACTATGGCTATTCAGATTGATCGGCGTTTACGGGAGCGCAAACCTGTGCACCATTTGGCGGTGTCTTCTGAACAGGCACCTGAGACAATGCAATGTGATAGAATTCAGTCCAGAAGTGAACGGCAAAACTATAGGCGGAAAAATGGGTTGTGTTTTTATTGTGGTGATTCAGCTCATGTTATATCAGCATGCTCTAAACGCACAAAAAAGGTTGATAAGTCTGTTGCTATTAGTACTTTACAGTCTAAGTTCATTCTGTCTGTGACTCTGATTTGTTCATTATCAGCCATTTCCGTCGATGCCTATGTGGATTCAGGCGCTGCCCTGAGTCTTATGGATTGGTCATTTGCCAACCGCTGTGGGTTTAGTCTGGAGCCTCTGGAAGTCCCTATTCCTTTGAAAGGAATTGACTCTACACCTTTGGCTATGAACAAACCTCAGTACTGGACACAAGTGACCATGCGTATGACTCCCGTTCATCAGGAGGTGATTCGCTTCCTGGTACTGTATAATTTACATGATGTCTTAGTGCTTGGTCTGCCATGGTTACAAACTCATAACCCAGTCTTGGACTGGAAAACGATGTCTGTGTTAAGCTGGGGATGTCAGGGGGTTCATGATGATGCACCTCCGATTTCTATCGCTTCATCTACTCCTTCTGAGGTTCCTGTATTTTTGTCTGATTATCGGGATGTTTTTGAGGAGCCTAAGCTCAATTCGCTTCCTCCTCACAGGGATTGCGATTGTGCTATAGATTTGATTCCTGGCAGTAAATTTCCTAAAGGACGTTTGTTCAATCTGTCAGTGCCAGAGCATACTGCTATGCGGGATTATGTTAAGGAGTCCTTGGAAAAGGGACATATCCGTCCATCTTCGTCCCCTTTGGGAGCAGTTTTTTTTCGTGGCCAAAAAAGATGGTTCCTTGAGACCTTGTATAGATTACCGTCTTTTGAATAAGATTACAGTCAAATATCAGTATCCTTTGCCATTGTTGACTGATTTGTTCGCTCGCATTAAGGGGGCTAAATGGTTCACTAAGATTGATCTTCGGGGTGCGTATAATCTTGTGCGGATAAAGCAGGGTGATGAGTGGAAAACCGCATTTAATACGCCTGAGGGCCATTTTGAGTATTTGGTGATGCCTTTTGGACTTTCTAATGCTCCTTCTGTCTTCCAGTCCTTTATGCACGATATTTTCCGTGAATACCTGGATAAATTTATGATTGTGTATTTAGATGATGTTTTGGTTTTTTCTGATGACTGGGAGTCCCATGTTCAGCAGGTCAGGAAGGTGTTTCAGGTCCTGCGGGCCAATTCTTTGTTTGTAAAAGGTTCAAAGTGTCTCTTTGGAGTCCAGAAGATTTCTTTTTTGGGGTATATTTTTTCCCCTTCTACTATTGAGATGGATCCCGTCAAGGTTCAGGCTATTTGTGACTGGACGCAGCCTACATCTCTTAAGAGTCTGCAGAAGTTCTTGGGCTTTGCTAATTTTTATCGTCGTATAACTAATTTTTCTAGTGTTGTTAAGCCTTTGACGGATTTGACTAAGAAGGGTGCTGATGTTGCTGATTGGTCTCCTGCGGCTGTGGAGGCCTTTCAGGAACTTAAGCGCCGGTTTTCTTCTGCTCCTGTGTTGCGTCAGCCAGATGTTTTGCTTCCTTTTCAGGTTGAGGTGGATGCTTCCGAGATTGGAGCGGGGGCGGTTTTGTCGCAGAGAAGCTCTGATTGCTCAGTGATGAAGCCATGTGCGTTCTTTTCTAGAAAGTTTTCGCCCACTGAGCGGAATTATAATGTTGGTAATCGTGAGCTTTTGGCCATGAAGTGGGCATTTGAGGAGTGGCGTCATTGGCTTGAGGGTGCTAGACATCGTGTGGTGGTCTTGACTGATCACAAAAATCTGATTTACCTTGAGTCTGCCAAGCGTCTGAATCCTAGACAGGCTCGTGGGTCACTGTTTTTCTCCCGTTTTGATTTTGTGGTTTCATACCTGCCAGGTTCAAAGAATGTGAAGGCGGATGCTCTTTCTAGGAGTTTTGTGCCTGACTCCCCTGGAAATTCTGAGCCCACTGGTATCCTTAGGGATGGGGTGATTTTGTCGGCTGTCTCCCCAGACTTGCGACGTGCTTTGCAGGAGTTTCAGGCGGATAAACCTGATCGTTGTCCGCCTGAAAGACTGTTTGTTCTGGATAATTGGACCAGTAGAGTCATCTCCGAGGTCCATTCTTCTGCGTTGGCAGGTCATCCTGGAATATTTGGTACTAGAGACTTGGTGGCCAGGTCTTTTTGGTGGCCTTCCTTGTCGAGGGATGTGCGTTCTTTTGTGCAGTCTTGTGAAGTTTGCGCTCGGGCTAAGCCTTGCTGTTCTCGCGCCAGTGGATTGTTGTCACCTTTGCCTATCCCGAAGAGGCCTTGGACGCACATTTCCATGGACTTTATTTCGGATCTCCCTGTCTCTCAAAAAATGTCCGTCATCTGGGTTGTGTGTGACCGCTTTTCCAAGATGGTTCATCTGGTACCCTTGCCTAAGTTACCTTCCTCCTCTGAGTTGGTCCCTCTGTTTTTTCAGAACGTGGTTCGTTTGCATGGGATTCCGGAGAACATCGTTTCTGACAGGGGATCCCAGTTTGTGTCTAGATTTTGGCGGACGTTCTGTGCTAAGATGGGCATTGATTTGTCCTTTTCGTCTGCATTCCATCCTCAGACGAATGGCCAGACGGAACGAACTAATCAGACCTTGGAAACTTATTTAAGGTGTTTTGTTTCTGCTGATCAGGATGACTGGGTTACCTTTTTGCCGCTTGCCGAATTTGCCCTTAATAATCGGGCTAGTTCTGCTACCTTGGTTTCTCCTTTCTTTTGTAATTCGGGGTTTCATCCTCGTTTTTCCTCTGGTCAGGTGGAGCCTTCTGATTGTCCTGGAGTGGACATGGTGGTGGATAGGTTGCATCAGATTTGGAGTCATGTGGTGGACAATTTGAAGTTGTCCCAGGAGAGGGCTCAGCAGTTTGCTAATCGCCGTCGCCGCGTGGGTCCTCGACTTCGTGTTGGGGACTTGGTGTGGTTGTCTTCTCGTTTTGTTCCTATGAAGGTCTCTTCTCCTAAGTTCAAGCCTCGGTTCATCGGTCCCTATAGGATCTTGGAAATTCTTAACCCTGTGTCGTTTCGTTTGGATCTCCCGGCATCGTTTGCTATTCATAATGTGTTCCATCGGTCGTTGTTGCGGAAGTATGAGGTACCTGTTGTTCCTTCGCTTGAACCTCCTGCTCCGGTGCTGGTGGAGGGAGAATTGGAGTAGGTTGTGGAGAAGATCTTGGATTCTCGTGTTTCCAGACGGAAACTCCAATATTTGGTCAAGTGGAAGGGTTATGGTCAGGAGGATAATTCTTGGGTGGTTGCCTCTGATGTTCATGCTGCTGATTTGGTCCGTGCATTTCATAGGGCTCATCCTGGTCGCCCTGGTGGTTCTCGTGAGGGTTCGGTGACCCCTCCTCAAGGGGGGGGTACTGTTGTGGATTCTGTTTTTGGGCTCCCTCTGGTGGTTACAGATGGTACTGGGTGACTTGTGTTTTTTGCGGTCTCTGGTGTCCACCTGTTCTATCAGGATATGGGAGTTTCCTATTTAACCTGGCTTTCTTGTCATTTCCTCACCAGCTATCAATGTAATCAGTGTGTCTTGTTACCTCTGCTTCCCGCTTCTGTAATCTTCAGGACAAGCTAAGTTTTTGATTTTCCTGTTCCATGTTTTGCTTAATTTTTGTCTTAGTCCAGCTTGCAGATATGTGATTCCTTTTTGCTGGTTGCTCTAGTGGGCTGATATTACTCCTCATGTTCCATGAGTTGGCACATGAGTTCAAGTAATTTCAGGATGGTTTTTTGTAGGGTTTTTCGCTGACCGCACAGTTCACTTTTGTATCCTCTGCTATCTAGCTTTAGCGGGCCTCATTTTGCTGAATCTGTTTTCATAACTACGTATGTGCTTTCCTCTCATTTCACCGTCATTACATGTGGGGGGCTGCTATTTCTGTGGGGTGTTTCTCTGGAGGCAAGAGAGGTCTGTGTTTCTTAAAATAGGGGAAGTTAGTCCTTCGGCTGGCGCGAGATGTCTAGGAATCATCGTAGGCACGTTCCCCGGCTACAGCTAGTTGTGTGTTTAGGTTCAGGATCGCGGTCAGCTCAGTTTCCATCACCCTAGAGCTTGTTTTGTTTTTTGTGCTTGTCCTTTTGTGATCCCCTGCCATTGGGATCATGACAGAAGGTATCCTTCAGCACTGTAATCCTCTGCCACTGTAAAAATATAGTCCCTAGTCTCACTTTTGGCATTGCTGTGTGAGAAAGTTCCCACGCAGCAATTGCTATAAAGTGGGACTTTGAACTATAGTAACCTCTCAGTGATGCACTGCAGGAGCCATTTTCTCCTGTCAGTGTGTCACTGAAGGTCCTATAGAGCAGTGACATCACCCGATGTCACTGTTCTATAGGGGATATTGTCGTGGGACACTCGTTATTAATTGGACTACGGCGGACAGGTAGTATATGGTTTATTATTTTACGTTTTATTGCAGGCGCTAAAGTATGGTAAGTATGGTTAAATGAAGAATATTATAATACTTTTTCCTAATGTGTGTTTTATTATTAACCATTTACTATTATTGGATTAAAAATGGATAGGCGTCTTATTGACGCCTCTTCATTATTAACCTGGCTTGATGTCAACTTACAATAGCAAGGTGACATTAACCCCTGATTACCCCATATCCCACCGCTATACGATGCTTACAGATGCGCCATTTCTGGGGCGGCTGCGGACTGATATTTGTAGCCGGGGGGGGGGGGGGGGGGGCAATATCCATGGCCCCTCTCTAGGCTATGAATATCAGCCCGCAGCTGTCTGCATAGCCTTTCTGGCTATAAAATATAGGGGGACCCCACGTCATTTTTTTTGGGGGGGGGGACCCCTATATTAATAGCCAGTAAAGGCTAGGCAGACAGCTGCGGGCTGATATTCATAGCAGGATACAAATAATGGCCCCAGGCCGTCAGCTTTCCCCCTCTGACGCAGAAAATTGTGCGGGAGCCCATGCCGTTTTTTTTTTAAATTAAACGCTCATTACGGCCTCTTTCACACTTTCCGAAACACCACTCCCTCCTCCCCGGACTTCAGAATGGGCAGCGGATGCGTTGAAAAACTGCATCCGCTGCCCACGTCGTGCACAAATTTCACAACGTGCGTCGGTATGTCGGCCCGACGCATAGTGACGGACCCGTACCGACGCCAGTGTGAAAGAGGCCTTAATGAGCGTTTAATTAAAAAAAAAAACGGCAAAAACGGCATGGGCTCCCGCGCAATTTTCTGCGCCAGAGAGGGAAAGCCGACGACTGGGGGCCAATATTTGTAGCCTGCTATGAATATCAACCCGCCATGCAAATTGCCCCCCCTGGCTACAAATACCAGTCCGCAGCCGCCCCAGAAATGGCACATCTGTAAGATGCTCCAATTCAGGCACTTAGCCCCTCTCTTCCCACTCCTGTGTAGCGGTGGGATATGGGATAATAAGGGGTTAATGTCACCTTGCTATTGTAAGGTGACATTAAGCCGGGTTGATAATGGAGGGGCGTCAATAGATGCCTATCCATTATTAAAGGGAACCTGTCACCCCCAAAATCGATGGTGAGGTAAGCTCACTGTCATCAGGGGCTTATCTACAGCATTCTGTAATGCTGTAGATAAGCCCCCGATGTTACCTGAAGGAGGAGAAAAAGACGTTAGATTATACTCACCCAGGGGCGGTCTCGCTGCGGTCCGGTCAAATGGGTGTCTCAGGTCCGCTCCGGCGCCTCCCATCTTCATTCCATGACGTCCTCTTCTGGTCTTCACGCCGCGGCTCCAGCGCAGGCGTACTTTGCCTGCCCTGTTGAGGGCTGTTGAGGTACTGCAGTGCGCAGGCGCCGGAAAGGTCAGAGAGGCCCGGCGCCTGCGCACTGCAGTACTTTGCTCTGCCCTCAACAGGGCAGACAAAGGACACCTGCGCCGGAGCCGCGGCATGAAGACCAGAAGAGGACGTCATGGAATGAAGATGGGAGGCGCTGTTCCGGACCTGAGACACCCATCAGAGCAGGACCGCCCCTGGGTGAGTATAATCTAACCTCTTTTTCTCCTCTTTCAGGTAACATCGGCGGCTTATCTACAACATTACAGAATGCTGTAGATAAGCCCCTGATGACGGTGAGCTTACCTCACCATCGATTTTGGGGGTGACAGGTTCCCTTTAATCCAATACTAGTAAATGGTTAATAAAACACACACACATTAGGAAAAAAGTATTTTAATATTCTTCATTTAACCATACTTACCATACTTCAGTGCTTGCAAAAAACGTAAAATAACAAACCGTATACTACCTTGTTGTGAATTCTGTTGTCAGGCTCCCTCCTGTGGTCATGAATGGTACTTCGGCTGGTTCTGTCCATGGACTTTCTCTGATGCCTGTGGGTGTTTCTGAGTTTCCTTCCACAGGTGACGAGGCTAATTCGTTAGTGGGCTGCTCTATTTAACTCCACTTAGATCTTTACCCCATGCCAGCTGTCAATGTTGTACTATGGCTCTAGTTCGCTCCTGGATCGTTTTGAGTTCCTGTTGCTCCACCAGAAGCTAAGTTCCTCTGTGCTATTTTGCTTGTTTGCTATTTTTTCTGTCCAGCTTGCTTTTGTCAATATTGCCTTGCTTGCTGGAAGCTCTGGGACGCAGAGGGGCGCCTCCCGCGCCGTGAGTCGGTGCGGAAGGTATTTTTCCCTGCACTCTCTGCGTGGTCTTTTGTAGGTTTTTGTGCTGACCGCAAAGTAACCTTTTCTATCCTCGGTCTGTTCAGTAAGTCGGGCCTCACTTTGCTAAATCTATTTCATCTGTGTTTGTATTTTCATCTTACTCACAGTCATTATATGTGGGGGTCTGCCTTTTCCTTTGGGGAATTTCTCTGAGGCAAGGTAGGCTTTATTTTTCTATCTTCAGGGCTGGCTAGTTTCTCAGGCTGTGCCGAGTTGCATAGGGAGCGTTAGGCGCAATCCACGGCTATTTCTAGTTTGTTTTGATAGGTTTAGGGATTGTGGTCAGCAGAGTTCCCACGTCCCAGAGCTCGTCCTTATTATCAGTAACTATCAGGTCCATTATTTGTCCAAACCACCGGATCATAACACTACCTGTCCGCTGTAGTCCAATTAATAACGAGTGTCCCACGACAATCTTCCCTATAGAACAGTGACATCGGGTGATGTCACTGCTCTATAGGACCCTCAGTGACACACTGACAGGAGACAATGGCTCCTGCAGTGCATCACTGAGAGGTTACTATAGTTCAAAGTCTCACTTTCTGGCAATTGCTGCGTGGAAAAATTTCTCACACAGCAATGCCAAAAGTGAGACTAGGGACTATTTTTTTTACAGCGCAGAGGAATACAGTGCAGAAGGATACCTTCCTCCCGTCATTGTATTCCTGGAGCCCCTAGAGAGCGTTCGCATCAGCTGATGCTGTCGTTCTCCACGGCAGATTGTCGTGGGACACTCGTGGATTTCTGCGGATCAGGGAGTACATTGTTTGTTTGTTATTTTAATATTTTTTTTACAGATGACACTGGCTTCGGGGATCAAAATGACAAGTGATGGGGAGTATGTACTCTATGTTCTATGTACTGTATGTCTATATGTATGTATTGTATGAATGTATTGTATGTAGTAAGAATGTATTGTATGTAGTATGTATGTATGTATGTAGTATTTATGTATGCAGTATGTATGTTGTATGTATGTATGTTGTATGTACCGTATGTATGCAGTATGTATGTTGTATGTATGTAGTATGTATGTGATATGTATGTAGTATGTATGTTGCATGTATGTAGTATGTAGTATGTATGTAGTATGTAGGGTTTTTTTTTACATTCAACACATTAGCCGGATGATGGGACTACTACTGTCCCATCATATGTATGTTGTATGTACCGTATGTAGTATGTATGCAGTATGTATGTTGTATGTATGTATGTAGTATGCACGTAGTAAGTATGTAGTATGTATGTATGTAGTATGTTGTATGTAGTATGTATGTAGTATGTAGGTTTTTGTTTTACATTCAACACATTAGCCGGATGATGGGACTACTACTGTCCCATCATTGGCTAATGTGTCAATCACTGCCATTGTAGCAGGCATAGCCCGATGAGACTTGTAGTCCAATCAGATGACACAAACACCCCCGGCAGGCCGCACAGACCCCTGGCAGGCCGCAGACCCCCGAGAGGCCCATACAGACCCCCGGGCAGGCCGCACAGACCCCCGAGAGGCCCGTATAGATCCCCGGGCAGGCAGCAAAGACCCCCGAGAGGCCCATACAGACCCCCGGCAGGCCCGCACAGACCCCAGGCAGGCCCGCACAGACCCCCCACGGTCCCACACAGACACGCAGTCTCCGCCCATGCTCTTCCCCCTCCGGAACAGGATGTACAAGGAAAGAAAGGGCTTATTTTCATTCCGATATTTGTGTCCCATTGACTTGCATTGGTTTCCGGTATCGGTATTGGCGATATCTGATATTTTTTGGATATCGGCCGATACAATCTGATCCCGATATTTCCGAATATCGGAAGGTATCGCTCAACACTAGTTATGACTACTGAAATAAAGGAATCAATGGCAGAAGTGTAAAAATGAAAATTAGCCGTGGAGACAAGGGTTTAAAAAAATGAATACAAAGATCAGAACATAGAACTAGCATTATGATTCATTATTAACACAAGGCCCATAGGCCAATCAATATGAGAACGGATTCTTTTCAGTTGGAGCACACATTGCAGTGGTCAGCACTGAGAGGTGAGCAATGGCCAATCAATATGAGAAAGGATTCTTTCCAGTTGGAGCAGACATTGAAAGTGGCCAATGCTGAGAGGTGAATAATGTTTTAAAAAGGCCTAGACATTTATATCAAACAACACAATGTTTGTTTGTTCCAGAGAAAGTATCAGGCTTCTACAATGGTCGGGAAGGATTCTTTACCCTGTGAGGATGTGATTGCCTAAAACACTTTTTTTTAGCTACTTTACTCTAAGATTCTCGCAAACAGGATCAACAACTTCCTACCTAAACTGATAAATAACGACCAGATAGGGTTTGTCAGGGGCAGACAATCTGTCGATGGAACGAGGAGGATTATAGACCTGATGAAAATCATTAACTTGAAAAAAGTCTCCTCAATCATTGCATCGTTGGACGCGGAAAAGGCGTTTGACCGCCTGAACTGGTCATACCTAAAACTTACTTTAGAACAATTCGGTTTCAACTCTAAATCTATTTCCGCAATTATGGCTCTCTATTCAGGTCCCACCGCCAGGGTCTTTTCTAATAATCACCTCTCATCACCTTTTTCAATCACGAACGGCACGCGCCAGGGTTGCCCCCTGTCTCCTCTGCTGTTCGCCTTGGCAATTGAGCCTTTGGCTCAGTCAGTGAGAGAGGATAACAGCATATCAGGCATCCAAACAAAAAACGGAGAATTTAAAATCGGCCTTTTTGCCGACGATGTCATTCTAACCCTGACAAACCCTTTAACATCTGTTCCAGCAACACAAAATTTACTAGACTTATTTTCCCAGCTATCATATTTTAAAATTAACAAAATCAAGTCCCAAATTCTACAATTCAATCTAGATCCCCACCAGATTAGTGAGATGAAAAAAGTAACTTCGTGGAGCTGGGTGGTAAACGAATTTGTTTATCTAGGGATCAGGATCGCCAAAAATATGGACTCAATCATTCCAACAAATTTTGATAGCCTAACTAGAAACATATCGCTCGATTTGAACTACTTCGCAGGAAAGGATCTGTCATGGTGGGGGAAGAACCTGTCAGTCAAAACCTTCATAATCCCCAAAATCCTGCATATATTTAGGTCCATCCCCATTCCTATCCCAATTCCTTACTTAATCAACATTCAATCCCTTGTTAACAAATTCCTATGGAACAACAAAAAAGCAAGAGTGGCTATGGGTACACTCTATAAAAACAAAACTACGGGGGGAATGGGTCTACCCAACATTCTGGCACACTACTATACTAATTTGATTAGGCAGAGTTTCTTTTGGTGGTCTAAAGCGGAATCCCCAGCTTGGTTAGAGATCGAATCCACTCTAAATTTAGACAGAGCACCTAGGGAACTGATTCTGAAACTGCTAATGAACGAAAAAAAATGTCAGTAACAAATCGCACCCAATCTTTATAGCAGCCAGTAAAGCATGGTCTAAATTAGCTAGGCCTAAAAGAGGTACGAGGAGATTTGAATCTCTAGGTAATTTGGCTATCTCCTTCATTTTCGAGTTACATAACAAACTAGTCAACCCCAAATGGTCTGAATACAAAATCACGAAACTGATACACATTTTCGACGGAAAAAAATTTCTTCCTTTTAATATCCTCAAAAGCAGTTTTGGTGTTCCTTCCTCTATGTTCTGTGATTACCAGACCATTAAAGATCAATGCCAAAAATTTCTATCAAACAGACCCTTCTTCTCTGAAGCCGCACAGAACCTTATCTGCAACCCCGACCACAATATATTCTGGAGCTACAAATATGTTTATGGCTGGTTCAACAACAACTCTGACTTTGTTAAATCCTCATCCATGTTCAAATGGGAGCAAGAGCTCCAGTTAACAATTGACACAGACGAATGGGAAAAAGCCTTGGTCCACACTCAAGGTACCTTCACACTAAACAACGTCACAACGATATCGCTAGCGATCCGTGACGTTGCAGCGTCCTGGCTAGCGATATCGTTGTGTTTGACACGCAGCAGCGATCAGGATCCTGCTGTGATGTCGTTGGTCGGAGCTAGAAGTCCAGAACTTTATTTCGTCGCTGGCTCTCCCGCAGACATCGCTAACCCGATGTTTACCCTGGTTACCAGCGTAAAAGTAAAAAAAACAAACACTACATACTTACCTTCAGCTGTCTGTCCCCAGCGCTCTGCTTCCTGCACTGGCTGTGAGCGCCGGTCAGCCGGAAAGCAGAGCGGTGACGTCACCGCTCTGCTTTCCGGCCGCTGTGCTCACACAGTGCAGAGGAAAGCAGAGCGCCGGGGACAGACAGCTGAAGGTAAGTATGTAGTGTTTGTTTTTTTTACTTTTACGCTGGTAACCAGGGTAAACATCGGGTTACTAAGTGCGGCCCTGCGCTTAGTAACCCGATGTTTACCCTGGTTACCGGCAACGTTGGTCGCTGGAGAGCTGTCCGTGTGACAGCTCTCCAGCGACCAAACAGCGACGCTGCAGCGATCGACATCGTTGTCGGTATCGCTGCAGCGTCGCTTAGTGTGAAGGTACCTTTACTCCGCTACTGTCTCTATGTCTCTATAAGAGTCCTATTTTAAACTGGTCTCTCGTTGGTACCTTACCCCTGCAAGGCAGTCCCTGATTAGGGGTCATATCTCCCCGAATTGTTGGAGGATTTGCGGCCTCAGGGGCAACTTGCTCCACATCTTCTGGAGCTGCCCTAAAATAAAACCACTATGGGCCAGAATCTCTGCTCTAATTGGTGTACTAATAGGTAAAAACATTATTTTAACTCCACAGATGGCATTGCTCTCTGTGGGTTTAAGCGTTATTCATTCTCCACTTAGGGCGTTGGTTATCCACATACTTCTGGTCACAAAAAACGCCATCGCCTATAACTGGAAAAATGCTACACCTCCTACATTTCAAGAGATTAAAGAATGTGTTGCCCTCCACAAAACTTATGAGCAAAAATTTGCCCTCGCTAACGATAACCTCAAACATTTTTATAAAAAATGGGCTCGTTGGGAAGAAGTCTTCCCGTAATATTTCGCAGCAGAAAATGTTACATCGTGATATGGAGATCGACTAGAAGTGTTAACTATATTAGACTTGGCCGTTTGTCTAACATAAGTATGTTATTGCATGTACATTGATTATGCACCATTTAATTGTATTAATTGCATTATCGCTATCTGGTAATCGTGAATACCTGTTGACGCATACTACAAGTGTCTTCTCTCCCCTCTTCTTCCCCTTCTCTCCCCCCTTCTACCCAGCCTCCCTCCCCTTCCCCTATCCCTCCCCTCCATTCCTCCTATGCCTACTTCTTTCTCGCCCCGTTATTTGTAAAACCCAATAAAGTTTATTTGAAAAGATATGTCTTTTTGCAAATCTGGGAACTATAATCTGTCAGTAAGAGGCATCTGCTCCATGCGTTGTACCAGGGCATCTCTTGCATGCCCTCCATCAATGGTCAGATGACACATGCCCTGTGAAGAGGAGTCTATGTGATGATTTAGCTTGATATAGTTTGCAGCTAGAAAGACCGCTTGGAAATAATAGATGATCAGAATAGCGGCTGAACTAATAAGTATGCATACATAGCACGATTAATCAATTTACATTTCTCTGTGTGCAGATTGTCGAAGTTTCATAGCACAATTACACACATAACATGGCAATTTCATAGATAATAATGAACAGAATCGAATGATTATGGAATATAGGAGAGGTCTCAAGTCAATAAAGATACCATACAAAAACCAGGCAAACACTGCTGCAGGTGATTTCCAACTTAGGACTCAAATCTTCTAACATTTAACATCATGTCATTTTTAGATTCAATATTTTTACATATAATATCTATAAAAAGTACCTGACACACTAAACACATCGAAAATCACTGTCTTGTCTGCTTTTGTGCACACACCAGAATCTGGCGTGATTGTCATGCTCTGGAACTTACCATGTTCTTTTGTTATGAGTGAGTCTTTCCTCTTCATAAGCATTCTGCCTGCACTACAGGTGCTAGAACATTCCCTCATTTTTGGGTCTGCTATGGTCCAAGCCTTTGCTTACCCCTAAAATAACACTAGGTATCTCTATTTAGCTGTATGGAGTTTGACAAAGACTAATCTCTAGGTACTATGATAAGTCTTGGCATCTGTGCTGCTGGAGACAGATTACACTTGACAAAATGCGGCAGACAACGAGTTTGGCGGAAGAGAGACACTTTTTATAGTAGGATTTTTTTTGGAGCCAAGACAATATGATTGTTAAATTAAAGCATTTACATGTTGCCTATTTGGCACATTACCTATGCTGCTGTGATACAATTTCCCTTGGGATCAATAAAGTGTATTGTATCATATCCTTTCGTAGATCCACTTTTATGAAAGTACAGTGACAATTTCATATATTTTCATAATTGGGACCTTTATTTGTCTGATACGTAGTCCCAAATGCTCTGAATATTTGTAGAGCTAAATCATAAAACTCCACATAGGAGACCTTCGCAGCTTACTGCAATCTGCTATTAGTACGTAGTAAGCTCATAACCCTCAACCTCTCCAAAGTATATAATTCAGCTCTATGACTAGTAAAAAATACAGCTCCACAACCATAAATGCATTAATTAGCATAAAATGCAGGCCCAATTAAGAGAACAAAGTGTGAGCACTCAAGGCCTCCAAACACAGACTAATGACGGATGAACTCACCAATATCGGCAGCATCACCAGACATTTGAACATGATGGGGGAATCTGGAATCTCCCCTAGCAGATGATGGCAGGGAGAGAACGATCCAGCATGTTGGATCTCCAATGGCACGATACTTGCTTTCTCGGAGATAAGACGCTATCAGGGGATTTTGGCAGTGTCTCTCATAGAAAACACAGGAACACTGAATTCTGGCTAACTAGATAAATTAGACTGTCAAAGAAGCCCTCCTCCTCCTCTCATCAAAGTTGTATCCTCTTAATATATTTCAGTCATATTATATAGCACTTGTGTACTTACAATTGCTCATTTTGCCTTTCTACCCAGTTAATTCTCATATTTTCCATTAGGTCTAAGACATCACATGATTAAAAAGAGACTGCCTGAATCTTTCTAAGATCTATGTAGAAACAGGAAGTCTCTTTTCCCTGCATGAGTAATCATTAGAACTACAATCAAATATCACTGCAAAGTCCCTTGCAGGGGGGAGAGTGGAATAACTGGGTCAGCAGTGGAAGAGGGGGATGACTCATGCAGGGAAAATAGACCTCCTGTTTCTATATAGAGCAAAGAAAAGAGAAAAATTAGCTGGGTAGAAAGACAAAATGAGCAATTGTAAGTATACAGTGCTATATAATATGATGATTGCAACATATTAAGAGAATAAAAACTTTGATGGTGCCTCTTTAAATCAAAACTAAAAGTAGTTACATATACAAGTATTGTTCAAAAGTTGTAGGCAGGTATGGAAAATTGCTTTCCAAATGCCTTTCAAAATAGAAGTGTTAATCCAAATGCCTTTCAAAATAGAAGTGTTAATAGCTTATTTTTTATCAATTAAGAAAATGCAAAGTGAAAAGAGAAATCTAAATCTAATTCATATTTTGCGTGACCGCCCTTTGCCTTCAAAACAGCATCAGTTCTTCTAGGCCACTTGTACACAGGTTTTGAAGGAACTCAGCAGGGAGGTTGCCCCAAACATCTTGGAGAACTAACCGCAGATCTGTGGCTGACACTTGTGAAAATCCTTCTGTCTAATCATGTCATCCCAACAGACTGGATGATAGGAGATCATGGCGCTGTGGGGGTCGGATCATCAAGATGGATTTTAATGACATTGCCTGTGTGTCATTGTCCGGCTGCAGAATAAATTTGGAGATTTGGATCCAATCATATGCCTCCTTGATGGTAATGCATGATGGATCTGCCTGTATTATGCAGGGTTACATCCACAGAAGATCTGTACTTACTAGTGATGAGCCAGTATGCTCGTTATTCGAGTTTCTCCGAGCACGCTCAGGTGGTCTCCGAGTATTTTGGTGTGCTCGGAGATTTAGTTTATGTCGACGTAGCTGCATGATTTGCGGCTGCTAGACAGGTTGAATACATGTGGGGATTGCCTGTTTGTCGACACAAACTAAATCTCAGAGCACGCCAAAATACTCAGAGACCACCCAAGCGTGCTTGGAGAAACTCGAGTAACGAGCATACTCGCTCATCACTAGTGCTTACATCTCCGAGATGT
Organism: Ranitomeya imitator; assembly: GCF_032444005.1. NCBI lineage: Eukaryota > Metazoa > Chordata > Amphibia > Anura > Dendrobatidae > Ranitomeya > Ranitomeya imitator. Next base: position 692,889,872 of record NC_091282.1, on the reverse strand, counting down.
TTGGAACAACCTCACTGCCAAAGTTGCTTCAAAAGTGTGTACAAGTACAAGTAATTAGAGAAAATGATGTTTTGGTGCAGTTTTGAAGATAACGTGCACACACACCAAATATTAATTTGGTTTACATTTCTCTTTAGTTCGCTCACTTTGCGTTAATAAAAACATTAAACACTTGTATTTTGGAAATCATTCTTTGCAGCATTTATGAAATGTTGTGTATAAGGCCAATTCTTGGGGGTTCTTTATTTTATGTGTCATTTTCCTTTATAGTGTATCACTCCCCTCACTTTTCCCACATGGTCAGTGGCGCAGTCTCCATATTGTCTTCTGCACAGAACTTCTCCTCTGTGGCATATTACATGTTGTCGTGAGGCTTTCGCTGTACCTCGCCGTATCCGTCTCTCAGCCTCATTTAATACAAATATGACTTTGCGGGGAGAGGAAATGATTTAATTTATGATCACTCATCCCTGATGTGGATCCTATGAATGTGAAAATCTCTGCTTCTAATTTTAATTGCTCCATTCGCTCCCTGCAGGAAGGCAGCTAAATTGGCTTGGTGAAATAGTGGCGAGTGGCATGAAAACAGAGGCTGCGTTTTGTACCCTTTCTAAATAACAATGCCAATTTTCACAGCGTGTCTCAGAGAAGCATTAGCAGTTATCTGAGCCGGACTCACTGCTCACCTACAATCTAAGTAGTCAGCACATATACATTAGAATTATAAATTGTGCAGCTTTTCAGTTCTGTTCACATGTGCAGGGTTTAGTGCAATTTTACACTGCAATACTGACTTAAAGATGACAGAATATAATTGCTTCTACTCTTCTGAATCGTTTTCACTCTACGTGAAGGTAGACTTGTGAATCCTCACATCGCACGCACCGATTTTCCAGTACTGGCACTGGGAGTGAGCACGTGTGTCAATTGTATGCTTCCGACCACATTCCGACTAGACTTGTATGGGCTCTCTCAATACACTTACATTGAGTGAGGCTGCATACGTCTAGTCGGAATGTGACCACAAGTATACATACTTGAGGTCATGCACCCGCCAACGCCGGAGAATCCTCATATTGCACACGATGTAAGGATTCACAAGTTTGCTGTTACATAGAGTGACTGCAGACTTGTAGCCTTAAGCCAGACAACCCCTTCAACCATGCATTAAGCCAACATGTCAGGAGGGTTGACAAGTCCTCTTTAAAGCTATGTGCACACGTTGCAGATTAGCCTTAGGAATTTCTGGTGCGGATTCTGCCTCTCATGGCAGAAAATGCACCTGCGAATTTGTTGTGTTTTTTGTGCGGTTTTGCAGCGTTTTTTGTGCGTTTTTGCTGTGGTTTTCTTGCGGATTTGCTGCGTTTTTTACCCCTGCGGTTTTTTATAAAGGAATGGGTACAAAAACGCTGCAGATTCACAGAAAAGAAGTGACATGCTACTTCTTTTAAACCGCAGTGTTTCCGCAGCGGATTTTCTGCAAAGTGTGCACAGCATTTTTTTTTCTCATTGATTTACACTGTACTGTAAATCAATTGCGGATCTGCAGCGTTTCTGCACCTCAAAAAACGCTGCGGATCCGCAGAGAATCCGCAACGTGTGCACATACCCTAAGAGTTTACAATAATTTTTGGAGACTAACAAGAAAACAATATAATGCATGCTTTTGTTTGTGTGGAGATCCAAATGTGTAAACCGTATTCCTAGTTATGGGCTACAAACTTATCACTGCCTACGTAACTAGGGAAATGAAGCTAAGCTGTAGGGAATGTGAACATGGCATATACGCAGCAGATTTTCAGCCAACATTTTCCAGGAAGGAAAATCTACAGCAAAATACTTTAGCAGAGTTGTGAAGTGGAGTTTACAAAATCTCATCTACACACTTCAGGGAAAAGCCACAACAAAAATTTACTGTTGCAGCGGATTTGTTGTCGCCAGCGTGAAAATTTATGGGGTGGATTACACCACAGATTTCACCCTTTGCATTTCTGCAAAACAAAATAAGCAAATAAGTTAATGGGTGAACATAGGCTTTGTAGGTATTTATTGGAATATATCAGGGAAGCTATGGGGTAATAGCAGCCGAGGAGCTCTTGTCTCTCTCTTTTTACTTTAAAGGATTGTCTAACACCATAAAACCTCTTTTCAATGTCCTTAAGGGGAATCTGTCAGCAGGTTTTTGCTCCCTAATTTGAGAGCAGCATAATGTCAGAAAAGACACCTTGAATCAAATGATGTGTCACTTAATTTACTGGGTGCAGCAGTTCTGACACAATCATAGTTCAGAAAGCTAAGTTCACCCACATCATGCTCTGTGTGTACATTGTCTATAGACAGTAAGCTGCTTATCACAGAAGGGGGTAGAGTGAGACTAGCATGCATGCACTGCTGTAATCCAGCAAAGATATTCCCCAGGTGATAAAACCTTCCTTGTAAGTAAACTCCACACAGCCTGACATGTGAAACATTGTTGAAATCTGTGTTTTAACCCCTACAGCATGCTATCCTCAGACATAACAAAACCTGCTGACAGATTCTCTTTATTGTATATAGTAAAAAAACAAACATACTTACCTCCCGGACTGAAGTGCTTGGAGTCGTGCCCGTCTGGGTGTTAAATATGCTTATTTTAATTTTTGCCAAGGACAATCAAACAAGGGAGGGGGGCCAGTAGTGGAGAACTCCTTTAATATTCAGTGATAATAAAAATATTAAGTTTATGAAGCCTGTAAGTCTGTGCACACATTTTTCCGAGAACTGTATAGAGAGAGAGAGTTGTAGCGCACCAGGCTCAATTTTTCAACCTCTATTTCATCGCTATTGATTTGTAGAAAGATGACTGTGGCACCCCATGCTGATGTCCACTGATATTTACAGTCTGTATAGCTTAAATGTGTTCTCTGCTGATGGAGGTGATGCGAGCTGTAGAGCTGATGATATGATTGATCTCCAAGGTTCAAATATTGTCTTTATGGGAGATTTGAATGTAATAGCCAGAATAAACCTCCGATCTCAGAAACCATTGAGCCTGGATCAGAAATACCTTTTCATGAACCTCACTGTGTTGGGCAGTTTTATGAATTTTATAAGAAGCTATTTAATAACATATCCATTCAGTTTTGCCGAGATGCATCTAAGATGAGCTGAATTTTTGCGACCACCAAAAAACCTACATTTTTTAATAATGTAAAATAAGCAACTGCCTATGTTTAACGGGGGAAGTTGGAAAGCTTTGACACCTTAACAATGTCTAGATGTTTTCATAAATAGAGAGGTCAGCACAGATGGGGGATCCTGCATTGTCTAAAGATCTAGTAAGCTTAAAAAACGGCAGTAGTATCTTCATTCCACAGATCCTGGGCATCTCAGATTGACAATTTGTCATGCCGTTCTGTCTGTTTCTGGTTTTCGGCATGACAATGCATATGTTTGCTTTGACCCTTTACTCTTTTCCCCCTAATTTGAGCTGGGATACTGTTGGCTGCTACCTTAATGGAGCCTTCTCAGTTCCCTGCTCTGCTGCGCAGTCGTACATGGGTGTTTAGGTATTTGCTCTGCTGCATACCTTCCTCATGTGCGGCCCTTGGTTGCTGCTGTGAAGCTGTCTGTGGGTTGTGAGGTCATTTGCGGCTGATGCATGACTTTCCACGTGGCTCAGTGCATGCAGTTTCAGTCAGGTGCCCTGAGCCTCAGAACCTGCACTGATGGTGCTGTAATAGCTTCTGTGTGTGCTTAGGGCGTGTGCGGCCACACCTCCCCTGCTTTTATCAGGGTTAGGGTGTGTACTTCAAATGCTGTCCCCAGCCAATTGCTGAGGGGCAGCTCATATATAAAGCTCCCCTGCCCTATGGGTGGGGCCTGAGCTACTCACAAAGTTCTTGAACTTTGCTATGTGTGTTTGTGGTCCTGGACCTCTCCTATCTATGTTTTGGTACCAAAGTCCTTGCCTTGATTCCTGTTTTGTCCTGTTCTGGTGCCTGTCCTGGAGGCGGTAAATCAAGGCCCGAATCCTTGATCCTGTACCTGTCCTGTATCTGAACTCGTCTGAACTGTCTGCTGTAATTATGTTCCTGGAATCCCTCTGCATCTGAAGTCTCACTCCCAGCGACCTTGAGTCTCTTGAAACCGGTGTTTCTGCTGAGCATCTACTACTCTGTGCTGTGACTACCATGCAGTGTTAACCCTGTCTGGCTCATGTCCAGTACGGTGGTGTCTGCACGATCACGCTGTAGGTCGTGTCGGATGTCCGGAACCGAACGACTCCTGCTGTCTGCCGGTGACCCTGGGTCCAGATGTCCTGTCTGTACCCTGATGTCCTGCCTGTGTCCTGATGTCCTGAGGTCTTTCCTGAGTCCTGATGTCCTGTTTGTATCCTGATGTCTTGCATGTACACTGATGTCCTGCCTATCTGTGCCTCGGTGATCTGTTGGTGCCTTGGGGTCCACTGGGTGGTACCCTTCTAAGGTGTGGAATCGGGAGCCTGACATCGTCATGTTTTGTTTATGTACTGTGTGACTTTACTTTAGTAAACTTTACTTTCTCTATACCTGAAGTATCGGTGTAATCAAGTCCTACGTGTCTCTTTGCTTGTCCTCATGCTCAGCTGCCACAGAACCCTGGTCGCTGCCCTCCCCTAGTTCGGGCAGGCCGGGTCCCCCTCTGCGATTTAAAGGGTCCGTATTTCGTCCCCAGGAGACGTACGCCCCACGCCTTCTGAGATTGGTCGGCTTGGGGGAGTCTATGGGCCGGGCCGCATTGGCAGCCGCAGCTGAACGTGACATTAATAAAAGTTGGCAGGGTATATACACAAATACAGCCATGTCTCCAGCCAAGCTATTCATTCAAAAATTAAGCAACATTTTGAAATGGACCCCCCCATGTTTAATTTAGTGTGTTGGCAGAAATTGTCAAAATCTATTATCTAAGACAAGTCTCGTGCACTAATGCACACTCTGGGCCCAATGTATCAAAACTTTCATGACAGAATTCTGGAGTAAAAGCTTTGAAAATGTGTAAAATTTAGGCATGCACCTCTTCATGAATCAGGGGTGTTGGATTCCAGCACACCTTCTCATCAAGACTGGCGTTGTTGAATTTGGCATATGTGTACAAACAGAAAGGCCCCATTAAAAGTAAAGCATTAAAGTGGTTGTTGTCCACTACTAGGACAACCCCTTCTTGAGCAAAATGTTTGATCCCGATAAAATAATAAAGCTTATACTCACCTTCCATGCTGGCGTTGCTCCCGCGGTGTCGGCACTCGTTCTCCCCCGGGGCTCTCGTGCAGTTGTTATGACATGTGACACCAACGCCCAATCAGCGCTGGCATCACTGTCCCCACCTTCGGACAAATCAAACATGAAGAGGAAGTCAGATTTCAGCTGCAGCCCAGACTTTTACATGTTTGATTTGTCTGAAGGCGGGGACAGTAAAGCCAGCGCTGATTGGACGCCAGCATCATGGGTCATAACAACAATGCGGGGGCACTAGTGCCAACACCACGGGAACGGTGCCAGAACAGAACTTTATTCTTTTATAGGGGCTAAGTGAGGGGTATGACAAGAAGTTGTCCTAGTAGTGGACAACTTCTTTAAGTATTTGTTATAAGTATCTCTATTTTAATTAAAAGAACAAAGCAATATCTACAATTCTCTGCTGGAATTAGACACACTGTTCTTATACTCCAAGATGATAGAATATAAAGTGTTAATGGCTGGACTGAGGGTTTAAGCAAAAAAAATGCTGAGCGTTTTTCACCTTCGGAGATCTGTGTGATCCTGAAATAATGACATTAATATCAGCTGCACTGCATGTAAAGCACATTAAAAACAGCGGGTTTAAAGGACCTTCATTCTTTAGTCAGCCGTCATTTCTGTCCTTGAAGCTCATCTTTCGAAACAAGTGCAAGTTTCAAGTTGTCTTGTAAACGTGGTTCTATAAGTTGTAAGACAAATCCATAACAGGCTGCACAGAGGGGATCCGATTCATTAAGGCCAAAGTTGTACACTCCAGTCTTAATGAAGGGGCGTTTTGGAGTAGGATGTGTGAATCAATTGAGAAGCGCACACCATTTAATGAATTCTGCGCATCTTCTCAGTGGTGCAAACTTGTGCCAGGCCAAACCTCCTCTTTAGTTTTCCCTGTTCTACATTATGAATTGTAACTGGATCACATCATCAATTTAGAGGTCCATAAAGAAATGCTCTGACCTACGTTCTGGTAAATGAACTTTCTGTTCCGCCTGTTTTGAGCTTTCACCTGCTGGGCACTTGAGGTCCGAAGTTGTATGGACTGGTGGGCCACAGTAGGCATCGGTGCTGCTGTGTCTCATCAAAGCAGCTGACAGCACAAATCTTGGTTTCCCAGTTGTCAGAAGGAACCTTACACTGAAATTATATTTTGGGTTGTGCCCCAACGCTTATAAGAAGGGTAAGAGGATATAAGGGAGCGGTTTGGCGCCAACTTTTAGGCTATGTGCACATGTTCAGGATTTCTCGCAGAAAATTCCTGAGAAAACCGGACATTTTCTGCAAGAAATCCGCATGCGTTTTTGCCGCGATTTTGCCGTGTTTTTGCTGCGTTTTTTCCGGACACTTCCCAATGCATTTAGTAGTAGGAAATCCGCAAAAAAAAACGCAAAATTAATGAACATGCTGCGGTTTTTACCGCGATGCGTTTTTTTCGCGGAAAAAAACGCAACATGTGCACAAAACATGCGGAATTCATTCTAAATGATGGGATGCTTATTGTATGCTGTTTTTTTGCGGTTTTATAGCGTTTTTATCGGGAAAAACCGCGAAAGAACTGCAATGTGTGCACACAGCCTGACAGTGCATTTCAACTTGTTATCGGCTTATGTGTCTGATGTAGCTATACAGTGGCAGACTTCTTAAGAGATCGCAACCCCTTCACGGCGCTGCCAATTTCTGTTTGTATTTCCGTTTTTTCCTTCCCTTCCTCCCAGAGCCATAACTCTTATTTTTCTGTCCTCATAGACAAAAGAGAGGGCCTGTTTTTTGCTGGACGAGTTGTACTTTTGAATGACACCATTCATTTTACCACATAGTGTATTCGAAAACAGGAAAAAAAAATTCAAGCTGGGAGACATTGTGGAAAAAAAAAAACAATTCCTAACACGTTTTTTGGGAACTGTTTTTACAATGTACATTTTGTGGTAAAAATATCCATGCCATATGACTCTCCTCATCAATACAATTATGGTGATATCAAACATGTCTAGTTTTTTATTATTATTTTAATGATTAAAAAAAATAAAACAGAAGTTTGAAAAAAATTTTTTAGGGTTGTGTCGCCATTTTCCGAAACCAGTAACATTTTTTTTTTATATTACAGCTGATGGAGCTGACTTATTTTTTGAGGGGCAAGGCAACGTTTTTTTAAATAATAATAATAATAATAATAATAATTTTTATTTATATAGCGCCAACATATTCCGCAGCGCTTTACAAATTATAGAGGGGACTTGTACAGACAATAGACATTACAACATAACAGGAATATAGTTCAATACAGATACCAGGAGGAGTGATGGCCCTGCTCGCAAGCTTACAAACTATGGGGAAAAGGGGAGACACGAGAGGTGGATGGTAACAATTGCTTTAGTTATTCGGACCAGCTATAGTGTTATAGTGTTATAGTTAAATACCATTTTGAGATAGCTGTGACTTTTTGATCGCTTGTTACAGCATTTTTTTTGTGGAATTGCACAGACCAAAAAAAAATGTTAATTTTGGCATTCTTGAATGGTCTTCATTTATAGTTTTTACCGATTAGGTTAATTGTTTTTATATTTTGATAGATCTGACTTTTCTGAACACAGCGACACCACATATGTGTATTTTTGAATGTCTTTATTTTCAATGGGGGAAAAAAAGTGATTTGAACTTTTATATCTTTACTTATTTTTTTCTGCCATCATCCAAACACTTGTGCTATATACAATGCAATGACTCGGCATCACTGTATATGGCAGAAATCATGGTCTCCTTTGTAGCTCGGCCACAGGCACAGTTTCATCAGGTCCCCGCGGGATGTCATGACAACCCATCAGTGACCTATAATCACGTCACGGGTGCGCCGATGGGCGGAGAGAATGATGTGCATGCATACCAGTGCGTGTTAAATGGCACCATCTGAGATTGACAGCAGCATTTAGCAGGTTAACAATTGTGGCTGGAGAACCGCTCCACATGCGATTGTTAGCAGCAGATCCTGGCTGTAATACACAGCCATCACGTGCAGGGTATAGAGGTCGCTGTGTGAGTTTGCGCCATACACCCGTTCCTGACTTGTGCCGAATGGGTACGGTGGATGTCGTGAAGGGGTTAATGTGTGAGCTTGGCAAAGCGTAGATTATCATGGTGAGTGGGCTGTGCTCACAGTACGGTTGAGATACAGGTAAGTGCTACCATCAACTGCACTCCCATATTGTTCCTTACGGTACTGCCCTATCTGTGCGCATTTGTCCCACCCAGATGTTCCCTAACATGTGAGCATGAGTCATGGTATTTGTAGATAGATCTGTTAGCTCTGCTATGCTCGGAAACCCACAGCACATGAAGATAAATCTGCGGCCTGATCGATGGAGGTAGTCTTCAACGGAGTTTAGAATTCTGCCCTTGTGCCATTACTGAAAAAATTAGAAAAAAGCTGAGGAGCTAAAAGTGCAACAGGGTCTTATCCGATATTAAACCCTTCATTACCATGGGATTTTTCATTTTTCCGTGTTCGTTTTTCACTCCCCTCCTTCCCAGAGCCATAACTTTTTTATTTTTCTGTCAATTTGGTCATGTGAGGGCTTATTTTTTGCGGGACGAGTTGTACTTTTGAACGACATCATTGGTTTTAGCATGTCGTGTACTAGAAAACGGGAAAAAAATTCCAAGTGTGGTGAAATTGCAAAAAAAAGTGCAATCCCACACTTGTTTTTTGTTTGGCTTTTTTGCTAGGTTCACTAAATGCTAAAACTGACCTGCCATTGTGATTCTCCAGGTCAGTACGAGTTCATAGACACCTAACATGACTAGGTTATTTTTTAACTAAGTGGTGAAAAAAATTCCAAACTTTGCTAAAAAAAAAAAAAAATTGCGCCATTTTCCGATACTCGTAGCATCTCCATTTTTCGTGATCTGGGGTCGGTTGAGGGCTTATTCTTTGCGTGCCGAGATGACGTTTTTAATGATAGCATTTCGGTGCAGATACGTTCTTTTGATCGCCTGTTATTGCATTTTAATGCAATGTCGCGGCGACCAAAAAAAACGTAATTCTGGTGTTTCGCATTTTTTTCCCGCCAAGCTGTTTAGCGATCAGGTTAATGCTTTTTTTTAATTGATAGATCGGGTGATTCTGAGCGCGGCGACACCAAATATGTGTAGATTTGATATTTTTTTTATTGATTTATTTTGATTGGGGCGAAAGGGGGGTGATTTAAACTTTTATATTTTTTTTTATTTTTTTCACATTTTTTTCAACTTTTTTTTTACTTTTGCCATGCTTCAATAGCCTCCATGGGAGGCTAGAAGCAGGCACAACGCGATCGGCTCTGCTACATAGCAGTGATCTGCTGATCGCTGCTATGTAGCAGAAATGGAGGTGTGCTGTGAGCGCCGACCACAGGGTGGCGCTCACAGCCACCGGTCATCAGTAACCATAAAGGTCTCTAGGACCTCTATGGTTACCATCCAGACGTATCGCCGACCCCCGATCATGTGACAGGGGTCGGCGATGACGTCATTTCCGGCCGCCCGGCCAGAAGCGGTAGTTAAATGCCGCTGTCTGCGTTTGACAGCGGCATTTAACTAGTTAATAGGTGCGGGCAGATCGCGATTCTGCCCGCGCCTATTACGGGCACATGTCAGCTGTTCAAAACAGCTGACATGTCCCGGCTTTGGTGCGGGCTCACCGCGGAGCCCTGCATCAAAGCAGGGGATCTGACCTTGGACGTACTATCCCGTCCAAGGTCAGATAGAGGTTAAAGGACAATAAGGAGCAGGGACTTGCTCAGCTGGTAAAGTTGGAAAAGGATATGCCTTTTTATGTGGTTATATCCTGATGAAGAAGTCTGAATACTTCAAAATACATTGATAATAAAATTCCATTAAGTCTACTTTGCATCCTGGACCACTGTTTCGGATCTCTATCCTGCCTATTTTTTCAATTCTGGCATTACTTAAAAGTTCAAATAGCAAGCAAAGGCATGGTATCCAAAATTGCCTAGTTTTCAAAAATGTATGCAAGTATTGCTTAACTTATAGTGTGTGCGGGCCTGTAATTACAGTCATTGCGTAGGAGATTTTGTCATGTAACCAATGCAGTTGAAAAATCAATGACAGGAACTGGAGTTTCTTCCAAAATTGTTGACTTTCATCCAAAGAATTTTCCGCAAGTCTAGTCTTTAGAACAAATCTAAAAAATATTCAACATTTTAGATAAAAACCCTGTCTGTACTGTACAGGTGGAGTAAAGTATAGATTAGACTCCTCCGAACGAAATTCCAATGTTGTTAAGATGTCATATGGAAAAGGTTGGTCAACGTAGCGAATGATCTGAGATCATTTGTGAAGTAGCTCAACTGATGAAAAAATGAAAAAGCTTTAGGCTTTTTGCACATGGCCATAAGACAGATCTGTAAGGAGCCGTGATAACGATGCCATAGAAATGTAGGAATATCCACTGCACCATAACACAGGTGATATTTCCCATACTACAAGCAAGGACAGGTTCCTCTGGTGTGTGAACAGGGCTAGCATTAGGAGCAGGCAGACCAGGCAACTGCCTAGGGCCCCCGCTCCTCCAGGGGCCCCCAGCCAGTAGCGTACCGCTAATAGAAGCACACAATGCAGCTGTTATGCGACCCGGCGGCACCCCCTACCCCCGCTTACAACTTATCGGCATCATAGATGCCGATACAGTTGAAAGCAGTGATGTAGGAGAGAGTGTCAGATGATGCTCCCTCTACCATCACTCCCGCTCTGCGTGTGCCAGCAGTGGAGCTGCGGGGGGGAATGAGGAGAAGAGGTAAGTATTGTATGTGTATGCATTATAATGTGTGGGGAGGGGGGTGCCCTATACTGTGTGTGTGTGGGTGGCTGCACTATACTGTGTGTGTGTGGGCTGCATAATACTGTGAGTAAAGCGCTGCATTATACTGTGAGTGGGGCTGCATTATACTGCGTGTGGGGGACTGCAATATACTGTGTGTGTGGGGGCTGCATAATACTGTGAGTGGAGGGCTGCATTATACTGTGAGTAGGGGGGCTGCATTATACTGCGTGTGGGGGGACTGCATTATACTTGTCACAGATCCCTTCTCCGTGGTGTCACTTATTCGTCACGTGCCTGCTCTCACGCGTGACTTGGGGTTGTGCCTGCAAGGGTTAATCTATCTCCCCACTCTCAACATTCAACCTCTGTCCTATGCTGTAATGGGAGCATAAATCACACACCGATCCAGGCCACACACCCGCTCATACGCGCTGCCACCACTCATCGAATACATGGGCGATGAGTCCCGGAACTAACAACACTAATAAAAATATGTCTATCACTCATAAGGCTCACACACCTTTAGGCTATGGATTCTTTAGAACATTCACACTTTTCTCATACCCCAAGATCAGACAACAGAGCAGGTGGAGGCGTTGGCCTGCTCCTTTCACCCAAATGTACTTTCCAAGTTATCCCCCAAGTACCCTCACTTGTCTTCCCTTCCTTTGAGGTCCATGTGGTCAGACTCTACGTCCCCTTCTCCATGCGAGTGGCGGTGGTGTATCGTCCTCCCGGCCCCTCTCATCAGTTCCTGGATCACTTTGCCACCTGGCTTCCACACTTTCTCTCCTGTGACACCCCCACCCTTGTCATGGGTGATTTCAACATCCCCATTGCCTCTCCCCAGCTGCTTCTCACCTTTTATCTCTATCCTCTTCTTTTGGCCTCTCGCAGCATACTAACTCTCCAACACATGAAGATGGAAACTCCCTTGACTTGGTCTTCTCCCGACTTTGCTCAGTGGATGATTTCACAAACTCCCCTCTCCCGCTCTCTGACCACAACCTTCTTTCATTCTCTATTAAGAACTGCCATCCTGCTCAGGTCACCCCCACTTTCCACACTTATAGAAACATACAGGCAATTAACACCCAGAAACTTATGAAGAACTTGCAGTCCTCATTGGCCCTTATCTCCTCCATCTCATGTCCTGATTCTGCATTGAAGCATTACAATGAAACCCTGCAAAGTGCTCTGGATGAAGCTGCTCCTCCTATACATAAAACAACTCGGCACAGACGGCAACAACCGTGGCACACGCTGCAAACACGTTTCCTGCAGCGGTGCTCCAGGTGCGCAGAACGTCTGTGGAGAAAATCTAATCTACCCGAAGATTTCATCCATTATAAGTTCATGCTAAAGACATACAATTCTGCCCTTCACCTCTCCAAACAAACCTACTTCAACACCCTCATCACCTCCCTGTCCAATAACCCTAAACGTCTCTTTGACACGTTCCAGTCCCTACTCAACCCAAGAGAGCAGGCCCCAACCACGGATCTCCGTGCTGACGATCTGGCCAATTACTTCAAAGAAAAAATTGACCACATTCGACAGGAAATCATCTCCCAATCTCTTCATACCATGCACTGTCCTCCCTCCCCCACTGCAACTAGTTCACTCTCTGACTTTGAAGCAGTTACAGAAGAAGAAGTAAGCAGGCTCCTTGCATCTTCTCGCCCGACCACTTGCACCAGTGACCCCATTCCATCACATCTCCTCCAGTCCCTTTCCCCGGCTGTCACCTCTCACCTAACAAAAATATTCAACCTTTCCCTCACTTCCGGTATTTTTCCCTCCTCATTTAAGCATGCCATCATACATCCATTACTTAAAAAACCATCCCTCGATCAAAACTGTGCCGCTAATTATAGACCTGTCTCTAATCTTCCCTTCATCTCTAAACTCCTCGAACGCCTGGTCCACTCCCGTCTTACCCGCTATCTCTCAGATAACTCTCTTCTCGACCCTCTTCAATCTGGCTTCCGCTCTTTACACTCTACTGAAACTGCCCTCACTAAAGTCTCTAATGACCTACTACCAGCTAAATCTAATGGTCACTACTCCATGCTAATTCTCTTGGATCTCTCCGCAGCTTTCGATACTGTGGATCATCAGCTCCTCCTCACTATGCTCCGCTCCATCGGCCTCAAGGACACCGTTCTCTCCTGGTTCTCCTCCTATCTCTCTGACCGATCCTTCACTGTATGTTTTGCTGGTTCCTCCTCCTCTCACCTTCCCCTTACTGTTGGGGTTCCTCAAGGATCAGTCCTAGGCCCCCTCTTCTTCTCGTTGTATACTGCCCCTATTGGACAAACAATCAGTAGATTTGGTTTCCAGTACCATCTCTATGCTGACGACACCCAATTATACACTTCTTCTCCTGATATCACACCGACCTTTTTAGAAAACACCAGTGATTGTCTTACCGCTGTCTCTAACATCATGTCCTCCCTCTATCTGAAACTAAACCTGTCAAAAACTGAACTCCTCGTGTTCACTCCCTCTACTAACCTACCTTTGCCTGACATTGCCATCTCCGTGTGCGGTTCCACCATTACTCCAAAGCAACATGCCCGCTGCCTTGGGGTCATCCTTGATTCTGACCTTTCATTCACCCCCTACATCCGATCACTGGCTCGCTCTTCTTATCTGCATCTCAAAAACATTTCTAGAATTCGCCCTTTTCTTACTTTCGACTCTGCAAAAACTCTGACTGTTTCACTTATTCATTCTCGTCTGGACTATTGTAACTCTCTACTAATCGGCCTCCCTCTTGCAAAAATCTCCCCGCTCCGATCTGTCCTGAATGCTGCAGCCAGGATCATATTCCTCACCAACCGTTACACCGATGCCTCTACCCTGTGCCAGTCATTACACTGGTTACCCATCCACTCCAGAATCCAGTACAAAACTACTACCCTCATCCACAAAGCACTCCATGGCTCAGCACCACCCTACATCTCCTCCCTGGTATCAGTCTACCACCCTACCCGTGCCCTCCGCTCCGCTAATGACCTCAGGTTAGCATCCTCAATAATCAGAACCTCCCACTCCCGTCTCCAAGACTTTACACGTGCTGCGCCGATTCTTTGGAATGCACTACCTAGGTTAATACGATTAATCCCCAATCCCCACAGTTTTAAGCGTGCCCTAAAAACTCATTTGTTCAGACTGGCCTACCGCCTCAATGCATTAACCTAACGATCCCTGTGTGGCCTATTTATAATTAAAAAAAAAAGGTTCCTCGCATCATGTTCTCATACACTTTATGCAGTATTAGCCCTCTGTGTCTGTACTGCTACATACTTAGGCAGTTAACTGGTTCATGCAGCTTTACATGAACACCTGAGCCTTACACTATAGCTGGTCCGAATAACTAAAGCAATTGTTACCATCCACTTTTCGTGTCTCCCCTTTTCCCCATAGTTTGTAAGCTTGCGAGCAGGGCCCTCACTCCTCCTGGTATCTGTTTTGAACTGTATTTCTGTTATGCTGTAATGTCTATTGTCTGTACAAGTCCCCTCTATAATTTGTAAAGCGCTGCGGAATATGTTGGCGCTATATAAATAAAAATTATTATTATTATTATTATATTATTCAAGGTTCAACTTGTTAAAGTTTTATACTTTAATAGCAAAAAGTTCAATGCTTACAATAAGAATAAGGTATAAAAATATGATAATAAAAAGACATACAACTTATGCAAAACAGTGTCAACATAAACAGGAGAAAACTTAGATATTATCTAACTGGTAGTTTGCTTTCTGCTCCCTGAGGGGGGTGAATAGAGTTGGTGAAACACATCAGCTTCTCAGGCTGCCCTCACATGTGAACACAATTCTCTCTCTGCAGCTTACATTTATAACTTTGGTCTGAGGTCAGGTTTCTAGACCGGCCTCTCAGGCCGATATCATAACTGCTGCCTGTTTGATTGGGCCACAGCCGCGCCCCCAATGAATATATTATTTTCTCTTGTGGAAAGGTTCTCAGGAATAGATTACCTCAGGCCACAATTTAGCATCTCCCCTCCAAGACCTCAGAGGTGTCAAGTGTTCCTTTATTCTTGGGCTTAGCCAGACCTCCTGGTGGGATATGGAGACAGAATTTCTACTAGTCCCAAGGAAGTACCTATTAACACCTAGGTGCGACTTGCCTTCAGGACAGTTGTTACATTATCACGAGTCACACATATAACCCTAGACATATGTCCCTACACACATATAGATATATACACATATTTCACCACAATACTGTGTATGTGGGGGGCTGTATTATACTGTGCATGGGGGCTGCACTATACTGTGTGTGTGGGAGAAGGCTGCCTTATACTGTGTGTGGGGGCTACATTAAACCGTGTGTGGGGGGGCTGCATTATACTGAGTGGGGGGCTACATTATGCTGTGTGTGGGGGGCTACATTAAACTATGTGGGGGCAGCATTATACTGTGTGTGGGGGGCTCCATTATACTGTGTGTGTGGGGGGGTGGGCTGCATTATACTGTGTGTGTGTTGGGATGGCTACATTATACTGTGTGGAGCTGCATTATACTCTGAGGAGGCTGCATTTACTGTGTGCGTGGGGGGTCTGCATGATACTGTGTGAAGGGCTGCATGATACTGTGTGTGGGGCTGCATTATACTCTGAAGGGGGGCTACATTATAGTTTGAAGGCGGCTATATTATACTCTGAGGGGGGGACCATGGTCAGTGCATTATACTATATGGGACCTGCATTATACTGTATCGAGGACTATCTGTCCCCATCATTCTTCCCCAGCCAGTGTAAAAGAGGTTGGGAAACAAGAGCCGAACAACTTCAATATTGTTGATCTCATTCGTTTATCGGCCTGAACTCAGCACATGTAAATAAAACAGAAATGTTTCTGTGTGATGGTGCAATATGTGAGCATTTGGGGTCCACTTTAAACTTTTGCCCAGGGCCCCACTTTGTCTAAAACCGGCACTGTGTGTGCACAGTCTTACTTGAATGTATGTCTGGCATATTTGCCAAAAATTTTTGGAAAGCTGATAGGACATCGTTACATAATAAGTTTTTCTTGGTTCACTTCAAGATGGGAAATTGTTGGGAGCTTTTAATAACATAACATTGGATATCCCTGGGACAAGATGCTCCACAATCTGAGTTAGACATTTGCTCATCTCCACGTTTTTTACATTTTTCCAATAACAAAATGAGTGAAGACTATCCTGAAAGCTTTCCATCTATTCTGCAATGTGCAAACCACCCCAAAGAAATCCTATACCTAGTGGGAAACTGGGATTATTTGCTGGTTGTTTGCAGACAGCATTCAGACTGATGTTTGCAGAAGCCGCCCGCGAGCCTTGAAAGTGTTAATCAACACGCTAGCCAGACACTGCAGCTTGTAGAGACTAGTGAATTGATTTAAAAGGTTTAATACGAGCATCAGCTTGCGCCTATTACTGCTAGTAAGCTGTACTGAGGTTATTTGTTCGCTTGGAAAAAATAGTGCTGCTTAGAATGAGCACATTAAGGGTAAAATTGCAGAGAAAACCCCATTACAACTTTATTGCTGGCAAATTGGAACCAAAGCTCGTCTGTATTTCAA
The DNA here is from genome assembly GCF_032444005.1 of Ranitomeya imitator. NCBI lineage: Eukaryota > Metazoa > Chordata > Amphibia > Anura > Dendrobatidae > Ranitomeya > Ranitomeya imitator. The sequence continues at coordinate 692,873,211 of NC_091282.1, read as the reverse complement.
TTACTCAGTTACCAAAGAGATAAATCCTTTCTTCTATTTTTTTTCAGCTCTCTCCCTTCTCTCTCTCTTTTTGCAGACGTTCAATCTCAGACTCCGTGATGAGAAATCCTCTTATTATACCCTACCGACAGCACGCGGTTTTTCTTAGCAATTTCGAGAAATTGTCCATTAAGTTCTTTTTATTACGTCCCAAAAGCTTCTAAGCTCACAAGACATTTATCATAGCGAAATGCTGGCCGAGGCGTTTCAAGGTCCCTCCTCCCCCGTCAGAGCCTCACCAATTCCTTAACGCGCATCACACTGTGTGTTTAACATGTGCCACCACCGCTGCTTTATTCATTTCTTTCATGTACGTCATCCTTAAAAAGTTTGGAACAAGAAAACTCGCAGAACAATAGTACATTTTTTTCTACATTAATAATTTTGCTCATGTTAGGCATTGGTGAAAATATCACAATGGCTTTTCAAGCTACTTTACCCCTTCCAGTCACTAAAAGACTTGGGAAAATCTCTTTGTGATTATATGGTACTTCCCTTTTATCACGGTGGGAGGTCTAAAGACCAAAGATGATTACCCTCCATAGCTGACAATGAGACAGCTCTCCAGTTATGGTCAACTTTACTTCAACTGTAGACTGTGTTCACTCACGGGAGGATAACTAATGGCGGAAGAGATGATGATCTCAACATTAACACACAAAAAGGACACTGCAAACATCCCTACTTTTCCATTATCCAGATGCCACCGCCATCTCTTGGCTTCTTCCTTCTGTTCTGTTGAAGGTCGGATAATATCTGATTGTGATGGAGCAGCTACATAACAAATACCACATACCCTCTTCCCGATCTAAGCTTGCACTCTCCTTAAAACTGGTATCTTTTGGTCATCCATCCTGCTTTCCTGCCCACTGAAAATGTCCAGCTGGGAAGAATGGATGGATATTAATGGCAGCTGCCTGCCAGGATGATGTGGATGTCAAAAAAGTCGGTGCAACAACCTCGGGACGTTTCATCCAAATGGAAGATAACTGATGTTCTTTAGTAGTGATGAGCAAACGTGCTGTGATAAGGTGTTATCCGAGCATGCTCGTGTGCTGATTCGGTATCTTCGGCGTGCTCGAAAAATATGTTTGAGTCCCAGCGGCTGCATGTCTAACTGCTGTTCAACAGTCGCAACATATGCAGGGATTTCCTGTTTGTTAGACAATCCCTTCATATGTTGCAGCTGTCAATCAGTCGGGAGACACACAGCCGCGGGACTCGAACACATTTTTCAAGCACGCCGAAGACACTCGGTTAGCACCCGAGCATACTCCACTAATGCCTTATCCGAGCACAATCGCTCATCACTATTCTTTAGTATACTTTGCACTATCATAGGCTTTTGGCCTACTGAAATAAATAATTACTATTCTTATTTATTCCCAATAGTTTATGAATGGCAGTGGCATCTGGAGAATAGAAAAGTATAAAACTCCAACAGTAGAGGGGAGTTATTATTTTCAGAGACATTAGCACATTTTTTTTTCTTTAAGTACAATGGACACCCTAAGGTAATTCTCTCTACCTATGTTCTGGTCATCAAAAAACAAATTATTAATGGGAACCTGTCATCAGGTTTTCCCCACATAAAGGACAGCCACCAGCTTTAAGGCCTCCTTTATAGCATAAAGAATGCAGTCATAAAGTCCCCAAAAGAACTTTTTTTTTATACCCACAGAGAGCCAGTCGGTCTGTTAGGAGTCTCGGGTCTTGATTTGGTGCCTTCCTTTTTTTTTTTAATAACTAATTTTTATTAAATTTTATAAAAACTCTACAATCAGAAATGAGACAAAACAATCACAATTTGGCTTACAAATTAGAAGGTCAAGAAAGCGTGGATTACAATTAGAATGAACTCTTGGAAGACGTTTCCCCCAGTAACATCAAAACATATTGTGCAATAGAACAGAAAGAGACAGAAAGTCCAACAGCAGTTTTAAATTATGCAAAGTTAAGATGACTCCATCCCCATACTCATATTACAATTTTTATAAAACCACAATACAAAATAAGATGAGACATACACAAAGGGAAGGGAAGAAGAAACCTGATCAAAAACCAACATGCTCCTAACTGTTGTTTTGGGCCCTAAAATAGTCGCACGGAGCCCAGACGGTCTCAAATCTGTCCAAACTCGCATTCAATAAGGCTGTCATGTGCTCCATCCTGCGGATGTCCGCTATTCTATCCAAAACCTTCTGATAAGAGGGGAGAGTAGTCTGTCTCCAATGAGGGCAATCAAACATCTAGATGCCGTCAACAGATGTAACAGCAGTCTGGTTGAATTCTCCCCATCGCTCTAGAGGAAACACTTAGTAGATATATAGCAGGGTCCAGCTCAACCTCCACATATAGAACCTTTTGTATTCACCTTTTCCCAAAATCCAGCCAGCCCAGGGCAAGGCCAGAAAATATGTAACTGAAAACCCGATGCAGAACAACAACGGAAGCAAATATTTGGGAGCTGGTGGTTCAGTCTACGTAGGAGCTCTGGCGTGGGATACCAAAATATCAACATTTTATATTGGTTCTCCTTATAAAGGGTGCAGATAGATGATTTGGATGCCTTTTCCCATATATTCTGCCAGCATTGGGGAGACAACATCCTTCCCAGAAGAGACTGTGCCTTCCTTCTTCTTACGATCGCCATTCTACTTCATGTGGATGACGCATCCTACTCAACCACATAGTATTCTCCGTCATGTTCCTTCGCAGGTGCACATCTCTTGGCCTTGCTGAGGGCAGAGTAAAGTACTTTAATATGCATGCGCCAAGAAAGGCCAAAGAGCACCTATGACCCGAAAGCAAAGCCGGCGAATGCACACTACAGTACTTTGCTCTGCCTCAGCATGGAAGAAGTGTGCCTGCGCAGCAGCGTGATGGGGGACACTGTGTAGACGACGTAGGATGCATCATCCACATGAACCAGGAAAGGAGGACAGCAATGGTAAGAACAGAGAAGGCACTGGAACAAGTCCAGAGACACCCATCGGACCATACCATCTGTTTACAACATTCTAGTATGCTATAATAGATGCCTTGAAGATGTTGGTGGTACTTTATAGGGGGGAAAACCTGGTCTGTATATTATAGCACCTGTACAGCATAGGCAATAACCATTACTGCGGCACGCGACGGAGATGTACAACCAAAGTTGCCAAAACGATTTGCAGATATTGGCTAACGCGGCACCACAACGACTTTCTCTTCACCCCACCCATGATTATACTAAGAGCTCTAGGCTTTCTTTCAGCTAATTACTCACTGCTTTGAGGTTCAAATGTTATGTCCTGTGGGGTAGCACACAATAAAATGTCTCATTCACAGGTTGTATTTTGGTCAGTATTTTGGATTTGTATAACGGAAAGCTCTGTCTTTTGGACCCATCTCTGGTCGTGGCATCCAAAATACGGGCTGAAACTCTCTACTTATATTCTTTATAATTGATGTACAAGTTTCCTCCCTTTTTTGGTGAAAAATCAAACTCCCCTCCCCCCCCCCCCCCCAAGACAAGTCTTTCAATGCACAGCGTATTGTATTCAGATGAGTCTGTACTGTAATAACATGAATCTCTACGGACCTTCTCCATGACCATAGTATGGCTATATGCACGTTGTCCAAGTGCTTGCCTTACCAGTTTTTCAGAAGATGTAAAAAAAAATATTGTTGCATCGTTTAAAACATGAGAAATTGAAATTGAACAGACCAAGGTGACAGAGGGATAATTTGCAAGCACATATCCTTATTACTGGAGTCCGAAGGAGGGAAATGGTTAAAGGTTTTCCAGATGAAAACAAGGATGAGGTCTTTTTTATCTCTCGGATTTCTGATTATTAGAATAAGAATCCACGATATGCTGATTAGACAACCCCCTCCCCTTTCTTCATTTTGACCCTCTAAGCCCGGCTTCTCGCTGCATCACCAGAGAGGTGAAGCATGTGGCATAAAATCTATAATTGTAATCAAGTGTGTCTAAAAGCTGTCATTACCAGGAGCCACTCCAAAGTCAAGACGGCAATAAGGCACCGGCAGCGGTGTGCAAGTCATAAAGTTATAGCGACATCGCCATAGTCTGTTCTTCCTGATGGCACTGCAGAATTATTTATCTTTTTTTTGTATCCCATGAACAAGACCGCATATCCGTAATTATGTACAGCATCGCTCCTACGCTAGAGCCTATGGCTGTGACCTTTACGTTAAACCCTAGGAAGTTCTCAAGGGATCAGGTGAAAGGTCACAAATCAAGATGTCGCTTGTCCTGATAGAAGTGCCTTTCAGACAAAACAGGAGGTAAATGGAAAGATCTACAGTAATTGTGGAACATTGGATAGGAATACATTATAACCTTCTTCAAATCTCAATATGGAATCTCAGTCTGGATTTGCCCTAACTTGTCATCTATTTTTTTTAAGGTATCTAAACAAAAAAAAAAGCTAAAAACAGACAAATATTATGACAATTAACATACAGAAAGTCCAATAGTATTGTAGAAGAAATTGTGGTACTCACCTGTGCATAAAATTCAGAGACTTTATTTCCAGCTAGGTAAGATAAAAGCAACAGTGTGGTAGTGAATGGCATTCTCCTATGTATGGACAGCAGCCGTTTCACGCTTAGCAGACACTTCTTCCTGGTCCCAAGGAACCAAGAAGCAGCGCCTGCTCGGAGTGGAACGGTGGTTGTCCATACATTGGAGAATGCCATTCATAAAGTCTCTGAATTTTATGCACTGGTGAGTACCACAATTTCTTTTCTTCCACAATATAATCAACATTAATAATCCACTTACTGTGATTGTAATAAAGCAGGCCGATTACGCATTGTAACTTCAGGATCAGAAAGTGTCACAATTTGAGTCGGTCCCAAGTACATGACTCTTTACAGTGCTGCCCATGGACTGTAGCTAGCCCAAGCTGCAGATTTACACTGAAGTAGACATCAAATATGGATGACAAACGGAGTCGCCTTGAAAACTCGGCGATTTCATTATACATATTACTTCGAAATAATAGCTCAGGTGCTAGTAAAAAAGTGGACCAGTGGTAGGAACTCTTCGAGATGTCATGAATAAAAAAGCCTGGAAGTATGTCAATAACCCCAAAATAGAGAGCTCACATATCCATTATACATAAAGCAAGCTAGCATCTCTACGTCAACAGACAACAAGGTGGGGCTACATGCGATGTCACATCACATGGCCAAACGTTGAACTATGCTGCTTCTATATTGCACCACAATACACTATAAGCGTACGCAGCCACATTGCAACTGACAAGTTCCAAGAAATCCAAACCTGCTGCATGATTTGAGCCTTTGTAGAAATAGTGGACACAGGTCCAGGAGGAACTAGAGGCTCTCGGGAACACCACTAGGAGGCGCTCATGAGTGCTTCAATATACAAGATCTCGACTACACCCATTGAGGAGAATGTGAATATATGAACTTCATTCACTGAGCACCGCGTTTCTACTTCAGATTGTGGCCCTTGTCAGTCTCCATAAAAAACAGTACATCCAAATAGACAATAAATACTCTTCCTATTAGATGCCACATCTCAGATAGTCAGTAATAATAATAAAAACATTTCCAAAAATCATCAATAGAACAGCACATATCTAATAAAAATTACAACCGAATATCTAAAAACAATGTCTTATCCTGGTATTCGGCCAACAACTCCCTGCCATCCCACTGCCTCGAGGCTCCGGCGTAAAGACGTTCCTATGGTAAACTGAGTGGGTCAGAAAGTATAGACGATGGACTGACGAGTATTGGAGAGATCATCTAATGTTCCCAAGTCCTAATGACATTATCTGTCTCGACATTATGACGTCTCTACAGCGACCTAAACAGCGACGCTCCAGCGATCTAGTTTAGGTCGGCTCGTTATCTATATCGCTGCAGCGTCGCTGAGTGTGACGGTACCTTTACACTATGGCTGGTCCGAACTACGAAAGCAATTGTTACCATCCACCTCTCGTGTCTCCCATTTTCCTCATAGTCTGTAAGCTTGCGAGCAGGGTCCTCACTCCTCCTGGTATCTATTTTGAACTGTGATTTCTGTTATGCTGTAATGTCTATTGTCTGTACAAGTCCCCTCTATAATTTGTAAAGCGCTGCGGAATATGTTGGCGCTATATAAATAAAATTATTATTATTATTAGGTTGTGCAGCTTGAAAATCCAATGGGAATCACATGTATTCATATCTATGATGTCTATCTGGGATATCACAGTTACATAGTTAATATGGTTTAAAAAAGACATGTCTATCAAGGTCATCCCAGGGATGGGATGACATGTCAATGGATAACCTATCTGCCCAAAAGACCTTATCGTTTCCTCCTGATCCCAACTGTCGATCAATGAGACCAAACATTCAGGAACAAACTTTTCTTTACACATTTACATAAACATTTGTTATTTTTTTTTAATAAAGCATCTAAGCCCTTTTGGTAACCATCAGTGGTGGTCCATGAACCACATGAGACAGGACACTTTCTTAACGGGGTTATTAGCAGATTTTCTGCAGATTTCTCATCTAACTGTAAGAAGAGACAGAATATGATTTTAAAATCCGATCTTATCTTATATTAAAGTGTCAATTATTCAACCTTTTTTTAAAGTTTGGGTGCTCAGGCCAGTATATTGTCCTCATTCACATTCAATGGTATAAATTATGAATGTGGAACTGCAATTAGGGTACAATCAGACAGCCGTATGAATCGGACTGAGATTGGAACGCAGTGCACGGACTGGCCGGCGGCTCTCCTAACCCAGGCGTGACAGCTGCACAGAAATACATGACATGCTCAGGTAGGGAGAGCTGCCGGCCAGTCCAGCACTGCGTTCCAATTTTAGTCCCATTAATACGGCCGTCGGACTGCGTCCATAAGAAAAGATTTTATTTCACATGGCTCCTGAGTGATGTTAGACTGGAAAGTGTTCTCGTATTATTAGTTCAGGTAGTCACGCAAGCCATGGCAGCTTGCTGATCGCAACCACAACAAGCAGTGGGATGTGATGGAGGAGCAACGCAGTGCGATCTTTACCCTGGGTGATGGCTGTTGCGGCTAAAGTGGCCATGTAGCCCAAACCTATGGAAATGTAACATCTTTGATTCCATGGGACGCTCGTTAGCACAGTGTCATCTATGGCCACCACATATATGCTTTTGTAGTCTTCGGCCACCCTGATTTTGCTTCAGACATGCAGCGGAGAAGCTTCTTTTCTGCTATTTGAAGTCACCGTGCCTTACACATCATACAATCTGCCTTATTCGAGCGTCTGTTTCAGAATAGAAGACGAGAGATGCCGAACGTGTTACTAAACTTGAAACTGCACCGAAATCAAAGAATTCTTTCTTTCTTTTTCCTGACATTTGAATTCATGCAAACTCAAAGGCCTGGAAGACAACACAGTTTAATTATAATATACATTTCTCCTGCCTAAGTCATGCCAATTACATCTGATTGGATATTTTCTTTATTCAACAAACCCCTTTCATGTCATTTTAATTTACTGTCAAAGCAGCCAGAATATTGGAAACTAAATTATTTACTTCAACCCATAAACCAATAATGTTCCATTTGTCTCGTACGGGGAGAGTCTGGGCTAACAAGATTATTAAGGACATTGCTTGTAATAGTGAATGTCCTTCACCGCATGTCTGCTCCCGCTGCGCTCTCAGAAAGCAGACTTCAAAGCCCCTTGTGCCATTCCGTCACACCGCCTCTGATTTCAATTACTGCCTCTGTGGGCTCTGTGAGAGTGGATCAGACGCTCTCCCTGTCCGCTCCTGTCAGACACACCGAGAGCGGCGTGCTCACTGGGGACCAGTATTCCCAGGTCTCCGGGAGAGGTCTACACGTAGCTGGCATTCCGTGTACTCACAGACCTAGGTCGCCATCAGCTCTCCGATTTTAGAAGGGTTTCCTAGAGTTTAACAATGGTCAACATAAAAGCGAACAGAGAGAGCAGCATAAGGTCGGTGTCTTGTGGCTAAGCCATCCAAAAACGGCCCAATGGTAAGAGCTCCATCCATGCAGATAACGCGTGGCCTCCATATTCACAGAAACGGCACGCGAGCACCTAAACCTAGGCCACTTCCATGGTCCATTTTTTTCCATTGTTTTTAGCTATTGGCTTCTTGAGAGACATTTGGGATTTAGGAACATTACCATTTACATTACATTTATAGGATTTCTCCTGAAAAAACAGGCAGTAGGCACACATCACTCATTACAAACCCTACAGACTTGAAAAAGGTTGTCCAGTTTAAAATAAAAATAAAAATAAAATTTTGCTAAGAATAGTGAGTTTTGTGGGGGGGGGTGAAATGCATTAATAAATCTGTAAATATAGGTAATATGTATAGGTTGGTGGTATTATTATTGAAGTGTTTGTTGCCACGTTGGTCTGTCAGTGGTCGCCTGGCAGCTCTAAAATGACTACCATGATGATGCTTCGCACATGCTACACAAGTTACCAGATCTCGAGGGTTTCCCTAGCCTTCAACATTTAACTTACACAGGGGTTCCTGGCCAGTGGTGGGGGCTGGTAGGAGTAGTAGTAAAATGGTCAGAGCCAGGAGGCAGTCAAGGTACAAAATCAGTAGGCAGCAAAGGACAACATCTGCAAGGAGTTTCAATGTTCTCCCCGTGTTTGTGTGGGTTTCCTTCCATACTCCAAAGACATAGTGATAGGGAATTTAGAATGTGAGCCCCAATGGGGACAGCGATAATGTCTGTAAAGTGCTGTATTATATGATGGCACTATATAAGGAAAATAAATAATTAACTAAAGTTCCCCCATCTGAAGACATACCTTCCCTTAGAGGATCTTGGCAGCTCTATTCAGGACATGATTTCCTGTGACGACAGGTCTTCAGTAATGGGGGGCTGGCCGAGTATTTTAATTGCAAAGCCAGCCCCTTCAATGTCACAGACAATTTGTAGAAGACAATGCAATCACATTCATGAGTTCAAACCATCAAATGGATTTTTTTTGTGCAATTTTATTCATGTAATAGGCACAAAACGTTAAACGTGTGCTAATCCTACGCTCCTCCATATCCTGGCACAGCATCTATATGAAAGAGACCAGGGAAGGATCGAAACGTTCCCATTTTTTCGCGATTATCCTCACATTTTGTGACTATTACATAAATAAAATTGCATGAAAAAAATCCACTTGAAAGTTTGAACTCAAGGATTCGTGAGAATGTGGTTGCTTTTTCTTCTACTATATTTGGGGACCACCCAGTTCGACCAGCACCTCCCATCACAACCGGGTGCAAGCCAAACTACTTCCTTCTACAGAGAAGTAGACCGAGAAGGGGGCTGGCTTAGCTTCTAAAATTAGAGAGTCATATTCAGACACAACACTGATGACATGCCATGGAAGGAAACACAAGCCAAAAGTGGACCTGAGAAGATATCTTCAGATTGAATCACCCTGGATAATTGAAGTATTGTAGTAAAGCTTAGACTGTCGGTGCCTTGACAATTTGGGTACATTTTGTATTTTTAGAAACAATGTCCCTATAATTCTACTTAATTTCTGTTGGCTTTCTTTAGTGTTACTGGTACCATCCTCAGATTTCATCCATCATTGACGGACTATACAGCACAACTTCTCTCTTCTAAACAAAATCTAGCACTGCCAACGGATATTCCCAGAGAATTATGGTACATTACACAGGACAGCAATATTTTACATTTTGTCTAAAGGTTGTGCTAGATGTATCTGAATAATCACAGTGTCGCATCCTTGTGATGGTTGCATCCAGGCTGCACAGCCACTTAAAATACAATTTACATGCAGAAATGCAATTAAGAAACAATTTAGAAAAATTAACCTCTAACAGCCCCTAATATTTTAATCTTTCTAGGCAGATTCTCGGGGAGATCTAAGTCCGGCCCATAGATCTGAACAGCTCATTTACAGATGAGAAAAAAAACGGATATCTCAGGAATAAGGCACTGGATTGCAGATATCAAGGTATCATGTTATTCATCTTCCTATGACCTACATGCCCATATAGAAGGCTTAGGAGGGTTTAAAATGATTGAATAGTCCACATTTATGGGGGGTTGTCGCAGACAATTTTATGACTTTTTTGGAGGCAATTTGAAAAAAAAAAAACTCCGGCTCTAAATTTGGTATTTTTATGTCATTTTTTCCAAGGTTTATGTGTAGAACTTGAAAAATACTAGAAAGAAATAAAACATAAAAGCACGAATAAAAACACTTGAACAAAATGCCACGGAAAATAAATGAATTAAAAAGGGTCAGTGGAAGAGCCGTAAAAAGTGTCAATAATGTACATAAATTTGCCATATATTTTTCTAATCCCAGTAGCGTAACAATCGCAATCACAGGGGTGGAAGGAAAGAGGCCCATCTGGACCATGGGGATACATTACTTTTACTTGTATCTACATTTTCTAGACACAGATACAGTGTAAAACTGAGGTGGAGAAGAGAGCCATCAGCTCCTTGCTCCACCAAGTCACAGGCTGCTGTAGACCCATGACCTACCAGAAGTCAGAAGTGTACACAGGACATTTGGTGGAGCAAGGACGTTACATCATCATGCTGCCTGGAAAGTTGGAGAGGAGTGGTGATAATATGTGGTTGTGGTGTGACAGTGTTATTTGTTCCTTATATATAAGTATTGCTGATAGTATTAAAGTTAGTACACTGGGTTTTGTTCAGCAACCACATGGTGGTACTTGTTATTTCTATAGTAGTATTATTTGCTAGCTGTATAACTTTGTTATTTGTATATCTAATTATTTATTTAACGGTACTAGGCTTGATCCCAAGCCATGGTAACTTGATGGATGAACGCTCTGTAGGAAGATCAATCTTGTGCAAGCCTAAATAGGTCCACCAGGGTCTTCCCACCATTTTCTTGATAGAATCAGGCCATCGAGTTGCTGGTCTTCCTCTTCGCCTCATTCCTTCTATTCTTCTGTCCATGAGGTCCTTCTCCAGTGATTCTTGTCTTGTATGATCTGTCCAAAGTATGCAAGTCGCAGCTTGACAATCTTTGCTTTCAGCGACATATCTGGTTTGATATATTTCAAAATTGATTTGTTTGTATATATATATTTGTGATATTTTCATTTTTGAGAGAATAAGAACATATATCTTTCTTCACAGACCCAGGCAGCACAACAGGGGAGCAATACATATTGGTGGTTGTCAGGTCATCCACGTTCAAAAGGTTGCCCGTAGTACCTCTAGCCAAGCATAACATGTGCGTAAGTGGTGGAATTGCGATAAGAAAACTTGGCTAATCAGTAAGTATTCCTTTAAAGAGATTTTCCAACCAAAACAATCTCTTGTTCACAAGCAATCCATGCTTTGGATTTTGGATCACTAAGTTCTGAAAGTAAACACAGCCTACGCGGTCCAGTCATCTGCTTACTAGTGGTGAGCGAATATACTCGTTGCTTGGGTTTTTCCGAGCACGCTCGGGTGATCTCCGAGTATTTGTTAGTGTTCGGAGATTTAGTTTTCTTCGCCTGAGCTGAATGATTTACAGCTACTAGCCAGCCTGAGTATATGTGGGGGTTGCCTGGTAATCCCCACATGTATTCAAGCTGGCTAATAGCTGTAAATCATTCAGCTGCGGTGATGAAAACTAAATCTCCGAACACTAACAAATACTCGGAGATCACTCGAGCGTGCTCTGGAAAACCCGAGCAACAAGTATACTCGCTCATCACTTACATCTCAGTAATGCCACCAGTTCCATGTCAGCTGGTTGTTGTGTTTGGGTATGTGGCTGATCAGCTCTATTGTTGACATCGTATCTCTGCACAGGCTAAAATTCGTCATTACACTGTCACATATGGCAGAGCCTCCAGCACCATTTACTCCACTATTATTGACTACTGCGCACTGTGATGACAGGTGGGCGCCTGCTATGCCAACGCGAGCATACAGATGTGCTACCTGCAGTGTCGTCCAGCAAAGCTATGTGCTCTGCATGATTTATTCTCATCATTAGTGGCACATTTCCACAAGGAAAATAGATGGGGTTTGGGATCCGAGCAAGACCTAAAAGCTTTCGCTCCCATCCATGCTCCATTGTATAATGGTAGTACACAAACTGGCATCTCAGGCTGCAAGGCACAACACATTCCCAGCTCTGCCTCTTCTAGTGGAATATTAATGAGCACAATAATAGACATGGCAGCTTGTCAATGAGCTGCTTCTTACTAGGATACTAGGTAGAACGTACACTAGTCCTTAAATAATAAGAAACACATCTTGCATGCATTGAAATTATACAACTCTAGAAGACACTTTCATATGTCAGTGAATACGACATCCTTGGTATTCAGTATTCGGTGGCTCAAAACCTGCCCTGAGCTTTCTCAAAAAGTTGTGGTAACTAAACAGGGGAGTAGAATAATCCTCAATTATATCCTAGCCCTTTAAAGGGGTTGTTCGGGACTTTAACATTGATGGCCTATTCACCACCGAAAACAGCTGATTGGTGGAGACTCTGGTGTCACATCCCCACCGACCAGACATTGATGACCTATCCCAAGGATGGGCCATCAATGTTAAAGCTCTGGACAACCCCTCTAAAGGGAATCTGTCACCATGATTTTGCTATCCCATAGGAAAGCAACATAATATAGGCGAGAAACCCTGATTCCAGCAATGTATCACTTATTTGGCTACTTGTTTAAGTTTTGACAAAATCACTATTTTATTTGACTTCTGAGCTCTGTATCGCCCCACCCATACCAAAGATTGGTAGCTTTCGGTGTGCACTGTGAATAGGCAGAAAGCTGATGATCAGTGGTGGGCGTGGGGTTATACAGGTCCTTCTCAAAAAATTAGCATATAGTGTTAAATTTCATTATTTACCATAATGTAATGATTACAATTAAACTTTCATATATTATAGATTCATTATCCACCAACTGAAATTTGTCAGGTCTTTTATTGTTTAAATACTGATGATTTTGGCATACAACTCCTGATAACCCAAAAAACCTGTCTCAATAAATTAGCATATCAAGAAAAGGTTCTCTAAACGACCTATTACCCTAATCTTCTGAATCAACTAATTAACTCTAAACACATGCAAAAGATACCTGAGGCTTTTATAAACTCCCTGCCTGGTTCATTACTCAAAACCCCCATCATGGGTAAAGGTACCGTCACACATAGCGACGCTGCAGCGATACCGACAACGATCCGGATCGCTGCAGCGTCGCTGTTTGGTCGCTGGAGAGCTGTCACACAGACAGCTCTCCGGCGACCAACGATCCCGAGGTCCCCGGTAACCAGGGTAAACATCGGGTAACTAAGCGCAGGGCCGCGCTTAGTAACCCGATGTTTACCCTGGTTACCATCCTAAAAAGTAAAAAAACAAACGCTACATACTTACCTTCTGCTGTCTGTCCTCGGCGCTCTGCTTCTCTGGTCTGGCTGTGAGCGCCGGGCAGCCAGAAAGCAGAGCGGTGACGTCACCGCTCTGCTTTCCGGCTGACCGACGCTCACAGCCAGAGCAGGAGGAGAGCAGAGCACAGCGCTGGAGGACAGACGGCTGTAGGTAAGTATGTAGTGTTTGTTTTTTTACTTTTAGGATGGTAACCAGGGTAAACATCGGGTTACTAAGCGTGGCCCTGCGCTTAGTTACCCGATGTTTACCCTGGTTACCAGCAAAGACATCGCTGAATCGGTGTCACACACGCCGATTCAGCGATGTCTACGGGGAGTCCAGCGACGAAATAAAGTTCTGGACTTTCTTCCCCGACCAGCGATCTCCCAGCAGGGGCCTGATCGCTGCTGCCTGTCACACTGGACGATATCGCTAGCGAGGACGCTGCAACGTCACGGATCGCTAGCGATATCGTCTAGTGTGACAGTACCTTAAGACTAGCGACCTGACAGATGTCAAGAAGGCCATCATTGACACCCTCAAGCAAGAAGGTAAGACCCAGAAAGAAATTTCTCAACAAATAGGCTGTTCCCAGAGTGCTGTATCAAGGCACCTCAATGGTAAGTCTGTTGGAAGGAAACAATGTGGCAGAAAACGCTGTACAACGAGAAGAGGAGACCGGACCCTGAGGAAGATTGTGGAGAAGGACCGATTCCAGACCTTGGGGAACCTGAGGAAGCAGTGGACTGAGTCTGGTGTGGAAACATCCAGAGCCACCGTGCACAGGCGTGTGCAGGAAATGGGCTACAGGTGCCGCATTCCCCAGGTAAAGCCACTTTTGAACCATAAACAGCGGCAGAGGCGCCTGACCTGGGCTACAGAGAAGCAGCACTGGACTGTTGCTAAGTGGTCCCAAGTACTTTTTTCTGATGAAAGCAAATTTTGCATGTCATTCGGAAATCAAGGTGCCAGAGTCTGGAGGAAGACTGGGGAGAAGGAAATGCCAAAATGCCTGAAGTCCAGTGTCAAGTACCCACAGTCAGTGATGGTGTGGGGTGCCATGTCAGCTGCTGGTGTTGGTCCACTGTGTTTCATCAAGGGCAGGGTCAATGCAGCTAGCTATCAGGAGATTTTGGAGCACTTCATGCTTCCATCGGCTGAAATGCTTTATGGAGATGAAGATTTCATTTTTCAGCACGACCTGGCACCTGCTCACAGTGCCAAAACCACTGGTAAATGGTTTACTGACCATGGTATTACTGTGCTCAATTGGCCTGCCAACTCTCCTGACCTGAACCCTATAGAGAATCTGTGGGATATTGTGAAGAGAAAGTTGAGAGACGCAAGACCCAACACTCTGGATGAGCTTAAGGCCGCTATTAAAGCATCCTGGGCCTCCATAACATCTCAGCAGTGTCACAGGCTGATTGCCTCCATGCCACGCCGCATTGAAGCAGTCATTTCTGCCAAAGGATTCCCGACCAAGTATTGAGTGCATAACTGAACATTATTATTTGATGGTTTTTTTGTTTGTTATTAAAAAACACTTTTATTTGATTGGATGGGTGAAATATGCTAATTTATTGAGACAGGTTTTTTGGGTTATCAGGAGTTGTATGCCAAAATCATCAGTATTTAAACAATAAAAGACCTGACAAATTTCAGTTGGTGGATAATGAATCTATAATATATGAAAGTTTAATTGTAATCATTACATTATGGTAAATAATGAAATTTAACACTATATGCTAATTTTTTGAGAAGGACCTGTATATGACTAGAGAGCATTGCCCCAAATCACAAGATATCAGTGCCGTCATAGGTTCCAGCAGCTTTCAGCTAGGGTATGATACAGGTGAAGAGTGCTGTGTGAAAAGGGCTAGCTGACTGGCTCATTTCAGTGGCAAAACCAGCCCCCTTCTCTGTTTGGTGGTTGGCTAATACTCGCTATTAACAAGAGCCAGTCAGTTAGCCCCCTTTTACAGGTCGCAAAGGAGAAGTGTAGAAACAACGAGCTGTCTCATCCAAACAAAAGGTGGAGCTGTCGTGACCTTGGAGAGGTGCAGTGCTGATATTTCGATATTGGGGCGCCTTTGTGTGCAGTGTCAGTGTGCAATGTCTTTGAATACTATTGTAATTAAAAGGACAAGATTGACAATTTATTTACTTATTTTTTCATGTGAAAATCTCTGATGAAACACTGATGGCAAAAAGTAACAAGCCGACAAAATACTGATGAAGCTATAAAACTCGGACCTTTGCTCAAGGACGTGAAAAACTCCCGGACATCTGAATGATGCTTAAGAGAGGTGGCGGACACAGACAGAAGAACAGCATATGGGCCCATTGCCGTCCAATAATGTGTCTGTGGCAGCAGCTGATTGCTGCTCTGAAGGTGGCAGTGGCCCCCTTACCTATTGGGCCCCTGTGCGACACCATAGGTTGCAACAACGATATGTCTGCTCATGCCTAACAGTACATAACTGGATGTGGATGTGTGAGCAGTCATGAGTATGTGGGTGACTTTTATGGGGACATTTTATTGCAGTATTAATATGGCCATGTATGGATGGTGTCGTTAATGAAGTAGAGAATAATACTTTTAGTCACTGAATTATGTTATTAATTAGGGATGGAGGTTGTTAACTGATATCAAATAGAGCTGCGAGTAGTTTGTGGTGGTTCTACTTGAAAGAGAAATGCTCTGTACATCCCTGGTTGGACTGGACAGTGAAAACTTTGTTTTGTGTCCTTTTTACTCCTATTAGATTACATTACTGATAAATGATGTATGTATGAATCGAGACACTTAGAAGAATGCTCATCAAAGTTATATCCTCTTAATATATTGCAGTCAACACGGTATGTAACACTGTGTACTTACAATTACTATTTTTGCCTTTCTACCCAGTTATTTCTTCTCTTTTATATTAGGTCTATGATATTACATGATTAAAAACAGACTAAGCTCTATGTAGAAACAGAAATTCTCTTTTCCCTGCATGAGTCATCATAGGAACTACAATTCAATTCTACATCACTGAAAAGTCCTTGGCAGTCCAGCTCCACCTCGTCTTCAATTTCTGACCCAGCTGCTCCGCTGGGTCAGAAATTACATGTAGTAAAACTGTAGTTCTAATGATGACTCATAGAGGGAAAAGGCTGTTTTTATAGAGAAAGATTCAGCTAATCCATTTTTAATGACGTGACGTCATAGACCTACGTGCCATACAACTGCATGACAGCCCCGGGACCACGAATGCTGACACCACTGCAACGACGCCGGCACGGGAGGTGAGTATAAGCTTTTTTATTTAGAACAGGAAGAGGTTGTCCTAGTAGTAAAAATCAACCCTCCCTTGAACACCATAAAAAAACAATGCTTTTTCACCATACCACTGATCAAAAAGTGGAATAAAACATAATCAAAAAGTCAAATGTAAATAAAAATGGTATAGCTGAGAATGTCATCTTGTCCCGCAAGAAACAAGCCGCCATACAGATCTATCAACAGAAAAATAAAAAAAACTAAGAGCACTCAGAATAAAGCAATGCAAAAACAATTCTTTTTTCTATAAAATAGTTTATTGATTAACACACCAAATCATAAAAAATGATATAAATGTGGTATCGCTATACGCAGAATGGTATAAAAAATAAATAATTCCTCAATTTTGTTCATCTTGCCTCCCAAAATTCGGAATAGAAAACAATTTAAAAAAAAAATGGTTTATGCCCCAAAAATGGTAACAATAAAAATGTCAACTCATCCCTCAAAACAAACCAATAAGCCATCACATGACTGTCAAGAGAAATACAGAAAAATTATAGCTCTCAAATTGTCACTGCACCTGTAGATAAATTCCTAGAGGGGTGCAATTTCCAAAACGGGGTCACTTAAGGGGATATTCTGCTCTACTAGCACTTAGGGGCTCTGTATATGGAGTCTACAAACTATTCTACGATAATTTGCTTTCCAAGAGACAAACGGTGCTCCGTTCCACCCGAGTCTCGCCGTATGGCTAAGCAGTACTGTACAGCCACATATAGTGTATTTCCATGTTCAGCAAAAATTGTGGAACAAATTTTGGTGCCATTTTTTTCCACTTTGCTGTGTGAGACTGTAAAATCTGGGGTTACAACAAAATGTTTGCAGTAAAAACTATTTTTTTATTCACCACGCAATGGTATAAAATTCTGCGAGACACGTGTTGTTAATATGATGAATTCATTGTGAGGTGTAGCACTCTCAAACCTTTCCAGCAAAATGTGAACTGCAATACGGAGCTTCTTCCCTCTTCAGCTTTACCTCAAAAGTAGCTTTCATCCAGATATGAGGCATCAGCGCAATCAGGAGAAATTGCACAACATATTTTGTGGCCCATTTTCTCCCATTACCCCTTCTCAAAATTAAAAATTTGGGGCCAAAGTAACATTTAAGTGGGAAAATGGTAATTTTCCATTGACTGTTGCCAATGTTATTCAATTCTGTTAACCACCTAGTGGACATACAGCCCTAGATGAATTCCTCAAGAGGTGTAGTTTCCATAATGGCGATACTTATGGGGGTTTCTGCTGTTTTGGAATGTCAGGGGCTCTTCAAATTGCACGTCAGAATTCAATTGGTACTCTTCCTTTCCAAGCCCTGCCCTGCGCCCAAACAGTAGTTTTCCACCACACATGGGGCATCACTGTACTCAGGACAAATTGCACAACAAACTGTATGGTCCATTTTCTTTTGTTACCCTTGTGAAAATGACAAATTTGGGGCTGAAGCAACATTTGTATGGGAAAAACGTGTGTTTTCATTTCCTTGGCTCAATTTTATAACATTCTGTGAAGCACCAGTGGGTGTCCCGATCCCTGATGTACACCCAAACAGTAGTTTTCCTACATGTATGGGGTATCGGCGTACTCAGAGAAAATTGCACAACAATTTGTACCATTTATTTTTTTCCCCTTACCATTGTAAAAATGCTAAATTTGGGGTAAATGAAAATTTTTGTGAGAAAAATAAAATTTTCTTTTTTTCCTTCCATATAGCTTTAATTCCTGTGAAGCATCTAAAGGGTTAGGCTGGGTTCACATTGCATTAATAGCAGCCCGTTAAACACATACGTTAAACGGGCTGCTGTAACGCAAGTGCCAACTTTGGCACATCGCTAGCGCAGATAGAGCATCTGCTAGCTCTATCTGCGCTAGCAGTGACGGACCCGGAAATGCTGCAGCCCGCGTCTCAGGGTCCGTCACTCAATGACAGCACATGGCTAGTGCAGGCACATTGTGGGCGTGCGCTAGCGATGCGTCCGACATTGCATTCAATGACAGCGTTACCGGACTACAATACACCGCGTTATGCCGCGGTGTAACGTAGTCCGTCTAACGGACACCATGAACGCAATGTGAACCCAGCCTTAATAAACTTTGTGACTGTGGTTTCGAGCACTTGAAGGGGTTGCAGTTTTCCAAACCGGTTATTTTTTTTTTTTGGGGGGGGGGGGGATATTTTCTGTCACTTCAAATGATTTTGTAAATTTTGTTGAAAAATGAGAAATTGCTGATCAACGTTTAACCCTTGTAACTTTCCAACAAAAAGAAATTGTGTTTAAAAAATGATACAGATGTAAAGTAGGCATGTGGTAAATATTAGTTATAAATTATTTTTATACAGCATGACTAACTGGTTTAAGGATATAAGAATTGAAAATGTGAAAATTACGAAATTTTCACCAAAATTCCAGTATTTTCACAGATAAACGCAAAAAAACTTCTACTTAAATTTACCACTAACATAAAGTACAATGTGTCCCGAAAAAACAATCTCAGAATCATATGTTGAAGTGTTCCAGAGTTAATACCACATAAAGTGACACTGGTCGGAATTGTAACATTTGGCCTTGTCATGAAGGTGAAAACAGTCTTCGGGGTAAAAGAGTTAAGAGGATAAAAACTTTGATAGGAGCATTTCTTTCAGAAACATTGTTCTAGAGATGTGGTATAAGGCTCTGACTTAGGATCAAAAATTCTGATTTTGGATGATCATATACATTACCACTGACTATGTACAGGGTTCTGGAATATGTTTAGAATTAATAATAACAATGGAGCAATAAATGAGGACAATCTGTCACCATTTGTTATCTTCGAGCTTTAAAAGTACACAGCAAAGAACTACGGTAATTTAACCCCTTAATGACCGCCAATACGTCTTTTAACTGACCCGAGATATAAGAGAATAGCCTCCCCATACAGGTGACAATCCAAAAGATGTCGGCTGTACACTATAGCGGACAACTTGCTGCATCAGCCATGATCAGTGTTTGCACCGTCCATATCTGTTTAACCCCTTAGATGCTGCTGTCAATAGTGACTACATCATTATAAATGGTTAACAGACTGTGGGGGCTTCCTCCTAATCCCAATTGGTGCCCTTAGATCATGATTGTGTGGTCCTGATGTTTGCGATGGCAATTCATGACCAAATAGTGGCCTTAGGGTATGTTTCCACCTTCAGGATGGCCGGCGGTATCGTCGGAGCGGCAAACCCGCTCTGCGGTAAGCCCCGCCCCCTTCTGGGACGCGATGATGCCGGATGTGTTCACAGCACACATCCGGCATCATTGCACCCATCGCATAGGGCCCTGTGTTATACCTTGCGGCAATGCAGCGTCGCCGCAAGATATACGGACATGCTGCGATCTGAAAAGACGCGCAGCATGTCCGGAGTCGCAGGGCCGCCGCGTGCGTGCTACCACGCATAGTGGAGACGGGATTTCATTAAATCCCCTCCACTATGCTGTAACATCTGGACGCTGCGTGTCTGACGCTGCGGCTCTATGCAGCGTCAGACACGCAGCGTTTCCTGCACGTGGAAACACACCCTTAGAGTCTGACGGCTGTTGTAATCTGTTCAGAAGTTAGAGGCATTTATGTGGTAAAAATGCACATTTTCATTTCTCTCATACCACTTTGTATTAAAGGGACTCTGTCACCTGAATTTGGAGGGAACAATCTTCAGCCATAGAGGCGGGGTTTTCGGGTATTTGATTCACCCTTTCCTTACCCGCTGGCTGCATGCTGGCTGCAATATTGGATTGAAGTTCATTCTATGTCCTCCGTAGTACATGCCTGCACAAGGCAATCTTGCCTTGCGCAGGCATATACTACGGAGGACAGAGAATTACCTTCAATCCAATATTGCAGCCAGCATGCAGCCAGCGGGTAAGGAAAGGGTGAATCAAATACCCGAAAACCCCGCCTCTATGGCTGAAGATTGTTCCCTCCAAATTCAGGTGACAGTGTCCCTTTAATTCCTGAAGGGTTAGTAAACTACCTGACAGCAGTTTTCAATATGTTTAGGGGTGCTGTTTTTAAAATGGTATCACTTTTGGGGGTTACCAAATATATGGGACCCCCAAATTCACTTCAAACATGGATAAATCCCTAAAAAAAAAAAAATTTTGTAAATTTCCTTGAAAAAATGAAAAATTATTGCTACATTTTTAAACCTCCTAAAATGCCAACAAAATAAAAGAAAATTTTACAAATGGTGCTGATGTAAAGCAGACATGTGGGAAATGTTATTTATTAATGGTTTGCGGTGGTATGACCATCTGGATTAAAGGGATAATCATTCAAAATTTGAAAATGGCTAATTTTTTAACATTTTTCTCAAATTTCTGATATTTTTTATAAATAAACACAAAACATATCGACCTAAATTTACCATTATCATAAAGTATAATGTGTCACGAAAAAAAAATCTTAAAATCAATGGGATTTGTAGAAGCGTTCCAGGGTTATTAACACATAAAGTGACACTGGTCAGACTTCAAAAATTTGGCTCCATCACTAAGGGGTTAAGGCTAATATTAACAACGTAAAATTCAAGACACTTCAACTCCACTGCTAGGTGCGCTCCCAAATCAGCTTTTTGGAATGGATGACAAGTCACAAGTGTGCTCTAATTTCAGAGTTAATTAATCCTACAAGTTATAAAAAATGGCAAAGGGCTGTGATAAAGTTTAGATACTGGTGCAGGTTACCAGTGTGTTCTTCAGCAGTGTTCATGATATTTTATTTATGGGATTCTACTTGGAAAAAATGGAGAAACACTCATTAAAATCATCATGATGGAAATGAAAAGGCGGTTACAGATGTTTACTACAGGCGCATTATAAGCCAATACAATAGCCCTTCATGGAATAAAAGCATTGATTTGTTAATATTTCAATTAAACAGGTCAAGAATTTCAATCGCTCCAGGCTCCAGAGACTAAGCACCTAGTTCTGCTGGCGAGGGTCATGTTTCCACATAATTACCGTCCTTCACAATTTTGCTCAGGTGATCAGTCTGTCGGTCATAGCTTGTTCATAATAATGAAGGCGCATGAACGAATTACAATTTTTCAATTACAATTACAATTTTTCAGTGTATTTTAAGACTTAAAAATGTGAATGGTCATTGGCTGTGGAGACTAAAACTCAATTTTGAAAGGCCAGGGCACAAGTGATCCTGGTAATACGCGTTCACGACCATCAGCCCTTCTATCCAGGCTGGCAATCATCCAACATACGAGCAAAATGCTTAAAACACATCATCATCGGCAGAACACGCCCAGTGTAAACAGATGATGAGCATGCCTGTGTAAACAGATGATGAGCATGCCTGTGTAAACAGATGATGAGCATGCCCGTGTAAACAGATTAGCTGCCCGTATAAACAGATGATGAACTGCCCGTGTAAATAGATGATGAGCTGAATGTATAAACAGATGATGAGTATGATGAGCATGCCCATGTAAACAGATAATAAGCTGCCCGTATAAACAGATAATGAGCTGCCTTTGTAAACAGATGATGAGCTGCCCGTGTACATAGATAATGAGCTGCCCGTGTATATAGATGATGAGTTGCCCATGTAAACAGATGAGCATGCCCGTGTAAACAGATGATGTGCATGCTGTGTAAACAAATGATGAGCTGCCCGTGTAAACAGATGATGAGCTGCTCAGTGTAAACAGATGATGAGCTGCCCGTGTAAACAGATGATGAGCTGCTCAGTGTAAACAGATGAGCTGCTCAGTGTAAACAGATGATGAGCTGCCAGTGTAAACAGATGAGCTGCTCAGTGTAAACAGATGATGAGCTGCCGATGTAAACAGATGAGCTGCTCAGTGTAAACAGATGATGAGCTGCCGGTGTAAACAGATGAGCTGCTCAGTGTAAACAGATGATGAGCTGCCCGTGTAAACAGATGATGAGCTGCCAGTGTAAACAGATGAGCTGCTCAGTGTAAACAGATGATGAGCTGCCAGTGTAAACAGATGAGCTGCTCAGTGTAAACAGATTATGAGCTGCCGGTGTAAACAGATTATGAGCTGCCGGTGTAAACAGATGAGCTCCTCAGTGTAAACAGATGATGAGCTGCCCGTGTAAACAGATGAGCTGCTCAGTGTAAACAGATGAGCTGCTCAGTGTAAACAGATGATGAGCTGCCAGTGTAAACAGATGAGCTGCTCAGTGTAAACAGATGATGAGCTGCCGGTGTAAACAGATGAGCTGCTCAGTGTAAACAGATGAGCTGCTCAGTGTAAACAGATGATGAGCTGCCAGTGTAAACAGATGAGCTGCTCAGTGTAAACAGATGATGAGCTGCCGGTGTAAACAAATGAGCTGCTCAGTGTAAACAGATGATGAGCTGCCAGTGTAAACAGATGAGCTGCTCAGTGTAAACAGATGATGAGCTGCCGGTGTAAACAGATGAGCTCCTCAGTGTAAACAGATGAGCTGCTCAGTGTAAACAGATGAGCTGCTCAGTGTAAACAGATGAGCTGCTCAGTGTAAACAGATGAGCTGCTCAGTGTAAACAGATGATGAGCTGCCAGTGTAAACAGATGAGCTGCTCAGTGTAAACAGATGATGAGCTGCCCGTGTAAACAGATGAGCTGCTCAGTGTAAACAGATGATGTGCTGCCGATTACCGGATGTGTTTGTGTGCGGTATGATCACATTATGGATGATTCTCTGAGCGTTGGATTGTGGACCATGCCATGTAAACCCATCAGAAGACAATATTTTGCTTGTCTCAATGGAATGGAGATTTTTTACCAAGAAAACTCTTTCCATATTTCCAAATGTGCAGTCATTAATTTCTATAGCCGTTATGTTCGGTTATGATCAAACATTGTGTATTCCCAGGACAGAAATGCGAGATTAACATTCCGATTTCTGCCGCAGATTTACTGTGAATGACAAGGACTAGCCCCCACATTCGATCAATGGGGCTAATCCCGGACTTTGTAGGTAGCAGAATGTGGTGTTTCAACAGAAATTTATAAATGTGATATAGCAATTAGGATAAAAATTAACTTTCATTAGTAAATTTTTTTTTTTTAAATCTGGATAAATAGGCTTAGCAACCCAAAGTGCACTTTGGGTTGCGCAGACCATTCATCCTGATTTTTTAAAAATAATTTACTAATAAAAGTTAATTTTTATCTCAATTGCTAATCCCTGACTTTCTTGCATGGAATTTCTATAGCTGATCTTTGAAATCGTGTTTTCTATGGCTGAACCGATTTGGGTGCAGAATATGAGCCAAAATCTGTGTGTGATACTACATTTATTCTGCAGAAGAGCCTGCACGGCTAGCCACAACATCTTTGCTGAAAAACGCTAAAAATCCTAAACGGCATCGAAAAATGTAAAGTACGATATGGACAATTTGTATGTGCTCCCCGTCCATCATGATAATACAACAATTGGACACATAGATTTAGATGTTGGACAAACTCATGTATAAGCAGAAATACACTATGCAGCATTTTAATACTACAGGGGTTTGGGGGCAAATTGTTTGCATATTAAAATTGACTACTGATTGTGTCTTAAAGCATACTTGACTTTTCATACAAAATGTGTAGAAAAGATTGCTCCCACACTCCACAAGAGGTTAAAATAGCTTTCTGTCCACATATCAGTCTAGTATGTCCCAATGCTCATTCTTGATAACTTGCTATCCACTCTTTTTAAGTCATCGGTTCTTCATCTGCATTCTGCCAGAACTATGGGTGCTGGAGCAGCCTTTCCTTCACGTTAAAACATGCATAATTTCTAAATGAGTGGGGGTTTTCAAATAAAATGGAAAAATGTATTTCCGCTTCTGATCTGTCCTGTGTTCAGCTGTGATAAGAGATTCCCAAATCATTGCATTCTTGTTTTCTTTACATTTTACGCTTTTTTTTGTAGTTGGGGTTGTGGGTGTTGTATATTATGTGCATAGCAGATCTGTATCCACAGAGGGCAAATACAACAGAACAAGAGCTGGAGAGCATCCAGATTAGTAGCCAAGATGCATGTGTACTAATCAGGAGAACAGTTTACAGCCTACCATCATCTGTGGAGCGGTACTGTCACTTTAATACCGCAGGAACACAGCTCAAATCTAATGCACAGATATTTGTAATAAGTTGTTATAAAGCTGTAGGAACAGATTAATTAAAGGGAAGAGAAATGTGAAGAAACACCAGGAGACCGCAGAACGACCCGAGGCTGATCTCTAAGCCTCCGCAGAGTACAGTGCGACGTGGAGGAGGATTGCAGAAACACCGGATAAAATAGAACAGAAAGAATGGAGGAAACAAATAGAAGGTTTATAAGTGAAAGAATCTGTTCCTAGCAAATAATCTGCTCTGCCAGTCACTGGAGGCTACACCGCAATCACTATCATTGCTAGTCATCCTTGGTTTATAGCTCTGTGCACACAACAGACTTTTCTGCTGCTCATGCCACGACTGGCCTGAATACAATCACAATTCTATGTGGTCTAAATCCTCAGCTATATGACACATGTGGCCGGCCAGTCTAGTATCATACAAGTCCATCGAGCTCAACTTATAGCCTAACATGTTGATCCAAAGGAAGGCAAAAAACACCACTAATAGCTCCATACTAGGGGATAAACTCCTTCCTGACTCCACACATGGTGATCACACTAGTTCTCTGGATCAGTGTCCCATCACAGGATCTAGTGCCCATAATCTGTAATATTATATTTTTCTAGAGAGGTATCTAGTCCTCCTTGAATTTTAGTAGTGAATTAAGGGACCATTACCACATATGTGAGTTCCATAGTCTCACTGCTCTTACAGTAAAGAATCCGCGTCTGTTATTATGCTTAAACCTTATTTCCTCCAGATGTAGAAGATGCCCCCTTGTCCCCATCGCGGAACTAGGTGTAAAAAGATCATTGCACAGATCTCTGTACTGTCCTCTCCTATATTCGCATATTGTAGTAAGATCGCCCCTAACACTGATATGATACTGTCATGTGTGGATTATACGAGTTTCTGATGCCTTTCTGCTGCAGAAACACACTATAAGCGCATGTGCATTTTTACCTGCATCTAATGCAAGTCTATGGGGAAATCTGCACAGAAAACTCAACGTACCGGCAAGAGCGAATGACACAGCGGATTTGGAACACGCACCGCAGGTCAGTGTACGCCGAATAAAGAACGAAGCGCAGAGGGCAGGAGATTTCTATTAATCCCACTGTGTTTCTCCTGCCAAAAGATGCAGAAATTTCTGCCCCAAATACTTAATGTGTGCACAGACGCAAAAGAGTTAAGTTTTTGATGCAGCGAAAATAATGCAGCGTCACAAACTGATCATGGGCATACAGCCTAAGGGGGAAAATTCCTTCCCAACTCCACATACGTCAATCAGACTAGTTCTCTGGATCAACGTCCATCACAGAATCTAGTGCCAATAACCTGTAATGTATTGTTCCAAGGTCCTCTAGAATTAGCAATGTCTTAGACTGCCTATGCACAGAGAAGTGCTGTGCCCCACTCAGATAATAGAAAAGGGGCACGGGAATAATCAAAACAATACCCCAAAAAGTGGGCACAAGGTATATGTACTCAGAATTGCTCACCTACTGTCAAATCTTGATGAAAAACTGGAGGTACGCATTAAAGGGAAAGTATTTCCCCTAAGCATATTGGTGAAACACTCCATGCTTTTTTTTTTACATATCATACATATTAACGGCAATAATTCCAGACATATCGAAACAGCATACATGGCCAATACTGTGCAGTCACATGTCATTTTCCTGCTGACTAACGTCATGCAATTAATAGCATGTACATGGTAAATGGGCAGCACGGTGGCGCAGTGGTTAGCACAGCAGCCTTGCAGCGCTGGGGTCCTGGGTTCAGACCCCACCTTGGACAACATCTGCAAGGAGATTGTATGTTCTCCCCGTGTTTGTGTGGGTTTCCTCCGGGCACTCCGGTTTCCTCCCACATTCCAAAGACCTACTGATAGGGAATCTAGATTGTGAGCCCCAACGGGGACAGTGATGATAATGTATGCTAACTGTAAAGTGCTGCGGAATATGTTAGCGCTATATAAAGATGATTATTATTATTATTAAATGACCAATCATTCCCTAATGCTAGCAGTTTACCAAAAGGCTACAATTCTGCCATTGTAATGCTTGTATACATTTAGCGTCGGTCATCTGGTCTGTATGGCACGCGCGTCATGGTATTAGTGTCAGCGTCCAGAGAGGTATGGTAATTTTACATAGGAGGAATGGAAGAAAAAAAAGTTAGCAGACAGCGAACAGCAAGAAGCGGCATGACAGCCAGTCAGGGACCTGAGAAAGATAGACATGTGCAAGCTCCAAAGCCTTACATCCAAAATGGTTTTTAAAGCAGGAAGGGAAAAGGGCAGAACACGGCAAACTGTAAGGTACGGTCCTTATCTGCTCTCACATTCTCCAATTCTGCATGAGAAATATTATTTGTCATTATGGAGGGATTTGAACCCATGCTGCTAAACACACCGCCCTGATTTGAAAACGGATGCGTTATGGGAGCAGCGACCAAAACAGCTCTCCTCCTCCTCCTCAGCCAAAAGCAATTTCTTTTTCTAATTTTAGTTATGCACAAGCCTGCGGGCATCATGAGCGTTTAGTAATTAGTTTTATAATTACTGCTGTTTTGCTCGCTGTCATTCAATTTTTCTTACAGCCCGGCCCGGGAATGCAATGTCTCTTGCCCACAGCTGTGGAAATTGCTCTACGATTAGAAAGCAAAAAAATAAATAAAAGAAACAGGGAGATAACGAACAGCAACAGTCTTTGTTGGGTGAGATATGATGCCAAATTTTGCCTGTTCCAGTTAACCCCTGAAACAAAAAGAAATGATTTGCCTCGGGCTGTGAAACAAATGCATAAAGATGTTGTACTGGGCTGAATCCTTCACACATTTCTCACGTTCATGCTCCATTCTGATAGAATATTATTACTTCTCAGGAGTTTGTATCAGGACTAAGAGATGGATGGGTATGCATTCTCTCCACTGTCCTGGAATGTGACCGACATTGACATGTGGATCTGAAAAATTGTCATCAACTGATCGTAAAAAAGAAGCTGATGAAAGGGAGTACTGGACCTACAAGAGGCCCTGCACTTTATACAGAAACAAGCCAAGAGAAAACACAAAATGAGAATACACCCTATATTATGACATTTGGGTACACCTTGACGCTGGTGGGATGGTTTTACTCTTTTTTTTTTTTTTAAATAAATAACGGTGTTTACGAAGTACCAATTGTTATTTATGTGCACTATTGCTTTTACTGGTTTACTTACAGCAAAATATTTGTTTATTTTGTTTCTGTCTTGGATTTTGTCTGTTTGATGGCCAGTGTGAACATGTTCCTATTTTGCGCGCATACCAACTTGTCCTCCAGTTCTTTTTCTTCCGTATCCTCCCCAAGCTGTGTCCATGTTTGGGACCCGGTCCTGCTCAGCGTTTATTCACACAGGATGTCACTATGACACAAGGTAAGGTTTTAGTTTTAGAGGTTAGGACCATCCTAAATTTGGGTACACCTTGATGTTGGTACGATTCCTTTCACACTTTTTTTTTTTATCAAATACGGTGTTTACTAAGTACCAAATGTTATTTATACAATCTATTTCTATTGCTTACAGCAGAATATTAGTTTCTTTTATTTCTGTTTTGGGTTTTGTGTGTTTGATGGCCAGTGTGAACATGCTCCTATGCGTTGCATGCATACCAACTTGTACTCTAGTTAATTTTTTTTCCGTTTACCCTATGCTAAGTAAACAAATAAATAGTAAATTTAAAAAAAACAGAGGGGACTTACATAACACTATCTTGATAAAAAAAAGCATGAAAGCCATCCCACCCTGACAAGGTGTACCCAATCAGGATGGTCCTATCCTGCCTGTAGTCCTATCCTCACCCTGTGTCAGCCGATCTCAATGAAGATAAGGGCAGAGCAAGACCAGGGTCTAATTGGTTAGAAACCTGTCCATCGAATGCAATATAGATGAAATGTCTAGAAAAAAAAGGCGGACCCTAGTTTTACAAAGTACAAGAAAGTACAGCAAAACCAAAGATATGAGCCGAAGCATTACACAGAACTAGGCAGATGGTCGGACAGCTGGGGAATGAACAGTCCCCCAGAAAACGATTCATATGAGTCTATGTTGACTGTTATACTAGAAGACTGGCAACTATCGGATGACTTCTTTCTAGAAAACGATAGCCCGCCATCCATTGGTTGAGATATTTTAACTATTCTGGCAAAAGTGGTTGATCCAACCACCAAAACAAATTGATGAAGGTTCACTAGATAGAAAATCACGGCATGGCTATTGTTCCTTAGCTGACGACCATTGACTCCATTGGACAGTGACTACCTGTGGGCACCCAGAGCTGAGAGCCAGCAGTAGCAGCTATTCCTATGCTTGAAGAAAACACCATTGGGGAAGTAGCGTCCCCTCAAACTGGTATCTCTCACCCTTTTACTTACAGTTTTACCCTATGAGTACTTTTCCTCTTCTCTACCAGTTCCTAAACCCTCCATGGATTATGTGACATTGGTCGTTACATTTTATCAACTTTTGACTAACATGTATCGCCACCCAGAGAAGCCCATAGACTTTAGATAGGTGCCAGCCGTACGAGCATTTGGCCAACAGCTATCTCTCTTTACCCCAGACTTCATACACATGCACACTTGGTCAAACATGTATATTGTATAGGGAGGGGAGAGTGAGTCACTGCCTGGCTCCTATCCTAATTATTAGGGGAAACCCAATTACCATGTACATACACATGAATGGACACTGCAGAGCTATTATCTATTCATCTCTTTATTTCTTCTTTTAGTAACCTTTCCTGTAACCATGAAAACTGGTCATCATCTAGAGAAAAAAGGTTCAATCATCCTAGACCGGGATTATTTACTGTAAGAGCAGTGAGACTATGGAACTGTCACATCAATGTCATGGGGGTTGATTTGGTAAAGACATTTTAGGGGGGTCTGGACGTTTTTCCTGAAAGATGTAATATTACCCGTTCTGGTGATCTTATGGGTGCTGGATTGCTGGTGATTCATCCATGGATTTTCTGGTTGCCATATTTTTCACCTGTAATAGGCTCCTGCCTGCCTCTGAATATACATTTTATGAATTTAAGGTGAAGTTGATGGACCTGTTTCCATTATCTATTAACTATACCTGTGTAACAGACAGGTCTGTAACTCCAGCATGCACCAAGACCTTCCATAAAATACTTGTATCACTGGTCTAAGCTGCAATACCAGACATGGCCATGTACAAAGACAAGAATGGTGCTGTTTTGGGGTGGTAAAAACTCAAAAAGATCTCTTTAAATTAGGTTTTTATATTTTAGGAGGATGCTATAAGCTACAACTAGAGTAATATTGTAACTTTTTGCACTTTAGGATCACTTATTAGTAAAATTATTACAAAATATTACAGTAGAGCTAAACAGCATCTAATTTGTGCATGTAACATTGAATATCTAAATATTACTTGCATTTGGTATGGGGAAAAACTGCAAAGAACTGTGGGATCCTATATGACATATAAATTGTGAACTGGCTAAATAGGGGTTAAAACAGACAGCTTATGTTTGCAGCGCTGTCAGTCAATAAGCACGGCGGACTCATTAATCTGCCATCTTTGTTTACCTCATTGCACAGCCTGATTAAATGAATGATTGCTGACAGCTCTATGCATTTTTATTGTGCATACCCCCGACAGCAAAGAACCGTTTAATGTCAGCTAGTATGGAGCGAAGAACGGAAAGACACTGGAGCCGTGATGGCAGCCTTCCAGACTCTGAACACTTCTGAGATTACGGCCCGGAGTATGAAGAAAAGTTCTTGGGAAAAGATCCCAACACTTACAATCACACAGAAGTGTATGGTGCGTTCTGCAATCTGTCCATTCAGGAGAGTTTAAAGGAACGTAATGGGTCATGGCCAAGATATAGGAACATGGCAATATGCATTGTACCCCTGTGATATCTATAATATAACGCTGGGAGCGTCACTCTGTCCGAAGCCTCTATAGACTGCGCAAGCGCCGGCGCAGTCTGGGCCTCACAGAGCGACGCTCCCGGGAGATCGCGGTGTGCGTTCACACTGAACACACACCGCGATCTCCACCGCAGAAGCAGGGACCGCCAGGAGGGTGAGTATCGGCCTATATTCACCTGTCCCCGTTCCATCGCTGAGCGGCGCCATCTTCCCGGTCTTCGGTCTGTGGCCTTCAGTTCAGAGGGCGCGATGACGCGCTTAATGCGCGCCGGCGCCGCCCTCTGACTGAACAGTCACAGCCAGGAGACCGGGAAGATGGCGGCGCTCAGCGATGGAACGCCGGACAGGTGAGTATAGTAAGTGCTGGGGGGCCTGAGCTGGCGGCGATACCGGCACCTGACCCCCACAGCGCGCCGGTGTCCCCGCCTGCTCAGGCCCCCCAGCACTCGGCGCCGACCGGGTCAGAGGCAGTATGGGGACGCAGGATGGAGCAGCACATAAGGATGGGGACGCAGGATGGAGCAGCACATAAGGATGGGGACGCAGGATGGAGCAGCACATAAGGATGGGGACGCAGGATGGAGCAGCACATAAGGATGGGGACGCAGGATGGAGCAGGACATAAGGATGGGGACGCAGGATGGAGCAGCACATAAGGATGGGGACGCAGGATGGAGCAGCACATAAGGATGGGGACGCAGGATGGAGCAGGACATAAGGATGGGGACGCAGGATGGAGCAGCACATAAGGATGGGGACGCAGGATGGAGCAGCACATAAG
Source organism: Ranitomeya imitator (assembly GCF_032444005.1). Classification (NCBI taxonomy): domain Eukaryota; kingdom Metazoa; phylum Chordata; class Amphibia; order Anura; family Dendrobatidae; genus Ranitomeya; species Ranitomeya imitator. The sequence goes on along the minus strand of NC_091282.1, from coordinate 692,841,580 downwards.
GATGGGGACGCAGGATGGAGCAGCACATAAGGATGGGGACGCAGGATGGAGCAGCACATAACAGTATGGGGACGCAGGATGGAGCAGGACATAAGGATGGGGACGCAGGATGGAGCAGGACATAAGGATGGGGACGCAGGATGGAGCAGCACATAAGGATGGGGACGCAGGATGGAGCAGCACATAAGGATGGGGACGCAGGATGGAGCAGCACATAACAGTATGGGGACGCAGGATGGAGCAGGACATAAGGATGGGGACGCAGGATGGAGCAGGACATAAGGATGGGGACGCAGGATGGAGCAGCACATAAGGATGGGGACGCAGGATGGAGCAGCACATAAGGATGGGGACGCAGGATGGAGCAGCACATAAGGATGGGGACGCAGGATGGAGCAGCACATAACAGTATGGGGACGCAGGATGGAGCAGCACATAAGGATGGGGACGCAGGATGGAGCAGCACATAAGGATGGGGACGCAGGATGCAGCAGCACATAAGGATGGGGACGCAGGATGGAGCAGCACATAACAGTATGGGGACGCAGGATGGAGCAGGACATAAGGATGGGGACGCAGGATGGAGCAGCACATAAGGATGGGGACGCAGGATGGAGCAGCACATAAGGATGGGGACGCAGGATGGAGCAGCACATAACAGTATGGGGACGCAGGATGGAGCAGGACATAAGGATGGGGACGCAGGATGGAGCAGCACATAAGGATGGGGACGCAGGATGGAGCAGCACATAAGGATGGGAACGCAGGATGGAGCAGCACATAACAGTATGGGGACGCAGGATGGAGCAGCACATAAGGATGGGGACGCAGGATGGAGCAGCACATAAGGATGGGGACGCAGGATGGAGCAGCACATAAGGATGGGGACGCAGGATGCAGCAGCACATAAGGATGGGGACGCAGGATGCAGCAGCACATAAGGATGGGGACGCAGGATGCAGCAGCACATAAGGATGGGGACGCAGGATGCAGCAGCGCATGACAGGATGGGGACGCAGGATGCAGCAGCACATAAGGATGGGGACGCAGGATGCAGCAGTGCATGACAGGATGGGGACGCATGATGGAGCAGCGCATGACAGGACGGGGACGCAGGATGGAGCAGCACATAACTGGATGGGGACGCAGGATGGGAGCAGCGCATCACAGGATGGGAGCAGCGCATCACAGGATGGGGACGCAGGATGGGAGCAGCGCATGACAGGATGGGGACGCAGGATGGGAGCAGCGCATGACAGGAAAGGGAACGCAGGATGGAGCAGCGCATGACAGGATGGGGACGCAGGATGGAGCAGCACATGACAGGATGGGGACGCAGGATGGAGCAGCGCATGACAGGATGTAAAGTTTAGAATCGTACTGCTCCTGTTATTAATTATTCCTTGATCAACCGCTCCTCCCCCTAACAGTTTGATGCCCCTATAGTACCCAACACACAGTACAATGCCCCTATAGTATCACACACACAATATGATGCCCCTATAGTACCCAACACACAGTATGATGCCCCTATAGTACCCAACACACAGTATGATGCCCCAATAGTACTCAACACACAGTATGCTGTCCCCACAGCACCTCACACAAGTATGATGCCCTTACAGACCCCGATACAAGCATGATGTCCCCACACAGTAAGAAGCCCCTACAGCCCCCATATAGTATGAGGTTACCACAGCTCCTCACAAAAGGTGGTGATAACCCCAGAGACTCCCAACACAAAGTATTATGTCCCCACAGCACCTTACACAAGTACAATGCCCTTACAGACCCCTCTACAAGCATGAGGTTCCACGTATGATATGAGGCCCATACAACCACCACATAGTATAATGTTACCACCGTTCCTCACAAAAGATGCCCCCAGCCTCCAAATACACACTATAATGGGCCCCACCCTCTACACAAACACACACACACACATTATTACACCCTCACAACTTCCTATACTTATGTTGGCCTCCATAGTCGTCCACATACAAAGGGATGGACCACAACCCTATATACAAATATGTGGCCCTGGCACAGTTTCCTACAAAAACAGAATAACAATGGAAGTAAAAAAAAGAAAAAAGTCAAACTACTCACCTAACCCAGTATCCTCAATGCCGTTCTCCGGTTTGTGCAGTGTGTGGACTGAGGCTAGACATCATTAGATTGCGCCTGCTGTGCTAAGACTCTGGCTGCACAGACTGGATGACGGAAGAGGGAACCAACGCGTCCTTGTTCCACCATTTTCTTCACAGGTATCCCTATCTTTTAATGGAGACACTAGGCAGAGGGACAGCCGAATGGTGTGATACACCACTGTTTCCATCCCTTTGGCTGTCCCCATCTGAGGGCTGGACAGAAACAGCTGAAGGGCCGCATACGGGCCCCAGTCCACACTGTGCCTGGGTCTGCTCTATAACATCAGTATTAGATAAGCCTAAGAGGCAGACTTATACCAAATAATGAAAACATATACGGTATTTTTTTCTCTTCTGCTAGTTTGTTCTAATTTGTATAAAGTGCACTGAACTTGTCATTTTTATGAGAATATGTGCTCAAAATTATACTTACATCGTAGTAATTAGAACTAAGAATCTAAAATTTGCACGAAACACATAAAAACAGTAACACATAATGAGAGTCAAACTGCTGCACAGAAAAAGAGAAAAAAAACATAACTGACATGGCTCTCGGCCTCACTTTTAGCAGAATTTCTCATCTAGTTCAAGATCAAAGTTCCACTTTAATCACTTTTTTTAGGATGTAAACTTGTGAATCTGTGTTTTATTAAAACCATTTAAAAAGTATATGTGTTATTTTCCATAGGACAGTGATTTCATGGCTTTTTAGGTGGTCATGAACATAAACATTTTAGGAGGTTGTCCAGAACTGTGATACCGATGACCTATCCTCAGGTTAGTGCATCACTAGCATATCTCGATGGGGGTCGACTTGTGGGCCCTCCATATCAGCAGTATCAGCGGTGGCCGGATGTAAACAATGTATGGCGGCGGCGGTGGCGGCTCAGTACACTATGTAGTAGCTGTTCTCGGTACTGCAGATCAGATCACAATCACTTTGATAGGAATTGACCTGCAGTACCCAGGAATGACATAGTAAGCAGAGCCGTGCTGTTCTGGCTACATCCAGTCACTGCTGATCATGGGGGTGTCCAGTATCCGATCCCCACCGCTCCAATATAGAAGATCAACCCTAAGGATATGTTATCAATCATAGTCCTGAACAACCCTTCTGGTGCCAATGTCTACAAAGTTGACTTATGATTTTTTTCATACCACTAAAGTTACAAATTCTAGCACTTTTATAGTGAAGCACCTTTGACAGATGTGTTGGGAGGTGGGCCTTCCATGCGTAGGTTCCATGGCGGGTCTCCCTGGTTGGCAAAATCTCTCATCTTTAGGTAGCTGATGGTCAATCGAATGATGGAGGCCTTATCCAGTTGACTGGTGATGGCTGCAGGGAGAGGAAGCAGTTTGGCAAGCTCGTAAAACTCGAAATTTTCCTTTCCACGTCGAGAACGGGCAGCATCCCTGGATTTCTCTTTTCTCAGGGCTTGTAAACTGTGGAGAGAAACAAATCTAGTAAAGAGTACATCTAATATATGAACATGACTTTCTATACATGCAAACACATCCATAGCTACGGTCTGCAAAGCTTCAGAAATATGCACTTTGAATAATTAATACAGAGGAGATTCCCGAAGTTATTCATGTAGATGACATCATACTTTCAGCTAAATAACGTATCCGAGATAACTTGGGGTTCAGCTGAAAATTACTATAGAATTTAATGGAGGAAATGTACAAAATTGCATAAAACAGCAAAATCTTATGAAAACGGATGACTTTATCTACAGTCATGGACAAAAATTTTGAGAATGAGACAAATATTAATTTTTCCAAAGTCTACTGCTTCATTTTTTCTAATGGCAATTTGCATATACTCCTGAATGTCAGAGTGATCAGCTTAACAGCAATTACTGTACTTGCAAAGTCAATATTTGCCCAGAAAATGAACTTTAACCCCCAAAACACATTTCAACATCATTGCAGTCCTGCCTTAAAAGGAGCAGCTAACTTCGTTTTAGTGATTGATCCATTAACACAGGTGTGGGTGTTGATGAGGACAGGGCTGGCGATCGATCAGTCATGATTCAGTAAGAATAACATCACTGGACACTTTAAAAGGAGGCTGGTGCTTGGTATCATTGTTTCTCTTCAGTTAACCATGGTTATCTCTAAAGAAACACGTGCAGCCATCATTGCACTGCACAAAAATGGCCTAACAGGGAAGAGTATCGCAGCTACAAAGATTGCACCTCAGTCAAAAATCTATCGCATCATCAAGAACTTCAAGGAGAGAGCTTCCATTGTTGTCAAAAAGGCTCCAGGGCGCCCAAGAAAGACCAGCAAGCGCCAGGACTGTATCTTAAAACTGTTTCAACTGCGGGATCGGACTACCAGCAGTGCCGAGCTTGCTCAGGAATGGCAGCAGGCTGGTGTGAGTGCTTCTGCACGCACTGTGAGGCGGAGACTCTTTGAGCAAGGCCTGGTTTCAAGGAGGGCAGCAAAGAAGCCACTTCTCTCCAGAAAAAACATCAGGGACCAACTGATATTCTGCAAAAGGTACAGGGAGTGGACTGCTGAGGACTGGGGAAAGTCATTTTCTCTGATGAATCCCCTTTTCGATTGTTTGGAACATCTGGAAAACAGCTTATTCGGAGAAGAAGAGGTGAGCGCTACCACCAGTCTTGTCTCATGCCAACTGTAAAGCATCCTGAAACCATTCATGTGTGGGGTTGCTTCTCAGCCAAGGGAATCGGCTCACTCACAGTCTTGCCTAAAAACACAGCCATGAATAAAGAATTGTACCAGAATGTCCTCCAAGAGCAACTTCTCCCAACCGTCCAAGAGCAGTTTGGCGCCCAACAATGCCTTTTCCAGCATGATGGAGCACCTTGACATAAAGCAAAGGTGATAACTAAATGGCTCATGGAACAAAACATAGAGATTTTGGGTCCATGGCCTGGAAACTCCTCAGATCTTAATCCCATTGAGAACTTGTGGTCAATCATCAAGAGACAGGTGGACAAACAAAAACCAACAAATTCTGGCAAAATGCAAGCATTGATTATGCAAGAATGGACTGCTATCAGTCAGGATTTGGTCCAGAAGTTGATTGAGAGCATGCCAGGGAGAATTGCAGAGGTCTTGAAGAAGAAGGGTCAACACTGCAAATATTGACTTGCTGCATTAACTCATTCTAACTGTCAATATAACCTATTGGTACTCATAATATGATTGCAATTATATTTCTGTATGTGATATAAACATCAGACAAACACTAATAAAAACCAAAGGGCAGCAGATCATGTGAAAATATAATTTTGGTGTCATTCTCAAAACTTTTGGCCATGACTGTACGGTTCATAATAAATGTGACACATGCTTGATTGTTTGGAACTGGAGGATTGTTTTCAATAGAAATACCCGCTGTAACTGAGCAAATCCGCTGCGGAGCTGCTGCATAGCAAGAGCAAACCAGAATTCCAAGGTTACATACATGTCATAAATACACAAGAAGCTCTCCTAGTTTAATAACTTTAACAAACTCTCTCAAAAGTAGTGGACAACCCCTTTATCTTTTTCAGTAGTCCAGAGGGGTATAAAAATAGTAATAAAAAAAAATAAAGGAACTCTTCTCACCTACCGAACCATCGTTGCTCCTTTATAGTGCTCACTATGTCCCTCACCAGTCTCCTAGATTTGCTTTCTTGCAGAGGGCATCATGTGGCCGCTGCAGCCAATCAGCATTCAGACTCAGACCGCGTTTACAGAATGTTAGCCACACGCCAGTTGCTCCACTGGGGCATCAGTTTAAAGTTTTGAAAAATGGGATTAAGGCTTTGAATTTAACTAAGCAGACTTTGGATTCTGTTTGACCTCATTTTTGGCATTGTGTGCCTTCATCAGGTTGGCACAAAAATGCAGTCAACCACATTTTTCTGCCCTTCTGAAAAAGACAGACACTGTTGAAAATGTGGTCAGACAAAGCACAAAGTGACTCCTTCTGCTTTGTTAAAGTCGATGGCTCAGTCAGCAGATGCACATTAATTTTTCAGAGTTCAGATGGATGCCTCAACAAAGCCACTAATGTGTGGTTAAAATGTGATGGGGCATAGTCTAAGCCAACAGAAGGCGCCCTCGTCCGGATCAGATGAAGTCAATCTGCTGCAATGGTACACATAAAGCGCCATGCTGAAGAAGGCAGGAGATTGTTGGGAGACATGACCGGTCATTCTTTTTTTTTTCCACTACCCTGGGTCCAGCAATAACCTCAAACTAGTGGACAACTTCTTTAAAGTGCTTCTGTTAGGTCTGTTATGAGTCCTGCATAACCCCACACGCAGAGTGATTGACAGCTCCTCCTGGAGGCGTTTCTATACAGTGAGAACTGTCAATCACCGTTTGTAGGCAAAGAAATCAGGTTGTCTCTGAGCCCGGGTAGCATTTTTTTAATGAAAATACTAACTCAATTCATAGAAACTATGTATTCCTCCTATACTCGCTGTCCCTAAATAGGAGAGCATAGTAGACAAAGTGCAGTGCGGTAAGACACGCATCTCAAGAAAAGTCACCTAAAACCAATCCAAGAAGCCAACTAGAAGTGCACCTAAGCCGAAGAAAAACTTCTTGTCATCCATACACTCTGAACAACTCCTTTTTTAACTCTTTTTATTTATGGATTACACAGAATGAATAGAGATACAAGTTTGCAAGAAAAAGATGCACACGGCAGATAAGGTCTCGGCAATCAAGAATATAACCGAATATTTGCAGAGCAAAGATTTAGGGTTAACTTCCCGGAAAGCCACATGTTTCTGTCTCTTTACATGTAGAGTGTCAGACGTGCACCAGGTTATGGATTTTCCTGAGCACACCTTCTGCTAATCAATTTCTCCAGCCTGGGAGACGAAGAGGCTGCTCAGCATCCCCAACTCTCCCATCAAAAATTCATCAAAGGCCGAAGTTCTGTAGCTTTGAAGCCTCCCTGCACCTCTCGTGTTTCGATGTCTAGCGATCAGAGGCACCACCCGTCGCTCCCTACCCTGGCCTCTGTAATGGGAACGCTTGTTCTAACATGCTGAGCTTTCGAGGCATCTAACGGGAGAACAAGTGCAAAGGGGCCACTGCTGGGACTCCTTAGGAAACCATGGTGCTAGTCATATTAACCATCTCACAGCCAAAAACACCTGACACACAATCCTATAAAAGGCTAGAACTGTCAGAAAATCTAAGGAAAGCCAAATATTTACTAATAGTGCCTGGATTCTGGAAAATGTACTAAACTAAAAACTACTTTCATAGAACGATAGAATGTTAGCGTTGGAAAGGACCCTCCAGGGTCCTTGTGTCTAAACCCCTGCTCAATGTGGGATTCACAAAACCATCTCAGACAGATGTCTGTCCAGCCTCTGTTTGAAGACTTCTATTGAAGGAGAACTCACCACATCTCATGGCAGCCTGTTCCATTCACTGATCGCCTTCACTGTCAAAAAGTTTTTTTCTAATATCTAATTTATATCTTCTCTCTGAACTGTGTAATGAGTGACAAGCCTGAAAGTGTGGCCTTTGATACAGTATGACCAGCTCCTATCTAATGTCAAAGCACACCATTATTAATTGGATTGCACCCTTAGGACAGTTAGAAGGTTCCTTGACAATTAGTTGATCATAACGTGATCATTGAGTGAGTTTAGTTTCACTTTATAGCCTACAGTGGGAAAACTAAGCATTAGGTCTCATTCAGAAATCAGGGTTTTTTTGTCACATGAGAAAAAGGGATTGAGATTCATCAGTGACTTTCATCAGCGTTTCATCAGATTTTCATCAGAGTTTGATCGGAGTTTCTTTTCCCAACTATCAGTCAGCAAAAATTGGACCGCACACGGATGCATCCAAGTGCTGTCCGATATTTTCACAGACCCATAGACTTTCATTGCCAAGTTTGATCCGACACTCGGATCAATAGTGGACATGACTCGATGCTTTTGCACGGACCACGCGGTCAGCAAAATATTGCTGACATGTAAACAGCCCTATATACTATCACAGGTATGATTGCTATTAGTGATGAGCGAGTATACTTGTTGCTCGGGTTTTCCCGAAAGCGCTCAGGTGACCTCCGAGTATTTGTTAGTGTTCGGAGATTTAGTTTTCATCGAGGCAGCTGAATGATTTACAGCTGCTAGCCAGGCTGAGTACATGTGCCTGGTTGCTAGGGAATCTCCACATGTAATCAAGCTGGCTAGTAGCTGTAAATCATTCAGCTGTCGCGATGAAAACTAAATCTCTGCGCAGTCATAAATACTCGTAGACAACCCGAGCAACGAGTACACTCGCTCATCACTAACTGCTATCCATGAAAAACACGGACAGCACTTTTGCGTAAAAAATTGATGTGTGAATGAGCCATGACCAAATTTCTAGTATGATTGCTATCTGTGTTTTTCACAAATAACGCTTGTGACTGTAACATTGTATGGGACTGTGCACCTTTCAAAACTTAACTTCGGGCAATGTGCAACAAAAATCGGAGACATGTCCAATTTTGATCAAAAGTATCAGATCAAAATCGGCAATGAAAGTCTGAGGGTCCATAAAAAAATTCTGACAAAAATTGGTTGACATCCAAGTGCGCTCCGATTTTCACAAACTGACAAAAAGGAGAAAAGTGGAGAAACTTTCTTTTTTCTCTTGTCACGTTTGAAAAAACTTGATGTTACTTTGATCAAAGTCTGATCAGAATTAACGGTCCGTTTTTCCTGCATGTGTAAAAATTGGTGGTGTGAACCTAACCTTATACAGTGCTCATTCTGTATATCATAGGTCAGGACAGGTCCTCCGGAGTGAGAGGTCCTCATAGCTACTCCACTCTCATGGATAGATGATCACCCCCCTCAATAACTAAGAAATCTTTGTTTAACAATGTATCAAAAATTGGGATTTGTAAAGCGGATAACAGAAATGGATGAATTGAGAGGACGAAGGTAAAACCATAAAATGTTCCCATGTATTTTAAGTCATATGTAAAGCTTCATAAATGGTCCCCTACCACTCATTCCCACCCCAACAGAAAACAAGCTGGATATATGATCCAATATCTCAAAAACAAATCAGATACATTTTTGTCTACAGCAAGATACACCTCTCCATGTTTTTAATCTGAAATATGGGATGAAAAACGAGGTCTTTGCTTTTCCGCTTTGTTGTCCATCACTTAACTAGAGAAGATGGGAAAGCATGTTGCACTATTTTGTCCCATTTTTTGGGGGGACTCTATGACAGGGACTTTAAGGGACACGAGAACAAGGAATAACAAGAAGCTCCGTGGTCCATAACCAGAACAGGTGGAAGTGCTCCAATTATCTGTTTGGGATTAAAACATTTTCTTCTCCAAAGAGAACATGTATGTTTGAATCCACCATAGTTTCCAATTGTGGCTTTCCATAAATCTTAACCAAACCTAGCTGCCACCCAGTAGAAACGCCTGGGAGAGAATATTAACGAATGTTGTATTGGCTAGACAGAAAGGCTTACACTCCATGTTTCTGGCTGACGACCCTCCGTGTTGCTGTCAGCATGGTACAGCTGTGTTCTTTCGCCCCGTGCTCTGTTGTTGCTGATTGGATTTGACATGTGAAGCAGTGGAAGGAGGGGGGCTCCTGACCTGAGCGAGGGTCGCCCGGTACGTCAGGTGTCAGTGCAGTAATGGGACGTGACACCTCTATTCTGCCCATCTTGTAGCTCAGACCTGGCTAGTGATAATTGCATTTATTTGCAGATTTTTACCTATTTGTCTGTTTAACAAATAGCTGAAAGGATTAAATGTGTGTCAGGACCTCTCCTTTAGTGGGCACACTCAAGAAATAATAGAAAAGCGATGCCAGGAAGGTATTAAAGGAAATCTTTCATGTCCAGAAAAGCGATTTATCAGCAGACATAGGGATAATTTGCAGGTAACTAACGAGTAAACACTGTGGAGCTGGATTACTGAAGTAGGGGCTTCAGGGGGAAAATTAAGTTATATCCTCTCAGCAGCCGCTAAGTTGTAATAGGTACCAATCACTATAAAGTGAGTGTGCTGTAATCATACTCCGACCCACTGACTGACAGCCTGCTCTGCACACACATTCGGCGCACACACACTGCACAGCAGGCTGTCAATCATTGTGTTGGGGAGTGATAACTGTGAGCGGTGACTATAATAGCTCCCTGAAGCGCCCAGAAAACTGGTAGCCAGCAGCTATAGGGAGAAACTATAAGTTCATTTTCTACCTGTAGCCACTGCTTCACTGAGCTGGTAGACAATGCTGTTGTCTCTCATTCAAGAAATTTGGACCGATTATTCTAATATATGATTATGATTAATGTTAATCAGAGCATGATCCGATTTTCTTGGATGTGTAAAAAAAAACTCCATTATGGCAGTCTGTGATATCTTCCAAGTGTGATCTGATTTTCTTCCACGAACCCATAGACATGAATGGCCGAGTGCGATCCGATAATTGGATGCAACTCCAGAATGCTGCAACTTTTTTCCTTGGATCACTCAGTCCACGGAAAAAATAGGACATGTGCACGGCCCCATAGAATAACATGAGGATTAGTGATGAGCGAGTGTACTCATTGCCCGGGTTTTCCCGAACTCACTCGGGTGATCTCCGGGTATTTGTTAGTGCTTGGAGATTTAGTTTTCAGCTTTTATTAGCCAGGCTGAGTACATGTGAGGATTCCCTAGCAACTAGGCAACCCCAACCTGTGCTCAGCCTGGCTAGTAGCTGTAAATCATTCAGCTGCTGCGATGAAAACTAAATCTCCAGTCAAATACTCGGAGGTTACCCAAGCGTGCTCGGGAAAACCCGAGCAACGAGTATATTCGCTCATCACTAATGAGGATGAGTGCTAACTGTCAAAAAGACAGATAGCTCTTGTTTGATTCCGCCATCTGTGAAATCCTTACAATGAAAACCTCAGAAATATTACCCATCCAATCCAGAATACTACCTATCAAACAAATCACCACTAAATGTGTACCTTAAATTTTATGGATAAATGATCACAGTGCAGCAGTGTGAACATTCATCAGATTTCTAAACATGCAGCAAAACAGATTCTGCTTCTAAGTAGTGTCACGGACTGGCGGCGGCGTACTCATGTGTACAGACAGAACGTCCTGGGCTCTCCTAACAGGAGTGGAGCCAGCAATGTAGATTCACAGCACAGCTCACTTCCATAATGAGCAGGGTTTTCCTAGTACAGTGACATGACCAGCATGTGGCCAATCCATGTCGCTATAAAGAAACAGAACCTGCTATACGGTGCTCAGAAAACAGATTATTGGGCACAGTCCTCCTCTATAATCACTTTCTATATAATTGTCACACCATACGGTCTCATTCAGAGGCCTGTGTTGCACGTACCTGTTGTATCTGTTTTTTTTTAATGGATACAACACTGATGGTAACAACAGACACACAGATGACACACTGATCCAAAACACTGATGGTAAAAAACGGACACACGGATGACACACTGCTGGTAGAAACGGACGCACTGATGGTAAAAACAGACACATGGATGACACACTGATGGTAAAAACAGACATGGATAACACACTGATGGTAAAAACACACATGGATGACACACTGATGGTAAAAATGGACACACGGATAACACACTGATGGTAAAAACAGACATGGATGACACACTGATGGTAAAAATGGACACACGGATGACACACTGATGGTAAAAACAGACACACAGATGACACACTGATGGTAAAAATGGACACACGGATGACACACTGATGGTAAAAACAGACATGGATGACACACTGATGGTAAAAACAGACACACGGATGACACACTGATGGTAAAAATGGACACACGGATGACACACTGATGGTAGAAACAGACACACGGATGACACACTGATGGTAAAAACAGACATGGATGACACACTGATGGTAAAAACAGACATGGATGACACACTGATGGTAAAAATGGACACACGGATGACACACTGATGGTAAAAACAGACACACAGATGACACACTGATGGTAAAAATGGACACACGGATGACACACTGATGGTAAAAACAGACATGGATGACACACTGATGGTAAAAACAGACACACGGATGACACACTGATGGTAAAAATGGACACAAGGATGACACACTGATGGTAGAAACAGACACACGGATGACACACTGATGGTAAAAATGGACACACGGATGACACACTGATGGTAAAAGCGGACACACGGATGACACACTGATGGTAAAAATGGACACACGGATGACACACTGATGGTAAAAACAGACACACAGATGACACACTGATGGTAAAAATGGACACACGGATGACACACTGATGGTAAAAACAGACATGGATGACACACTGATGGTAAAAACAGACACACGGATGACACACTGATGGTAAAAATGGACACAAGGATGACACACTGATGGTAGAAACAGACACACGGATGACACACTGATGGTAAAAATGGACACACGGATGACACACTGATGGTAAAAGCGGACACACGGATGACACACTGATGGTAAAAATGGACACACGGATGACACACTGATGGTAAAAACAGACACACAGATGACACACTGATGGTAAAAGCGGAAACAGGGATGACACACTGATGGTAAAAGCGGAAACACGGATGACACACTGATGGTAAAAACACGCACACACGGATCACACATTTATGGAAAAAAGTATTCTAATTTACTGAGATAATGACTTTTGGATTTTCATTGTCTCTGAGCCATAATCATCAACACTAACAGAAATAAACATGTGAAATAGATCGCTCTGTCTGTAATGACTCTATATAATATAGGAGTTTCACTTTTTGTATTGAAGAACTGAAATAAATTAACTTTTTGATGATATTCTAATTTAGTGAGAAGCACCTGTATGTATTTGCAATCCCAGTTGGTTGTTTTTAAATGTCATATTTTGTGTTTTTCTGAAAGGGAAGCTATCACTAAGTTTAAATCAGGTCTTTGTGCATTTTTTTCCCATATTATGATTTTTATTTAAAAAAAAAAAAAACTAAATTATTAACCTTTCAATTTTCGCATTGGCCACTTGGGCTTAATTTTTTAAACTGGCCATGAACAAGAACTGCATATACACGTTGGTTTGAAACGCGTAGGCCAGGGTTATGGATGGCTAATCTGCAGCGCCAGTCAGTTTACACTGCAGTCTTTCTTCACAGTGTGGGGATGAGATTTCAGAAAGCCTCATACACTATTCTGGTATTGTAATATACAGAGAAATCTGCTGCAAACAAATCCCAAGTGAACAAGCCCTCACAGTACCTAAAGGAGATGCTGCCCAGCTTTACAATATCTTGCTGAATTAAATTGTGGCTGCAATCTAGGAGAACTGTATAAAATAACTTTCCAAATGCTTTGAAATAATGCCACATTGGAGCTCATGTCACTTTGGCAGTTTCCGATTCATTGTTTGCACTTGATCTGTACATGGATTATTCACTGTGCTGGTACAGTGATTGTGAGCGGTAGATAGCGGTACTGTGTGCTGTTATTGGCTGCTCATTGAGTCTTCTAGCACTTCACTCTACATTTTGCCCTGTAAGAAGGCAGAAGGTTCAGTTCCCCTATGGAAAGGTGTGTAGCAGTCAATGCTGCAGGACTGAAGGAGTTAAGCTGAGCTGCCTCTGGCTGTCAACATTAATTTCTCCCAGACTCAGTAAACATCAGGAACATAAAAGGCCAATTTCACAACTAAATATAGCGGCGTATTTTGGCGTGATATAAATGGTAGATCACTGCTGTAAAACACGACAGACGAAGTGTCCCAGTGATGCACGGCTTGGGGGTAGGGGAATATCTTATGCTGAAGGCACCAACCTCACTGAGTGCACACACCGAGTGCACCAACCTCAGTAAACGCACCAACCTCGCTGAGCACACCCACCTCAAAGAGAGCACCAACCTCACTGAGCGCACCAACCTAACTGAAAACACCCACCTCACTGAGAGCACCAACCTCACTGAGTGCACCAACCTCATTCAGTGCACCAACCTCGCTGAGCACACCCACCTCACTGAGAGCACCAACCTCATTCAGTGCACCAACCTCGCTGAGCACACCCACCTCACTGAGAGCACCAACCTCACTGAGCGCACCAACCTAACTGAAAACACCCACCTCAGTGAGAGCACCAACCTCACTGAGCGCACCAGCCTAACTGAGAACACCCACCTCAGTGAGAGCACCAACCTCACTGAGCGCACCAGCCTAACTGAGAACACCCACCTCACTGAGAGCACGAACCTCATTCAGTGCACCAAGCTCACTGAGAACACCAACTTTACTGAGCACACCTACCTCACTGAGAGCACCAACCTCATTCAGTGCACCAACCTCACTGAGTGCACCCACCTCACTGAGAGCACCAATCTCATTCAGTGCACCAACCTCACTGAAAACACCCACCTCACTGAGAGCACCAACCTCACTGAGCGCACCAACCTAACTGAAAACACCCACCTCACTGAGAGCACCAACCTCACTGAGCGCACCAGCCTAACTGAGAACACCCACCTCACTGAGAGCACGAACCTCATTCAGTGCACCAAGCTCACTGAGAACACCAACTTTACTGAGCACACCTACCTCACTGAGAGCACCAACCTCATTCAGTGCATCAACCTCACTGAGTGCATCCACTGCACAGAGCACCAACCTAATTCAGTGCACCAACCTCACTGAGCACACCAACTTTACTGAGCTCACCAACCTCAGTGAGCGCACCCTCACTGAATTTTACTGAGCACACCAACCTCACTAAGCGCATCAACCTCACTGAGTGCACCAACCTCACTGATAGCACCAACTTTACTGAGTGCACCAACCTCACTGAGGGGGCCAACTAAACTGAGCTGACCACCTCACTATGTGCACCAACCTCACTAAGCACAGCAACTTTACTGAGCTCACCAACCTCACTGAGCGCACCCTCAATGAACTTTACTGAGCGTACCAACCTCATTGAGTGCACCGACCTCACTGAGCGCACCAACCTCACTGAGGGCACCAACTAAACTGAGCTCACCAACCTCACTATGTGTACCAACCTCACTGTCAACAGCAACTTTACTGAGCTCACAACCTCACTAAGCGCACCAACCTCACTGAGAGCACCAACCTCATTCAGTGCACCAACCTCGCTGAGCACACCCACCTCACTGAGAGCACCAACCTAACTGAAAACACCCACCTCACTGAGAGCACCAACCTAACTGAAAACACCCACCTCACTGAGAGCACCAACCTCACTGAGCGCACCAGCCTAACTGAGAACACCCACCTCACTGAGAGCACGAACCTCATTCAGTGCACCAAGCTCACTGAGAACACCAACTTTACTGAGCACACCTACCTCACTGAGAGCACCAACCTCATTCAGTGCACCCACCTCACTGAGAGCACCAATCTCATTCAGTGCACCAACCTCACTGAAAACACCCACCTCACTGAGAGCACCAACCTCACTGAGCGCACCAACCTAACTGAAAACACCCACCTCACTGAGAGCACCAACCTCACTGAGCGCACCAGCCTAACTGAGAACACCCACCTCACTGAGAGCACGAACCTCATTCAGTGCACCAAGCTCACTGAGAACACCAACTTTACTGAGCACACCTACCTCACTGAGAGCACCAACCTCATTCAGTGCATCAACCTCACTGAGTGCATCCACTGCACAGAGCACCAACCTAATTCAGTGCACCAACCTCACTGAGCACACCAACTTTACTGAGCTCACCAACCTCAGTGAGCGCACCCTCACTGAATTTTACTGAGCACACCAACCTCACTAAGCGCATCAACCTCACTGAGTGCACCAACCTCACTGATAGCACCAACTTTACTGAGTGCACCAACCTCACTGAGGGGGCCAACTAAACTGAGCTGACCACCTCACTATGTGCACCAACCTCACTAAGCACAGCAACTTTACTGAGCTCACCAACCTCACTGAGCGCACCCTCAATGAACTTTACTGAGCGCACCAACCTCATTGAGTGCACCGACCTCACTGAGCGCACCAACCTCACTGAGGGCACCAACTAAACTGAGCTCACCAACCTCACTATGTGTACCAACCTCACTGTCAACAGCAACTTTACTGAGCTCACAACCTCACTAAGCGCACCAACCTCACTGAGGGCACCAACCTCACTGAGAGCATCAACCTCATTGAGTACACCAACCTCTCTGAGAGCACCAACCTCATTCAGTGCACCAACCTCACTAAGCGCTGTGGTCAATACAGGTTTGTTACATTTGAATATAAAGCCATTCTGTGGAATAGAAAAATATCAGAAATCATGAGTCACATCAGCACGAACATCAGTCCAATCCACAGTGGATGGCAAGTAGTCTGATTATATCGTTTATTAGTGCAAAGTGATTAGACGACATCTTTCTATTCAGGGCCGGACAACCTCTGCAACTGCACAGTGACCCAAGAGGTAAGGGGGCCACTTCTACCTCCAAAGCAGGTGCAATCATGCATTATGATGTAGGATCGCAAAAGATCCATATATTGCTCTTCTGTCTGTGTCTGCTCCAGCCTCTAGTATATGATCCTATAGGGTTTGTCCAGCCTTAAGAAATATAAAGGAGTTTTATAGAGTAAGTTATATAACTTACCTATATAGTTCAGTTATGACAGAACCCCTGATCGTTCACTACCCGCTCAATCTCATATTCTGACTAGAGATTGGTGAGCCCAAACAGTAAAGTTCAGCGACTGTACTGAACACCTACTGTTTGGGTACAGACACCGAACACGGACTTCACCAGGAAGTCCGTGTTACTGTTCTAGTATGGCGTGGCAAACACTGCTTCTGATCGGCGGTAAAACCATCACTGCCGGTCAGACGGCCGTGGTTCCAACGCTGTCAAATGACAGTGTGAGCGCTCAGCTGTGATCGGAGGTATAAAGTTTACCTCCGGTCACTGGTGTCAGCGGATGTGACTACTGCTCCAATTAGCGGACACCAAAACCGCACTAGCAGCATAAACTTCCCATAAAAATAACTTTATTAGTACAAAACACATAAAAAACTGTACAGCAGGTAATTGGACAACAGGGAAACGCAGGACACGCACTACATGTCGGTACACATGCCCGCAGGCTCAGAGCAGATTAGCTGCGACGGTATAGAAATATTAAAACAGGTATAAGCCATACACTGTGGGACCCATACTTAATAATATAGGGAATCAATGCCCCAGACAGCGCACAAAGTAACATACCAGAATAACACCAGTGTATAGTAAGTATAACTACCTGATACCATGCACAGCCAAAGACTCCGAGCACACCCGACGTACGTTTCGGAGCTACTCCTGAGGAAGGAGCGGGTAGCTCCAAAACGTACGTCGGGTGTGCTCGGAGTCTTTGGCTGTGCATGGTATCAGGTAGTTATACTTACTATACACTGGTGTTATTCTGGTATGTTACTATATGTTACTTTGTGCGCTGTCTGGGGCATTGATTCCCTATATTATTAAGTATGGGTCCCACAGTGTATGGCTTATACCTGTTTTAATATTTCTATACCGTCGCAGCTAATCTGCTCTGAGCCTGCGGGCATGTGTACCGACATGTAGTGCGTGTCCTGCGTTTCCCTGTTGTCCAATTACCTGCTGTACAGTTTTTTATGTGTTTTGTACTAATAAAGTTATTTTTATGGGAAGTTTATGCTGCTAGTGCGGTTTTGGTGTTTACCTATGGTTGGCAGTTGTTTTCCTGACTACTGTCTGGAGATACATGCAGTGGTGTACCTATATGATTCTGTTATTATTGATTCTGGGTAACTCTGCATGGTTATGTATGTAACAATCTTCTTTTCCAATTAGCAGACGCCTGCTGCTGCTAATAACAGTGAGAGCAGGAACGGCTGATGGGTGTATTCATTAGTCGATGCCTGCGCTGTAAATAAATTATTAAAGGGAACCTGTCACCCCCAAAATCGATGGTGAGGTAAGCTCACCGTCATCAGGGGCTTATCTACAGCATTCTGTAATGCTGTAGATAAGCCGCCGATGTTACCTGAAAGAGGAGAAAAAGACGTTAGATTATACTCACCCAGGGGCGGTCCCGCTGCGATGGGTGTCTCAGGTCCGCTCCGGCGCCTCCCATCTTAATTCCATGACGTCCTCTTCTGGTCTTCACGCCGCAGCTCCGGCGCACTTTGTCTGCCCTGTTGAGGGCAGACAAAGTACTGCAGTGTGCAGGCGCCGGGCCTCTCTGACCTTTCCGGTGCCTGCGCACTGCAGTACTTTCCTCTGCCCTCAACAGGGCAGACAAAGTACGCCTGCGCAGGAGCTGCGGCGTGAAGACCAGAAGAGGACGTCATGGAATGAAGATGGGAGGCACCGGAGCGGACCTGAGACACCCATTTGACCAGACCGCAGCGGGACCGCCCCTGGGTGAGTATATTCTAACGTCTTTTTCTCCTCTTTCAGGTAACATCGGCGGCTTATCTACAGCATTACAGAATGCTGTAGATAAGCCCCTGATGACGGTGAGCTTACCTCACCATCGATTTTGGGGGTGACAGGTTCCCTTTAAAATAAAAAAAAGGCGTGGGTTCCCCTGTATTTTTGATAACCAACTAGACAAAACTTACAGCTGGGGGCTGCAACCCTCATCTGTCAGCTTCACCAAGGCTAATTATCAAGAATAGAGGGGTCTCCACATGGTATTTTTTAATAATTTAAATAAATAATTTAAATAAATAATTTAATACAATGGAGTGGGGTTACCCCCCAATTTTTGACAACCAGACAAGTTACAGCAGATAGCAGGGGGCTGGTATTCTCAGGCTTGTAAGTGGCCATGGATATTGGCCTGCCTAACCTAAAAATAGCAGCTCGCAGAAGACTAGAAAATGCGCATCTATTGGCAAGTGGAGTCCACATTTGTGGGGTTGATGTCACACCTTTGTATTGTCCGGTGACATCAAGCCCACGAATTAGCAATGGAGAGGCGTCTATAAGACACCTATCTATTACTAATCCTATAGTTGTATGTTAAATAAAGACACACCCAGAATAAAGTATTTTATTTTAAATCAAACAAAACCCTTTTACTTTTTTTTTATATAAAATCACAAAACACAGTTATACTCACCTAATGCCTAATTCCACCAAAGTCCTCGTTCTTCTGTAATAAACCAAAAATAAAAAACAACATCTCTCACTTGTCAGTCGTTCTGTCCCACACCGTAATCCATGTCTGGAGGACAAACAGTATTTCAACCTGGACGGTTCCAAGATGCGACTGTCAGGGAAGAGAACACTGGTGAATGAGCTGTTGTGAGCGCAGCATAAGTGAGCAGTGGTGACAACATCGAGGTTACCTCCAGTCACCGAGGCTGCATTCCCAGCCGGGCTGAACTGCGGTGACCTCAGTGAGATCCCCGCTAGCACTGTGAGAAAGTCTCACGGTGCAGAGGCGAGTTCACAGGAAGAATTTCACTGCTGTTAAAAAGCTTTTATGCAGTAACTTAAGAATTCTGAAACGCGTTTGTAATTTATATTGCTGTTGGATATTATGGCTTTTAATGTGGATTAATAAAACAGTTTTAGAAGTGGACTCTCAGTGTTGAATCTACATTTTTCTTTGTATTGCTTCCACATTTGAGGCACAGCCGATTTCTAGGAACATGGCAAAACTTCGACACCTCTGCGATGCAAACTTTAAGTTAATTTGTCCCACACAGAAGTACATGTAGGGCAATTTGTATTCATTTATATTCTTTATAGTGCAGAACTAAAAAATTGGAGGCTTTGAAATCCCTTTTTCTCTACCAATTCCACATGGAGTCAAACTATTTTCTGCAAGGGAGAAGCGTATTGTTCACAGAATCTCAATACAAACAATATTAATGCGTTACACCCCCTCTGGGGTTAAGAGCATTTTATCTGTGAATTCATTATTTTGCCAACACTGGATAAAAGGATCTCTGGGCTCTCTAATGACGAACCTACAACTGATATAAACCTAACTACTGCAATTTCAGCAATTTTTCCTCAAAATCATACAGGCGTTTGTCTCCCTCGACCAACCCATATCACACTTGACTGGCAAAATGATGGCCTGGCGTTTGGTTAAATTGTTCTTCCTGTCAATAAAAAAAAAGCTAAGGAAAACCGTCAGCGTCAGCCACCCTCCTTCCAATATCTCCGGCTCTGTGAAGGAGATCTTTCTGTGCATTTATTCATACTTATGTGAAGTTGTCCTTAAAGGGACATTGTCTATTAACTACACAGTCGCCTTGTATGATTATAGCCATGAATAGATATAAATTGTGCGTTAAAGCAAAGCAAAAGATGCTGAACGCACATTGCCAATATACAGAGGCAAGGTGCCCCAAAGGGCAATATTTGTAGTCCCTTTAAATACATTTTTCCCAAATTTCTCCCTGTAAGCAAATATTGCAGCTTTTCTAGAAAAAAAACAAAAAAAAAACATTCCTGTCAGCTGAGTACTTTGCCGTCCAATTAGCCAAATAAAACCAAAAATGTTTGCCACTTTGGCTACTAATATAGCAGTATATATATATATATATATATATATATATATATATATATATATATATATATATATATATATATATATATACACACACACACATACATATATATATATATATATATATGTGCTTGTGTGTATGTAAATATGTAATAGTATAAATATTTTGCTCTATTGAGCCATCCTTACATGGGGCTGCCTGTGCAGCTGACAGATCAGCATTTGTTTTCACTAGCTCTAAATTTTCTGTAAGAATATTGTTTTTTTAAAGTGAACTGTACCTACACTTTAACATTCTAACACCTTGAAACACCCTGCAGATCGGTGGGGGTCCAGGTCCTGAGATGCCCACTAATCACTCAAAACACTTGTCAGGAGGCGGAAGTGCTCAGCTCCTACCTGAGTGCAGGCTGAGTCGGATCACCACCAATCTGTAGGGCATTTCAACACCTATCATAAAAAAAGTTAAAGCACCACTCCAGGGTTTGTGGGGGGGTTTTTCACCACTAGTTAGGTATCAGTAATGTGTGTTCTTTGTGTGTAGTTCTTTGTCCGTTTGTTGTCTTCTACTATTTCCAGCAACGCTTAAGTCCGTCTCCGCCTTTTTGTAGTCGCACCTCTGACTGGCCAGAAGTCACCGCTAACAATTATCTCTCTTTATCTAAGTCTATGAGAGCCTCATTCTGATTTTGAGACTTACAATGAAAAGTGACTTCCACTACTAGGACAACCCCTTCTTGATTAAAATGTCTGGCCCCGACAAACTAATAAAGCTTATACTCACCTTCTGTTCCGGCACCATTTCCTTGGTGTCAGCACTCGCTCTCCCCCGGGGCTCTCATGCGGTTGTTGTGACACGCGACGCCGGCGTCTATTCAGCGCTGGCATCACTGTCTCCGCCTTTGGACAAATCAAACGTGAAGAGGAAGACTGGGTGAGAATGGAATCAGCACGGGAGGGGAGTACAGGCTTTATTATTTTATAGGGGCTAAGCGAGGGGTATGGGAAGAAGTTGTCCAAGTAGTGGATAACTTCTTTAGGAGTGTAGGCACACTGAGGCTTCTTCGGCAGTTTTTGCCATTCAATTTTTGTAAAGGCTATCCTCACGTCAGTATTTGGCATCAGTGTATGCCAAAACCAGCGGTAGAACTTACAAAGAAAAACTATAATTGAAAAATTGACAACTGTTCTCTGTTTTGGAGATGCTTCTGGTTTTGGCATATAATACTAATGTGTGAATAAAGCATTAGCCATAGTCAAATACTTATTCTATATTGTGGATGAATATCTCTTTCCCATACCTATAATAGGACAGGCAAAATATAAGCTAGTATGTGTATAAGAGGTGGACGTTCTATGAACCATAAATATTCATAAAACTGTCCAGTATGAAGTCTTATGTGTTTGAACTGCATCTGTGTCTCAGGTGAAGATACAGCAGCTCCTCCTCCACTCTCCATAGACTTTTATAAGCAGCAACTGTCGTCTCATCTCTCAGTGAGCTGAAAATCTGTATTCACCGAGGACAGTTTTGATCAGTGAATTGAGATTATATGATCAGTGCAGAAGGAGGTATTTGTTCACTAATATAACAAAACTTTTGTACAACCTCTGTACAGACTTTGCAAAAAATGCTTTTGAAAATGAAATTGAAAATTGATATTCCCCCATGGACCAAAATGGATGGGTAATGCTGCCATTTGCGTGAGCCATTAAATATTTGGCTCCAGCTTTGAATAGATTTCACAAGTTGCTCCTTGACATTTTCTAACCTTAGGATTTAATAATCACGTGGTTTCACGTACCAGTTTTGTTTCTTCTATGTGGAAAACAGTCTGTGCTTTTTCAGTGTTCTGGATCCATATTTGGTCCGTGGGTCAGTTTTTACCATCCGTGTTGCACCCATGCTCTACCTGTTTTTCATTCAGTCATTAGTTTGCTTTGTGAGTTTGATACATACCACGGATCGATCTAGGACATGTCTCCATTATTTTCTTTTGCTGAAAATCAGGACATGTGAAAAAGCACATGGAGTGTAATGGGTCTGTGATCTATCCGTAAAAATAACGGCTAAAAAAAAATAATGATGTGCATAGATAATTCAACAAAAATGGACCCGGCACCAAGTTTCAAAATTCAAACTATATGCATTATTAAATAGATCTTTAGACCTGATGAAGCAGGTGTACTTATTTAAAAAAAAAGGCATGTTTGAATGTCTGCTTAACGCTTTCTTGATATTACAGCATACACTTTATGAATCCAGCTGTCGCCGCTCAACTTAATATCAGACGAGAATTGTGACATTAATTTTCAAAGTAAGTACGAGAGCCTCCTCGGGTCCAAGTGATCCATTTAACTACGATTTGTATTATTAAATCTGGCAACAGGCTTCCTGACTCTCCCCGACAGAAAAGGTCAAGGGAAGAAGGATCGGTCTCCTGATGAACTTCAACAGACAATCCTTTTTTTTTCGGTGGGGATATAAGTGGCTGCGAATGATTGAGGCAGCGAGAGCAGATGAGCCAAACATTTCTGGGCATGGAGGAGTTGGGAGAGAGAGCTGCCGGCTGAACAATCGTTTGGCCGACCGCTACCTAATATACATGGCCTACTTAATGAGTAACATAGGACGAATTAAGGATGCAAATCTGGAGGCACAAACTACATCTAAATAAAATGGGAATGGTTGGCGATATCAACTTTCTGTTTGTGGCACATTAGTATATGGGAGGGGGAAAACTTTTCAAGATGGGTGTGTGACCATGGTGGCCATTTTGAAGTCGGCCATTTTGGATGCCACTTTATAAATGGCCCACCCAGGTGTATCCATATAAATGGCCCACCCTGTAGAATTGTCATCAAAGTGGTTTCACCAGAAATCTGGTGTACACTTTGATAAGTTGCAAAATTTTGAGCAACATGAGGTTGAGCAACACTCTTGCAACTTTTTGTGTTTTCAAACTTGTTTCGCCTAGTGCTGCCAAATGGAACAGTAGCGGAACGAGGGCGTGGATGAGATGAGCTGTGGCGTACCTGTGCGCACCACACTTTTCAGACGAGCTGGATTGATTAGGAGTCGTGCTTCTCTTAATGAATCAGGCGCCTCTGCCTCCAGCACGCCTCCTCATCAAGACCAGCGTGAATCACGCCGGTCTTGATGAATCAAGGCCCAAGTCTTGTTAACCCTAAATACGATCTCTTTTAACAACCATTGCCAAGTTGGTAGCAGCCCTTATTTCAAGGTATTACAGGAGCCCGCATCTGGCCTGGAGGACTAACACTGCTTTTAACCCCTGAAAAGACTAGTCTGCAATCAGCGCTGTACTCACTATAGATTATAGCATGATGTAATATTTACGAGGGAAACAAATTGTTCAAGGTGCATCGGAGATTTCACAGAAATGTACTGTCGTTACAATGAATTGCACAACCAGAATGTTTGATATGACTGCGATAAAAGTTATTATTTATATTCCATCTGTTTGCAAAATTACATTAGGTATGGTTGGGTGCAAGAAAACTAAATTGTTACACCCTTCCCGACAATTGTATTATAATTATGTACCTTAAGTTGAGGTCTGGAGGACAAGGGATGGGACAAGCGGTCATAGGCCTGGAGGCTCCCCTGCCATGAGAAAAAAACAAATTACACACATCAGGCAGGTTATTACCCTCTTTAGCCATGCACCTTGTTATATCCCCAGTCCTCAAATACAACTATTTGTAAAGTCACTGTTAATTTAGGATGTATGGCGTTTTCTTCTACCACATTATAAAAGCAAACAATGGTACATAACTTGCATTTGGACCCTTTATAGCTTCCTCTAAACACATCCGTTACACTGGATATACACACACCTGTTTCCCCTTTCTTCCTTGTACTGTAAATAGTCGGTATCCTAAATCTCACTATAAAGCTATGTTCACACGTTGCGGTTTTTTTTCTGCAGACAAAACCTGCTTTCTTGGCAGTAAAGAAGCTGCTTACAAAAAGCAGGTTTTGCGGTTTTTCTTGCTACGTATTTGCTGCGTTTTTGTTGTCTCATGTGCATGCTGATAAAAAAAAAAAATCATGATGCAACTTCATTAAAGGTTTTGTATCAAAAATGCAGCAAAACCTGATTGTTCGCAGCGTTTTTACACTTACCCACTGCTTTCTAAGGGGGAAAAAAACTCTGCAAAAATGCTGAAAGAAGAAGTGACATGCAACAGTTGTGTGTGCATGAGATTTCTAAAATCTTATAGCTTCAGCTAACATTGTAAAATGCAGCTCAAAATTTGCATGAAAAAAAAATGCAGCAAAAACGCAACGTGTGAACATAGCCTAACTCATCAGTAAACAGTATTTCTTATAAGTGATTATTAATTCCAGGTACTTGTAAGGGTGCACACTATAACTATTCTATGGTAATGGGAATTGGAAATTTTAAAACCCACGAAAACTTTTAAGTATTCCTGTTTCAGGAAGAAGTGGTATTCATTGTACACTATGATATACAATACTAAAAGGTTGTACACCTTTCTACAATAATTTCTGTATTAACCACTTCCCGCTGCATGTAAGGAGTTTGACAGAGGGAGATTGCTCCCTCTGTCACACCAACAGTTCTCCAGAATTGTCCTTCACATAACAGCTCTGGATTTTCATGTACAAATAGACTTGCCACTTTCTATTACAGCGTGAAAAAAACCCAGTAAAACTTCAACTTGGGATCACAATCCCGTGTCGGACTGAAGCAAAAACGGGCACACTAAAGTAACCAACTCGAGGGCCCTAATTTTTAGCCCTCGAGTTGACATGTGTGACAATTTCCTCAATCACATTTTATATAACAATGCACTGGGAAGATTGTTAAATGAAGAAGATGTTGCCTTTGTCTGTACATAGTGATTCAAGTACCGTATATAGTAGCAAGTACTGCTCATATAAGAAGGTGATGGTCCACCAGAGGATTCTCCTGTGGGCCAGACCGAGCCTGCCGCTTGTTCCCAATAGTTCCCGCTACCTAACAGCGCAATATCCCTCCATTATCAGACATACAGCAAAGGGGGAAAAGGGCTGTCAGTGTTTGCAGAGGCTCATTTACATTCATACACATTGTGGTCAAAAGTGACCACTGCTTGTAAGGAATTGGACAGAGGGAGTTTGCTCCAAGTTACATTATTCGCTCTCCAGAGCTGGGGAACCGATAACTGGTAAACAAGAGGCCTCCTATTCGGCACTAAAGGATTAATAGATCATGCAAGATGCACAATTTGTTAGGCAGCCCTTCAGTATAGCAATGCCGGCTTATATAATACACTGAACTACATAAGTAGTGCAGAGTATTATCAATGTGATCAAAGCATGTTCAAGTTTAAATTTAAAAAATCCAGAACAAAAAGTTGATAATTCTAATGGAAAACAAAGGCTCACAAAAGACACTTGTCCAATTTCATTGTGTTTGTAATAACCAGTAAAGAAGAATATATAACTATCCCGCATGGTGAATGCCACAAAAAAAAACAAAGCCAGAATTTAGAGCTTTGTTCATCCTAAGTCACATAAAGTGAAATAAAAAGGTACCATATTTTCTGGTGTATAAGACGACTGGGTGTATAAGACGACCCCCCACTTTTCCATATAAAATATGAAATTTGGGATATACCCGTTGTATAAAACGGGGGTCATCTTGTACGCCCAGTCATCTTATACGGCGTGAGGTTCCCAGGGTCTGGAGGAGAGGAGACTCTCCATCAGGCCCTGGGATCCATATTCATGTAAAAAATAAAGAATAAAAATAAAAAATATGGATGTACTCACCCCTCCGACGAACCCTGGCTCTCAGCGCTGCAAGCGTCTGCCTCCATTCCTAAGAATGCAGTGAGTGAAGGACCTTCGATGATGTCGCAGTGAAGGACCTTCGATGATGTCGCGGTCACGTGAGCGGTCAGGTGACCGGTCACCTGACCGTGACGTCATCGAAGGTCCTTCACTCACTGCATTCTTAGGAACGGAGGCAGACGCTTGCAGCGCTGAGAGCCAGGGTCCATCGGAGGGGTGAGTATATCCATATTTTTTATTTTTATTCTTTATTTTTTACATGAATATGGATCCCAGGGCCTGAAGGAGAGTCTCCTCTCCTCCAGACCCTGGGAACCATCCAGGATCGCTCCGTGCACCCGTACCCGGCGTGTAAGACGACCCCCGACTTTTGGGACAATTTTTAGGGGTTCAAAAGTCATCTTATACGCCGGAAAATACGGGTACTTAAAAAGACATTTGGACCCCAAAATTGTACCAATAAAAATTTTGGCTAGTTACACAAACAAAAAGATAAGTCCGCATACAGTTCTAAAAGCAAAAAATGGAAAATGTATGACTCTCAGAATATAATGCAAAAATAAAAAAAAAGAATAAAAGCGATATTATTGTGCAAAAGTAGTAAAACCCAAAAACAAAAAATATTAATTATGCATCACTGCAATCATTTCAACACATACGAGTACTATAAAACTGATTAGCTACCATGCTGTCGACAAGACGTCAGTGTCGCAGCCAATGCCAAACACAGAGTAGTGGTGGAGACTCATCTGTGGACCAGGGGAAGGCGAGTATAGAGCGTTTGTTTGTTTTAAAAAAAAAAATGCAGCAAGAGACAAATTATATTTACGGTAATAGGATAATGTTCATATAAATCTCAGCTACGTCTGCAATCTTCTGCTGATTGGCTGCAGCTTTCCCTATTCTTCCAGGGCTGCTGATTGCAGCAGTCAAATGACCTGTGGGAGACACAAACATTGCTCTCATGATAATCTTCATCACTGCTCCCTGCTGCAGCTCTCCTCTGTAATGACGTGACAGTGCTGGGAGAGGAGAGCTGCAGCAGGGAGAAGTGATGAAGATGATCATGCAACAAGTGTTAGTCACATACAACGCTCTGGGTCTATCCCAAATATAGGGGCATTATTCCCTGACACCTTGGATAGATCCAGAGCATTGTATGCAATGATATTACAGGGCAGCTCTCCTCCTCTCCCATCACCTGTAATAAGCACCATCAGAGAGTAGATCTCAGAGTGATAAGGCTATACACATTAGTATTACCAGATCACAGTGAAAAAGTCTGTTCTGACCTTCTCTGGGAGCATTTGCATTTTTTTCTCCCTCATATATGAAGCTGCATATTATGATTGGCTAAAGTCATAGAAGAGATAACGTACACAACCTAGAAAAGAATATTTGTTAACGCCCCCTTGTTGAAAAACAAATTAGCATACTAACTGCCCGAAACAAAACCAAAACAACATCTATGCAACCGTGAGGAGGAATAAAAAAACAAAAATTATGTTTCATTACGCTCTTCGGCCATTTTATCATAACGTAGCCTGTTTAACATGACAAAAGTGGTGAAATGTCCCCTCTAACACACTGATCTGCACTAGTTATAGACACATCTTTTGCACTACTCAGTTAAAACATTATAGATGTAGTTATTGATAGTTTTTGCTTTTCCGGGAGAATAGGGAACAGTTATATTGTCTCATTTGGCAATGGTTGATGATATACAGATATACAGATTCCTCCCTATTGTTCCACCAACCCTAGAACTGCTTACACAGCTGAAATAAGCCTCTCCCAGAAAATGATCCGGATGGCAAAATATATGAGAAATACATGTAAGTGGGCACCGTACATTGTTGGCTTTACTGGTGACTCCAGAATTGTGCACACCAGTGCATTGTGGGGCTTGTAGTGTCAGTTCGCAGGTTACAGCTCAAGTTGTAATGCCTCAGCGCCCTCATAATCCCTATGTCTTCTGTCTTTCAAAGAATTTCTCTGGCATTATGAGTGCAAAGTCATCAAAAGCAGCCTGGAGTCTTCTCATATTAATCCCCAGTGTGCACACTATTGTAATGTATTCTGCTCCTGTATCCGGCATAAACCCTAAATAATCCTTATTACTGGCTCTGGAATACATTGAGAGGAAAGTGAGACATGGAGGACAGCCTCCCCGTTACTGACTGCATCCATTCTTAGATCAGTAGGGGCTTGGGATCTACGGTAAGATTTCCCCGGCATCCAGCTTGCACACATAGACTTTCTGAAAATTCCTTTATTTTTTTTTTTAACAGAGCAAATTATACCCTGTATCAAAGATTCATTAAATGGATGTAGAAGTACTGTAAATACATTTTACATCTTTAGGTAGGTCTAGCATCACAGTAGCTCCCCCATAGCCCTATCATATTTCCATCACAACCAGTACAAAGGCACACTTTGACGAGACGATAACTGGGAAGGAGCAATTGTTAGAGTGTTGGGTTGCCGATCGGCTTGTGTAAATATGCAGCAATCACCCGATGAATATGTTGGGTGATTAGATTGTTCACGCTGGCATTAAATCATGTTAGGATCATATTCTATGTGCACAAAATGATTGTATCAACGATTGTTCTGTGCGCGTAGAATTCTGCTCTGCCGGTCTAAGCAGCTCATTAAGCGACTGCCGATCGGTTTGCATATAGCCAATCAGAAGTTCTTTGATGGTCAGCTTTATTCAAGATCACATAAAATTATTCAATTCGATTTTCCAGGACTTTTATTACAAAGGCCAATCTTTCTTCATATTAAAATGATAGGGGTTTAACGTCCAGAACCACCATCTGCTGATTACAAAAGCAGCAACCAGGGCTGTGGAGTCAGAGTCAGAGCCCATTTTGGGGGAGTCAGAGTCGGTGTCATGGAAATTGAGGAGTAGGAGTCAGAGGTTTGGCTTACCGACTCCACAGCCCTGGCAGCAACCTTCGGGCCCTCCCTGGCACAGATATGTGTGGTTTATGTCATCTGTATCCCAGGCACAGCTACTATGACATGTGAGGTTTGCCTTGTGAGCAATGAAGGGGAGAAACCCATGGAGCGGATATTGGAAATTGGATCACTATCTATGTGACTTATCTTAGATAGGTCATCAACAGCAAAGTCTCAAAAAACACTTTACATCACTGTATGATGAAAACATTACGCAACTCTCTAATAGACTTAAGGTACCGTCACACACGATGTCGATCGCTGCAGCGTCGCTGTTTGGTCGCTGGAGAGCTGTCACACAGACCGCTCTCCAGCGACCAACGATGCCGGTAACCAGGGTAAACATCGGGTAACTAAGCGCAGGGCCGCGCTTAGTAACCCGATGTTTACCCTGGTTACCATCCTAAAAGTAAAAAAAAACAAACACTTCATACTTACCTACAGCCGTCTGTCCTGCAGCGCTGTGCTCTGCACTCCTCCTGTACTGGCTGTGAGCGTCGGTCAGCCGGAAAGCAGAGCGGTGACGTCACCGCTCTGCTTTCCGGCCGCTGTGCTCACACAGACAGTACAGGAGGAGTGCAGAGCACAGCGCTGGAGGACAGACGGCTGTAGGTAAGTATGTACTGTTTGTTTTTTTTTACTTTTAGGATGGTAACCAGGGTAAACATCGGGTTACTAAGCGCGGCCCTGCGCTTAGTTACCCGATGTTTACCCTGGTTACCAGTGAAGACATCGCTGAATCGGTGTCACACACGCCGATTCAGCGATGTCTGCGGGGAGTCCAGCGACCAAATAAAGTTCTGGACTTTCTTCCCCGACCAGCGACAGCACAGCAGGGGCCTGATCGCTGCTGCCTGTCACACTGGACGATATCGCTAGCGAGGACGCTGCAACGTCACGGATCGCTAGCGATATCGTCTAGTGTGACGGTACCTTTAGTGTGTCAAGTCTGAAAATGGAAGACTGCAAGAACTCGTGCAAAGACCTAGCAGTGAAGGAAATATCCAGTCTAGGCGATTGTGGCCGCTAAACGTTGATTAGGTAAATGCAAACCACAATTCTACGTACACAGAACGATCGTTATGTGCCCATAGAATATCATTTTATCGGGAGCACATCACCTCTCTGCACAGGACAATGATATGTAATGTTGTTTATAACTCATCACACTTGAGAAATCAACGGTTAGCTCGCTTATCAGGGTTTGAAGGCCTGTTTAGAAGAGCCGACAAATGTGTAAGGAATGTTCGTATGATAATTTGTCACAACGGACACGGTAAATACAAGTCAAAACTACGATGTGAATAAAGCATTATGGCCCATATAGAACGCACATTCCCAATTATCTGCCATCAGTATTGGTTCACATCACGTTTTTGGCCTACATTTACCGTATATGATGCAACATATTATGCACCTCATAGGGTCACAATAATAAAAAAAATATTCTATTACATTATTCCAATTGTTTTTCTTTGTTTTGTCAATATACCAACTAACCTAAGGCCAAAGAGTGTCAGTCACCCACCTGTGACCCTCCAGCCATATCTAGCATGTATTTTCCTGGCAT
Organism: Ranitomeya imitator; assembly: GCF_032444005.1. Classification (NCBI taxonomy): domain Eukaryota; kingdom Metazoa; phylum Chordata; class Amphibia; order Anura; family Dendrobatidae; genus Ranitomeya; species Ranitomeya imitator. The sequence goes on along the minus strand of NC_091282.1, from coordinate 692,810,511 downwards.
ACATGTTAAACATACATCAGCAGCACTTGCACAGATCCAATTGATACACTGATGAGCTCACAGAGCATTGCCTAGGTCGGAGAGCAGTTTGCCCAATGTTCCCATTAACTGACAGCAATCCAAAATTGTGTAAATGTGCCCAGGGTGAACACGGCTCACTCCTACTTGTGGTGCGACAAGTATCCTTGGCTCTCAGCACTGAATGAGTTAGCTACTGCTCTTCTGGTAGGACAGAAGCCAATCAGAGCAGAAGGGGAGAGATCAGGGGGAGAGCAGAGCAGAGATCCAAGGATCTAGCAATCACAGAACCAGCAGGATTAGGGTGGGTTTTCCTTGGCCATGCTAGTGCAGGGGTGTCAAACTGCATTCCTCGAGGGCCGCAAACCATGCGTGTTTTCAAGTTTTCCTTAGCATTGCACAAGGTGCTGGAATCATTATGTGTGTAGGTGATTAAATTATCACCTGTGCAGTACAAGGAAATCCTGAAAACATGACTTGTTTGCAGCCCTTGAGGAATGCAGTTTGACACCTCTGCTAGTAGCATGTCCACCAACCTAGATATTTTTCACCTGCTTTGATCCTAATTTATCTAGCATTAGAGTCAGACATTATTTTAAAATAATAATAACCTTCTACTATATAATTGTCAAAGGGTCACTTCCGTCTTTCTGTCCTTCTGTCTGTCTTTCTGTCTGTCACGGATATTCATTGGTCACGGCCTCTGTCTGTCATGGAATCCAAGTCGCTGATTGGTCGTGGCAAAACGCCCACGACCATTGCCACGACCAATCAGCGACTGGCACAGTCCGGCGGCAACATGGCCGCTCCTTCCTCCCCGCAGTCAGTGCCCGCTCCATACTCCCCTCCAGTCAGCACTCACGCAGAGTTAATGACAGCGCTAATGGACCACGTTATGCCGCTGTGTAACACACTCCATTAACGCTGCTATTATCCCTGTGTGACCAACTTTTTTACTATTAATGCTGCTTATGCAGCATCAATAGTAAAAAGATCTAATGTTAAAAATAATTTTAAAAAAATAAAAAATCATCATATACTCACCTTCCGGCGCCTTTCGTGCTCCTCGCGACGCTCCGGTGACCAATCCATGCATTGCGATCTCGCGAGATGATGACGTAGCGGTCTCGCGGTCTACGTCATCATCTCGCGAGACCGCAATGCATTCTTGAGACCGGAGCGCGAGAGGAGCGTCGGTAAATGCTTCCTGGATCCAGGGGCCAACGGAAGGTGAGTATATAACTATTTTTTATTTTAATTCTTTTTCTTTAACCGGGATATGATGCCCACATTGCTATATACTATGTGGACTGTGCAATATACTACATGGGCTGTGCAATATACTACGTGGGCTGTGCAATGTACTATGCGGGCTGTGCAATATACTACGTGGGGTGGGCAATATACTACGTGGTTGGGAAATATACTACGTGGGCTGGGCAATATACTACGTGGCTGGGCAATATACTACGCGGGCTGAGCTATATACTACGCGGGCTGGGCAATATACTACGCGGGCTGGACAATATACTAGCGCGCTGGGCAATATACTACGCGGGCTGTGCAATATACTATGTGACTGGGCAATATACTACGTGGCTGGGCAATATACTATGTGGCTGGGCAATACAGTATGTGACTGGGCAATATAGTACGTGACTGGGCAATATACTACGTGGCTGGGCAATATACTACGTGACAAGGCAATATAGTACATGACTGGGCAATATACTACGTGGTTGGGCAATATACTACGTGGGCTGTGCAATATACTACGTGGATATGCATATTCTAGAATGTGTTAGAATCGGGCCACCATCTAGTTATGTAATAATTTTATTTTTATATAGCGCTAACATATTATGCAGCGCTTTACAGTTTGCACACTTTATCATCACTGTACCTGATGGGGCTCACAATCTAAATTCCCTATCAGTAGGCCTTTGGAATGTGGGAGGAAACCAGAATACCCGGAGGAAACCCACGCATACGCTTGGAGAGCATACAAACTCCTTACAGATGTTGTGTTTGGTGGGATTTGAACCCAGAACTCCAGCGCTGCAAGGCTGCAGTGCTATCCACGGAGCAACTGTGCTGCCCCTAAATTTTAAAATGATAAAAATATGTCTAAACTTAACATTGACCACGTGAAGTCCATCATCGGAGCCTGAAAATGCCACTATCTCTACATGAGAAACGAAATGTAATTATCAAATAATCATTACAAACTCAGGTGTTAATCTCACATTCTGATCTAACAAGAGTAATCCTAGATGCTGACGGCCCAACCATTGAAAGTGGTCTGATGGCTCCGCTCTGCACTCACAATGATGCTGTTACATTTATTGGAGAGTACCTGTAAACCGTATCCACTATTCATAACTATTCACAAAAGTTCTACCTGGCGCAATATTTCTATCTTTACCCATTGTGGTAGATCGGCTTACTCAGCTGTACACAGAGGAAGACACGGGAACACAGTCTCTTTAACCCCTTAGTGACCGAGCCAAATTTTTGAAATCTGACCAGTGTCACTTTATGTGGTAATAACTCTGCAACGCTTCAACAAATCCCAGTGATTTTGAGACTGTTTTTTCGTGACACATTATACTTTATGATAATGGTAAATTTAGTTCAACATTTTTTGTGTTTCTTTATAAAAAATATAAAAAATTTGAGAAAAATGTTAAAAAATTAGCAATTTTCTAAATTTGAATGATTATCCCTTTAATCCAGATAGTCATACAACAGCAAACCATTAATAAATAACATTTCCCACATGTCTGCTTTACATCAGCACCATTTGTAAAATGTTATTTTATTTTCTTAGCATTTTAGGAGGTTTAAAAAGTAGCAGCAATTTTTCAAAGAAATTTACCACATTTATTTTTTTAGGGACTTATCCATGTTTGAAGTGACTTTAGGGGTCCCATATATTGGGAAACCCCCAAACGTGATACCATTTTAAAAACAGCACCCCCTGACATATCAAAAACTGCTGTCAGGTAGTTTATTAACCCTTCAGGTGCTTTACAGTTATTAATGCAAAGTGGCATGACAGAAATGAAAATGTGTATTTTTACCACCTAAATGCCTCTAACTTCTAAACAGATTACTACAGCCGCCAGACTCTAAGGCCGCTATTTTGTCATGAATTGCCATCGCAAACATCAGGACAACAAAATCATGATCTGAGGGCACCAATTGGGATAAAGAAGAAGCCCCACACTCTGTTAACCATTTATAATGATGTAGTCACTATTGACAGCAGCATCTAAGGGGTTAAACAGATTTAGAAGGTGCAAATACTGATCGTGGCTGATACAGCAAGTTGTCAGCTATAGTGCACAACCGACAGATGCTGGATTGTCACCTGTATGGGGAGGCTATTCTCTTATATCTCAGGTCAGTTAAAAGACGTATTGGCGGTCATTAAGGGGCTAAGAACGTCCATGGTTAATTATATGCAGCATAAACTAAGGTGAAGCACAAAGTAAGCGCGGCCCTCTGGGCAAAAAATAAAAACATAACAAAAAAATGGTAGCATGAAGCACAGTCTTTGTGTTAGCGGGGATCAGCCCGCTCAATGTTAGCAAGACCCACGGTTCAGGTATTAGCAAAACACAAATACATCTCTGAAGTGAACACCCACTGCCTCAGGAGGCCAGCTACTTAAGGCCAGATCACACCCTGCGGTGGCGATAAGGTGGACATCCTCCCACCCACTCTATTGTTGTCCACAAAAAACACAGCCCTTTAAACAAATTGTCTGCTAAACCCTTGCAACACAATGTGTTTGAGGAAAAACTTCTGGGTTTTTAAATCACTGAAGCCATTAGCGTCAGCAAAACATATCTCCCCACCAGCCCCTTGCCAGTGACTTTGTCACACCATATAAAGCTTTTGTGTTTGTATGGACAAAACTAAGTAACATCTGACCAAGGACACCATCTGCAAGGGGTCTGTATCTACTCGCTGTGTTTGCGTGGGTTTCTTCCAAGGTCTCTGGTTTCATCCCAAACGTATACTAACAGGGAATTTAGATTGCGAACCACAAACTGCTACAAACTACGATGGTGCTAAATAGAGACGTAAATGCAAAACTACATAGTAAGGGAAGAAAATGTCCGATTACCAAAACAGCCTAATTATTGTAAATAAGAACAACTACTTTAGCAGATGCTCTGCAACATAATCACACATTGTGAATAGCAGGGCATCTAGAGCTGAAATGCTTTTGGCCATAGCATGCAGAGGGACTACATGGCAAGCACCTCTTGTAGGCCCCCTCCTAGCCCATATCACTGCCGGGAACTCACACCTATGCAAATACACTGAGCCGTGCATGGATTAGCATATGCAAATTGCTCTTATGCATATGGATTTTCAGATGTGTTGGCTGCAGGGTGAGGGTGGAAAAGGCCAGCAGAGAATAACTCTATCCTGAGGGAGGAGAATGAGATGAGAGACTGACCCTGGCGTTAACCCTCTCACTGATACAAACATGCTAAGAGTGAAGCAGTGGATTATATTTGGGAGTGATGCAGAATTTATTAGTACCTCCATATAGTTACCATATATAAATAATATGACATAGAGTATGCGAGAGTCATTCACCAGCTGTTAAATTGTTTAAAAGCTGAATATCACTACCTATGTCCTGAATTTAGGATTACTTTGACCCCCTGACTAATACTCCTGTGCTAAATATACAGTGTAGTGTGATGGTCCCTAGTAGAAACACACTACAAGTTACTCTGACAATGTCTCAGTGTTCCCTTGACCACACCATTATTTGCATTTTTCTTTTACGCAGTTAATGTACAAGAGGCCCTCATAGGGTGGTAGGTAACATTTGGGGCAATTACCTCTTTTCTGCTGTGCAAAATAAAACTTATTTTTAAAGCGTCCAAACTATAATGATTAGTATATAAGTGACCAAACTCTTCAGGCAACAATGTGTAAAGAAACAATGTCCCTAGGGCCACTGTGACTTCCCCTCGATGCTTCGTTTTATCAACATGACTGACAAAGACGGTCTTCAGTGTGAAGAATTATTCACATAGAACCTGATCTCGGCTTCTCCCCGAGACATTGTAGTCAGGTCAACACGCCCCTTGAGGAAGCTGGGCGAAACGCATTTGGAGCTCTGGGAAATCATATCCCACGATTGAATGCCAAGTATACAATATATGATCATTATGCTGCTTTACACCCTTATTATTGTCTCATCTCATCTCTTTATACCTTATGCTCTTTGCTAATGTGATTATGGTGATGAAGACACAGTCACAGTGTAACTGTGTACTCACTGGTGTCACTGCTTAGAGATACTGCCCCATTACCCCTATGTGGACCATGGTCTACACTCACATCATGCACTAACTTATGCATTATTGTTACTTAGCACGGTACATGTATATCTATATAGATGGTTTACTGTTTTATCTACTATATATATAATTATTGCACATATACATGCATATATATATATATATATATACACACGTATATATATATATATATATATATATATATATATATATATATATATATATATATATATACACACACACACATACAGTACAGACCAAAAGTTTTGACATACCTTCTCTCATTTTTCTTTACTTAGAATTTGTATTATGGCAAGAAAAAAGCTAACAGTCTATTCAGTAGGACTATCAGCTGTGTATCACCAGACTTCTGCACAACACAACTGATGGTCCCAACCCCATTTATAAGGCAAGAAATCCCACTTATTAAACCTGACAGGGCACACCTGTGAAGTGAAAAAAAATCCCCATGAATACCTCTTAAAGCTCATCAAGAGAATGCCAAGAGTGTGCAAAGCAGTCATCAAAGCAAAAGGTGGCTACTTTGAAGAACCTAGAACATAAGACATAATTTCAGTTGTTTCACACTTTTTGTTAAGTGCGGTATATAATTCTACATGTGTTAATTCATAGTTTTGATGCCTTCAGTGTAAATGTACAATTTTCATAGTCATGAAAATACAGAAAAATCTTTAACCCCTTCATGACCGGGGGATTTTTCGTTTTTCCGTGTTCGTTTTTCGCTCCCCTCCTTCCCAGAGCCATAACTTTTTTATTTTTCCGTCAATTTGGCCATGTGAGGGCTTATTTTTTGCGGGACGAGTTGTACTTTTGAACGACATCATTGGTTTTAGCATGTCGTGTACTAGAAAACGGGAAAAAAATTCCAAGTGCGGTGAAATTGCAAAAAAAGTGCAATCCCACATGGGTTTTTTGTTTGGCTTTTTTGCTAGGTTCACTAAATGCTAAAACTGACCTGCCATTATGATTCTCCAGGTCATTACGAGTTCATAGACACCAAACATGACTAGGTTATTTTTTATCTAAGTGGTGAAAAAAAATTCCAAACTTTGCTAAAAAAAAAAAAAAAAAAAAAATTGCGCCATTTTCCGATACTCGTAGCGTCTCCATTTTTCGTGATCTGGGGTCGGTTGAGGGCTTATTTTTTGCGTGCCGAGATGACGTTTTTAATGATAGCATTTCGGTGCAGATACGTTCTTTTGATCGCCCGTTATTGCATTTTAATGCAATGTCGCGGCGACCAAAAAAACGTAATTCTGGCGTTTCGAATTTTTTTCCCGCTACGCTGTTTAGTGATCAGGTTAATACTTTTTTTTAATTGATAGATCGGGCGATTCTGAGCGCGGCGATACCAAATATGCGTAGATTTGATTTTTTTTTTATTGATTTATTTTGATTGGGGCGAAAGGGGGGTGATTTAAACTTTTATGTTTTTTTTATTTTTTTCACATTTTTTTTAACTTTTTTTTTTTACTTTTGCCATGCTTCAATAGCCTCCATGGGAGGCTAGAAGCAGGCACAGCACGATCGGCTCTGCTACATAGCAGCGATCTGCTGATCGCTGCTATGTAGCAGAATTGCACGTGTGCTGTGAGCGCCGACCACAGGGTGGCGCTTACAGCGACGGGCAATCAGTAACCATAGAGGTCTCAAGGACCTCTATGGTTACCATTCACAAGCATCGCCGACCCCCGATCATGTGACGGGGGTCGGCGATGACGTCATTTCCGGCCGCCCGGCCGGAAGCGGTAGTTAAATGCCGCTGTCTGCGTTTGACAGCGGCATTTAACTAGTTAATAGGTGCGGGCAGATCGCGATTCTGCCCGCGCCTATTACGGGCACATGTCAGCTGTTCAAAACAGCTGACATGTCCCGGCTTTGGTGCGGGCTCACCGCGGAGCCCTGCATCAAAGCAGGGGAGCCGGCATCGGACGGTATAGTACGTCCGATGCCGGTAAGGGGTTAAATGAGGTGTGTCCAAACTTTTGGTCTGTACCGTTTGTGTGTGTGTGTGTATATATATATATATATATATATATATATATATATATATATATATATATATATGTATATCTATATATATATATAATCATTATTATCTTGTATACAGTGTTTAAACCAGATGATTACTACCTGCCTGGATGACACCTTGTTCCTCTTTCTAGAATCTTTTATTTCTTGTACTTTTATCCTACATATTTCATAAAACGTATTATTTTAACATTATTTGGGATGCTCACCGCCTTCTTCTCCTAGGTATTCCAACCTGGAGATCTTAGTGTAATGTAATATTTGGGTGTTATCCCCATCTCCTGGATTACTTGTAAGGATTATTATTATTATTATTCATTTTTATAGCACTATTTATTCCATGGCGCTTTACATGTGAACGGGGCATACATAGACAAGTACAATAAACATGAGCAATACAAGGCACAGGTACAGAAGGAGAGAGGACCCTGCCCGTGAGGGCTCACAGTCTACAGGGGATGGGTGAGGATACATTAGGAGAGGGTAGAGCTGGTTGTGCGGCGGTTCAGTAGACTGAGGATCACTGCAGGCTGTAGGCTTGTCGGAAGAGGTAGGTCTTCAGGTACCTTTTGAAAGTTTCTGTGGTAGGCCAAAGTCTGATGTGTTGGGGTAGAGAGTTCCAGAGTATGGGGGAAGCTCGGGAGAAGTCTTGGATGCAGTTGTGGGAAGTAGAGATGAGAGGGGAGTAGAGAAGGAGATCTTGAGAGGATCGGAGGTTGCATGTAGGTAAATACCGGGAGACGAGGTCACAGATGTATGGAGGAGACAGGTTGTGGATGGCTCTGTATGTCATAGTTAGGGTTTTGAATTGGAGCCTCTGGACAATAGGAAGCCAGTGAAGGGCTTGGCAGAGAGGAGAGGCTGGGGAATAATGGGGAGAAAGGTGGATTAGTCGGGAAGCAGAGTTTAGGATGGATTGGAGGGGCGCCAGAGTGCTAGAGGGGAGGCCAGAGAGCAGGAGGTTGCAATAGTCAAGGATTTGCTTATTTGCACTGTAGTCAGAAAAACCTAATGTCTGCATGTCCGATGATGTTGCAGTCATTTTTCCCTTTATTGTTAGTCAACGTCACAATTTGTGAGAATGGAGGACACAGAACCTGAACACATACGCAGATTTGTGAGTCATAAAAAGCCAAAAGCTTAAATGTGCAAATACTTTAGAAAATGAGCGGTAACGATATGTGTAGAAGTCCGTGTGGGGTGATAGGTTTCGCACAATATATACATGACTAGGTGCCTGTGCATTGTGTTGGACGGTGGCAGTAAATCCATTCCGTATTTCCCGGTCTTCCTAGTACGGCTGTGTTCCTTGTCCTCACTACCCATATTATCTGACAGAATAATCAGTCAATTGAATCAGAGAAATCCTTTTCGAGCAGGGTAATTTTCTCCCTCTCTCCCTGCCCCCCTCCCCTTCTCTCTGCTCCATCGGACTCAGCCACCTGCTATAGTCAGTGATGTGGAACGGCTTGGAATTAGCCCTGAAATTAGCACCAGTCCCCAGTTAAAAAGCTGGCAGCAGCCGAACATGCCACCATAATAGCCAAGAGAGAGTCGGGCTGCTTAAATTCCATCGGCCAGACTGGAAATCACAGAGCCCAATGTCATCTGCCTCTCGCTGATGGTTCGAAACGGCCTCCTCCATTATGCACGGAAAAGCACGAAACGAACAGTTCCTCAAATTACCCATTCCATTACAATAAGTCGCAGCGATCGCCTTTATCTGCATTGGCTGCGCAATCCATAATCCGCTGAATAGTAGCGTCCTATATCTCCTGGATCACCAAGATCCATTCCCAGGTATCAGCACAACAGTAAATGGCAAAAGGGACTGTAGAGGAAATCTAGAATGGAGGACAGGAAAGCTTTAATCTTCTACAATAGTACCATTTTCCCGTTTTTACTCTTGCCTATTATTTTTTAATGTGTCGGAGTATAAAACTTCAAAATGATGAGAATATGATCTGCACGCCACTGCATCAAGCTTAAAGCAATGTTCATATCTATTTACAGACTCCGCTATTGCAGTTTCGTTGTCCAAGGACAGCTCTGTCACCTTCCCATCTGTCTTGTGAAGCATTTCATGTGGCAGACAGGTGGCCGGATGGAAACCCAGCTCCTCCGGGGCCCAGATCAGATTAAATCTGAGAGAGGGCTGTCTGCAAAACCAGGTACTGGCTGCACTGCTCAGTCTGACCCAGCGATCAGATATGGAAACGCGCGAAGCGCTCAGGGCCAGCAGCCAAACTGAAAGCGCTATTCCAGAAGAGCCCACCTCTACAGAACATCAGGGTCCCATCTATTATGTAGTCAGAAGAAGCTTACAACAGTGATGGTAAAAATTGAGGAACCGTTTCGGGGCCAGAAAATACAGTGATTTAAGCCTAAATCAAGATTATTCTTTGTGTGCGCATGGAGCAGAATAATTGGGCACTATTTGAAGAAAATATAAACGTACGTAGTTGGAAAACAACATTATGAGGTGAAACACAAACTATTCAGTAGCATTTAGGGTGTTTTGGTCTTTCCCTTCTTAACCTTTTTCTCTTTCTACTTATTTGAACTTGATGAATGAGGCATAGCTATAGGGGTGCAGAGGTCCTAGTATCTCCAGGGGGCCAAAACCTCTCTGCCAGATAAACAGACAACAACATGAATACCATAAGTTCCTTGGGGGGGGGGGGGTAGTGGATTTGGTATAAAGCCCAAAAGTTTTATGTTACAATGCTGACTGCAATGGTCTTACATCCTAATGTGAAAGTAATTCTACTTTTACCATTATAAAAGTCTCCACTTATTTTCTGTTTTCCACTAGAATGTGAAGCATAGCTATCGGAATGACACACATTAATTTCAAAGGAGCATTACTGACTTTAGGGGTGTTTGGTACTGATGTTGGGCAATAAACCCTTGCTTTAAAACACCACTCCAGCATTTTTTTCTTATGTCAGGGCAGGAGTGCTGCCACAACATAAATTCCCTGACTCTAGTATTATACATACTATATATAAAAGTCAGAGGTAACGTTCTCAAGTTCTCAGTGTAAGTCTACTACCAGAAGTCAGAGGTAACGGTCACAAGCTCTCAGTGTAAGTCTATGACCAGAAGTCAGAGGTAACGGTCACAAGCTCTCAGTGTAGGTCTATGACCAGAAGTCAGAGGTAACGGTCACAAGCCCTCAGTGTAAGTCTATGACCAGAAGTCAGAGGTAACGGTCACAAGCTCTCAGTGTAGGTCTATGACCAGAAGTCAGAGGTAACGGTCACAAGCTCTCAGTGTAGGTCTATGACCAGAAGTCAGAGGTAACGGTCACAAGCTCTCAGTGTAGGTCTATGACCAGAAGTCAGAGGTAACGGTCACAAGCCCTCAGTGTACGTCTATGACTAGAAGTCAGAGGTAACGGTCACAAGCTCTCAGTGTAGGTCTATGGCCAGAAGTCAGAGGTAACGGTCACAAGCTCTCAGTGTAGGTCTATGACCAGAAGTCAGAGGTAAGGGTAACAAGTTCTCAGTGTAAGTCTATGACCAGAAGTCAGAGGTAACGGTCACAAGCTCTCAGTGTAAGTCTATGACCAGAAGTCAGAGGTAACGGTTACAAGCTCTCAGTGTAGGTCTATCACCAGAAGTCAGAGGTAATGGTCACAAGCCCTCAGTGTAAGTCTATGACCAGAAGTCAGAGGTAACGGTCGCAAGCTCTCAGTGTAAGTCTATGACCATAAGTCAGAGGTAATGGTCGCAAGCTCTCAGTGTAAGTCTATGACCAGAAGTCAGAGGTAATGGTCACAAGCTGACCTGACGAAGGAGCTTCTGCTCCGAAATGCGCGTCGGGCTGACGAGCGGACTGGACCTGGTTACATCCGAGTGCCCCCCCTTATGAGGTAATTTACACCGGCATAGCGGCTGCTTGCCATGCACTTGTATTTGTATCCCGACTGTGTTTGGTCATGTTTGACCATGGGGGGACTAGTGCACATGAGGACTACTGGTTGATGGTGCATTTATAGTGTTATTCCCTTTTGGGACTTCCTAGGGATTTGTACTTTTCGCCTGGTTGTATGCAATGGTCCACCTTATTAACCCTTTGTGGTAGAATTTAGTATTACGGTGCACTTTAGCATTTGCATCCCAGGACAGGACATAGTATCATTAAGTGTACCACATCCTTACAGTTAGCACTTGTACTCTGGTGTTTAATCCCCTATACATACATCTCTAATATTTGGGAGCCTGTTGCATCCGGTCTGTCTGTTTTTGCATAGTAACATCTCTTTGCGGTGTCTCGCACCATTTTTTACACCTTGTGTCATTGTTGTCTGATCATTGCCATGATTTTAATTTACAATGTTTTGTATATTGAATAAAGATTATTTATGTATTTGATTGATCCAGTTTCGGTCGTCTTTTGTGGTTTCCACACCTCCGTTGCAATTGTTGATTAACGACTTGGTTTTGGTATAGTCCGCTATAAGGGCAACAGATTTATATATACTATACTTACGTGATGTTGCTACTTAATACCTTTATTATTAAATGACAGTTTGGTCATAGTGTGATCCAATGCTCTTAAATGAGGAGAAGATGGAGAAAAAAAAATGTCTCCATCTTCTCCATAGTGTCAGTCCGTGAAAATTCTACTGCAGTCAGATGTCATCTGTGTGCAGTACGATGGATTCCCCTTGCATGGCCAAGTGTGATTTGAATATCAGATCAAACTCGGGCATGCAGAGGTTATTTCCACAGTGCATAACACTACTCGGTGTGAGAAAAAAATCGGATATGTGCATATCACAATACAAAAACATTGGTCCGAGTGCGATCTAATGTTTTGTTGGACAGCGCTCATACTGAAAATACGGCCATGTGCATGGGACCTAAATGTGATCAAATATCCAGCGCTGTTAATTCAGTGGTCTCATCAATCTTTGCTTCCCTAATGACATTACCTTTTGTCACATGACTGCACATGATGCTAAGGTAAGTGACTGGCTGCAGTGGTCCCATGCATATACAGACACTATTCGCTGAAGGAAGTAATGAATGATGGTTTGATGATTTGTAAAAAAAAAAAAAAAAGTAAAATCTGTGTTCGCATCATGTAATTGTACGACCTTTTTATGCAGCTCATGATCTTGAATGGTATCAGAACATTAACTTATTAAAAAATAAAAAAGGTAAAAACAACCTTCATAAAGTATATCTTTATTTCTAAACATCACATTTCCACAGTGTCTACCACAATCAACTCCCAGTGAACAGAAGTCACTTTGCAGGATTTCTGGAAGCTGTGGAGAAATTAATAAACTTGTTGGAGGATATAAAAGCGGGATAATAACAGTGGTGAAGGGCTGTAATTAATATGCATCTCCCTCAATAACTGGGTGATTTACAAGGGACACCTTCTCTGAAAGTGAGGATGGCAGTATGCGACGGAAAAAGCTCCATAAAAGGAACTCATTAAACAGAGGTAAAGTAATTATGGATTGCAAAATCAATAAAGTTAATTTGTTTAAACAACAAGAGACATTTTATGATACGGTCTAGTCCAGAATATTGCACAGAAAAAATAAAAATATGCTCTCATAAAAGGGTAACAAATGCGAAAAATGGAGAAAAAACTGTGTTTATTCAGCAAAACACAAGATGTGTCTGTGCTAAGGTGCTTAACCCACATTCATAAAATAAGGGGCCTCTAACAACATTAAAGGATTGCTTTATCTTGTACAACCCTTTCCATTGCCCATTCCATTGACTCTTTAATGAGCAGTGCCTCCTGTTTTGGTTAATCCAGTGCGGTAATATCAATGAAGTGCCCCAGATAAAGCCTCAAAGGCGAAACGAACGTCAAGGCTGGCACCATTCCAGCAGAAGAGGACTTTTTGATGGGTTTGTGAGTGGTTACAATTACCATTCTATTATTTATATACATATTATACTTGCACTACATTGCACTCATACGCACCCTTATGTTATCAAACGCATCATATGTGATGTCCTCTCCTGCTGAGTTTGTTGCCCTTTTCTCACTGTTAGGCCGGCGTCACACTGGCGCATTGCATCCGATGCGAGATCATCGGATGTGATATGCTAATGACCCTCGGCTCCTGCTCGCAGCAGAGCAGGAGCCGAGTGTTAGTGCTCTGTGTTCCGATTCTCTCGCACAGGGAGGATCGGAGCACAGCTGCGGAGGAGGCGGAGAAATTAATTTCTCCATCTCCTCCATTGCTGGGGACCGCTTATAACGCAGATCACTCGGATGATATCCGAGTGGTGTGCGCTGTCTCACTCGCACCCATAGGCTTATATGGGTGCAAGTGAGCTGAGAGTTTTCCTCGGTCGGCTGCTGGGAGCTGCCCCATAGCTTAACATTGGTTAGAGTGCAATACGATTTTTTTTATCGCATTGCACTCGGCCGTTTAAAACGCCAGTGTGACGCCGGCCTTATGCCCATTGCTCTTTTTTATTGGCTTATTTAATAAAGCCAATTGGCTTAATTAATAAAGTTTTGACATTTTGGAGCTTATGACCATTTTTCTTCTCCCTTAGTTTTAAGGAAAATAAGAGGCCAATGCCAACTTAAAAGGCGACCCTAAGAGTAAAAAATTCAGCAGTCATCAAGCCAATTGATTTATACAATCACACATGAATAGTCATCAATTCATTTGTGAGAAGGGGAAACTGCACTTAAAAAACTCATTCTGCAAGTCCAACATTTCTAACGATTATTTCTTGGGGGAAAAAAAATAATAATAAAACCAGGCATGTTTGAACTCAAAGCCCCCTGTCCCTTTTATCATATACTACCTAAGATAACACAGCACGAAAGATGGATAAGACCTATACAAATCCCAGTATAATCCAGATACTACACACGCTTTGATTGAAACTTTGGTACAATTGCAGTAAAATATACTATAGATGCACCGAATTATGTGAACATACAACTAATGGGAAATCAGGATTGCGAAGCTCTGCTTATTTAATGGTTTTCAAGGTTAATGTAGACACATAAGTTCACTGAGTTCAATCTATAGCCCAATATGTTATTTATTGCTTTACAATTTTGAAATCTCGAGAAAATCAGATGGGTTATTCTGATGAGACAGTTTTAAAAACAAAAAGCAATTTCTCTACCTTCTTACATACATTTATTAACCTCTTAGTGAGCAGGCCAAACTTACAAATCTGACATGCGTCGGAAATTTACAGAACTTATTTTTTTTTAGAGAGTTATTCGGTTTTGAAGGTCCTATATATTGGAAAATCCCCCCAAAGGAATGAAGAAGTGTATTTTTACCACCTAAATGTTGCTAACATCTGAACAGGCCCCTATAGCTGGAAGACTCGAGGCCCCTATAGCTGGAAGACTCAAAGGCCATTGTTTGGCTGTGAATTGCCATTGCCAGGCAAAAAATATATATATTATCAGTTTTTACATATTAAAAATTACAAAAAGGAAAATGGGCCATTGCAAAAGTTTGGGCTCACATACCTTTTACTAAGGTTTCAGACCTTAATCAGCCTGTTAGGGTTATGACTTATTCACCATCATCGGTAGGAAAGGCCAGGTGATGCAAATTTCCCAGGTTTATAAAAACCCAGCCTACTCTAACCTTGTGCCAAAAAAAACAGACATGGGTTCCTCTAAGCAGCTGCCTAGCTCAGAAAATGGTGGAGGCCCACAAAGCAGGAGAAGGCTACAAGAAGATAGAAAAGTGTTTTCAAGTTACCCTTTCCTCAGTTCAAAAAGTAATTAAGAAATGGCAGCTAACAGGAACAGTGGAGGACAAGATAAGGTCTGGAAGACCAAGCAATATTTCAGTAAGAGCTGCTCGTAGGATTGCTAGAGAGGTAAATCAGAACCCCTATTTAAGACCCTCAGAAAGATTTATCAGACTCTGGAGTTGTGGTACATTGTTCTACTGTTCAGAGACACCTGCACAAATATGGCCTTCATGGAAGAGTCAGAAGAAAATCTCTCCTGCATCCTCACCATAAAATGTAGCATCAGCAGTATGCAAAAGAACATCTAAACAAGCCTGATGCATTTTGGAAACAAGTCGTCTGGATAGATGAGGTTAAAGCAGAATTCTTTGGCCACAATGATCAAAAGGTATTTATGGTGAAAAAGGGGCACAAAATTTCATGAAAAGAACACCTCCCCTTCCATTAAGCATGGGGGTGGATCAATCAAGCTTTGGGGTTGTGTTACAGCCAATGGCATGGGGACATTTCACAGCTAGAGGGAAGAATGGATTCAATGAAATTTCAACAAATTCAACTGTTGCAAACATAACAGCATGTGTAAAAAAAAAAAGCTGACGTTGAAAAGAGGATGGTTTCTACAAATGCATAATGATCCTAAACACAAGTCAAATTCCACAATAGACTACCTTAAAAATTGCAAGCTGAAGGTTTTACAATGGCCCTCACAGTCCCCGGATATGAACCTCATTGAAAATCTGTGGCTTTACCTCAAAATAGCAGTGCATGCAAGAGAACCCAGGAATCTCACAGAACTGGAAGACATTTCCAAGGAAGAATGGATGAAAATCCCTCAAACTAGAATTGAAAGACTCTTTGCTTGCTACAAAAAGTGTACTAAAGGTGCTACTAGGTACTAACCATGCAGAGTGCACAAACCTTTGCTCTGGCCCTTTTTGTAATTTTTAAAATGTAGAAAAAAATGTATGAAAAAAAAATATATTTTGTTTTGCCAAAAATACAAAGGAAATGTGTCATCTTTAACTTCAGGCCTTTTAGATACTGTATCATTTCATCTTCAACTTGCTTAACAGTTAACAATAACAGTCATTTTGACCAGTGGTGCCCAAACTTTTACATGCCAGTGTAGAAGGAGTGAAGTTGCAGAACCTCACCAAATTTTCATAAATTCCTTAAAAACCTTTGTCCAGACAGACTGTAGGTAAGTAAAAAGTTTAAAGAGGAGATAGATTATTGGATAAATCAGAGATGGGGGCAGAGAGAGACAAGAAAACAACTGCAGACATTTAGGGAGAAGAGTTCCAGCTCACCGCACAAGGAAGCCGGAGCGCGCGCACAGCTGCTGGGAATAGGGAGCTCTTCCTTATGCAGACGTGCATAAGGTATGATTAGAATTCCACTTAAAAGTTAGATATGTAAATTAAAAAAATATAATTACAAAAACTCCCCAGCCATCAGAGTGTGTTTGTTCAAATACAAATTACGCTCCCACATCTGCCACTTATTAATTTTGAACTTTTTACTGCGTCGATTCCTCAGTTCAATCTGTTTATTACCATGAATCCATTTCCAAAGATTGTCTCTAATTAAGCTATAATTTGGATCAGCCAGGTAAAGCACAGAAAGTAAGACACACGTTATATATACACACATGTACGTACGTAGCTTATTGCAAATTGCTGGGGACCATTTAACATCCTTTTAGCTTATTTTTTTTCCCACCTACTCCTTTCATTTCATTAACTCTTCAAAATGCTGGAAAGGTCACAAGAAGATGGCAAAAAGTATTTGAATGTGCTTTTTAGCTTAAACTTGAAGATATGCTGAAACTCTCATTCAAACGACAGAGATTTTTTTGAAAGGTCTTCAAAATAGTTTTTCATAAAAGCAGCTCTAGAAACATTTGTAACAACTGCTATTAGGGTATACTGGTACTTTAAAAGCACAGCGTTTATGTTTAGAGACCAATAACGTTATTATAGCACGTGCCCGACTGAATTAAGAAAGGAGTTTGACCAGATTGATATACAGACATCATTGTCCTTGCATATGCAATCTGGGGATGTTAGAGTGGGTACTTTATAGATTTCTTTCAAAGTTATTGCTTCTAAAAGACTGTCCACTTGCCTCACTCCATATGCCAAAGGAGATCATGGCGTAAAGTTTTCTGCTCTGGACCCTTCTATGACCCAGAATAGAGAACAGCTCTGTATCATCAACTCATGCTCTGCAGAACTCAAACACTGCTTGCATTACATGATAATTCATGGCCCAAAGGCCAGACCCACCACGGCCCCCCACATCACAGAAACCAGTTGTTTGCTACAGGTAACCTAAGGTGGCAATTTCATTTTCCAAATCTTATGAAAATGAAAAGATAACAATTTTATGAATTATGTAACTTGCAAGTAATATTTCATAATAGTGTTATCATGTCATAATGACATGGCATTGGGAGTCTGGTTGCTGAGACTTAATAATAAAAAGAAGGGCTGGAGAACTCAGCTGAGCATTGTATCTCTTCACTTCTGGTCGGCCCTACTTGCCATTCTGCAAAAAAGCAAGGAGTTATATTTGAAGTTGCAAAGGAATTTTTGTTCCTTTGACATGAGGAAAATGTCTTTTTTGCCCTCTTTATAATCAATGTTGTAAAAGAAGAGGTTGAAGCAGATGGAGTTACAGACGCACAGTACTGTGGAAAAGTTCTACGTAGGTATGAAAAATGCTGCAAAATAAGATTATTTTCAAAGATATAAACAAATGTTAATTGTCAATTTAACAGTTTATTTTTGGCAATTAAAATGAAAACTCAATGAAAAAAAGAAGTCTTAATAAAATCAATATTATGTGCGATCACCCTTTGCCTTCAAAATACCATAAATTTGTCAGAGTATAATTGCACAAAGTTAGGGATTCAAGTTAGGTGTATTGGTAACCAATTATACCAAGCAAGTGATAATGAACATAATTTTCATAAGTAGGTTGAAACACAGTCATTAAGTGAAAAAAAGGCTATGCATGAGTAATAAAATCCGTTTCAGCATTTTGTTTATTAAAATCATAATTTGCGGAATAGAATAAGCAAATAACAGCATCACAAACTGCTACTGCCATATTTAGGCCCCGTTCACACATCAGTTTTTTGCCATCAGTCACAATTCGTTGGCTCGACGGATCCGTCACAGATTGTGAAAAACTGATGCGACGGATTTGTTTTTTCGACGGCTCATGCTCAGTTAAAAAAAATGGAATCTGTCACTGGATTCCTTCATTTGACGGATCCGGCGCCCATAGGCTTCTATTCAAGCAAATGACGGACGGCGATGGATCTGTCGCTGTCCGTTTTTTCGACGAACACAAAAAACGTTACTTTGTCCGCTGTCTCTGGCCACCGGACAAACAATTTTCGATGGATCCATTGAGCGACGGATGAAACGTGAGGCTATCCGTCGCTAATACAAGTCTATGAGAAAAAAACGGATCCAGCGGCATCAGTTGCCGGATCCGTTTTTTTTCTTCTTCAAAATTCGACAGATTGTGGCAGATGGTAAAAAACTGATGTGTGAAAGGGGCCTTACCCAAAAAGAAAACCTACCTGTGGAATAGAATAAGCAAATAACAGCATCACAAACCACTACTGCCATGTTTACCCGAAAAGAAAACCTACTCCACATATAAGCCTTAACATGATTTTGCAGGATTTTAGGAGTATGCTTGAAATCTAAGCCTTACTCCAAAAATATGCCCTAGTTAGGCTACTTTCACACTAGCGTCGTGCACTGCACGTCGCAATGCGTCGTTTTGCAGAAAAAAACGCATCCTGCAAAGTTGTTTGCAGGATGCGTTTTTTCTCCATAGGCGTGTATTAGCGACGCATTGCGACGCATTGCCACACGTCGCAACCGTCGTGCGACGGTTGCGTCGTGTTGTGGCGGACCGTCGGTACCAAAAAACGTTGCTTGTAACGTTTTTTGGTGCGTTGTGTCCGCCATTTCTTACCTCGCATGCGCGGCCGGAACTCCACCCCCTCCTCCCCGCAGCTCAGAATGGGGCAGCGGATGCGTTGTAAAAATGCATCCACTTTCCCCGTTGTGCTGCGCTTCCACAGTATGCGTCGGTACGTCGGCCCAACGCACTGCGACGGGCCGAGTACGACGCTAGTGTGAAAGTAGCCTTACAGTCAGGGCTGGTGTTAGAGGAGGAGGGAGTGGTCAATCTGGGCAATTGCACAGGGCATCCACTCTCTTACGGGCGCCCAGCATTTCTATTCCAAGGTCAAGACTGCTTAAGGACCTTTGGTGACATCACGGTCATACTGAGGAAGTTTAGAGGGACTGAAGAGCAGACAGGCTGGTATGTACGTTATGTGAAATCGGTGTGTATGTATGCAGTGTGTATAAACAAGTATATGTGCAGTGTGTGTATATACATTTGCATGTGCAGTATGTGTATGTGTAGTGTGTGTATATACCTATGCATGTTTGTGTGTACGAGCAATAGCCTCAGCTACATGCTATATGCCAGGTGGTGGCACTACTTAGTGGCCCACCCTAATGAGAAAAACACACCAACTCCAAAAGGAACATGTGCATATTAGGAGAAAAAGGAGCACTCAGGTGGATACAGTAAAAGGACAAATTTATTAGAAACTACATTTATGTAAAAAGACATGAAGATTAAACTGTGACATGAAACAATTCAGGAAAAAGACAGAGATACCAATAACAATAACAATAAATAATAATAATAATAATACCAGGGTCACAATTCCTACTGCAAACACATTGCACATATCCCATATATGTATAAAGTGCCAGTGCAGTAATTACTAGGCAAGCGATTGTACGTACCCCAGAAACGGTGTATCACACACAAAACGCACGTTGGGGCTTAAGCACTGGGCCCAGGGTCTCTTCCCTCCTGCATCTGGTAAGCGTTAACCTCAGATTGTGGTTATTTTGATTCCTTTACTTTTCTTATGGTGTTACCTTTCTGGGGTACGTACAATCGCTTGCCTAGTAATTACTGCACTG
Source organism: Ranitomeya imitator (assembly GCF_032444005.1). Lineage (NCBI taxonomy): Eukaryota > Metazoa > Chordata > Amphibia > Anura > Dendrobatidae > Ranitomeya > Ranitomeya imitator. Next base: position 692,790,354 of record NC_091282.1, on the reverse strand, counting down.
GCACTTTATACATCTATGGGATATGTGCAATGTGTTTGCAGTAGGAATTGTGACCCTGGTATCTCTGTCTTTTGCCTGAGTTGTGTCAGGTCACAGTTTAATCTTCATGTCTTTTTACATAAATGTAGTTTCTATTAAATTTTGGCTTTTACTATATTCACCTGAGTGCTCCTTTTTCTCCAAATATGCACGTTTGCGTGTGTGCATATACATGTTTATGTGCAGTGTGTGTGCATAAAAACGTGTATGTGCAGTGTGCGCTTCATGACATGATTATATTAGAATAAATGTTGATTTTTTTGTTGTTGTTCAGGAATAAATGTGAATTGTTGTTCATGAAAAAAAAAACATCCCCTGAAAATAAACCCTAACCCATCTTTTACAGCAAAAACTAATATATGATCCTGTCTTATTTTCGGGGAAACACAGTATGCCCTAAGGTAAATGGCCATAATACAGCGGATTTTATTCACTAGTCCAGATCAATAAAACTGCATTTCAGCAGTTGTCTAAAGAGATCAGCTACAATAGAAAATGATCAGGAATTGACATGTTCTAGAGACAATGGAATAACTTTGTGAGCCTTGTGGATGGCATCATTTGAATATTGTTCGTATAGACGTGTGATGTCCATTGTACTTGACGGCTGAAATGACGTCTAGTAATTGTGAAATAGAATGAAAGAAAAAAAGATAATGAACTCCTCCTACGACGGCTTGAAAATTAATCATGTGAAAAAATTAATCTGCCACTTTTCAAAACTGTTTAAAGGGTTTTATTCCAAGTTACAGTATTTATTAAAGCTTGCTAAATTGTACTTGCTTCATAAAAGGAAAGGAGCGGCTCAAGAAGATTCCGTGACACGCAAAAGATTGCAGGAGTTCATATGCTGATATGTGAAAACTTTTTATAATTTCTTGTTTACAAACTATTTGTCATATTCCATATGGATTGTGATGGATAATTGACCCCTCTAATACAAGTCACAAGGTGCAGTAAAGAAAGCTGCCGTTCCTACAAGGCTCAGACCCTGGCACAAGGATGTTTTTTGCTTAAAGGCCGCTGGTGTGACATCAAGGATGGCGGGAGGGGAGGGTGATTAAGAATGCAATTCTCAAAAGCTGAGCAATTCATTAACAGGGTGAGATCAATACTCTTCCATTACTTTCTTCTGGCTGGGGTGTGAGGGCAGGATGTAGGGGAGATGCACAGGAGAATCTCGGCCCTCTTCTCTCCCTCCTCTTACTTGCGAAAATTCATTTGGCTGAGACTTAACCATTTACCGTCAGACACATTTTTTGAAGTGTTAACCAACTTTATGAAATAACTTTTTCCTAACATTCTAAAATATTTCAGCATTGCATCTCTTAAAATAAAGAACAAAGAGTGAAAAGTTGATAAACCTCTTCTGTACAATAAAATACTGTCAAAAGTAGAAATTGTCACATCTCCAGTGCTAACCACAAACTTTAAAATATACTTTGAATACATTTACATGAAGGAAAATGAAAAAAAAATCAGGAGCACTTCGACATACTCCTTTATCTTCAGCATCATAACTTGCCCTTGTGAGCGCAAAAAAGTAACTTTTTCAATAACATTTAGTTACGTAGTCACATAGCTTGCCACCTAAAAATATGCTATTGAACACGGTTTATGTTTATGAAGCTGAATGTTTCATGAGAACCGGTCATCACAATTTTGCTAAGTAAACTACAAGCATTGTCAGGTTGGCGCCGTTATACTGATTAAAATGATATCTTGGTTGAAAATATCCACCTTGTGGTTGTTAAATCTGTGTTAGAAGTTTTCAGTTAATGGGATGCTCATACTCTGCGGTGGGCCTGTGGGTGGCACTTTTTTACGTGCTCTGGCCTCATCGTCATCACTGAGACTTAAATGACAGGTCACCTGCCTATTTTAAATACTGTGCTTGCGCAGTTAATATTCTGGCATTTAAAAAAAAAAAAGAAAGAGAAAAATAACTCCAGCAAAATGGCGCATGCGCAGTAGCATTTATTGTTTGACGATAGATGTTTCTGCACACGCGCCGCCACCATTTTGCAGGATCCAATTTTTTTTGCTCCAACAAAATGTCGACAGCGCATGCGCAGTAGCATCTATCGGCAAGCAATGCTCTCAATCTTCACAAGCACCGCCCACCATTGGGCAGCCGTAGCCAAAGCCACAATGATGACGATGAGGCCAGAACACAAAAAAAATAGCCCAACCCCAAAGCACGAGATTCTCATTAACTGAAAACTTCCAATACTGTCTGGTCAAAATCGATAAGTCTGCCATCACTCTCTGTGACGGTAGATTTATGAATCCTCCATCGCACGTGATTCGCCTGTTTCAAATCTGGGAATGGAGGGAATTTATGAATTATACATATTCCTGGACACTGGGTGCGGTCTTACCCTCTATACACTTGTATGAAGGGAGGCTGTGCCCACTAGCCGGCTGCACCACTTGTCAGGACCTGGTCTCAGCTCTGTACAAGTGTATGGAGTGAGGCAGCACCCACTGGCCGGGGGTATGTTCCCTGGTCTGAAACTGGCGAGTCCCCGCAGCGCACACTGTGTAAGCTGGGGGGGGGGAGGGGATTCATTAGTCTGCATTCACACAGTGACTCAAGACCTGTCAGTTTTGTCAGTTTTATGTCAGAATTGGGTCATATGTTAGGATCTAATGTTAGAAAAGATAATTACTCATTATGATTATGGGAGACAATGTAAACCTGAAGAAAACCATTTTAAATACAAGCCATCATACCGTCCAGCAGATATCTATCTATTTAATGGCCTTTGGCTCAATCTTGAGCCATGGCAACTTGAAGGATGAACGCTCTGTAGGTTAATTGATTTTGTGCATAGATAGGTCCACCAGGGTCTTCTCTGAAAGTTATCTTGATAGTATCCGGCTATCAGGTTGCTGGTCCTCCTCTTTGCCTTGTTCCTTCTTCTGAACATGATGTCCTTCTCCAGTTATTGCTCTGTTTTACTGATGTGTTCAAAGTAAGCAAGTCGTAGATTGGTGATCCTTACTTTGAATGACATGTCTGGCTCAATTTGTTCCAACATTACTTTGTTCTTCTGGCTATCCATGGTATTGATAACAGCCTTCTCCAGCACCACATTTCAAAGGTGTTAATTCTTATTCTATTTTGTTTCCATGTTCCGCATTTTTATGTTACTATAGAAAAGACCCAACTATGTACGATATCGTTTATTACTCTAAAGTTCTTTTTCCACTGGTATCATGGCCTCAGATTTCTGTTTTAGCATTTTTATTTACTGAACAGTGTAAGGCCTCATTCTCATTTTGCATATTAACACGAACCAATTATAATCTATTGTGGTATTCATATGTCTGTTTGCCATGGTCCGTATGCTCATGCAAAACACATGGAGACATGTCTGTTGTTTATCTGGCAGCATGAATGAAAAGGGCCAATACAAGGGCATGGGTCCATGAAAGATATGTACAGCACACAGGTGGCATTCGTATGCCATCCATGTGCAGTCAGTGCTTAGGAGAAGCTATGACTTGTATTTCTTTATCCGTGAAAAACAATGATGACACACGGTAAAAACGGACATACTAATGACACACTGATGGTGAAAACGGACACACAGATGACACTCATGGTGAAAACGGACACTCAGATGACACACTGATGGTAACAATGGACACAATGATGAGACACTGATGGTGAAAATGGATACACGGATGACACGAATGGTAAAAACAGACACACGGATGACACACTAATGGTAAAAACAGACACACGGATGACACTGGTGGTAAAAACAGACACATGGATGACACACCGCTGGTAAAAACGGACACACGGATGACACACTGCTGGTGAAAATGGATACACGGATGACACTGCTGGTAAAAACAGACACACGGATGACACACTAATGGTAAAAACAGACACACGGATGACACTGGTGGTAAAAACAGACACACAGATGACACACTGCTGGTAAAAACGGACACACGGATAACACACTGATGGTAAAAATGGACACACTGATGACACACTGATGGTAGAGACAGACACATGGATGACACACTGATGCAAAACATTGATGACGCTGGAACAATTTTTTCACATATGTGCTTAAACACAGACATGTGAATGAGGCCTTATACAGTTAGGTCCATATATATTTGGACAGAGACAACATTTTTCTAATTTTGGTTATAGATATTACCACAATGAATTTTAAACAAAGCAATTCAGATGCAGTTGAAGTTCAGACTTTCAGCTTTCATTTGAGGGTATCCACATTAAAATTGGACGAAGGGTTTTGGAGTTTCAGCTACTTAACATGTGCCACCCTGTTTTTAAAGGGACCAAAAGTAATTGGACAGATTCAATAATTTTAAATAAAATGTTCATTTTTAGTACTTGGGTTGAAAACCCTTTGTTGGCAATGACTGCCTGAAGTCTTGAACTCATGGACATGGACTGTGTTTCCGCCTTTTTGATGCTCGGCCAGGCCTTCAGTGCGGTGGTTTTCAGTTGCTGTTTGTTTGTGGGACTTTCTGTCTGAAGTTTAGTCTTTAACAAGTGAAATGCATGCTCAATTCGGTTGAGATCAGATGACTGACTTGGCCATTCAAGAATATTCCACTTCTTTGCTTTAATAAACTCCTGGGTTGCTTTGACTTTATGTTTTGGGTCATTGTCCATCTGTAGTATGAAACGACGACAAATCAGTTTGGCTGCATTTGGCTGGATCTGAGCACACAGTATGGCTCTGAATACCTCAGAATTCATTTGGCTGCTTCTGTCCTGTGTCACATCATCAATAAACACTAGTGACCCAGAGCCACTGGCAGCCATGCATGTCCAAGCCATCACACTGCCTCCGCCGTGGTTTACAGATGATGTGGTATGCTTTGGATCATGAGCTGTATCACGCCTTCACCATACTTTTCTCTTTCCATCATTCTGGTAGAGGTTGATCTTGGTTTCATCTGTCCAAAGAATGTTCTTCCAGAACTGTGCTGGCTTTTTTAGATGTTTTTTAGCAAAGTCCAGTCTAGCCTTTTTATTCTTGAAGCTTATGAGTGGCTTGCACCGTGCAGTGAACCCTCTGTATTTACTTTCATGCAGTCTTCTCTTTATGGTAGATTTGGATATTGATACGCCGACCTCCTGGAGAGAGTTGGTCACTTGGTTGGCTGTTGTGAAGGGGTTTCTCTTCACCATGGAGATTATTCTGCGATCATCCACCACTGTTGTCTTCCGTGGGCGCCCAGGTCTTTTTGCATTGATGAGTTCACCAGTGCTTTCTTTCTTTCCCAGGATGTACCAAACTGTAGATTTTGCCACTCCTAATATGGCAGCAATTTCTCGGATGGGTTTTTTCTGTTTTCGCAGCCTTAAGGATGGCTTGTTTCACCTGCATGGAGAGCTCCTTTGACCGCATGTTTACTTCACAGCAAAACCTTCCAAATGCAAGCACCACACCTCAAATCAACTAAAGGCCTTTTATCTGCTTAATTGAGAATGACATAACAAAGGGATTGCCCACACCTGTCCATGAAATAGCCTTGGAGTCAATTGTCCAATTACTTTTGGCCCCTTTAAAAACAGGGTGGCACATGTTAAGGAGCTGAAACTCCTAAACCCTTCATCCAATTTTAACGTGGATACCCTCTAATGAAAGCTGAAAGTCTGAACTTCAACTGCATCTGAATTATTTTGTTTAAAATTCGTTGTGGTAATGTCTATAACCAAAATTAGAAAAATGTTGTCTCTGTCCAAATATATATGGACCTAACTGTATATAGCCTATGCAGTTATGCTAATCAGAGGCAAAAATTGTGGTTTAAAGTAGTTTTAAAAAGATAAAATACTACCAAAAGACTGTGTGTGATCATTATTGTAATCAGCCTAAGGGTATGTTTCCACGTGCAGGAACCACTGCGTGTCTGACGCTGCATAGAGCTGCAGCGTCAGACACGCAGCGTCCAGATGTTACAGCATAGTGTAGGGGATTTAATGAAATCCCGTCTCCACTATGCGTGTTAACACGCACGCGGCGGCCCTGCGACTCCGGACATGCTGCGCGTCTTTTCAGATCGCAGCATGTCCGTATATCTTGCGGCGACGCTGCGTCGCCGCAAGATATAGCACAGGGCCCTATGCGATGGGTGCGATGATGCCGGATGTGTGCTATGAACACATCTGGCATCATCGCGTCCCAGAAGGGGGCGGGGCTTAGCGCAGAGCGGCAAAGCCACTCAGACGAAACCGCCGGCCATCCTGAAGGTGGACACATACCCTTAAGTGCAACGTCCCTATATTATATCCTACTGGATAAAGCCGATCCGGTTACCAACGATGTGGGAAGTACAGGACCAGCTGCTAGCAGCTTCACTACCATTTGATTGCTGTTGGACATGATTGGCCAACGATAGATATGACAAATGCAGTTTCTATTTCAATGTGTCAAAGTGTGTCAGATCCCTGAAGCGTGTTAGATGCGGCACACTTTATTACTTTTCTTTCTTTTCTTTTTTCTTCTTTTTTTTGCATCAGTCCTCCTAGAATCAACTTCAAATCTTTAGTGAACTAGAGGAATCCTATTGACCCTCAGCTTGTCACTAGTCATATTCAAGATAATGCGTTCCAATTCCTCTAAGTTTTTGTTTTAAATGAAAATACGGTATATGAAAATGTCAGCAGATGTGGGTAACGCACCTTAGACTCCATTCACAAGCCCATATTTTTGGCCTGTTGGAGCCCTGCAAAAATGACTGCTGGTCCCAGATTAGCGTAAATCGCTGCTGGTCCCAGATTAGTGTAAATCGCTGCAGGTCCCAGATTAGTGTAAATCGCTGCAGGTCCCAGATTAGTGTAAATCGCTGCTGGTCCCAGATTAGTGTAAATCGCTGCAGGTCCCAGATTAGTGTAAATCGCTGCTGGTCCCAGATTAGCGTAAATCGCTGCTGGTCCCAGATTAGCGTAAATCGCTGCTGGTCCCAGATTAGCGTAAATCGCTGCTGGTCCCAGATTAGTGTAAATTGCTGCTGGTCCCAGATTAGCGTAAATCGCTGCTGGTCCCAGATTAGTGTAAATTGCTGCTGGTCCCAGATTAGTGTAAATTGCTGCTGGTCCCAGATTAGCGTAAATCGCTGCTGGTCCCAGATTAGCGTAAATTGCTGCTGGCTCCAGATTAGCGTAAATCGCTGCTGGTCCCAGATTAGCGTAAATCGCTGCTGGACCCAGATTAGCGTAAATCACTGCTGATCCCAGATTAGTGTAAATCGCTGCTGGTCACAGATTAGCGTAAATCGCTTCAGGTCCCAGATTAGCGTAAATCGCTGCAGGTCCCAGTTTAAATGGAGATGGGAAATGCTTTTTCCCCTAAAACAAAGCTGGTTGAGACATGAATGAATATTGCTTTATATTTAGGTCTGCACGGCTGTAAATAATCCATCTTCTGCTGGACTTGTCCTTCTTTATCTGTTTTTTGTTACTTTTTTAGCTATAAAGAAATAGGGGTTGCCTTTTTAAACTTGGACCTTTGTTTTCTTAGCATCGTCATACATTTAATTATCGCTTTGTGCGAGTTATACCGGCAATCAATAATTACAGTGCTTGAACAGAAAACTGACAAAGCCCATTATGAATCCATAAGGTCCATCGTGATTAGAAAGGACGGGCTCTAAAATGGATAAGTCCGAGAGGTCATGGCTTGGTAATGAATAGAAGCCATAGTAACATAGTAACATAGTAACATAGTTAGTAAGGCCGAAAAAAGACATTTGTCCATCCAGTTCAGCCTATATTCCATCATAATAAATCCCCAGATCTACGTCCTTCTACAGAACCTAATAATTGTATGATACAATATTGTTCTGCTCCAGGAAGACATCCAGGCCTCTCTTGAACCCCTCGACTGAGTTTGCCATCACCACCTCCTCAGACAAGCAATTCCAGATTCTCACTGCCCTAACAGTAAAGAATCCTCTTCTATGTTGGTGGAAAAACCTTCTCTCCTCCAGACGCAAAGAATGCCCCCTTGTGCCCGTCACCTTCCTTGGTATAAACAGATCCTCAGCGAGATATTTGTATTGTCCCCTTATATACTTATACATGGTTATTAGATCGCCCCTCAGTCGTCTTTTTTCTAGACTAAATAATCCTAATTTCGCTAATCTATCTGGGTATTGTAGTTCTCCCATCCCCTTTATTAATTTTGTTGCCCTCCTTTGTACTCTCTCTAGTTCCATTATATCCTTCCTGAGCACCGGTGCCCAAAACTGGACACAGTACTCCATGTGCGGTCTAACTAGGGATTTGTACAGAGGCAGTATAATGCTCTCATCATGTGTATCCAGACCTCATTTAATGCACCCCATGATCCTGTTTGCCTTGGCAGCTGCTGCCTGGCACTGGCTGCTCCAGGTAAGTTTATCATTAACTAGGATCCCCAAGTCCTTCTCCCTGTCATATTTACCCAGTGGTTTCCCGTTCAGTGTGTAATGGTGATATTGATTCCCTCTTCCCATGTGTATAACCTCACATTTATCATTGTTAAACCTCATCTGCCACCTTTCAGCCCAAGTTTCCAACTTATCCAGATCCATCTGTAGCAGAATACTATCTTCTCTTGTATTAACTGCTTTACATAGTTTTGTATCATCTGCAAATATCGATATTTTACTGTGTAAACCTTCTACCAGATCATTAATGAATATGTTGAAGAGAACAGGTCCCAATACTGACCCCTGCGGTACCCCACTGGTCACAGCGACCCAGTTAGAGACTATACCATTTATAACCACCCTCTGCTTTCTATCACTAAGCCAGTTACTAACCCATTTACACACATTTTCCCCCAGACCAAGCATTCTCATTTTGTGTACCAACCTCTTGTGCGGCACGGTATCAAACGCTTTGGAAAAATCGAGATATACCACGTCCAATGACTCACCGTGGTCCAGTCTATAGCTTACCTCTTCATAAAAACTGATTAGATTGGTTTGACAGGAGCGATTTCTCATAAACCCATGCTGATATGGAGTTAAACAGTTATTCTCATTGAGATAATCCAGAATAACATCCCTCAGAAACCCTTCAAATATTTTACCAACAATAGAGGTTAGACTTACTGGCCTATAATTTCCAGGTTCACTTTTAGAGCCCTTTTTGAATATTGGCACCACATTTGCTATGCGCCAGTCCTGCGGAACAGACCCTGTCGCTATAGAGTCACTAAAAATAAGAAATAATGGTTTATCTATTACATTACTTAGTTCTCTTAGTACTCGTGGGTGTATGTATGTAAGCCATGATGCGATGCTTGCATGTTCGCAGCCTAGAATAAGTGAAACCACAAGGCGCAGCAATCCTGGGGTAACGTGTACAGGACAGATATGCTTGCAGTGTAGTTGTGGTTAAAATTGAAGCTGCAGCGTAGCTCGCAGTTCATGAAAATGGAGCTGCTGTACAAGAAAAAATGTCCGGGAGAGAGAATGGTTTGGAATGAGAGTTACACGTAATGCAGCCATGCATTATACACCAGCTGCTAAATGGTCTGCCCGCTTCATATCGCACCGATCAGCTAATCAGTTCAACAAATCCACCATCACTTTTTGTGATATTACACAGTAAAGCTTTTAATGTGTTTTGACGTGTGCCAGCAATTGAAAAGGTTAATATTTCCAGTTCTGTAGTCACAATTTGCTCCAAGTTATTGCCGAAGCCTTTTAAAAGTGTTTTACCTTCTGTTTCATAATGGAGCTTTCTAGACTCCATCAACACACTTAGGCTTTTGCTTAAACTAGCTTTTTTCTCTCTCCATGGATTCCATTGCACTTTGATGATACAGGAGCCCTGACGCACGTCACTGGAAAGTGATGGGGTCGGAAGAGCTTCCGTGGAAATCAGAATCATCATCGATGACGTGTCCAGTTCTGAAAGGTACCAAGGTCAGTTTGTGTATATGGGATGTACCTAATGAAAATAAGCAATGTACGTTTTTTTTTGTAGGTCAAACCCCAACATATTTCCTATAGCAGGAAACGTGTGTTTTGTTATAAAAGAATATTATATAGAGATGTCCTAAATGTCTGTAATGGTAATAACCTTTTAAGGGAATCTGTCACCAAGTTGCTGTACCATCTGAAAGCAGCATGATAAACAGCGCCTTGGGAAAGTATTCGCCCCCCTGGAACTTTTCAGTGTTTTCCCACATATCGTGCTTCAAACATAAAGATACCAAATGTAAATTTTTGGTGAAGAATCAACAACAAGTGGAACACAATTGAGAAGTTGAACGAAATTTATTGGTTATTTTTAATTTTTGTGGAAATTCAAAAACTGAAAAGTGGGGTGTGCAATATTATTCAACATAATACAAGCCAGATTTGTCATTTCTTCATTCAGCCCAAAATTGCAAGTCTGATCCTCAAAGGCAATAGTGAACCCCTTCACAGGGGAGTGTGTGAAATTGCCCTGATGCTAGTGTCTGGAACAGAAGGGATTGAAAGGATTACGACAGGTCTCTGCGGCACTCCGCCACCAGCAGACAATACCATAGGGTCACGGTGAGATGATGTGGTGCAGAGAAGAATGTAAAATTGAATTGCTTACCCTTTCTGATCCATGACCCCTGCTCTATCACGGAGATGGGGGCCTGACGGAACCATTGAGACTTTGGTAGAAGTCAGCAGTGATATCAAGATTGCATTCTCCTATTTGTGGCAATTTTGATGAATGCAGCATATAGGCTATGATCATCCTTTCTTTCCCCAACTCTCCTTCCTAGTAGGATACATTTGTGGCAGAACCTTCATGACTAATATACAGAGAGAAGCAAGATACCCATGTAGCCCGGAGACTGACAATCTAATAACGAGTAAGATATGGTCTGTGGACACTCGCCAGTTACGAACATGAAGCTGAGTATTAACAGCCAGATGTACAGTACCCAAGGGTTCTGCTTCTACCAATATGCACCATACCCCTTCCAGACTAAGCCTTTTTATACCTTCCTGACCAGGAGAAATTTTGTAATTCTGACAAGTGTCGCTTTATATGGCATTAAAACTGTGGAACGCCTCAAAGTATCCCAGTGATTCTGAGATGTTTCATGAGACATTGTACTTTATGCTGGTGCTAAAATTAGGTCATTAAGACTTGTGTTTATTTATAAAAAAATATGAATTTTGACAAAAATGAAGAAAAATTAGCAATTTTTGCAAGAATTTGGGAAAAGTTAAAAGGTTAGCATTTTTTTATGAAATAAATTATTTTGTTTTATGGACCACTTCACTTTTTAAACGATTTTGCCTATGTGTAAGAAAACACCCAAACAAAACCCCATTTTAAACAGCATTCAGAATTGTGTTCAGGAGTTTCACAGGGGTAACAGGAGAAATTGCACAACAAATTGTGGGGTATTTTTTCTTCTGAGTACACAGATACCGCATATGCAGTGCCCCAGAGACCTGGTCGTTGCAGTAATGTCGCTCTGCCACTAAGGGGAGTGATGGTACGTCTGATGACACTAACGGAGTTCATCTGACCAGGTATCACCAGCACACATTACACTTCACACTCCGGCCACTAGGGGGAGCAAAAGGTTTTATTTATTAGGCCACTCTTCACACTGGTAAAACTAGGGGTTGGATAGGGAAGTTAGGGAGAAGCTGATTGGGTTTTGCCCAGGCAACATCCCGTGGAAGGGGGTGTTGTGGGGGAGACTTCAGGGGAGTCCCTGTCAGGCGTGGGAACCTGGCAGAGGCTTAGTGACAAGGACAGATTGTTAGAGCCGTGCCTGCACTACCTTGCGGCGGCATTTAAAGAAAGGAAACGAAGCGAAGGATATTGTGGACAGTGAGAAACGAGATCAAGCACAAAGGAGAGCCAGTAGGAGTCGTGCCCCGAGAACGGCAATATCCTACTGAGGCGCGTAGCCGGTGACCGGAACACCGAGGAAGTAACTGACTCTATGCCTTACTTCAAATACCGCAGGACAGTTAATTATAGGTTGGCTGTCTACCTTACATCACCTAAGCAGACATAGGGGGCAACCGTGGAGAGGGGCGTCTCTAGGGTCCCAGAATACCTTCCTGTCAAACGGGTGCGTCCTAGCCATAACAAACTTGGGGGACGGAGAGAGAAAGAACTAGAAAGAACGAGAAAGAACGAGGACAGAAGTTGTGAGGACTATCCCAAATGCTCAGCAGGGAAGCACTACAACACACAGGCGCTAGTGGTAGGCTACGATTTCCACCTGCAAATGGAACTCTGGATGTGCCTTCGGACCGGCCTGTCTCAGACAGCCCTGTTAACAGTGCTCTGGATTGCGGATCCTGAAGCCTTCAGTAAAAGGTAAAGAGACTGCAACCCTGTGTCCTCGTTATTGACTGCACCTCACACCATCGCCACCTACACCACTGGGAAGCCCTGGGGACATAGTTCACCTGTGGGAAGGTTTACCATCTAGCTGCCATCACATCACCCCAGTGGACCCCAAGCAGCGTCGGTCACCCTGACCGAATACCACAGGTGGCATCACGAAACCTTAGCTGACTTTCATCATCTGTTTTATTGGATGCCCCTTAGCAGGGTCACGGACCGGGTCCAGCCACCGTGACATCCCCAGGACTGAGCCAGAGAGGACCGGTACCGAGTAACCCGCGGCCCTGCGTCTGGGGGCGCTCCACATATGTGGGGAAAACTGCTGTTTGGGTGCACGTCAGGGTTCGGAAAGGAAGGAGAGCTATTTGACTTTTAAAGCATAATTTTGTATGTCATAGTTTTTGGCACCGAGGGTGCCAAAAAGAGAAGAACCACCCCCACCGCAAGTGACCCTATTTTGGGAACTATATCCCTCAAGGATCAAGGAATTCATTTAAGAATGTAGTAACCATTTTGGACCCACATGTGCTTCACAAAGATTTAGAATACTGGGACACAAAAATAAAAATGTTAAATTTTTTTCCACAAAAATGTTGCTTTAGGCCCAAATTTTTCATTTTCAAGGGGATAACATGAGAAACAACAATTTGTTGTGCTATTTCTCCTGAGTACGCCAATAACTCATCATGATTTGGAAATTCCTTTTTGGGCATAAGGAAGAAAAGGCGTGCTATTTGACTTCTGGGGTGCAATTTTGGCTGAAATAGATTGTGAACACCATGGTGCCAAAACAACAGAAGTAACCTCATTTCTGAAACAACATCCCTTAAGGAATCCATCTAAAAGTGTACTGAGCATTTTGAACCCAAGGTCCTGAGACGTGGAAATAATTACTGTACGTTTTGCTCACTAAAATGTTTAGTTAGCCCTACATTTTTCATTTTCACAAGGGGTAATAAGGGAAAATGTTTGTAAATTTTGCAATGCGAATTTTCCCAAATGTGGCAATATCCCATATCTGAACACAAACTACAGTTTGGGGACAGGGAGCTATTATTTATGGCATCGATTGCTGTCACAATGTCACATTTGCAGAGCTCCTGAGGTGACTGCAGAAACACTAAACATCTGACCCAACTTTGGATACTGCATTCTTCATTCATCTCATCTAAGGCCGGTTTCACACGTCAGTGGCTCCGGTAGGTGAGGTGTCAGTTTCCTCACGTACCGGAGACACTGACTCACGTAGACACATTAAAATCAATGTGTCTCTGCACATGTCAGCGTGTTTTCACGGACCGTGTGTCCGTTTGAAAAACACGGAGACATGTCAGTGTTCGTGAGAGCGCACAGATCACACGGACCCATTAAAGTCAATGGGTCCGTGTAAAACACGTACCGCACTCAGATGCTGTCCGTGTGCAGTCCGTGTGCCATGCAGGAGACAGCGCTACAGTAAGCACTGTCCCCCCAGCTTGTGGTGCTGAAGCCCTATTCATTTCTTCTCTCCAGCAGCGTTTGCTGGAGCGAAGGAATAAAAAATCTTTTTTTTTTGTTGTTAAAATAAAGTTCCCGGTAATTTACCCCCTCCCTCCCCCTGTGTGCCCACCCGCTGGCATTAAAATACTTACCCAGCTCCCTCGGCGCTTCCTCTCAGCGTCGCAGCTCTTCCTGTATGAGCGGTCACGTGGTGCCGCTTATTACAGTGATGAATATGCGGCTCCACCTCCCATAGGGGATAAATACTTGTTTGGTCCTAATAAATTATTTTGTGGAAAGAGTTTTCATTTTGACAAAACTTAGGAGAAAATGGACCCCAAAATTTGTGACATAATTTCCCTTGAATGCAGCAATATCACATATGTGGACACACAGCAAAGCCCTTAAGGGGTTAATAAAGTAGTAGAATTATACTTGAATTGCATTTTATTTTATTTATTTTACTCGCTTATATAGCACCACAGCTCATTACAGACATCGTCATCACTGTATCCCATTGGGGTTAACAATCTAGATTTCATGTTTTTGGAGTGTGTAATGAAACCAGTGTACAAGAGAAAACTTACATAAACATGGGGAAAATATATAAATTCCTTGGTTGGACTGAACCCATTGCTGCAAGCTACAGTGCACTGCTAAGCACTGAGCCAACAGGTTGCCCACAAACTCTACTTCTGTGTGCACACTTTGCAGATTTTTCACGATTTTCGCTATAAAAACGCTATAAAAACGCATACATTATGCATCCCATCATTTAGAATGCATTCCGCAATTTTTGTGCACTTGATGCGTTTTTTTACGTGAAAAAAACGCATTGCGGTAAAAAACGCAGCATGTTCATTAATTTTGCGGATTTTTTGCGGATTTCCCACTATATTATTGCATTGGGAACCTCCAGAAAAATCCGCAAAAAAAAACCACACCAAAAACACGGTAAAAACGCGAGAAAAATGCATGCTGATTTCTTGCAGAAAATGTCCAATTTTGCCTAGGAGATTTCTGCAAGAAATCCTGAACATGTGCACATAGCCTAAAACCTATGATTTTTCAGCTGGTGCTCCGCACTAAGTATTTTATCTTTATTTCCTAGTGGAGATTCATGGTACTTAATAGGAAAAGGAGTGGCCATGGATCCTTTGGTCACATAAAGCTGTCCAGCTTTCTCTATAGTATGCACATTTTTAGACTAGTGACCAGGGACAGACTGGAACTGAAATTGAGCCCTGGCATTTGAAAGCATACGAGCCCCCCATAAAGAATGCTGATCACCACACAACATCTCATAATGTATGTTGGTCCCCACACAGCCCCCCATACCATGTGCTGGCCCTACACAGGCCCCCACAACACATGTAATACCCATACAGCCTCCATTTCCATATGCTGGCCCCACACAACCTCTCATAACATATGCTCGTCCCCACACAGCCCTCTATACTAAATGTTTGCCCCACCCAATCCCCCACACACCTTTGTCCTGCAGGAGAAAGTTGCCCATCTGGAATTTGCCAGATTTGTCTTACGGCCAGTCCGGCCCTGCCAGTGACGCATATACAGTTACGTCCATATATATTTGGACAGAGACAACATTTTTCTAATTTTGGTTACAGATATTACCACAAAGAATTTTAAACAAAACAATTCAGATGC
Organism: Ranitomeya imitator; assembly: GCF_032444005.1. Lineage (NCBI taxonomy): Eukaryota > Metazoa > Chordata > Amphibia > Anura > Dendrobatidae > Ranitomeya > Ranitomeya imitator. The sequence goes on along the minus strand of NC_091282.1, from coordinate 692,774,804 downwards.
AGTTGAAGTTCAGACTTTCAGCTTTCATTTGAGGGTATCCACATTAAAATTGGATGAAGGGTTTAGGAGTTTCAGCTCCTTAACATGTGCCACCCTGTTTTTAAAAGGGACCAAAAGTAATTGGACAGATTCAATAATTTTAAATAAAATGTTCATTTTTAGTACTTGGTTGAAAACCCTTTGTTGGCAATGACTGCCTGAAGTTTCCTCCTTTTTGATGCTCTGCCAGGCCTTCACTGCGGTGGTTTTCAGTTGCTGTTTTTTTGCTGGTCTTTCTGTCTGAACTTTAGTCTTTAACAAGTGAAATGCTGCTCAATTGGGTTGAGATCAGGTGACTGACTTGGCCATTCCAGAATATTCCACTTCTTTGCTTTAATAAACTCCTGGGTTGCTTTGGCTTTATGTTTTGGGTCATTGTCCATCTGTAGTATGAAACGACGACCAATTAGTTTTGCTGCATTTGGCTGGATCTGAGTGCACAGTATGTCTATGAATACCTCAGAATTCATTCGGCTGCTTCTGTCCTTCTTACCCCCATATGGAAGAAGCCTGGTAGGCGAAACGGCGCTGTCGGGGTGGCGGCACGGACCTGACTGATATTATCCGATACATAACCTGTAAGTTTGCACTCAGTTCTCTGTAGCCCCATGACAGTGGGGCCTTTCATAGGCTATTTATGTAGGTAATTTGCAAATATCACTTATATATATATACAATTTTATGTACTATTACGCTTCTTAAAGTGATCAGCAGTTCTATTTAGACTGTTGATCATTAGCGCTATGCACTTTTTTCTATGCGGTTTTGTACACATGCATATTGTTTTTGCAAATGTTATTCTAGTACCTTTTTTCTTTACCTGAGTTGCATATTGAATGTACCATTTGTTTGGTCCGTTGCTGCCATTTTGTTTTTATGTGGTTCTTTTTGTATTTATATTTCCGTTGGTTTATTAAAGTGTCATGTGAAGTTTTCTAAATAAAATTTATGTAATATTTTTTAATATCGTTGTATGCCTCGGTTTTTCTCCTTTCTATTCGGAGAATGTAGTTTATTATCTAGCGTTTTTGAGGTTTATATATACCAGTGTTGGATATTGGTTGTTTATGCTTCTGTCCTGTGTCACATCATCAATAAACACTAGTGACCCAGTGCCACTGGCAGCCATGCATGCCCAAGCCATCACACTGCCTCCGCCGTGTTTTACAGATGATGTGGTATGCTTTGAATCATGAGCTGTACCACGCCTTCACCATACTTTTCTCTTTCCATCATTCTGGTAGAGGTTGACCTTTGTTTCATCTGTCCAAAGAATGTTCTTCCAGAACTGTGCTGGCTTTTTTAGATGTTTTTTTTAGCAAAGTCCTGTCTCGCCTTTTTATTCTTGATGCTTATGAGTGGCTTGCACCATGCAGTGAACCCTCTGTATTTACTTTCATGCAGTCTTCTCTTTATGGTAGATTTGGATATTGATACGCCGACCTCCTGGAGAGAGTTGGTCACTTGGTTGGCTGTTGTGAAGGTGTTTCTCTTCACCATGGAGATTATTCTGCGATCATCCACCACTGTTGTCTTTCGTAGGCGCCCAGGTCTTTTTGTATTGATGAGTTCACCAGTGCTTTCTTTCTCAGGATGTACCAAACTGTAGATTTTGCCACTCCTAATATTGCAGCAATTTCTCGGATGTTTTTTTTTTCTGTTTCCACCGCTTAAGGATGGCTTGTTTCACCTGCATGGAGAGCTCCTTTGACCGCATGTTTACTTCACAGCAAAACCTTCCAAATGCAAGCACCACACCTCAAATCAACTGCAGGCCTTTTATCTGCTTAATTGAAAATGACTTAGCAAAGGGATTGCCCACACCTGTCCATGAAATAGCCCTGGAGTCAATTGTCCAATTACTTTTGGTCCCTTTAAAAACATGGAGGCACATGTTAAAGGGAAACTGTCACCCCGTTTTTTCAGATTGAGATAAAAATACTGTTAAATAGGGCCTGCGCTGTGCGTTACAATAGTGTATGTAGTGTACCCTGAATCCCCACCTATGCTGCGAAATACATTACCAAAGTCGCCGTTTTCGCCTGTCAATCAGGCAGGTCAGGTCAGGTGGGCATGGTGACATCGCTGTTTCTTCCCCAGCTTTCCGTTGGTGGCGTAGTGGTGTGCGCATGTCCAAGTGCCGAATCCACTGCGCGCACGTGAAGAAACAGCGCGCGATCTGCGCTATTACCCTTGTCATCGGTGGGGGCGGCCATCTTCCTGGGGCCGCGTGTGCGCAGATGGAGTGCTCTGCTGCACGGGGCTTCAGGAAAATGGCCGCGGGATGCCGCACGTGCGCAGATGGAGATCGCGGCGGCCATGTTCCCAAAGCCGAGTTTGCATCTCGGCTTCAGGACAGGAAAGATAGCTTAGCAGTCAGCACAAAAACCTACAAACAACCACGCAGAGGGCGCAAAAAGACCCTCCGCACCGACTAACGGTACGGAGGTGCTTCCTCTGCGTCCCAGAACTTCGAGCAAGTAAGACAAACCAATATAGCAAGCTGGACAGAAAAAATAGCAAACAAAAATAACACAAGCAGAACTTAGCTTATGCAGGGCAGACAGGCCACAAGAACGATCCAGGAGAAAGCAAGACCAATACTGGAACATTGACTGGAGGCCAGGAACAAAGAACTAGGTGGAGTTAAATAGAGCAGCACTTAACGACTTAACCTCGTCACCTGAGGAAGGAAACTCAGAAGCCGCAGCCCCACTCACATCCACCAGAGGAAGCTCCTAGACAGAACCAGCCGAAGTACCACTCATGACCACAGGAGGGAGCTTGACCACAGAATTCACAACAGTACCCCCCCCCCCTTGAGGAGGGGTCACCGAACCCTCACCAGAGCCCCCAGGCCGACCAGGATGAGCCAAATGAAAGGCACGAACCAGATCGGCAGCATGAACATCAGAGGCAAAGACCCAGGAATTATCTTCCTGACCATAACCCTTCCACTTAACCAGGTACTGGAGTTTCCGTCTCGAAATACGAGAATCCAAAATCTTCTCCACTATATACTCCAACTCCCCCTCAACCAAAACCGGGGCAGGAGGATCAACGGATGGAACCACAGGTGCCACGTATCTCCGCAACAATGACCTATGGAATACATTATGGATGGGAAAAGAAGCTGGAAGGGTCAAACGAAAAGACACAGGATTAAGAACCTCAGAAATCCTATACGGACCAATGAAACTTAAACTTAGGAGAGGAAACTTTCATAGGAATATAACGAGATGACAACCAAACCAAATCCCCAACACGAAGTCGGGGACCCACAAAGTGCCTGCGGTTAGCGAAACGTTGAGCCTTCTCCTGAGACAATGTCAAATTGTCCACTACATAAGTCCAAATCTGCTGCAACCTATCCACCACAGTATCCACACCAGGACAGTCAGAAGACTCAACCTGCCCTGACGAGAAACGAGGATGGAAACCAGAATTGCAGAAAAACGGCGAAACCAAAGTAGCCGAGCTGGCCCGATTATTAAGGGCGAACTCAGCCAAAGGCAAAAAGGACACCCAATCATCCTGATCAGCAGAAACAAAACATCTCAGATATGTTTCCAGGGTCTGATTGGTTCGTTCAGTCTGGCCATTTGTCTGAGGATGGAAAGCCGAGGAAAAAGACAAATCAATGCCCATCCTAGCACAAAAGGCTCGCCAAAACCTCGAAACAAACTGGGAACCTCTGTCAGAAACGATGTTCTCCGGAATGCCATGTAAACGAACCATATGCTGGAAGAACAATGGCACCAAATCAGAGGAGGAAGGCAATTTAGACAAGGGTACCAAATGGACCATCTTAGAGAAGCGATCACAAACCACCCAAATGACCGACATTTTTTGAGAGACGGGGAGATCCGAAATAAAATCCATAGAGATACGTGTCCAGGGCCTCTTCGGGACTGGCAAGGGCAAAAGCAACCCACTGGCACGAGAACAGCAGGGCTTAGCCCGAGCACAAATCCCACAGGACTGCACAAACGAATGCACATCCCGTGACAGAGACGGCCACCAAAAGGATCTAGCCACCAAATCTCTGGTACGAAAGATTCCAGGATGACCAGCCAACACCGAACAATGAACCTCAGAGATAACTCTACTCGTCCATTTATCAGGAACAAACAGTTTCTCCGCTGGGCAACGGTCAGGTCTATTAGCCTGAAATTTTTGAAGCACCCGCCGCAAATCAGGGGAGATGGCAGACAAAATTACCCCCTCTTCGAGAATACCCGCCGGCTCAGGCAAACCCAGAGAGTCGGGCACAAAACTCCTAGACAGGGCATCCGCCTTTACATTTTTAGAGCCCGGAAGGTACGAAACCACAAAGTCAAAACGGGAGAAAAACAGCGACCAACGAGCCTGTCTAGGATTCAACCGTTTGGCAGACTCGAGATAAGTCAAGTTCTTGTGATCAGTCAAGACCAACACACGATGCTTAGCTCCTTCAAGCCAATGACGCCACTCCTCGAATGCCCACTTCAGGGCCAGCAACTCTCGATTGCCAACATCATAATTACGCTCAGCAGGCGAAAACTTCCTGGAAAAGAAGGCGCATGGTTTCATCACCGAGCCATCAGAACTTCTTTGCGACAAAACAGCCCCTGCTCCAATCTCAGAAGCATCAACCTCGACCTGGAACGGGAGCAAAACATCTGGTTGGCACAACACAGGGGCAGAAGAAAAACGATGCTTCAACTCTTGAAAAGCTTCCACAGCAGCAGAAGACCAATTGACCACATCAGCACCCTTCTTGGTTAAATCAGTCAACGGTTTAGCAATACTAGAAAAATTATTGATGAAGCGACGATAAAAATTAGCAAAGCCCAGGAATTTTTGCAGACTCTTCAGAGATGTCGGCTGAGTCCAATCATAAATGGCCTGAACTTTAACAGGGTCCATCTCGATAGTAGAAGAGGAAAAAATGAAACCCAAAAATTAAACCTTCTGAACACCAAAGAGACACTTTGACCCCTTCAGAAACAAAGAATTCGCACGCAGGACCTGAAACACCATTCTGACCTGCTTCACGTGAGACTCCCAATCATCCGAGAAGACCAAAATATCATCCAAGTATACAATCAGGAATTTATCCAGGTACTCTCGGAAGATGTCATGCATAAAGGACTGAAACACTGATGGAGCATTAGAAAGCCCGAATGACATAACCAGGTACTCAAAATGGCCCTCGGGCGTATTAAATGCTGTTTTCCATTCATCGCCCTGTTTAATACGCACAAGATTATACGCACCACGAAGATCTATCTTGGTGAACCAACTAGCCCCCTTAATCCGAGCAAACAAATCAGACAGCAGCGGCAAGGGGTACTGAAATTTGACCGTGATTTTATTCAGAAGGCGGTAATCAATACAAGGTCTCAACGAACCATCCTTCTTGGCCACAAAAAAGAACCCTGCCCCCAATGGCGACGACGAGGGGCGAATATGACCCTTCTCTAAGGATTCCTTTACGTAACTCCGCATAGCGACGTGCTCAGGTACAGACAAATGAAAGTCGACCTTTAGGAAACTTACTACCAGGAATCAAATCGATAGCACAATCGCAATCCCTATGCGGAGGTAGGGCACTGGACTTGGGCTCATCAAATACATCCCGGTAATCTGACAAGAACTCTGGGACCTCAGAAGGGGTGGATGATGAAATAGACAGAAAGGGAACATCACCATGTACCCCCCGACAACCCCAGCTGGACACAGACATTGATTTCCAATCCAATACTGGGTTATGGACTTGTAGCCATGGCAACCCCAACACGACCACATCATGCAGATTCTGCAACACCAAAAAGCGAATATCCTCCTGATGCGCAGGAGCCATGCACATGGTCAGTTGGGTCCAATACTGAGGCTTATTCTTGGCCAAAGGCGTAGCATCAATTCCTCTCAATGGAATAGGATACTGCAAGGGCTCCAAGAAAAAACCACAGCGCCTGGCAAACTCCAAGTCCATCAAATTCAGGGCAGCGCCTGAATCCCCAAATGCCATGACAGAAAAGGATGACAAAGAGCAGATCAAAGTAACGGACAAAAGAAATTTCGACTGTACCGTACTAATGGTGGCAGACCTAGCGAAACGCTTAATGCGCTTAGGACAATCAGAGATAGCATGAGTGGATTCACCACAGTAAAAACACAGCCCATTCCGTCGTCTGTGTTCCTGCCGTTCACCTCTGGTCAAAGTCCTATTACATTGCATAGGCTCAGGTTTATGCTCAGGTAATACCGCCAAATGGTGCACAGTTTTACGCTCATGCAAGCGTCGATCGATCTGAATGGCCAAAGACATAGACTCATTCAGACCAGCAGGCATAGGAAATCCCACCATGACATCCTTAAGGGCTTCAGAGAGACCCTTTCTGAAAATTGCTGCCAGAGCACATTCATTCCATTGAGTGAGCACAGACCACTTCCTAAATTTCTGACAATATATCTCTACCTCATCCTGACCCTGACACAGAGCCAGCAAGATTTTCTCTGCCTGATCCACTGAATTAGGTTCATCATAAAGCAACCCGAGCGCCAGAAAAAACGCATCAATATCACATAATGCAGGATCTTCTGGCGCAAGGGAAAATGCCCAGTCTTGAGGGTCGCCACGTAATAAAGAAATAATGATCTTTACTTGTTGAACTGGGTCACCAGAGGAGCGGGGTTTCAAAGCCAGAAATAGTTTACAATTATTTTTGAAATTCAGAAACTTATCTCTATCTCCAGAAAATAACTCAGGAATAGGAATTTTAGGTTCTAACATAGGATTCTGAACCACTAAATCTTGAATGTTCTGTACACTTATAGCGAGATTATCCATCAAAGAGGACAGACCTTGAATGTCCATGTCTACACCTGTGTTCTGAACCACCCTGATGTAAAGGGGAAAAGAAAGACAAAACACAGTGCAAAGAAAAAAAAATGGTCTCAGAACTTCTCTTTTCCCTCTATTGAGAAGCATTAGTACTTTGGGCCTCCAGTACTGTTATGAACAGGTGATTCAGAACCACAATGGACCTGGTGGTTACGAGCACAGATAATGACCTGATAGTTGCTAATCACATAGGACGAGCTCTGAGACGTGGGAACTCTGCTGACCGCAATCCCTAATCTTATCACACCACACGAGAGGTAGCCGTGGAGCGCTCCTGACCAGACCTAGGCGCCTCGGGCACAGCCTGAGAAACTAGCTAGCCCTGAAGATAGAAAAATAAGCCTACCTTGCCTCAGAGAAATTCCCCAAAGGAAAAGGCAGCCCCCCACATATAATGACTGTGAGCAAAGATGAAAACACAAACACAGAGATGAAATAGATTTTAGCAAAGTGAGGCCCGACTTACTAAATAGACCGAGGACAGGAAAGATAGCTTTGCGGTCAGCACAAAAACCTACAAACAACCACGCAGAGGGCGCAAAAAGACCCTCCGCACCGACTAACGGTACGGAGGTGCTTCCTCTGCGTCCCAGAGCTTCCAGCAAGTAAGACAAACCAATATAGCAAGCTGGACAAAAAAAATAGCAAACAAAAATAACACAAGCAGAACTTAGCTTATGCAGGGCAGACAGGCCACAAGAACGATCCAGGAGAAAGCAAGACCAATACTGGAACATTGACTGGAGGCCAGGAACAAAGAACTAGGTGGAGTTAAATAGAGCAGCACTTAACGACTTAACCTCGTCACCTGAGGAAGGAAACTTAGAAGCCGCAGCCCCACTCACATCCACCAGAGGAAGCTCATAGACAGAACCAGCCGAAGTACCATTCATGACCACAGGAGGGAGCTTGACCACAGAATTCACAACAGCGAAAACGGCGACTTTGGTAATGTATTTCGCAGCATAGGTGGGGAATCAGGGTACACTACATACACTATTGTAACGCACAGAGCTTGCCCTATTTAACAGTATTTTTATCTCAATCTGAAAAAACGGGGTGACAGGTTCCCTTTAAGGAGCTGAAACTCCTAAACCCTTCATCCAATTTTAATGTGGATACCCTCAAATGAAAGCTGAAAGTCTGAACTTCAACTGCATCTGAATTGTTTTGTTTAAAATTCATTGTGGTAATGTCTTTAACCAAAATTAGAAAAATGTTGTCTCTGTCCAAATATATATGGACGTAACTGTACTTACTCCACACTGGTTCTATTGGACGGAACTTGGATCGCTATGGCATGTCAAAGTTGGTCACATGTTAATATTTAATGAATACTGTTTATTTATCAGTACATAGATAATACTAACATGATAAAAGATATATAGCGGCTACAAGCTGATCTGGGAACTCAAGGGTTATTAAACAAAGCTCTAGGGTAACAAATTGTGAATCGTATTTTCTGTATGTTTTTATGACACCTTTAAAATTATTTGCACTTTTTAGCACAGGTGCTAATTACAGCTTCAGCTCCAGGTGCCAGAAGAGTGTTAATTAGGAGATTCATTAAAATATATATATTTTTTTGCGAAATGATAAAATGAAAGGTGAAATAATAATCGTGGAAGCACAACTCCAATGATCACTCGTCCTGTTATATATTTTTTGGCAGCCAATGCCAACGCCATTTATAGAACGACAATGATTCCAATTCGAGATTTTACCACATGTTCAGCGATTTCTAAACATATGCATTGTACCCTTAATAAACAAGACAAAACCTAAATTAATCTGGCTGCTAATCCCCTCTCACATAGTGACATTAGTAGACCTCAGAGAACCTTATCTGAGAAGATTAGGATAAAAGAGTTTTTTTTCTGTAATAAGTTCCTGTGATCTGAATTAAAAACAGCTATTTGCTGTCTGGAAAAGAAGAAAGTGAGAACACCAAAGTAGGTAAAAGAAAGGAAGTCCTGGAAAAGTTACCTAATAGAATAGGACCAAAGAAGTTATCTGCAAACATTCCATTAAAAACTTTTCAATAAGCACCTAAAATAAAAAATAGAGATACTGAAATGCATGAGTGTTTCCTGTTTTATAAGGTTTTTCAATTTTCCGTGCTGTTTTAGACAAAGTGGGGCCCTGGGCAAAAGTTTAAAGTGGGACCCCAAATGCTCACATATTGCTCCATCACACACAAACATTTTGGTTGTATTTACATGCATTGAGTTAAGACTTTTAAATGAGAGTGATCAACAATATTGAAGTCGTTCGATGATTATTTACCGGCCTGTTTATACCAGCTGAGGGAGAATGATGGGCACAGAACGATCACTAGTAGATCAGTCTGTCCCCATACAGTATCATGTTATCGGCAGCATATCTGCAGTTTTCAATGATCGATGTGCTGCTCAGAAAAATGATTTCTGTTCTGGAATAAACAATCCAATTACTCGATGAATAGGCAGCATTTTGCTCATTTAGTATAATGCACCCCATAGTATAATGCACCCCATAGCCCTCCATATAGTATAATGCACACCGTATAGTCCTATCTATAGTATAATGTGCCCCATAGTTCTCCACATAGTATAATGTGCCCCAAAGCCCTTCATATAGTATAATGCACTTCCCACAGTTCCCTATATAGTATAATACACTCCTCATAGTCTTCCATATAGTATAATGCACTCCCAATAGTCCTCCATATAATATAATACTCCCCATAGTCCTCCACATTGTAAATGCATCCACATAGTCCCACAAATAGTACAATGCACTTCCCATAGTATAATGCACCCTGTAGTCATTCATATAGTACAATGCAGTCCTCAGTCACCCATACAGTATAATGCAGCCCCCATATTGTATAATGCAGTCTCAATAGTCCTCGATAGAGTATAATGCAGCCCCTGTATAGTACACATAGTATAATGCACTACCCATAGTCCTTGATAGAGTATAACACAGCCCCCATAGAGTATAATGAGGCCACCAGAAAATAATGCAGCCCGGTATAGTATAATGTAGCCTCAAATAATATAATGTGCACACCCCATATTACAACAGTATTATGATCACCATGTACTGGCTGATTTAAAAATAAATAAATACAATACTCACCTCTATTCATTCCCCCGCTGCTTCGGTCTCTGCAGTGCATCTCCTCAGAGGCTACACCGCTCAGCACAGTATGGCACACAATGAAGTGACGTCTTCGCCCCAGCGGTGTCAGAAGCAGACAAGGAATGATGGGAGGGGGAGCATCACATGACAATCCTTTCATCTGATGAATGTGTCATTTGCTCATTCATTTGGCAGCCTGTTTACATTGGCCGATAATCAGGAAACAAGCATTTCTACTACTCACTCATGATAATCAGCCAGTGTAAGGGTACCGTCACACAGTGGCACTTTTGTCGCTACGACGGTACGATTCGTGACGTTCCAGCGATATCCATACGATATCGCTGTGTCTGACACGCAGCAGCGATCAGGGATCCTGCTGAGAATCGTACGTCGTAGCACATCGTTTGGAACATTCTTTCGTCGCTGGATCTCCCGCTGTCATCGTTAGATCGGTGTGTGTGACACCGATCTAGCGATGCGTTCGCTTGTAACCAGGGTAAACATCGGGTTACTAAGCGCAGGGCCGCGCTTAGTAACCCGATGTTTACCCTGGTTACCAGCGTAAATGTAAAAAAAAAAAAAAAACAGTACATACTTACATTCCGGTGTCCGTCAGGTCCCTTGCCGTCTGCTTCCCGCACTCACTGACTGCCGGCCGTAAAGTGAAAGCAGAGCACAGCGGTGACGTCACCGCTGTGCTGTGCTTTCACTTTACGGCCGGCAGTCAGTGAGTGCGGGAAGCAGACGGCAAGGGACAGACACCAGAATGTAAGTATGTACTGTTTTTTTTTTTTACGCTGGTAACCAGGGTAAACATCGGGTTACTAAGCGCGGTCCTGCGCTTAGTAACCCGATGTTTACCCTGGTTACCTGGGGACCTCGGCATCGTTGGTCGCTGGAGAGCGACCACACTACGACTTACCAACGATCACGGCCAGGTCGTATCGCTGGTCGTGATCGTTGGTAAATCGTATAGTGTGACGGTACCCTAAGGGCACCTTATTAGATTCATGGTCATAGGTTTACATTAGCCAGAGGTTAAAAAAAACTGACCCATTTGGTCTCTATGTGGCCTTATATGTGAAAATACAGAGAAAAACTTATGGAAAATTATAGATACTGAAGATAACATCCGAAAAAAAATTGAGTGTGCACGGCTTTTGTGCACATCGGCATTCATTATTTTGTTGTTCTGCTCCATAAAGGGAGCAGAACCACCAAAATTATTGTAGTGCCAAGCCAATCAGTCTCACAACATATCCCAACAGATACCATTGACTGTAATTGAGTTTGTTGGACTTCTCTAGAATTGTCTGTTCTTTTACCGTACTGTGCTATTTTATCAAGTATTTTGGCCTGTTCTGCACTGGAAGCTTTTTTTCTTTTTGGTGACAGATGCCACAGTGTGGCATCCATTGCAGACATCCATTTGAAGCTTACTTCTCAACATTAAACGTGGGCCATTAACATGATGTGAAAATACCATGTCTTTACTGCCGCTAATTGCCGGCCGCAGACAACACAGACAAGTCATCACTTAAGCCATTGAGGAGTTGGGTGAAAAGAAACTTACTGGGACCAGAAAAGCATTGGCTTCATAATGATAGGGAACAGATTTTGTTGTTTTACACTATTGTAAGCTGCTTGTTCTTAAAACACTGGGTTGGAAAAAGATCTCAAAATGAAGAATCTTATATTTGTAATAATGTTATCATTGTGTTAAAAAACTAGTCCACTACTTTAACATTGATAACCTGTCCTCAGGATAGGCCATCAATGTCTGATCGGTGGGCGTAGAACACCCGGCACCACTGCCGATCGGCTGTTCTCGATGCTGGTGGCCGGAAGTGCTCTGTTACTGTGCTGCTCCATCTACTGATAGTGGCCGCGGCTGGGTACTGCACATCCTCTCCTATTCAAAGGGGCGGATGTGCTGTAGGCAGAGCAGCTCCATAACTAAACCCTTCCGGATGCCACCAGCACACAAAACAGCTGACCAGCGGGTGTTGAGTGTAACACCCCAAACCGATCAGAAACTGATGACCTATCCCAAGGCCATCAATGTTAAAGTAGTGGACAACCTTTTTAACTACAATGTCATTACAAAAGAAATGTGCCACATATTAATGTCTTTGTGAGAAGAGTTTATCCTTAGCTGTAACTAAGTTGAAGAATGCAGTTTGCAAATTGAAAGAGCGATTAAAGTAGATTCGCAAAGCTCAAAATAAGGGGGTTAATATAATGGAAATGGGGCCAACAAATGTTCAATTTTCAGATATTCCAGGGAATGGAAAGAAAGTTTCAAAAACAGTTTACTTTTTCCATACATAACATTAATGTGTATTAAGCTTATGTCTCCTAGAGACCTGCAGCAGGAAGCAGTAATAAAGATGATCGTGCAAGGAATTGTCACATAACACTGTGGATCTATCCCCAGGTATTGAGGAATAATGCCCCAATACATCAGATACATACAAAGCTTTGTATGTGACAATTGTTCACTCAATCATCTTCCTCGCTGCTCCCTGCTGCAGCTCTGCTCTCCCAGCACTGTCATGTCATTACAGAGGAGAGCTGCAGTGGGGAGCAGTGATGAAGATGATCATGTGAGGAACTGTCACATACAAAGCTCTGGATCTATCACAGGTATCGGGCATTATTCCCTGATACCTGGGATAGATCCAGAGTGTTGTATGTAACCACAATACAGCACAGATCTCCTCCTCTCCAAGGGCCTGTAATGACAGTAAGCGCCAGGAGAGAGGAGATCTCAATGTGATAAGGTTATACACATCAAGTCCTACCTGATCATAGTGAAAAAGCTAGTTCTGACCTTCTCTGGAGATATTGTTTTTCCCTGTATGACACTGCCTCCTTATGATTGGTCAACTTCACACAGGGGAAAAAAGTAAACATTCCCAGAGAGGAATCTTTGTTAAAGGAGTATTATCAAGTTATTAATTTGCTTTAACTAGTTAGACAGCATGAACATAAACAAGTTTGCAATTCACCTGCTTTTCCTATCTGCTTTCAATCTCCTGCAATGAGAGGTTTTACTTTACATAGGGTACAGATGGATTCATGGATCTCAGCCACCAGTGCCTGCCCACAGCCTGGGCAAGTGTGCTTAATAGTTATATTGCAGGAGAGGAGTTATCTCCTAACAAACCAGTCACCTCTCTCCAGCCCACTGGTTTCTATTACAGGGTGGGCCACTTATATGGATACACCTAAATAAAATGGGATTGGTTGGTGATATCACCTTCCTGTTTGTGGCACATTAGTATATGGGAGGGGGAAAGACTTTTCAAGATGGGTGGTGACCATGGTGGCCATTTTGAATCCAATTTTATTTTTTTCAATGGGAAGAGGGTCATGTGACACATCAAATTTAGTGAGAATTTATTGACAACTATCATACTAAACCATTGGAACCAAGAGCCGAGGGGCATCATTCTGACTTACATTCCGGTGTCTGTCGCGTCCCTCACCGTCAGCTTCCCGCACTGACTGTGAGGGCCGGCCGTAAAGCAGAGCACTGCAGTGACGTCACCGCTGTGCTTTACAGCCGGCGCTCACAGTCAGTGCGGGAAGCTGACGGCGAGGGACGCGACAGACACCGGAATGTGAGTATGTAGTGTTTTGGTTTTTTTTACATTTACAATGGTAACCAGGGTAAATATCGGGTTACTAAGCGCGGCCCTGCACTTAGTAACCCGATGTTTACCCTAGTTACAAGTGAAGACATCGCTGGATCGGCGTCACACACGCCGATTCAGCGATGTCAGCGGGTGATCCAGCAACGAAATAAGGTGCTGGCCTTCTAGCTCCGACCAGCGATGTCACAGCAGGATCCTGATCGCTGCTGCGTGTCAAACACAACGATATCGCTATCCAGGACGCTGCAACGTCACGGATCGCTATCATTATCGTTGTAAAGTTGTTCAGTGTGAAGGTACCTTAAGACCCCAGGGCTACAAAGTAACAATGCTAACCAGTGAGTCACTGTGCTGCATTTATCTTTAAAGGGAACTTGCCTAATCTTTGGTTAACGTGTCAGATACTGGCTGCTGACTTCAGCCATGATTAATTCTCAAACACTGCATCGCTTAAAGCAGGTATGACGATACATACCACGACGATGCAGACCGATATGTAAGGGTATGTTTCCACGTTCAGGAAACGTTGCGTGTTTGACGCTGCATAGAGACGCAGCGTCAAACACGCAGCGTCCAGATGTTACAGCATAGTGGAGGGGATTTAATGAAATCCCGTCTCCACTATGCGTGGTAACACGCATCCGGCAGCCCTGCGATTCCGGACATGCGGCGCGTCTTTTTAGATCGCATCATGTCCGTTTACCTTGAGGCGATGCTGCGCCGCCGCAAGGTATAACACAGGGCCCTATGCATGGGGTGTGATGATACCGGATGTGTGCAATGAACACATCCGGCATCATCGCGTCCCCAGAAGGGGCGGAGCTTTGGGCAGAGCGATTTTGCCGCTCCGTCCAAACCGCCGGCCATGTGGAAACATACCCTAAGGTGTAGAAGCTAAACATAAGCCCTGAGTTCCCAAATCCAGACGGCTTTCACACTGGAATTTCCGTTGGATGATTTACCGACGTACACATCTAACAGATGTCTTCCTATTATATAGAGCAAATCAACACAGTAAATGCAGTGTGAATTCACCCCAAGGGAAACCCAGCGCAGTGCAAAAAAAGGAATAAACATACAGCTCAACGTACACATTTCTTTCATATATTCTTACATATTTTTGAGATAAAACAAAATGTTAAAAAGAAACATTCGGGCATTTATACACCAGACATACAGGACAGTAAGCAGGTCATGAAAGACTAAATTTACAGTAGGATTTTCCCTAGAAAGGAACGTACTACAGTCAGCTGGGAGTACCGCTTCTGTCGATTACAGCAATACAAATGGCAGGAGGAGCAGAATCTGGAAAACAAGCAATAGAAATACTGTGCAAAGAAAGGAAATAAAGCAAACCAATGATGTATGCTAGAAATGCAGGACTTCATGTAAGCACTGCTTAGCATGACTCGCTGGCATTCGGTACCAAGTGACAAGATGGGTTATTGGTCAGCAAGGACCATGCATCCCTCCTCTGTCCTCCCACACCTGTCTTCCTGGGGAGCTGGAGAAATTGTGCGATTATGTTTTGAGGAGAGAGACGCGCGCACACATCATGCTCTTGGATAAACAGCGCCAGGTTCCGGTGCCTCCCCAGGCCCTGTTCATCCTCCCTCCTCCCTGCGCCAGAAAATGGAATCAATTGCTTGCAATTGGCAGCTCGGTGTTTTTAGCAGCACGTCGGGCGAGATGTTCAGGTGCTCTGATGGGTTTGATCTCCTGCCGACACTCTTTCTCCAGACTTCCCGCCGCTTCGCTTTGTGAGCTGAATTTTTTTTCCTCTGGGTTAAGAACCTATCTTTGTTTAACCCCCTAAGTGCTAGGTGGGGATCTGTTTTTTTTTCTGTTTTCACACCCACACAATGAGGGGCTCATCTCAATATTGTAATCTTCTCCAGAACACATCACAACTCATCTATGTTGTTATAATACGGCATTTAGGGTCTATTATGGAAAACCCTGTGGTGTGCTATAGGTAAAACACATTCATGCATGATTGCAATACTAAAAAAAGAATGTCTCTCTGGTAAACATTATACAATGTGTGCAAAATTATTAGGCAAGTTGTATTTTGATCACGATACTTTTTATACATGTTGTCCTACTGTGCTTAAGTATTAGTCAACTTTCTTTCCTTTGGCAAAATGGGTCAGAAGAGAGATTTAACGGGTTCAGAAAAGTCCAAAATTGTGAGATGTCTTGCAGAGGGAGCAGCAGTCTTGAAATTGACAAAGTTTTGAAGCGTGATCACCGAACAATCAAGCGTTTCATGGCAAATAGCCAACAGGGTCGCCAGAAGCATGTTGGGCTAAAAAGGCGCAAACTAACTGCCCATGAATTGAGGAAAATCAAGCGTGAAGCTGCCAAGATGCCATTTGCCACCAGTTTTGCCATATTTCAGAGCTGCAACGTTACTGGAGTAACAAAAAGCACAAGATGTGCCATACTCAGGGGCATGGCCAAGGTAAGGAAGGCTGAAAAAAGACCACCTTTGAACAAGAAACATAAGATAAAACATCAAGACTGGGCCAAGAAATATCTTAAGACTGACTTTACAAAGGTTTTATGGACTGATGAAATGAGAGTGACTCTTGATGGCCAGATGGTTGGACCAGAGGCTGGATCAGTAAAGGGCAGAGAGCTCCACTCCGACTCAGACGCCAGCAAGGTGGAGGTGGGGTACTGGTATGGGCTGGTATCAAAGATGAACTTGTGGGACCTTTTTGGGTTGAGGATGGAGTGAAGCTCAACTCCCAGACCTACTGCCAGTTTCTGGAAGCAGTGGTACATGAAGAAGTCAGTATCATTCAAGAAAAACATGATTTTCATGCAGGACAATGCTCCATTACATGCCTCTAACTACTCCACAGCGTGGCTGGCCAGTAAAGGTCTCAAAGAAGAAAAAATAATGACATTGCCCCTTGTTCACCTGATCTGAACCCCATAGAGAACCTGTGGTCCCTCAAAATGAAAACAGTACACCTCTCGGAACAGTGTCTGGGAGGCTGTGATGGCTGCTGCACGCAATGTTGATCATAAACAGATCAAGCATCTGACAATCTAAGGATGGAAGGCTGCTGAGTGTCATCATAAAGAAAGGGGGCTATATTGGTCACTAATTTTGGGGGGGGGGGTGTTTTTGCATGTCAGAAATGTTTATTTCTAAATTTTGTGCAGTTATATTGGTTTACGTGGTGAAAATAAACAAGTGAGATGGGAATATATTTGGTTTTTATTAAGTTGCCTAATAATCCTGCACAGTAATAATTACCTGCACAAACAGATATCCTCCTAAGATAGCCAAATCTAAAAAAAAAAACACTCCAGCTTCCAAAAATATTAAGCTTTGATATTTATGAGTCTTTTGGGTTGATTGAGAACATAGTTGTTGATCAATAATAAAAAATAATCCTCTAAAATACAGCTTGCCTAATATTTCTGCACACAGTGTACGTGGAGCACACTGGAGGGCCAAAAGATTTTTGTGATGTTTAATGTAATTTTACAACTTTATATGGCAATTATCTAGTATGTCGTGGTATTACAAATATTTAGCTGTGGATCCTACAATGGTAGAATAGGTCTCAATGAAAACACTCTCCTGCACAAAGCATTCTTCTTCTCTACCAGAGGTGTATTGTAGTGACACCAGAAACTCACAGGGGAGCCTTTATCCCCACTATGGCTGCCAACAGAAGGATCTCCAGTCCTTCCAGACCCAAAAGACAGACTTCTGCTAAACATACAGTTAGATCCAGAAATATTCGTACAGTGACATAAGTTTTGGCATTTTAGCTGTTCACCACAACATATTCAGTATAGTCATATAATCAATATGGGCTTAAAGTGCAGACTCTCAGCTTTAATTTGAGGATAGTATTCACATCCTAAATGCAATGATGGTTTAGGAATTACAGCTCTTTAATATGTAGCTGCATCTTTTTAAAGGGGCCAAAAGTAATTGGACAATTATCTCATAGCTCTTTAATGGGTTGCGTGGGCTATTTCCTCATTAATCCATTATCAATTAAGCAAGTAAATGGTCAGGAGTGGATTCCAGGTGTGGCATTTGCATTTGGAAGCTGTTGCTGTGAACCCACAGCAGTCAGAGGAGCTCTCGGTGGAAGAGAAATAGACCATCATTAGGCTGAAAAAAAAGAAATAAATCAGCGAGATAAAATAAATTTTAGAAGTGGCCAACAGTGCATTCGTGAGCTTGGGATCTCAAAATAGCCTGGATGTCCACAGAAGACAACAGTGGTAGAGGATCCCAGAATGCTTTTCATGATGAAGAAAAATCCCTTCACAACATCCATCCAAGTGAAGAACACTCCTAGGAAGTAGGTGTTTCAGTATCTAAGTCTACCACAGAAAGAAAATTTAATGAGAGCAAATATAGAGGGCAAACCACAAGGTGCAAACCATTAATCAGCCTTAAAAATAGAAAGGTCAGATTAGACTTTGCAAAAAAAAAAAAACATCTAAAGAAGCTGCCCAGTTCTGGAAAGGCAAAACCAGAATGATGGAAAGGAGAAAGTACAGCATATCTGTAAAACATGGTGGAGGAAGTGGGAGTGTATGGGCATGCATGGCTTCCAATGGCACTGGGTCACTAGTTTTTATTGATGATGTGACTGAAAACAGAAGCAGCTGGATGAATCCTGAAGTGTGCAGGGTGATGCTTTCTGCTCAGATTCACCCAAATACAGCAAGATTGATTGGATGGCGTTTCTCAGTGCAGATGGACAATGACTCAAAGCATACTATGAAGGCAACCTAGGAGTTTTTTAAAACAAAGTAGAATATTCTGCAATGGCCGAGTCAATAACCAGATCTCAACCCCATTGAGCAGCAATAGAAAGACCCACAAACAAACAACAACTGAAATCATTCCAGTAAAGGCCAGCAAAGCATCAGAAAGGAGTAAATACAGTGTTTGGTGAGGTCTATGGCTTCCAGACCTCATTGCCTGTAAATGAGTCTCTACAAAGTATTAAAAATGAATATTTTATTTATGGTAAAGTTAATTTATCCAATTACTTTTGAGGCCCTGAAATGAGGAGGTTTTGGAAAAAAAATGGTTGCAATTCCTAAATGTTTCACAGGATATTTTTGCTCAACCTTTAGGATTGAGCCTGAAAGTCTCCACTGTAATTGCATCTCAGTCATTACATTTTAAATCAAAAATAGTGCCATGCAGAGCCCAAATCGCGAACATTCGGTTAGGCTATGTGCACACGTCTGGAATTGCCGCGGAAATTTCCACGGCAATTCCACAACTTCCTGTCGCAGGTATAACGCATGCGGAATTAGACACTAGAGTTTTGCAAGTGTAATTAGCTTGCAGAATGCTAGCGATCTGTAGCATCGCTTGGAAAACTGATTGAACTCCTCTCCTCCACCCTGGGTACCAACTGCACATGATCCGCTTACTTCCTGCATGGTGGAAAAAAACGCAGCATGTGCACAAAAAATGCGGAATGCATTAAAAATGATGGGATGCTTATGTAAGCTGCTTTTTTTTTCGAAAAACGGCCAAAAAAAACGCTAAAAATCCTGAACGTGTGCACATAGCCTTACGGTTCAAATATCTGGACCTAACTGTAAACTGATCTCCAATCTTACCAGATCCACCGGCAGATTTCACTTCTCTTAAACATAAGATCGATGTGAAAACGCAGATAGTCTTTAGATAATGAACACGACTTAATGTGTAAAACTTTAACAATTCTCATATATGTTTTGAGGAAATCAAAGCACATCTCATAATTATTATTAGAATTATACCGATCCAGGGTTTCGCCCTACTGGCTTCTTCTGGAGCGAATATCTTATTAGATGGAGTACTTTGTGCAGGAGACAGGTTTCATTAAGATTACTTGACCAGGTTTATTCACTATTTAATAGTAGAGAAGTTTTGCGTGGATTTTACTATCACCTCCTCCAATGCGTTTCCTCTTGATACCCTTAGATTGTTACTAACTGTTCTATTCCTTCAGCTTCCTGTTAGCACCAATTCATAAACAAAGGGTTAATGTTCTATTTAGTAGCGCCTCTGATTATACACTGTCCATTACAATGTATTTTCAGAGCCCGGGAGAAGGAGGAGGGAGTGTTAACTACAGAAAGAAAAGCGTCCAAGAAGCCATTACAGGGTGACACTTTGCATTGCAGTGACAGGTTTGGCCAAGCTCCAGCTTTCCATCTGCCAGGCCTTTGATGTCTCTACATTCCACTTCCAAAAAAAAAAAAATAATAATAAAGTGAAACATTTCAGATAGAAGAGCATTAGTCATCTCCCAGAGTACTCTACTTGTACAGCAACCATCTGATATTTCCTGTGTGCAGCCACACACTGTGTACTTACAATTGCTCATTTTGTTTTTCTATCCATCTAATTCTTCTCTTTTCCATTATGTGTATGACGTCCCGTGGTTAAAAACTGACTAGCTGAATCCTTCTAAGCTCTATGTAGAAACAGGAGGTCAGTTTCCCCTGTATGAGTCATAAGTCACTGCAAAAGTCAATAGCAAGGGGAGGAACGGAGTAGCTGGGTCAGGAGTTCAAGAGGGGAATGATAAATGCATGAGGGAAAAAAACCTCCTGTTTCTACATAGAGCAGGGAAAAGTGAAGAATTATCTGGGTAGAAAAGCAAAATGAGCAATTGTAAGTACACAGTGCTATATAATATGATAACTGCAACATATTAAGATAAAAACTTTGATGGGAGGAGGACTTCTTTAAAAAATTTATGTAAAGTGTATTTTGAAATCTCGTCCTCTGAGATCAACTTTATTTCAGTATGTGTTCTTTTACACTTTTATGCTAAATTATGACTATTTACTCATAAAGCATCATTAATTCCACAGTGCTGTAAATGGGAAAAGTGTAACATACGTAACATTAAACAAACTGGCAGACGAGTACAGAGGGGGCGACGACCCTACCCTCAAGGGCTTACAATCTACACATTTTTTGGGGAGCGCAGCACTCCCATAAGAATGGAGCAGCAGTGCGCTTCACATATAAGGGCACCACTGATCGCCGGTGATCCACCCCACCCGGCATGTAGAATACCACTCTGCCGAAGCCGCAATAAGAACTGAGAGATTTCAAAACCCATCTACAGAAAAAGAAGATTTACAAAAGCTAAACAATAAGATAGCAAAAGGAAGCTGTGAGAATAAGAACACAGTATGAGATGAAAGTAGGAGCTGTGCAGTCGGGCTATAAAGATTTTTTTTCTCTCTTGTGCAAATTGCATATTACCTAGAATGGGAATTTATTTCTCAAGAACAAAAATATGGAATAGTCTGCAGGAAACAGTCTGAACGTCAGGCCTACAGAAGCTACGTCTACACATAGACTTTTTGTGGTACGACTTTCTTTTCAACGGAGTAATCCAAATGCTACTGATCCATTTTCAAAAGATTTTTTTCACAAGTGATTTGCATTAAAAAAGTCTATAGAGTGTCATGAACCCCATTCATAAAGAAGCCTTGAAACATATACCAGATCTGGCTCCAAACAGCTCTCCATACATGGGCATAGATCCCATTGACTATTAATAAAATGCACAAGGTCCTATTGTCTTCACATCATCAATCGTTCAATTAAAACACAAAAATTCAACAATGTCCACACATGACGTGTGAATGATGTGATATTTTCTGCTAACAACTTGTTAACGGCATTTGCTAGATTTAAAAAAAAAATGCAGTGGAACCTGTGTAATTAGTAAGTTATATACCTTTGTAATAAACTTCACATTTTAAGGGCAGGTGCTGATGACGATTTATCCCCATCTGAGAAAATTGGTCCAAGTTTGCTAATTACACTCTGATCACAGTTTGGCCTGATTTTCTTGAATGTGGAGGAAAAAATAAAGTTTCTCCACTTTCTCCATTATGTCAGTCTGTGAAATTGTCCTCCTAGTGCGGTCTGATTTTATCCACAGACCCATAGAGTTGATCAAAACTACGGATACCACTCATCCAATTGTCACAGTAGAGGGAACAAGTCTTAAAAGGTGACCAATTGCAAAAGCCAAACCATCTCTCCTCTCTGTCTATGCATCGTTCATGACAGAGAGGTGGGTTGGATTAGGTACTGAGATGAGTGATCAGCCGGTTGTCTTCTCACATAGTCACGGTCCAGTGCTGGCAAAAGTACTGTCCCATAAGGGACACACATCAATAGAAGATTTGCAGGGACTAGAGATTGCATCTAAAGATCATCAGAAATACATTAAGTTGCATAATGTACTCATTTTAATGTAAGCAGTAGTGTTTCTCCTTGTGGAGAGTGCCATATCTGGCATGCCAGTGTAAGGAGACTTATATGCCATGCAATGCTCCTATGGGAAGTTAAATATACAAATTATCTCTTCAGAGAGGAAGGTGGACTTGAACTCTAGTGCCACCTATTGGAAGTAGCAATCCTAAAAGTTGACTTGATCTCTAGTGCCTCCAATTGGAAGTAGCAATCCTAAGAGTCAATATCCACCCTTTACTGACTCCATAAGACTTAGGATACATGCCAAACCAGAATCCAAGTCATGTAGCAAGGTTTGTTAACCCCTTCATGACCCAGCCTATTTTGACCTTAAAGACCTTGCCGTTTTTTGCAATTCTGACCAGTGTCCCTTTATGAGGTAATAACTCAGGAACGCTTCAATGGATCCTAGCGGTTCTGAGATTGTTTTTTCGTGACATATTGGGCTTCATGTTAGTGGTAAATTTAGGTCAATAAATTCTGCGTTTATTTGTGATAAAAACGGAAATTTGGCGAAAATTTTGAAAATTTCGCAATTTTCACATTTTGAATTTTTATTCTGTTAAACCAGAGAGATATGTGACACAAAATAGTTAATAAATAACATTTCCCACATGTTTACTTTACATCAGCACAATTTTGGAAACAAAATTTTTTGTTAGGAAGTTATAAGGGTTAAAATTTGACCAGCGATTTGTCATTTTTACAACGAAATTTACAAAACCATTTTTTTTAGGGACCACCTCACATTTGAAGTCAGTTTGAGGGGTCTATATGGCTGAAAATACCCAAAAGTGACACCATTCTAAAAACTGCACCCCTCAAGGTACTCAAAACCACATTCAAGAAGTTTATTAACCCTTCAGGTGCTTCACAGCAGCAGAAGCAACATGGAAGGAAAAAATGAACATTTAACTTTTTAGTCACAAAAATTATCTTTTAGCAACAATTTTTTTATTTTCCCAATGGTAAAAGGAGAAACTGAACCACGAAAGTTGTTGTCCAATTTGTCCTGAGTACGCTGATACCTCATATGTGGGGGTAAACCACTGTTTGGGCGCACGGCAGGGCTTGGAAGGGAAGGAGCGCCATTTGACTTTTTGAATCAAAAATTGGCTCCACTCTTTAGCGGACACCATGTCACGTTTGGAGAGCCCCCGTGTGCCTAAAAATTGGAGCTCCCCCACAAGTGACCCCATTTTGGAAACTAGACGCCCCAAGGAACTTATCTAGATGCATAGTGAGCACTTTGAACCCCCAGGTGCTTCACAAATTAATCCGTAAAAATGAAAAAGTACTTTTTTTTCACAAAAAAATTCTTTTAGCCTCAATTTTTTCATTTTCACATGGGCAACAGGATAAAATAGATCCTAAAATGTGTTGGGCAATTTCTACTGAGTACACCAATACCTCACATGTGGGGGTAAACCACTGTTTGGGCACATGGTAAGGCTCGGAAGGGAAGGAGCGCCATTTGACTTTTTGAATGAAAAATTATTTCCATCGTTAGCGGACACCATGTCGCGTTTGGAGAGCTCCTGTGTGCCTAAACATTGGCGCTCCCCCACAAGTGACCCCATTTTGGAAACTAGACCCCCCAAGGAACTTATTTAGATGCCTAGTGAGCACTTTAAACCCTCAGGTGCTTCACAAATTGATCTGTAAAAATGAAAAAGTACTTTTTTTTCACAAAAAAATTCTTTTCGCCTCAATTTTTTCATTTTCACATGGGCAGTAGGGTAAAATGGATCATAAAATTTGTTGGGCAATTTCTCCCGAGTACGTCGATACCTCATATGTGGGGGTAAACCACTGTTTGGGCACTCGGCAGGGCTCGGAAGGGAAGGCGCGCCATTTGACTTTTTGAATGGAAAATTAGCTCCAATTGTTAGCGGACACCATGTCGCGTTTGGAGAGCCCCTGTGTGCCTAAACATTGGAGCTCCCCCACAAGTGACCCCATTTTGGAAACTAGACCCCCCAAGGAACTTATCTAGATGCATATTGAGCACTTTAAACCCCCAGGTGCTTCACAGAAGTTTATAACGCAGAGCCATGAAAATAAAAAATAATTTTTCTTTCCTCAAAAATGATTTTTTAGCCTGGAATTTCCTATTTTGCCAAGGATAATAGGAGAAATTGGACCCCAAATATTGTTGTCCTGTTTGTCCTGAGTACGCAGATACCCAATATGTGGGGGTAAACCACTGTTTGGGCGCACGGCAGGGCTCGGAAGGGATGGCACGCCATTTGGCTTTTTAAATGGAAAATTAGCTCCAATCATTAGCGGACACCATGTCACGTTTGGAGAGCTCCTGTGTGCCTAAACATTGGAGATCCCCCAGAAATGACACCATTTTGGAAACTAGACCCCCAAAGGAACTAATCTAGATGTGTGGTGAGGACTTTGAACCCCCAAGTGCTTCACAGAAGTTTATAACGCAGAGCCATGAAAAAAAAAAAAATTATTTTCTCAAAAATGATCTTTTAGCCTGCAATTTTTTATTTTCCCAAGGGTAACAGGAGAAATTTGACCCCAAAAGTTGTTGTCCAGTTTCTCCTGAGTACGATGATACCCCATATGTGGGGGTAAATCACTGTTTGGGCACATGCCGGGGCTCGGAAGTGAAGTAGTGACGTTTTGAAATGCAGACTTTGATGGAATGCTCTGTGGGCGTCACGTTGCGTTTGCAGAGCCCCTGATGTGCCTAAACAGTAGAAACCCCCCACAAGTGACCCCATTTTGGAAACTAGACCCCGAAAGGAACTTATCTAGATGTGTGGTGAGCACTTTGAACCCCCAAGTGCTTCATAGAAGTTTATAATGCAGAGCCGTGAAAATAATAAATACGTTTTCTTTCCTCAAAAATAATTATTTAGCCCAGAATTTTTTATTTTCCCAAGGGTTACAGGAGAAATTGGACCCCAAAAGTTGTTGTCCAGTTTCTCCTGAGTACGCTGATACCCCATGAGTGGGGGTAAACCACTGTTTGGGCACACGTCGGGGCTCAGAAGGGAAGTAGTGACTTTTGAAATGCAGACTTTGATGGAATGGTCTGCGGGTGTCACGTTGCGTTTGCAGAGCCCCTGGTGTGCCTAAACAGTAGAAACCCCCACAAGTGACCCCATTTTAGAAACTAGACCCCCCAAGGAACTTATCTAGATATGTGGTGAGCACTTTGAACCCCCAAGTGCTTCACAGACGTTTACAACGCAGCGCCGTGAAAATAAAAAATCATTTTTCTTTCCTCAAAAATTATGTTTTAGCAAGCATTTTTTTTGATTCACAAGGGTAACAGGAGAAATTGGACCCCAGTAATTGTTGCGCAGTTTGTCCTGAGTATGCTGGTACCCCATATGTGGGGGTAAACCACTGTTTGGGCACACGTCAGGGCTCGGAAGTGAGGGAGCACCATTTGACTTTTTGAATACGAGATTGGCTGGAATCAATGGTGGCGCCATGTTGCGTTTGGAGACCCCTGATGTGCCTAAACAGTGGTAACCCCTCAATTCTACCTCCAACACTAACCCCAACACACCCCTAACCCTAATCCCAACTGTAGCCATAACCCTAAACACAACCCTAACCGCAACACACCCCTAACCACAACCCTAACCCCAACACACCCCTAACCCTAACCACAACCCTAACCCCAACACACCCCTAACCATAACCACAACCCTAATTCCAACCCTAACCCTAAGGTTATGTGCCCACATTGCGGATTCGTGTGAGATATTTTCGCACCATTTTTGAAAAATCCGCGGGTAAAAGGCACTGCGTTTTACCTGCGGATTTTCCGCGGATTTCCAGTGTTTTTTGTGCGGATTTCACCTGCGGATTCCTATTGAGGAACAGGTGTAAAACGCTGCGGAATCCGCACAAAGAATTGACATGCTGCGGAAAATACAACGCAGCGTTTCCGCGCGGTATTTTCCGCACCATGGGCACAGCGGATTTGGTTTTTCATATGTTTACATGGTACTGTAAACCTGATTGAACACTGCTGCGGATCCGCAGCCAAATCCGCACCGTGTGCACATAGCCTAATTCTAAAGGTATGTCCACACGCTGCGGAAAACGCTGCGGATCCGCAGCAGTTTCCCATGAGTTTACAGTTCAATGTAAACCTATGGGAAACAAAAATCGCTGTGCCCATGCTGCGGAAAAACTGCACGGAAACGCAGCGGTTTACATTCCGCAGCATGTCACTTCTTTGTGCGGATTCCGCAGCGGTTTTACAACTGTTCCAATAGAAAATCGCAGTTGTAAAACCGCAGTGAAATGCGCAGAAAAACCGCGGTAAATCCGCCATAAATCCGCAGCGGTTTAGCACTGCGGATTTATCAAATCCGCAGCGGAAAAATCCGCAGAGGACCAGAATACGTGTGCACATACCGAAACCCTAACCCTAGCCCTACCCCTAGCCCTAACCCTAACCCTACCCCTAACCCTACCCCTACCCCTAACCCTACCCCTAACCCTAACCCTACCCCTAACCCTACCCCTAACCCTACCCCTAGCCCTAACCCTAACCCTAACCCTACCCCTAACCCTAACCCTAACGATATTCTAACATTAGTGGGAAAAAAAAATTTCTTTATTTTTTTATTGTCCCTACCTATGGGGGTGACAAAGGGGGGGGGTCATTTATTATTTTTTTTATTTTGATCCCTGAGATATAATCTATCTCAGTGATCAAAATGCACTTTGGAACGAATCTGCCGGCCGGCAGATTCGGCGGGCGCACTGCGCATGCGCCCGCCATTTTGGAAGATGGCGGCGCCCAGGGAGAAGACGGACGGGACCCCGGCTGGATCGGTAAGTATGATGGGGTGGGGGGGGACCACGGGGGGGGGATCGGAGCACGGGGGGGGGAATCGGAGTGCGGGAGGGGTGGAACGGAGCACGGGGGCGTGGAACGGAGCACGGGGGGGCTGGAATGGAGCACGGGGGGGTGGAACGGAGCACCGGGGGGGGTGGATCGGAGTGCAGGGGGGGTGATTGGAGCACGGGGGGGTGATTGGAGCACGGGGGGAGCGGACAAAAGCACGGGGGGGAGCGGAGCACTGGACGGAGGGGAGCCGGAGCAGTGTACTGGCCAGATCGGAGGGCTGGGGGGGCGATCGGTGGGGTGGGGGCACACTAGTATTTCCAGCCATGGCCGATGATATTTCAGCATCGGCCATGGCTGGATTGTAATATTTCACCCGTTATAATAGGTGAAATATTACAAATCGCTCTGATTGGCAGTTTCACTTTCAACAGCCAATCAGAGCGATCGTAGCCACGAGGGGGTGAAGCCACCCCCCCTGGGCTAAACTACCACTCCCCCTGTCCCTGCAGATCGGGTGAAATGGGAGTTAACCCTTTCACCCGATCTGCAGGGACGCGATCTTTCCATGACGCCGCATAGGCGTCATGGGTCGGAATGGCACCGACTTTCATGACGCCTACGTGGCGTCATGGGTCGGGAAGGGGTTAAAGAGTTGATATTGACTTTTAGGATCGTTACCTCCAATAAGTGGCACTAGAGTTCTAGTCCTCTTTCTCTCTGAAGAGGCACTGTGCATATTTAATTTCCCAGAAGAACATTGCATGGCCTATAAGTCTCCTTACAGTGGCATGCCAGGCATGTCACTCTCCACAAGGATAAACGCCACTCCTTAGATCCCAGTCAGATTGCTAATTTTAAGACCCTTACGGTAGGTTGATTTTTTTTTAGTTACAAACCCTCTTTAAGCTGGATAATTAGTAGTGAAAATATGCTGTTTTTGGTTTTTGAAAAAATAAATCTTCCTTCAAAAAAAAAAAAAAAAGGATAATTCGAGTCAGGTTAAACAACATGAGGAAATGAAAGGGCGGACAATCAAGATGATCACCTATAACTAAGGCCTGGGTCCCATAGGGGACTCACAGTTACAGTCATGGCCAAAAGTATTGACACCCCTGCAATTCTGTCAGATAATACTCAGTTTCTTCCTGAAAATGATTGCAAACACAAATTATTTGGTATTATTATCTTCATTTAAATGGTCTTAAATGAATAAAACACAAAAAGAATTGTCCTAAAGCCAAATTGGATATAATTCCACACCAAAAATAAAAAAGGGGGTGGACAAAAGTATTGGCACTGTTCGAAAAATCATGTGATGCTTTTCTAGTTTTTGTAATTAACAGCACTTGTAACTTACCTGTGGCACCTAACAGGTGTTGGAAATAACTAAATCACACTTGCAGCCAGTTGACATGGATTAAAGTTGACTCAACCTCTATCCTGTTTCCTTGTGTGTACCACATTGAGCATGGAGAAAAGAAAGAAGACCAAAGAACCGTCTGAGGACTTGAGAAACCAAATTGTGAGGAAGCATGAGCAATCTCAAGGCTACAAGTCTATCTCCAAAGACCTGAATGTTCCTGTGTTTACCGTGCGCAGTGTAATCAAGAAGTTTAAAGCCCATGGCACTGTGGCTAACCTCCCTAGATGTGGACGGAAAAGAAAAATTGACAAGAGATTTCAACGCAAGATTGTGCGGATGTTGGATAAAGAACCTCGAGTAACATCCAAACAAGTTCAAGCTGCCCTGCAGTCCGAGGGTACAACAGTGTCAACCCGTACTATCCGTCGGCGTCTGAATGAAAAGGGACTGTATGGTAAGAGACCCAGGAAGACCCCACGTCTTACCCCAAGACATAAAAAAGCCAGGAAGAATGTTCTCTGGTCAGATGAGACAAAAGTAGACCTTTTTGGGCAAAGGCATCAACAGAGTTTACAGGAGAAAAAAAGAGGCATTCAAATAAAAGAACACGGTCCCTACAGTCAAACATGGCGGAGGTTCCCTGATGTTTTGGGGTTGCTTTGCTGCCTCTGGCACTGGACTGCTTGACCGTGTGCATGGCTTTATGAAGTCTGAAGACTACCAACAAATTTTGCAGCATAATGTAGGGCCCAGTGTGAGAAAGCTGGGTCTCCCTCAGAGGTCATGGGTCTTCCAGCAGGACAATGACCCAAAACACACTTCAAAAAGCACTAGAAAATGGTTTGAGAGAAAGCACTGGAGACTTCTATGGTGGCCTGCAATGAGTCCAGACCTGAATCCCATAGAACACCTGTGGAGAGATCTAAAAATGGCAGTTTGGAGAAGGCACCCTTCAAATATCAGGGACCTCGAGCAGTTTGCCAAAGAAGAATGGTCTAAAATTCCAGCAGAGCTTTGTAAGAAACTCATTGATGGTTACCGGAAGCGGTTGGTCGCAGTTATTTTGGCTAAAGGTTGTGCAACCAAGTATTAGGCTGAGGGTGCCAATACTTTTGTCTGGCCCATTTTGGGAGTTTTGTGTGAAATGATCAATGTTTTGCTTTTTGCTTCATTCTCTTTTGTGTTTTTTCATTTAAGACAAATTAAATGAAGATAATAATACCAAATAATTTGTGTTTGCAATCATTTTCAGGAAGAAACTGAGTATTATCTGACAGAATTGCAGGGGTGTCAATACTTTTGACCATGACTGTATATAGCGATGCCTATAGGCTTCCGCTTGTCACTGCAGAGGGGATTACAGTGTACCAGAGGGGTTTAACATGCAAGGATCAGAGTGTATACCTAGGCCAGTACAGCAGTATAAGACCTCTACTATCTCCTATGTATAAAGTACATTCGTTCTGACAGAAAGCGTCTAGAAATTGTTTCCGTATATTCTATTTTCCGTATTTTGGAAACTATGTAAAAATATAATAAAAATGTATCAGAAGTGTAAAGATGTTACCTTTATTGAGCTGGCAATGAACTAAGAATCAGGATCTTTGGGCTCACCGGCGGAGGAGACGAGGGGGAAGGCAGCCGCTGCTGGAGACAAGACTGGGTTTGTCTGAATGTAAGTGTCCTGCAAGGTACATTCTAATTAGGTGTGAGGCTCCGAGCGCCTCACTAGCATGTTAACTCTGCAACATGACAGCATAATTTGACTTCTTAAAGGATTATGCAAATTACCGCTCATCATTTCATTACAAGACTGGAAGGAAAAAACTGACAGGCAATTTATACATAACACACCTTTCAAATCCTCTACACGTGTAACACCTGGGCCATGTAACTGCGCTCCCGGGACACTCCGTTCATTATACCACTGCAATCCTAAAAACCAGAAATTGCTTCCAGCATAAGAAGAAACTTGCACATCTGAAAAAGCCGGCTATTAATAACATCCCATTGATCATGTCAGTTATGTGCCACATACACTTGTTAAAAGTAAATGTTGCCTTTCTGATGTGCCTAAGAGTAACCAGAGACTTCCATCTGCCCAGCGTCAGTCCACTACCTATGTCTGTAAGCACTGACATTAACCAATGCATGCAAGGAGCGGGTCCATACGCCTTGTGCTGTACGCGATTCTTACACATGTTTATGGCCAACAAATATAAAAGAACGATACAAATTATAAGCGGGTATATATGCAAAGTGTAAGAGCACGTTCACACTGCAGCCATGTCACAGGCAAACCACAAGAAAAAAAACAAAATGAGCATTTACCCTACAGCACGTACATAGTAACAGTACATGCAAATGACACGGGATACTTAGTTAACCCTATTATAAAAGCAATCCCACCACAACAAGGTGAACCACACAGGAACCATCTCGATGGGTACACTTTGTCATGGTGGGATGTCTTTTAAACTTTTTTGATCGAAATAGCGTTAACAAAATACCCTATGTAATTTACCTTTACTGTTACTATTTAGTTACTACAGGGTATATGCTCATTTTGTGGGGTTTTTTCACAAGTTTAGGGTCTTCAACACTAAAATGACTTGATATTTGTAATTTACTTATTGAAAATATGAGATCCTTGGGACGGTCTTTAGGATCATCTGCATATTAGGAGACACTTTTTAATATACACACTTGGTACAGCACAGTATATGCCTACAGCATGTCCACAGACTGTGCAGCATGCTCCTGTGTGTAGCTACACACCTCCATACTGCAGCAATCCTCCAAGATTACGAGGTAAAAGATACATCTGTTCACCCTTTTGAAGCCCTTATATACCTACACTGAAACAAAAGAAATAACTTGGCAAATAGCCATTATAAGAAATATCCAGTTTATTTGCAGATCTATGCGTCTCCATGGTACTAGACAACAAGCCTCCTACTTCTTCCTAATATACATTTGGCATCTTAATGGGAACCTGTCATCCCCAAAATGCATTTCACCTAGCTGTTCAATTGTATATTTTTTTAAATCCATGGCAACTTGATGAATGAACAGCCTGTAGGAAGATCGATCTTGTGCAAGCATAGATAAGTCCACCAGGGTCTTCTCCACCGTTATCTTGATAGTATCAGGCCATCAGGTTGCTGGTTTTCCTCTTCGTCTTGTTCCTTATATTCTTCAGACCATGATGTCCTTCTCCAGTGATTTCTCTCTTCATACTATGTGTCCAAAGTTGCCAAAGTAGTCCAAAGTAGCTTAGTAATCCTTGTTTCGAGTGATAAGTCTGGTTTGATTTGTTCCAAAACTGACTTGTTTGTTCTTCTTGCCATCCATGGCATTGATCACATCCTTCTCCAGCACCACATTTCGAAGGTATCAATTCTTCTTTTGTCTTACTTCTTTATTGTCCAGGTTTCACATCTGTATGTTACTATAGAAAAGACCAAACTATGTATGAGGCCATGTCAAGTGACTTCATTGTTTATTTGCCCATAGATTATCTATTGACTTCCGATGTCCTTTATGACTACCAGTTCGTCACCATACATCTCAAATGTGTCCCGGTTGTAGCTAGCAGTAGTCAATACCTTTGTCTTCTTTGTGTTGAGTAGCAGTCCCATGTTCAAGCTTTCCATCTTGACACTCCGTAATAAGCCCTTCATGCCATGTACGCTTGTTTAGGAAACTTATCCGCTATAAAAATTACACTAGAATTGTACAGTACAATATAGTTATTCAGTGCCAGAGAACATTATTTTTAATTCAAATACAAATGCGGAGACTTTTGTGACCAAGGGATCAGTGCACCATTACGCCCCTTTAATTTGCATTCTGGGGACTTCTGCCATTTCCGATTGACAGTGCTCATCCAGAACAAGCGCTATCTGAACTCAGCCTTGGTGAACGTTTGTGCGCACTGACACCGCCTGAGACTGATCACATGCACACAGTGTGGGCGGGTTCTCCACCCTGGCTACTCTCTGAAGCGGCTTGCTACACTTCTGGGTGTATTAGCATGGGTCTTAGAGGAGCTCGGTCATCTATATCATATTACAGCTAGTTGGTTTTGCATTTTGAGGGTGTTGGCCTCTCTTTAAAGGATGTTACGGAAACAGTGTGGCCCAAGACCAAACTACGTAGAATTCGTTTGTTGTCTGTTGCCATGGAGACCATAGGTTCTTACAGCAGCTGGAGGCACAAAGTGATGACATTTTAAATAAAGATTTATAAAGTTGCTTTAGGCTGTGTGCACAAGTTCAGGATTCTTTGCTTTTTTTCGGTGGTTTTCCACTATGAAAAAGCTTACATTAAGCATCCTATTATTAGAATGTATACTGCATTTTTTGTGCACATGCTGCGTTTTTTTCCGGAGCGGAAAGGCATTCCAGAAAAAAACTCAACATGTTCATTAATTTTGTGGAATTGCGGCGATTCCGCACACATAGGAATACATTGATCCACTTACTTTCCGCATGGGGCTATGCCCACCATGCGGGAAATAAGCATATCATGTGCGGCTGGTACCTAGGGTGGAGGAGAGGAGACTCTCCTCCATGGACTGGGCACCATATCCCGGTTAAAAAAAAAGAATTAAAATTAAAAATCGTGACTTACCTTCTGATGGCCCCTGGAGTCCTCCCACCTCTCAGAGGTGCACGCGGTGGCTTCCATTCCCAGGGATGCATTGCGCGAAGGACCTGGGATGACGTCGCAGTTACGCGACCGTGACGTCACAAAGGTCCTTCGCGCAAAGCATCCCTGGGAACGGAAACATCCGCGTGCACCGCTGAGGAGATCGGGGGACGCCGGTAGGTGAGAATAACCTTTTTTTAATTATTTTTAACACTCTATCTTTTACTATTGATGCTGCATAGGCAGCATCAATAGTAAAAAGTTAGTCACACTTGTCAAACGCTATGTTTGACAAGTGTGACCAACCTGACAATCAATTTTCCAAGTGATGCTACAGATCGCTTGGAAAATGCTAGCATTCTGCAGGCTAATTACGCTTGCAAAACGCTAGTGTTTAGCGGGAAACCGCATGCCAATTCCGTATGCGTATTTCTCGTGGCAGGGAGTTCCGGAATTGCCGCGGAAATTTCCACGGCAATTCCGGACGTATGCACATAGCCTTACTCTTCACTTCAGATGCAGTAAAATATATGGTTGTGACAGTGTATATGTTCCTTGAAGTGTATTGACATATACTAACAATCTAATCAGGTTGTCAGTCCAGTTAAATTCCAACTCCTAGAATACCCAGATCACATGCAAGAATACGTAAAAGCGGACAGCCGTGCCCCTTTCATCATTTACCAGAGGCTGTGTCTGTCTATTGTAACTCAAGCCCATAAAAGACCATGTTCCCCCATTAGCGCGTGGATAAGTCTTCATGAAAACTCATGCCCACTTTGCCTTTAAAGATGCTGTTGAACTGTGCTTTTTGGTCCCTTTTTCCTTATAGGTTTTGTTGATGTAAAATACTGACAAAATACTGAACATGTGAATGTGGCCTTAGTCGCCTTTAACTATAAGAAGGCTACCGTTTACTCAATAGGTTTCCAATTTCTAGACATGGCTTCAATCGAACGGGACATATTGTGTAGTGAGAGTGATGGAACGGTTATTTACTTTTACAGGTACCGGAAAAGGAAACGTGACCAAAAAAGCCGCCTTGTGGAAGCTACTATGGCTGACAATGACCACTGTCAGGCAGCTACTTCGTATTTAGAAACAGTTACTGCACACATGACAAAACGTTGTAGAAATGGATCAATAACCAGAACCCTTTTTTCACCACTACTATTCTTTTCTTCATATCTATCTAATAATCTATTGTATTGGTTATATAAATAATGGTTCTCTCTCTTACATTTGCTCGAATTCGGAACAAATTCGGTATAACAAGCTGGTAAAACGTTTGACGGGCTGCAAATCATTTCACAACCACAGACATATATTGCAAAAACATCTCTTGACAGAGTACCACAACATCCTTTTTTTATTTCTATAGCCGATCATCTCAAGCCAAGCGAAAAGGTGATGAAAAAAGTATCTGTAGATCTATCTATATGATTTAGATGTCCAGCTGTCTACTGGAAGTCTGGTATTGAAAATCCTAAACATAGATATGCGCCTGAGATTATGGACCGCATTTGCGGGGCAGAAATAGCCCTGCTCATATATACATAAATCTATTGCTTTTGCTTTGTTTTTTTGACGTTCTGTATATATTTTTCAGACAGTAACCAAACTCATGAAGTTCCCCTATTAATCCACAACTGACTGATGAAGGGGGTTAGCTAGCAGGGCAGAATTTAAATAATTAGTCACGAGCGGTGGAGCTGGAAGGGTGAAAGAGGGGAGGACGAGAGGAGCAGGGAGATGCTTTGAGGCAGGGTAGTAAATTGCTCTATTTTCGCAGGTAATTTAAATGCAAACTAGCAGCAACTTATCACAAGAATGGATTTTCCACCATCTGGTCAAATAACAGGGGATTTGTTTAGTGCCATGCAAAGAATCGAGTGATGGGGAGAGAAGGCAGATTAGCAGGTAAGTCCTACAGTCGGGCAAAATGTATTTTGTGCAAACAAGAACAGACGAGGCTTTTAACAATTACACCTGTCAGAACCTCCAGAAAGCAATCCATCTCCGGCGCCCGAGACCAAGCGAGTTCATAACCAAATGGGATTGAGCTGCGTGCTGCTTCCGAAGTTAAGGATGAAGTGGGCATGGAGGGGGCGGGGAGGGACAGGGGCACAGGATGTCTGAAGGTGATGTATGGGTGCTGGCATCGGGTATAATAGAGTGCAAGCATCCTTACATACACATGTAAGGAGAAACCTTACACCAGCCGCACAGGAGCGGAGGACCATAAATCTGCACCTAATATATTGTATGGTTAATTCTGCCAGTGCCTCGGGCAGGAGCATAAGTAACAATGTGTAAACAGCCGCTGCAGCGCCATTGCTTTGTCTTGGCCGGACCATTTATAACACACCGCTACACTGAAATCGCATTTTGCTGCCCTTGAACCTCTTGCAAGAAAAAGAATGGTCTTAGAACTACACACTGCACAAGTGAGCATTGTATGAGAAAAAGCTTAACTCCTTAACACCAACATCTGTGCCGTGGCTAACCAGAGCTCTAAAATGCTCCAAATTCACAGAGCTCGTAAACAACTTTTGTGCAAAATATAGATGTTATAGAAGGTATAGGTCACTACCAGTACCGGGGGCCACAAATCACTCTAGTAGGAGAGTACAATAAATAAAACCTAACTTTTAATAAACCATTGTATTTATTTATTATGTACTGCTTTTATAGTGCCATCATATTCTGCATACAGTCATCGCTGTCCC
The DNA here is from genome assembly GCF_032444005.1 of Ranitomeya imitator. NCBI lineage: Eukaryota > Metazoa > Chordata > Amphibia > Anura > Dendrobatidae > Ranitomeya > Ranitomeya imitator. The sequence continues at coordinate 692,739,231 of NC_091282.1, read as the reverse complement.
CGATGGGGCTCACAATCTAGAGTCCCTATCAGTAGGTCTCTGGAGTGTGGGAGGAAACCGGAGTACCCGGAGGAAACCCTGCCCTTAGTTATATGCTTGGCAGCCGCTGTCTTCTGCTCTTCCTGGCGCCACACTGATCCTGTTCCACCATCTTGAAGCTGCAGATCCTGACTAGCCGAAGTCACAAGCTTTCAATGTAAGTCTATGGGAGAATTAGGCTACGTTTCCATGAGGAGCTTTTGATGTTGCAGAATTTCTGCGCCTATTACGGTATTTAAATTAGGTTATTTGGGTTTTTTTATTGCGTTTTTGACACTGCGGTTTTTGTCTATTGTTGGTATGTCATTTGCTTTTAAAATATCCTGGTATTTGGCTTTGACAAAACTTTATTGACATAGTTAGGTACAGATTACATGCGTTTCCGCCTCGGAATTTTACCTGCGGAATTTTTGTACTTAATGCAAGTCTATGAGGAAATTCCACACAGAAAACTCTGCGTAAGCACAAGAGAGATCGCCATGAAATGTGCACCGCAGGTCAGTTTATGCTGCATAAAAAAGAAGCTCAGACGCCAGGACATTTCTAGAAATCCCATCCACTTTGCTGGAACTGTAAGGCGCTGTGTTTTTTACGTCAAAAATGTATCAAAAAACTCATCGTGGCAATGTAGCTAAGAGTTTTGGCTTCCATAGATTTCTATTGAGAAGTGAGCTTCGGCATGCCAACAGACAAGTGATCCGGTAGGTCACAACTAGCAGAAGATGAACGTAGTGCCGCCAAGAACAGAAAAAGATAACGACTGGTAAGTAAGTATATTATTACGGCAGGGTACAAGTATTAATAATACCACTACGGCAGTGAAAAAAAAAAACACAAAAATGCAGTGGTGCTGTAACAAAAGCAAATGGATCTCCATGATCTGTTGCAGAGTATAATAACCAGAGATAAATATGGCTGCCCACAATGGGCACAGGCTTCCTGGTAAGCAATGAGCGCTAATTTTAAAAATAATTCATGGGACAAACTGTGCTATGGAAATGCTGCGCATGGAAATTGTTTTAGGATGGAAACGCATAAGCTTTTCCATCAGGCATACATACCCATGGCTAGTAAAGATAAAGATAGCAATGGAGATTATTTTTAGCATATTTGGTGAGGCCTGTAGCAGTGATGGATACCTTGCTGCATGCATGGGTGCCCTGGCAGTAATGAATTCCATCTGCACCGTCTCCTTCCAGGCACCAGAGTGCGCTGATGAGCCCGGGCTTGAGCATTTAAAGGTCTTGGTGCGTACCTGTGCGTATGACAGGTGGGATGTATGGCTCTGGAAAAGACGGGAGTGATAAATGGAGCCGGCCTGTTCTTCCAGCATGCCACGCTGAAAGCAATAAGCCTGGCCCAGCTCCCGCTAAGGAGATAATGTCCTTGATTCCATCAATACAGATTACGAGGCAGGTGAGGGGGCCACGCAGCTTAATAACCTGCTGCCTGCCACAGAGAGCACTGACATGGAGCATGTGAGAGGAAGACAGGAGAACAGAACGCAAAGGAAGGGGAACAAATGTAGGGCGAAAAGGAGAGGGGGAGACCAGGAGAGTGACTACCTGAGAGCGAGACATGACACAGAGGAAACAAGGGCAGTTTACCAACGGCAAAGTCAAAGACGAGGTGTCGAGAAGGGATCGGTGACCACGTGAAATAAGGATAACGGGATATTGGCAGCCAATGGAAAATGCAATGCAAAATTGTAAAGGAAAAAAAAGGACAAAAATGGAAAATAAAATAGAAATTCTGAAAATCCGATAGTGTAACGGCATCGCCGAGTCTCCCCCGTCTCTGGTGTCTCCGCTTCAGCCAGCAAGGGCAATTAGGACATTCATTTAGCTAATTGTGTGCAGGTTCTCCTGGAGCCTGTTCTGTGACAGGCCGGGCTACCGCAGTGCCAATTTATCATTCATCACTTGGGTGGGGCTCCAGCCAGCATAGATTAACGCACGGAGACGAATGACGGCACCGCCGTGCCTCAGGTGATGGCTTACTGGTATTCTGGAGATTAAAAGGTGTCAAGGCCACGGATGGCACGTAAACAAGGACATACCGCCTATAGGGGAGGAGACGCTGGGAATAACAGGAGCGGAAACATGCAAAGATCAAGATGACGGACAAGGACGATTCACAGAGAAGAAGACGTCTTTGTAGAATGTGTCATCGCTGAAAATATCAAAAAGAAAGACTGGAAGAGGAGGGAAGAAATTCTAATATCCAGGGGTCAGCTGAAAAGCTGAACGGAGGGCCCAGGAGAACCCAGGATGAAAAATGAGATGATGGACAGAGAGAAGACAGACTGTGCAGAGCGCAGTGCCCAAGGGAGGAGAGGGAGCGATGGCAGCCATATACAGACGAGCAGAGCTTCCTGGCCCACAAATGGCAACTGTCTGCGAGAGAGTAACAATAGGCACGCAGGTTACATGATTAATGATATTAAAGAAAATCACTTCCTAGACTGACAGGGAAGACGAGGAAGTATGTCCGCCTTCTCAAGGAATAAATGTGGTTTTATATAACATATATATGAGATACAAGATGAACAAGCCTTCTATGCCATAGAGGACATGAACCTGACCCAACAGGTGTTCGTGTGCCAATGTGATCCCCTGTAATGTACCCGATACAGTATAACGTGCCCCTATTACATACAGCAGAGGCGCCAAGCAACAACCAAGAGCAGAGCAACATCCTCACCTGATGGAATAGCAGCACAAAACCAATGGAGGCCGCTCCGGGACTGATAACATATGGACAAGGGTGACATGGACACATTTACCAAGTTATACCCAGACGGCTCAAGAGGCACTGTGCGCAGCTAAGCCTTCCCTTCATTTAGGCTAGGGTCACACCACCAATTTTCTCTCATCCCAAAAAAACAGGGCCGATTATGTTAATTAAACTCAGAGTATGATCACATTGTGATCCGATTTTCTCAATTGTGGATTAAAAAAAAGGTCCATCTTCTCCATTCTGCAGAAATCGGACTGCACTCAGGTGTCATCCGAGTGCAGTCTGATTTTTTCCCCACTGACTCATAGATATGAATGTCCGAGTGCGATCTGATGCAATTTGTGCATGCTGCGATTTTTACCCTCAAAGGGAAAAAAATAAGACATGTGCACAGCCCCATAGAATAACATGGAGACGAGTGGTATCAGTCCAGTTTTTATGGCCATCAATGATAGTCTTCATTTTTGCTTGCACTGGCCAATTATCTCCACAATTTGCCAATCTTTAGCAATTATTGACCCGTTTATTACACGTTATCAGACATGATCTGCGAATGTATAAGAAGCTCGCTGCGACATTGACACACAAGATTAGTGATGAGCGAGTATACTCATTGCTTGGGTTTTCCCAAGCATGCTCGGGTGGTCTCCAAGTATTTGTAAAGTGTTTGGAGATTTAGTTTTCGTTGCCGCAGCTGAATGATTTACAGCTACTAGCCAGCTTGATTACATGTGGTAATTCCCTAGCAACCAGGCAACCCCCACATGTACTCAGGCTGGCTAGCAGCCGTAAATCATCTAGCTGCGTCAACAAAAACTAAATCTCCGAGCAGTCACAAATACTCGGAGATCACCCGAGCGTGCTCAGGACACAAGATGTATCATCCTCACACAAGTGAGAGAAGCAATCAGTGCAACAATGGCGCGGCTGCCCATCGAGGCATACAATAACAATGGATTTGGCAGATCTGGGATTATTGCGATGGTTGCAGGTGGGATAAATGCACAGTGTAGGAAATATACCAATGCCTCAGCGATGGCTCAGCAGCTTTGGGCATGATGGCCTCCTTGGGTTGTGTGGGAACCATTATAATGTTGACCTTCTCCAGTCTTCTCCCTTTTCTTTTACGGTCTGATATCATTGTAATCATAGAGACAAGAGAGGCAATAGCTATACAAAGGCTGATATTTCCGAGCTAGAATAAAAGCTGAGATTTGCCTAAAATTGGAAGAGTCCCAGAGCGCGGCGAACCGTTCGGCTAGCGATAGAGCAGATGTGCAGGAGCCGGAGAGGTCCACATCACAGGTATCTCTGCAGACAGCTAAGTAAACAGAGGCCCGCACGCACGCACACTGTGAAGCCAGCCGCACTCTGCAGTATATTAAGCAGCTGTTTGCATGTGCTGGCCGTGTCCGGAGTGACAGCTGTATTTTCGCTTGCTTTGACATTGAGTCTGATCTGGGTGAATAGCTCATATCCATTAAAGTGCTATTACAGCAGTGACTGGCTGCCAGGCGGCTCCTGATCAATCCTAACAGCCAGTGAGCTGTCATACTGCGAGAAGCCGAGCTCGGTGCTCGCAAGGGCGAAAGACTATGAAACCACATCAGCAGCATAAAGCACCGCCACATCCAAGAAATGATAGCGGCGGATTCTGCATGCTTCATCCATTTATTCGCTTTTTTTTTTTTTTTCTTTTTTCCCCAGACATTGCTGTTCGCAAAAGAAACGTACCGTATATAAAATAAAATATAAAAAAAATAGGATGAACGGATATCAAAAAGAAATTTAAAAAAGGTCATCAATAGTGATGAGCGAATATACTCGTTAGTCGAGATTTCTCGAGCACGCTCGGGGGTCCTCCGGGTATTTTTTAGTGCTCGGAGATTTTGTTTTCTTGCCGCAGCTGAATGATTTACATCTGTTAGCCAGCATAAGTACTTGTGGGGATTCCCTAGCAACCAGGCAACCCCCACATGTACTTATGCTGGCTAAGAGATGTAAATCATTCAGCTGCGGCAAGAAAACAAAATCTCCGAGCACTAAAAAATACTCGGAGGACCCCCGAGCGTGCTCGAGAAATCTCGAGTAGCGAGTATATTCGCTCATCACTAGTCATCACTCTTAAGAATTACTCCTAATCAGTGCAATGGAGGAATCTGGCTGAAGCACAGATACCCTTTCTGCAGCAAAAATAGGCACGGAATCCTTAGAGAGCGTGCACATTGCACACTATCAGGATCCTCTGGAGTTGCTGGCAATTTTCATACTTCCACCACATTCCGACTAGACGTGCCCAGCCTTGCTCATTTCACATGTATTTAGCAAATACGAGCAAGTCTAGTCGGCACATGACTACATGTATGCAGATTGTATAACCGCCAGCATCTTAGTTACATAGCCGTTCATGAAGCAAGTTGTGATGCACCTATTGTAGAGAGGTGGCAGAGGTAACCCCTTTAAATAAACATCATACCAAATGAAGACCACTACATGCTGCATACAACTAACAATAGCCATCTGAAAGGGCAACGAGTCAATGTTCTCAATACAAAACACGAGTCAGCTTCTCCCCACCTGAAACTGCTACTTGCATTGAAAGATAACATCCCAATGTAGCAAACTGGTATATCCGTGTTTTGTGCCTTGTTCATTCAAAATGTACACAACTACATACAAATCTTAAGCCTTGTTTTCATCTTTTTTTCTGTCCATTTTTTTTTTCTCCAGCATGGCACAAAAACGTCTGAGTCAGAGAGAAACTGATGCTAAAAGGCATCCCAAACACTTCTATAGGATTGTTTCCATTCATCTGTCGCACCAGTTGATGTGCCAGTTTGCTCCTAGATTCCAATCATAAAACAGGTAAATGGAATAGAGGGGTTAACTTGCGCTGCCGGTATACTGTAGAAGAATGGAAGAGGAGTGCAATATCCAGGAATGTGGTGTACTAGTCAACGTTTCGAAGTTCCTAACTCCTTCATCAGGACAACCAGAGTGTTTTAATTCTCAGTATCATTCCTCAAAAGATTTTAAAAAAATCTGTGTCTTTAATAGAAGAGCACAAGCAAATCATTAGAAGAGGTCACCGTACAACGACTACAGTGGCCAAAGTTAGATCTTCTCACAAATGGGGACCAAATGAAGACATAGTACCCAGGCTCAGACTGTCCACGTGGGAGGACAGAGGAATCCTCTGGTAGGCCCTGTGAAGTGCTGATACTATTACAGTTGATTCAGAATGTGCAGAAAAGGGTAAAACCTAATCATTTATTAAACAAGCTAGCCAAATTAATATTACATAGAAGCAAAAATAAATTTGTGTACTAGAGTCAGGTTATTTTTGCATGTAGCTGAACAGTGGGCTCCAAGACTCAATGTAACTGGTGGGCCTTTGCCAACCAAGTCCAACACTGCTAAGAACATGAGGTGGTAGGTACTATTCCAAAGATACTGGAAATATTGGTGGTATGTTCCATGGAGGATGGTGCACTAAACCATAAGGAATCATCTGTGGTGTGCTCCACTTCTCTCTTAGTGAAGCACTAAATTAGTATGCCCTGCTCCTGACCTGATAACGCTTTGTACAAGCACATTATTATCTTCATTAGAACAATGTTTCCATGTAAACTGAGACCTGAGTGCAAAGAGTTACAATGTTACACAGTCAACTGAAACAGCTTACAAGGAAGAATCCAATGTTTCAGTCAGCTGTGCACATTGTAACTCTTTGCTTTATGCACATTTCCCAGCTGTCAATTTACATTGCAACACTTTACAAGAGAAGTTGATCTATTGAGCTACTGGGAGAATAGCTGATATAAACACCAGCCAGCGTCTGAGCTGACAGCAGAGAGAAGGCGCTGCAGAGAGAGGGGAGATACTGGAAACAGAGCAGAAGGGGGGAGAAAGCCGAGAAGAGAACGTGCAACACTGGGAATGCACAAAATGTGGGCATCATGATACTACCATCAATGGGCCTGTACTGGAGTAAGCCATGTAATGGATCCCACGTGTTATTTCGTTTTCATAATAAAAACTGTGAACCCAGCCTAAAGGCCCCATACACAGAAGACTAACGCCGGATATCAACAGCAGCGACCGACGGTCTAATATGTATGGGGGCTTCCCAACTCTCCCCCAATTGTTGATGCTTTGGTTTACAGGAGATAAGCCACCATCCAAGATGTCTGCCAGTGTTGAGCGCTAGACCGAGCCAAGCTTTCCTGTATAAGCGGTAGTTAGAAGACATAGCTGTTGACTCAGAGAACACCTATCTATTATACATGTGTGGGGCTTAAGGAGGCGGCACTAAAAAAGAAAAAAAGTTCAAGACCTGATACAAAATAAGCTCAAGTCAAAGGAGCCATGTTTTGGGTAATGAAAACCAATAATAAAGGCAAGTAGTAACGGTTTGCAAGCAAAAACCGATGGCGAGGAGTAATCTAAACAAATGCTCTTCATTATAGCCTCTTAAACCAACCTATATATCCCCAGAGGACACCCCATGTACAGTCCGGCCCCTGTACACCGAAATCTAATTACTAGAAAACTTCAAATGGTGATTTAAGAAGAACCACAAAGCGGATTTATTCACTAAATTTATCAATGTAATCCGTGCTATAGCCCCATTACAGCCAGGTCTTTACACTACAAAATCATGCCGACAGGTCCTCTGTAATGGCTGTGGTACAATGCAGTAACAAAGTATGAGCAATCTTCCCATAACACTAAAGCAATGCTATTTGGCTTGCTCCTGCTGAGTCTTGCAGTGCTAGCCTAAGGCCAGCGGTGTATTCAAAGTACCTTGTGATGGTCCTGGTGTACATTATGCAGATGGTACAAGGATGCAAACCCTACAAACTGCTGACACCAAACATAGGTAAAAAGGTGTCGTTCTAGAGACCAATGCACTCTGTTTATTAGAAATGGAAAGACTCTAAAAGGGAACTTGTCACCAGGTTTTCCAAGTCGGTAAGCCAAACCTCCGACTCAGACTCCTCAACTTCCATGACACCGACTCTGACTCTACCAAAATGGGCTCCGACTCCAACTTCATGACACCGACTCCACAGCCCTGCTGCAAGGTACAAAAAAGATCATTTATTATACTCACAGACAGCACGGCCTAGTCCGGCAGGCGTTTCTGGTCTTGTTTCGATGCCTCCTCTCTTACCATAAATGCACTCCTTCTTCTCTGCTTCATTGGATGATGCATCGTAAGTCATCCACACAAAGTCCCCCTTCACGTAAGCGAACTTCTCTCTGAACTGTCGAGTTCAAAGCAATGTACTGTAGTGCACATGCGTCGGGAAAAGGTCAAATAGTACGGATGACCCGAAGGTAAAGCCGCGCATGCGCACTACAGTACTTTACTGACCTCAACAGGGCAGAGAAAAGTTTGCGTATAGAGGAGCGTGATAGTGGACAATGTGTAAATGGTGTAGGATATGTCATCCACATGAAGGAGGGAAGGAGATACCATCATGAGAGGACCCCATCAAGAACAGAGACCCCCATCGGACAGTACAGCGCTGTCTGTGATTATAATAAACTAGACGGTTGCCCGATTCTAACGCATCGGGTATTCTAGAATATGTATGTCCACGTATAGTATATTGCACAGTTACGTAATATATTGCCCAGTGGCGTAGTAGATTGCCCAGTGACGTAGTAGATTGCCCAGTCACGTAGTATATTGCCCAGTCACGTAGTATATTGCCCAGTGACGTAGTATATTGCCCAGTGACGTAGTATATTGCCCAGTGACGTAGTATATTGCCCAGTCACGTAGTATATTGGCCAGTGACGTAGTATATTGCCCAGTTACGTAGTATATTGCCCAGTCACGTAGTATATTGGCCAGTGACGTAGTATATTGCCCAGTGACGTATTATATTGCCCAGTGACGTAGTATATTGCCCAGTCACGTAGTATATTGCCCAGTCACGTAGTATATTGGCCAGTGACGTAGTATATTGCCCAGTTACGTAGTATATTGCCCAGTTACATAGTATATTGCCCAGTGACGTAGTATATTGGCTAGTGACGTAGTATACAGCACAGAGCCACGTAGTATATTGCACAGCTATGTAATATATTGCCCAGCCACGTATGACACAGGTTAAAAAAATAAAAAATAAACATATACTCACCTTCCGCAGGCACGTTTTAGCACTGTCGCCTGTGTGGGGTGCAGGCGGCATCTTCCGGTCCCAGGGTGTGCTGACGTCGCGGTCACGTGACCGTGTCGCGGTCACATGACCGTGACGTCACGGCAGTTCCTTGTCGTGCAGGACCTGCCGTGACGTCGCGGTCACATGACCGTGTAGCGGTGACATGACCGTGACGTCACGGCAGGTCCTTTTCGCGCAGGCCTTGTGATGACGTCGCGGTCACATGACCGTAACGTCATGGCAGGTCCTTCTGCCAGACCATCCGTGCGACCGGAACGTGCCGGTTGCATCGCGAGGAGTGGGAAAGGCGGCGTAGGTGAGTATATAATCATTTTTTATTATTATTATTATTTTTAACATTCGATGTTTTTACTATTGGCGCTGCATAGGCTGCGTCAATAGTAAAAAACTTGGTCACACAGGGTTAATAGCAGCGGTAATACACAACGGCATAACGCGGTCCGTTACCACTGCCATTAACCCTGTGTGAGGGCAGACTGGAAGGATGTATGTGGGCGCCGGGCAGTAAGTGCGGGGAGTAAGGAGCGGCCATTTTCTTCCGGACTGTGCGCGTCACTGATTGGTTGCGGCAGCCATGACAGGCAGCTGCCGAGACCAATCAGCGAACGAATAACCGTTACAGAAGGACAGACAGACGGAAGTACCCCTTAGACAATTACATAGTAGATGGTCTTTTCTGCGCCTTGCAGAGGAGATTGGGGACATATATGCAGCTTACTAGTATGAGAGCTGAGAGAGAGCCGTACTTTATATTGGGAAAACCTGGTGACAGGTTACCTTTAAGCCTGTACAAGCAGCAACACAAGACATAAAAGAAAAAGATCTATTATTTTAAAAAAAGACAATAAAATGTCTAGAATGGATAACAAAAAAATATTATGACGTGCGGTACAAATAAAACACTTTATTTTCTATTTTTGAAGCCTGGATACAAATATAAAAAAGTGTCAAGAAGAACAATTTGGAAACAGATGTGGTTTCTGTGTGATGTAGGTACGAACGGACAGAATGAAATAAAATAAAATGTTCCGGCACCGCTACCCAGAGATCAATAAATAGACCCCTAATGTCACATTCCGATGGAGAGTGAGCAAGGGAAAAATATGCTTCCCTCCAATCTCCTGCACAAAATCTGCGCGATAAGGTTCAGATGGCTGGGTGTAATTCCTTTGGCAGAGCAGTGTTGCAGAGAGGAAAACAGAAAAGAATAAAAGAGCAGTGAATTATTGTTATGGGAGATTTCTCCAGTGCGTTATTTCTGCACTGCTAGATCATATTGGGCTGTTGTGATTTTACACAGTCACTGACCTTTTAATCTCTAATTAAAATGCTGATTGCTTGTTAAGTAAGGCTGTGCCGCTATGGTCAGCGATATCTGGTGCGCTAAAAGTGAGGGTTGGCGCACTAACCCCTGGGAGCCCTTCTACAATACGGAGGCGCTCTGCCCCCAGAGTCAGGAATTGCCCCCTCTGCTGTAGCTGTGATCCGACAATGTCATCCCACCAAGCCGCTCTCATACATTAGAATACATACCAAAGAGACAAACTGCTTCAATTACAAGAGAGATGTTATCAAAAGCAAAGGAGTTCGCATGCTCCAGAAGATGATCATTAAATAAAGTACAAAGCCAGAGCCGCCTAATAAACCATTCAGGACTTCAAATTAACACTAGGTTTCTTAAACAGTGCAGTCTGTGTGGCGCAGATTGCTACATCTCCAATGCGCCCTTCATTTCTTAACAAAATAATCACGTTTTCCTCGTGGTAGTAAAGCATTTCTTTTCATATTTTTTTTTTTCTGTTCTCCATCTCTGGGAGTGAAGATAGTATCAAAGGAATACATCCCACTATCCTCAGCACCAGAGCCCAATCCCGGGGGGACGCATGCTCCGCTACCATGCTGGAGGTCAGGAAAGGAGGGGCATTGTATTTGTAGTTACCGCCAACCCTATAATGACTAAAAGACAGCAAAAGCTAGAGGAAAACATCCGTTATTCCAGAATTAGCAATGATTCTGTTATAGATTCAGCCAATAAATAAGCCATACTTACATCCTCCCAATTGATCCATCGCCCATCTATCGATGACAACTCCATGAGGCAGATCTGACATGTATTCATCACATGGTCAAAACCAATTGTTTTAGTAGCAAACCCGAACAATCTGCATTGAACGGTCGCTGCACTGTCAGACTGATTGATCTCTTTTGATATCAGCTGCAAATCACTTTATTTAAAAATGGTATTTCCTTACCCCCTGATAAATCCCTAAAAGGTGATGGACACATAGGGTCTCGTTTTTGTCTAACTTGTCAGCCACTGCCTGGTATGAAAGGGAATCTGTCTCCATGTTTGTGCCACCTAATCTGATAGTAGCATAATGTAAGGGCATCTGCTGATTCCAGAGATGAGTCACTTACTGAGCTGCTTGCTGCAGTTTTGATAAAATCAGTATATTATCAGCAGGAGATTATCAATAAAGGACTAGTAAACCTTCTGCTAGGTAGTTCTCCATATTCATGATCTATGCATAAACCCACCCACAGCACTGATTGGTTGATTTCTGTTTCCACTATGCATAGGCAGACAGCAGCTAATCAGTGGTGGGGGCGGGTTATACAGAGCTCAACAGGGATTTTATGGAAACAGTAGCCCAGAAAGTGACACATCACTGAAATAAGGGTCTATGCCCCTACATTATGCTGCTCTCAGATGGCGTAGCAAAACACCTGGTGACAGATTCCCTTTAATAGCAGCAGAGATGCCAAGAAGGACAACAGGAAGTAAGGCAGTTGTTTTATGTCTCTGTTCCATCTCTCCAGTCAAATTGCATACAAGTGGTATCAGAGAGAGTTGAGTTTTCAATTTAGAGCAGGAAAGCCATTGGAAAATGGCAAAAACAATGCATGCTGGCAAGTGATAAGTTCTAGCACCTATAGTGCTGACAGAATGCTTAAGAAGAAGATCCATCAACTGAAGAAGAATAGATGGCAAATGGAGAGCATAAAAACCAGGACTGTTCCTAGACATTTCACACTGGTACATGCATCAAAATCATTTTTAGTTTGTGATTGATGATGATATCAAGGCCAGGATTTTGTTTGGAAAGACAGGCACAACTGTCTGAGGACTGCTCAGGTTTATGCCCACCAAGGGATGCAGATCAGTTTTATGGCACTGTTAGTACCTCTGACTTTCTGTGGAGATGCATGCTCCATCACATGCCACATTCTTGTATGCACGCGTTATGGGAGAACATTGAGCCTCCGAGATGCCTCGTACAGTGCTACACGGAGTGCCTACAGGTCTGTAACATGTGCCTCTTACAAGCAGCTCAGGAGAAACAAATCCAACTACTCACATCCTAAACAACCCCGTTTACACTAATGATATCACACCTATGGCCATGGGTAATAAAAATAATGGGCCACAAGGAGAACATGCAAAAAATGTCTGCCAGGCATTAATTACGCTTGGCAAAGAGGCGCGTGTCTTTTTCAACACCACAAACGTTGTGCCAGTTTTTATAAATGCGCCTCACAGTAGAAAACCATTTACACTGGATCTGTGAAAACACTTGGAGCTGGAAGTCTCTCTATATAGGACATGTAAGACATAGGTGCACGATAAACGTTACGCGTCTCCTGATGTACACAGGAACCGTCAGGAAGGCAGTGTCCGCACTCACATCACAAAAGTAAATACCGGCACAGTCCCTTTGGCTTAGTTCCCCTCATATACAGCCTCCGCACAGCGGTTTTATGTGATGCTTCAGGCTGCGAGGGGATGTAGGATTAAAGTGAGAGAGGTGCTTGAGTGAAATGCTACTTATCAAGTCAGGGAGGCCTTTGTAAATAAGAAATCAATGATTCAATGTGTATTATTCATCTCTCTGTTCTCTGGACTTCTAAACCCCCGTTGTTTTAACCCTTTCAATAAAAAGTTTCTAAAAAAAAATCCAATCTCAAGGCACTCCCAGGGATAATCCTTATTTAAAAGTTGCAAATTACATTGAATAATATATTGCAGAAGTATTTTCAATCAACCCTGAAAGAGTTTCAGTCATCTAAAGTGTACCTGTCTTTTAGAAACTGGAGGATGATTCCAGCCCGTCCTGTGATGTATGTGCTCCTGCGATGCCCCAACCCCATCTGTGATGCATGTGCCACAGAGTCTCCTGTGATGCATGTGCCCCAGAGTCTCATGTGATGCATGTGCCCCAGAGTCTCCTGTGATGCATGTGCCCCAGAGTCTCCTGTGATGCATGTGCCCCAGAGTCTCCTGTGATGCATGTGCCCCAGAGTCTCCTGTGATGCATGTGCCCCAGTCTCCTGTGATGCAGGTGCCCCAGAGTCTCCTGTGATGCATGTGCCCCAGCATCTCCTGTGATGCATGTGCCCCAGAGTCTCCTGTGATGCATGTGCCCCAGAGTCTCCTGTGATGCATGTGCCCCAGAGTCTCATGTGATGCATGTGCCCCACAGTATCCTGTGATGCATGTGCCCCACAGTCTCCTGTGATGCATGTGCCCCAGAGTCTCCTGTGATGCATGTGCCCCACAGTCTCCTGTGATGCATGTGCTCCAGAGTCTCCTGTGATGCATGTGCCTCAGAGTCTCCTGTGATGCATGTGCCCCAGTCTCCTGTCATGCATGTGCCCCAGAGTCTCCCTTGATGCATGTGCCCCACAGTCTCCTGTGATGCATGTGCCCCACAGTCTCCTGTGATGCATGTGCCCCAGACAGTCTCCTGTGATGCATGTGCCCCAGAGTCTCCTGTGATGCATGTGCCCCAGAGTCTCCTGTGATGCATGTGGCCCAGCGTCTCCTGTGATGCATGTGCCCCTGAGTCTCCTGTGATGCATGTGCCCCAACCCCTCCTGTGATGCATGTGCCCCAGAGTCTCCTGTGATGCATGTGCCCCAGAGTCTCCTGTGAAGCATGTGCCCCAACCCCTCCTGTGATGCATGTGCCCCAGAGTCTCCTGTGATGCATGTGCCCCAGAGTCTCCTGTGATGCATGTGCCCCAGCATCTCCTGTGATGCATGTGCCCCAGCATCTCCTGTGATGCATGTGCCCCAGAGTCTCCTGTGATGCATGTGCCCCAGAGTCTCCTGTGATGCATGTGCCCCAGTCTCCTGTGATGCATGTGCCCCAAAGTCTCCTGTGATGCATGTGCCCCAGCATCTCCTGTGGTGCCTGTGCCCCAGAGTTTCCTGTGATGCATGTGCCCCAACCCCTCCTGTGATGCATGTGCCCCAGAGTCTCCTGTGATGCATGTGCCCCAGAGTCTCCTGTGATGCATGTGCCCCAGTCTCCTGTGATGCATGTGCCCCAGTCTCCTGTGATGCATGTGCCCCAGTCTCCTGTGATGCATGTGCCCCACAGTCTCCTGTGATGCATGTGCCCCAGTCTCCTGTGATGCATGTGCCCCAGTCTCCTATGATGCTTATGCCCCAGCATCTCCTGTGATGCATGTGCCCCAGAGTCTCATGTGATGCATGTGCCCCACAGTATCCTGTGATGCATGTGCCCCAGTCTTCTGTGATGCATGTGCCCGAGTCTCCTGTGATGCACGTGCCCCACAGTCTCCTGTGATGCATGTGTGTTGTGAATTCTGTGGCAGAGCTCCCTCCTGTGGTCACAAGTGGTACTTCGGCTGATTCTCTCTGTGAGCTTCCGTTGGTGGAGGAAAGTGGTACTGCGGCTTCTGAGTTTCCTTCCTCAGGTGTTGTGGTGAAGTCGTTAGGTGCTGCTCTATTTAACTCCACCTAGTGCTTTGATCCTGGCCTCCAGTCAATGTTCTAGTATTGGACCTGTTTCCTCCTGGATCGTTCCTGTGGCCTGCTGCTCTGCATAACTTAGTTCTGCTTTGCTATTTTGTTTGCTGTTTTTTCTGTCCAGCTTGTCTATTTGTTTTTTTCCTGCTTGCTGGAAGCTCTGGGACACAGAGGGTGTACCTCCGTGCCGTTAGTTCGGTACGGAGGGTCTTTTTGCCCCCTTTGCGTGGTTTTTGTAGGGTTTTGTGTTGAACGCAAAGTTACCTTTCCTATCCTCGCTCTGTTCAGAAAGTCAGGCCTCACTTTGCTAAATCTATTTCATCTCTACGTTTGTCTTTTCATCTTAACTCACAGTCATTATATGTGGGGGCTGCCTTTTCCTTTGGGGTATTTCTCTGAGGCAGGGTAGGCTTATTTTCTATCTTCAGGCTAGCTAGTTTCTCAGGCTGTGCCGAGTTGCATAGGGAGCGTTAGGCGCAATCCACGGCTGCCTCTAGTGTGTTTGAGAGGATTAGGGATTGCGGTCAGCAGAGTTCCCACGTCTCAGAGCTCGTTCTATGTTTTTGGGTTATTGTCAGGTCACTGTATGTGCTCTGACCTCTATGTCCATTGTGATACTGAATTACCTATCATAACACATGTGCCCGAGTCTCCCTTGATGCATGTGCCCCACAGTTTCCTGTGATGCATGTGCCCC
Source organism: Ranitomeya imitator (assembly GCF_032444005.1). Classification (NCBI taxonomy): domain Eukaryota; kingdom Metazoa; phylum Chordata; class Amphibia; order Anura; family Dendrobatidae; genus Ranitomeya; species Ranitomeya imitator. The sequence goes on along the minus strand of NC_091282.1, from coordinate 692,723,784 downwards.
AGTCTCCTGTGATGCATGTGCCCCAGTCTCCTGTGATGCATGTGTCCCACAGTCTCCTGTGATGCATGTGCCCCACAGTCTCCTGTGATGCATGTGCCCCACAGTCTCCTGTGATGCATATGCCCCAGTCTCCTGTGATGCATGTGCCCAACAGTCTCCTGTGATGCATGTGCCCCAGTCTCATGTGATGCATGTGCCCCACAGTCTCCTGTGATGCATGTGCCCCACAGTCTCCTGTGATGCATGTGCCCCAGAGTCTCCTGTGATGCATATGCCCCAGCATCTCCTGTGATGCATGTGCCCCAGAGTCTCATGTGATGCATGTGCCCCACAGTATCCTGTGATGTATGTGCCCCACAGTCTCCTATGATGCATGTGCCCCACAGTCTCCTGTGATGCATGTGCCCCACAGTCTCCTGTGATGCATGTGCCCCAGTCTCCTGTGATGCATGTGCCCCACAATCTCCTGTGATGCATGTGCTCCAGAGTCTCCTGTGATGCATGTGCCCCAGAGTCTCCTGTGATGCATGTGCCCCAGAGTCTCCTGTGATGCATGTGCCCCAGAGTATCCTGTGATGCATGTGCCCCAGAGTCTCCTGTGATGCATGTGCCCTTGTATCTCCTGTGATATATATGCCCCAACTTCTCCTGTAATGTATATGCCACCACATCTTCTGTGATGGATATGCCCCAGTGTCTCCTATGTGTATATGCCAGTTTACTGTGATCTATATGCACCAGCGTCTCCTGTAATGTATATGCACCAGAAACCTGTGATGTATATGCACTAGCGTCTCCTGTGATGTATATGCACCAGTGTCTCCTGTGATGTATATGCATCATCATCTCCTGTGATGTATATGCACCAGTGTCTCCTGTAATGTTTGCACCAGAAACCTGTGATGTATATGCACTAGCGTCTCCTGTGATGTATATGCACTAGCGTCTCCTGTGATGTATATGCACCAGTGTCTCCTGTCATGTATATGCATCAGCGTCTCCTGTGATGTATATGCCCCAGTGTCTCCTGTGATGCATATGCCCCAGCAACTTCTGTGATGCATATGCCCCAGCAACTCCTGTGATTATATGCCCCAGCAACTCCTGTGATTATATGCCCCAGCAACTCCTGTGATTATATACCCCAGCATCTCCTTTGATGTATATTCCACAGTGTCTCCTGTGATGTATATGCCCAAACCCCAGCATATTCTATGTACAGTATATGCTTCAGTCCAGTGACTCCTGTGTGATGTATATGCTCTCACCCCAGTGACTCCTGTGTGATGTATATGCTGCAGCCCCTGGAGACCTTCCACTGCTTTAGTTCTAAAAATGGAACATGAACAACTTACTGCTGCGGATTCTTTTCAAATTTCATCACAAAGAGTCACCTGCGCTCCAGACTGACACAAACCCAGAAAAGCAGTTATGAGAAGCAACATCATCAATACCACCCAACATCACACACCGCACCAAACAGAAGCATCTCCAATGTCACATTAGCGGTGAGATACCGTAATTGTTTGACCAAATATAGCAGGGTAATTTTCAAGTTGATAATTTTGTACGGTCCCCCAAATTATAGTATAAATATCGAAATAGTCCCTGGGAGAAAAAAGGTTTACCACTCCTGACCTATAGGAAAGGCCACCAACGTGTGATTTATGGTTGGAACCCCCAAAACCAAACCATGAATCTTCTTTCTTTTGCTGGATGTCAACTTTTGTGACTCAGTTGCAAACTGGAGTAAGGCTGTAGTCACATGAAAATAAAGTAGTTTTTAGAGTCAAGCAAGAAAGAGGATCCAAACAGAAGAAACTATAAAGAAATGACTTTGAAGCCAAAGAGAAGTATAAACACTGCACAAATAACAAAAGAATATACAAAAAGGTAACTCCTAAATTAACTTAACCCGTAGAATGGTCTGAAAATACACAGACTTTGTATTGTAGAAAAAAAGCAAAAACTGCACCAAGGTTTAAGACACATTGATACGTGTGCCCCCATTTGTGTCCATGTACGAGTTCTAGGATTTTCTTTCTTCATTATTTCAATTGATAGTTTATAACCAAATGTAGTTAATGTATACCCACACACCCTTCTCATAAAGAAACCAAAAGGGTTAAGGTCAGAAGCTACTTAAAAAAAGAGAATAGATACGTCTGAGGTTAGGAGAAGAGTCCCCAGTCAGTGGATATAACATACAAATAATGGGACCTGCTCCCAATCTGCGGCTTGGTTTCTATTCCCAAGCTCTCCGATAGTGGGGATTTCCTCCTCAACAAGCCATAAGCCTTTTACTGCTCTAATTGTGACTCGTGAGACACAACTCCAGCTCCTGGCTCCTCTTGTGCCAAGAGGAAATGAGAGAGAGGGATCAGCATTGGCTCCCATGTTATCATGGGGAAAGATGTAGGACAGTTACACATCCCTCTCCTAGTGGTTTACAGATGTTTGTACACATATAATAGCGGCCGGCTACGAGATCAGCGCTCGAGGAAATAATTTGAAGGGTTAGTTAAAGGTATGTCCACATGAGTCAGAAACGTTGAGGATATTACCTGCGGAAAATCATTGCCTGATTAGTTTTTACCTTATGCTCATGGCAAAGCTTTGCATAGAAATAATATACAACGGCCTATAGAGTATTTATGGTCTAAATTATGGAACTGTAGGCATCTGTGTCCTGGTATGATGGCTCCAAGACTCCCCGTATTCCACCATAAAATATCGTACAGTAAGGCAGGTCAACAGTTTGCACTGTCGCTTTTCAGAACTCGGGTTTGGGTTTAAGTTCTACCAAAACTAATATATCCTTGAAGATTATGTGTTCTTACCATTTGTTTCTTTGCTTCCTCCAAGTATTTCTGCTTCCTATGACATTCTAATCCAACAGGATAGTTGCCTCCCTGTGTAAAGTTTCCTCTGGGTAATGTTGCACTGACACTTTAAAGTGTGTGTGGTTACATTGCTAGGTATGTAAATCAAATGTTTCCCTTTAAAGAAAAGTTGCCCCTTAAAGCTTCTCTAAGTACATCTAAAATAACACACAGAGAAGGTATTCACTTTTGGGGTTCATTGTGCAACAGATAGGCCAGATAGGAGTAGCGTGAAGAGAATAATAACTTTGGCATGCAGTAGGGGGGCCTTTTTGGTGCCTGTAACAGGTGTAATGAAAGTGGATGGCAACTTGCAATGGGTTTCAATAAGTTTATCCATAGTGGCAGCAACAAGGATAGTCTGGACGATACCCACATGACAAGCACAAGACGGAAAACCATTTTGCTATTGGCACCATATGTTTTTAGATAAAGTGATTTTTCACTTGTAGAAAAGTAATCCTCAAAAGTTACCTATCATGTAAAACTGCCATTGGCCTCGTCTGCAGCGTCAGTCATGTTAACAGCTTACATCACCATTGCAGGAGATCACCGAGCAGAGCGGCTCGTGCTACCTACATCACCAAGCTCAGTAACTGAGCCCATTAATAGTAGGAACGGAATGCTATCTGCTTGTTATTTTACGTGACCGGTACATTTGAGATTAACATTGTAAAAGTGGAAAAACCCTTTAACTGTTTTCATCTTTAAACAGTTGCCTCTCTATAAGGGTATGTTTCCACGTTAAGGATAACGTTCAGGATTTGCTGCGAAATGGACGCTGCGTACAGCCCGCAGCATCCAATCCACAGCGTCCAGATGTTACAGCATTGTAGAAGGAATTTTATGAAATCCCATCTCAACTATGCATGCAGGGCCGCATCTGACCCTTCATAACTGGACATGTGACACGTCTTTCCAGACCGCAGCATGTCTATTTATCTTACGGAGACACTCCACCTCCGCAAGATAAATAACCCAATCTATGAATACGATGCGGTGATTCCGAATGTGTTCAATGAAGACATCTGGAATCACCGCGCGTAAAATGGGGGGCAGCGCTTTAGGCGGAGCGGGGTATCCACTACGTCCAAAGCGCAGAGATTACGCCCCGTGGAAACATACCCTTAGGGTGTGTTTACATTGGTAGTACATGCAATGCATATTACCAAATCTCATCCACATGCTCTGGAGAAAAAAAAATGATATTAACAGTGCTGCAGATATATTATCTGTAGGTGTCGATTTTTGATGAAGATTTTCATAGCATAAATTCAAAGGGTAAAGTCTAGCGTAAATCTGCCACCTTTCCACAATTATGAGTGGACCTTGCCACAGTGGATAGGTCCCTTTAGACAATTGCATTAATCCTGAAAGTGCCATATGACGACAATAGTAGGCAATAAAAAAAAAATCAACAAATGGCATGCAAGGCACAGAGAGACAAACCATACGGAAGCTGAATGTATGTCTGGCAGAGATTTGGGAGAAACAGACCAATTGCCGTAAGTAGCCTGGCAATCATCTGGGATAATGGAACACCTGGTGACTGGTATACAGTGATGATACAATCACTCCTCGCATAGATGGGCTACGTTCCCACAATGAGTTTTTGGCGACTGTTTTTACGCTGCATTTTTTTTTTTAAATGCATGTTACCAATTATACTTATTGTGTGAACAAATAGTGCAGAAAATCTGCATTATCAAAACCTCATTGTGGGAGCGTAGACTTAAGTAATACTTCAAGAATATAGATAAAAATATCCACAAACATGCCGCTCATGGATACGTTTCCTTTCGTTTTTCAGTGCTGATCTTGCAACATTCAGTCTAGTATATTGGGATATGAAGCCGTATATGACGGAGTGAGTACTGAACATACTACAAATATCTCGTGGGTGCGGAGGCTGCAGGCTCAGGAGGAAGACGATGCTCCTCATCCCGGCTTGTAGTCGCCATGATGAAACGTTTTCGTTCTTGGGGCTCAGAGGCTTCTCTACAGAGATCACTTCCAGGAAGGGAACTAACAGGACGTCATTCACAGAGCGGCAGGGCAGGGAACCAGCGGCCCTCTCTGTCTGCATGCTGACAAGGTCACATCTAACTGACTGCTACATAAACCAAACGCGTTGCCTCATGCAGATACACAGAGCATAGATCCTTGTCCTGCAGTTACACAAAGTGTAATGTAACCACCTATTTTGGGGGGAAAAAAAAACACAACGTGGATGTGTCCAATGCAGATACAGAGATGACAGGCACCATTTACCTTTAACATATCGAGTATTACATGTAGTAAACACCAGAAACTGTTCACATACAAGGCTAGACAATCCCCTTATACAGTACACGGTACATGTACACATTTATAGATTTTGGTCCTTTTGTAGCAACTCTGCAGTCAGTGTGAACTATGGGTAAGAGCACTATTGCCATATACCTACGAAAAGGTACATACCAGTATAGGTTTGTGCATTCAATACTTTGACCGTTGTACCTGCTATTTAGGGTCCTTTCGTACATCCATATAACTTTTAGTACCTGATTTCACTGTTATGTGTACAGCTTTGATACTTACACTCTGTTTGCAGCCGTCATATTTTTTTTATATTTAATACATGTACATGCAAAAAATCTGCAATACTGTATACATCGTTTTAGCATAAAAACAACGCCTTTCTTGTTTTGTATCAATCTATTGAGGAATAAGCTATTATTACTAGAATATTTCATGAACTTATTTTAGGACCCAATGGCTTAATTAATACTATAAAAAAGGCTCCCAGTTGATTTGTTTTGTCTAGACAACTCTGGATCTTGCAGACATATGAGAAAGCAGGAAAAGTTGAAGGTGAGGCACCATGGAGCATCTCCCTGCAGATTTCTGAAACTCCACCTACTCAACATTGAACACAACAGTTGGCTGGAGCTACGGCTGCGGGACCAGTTGTACCGTGTGGTCTTACCCTTACTACCACTAAGTCACTGATCTCTACAGAGCGCAGGTATCCAGGGCTCACAAAAAGCCATGTACTAAATATATAGAGGCGCAATGGTTACAATGTAGAAGAAGTCTAGAAGGTCACTACTGCGCTGCCGGCACTGCATTTGTGCCAGCAGCAGTACTAGTACGGTGCACCGATCACCGCGGTCTCGCGCTGAGCGCCGCAGTGATCGGGTACGGGTGTCAGCTGTATATAACAGCTGACACCCCGCAGCAATGCCCACGATCGGCGCTATCGCCGATCGCGGGCATTTAACCCCTCTGATGCCGCTGTCAGTAGTGACAGCGGCATAGAGGGGGATCGCGCAGGGACGGGGGCTCCCTGCGCTCTCCCACCGGAGCAACGCAATGAGATCGCGTTGCTCCGGTGACCCGGAAGGAGTCCCCGGATCCAAGATGGCCGCCGGACTCCTTCCGGGTCATGAAATGACCTGGCTAGCCGGCGCCTGCTGTGAGCAGGCGCTGGAAAGCCAGCTAGACTGCCTGTCAGATCGTTGATCTGACAGAGTGCTATGCACAGTGTCAGATCAATGATCTGATCTAATACAGAGATGTCCCACCCTGGGACAATGTTAGAAAGTAAAAAAAAAAAAAATAGAATGTGTAAAAAAAAAAAAAAAAAAAAACCCCCAAATAAAAATTTTTTTTCCAATAAATCCGCTTATTTATGTAAATTAAAAAAAAACAATAAATGTACACATATTTGGTATCGCCGCGTCCGTAACGACCCGCTCTATAAAACTATCCCACTAGTTAACCCCTTCAGTGAACACCGCAAAAAAAATAAATAAAAAACAAGGCAAAAAACATTGCTTTATTATAATACAGGCGAACAAAAAGTGGAGTAACACGCGATCAAAACGACGGATATAAATAACCATGGTACCGCTGAAAACGTCATCTTGTCCCGCAAAAAAAAAGCCGCCATACAGCATCATCAGCAGAAAAATAAAAAAGTTATAGCTCTCAGAATAATGCGATGCAAAAACAATTATTTTTTTATATAAAATAGTTTTTATTGTGTAAAAGCGCCAAAACATAAAAAAAATTACATAAATGAGGTATCGCTGTAATCGTACTGACCTGAAGAATAAAACTGCTTTATCAATTTTACCAAACGCGGAACGGTATAAACGCCCCCCCTAAAAGAAATTCAGGAATTGCTGGTTTTTGTTCATTCCGCCTCCCAAAAATCGGAATAAAAAGCGATCAAAAAATGTCATCTGCCCGAAAATGTTACCAATAAAAACGTCAACTCGTCCCGCAAAAAACAAGATCTCACATGACTCTGTGGGCCAAAATATGGATAAATTATAGCTCTCAAAATGTGGTGATGCAAAAACTATTTTTTGCAATAAAAAGCGTCTTTTAGTGTGACAGCTGCTAATCATAAAAATCCGCCAAAAAAACGCTATAAAAGTAAATCAAACCCCCCTTCATCACCCCCTTACTTAGGGAAAACTAATAAAATGTAAAAAAAATGTATTTATTTCCATTTTCCCATTAGGGCTAGGGTTAGCGCTAGGGTTAGGGCTAGGGTTAGGGCTAGGGTTAGGGTTAGGGCTAGGGTTAGGGTTGGGATTAGGGTTTCAGTTATAATTGGGGGGTTTCCACTGTTTCGGCACATCAGGGGCTCTCCAAACGCGACATGGCGTCCGATCTCAATTCCAGCCAATTCTGCTTTGAAAAAGTAAAACAGTGCTTCTTCCCTTCCGAGTTCTCCTGTGTGCCCAAACAGTGGTTCCCCCCAACATATGGGGTATCAGCGTTCTCAGGACAAGTTGGACAACAACTTTTGGGGTCCAATTTGTCCTGTTACCCTTGGGAAAATAAAAACATAGGGGATAAAATATCATTTTCGTGGAAAAAAAATATTTTTTATTTTCACGGCTCTGCGTTATAAACTGTAGTGAAACACTTGTTGGTTCAAAGCTCTCACAACACATCTAGATAAGTTCCTTGGGGGGTCTAGTTTCCAATATGGGGTCACTTGTGGTGGGTTTCTACTGTTTAGGTACATCAGGGGCTCTGCAAATGCAACATGACACCTGCAGTCCATTCCATCTAAGTCTGCATTTCAAACGGTGCTCCTTCCCTTCCGAGCTCTGCCATGCACTCAAACGGTGGTTCGCCCCCACATGTGGGGTATCAGCGTACTCAGGACAAATTGGACAATAACATTTGTGGTCCAATTTCTCCTGTTACCATTGGGAAAAAAAAATTGCGGGCTAAAACATCATTTTGTGGAAAGAAAAAATGATTTTTTAATTTTCACAATGCTACATTCTAAACTTTAGTGAAACAATTGGGGGTTAAAAGTGCTCAACACACATCTAGATAAGTTCCTTAGGGGGTCTTCTTTCCAAAATGGGGTCACTTGTGGGGGGTTTCCACTGTTAAGGCACGTCAGGGGCTCTCCAAATGCGACATGGCGTCCGATCTCAATTCCAGCCAATTTTGCATTGAAAAGTCAAATGGCACTCCTTCCCTTCCGAGCTCTGCCATGCGCTCAAACAGTGGTTTATCCCCATATATGAAGTATCGGCGTACTCAGGACAAATTGTACAACAACTTTTGGGGTCCAATTTATCCTGTTACCCTTGGGAAAATAAAAAATTTGGGGCAAAAAGATAATTTTTTTGTGAAAATTAATATAACATTTTTTTTACGGCTCTACATTATAAACTTCTGTGAAGCACTTGGAGGTTCAAAGTGCTCACCACACATCTAGATTAGTTCCTTAGGGGGTCTACTTTCCAAAATGGTGTCACTTGTGGGGGTTTCCACTGTTTAGGCACATCAGGGGCTCTCCAATCGTGACATGGGCTTCGATCTCAATTCCAGCAAATCTTGCATTGAAAAGTCAAATGGCGCTCCTTCCCTTCCGAGCTCTGCCATGTGCCCAAACAGTGGTTTACCCCCACACATGGGGTATCGGCGTACTCAGGACAAATTGTACAACGACTTTTGTGGTCCAATTTCTTCTGTTACCCTTGGTAAAATGAAACAAATTGGACCTGAAGTAAAAATTTTGTGAAAAGAAGTTAAATGCTCAATTTTTTTAAACATTCAAAAAATTCCTGTGACGCATCTGAAGGGTTAATAAACTTTTTGAATGTGGTTTTGAGTACCTTGAGGGGTGCAGTTTTTAGAATGGTGTCACTTTTGGGCATTTTCTGTCATATAGACCCCTCAAAGTCACTTCAAGTGTGAGGTGGTCCGTAAAAAATTTTGTTGCAAAAATGAGAAATCGCTGGTCACCTTTTAACCCTTATAACGTCCTAACAAAAAAAAATTATGTTTCCAAAATTGTGCTGATGTAAAGCAGACATGTGGGAAATGTTGTTTATTAACTATATTATGTGATATAACTCTCTAATTTAAGGGCATAAAAACTAAGAGTTTGAAAATTGCTAAATTTTCATAATTTCCGACAAATTTTTGTTTTTTTCACAAATAAATGCAAGTCATATCGAAGAAGTTTTACCACTATCATGAAGTACAATATGTCACGAGAAAACAGTGTCAGAATCACCAGGATCCGTTGAAGCGTTTCAGAGTTATGACCTCATAAATTGACAGTGGTCAGAATTGTAAAAATTGACCCTGTCACTTAGGTGAAAACAGGCTTTGCGGTGAAGGGGTTAAAGGGACTCTGTCAGCACATGACTGAGCAAACCAAGTACAGGCACCGGGTGCACCATGGCATGGCCAAATAATTAATTATATATATATATATACTTATGGGTGGTTTCTGGATAGTTTTTGGTGTTCATTATATCATAGTATTCCACTCCATAATCTTTTGTCTTTTGCTGGGATGAACTTTATTGTTATATTCCCAGCCGGTAAAACCTGCACATCTACTATATAATTGTCTAAGGGTCACTTCCGTCTGTCCTTCTCTCTGTCACGGATATTCATTGGTCGCAGCCTCTATCTGTAATTGAAATCCAAGTCGCTGATTGGTCGCCGCAAAACAGCCACGACCAATCAGCGACGGGCACAGTCCAGAAGAAAATGGTGGCTCCATACTCCCCGCAGTCACTGCCTGGCGCCCTCATACTCCCCTCCGGTCACCGCTAAGCGCTAACACAGGCTATGCGGCATCAATAGTAAAAAATGTAATGTTAAAATTAATAAAAAACAAAAAAAACTGCTATTCTCAGCCTCCGTTGTCCGCAGAGCCAGCCGCCATCTTCTGTTCCCGGCGATGCATTGCGAAATTACCCAGAAGACTTAGCAGTCTTGCGAGACCGCTAAGTCATCTGGGTAATTTCACAATGCATCCTGGGAACGGAAGATGGCAGCAGCCGCACGCCTATCGCCGGAGCTCCGCTGGACCCCACGAGATGAGTATATAACTTTTTTTTATTTTACTTTTTTTTTTTTTAACAGGAATATGGTGCCCACACTGCTGTATACTACGTGGGCTGTATTACATACCGTGTGGCTCTGTGCTGTATACTACATAGGCAGTGTTATATACTATGTGGGCTGTGTGATATACTCCGTGGTTTGTGCTATATATTACATGGCCACTGTTAAATACTGCGTGGGCTGTGCTATATACTACGTGACTGGGCAATATACTTCGTGGCTCTGTGCTATATACTACGTGACTGGGCAATATACTACGTGGCTCTGTGCTGTATACTACGTGGCTGGGCAATATACTACGTGGCTCTGTCCTGTATACTACGTGGCTCTGCGTTGTATACTATGTAGCTGGGCAATATACTACGTGCCTGTGCTGTATACTACGTGACTGGGCAATATACTACGTGGCTGGGCAATATACTACGTGGCTGGGCAATATACTACGTGGCTGGGCAATATACTACGTGGCTGGGCAATATACTACGTGACTGGGCAATATACTACGTGGCTGGGCAATATACTACGTGGCTGGGCAATATACTACGTGACTGTGCTGTATACTACGTGACTGTGCTGTATACTACATGACTGTGCTGTATACTACGTTGCTGGGCAATATACTACGTGGCTGGGCAATATACTACGTAGCTGGGCAATATACTACGTGGCTGGGCAATATACTACGTGGCTGGGCAATATACTACGTGACTGGGCAATATACTACGTGGCTGGGCAATATACTACGTGACTGAGCTGTATACTACGTGAATGTGCTGTATACTACATGACAGTGCTGTATACTACGTGGCTCGGCAATATACTACGTGGCTGGGGAATATACTACGTGGCTGGGCAATATACTACGTGACTGGGCAATATACTACGTGACTGGGCAATATACTACGTGACTGGGCAATATACTACGTCGCTGGGCAATATACTACGTGTCTGTGCTGTATACTACGTGGCTGGGCAATATACTACGTAACTGGGCAATATACTACATGACTGGGCAATATACTACGTGACTGGGCAATATACTACGTGGCTGGGCAATATACTACGTGACTGTGCTGTATACTACATGACTGTGCTGTATACTACATGACTGTGCTGTATACTACGTGGCTGGGCAATATACTAAGTGGCTGGGCAATATACTACGTGACTGGGCAATATACTACGTGACTGGGCAATATACTACGTGGCTGGGCAATATACTACGTGACTGTGCTGTATACTACGTGACTGTGCTGTATACTACGTGACTGTGCTGTATACTACATGACTGTGCTGTATACTACGTGGCTGGGCAATATACTACGTGGCTGGGCAATATACTACGTGGCTGGGCAATATACTACGTGACTGGGCAATATACTACGTGTCTGTGCTGTATACTACGTGTCTGTGCTGTATACTACGTGGCTGGGCAATATACTACGTGACTGGGCAATATACTACGTGGCTGGGCAATATACTACGTGTCTGTGCTGTATACTACGTGGCTGGGCAATATACTACGTGGCTCTGTGCTGTATACTACGTGGCTCTGCGTTGTATACTATGTAGCTGGGCAATATACTACGTGACTGTGCTGTATACTACGTGACTGTGCTGTATACTACATGACTGTGCTGTATACTACGTGGCTGGGCAATATACTACGTGGCTGGGCAATATACTACGTGGCTGGGCAATATACTACGTGACTGGGCAATATACTACGTGACTGGGCAATATACTACGTGTCTGTGCTGTATACTACGTGGCTGGGCAATATACTACGTGACTGAGCTGTATACTACGTGACTGTGCTGTATACTACATGACAGTGCTGTATACTACGTGGCTCGGCAATATACTACGTGGCTGGGGAATATACTACGTGGCTGGGCAATATACTACGTGACTGGGCAATATACTACGTGACTGGGCAATATACTACGTGACTGGGCAATATACTACGTCGCTGGGCAATATACTACGTGTCTGTGCTGTATACTACGTGGCTGGGCAATATACTACGTAACTGGGCAATATACTACATGACTGGGCAATATACTACGTGACTGGGCAATATACTACGTGGCTGGGCAATATACTACGTGACTGGGCAATATACTACGTGACTGAGCAATATACTACGTGGCTCTGTGCTATATACTACGTGGCTGGGCAATATACTACGTGGCTCTGTGCTGTATACTACGTGGCTCTGCGTTGTATACTATGTAGCTGGGCAATATACTACGTGACTGTGCTGTATACTACGTGACTGGGCAATATACTACGTGACTGGGCAATATACTACGTGGCTGGGCAATATACTACGTGACTGTGCTGTATAGTACGTGACTGTGCTGTATACTACGTGACTGTGCTGTATACTACATGACTGTGCTGTATACTACGTGGCTGGGCAATATACTACGTGGCTGGGCAATATACTACGTGGCTGGGCAATATACTATGTGACTGGGCAATATACTACGTGACTGGGCAATATACTACGTGACTGGGCAATATACTACGTGTCTGTGCTGTATACTACGTGGCTGGGCAATATACTACGTGGCTCTGTGCTGTATACTACGTGGCTCTGCGTTGTATACTATGTAGCTGGGCAATATACTACGTGACTGTGCTGTATACTACGTGACTGGGCAATATACTACGTGGTTGGGCAATATACTACGTGGCTGGGCAATATACTACGTGGCTGGGCAATATACTACGTGGCTGGGCAATATACTACGTGGCTGGGCAATATACTACGTGACTGGGCAATATACTACGTGACTGGGCAATATACTACGTGGCTCTGTGCTGTATACTACGTGGCTCTGTGCTGTATACTATGTGGCTCTGTGCTGTATACTATGTCGCTGGGCAATATACTACGTGGGTGGGCAGTATACTACGTGGCTCTGTGCTGTATACTACGTGGCTCTGTGCTGTATACTACGTGGCTCTGTGCTGTATGCTACGTGGCTCTGTGCTGTATGCTACATGGCTCTGTGCTGTATGCTACTTGGCTCTGTGCTGTATACTACGTGGCTCTGTGCTGTATACTACGTGGCTCTGTGCTGTATACTAAGTGGCTGGGCAATATACTACGTGGCTCTGTGCTGTATACAACGTCGCTGGGCAATATACTACGTGACTGGGCAATATACTACGCGACTGGGCAATATACTGCGTGGTTGTGCAATATACTACGTGACTGGGCAATATACTACGTGACTGGGCAATATACTACGTGACTGGGCAATATACTACGTGACTGGGCAATATACTACGTGGGCTGTGTAATATACTACGTGACTGGGCAATATACTACGTGACTGGGCAATATACTACGTGACTGGGCAATATACTACGTGACTGGGCAATATACTACGTGGGCTGTGTAATATACTACGTGACTGGGCAATATACTACGTGACTGGGCAATATACTACGTGACTGGGCAATATACTACGTGACTGGGCAATATACTACGTGGGCTGTGTAATATACTACGTGACTGGGCAATATACTACGTGACTGGGCAATATACTACGTGGCTGGGCAATATACTACATGTGCTGGGCAATATACTACGTGGACATGCATATTCTAGAATACCCGATGCGTTAGAATCGGGCCACCATCTAGTGCTATATAAATATTGTTGCAGTTACATGCATAAAAAGCAGTGCCTCACTCTCTAAGGGTATGTACATAGGATGTCTTTTTCGGGCGGATTCTGCCTGAAATCCACCTGAAAAAGCACTAAAAAAGCCTTTAAAAAATAATTAACATGTGCGCAGCAATGTCAAAACAACTTGCAGAGCATATGTTCTGTCTATTGTAACTTCGTTTAACTGCTTCTGGCTTCGAAAGCTGTGAAGCGGATAAAAGAAATGACTGGTCCAATCTTCCACTTGGAAGCCGCCACTATGTTATATACTGTATTGGGGAAAAAAAACCTCTGGCTGGAAAAGATGTCCAAAAAGATGTCAGGAGAAGCTATATAGAGAAATCACAGCCAACAGTTTCCTGAAGCGCCTTTTGTTCACAAAAATGATGCAAGTATGTCGGCGTTTAAAGGACAGTGTGCACATACCCTGAGAAAATTCTTTTTATAGCCTCAGAGGCCATAATAAATAAATCTAGCCTTGTATCAAGTCTTTCAATCCAGTATTTGACACCTTAAAACTAATTGAGTATGATAATAAATTTATAAACACTATAAGTTGCATTAAACTTATTACGTTTATATTAGGAGGCTCTTGTAAGCATTGTATCATACTGGTGACCAGTACGACAAGTACTTCCATTTCGAATGGCCAAAACGGAGAAACCCAGAAACCATTCTCATACCTTAATGCTAGGTTCCTATGATGAGTTTTTGGCGAGTTTGTGATGGTGCAGATTATCTGCACCATTTCTGCACCCATTATGTAAATTAGGCTACTTGCGTTTTTTTTTTGTCTTTTTTTGGGGTGTCCTGCAGATTTGTTTTTGATACTTACTGGTATTTGGTTTTGACAAAACTGTACTGATACAGTCATGTGCAGATTACATGAGTTTTTATTGCGGATGCGGATTACAGTAATGAATATGAACCCGACTCCACTCCCATAGGGGTGGAGCCGCATATTCATTACTGTAATGATCGGTACCATGTGACCGCTCAATACAGTAAGAAGCTGCTGGCGCTGGAGAACCAGGGACATGGAGGGACCGTGAAAGGAGCAGGTGAGTATGACGGGGGCAGTGCGCGATATTCACCTGTCCGCGTTCCACCGCTGGGCGCCGCTGTGTCTTCTGCGTCCTCTGCAGTGACACTCAGGCGTGATGAGGCGATTAGTGTGCAGAGGTCGCGGAAGACACAGCGGCGCCCAGCGGTGGAATGGGGGATGTGACTATTGAAAGTGCCGGGGGCCTGAGTGATGAAAGGTGAGTACCGTATATACTCGAGTATAAGCCGACCCGAGTATAAGCCGACCCCCCTAATTTTGCCACAAAAAACTGGGAAAACTTATTGACTCGAGTATAAGCCTAGGGTAGAAAATGCAGCATTTACCGGAGAATTTCAACAATAAAAATAGATGCTCCATACCGTTCATTATTGCCCCAAAGATGCTCCATATACAACTGTGCTATATAGAATGCTCTGCACCGTTGATTATGGCCCCATAGATGCTCCTTATAATGCTGTGCCATATATGCTCTGCACCTTTGATTATGGCCCCATAGGTGCTCCTTATAATGCTGTGCCCCATATATGCTCTGCACCTTTATGGCCCCATAGGTGCTCCTTATAATGCTGTGCCCCATTTATGCTCTGCACTTTTATGGCCCCATAGGTGCTCCTTATAATGCTGTGCCCCATATATGCTCTGCACCTTTATGGCCCCATAGGTGCTCCTTATAATGCTGTGCCCCATATATGCTCTGCACCTTTATGGCCCCATAGGTGCTCCTTATAATGCTGTGCCCCTTATATGCTCTGCACCTTTATGGCCCCATAGGTGCTCCTTATAATGTTGTGCCATATATGCTCTGCACCTTTGATTATGGCCCCATAGGTGCTCCTTATAATGTTGTGCCATATATGCTCTGCACCTTTGATTATGGCCCCATAGGTGCTCCTTATAATGCTGTGCCCCATATATGCTCTGCACCTTTATGGCCCCATAGGTGCTCCTTAGAATGCTGTGCCCCTTATATGCTCTGCACCTTTATGGCCCCATAGGTGCTCCTTATAATGCTGTGCCCCTTATATGCTCTGCACCTTTATGGCCCCATAGGTGCTCCTTATAATGCTGTGCCCCTTATATGCTCTGCACCTTTATGGCCCCATAGGTGCTCCTTATAATGCTGTGCCCCTTATATGCTCTGCACCTTTATGGCCCCATAGGTGCTCCTTATAATGCTGTGCCCCTTATATGCTCTGCACCTTTATGGCCCCATAGGTGCTCCTTATAATGCTGTGCCCCATATATGCTCTGCACCTTTATGGCCCCATAGGTGCTCCTTATAATGCTGTGCCCCTTATATGCTCTGCACCTTTATGGCCCCATAGGTGCTCCTTATAATGCTGTGCCCCTTATATGCTCTGCACCTTTATGGCCCCATAGGTGCTCCTTAGAATGCTGCTGGTGCTGCCATTAAAAAAAAAAAAAAATCACATACTCACCTCTCTTCTCAGGACGCCGGCGCTTTCAATAATTACCTGCTCCTCGTGCGGCTCCGTCTCCAGCACTGACGCTCAGCAGAGGGCGCGCACTGACTACGTCACAGCGCCCTCTAACCTGAGCGTCATTGCTAGAGGACGCTGCAGACAGAGCCGGAGCGAGGAGCAGGTAATTATAGCGCTGCGCTCCCCTTACCTGCTGCGGCGCGGTCCCTGCAGTTCCTGGCTTCTCCGGCGCTGCAGCTTCTTCCTGTAATTGAGCGGTCACATGGCACCGATCATTTACAGCAATGAATATGCGGCTCCTCCCCTATGGGGGTGGAGCTGCCTATTCATTTCTGTAATGAGCGGTGCCATGTGACCGCTCAGTGCAGGAAGAATCTGCAGCGCCGGAGAAGCCAGGGACTGCAGGGACCGCGCTGGGAGCAGGTAAGTATGATTACACAGCCCCCGCTCCCCCTCCCCTGCTGACACCCGGGTATATGACTCGAGTATAAGCCGAGAGGGGGACTTTCAGCCCAAAAAAATGGGCTGAAAATCTCGGCTTATACTCGAGTATATACGGTATGTGGTTTTGCTGGTTTTGCTTTTTTTTTTTTTATCGCAGCTACAGCAGATGGGGCATAATAGTCTATGGAGCATCTTATGGGGCCATAATCAGCGTTTGTGCAGTATTATATGGGGCAAATATCTCTATGGAGCATCTTATGGGGCCATAATCAGCATTTGTGCAGCATTATACGGGGCAAATATCTCTATAGAGCATCTTATAGGGCCATAATCAGCATTTGTGCAGCATTATATGGGGCAAATGTGTCTATGGAGCATCTTATGGGGCCATAATCAGCATTTGTGCAGCATTATATGGGGGCAAATATCTCTATAGAGCATCTTATAGGGCCATAATCAGCATTTGTGCAGCATTATATGGGGCAAATGTGTCTATGGAGCATCTTATGGGGCCATAATCAGCATTTGTGCAGCATTATACGGGTCAAATGTGTCTATGGAGCATCTTATGGGGCCATAATCAGCATTTGTGCAGCATTATACAGGTCAAATATCTCTATGGAGTATCTTATGGGGCCATAGTCAGCATTTGTGCAGCATTATATTATTATTATTATTTATTTATAAAGCACCATTAATTCCATGGTGCTGTACATGAGAAGGGGTTACATCAAAATAAAAATATCACTTACAGTAAACAAAACTAACAATGACAGACTGATACAGAGGGAAGAGGACCCTGCCCTTGTGGGCTTACATTCTACAAAATTATATGGGGCAAATATCTCCATGGAGCATCTTATGGGGCCATAATCAGCATTTGTGCAGCTTTATATGGGGCAAATGTCTATGGAGCATCTTATGGGGCCATAATCAGCATTATATGGGGCAAATATCTCTATGGAGCATCATATGAGGCCATAATCAGCATTTGTGCAGCATTATATGGGGCAAATATCTCTATGGAGCATCATATGAGGCCATAATCAGCATTTGTGCAGCATTATACGGGGCAAATGTCTATGGAGCATCTTATGGGGCCATAATCAGCATTTGTGCAGCATTATATGGGGCATATATCTCTATGGAGCATCTTATGGGGCCATAATCAGCATTTGTGCAGCATTATACGGGGCAAATGTCTATGGAGCATCTTATGGGGCCATAATCAGCATTTGTGCAGCATTATATGGGGCATATATCTCTATGGAGCATCTTATGGGGCCATAATCAGCATTTGTGCAGCATTATACGGGGCAAATGTCTATGGAGCATCTTATGGGGCCATAATCAGCATTTGTGCAGCATTATATGGGGCAAATATCTCTATGGAGCATCTTATGGGGCCATAATCAGCATTTGTGCAGCATTATATGGGGCAAATATCTCTATGGAGCATCTTATGGGGCCATAATCAGCATTTGTGCAGCATTATATGGGGCAAATATCTCTATGGAGCATCTTATGGGGCCATAATCAGCATTTGTGCAGCATTATATGGGGCAAATATCTCTATGGAGCATCTTATGAGGCCATAATCAGCATTTGTGCAACATTATATGGGGCAAATATCTCTATGGAGCATCTTATGAGGCCCATCATAAACTGTAAGGAGCATTATATGGGGCTCCTGATTCAATATGGATATTCAAAAACACTTAACCTTCTGATGTCTCAATTAATTTTACTTTTATTTGTATCTATTTTTATTTTTGACATTTACCGGTAGCTGCTGTATTTTCCACCCTAGGCTTATACTCGAGTCATTAAGTTTTCCCAGTTTTTTGTGGCTAAATTAGGGGGTTCGGCTTATACTCGGGTCTGCTTATAATCGAGTATATGCGGTATCCAAAACGACTTGCAGCTGTAATTTCTGCAAAAGGAGGCTCTAAAAAGTACTGACTTTAAGGGGGTGAATACTTATGCACACTGAAGTTTTCAGTTGTTTTGTTTTATTTGGGGTTTGCTTCACAATTAAAAGAAACTCAAATTTTCACAGTTGCAGTCATGTTCTTTACATGAGCTGATGCAAACCATCCCTCAAAAAAACAAAAAAAAAACAGTGAAATTCCAGGTTGCGAGATAGCAAAACACGAAAAATGCCAGGGAAGTGGGAGTAAATTCTGTCGCAAGCTACTGTATGTGTATATATATTCAGTACATTTAGACTTCTGTCAATGTTTGCCCCTCAGAATACTACTCTGGACTCTCTATCATCAGATGAAATATACATTGGTGTGCCACCATGTCATGTCTATTTTACATATAGAGGACCTTTGGGTGAACAGCTTATTCAAAAGGGCTTGCATTCGCACTGTTTAGCAAGTCAGGGCAATGGCCGGAACAGTAATTTTCAGAGCTGGCTGCTGCTGGGGACTGATTGTCATGGGCTCTCGGACTTCCAATTTGTTTTGCTATGTATATTCTTACACATTCTGGTGCTGGGGTTGAGGGGTGACAGTGGTGGCAGCCAGAAAGAGTACATTGCCAGATAATTAAGGGCATCCAAATGCAGCTTATATCCACGTGGCTCACTCAGCTGTAACAGGATGAAATAGGTAGTTCACGGTATGAAAACATCACACCCTGGTGTATCAGTAATACTCTGCAGAAGCATTACCGCAACATCCCAGGAAATTCTGCTTGGTAATAAATACACCCCCTCCTCAGCCGGAGAAACAGAACATGGTGAATAGAAGGCTCCAGAGTATTCCTTCGCTCTCGCCTTATCTCCTCCTATTGTTTTATCCTCTTTTCTATATCAGAGCCATAAGTATTTCATTACCAGTTATCTGTCCGGTACCCTGAGAGGCAGTAACAATTAACACCCCCAGTCCCCCTCCCGCATCTTCTTTCAATGTGATTGATACCGGCCTTAGCTTTCAATTTGTTCCAGTACACAGATCATGAAATTCTAAATGTGATCATCCTTATTGACCTACACTCTCCTGCACCAGGCTACAATACGCAGAATGCAATTATTATCTGGGGAGCTTTCCCTTTTCACAGAGGCTGCATCCCCACAACCACATGTACCATTGGAATGGAAGAGGTTAATTTTAATATATAAGGAAGTAGAAGACCGCACAATAACGATGACGACTAAACAACAATTTATTGATTTTCGATCACATGCAAAAGTAGTAAAGTTCATGGTGCTACTATAATGCTGGATTAAAACCGCATGAGCATGGCCATGAAATGACCACCAATCATCTACATGCATGCCGATTGCTTGTCGTTTAATGGCCTGTGTAGACGGAACGACTGCACTTTCATGTGCACAGAAAGGTCATTAATGCCATCATTCTTTATGCACAGAACATCATGTTATTGCTCTGTTTAGGCAGATGATGTGCTGCAGAGAACGATAATTTGTAAGCAAGCTTAAGGCTGCGGTCACACTAGCAGTATTTGGTCAGTATTTTACATCAGTATTTCTCAGCCAAAACCAGGAGTGGGTGATAAATGCAGAAGTGGTGCATATGTTTCTATTATACTTTTCCTCTAATTGTTCCACTCCTGGTTTTGGCTACAAATACTGATGTAAAATACTGACCAAATACTGCTAGTGTGACGGCAGCCTAACAATCATGGCACCTGACAAACTGGTGTTCTGCTTGTCAGCCAGGTGTTTGCCGGCCTATTTAGATGAGCTAATAGTCTGGAATGAGCTTTCTAAAACAAGCACAGTTTTTATCCTTTCAATATACTGCAGTCATATTATATAGCACTGTGTACCTACAATTGCTCATTTTACCTTTCTACCCAGACAATTCCTCACTTTTCCATTAGGTATAGGACATCACGTGATTAAAAATTGACTAGCTGAATCTTTTTAAGCTTTTTTTTTTTTTTAGAACCAGCTGCTCTGCTCCTCCCTCTGCCAGGGACTTTTGCAGTAACTCATGACTCATACAGGGAAAATTGACCTCCTGTTCCTACATACAGCTTAGAAGGATTCAGCTAGTTAGTTTTTAATCTTGTAATGTCACAGATCTAATAGAAAAGAGAAGAATGAACTGAGTAGAAAGGCAAAATGTGCTATTTTAATTTAAGTACACAGTGCTATATAATATGATGGCTCCAATATATTAAGAGAATAAATATTTTAATTGGGGGGGGGAGGGAGTGCTTCTATAAGTGGATCTGATGTGTGCACATCCCTTTACTTGCTTTCCGCTGGGTCTGTAACAGCACTACAGCCAATCAGTGAGCTCAGTAGCTCATGCTGACTACAGGGGCTGAGGTCACTGATTGGCTACAGCACCCTCGATGTGATGTCAGCGCTGCAGACAATAAGAGATACTGCGAGCAGCAGAGGAGACACTGATGGACCCACATATGTAAAGCATAGTTTGTTTTTTAACATTAAACTGTGCCTGGGGACACTACTTTCCTGAAGATGGAAAAAAACACGTTAATTATTAAAATAAAACTAAAAAGATTATACATTCCTTTTCAATAAAGCCTGAATCGTCCCTGCATACATTGCCTACAACCATGAAATTTTTAGAACTGCATAGGTAGCAATATATTATTCAATATACTGGCTTTGAGTTTAAGTATTAATGATGAATATAACAGATTATGGGATCCTATTGCCTCATATAAGATCTTGAAAGTTTATTTTGTTTAATCTTTTTACAGGGTTGAATAGAACAGAAAATCCCCGCCCCGCACAGTGTTATGCATTATGCAAAGTGCGGGGCAGGGATTCCAAAGGTGGCTGGCCACAATGCCCGCGCAGGCGCAGTCTGCAAGCCTGGCTGGGACGTCAGACGGACAGAGCTTACTGCGTCTGCGCAGCACAGCAGTACACTGCGCAGGCGCCGGTTTTAAAACATACACAGTGCTGAGGGGGCGGCGCCGAAAGTGCAGGAAGATTGGAGTGACGGCAGAGGAGTGGTTAGAGCTGGGGAGTGAGGACCCGCCTCCCTGGCTAGAGACAGGAATTGTGGCTAAGTATAAAAACGCTTTATTTGGGGTATACTTGAACCTAAAACTAAAAGAGCCACCTTGTTAGAATGCAGCATTACTGCTGCACAAGGTGGCTCTTTTAGTTTATAACGGCTGGAGGGGGTGACAGTGGCCCTTTAAGGATTGCACATTAAAGATGACAGTTTGGTTATGCCTTACCTCCATATACAGTTATGGCTAAAAGTGTTGGCACCCTTGAAATTGTTCCATTAAGTGAAGCATTTCTCCCAGAAAATTATTGCAGTTTCACATTTCATGTTACACACATGTTTATTTCCTTTGTATGTATTGGAACAACACAAAAAACAGAGGAAAAAAGGCAAATTAGACATAATTTCACACAAAACCCCAAAAATGGGCTGGACAAAATTGTTGGCACCCTCAACTTAACCCCTTTACCCCCAAGGGTGGTTTGCACGTTAATGACCAGGCCAATTTTTACAATTCTGACCACTGTCCCTTTATGAGGTTATAACTCCGAAACGCTTCAACGGATCCTGGTGATTCTGACATTGTTTTCTCGTGACATATTGTACTTCATGATAGTGGTAAAATTTCTTTGATAGTACCTGCGTTTATTTGTGAAAAAAACGGAAATTTGGCGAAAATTTTGAAAATTTCGCAATTTTCAAACTTTGAATTTTTATGCAATTAAATCACAGAGATATGTCACACAAAATACTTAATAAGTAACATTTCCCACATGTCTCCTTTACATCAGCATAATTTTGGAACCAAATTTTTTTTTTGTTAGGGAGTTATAAGGGTTAAAAGTTGACCAGCAATTTCTCATTTTTACAACACCATTTTTTTTTAGGGACCACGTCTCATTTGAAGTCATTTTGAGGGGTCTATATGATAGAAAATGCCCAAGTGTGACACCATTCTAAAAACTGCACCCCTCAAGGTGCTCAAAACCACATTCAAGAAGTTTATTAACCCTTCAG
This sequence comes from Ranitomeya imitator, assembly GCF_032444005.1. Taxonomy (NCBI): domain Eukaryota; kingdom Metazoa; phylum Chordata; class Amphibia; order Anura; family Dendrobatidae; genus Ranitomeya; species Ranitomeya imitator. The sequence continues at coordinate 692,700,892 of NC_091282.1, read as the reverse complement.
GTGTTTAATAGGAATTTTTGGAATGTTTAAATAAAAATGAACATTTAACTTTTTTACACAAAAAATTTACTTCAGCTCCAATTTGTTTTATTTTACCAAGGGTAACAGGAGAAATTGGACCCAAAAAGTTGTTGTCCAATTTGTCCTGAATACGCTGATACCCCATATGTGGCAGTAAACCACTGTTTGGGCGCATGGGAGAGCTCGGAAGGGAAGGAGCGCAGTTTGACTTTTCAATGCAAAATTGACAGAAATTGAGATGGGACGCCATGTTGCGTTTGGAGAGCCACTGATGTGCCTAAACATTGAAACCCCCCACAAGTGACACCATTTTGGAAAGTAGACCCCCTAAGGAACTTATCTAGAGGTGTGGTGAGCACTTTGACCCACCAAGTGCTTCACAGAAGTTTATAATGCAGAACCGTAAAAATAAAAAATCATATTTTTTCACAAAAATTATATTTTTGCCCCCAATTTTTTATTTTTCCAAGGGTAAGAGAAGAAATTGGACCTCAAAAGTTGTTGTCCAATTTGTCCTGAGTACGCTGATACCCCATATGTGGCAGTAAACCACTGTTTGGGCGCATGGGAGAGCTCGGAAGGGAAGGAGCGCCGTTTGACTTTTCAATGCAAAATTGACAGGAATTGAGATGGGACGCCATGTTGCGTTTGGAGAGCCACTGATGTGCCTAAACATTGAAACCCCCCACAAGTGACACCATTTTGGAAAGTAGACCCCCTAAGGAACTTATCTGGATGTGTGGTGAGCACTTTGACCCACCAAGGGCTTCACAGAAGTTTATAATGCAGAGCCATAAAAATAAAACAAAATTTTTTTCCCACAAAAATTATTTTTTAGCCCCCAGTTTTGTATTTTCTCTAGGGTAACAGGAGAAATTGGACCCCAAAAGTTGTTGTCCAATTTGTCCTGAGTACGCTGATACCCCATATGTGGGGGGGAACCACCGTTTGGGCGCATGGGAGGGTTCGGAAGGGAAGGAGCGCCATTTGGAATGCAGACTTAGATGGAATGGTCTGCAGGCGTCACATTGCGTTTGCAGAGCCCCTAATGTACCTAAACAGTAGAAACCCCCCACAAGTGACACCATTTTGGAAAGTAGACCCCCTAAGGAACTCATCTTGATGTGTTGTGAGAGCTTTGAACCCCCAAGTATTTCACTACAGTTTATAACGCAGAGCCATGCAAATAAAAAATATTTTTTTTTCCACAAAAATTATATTTTAGCCCCCAGTTTTGTATTTTTCCAAGGTTAGCAGGAGAAATTGGACCCTAAATGTTGTTGTCCAATTTGTCCTGAGTACGCTGATACCCGATATGTGGGGGGGAACCACCGTTTGGGCGCATGGGAGGGCTCGGAAGGGAAGGAGCATCATTTGGAATGCAGACTTAGATGGATTGGTCTGCAGGCGTCACATTGCGTTTGCAGAGCCCCTAATGTACCTAAACAGTAGAAACCCCCCACAAGTGACCCCATATTGGAAACTAGACCCCTCAATGAACTTATCTAGATGTGTTGTGAGAACTTTGAACCCCCAAGTGTTTCACTACAGTTTATAACGCAGAGCCGTGAAAATAAAAAATCTTTTTGTTTTCCCACAAAAATTATTTTTTAGCCCCCAGTTTTGTATTTTCCCAAGGGTAACAGGAGAAATTGGTCCACAAAAGTTGTTGTCCAATTTGTCCTGAGTACGCTGATACCCCATATGTTGGGGTAAACCCCTGTTTGGGCACACAGGAGAGCTCAGAAGGGAAGGAGCACTGTTTTACTTTTTCAACGCAGAATTGGCTGGAATTGAGATCGGACGCCATGTCGTGTTTGGAGAGCCCCTGATGTGCCGAAACAGTGGAAACCCCCCAATTATAACTGAAACCCTAATCTAAACACACCCCTAACCCTAATTCCAACGGTAACCCTAACCACACCTCTAACCCTGACACACCCCTAACCCTAATCCCAACCCTACTCCCAACTGTAAATGTAATCTAAACCCTAACCCTAACTTTAGCCCCAACCCTAACTGTAGCCCCAACCCTAACCCTAACCCTAATCCTAGCCCTAACCCTAGCCCTAACCCTAACCCTAGCCCTAACCCTAGCCCTAACCCTAGCCCTAACCCTAGCCCTAACCCTAACCCTAGCCCTAACCCTAGCCCTAACCCTAGCCCTAACCCTAGCCCTAACCCTAGCCCTAGCCCTAACCCTAGCCCTAACCCTAGCCCTAACCCTAGCCCTAGCCCTAACCCTAGCCCTAACCCTAGCCCTAATGGGAAAATGGAAATAAATACATTTTTTTTTATTTTTCCCTAACTAAGGGGGTGATGAAGGGGGGTTTGATTTACTTTTATAGCGAGTTTTTTAGCGGATTTTTATGATTGGCAGCCGTCACACACTGAAAGACCCTTTTTATTGCAAAAAATATTTTTTGCAATACCACATTTTGAGAGCTATAATTTTTCCATATTTTGGTCCACAGAGTCATGTGAGGTCTTGTTTTTTGCGGGACGAGTTGACGTTTTTATTGAAAACATTTTTGGGCACGTGACATTTTTTTATCGCTTTTTATTCCGATTTTTGTGAGGAAGAATGACGAAAAGCCAGCTATTCATGAATTTCTATTGGGGGAGGCGTTTATACCGTTCCGCGTTTGGTAAAATTGATAAATCAGTTTTATTCTTCGGGTCAGTACGATTACAGCGATACCTCATTTATATCATTTTTTTTATGGTTTGGTGCTTTTATACGATAAAAACTATTTTACAGAAAAAATAATTATTTTTGCATCGCTTTATTCTCAGGACTATAACTTTTTTATTTTTTTGCTGATGATGCTGTATGGCGGCTCTTTTTTTGCGGGACAATATGACGCTTTCAGCGGTACCATGGTTATTTATATCCGTCCTTTTGATCGCGTGTTATTCCACTTTTTCTTCGGTGGTATGATAATAAAGCGTTGTTTTTTGCCTCGTTTTTTTTTTTTTTTCTTACGGTGTTTACTGAAGGGGTTAACTAGTGGGCCAGTTTTATAGGTCGGGCCGTTACGGACGCGGCGATACTAAATATGTGTACTTTTATTGTTTTTTTTTTTTATTTAGATGAAGAAATGTATTTATGGGAATAAAATTTTTTTTTTTTTTTTCATTATTTTGGAATATTTTTTTTTATTTTTTTTACACATTTGGAAAATTTTTTTTTTACTTTTTTACTTTGTCCCAGGGGGGGACATCACAGATCAGTGATCTGACAGTTTGCACAGCACTCTGTCAGATCACTGATCTGATAGGAGTGCAGGCTGCTTCACAGTGCCTGCTCTGAGCAGGCTCTGTGAAGCCACCTCCCTCCCTGCAGGACCCGGATCCGCGGCCATCTTGGATCCGGGGCTCGAGCAGGGAGGGAGGTGAGGAGACCCTCGCAGCAACGCGATCACATCGCGTTGCTGCGGGGGGCTCAGGGAAGCCCGCAGGGAGCCCCCTCCCTGCGCGGTGCTTCCCTGCACCGCCGGCACATCGCGATCATCTTTGATCGCGGTGTGCCAGGGGTTAATGTGCCGGGGGCGGTCCGTGACCGCTCCTGGCACATAGTGCCGGATGTCAGCTGCGATAAGCAGCTGACACCCGGCCGCGATCGGCCGCGCTCCCCCCGTGAGCGCGGCCGATCGGCTATGACGTACTATCCCGTCCAGGGTCAGATAAGCCCAGGGCACCTCGACGGGATAGTACGTCTAAGGTCACAGAGGGGTTAATATTTGGTTGCACACCCTTTGGAATAAATAACTGCGATCAATCGCTTCCTATAACCATTTAAAAGCTTCTTACTTCTCTCACTTGGCATTTTGGACCACACTTATTTGCAAACTGCTCCAGGTCTCTCATATTTGAAGGGTGCCTTGTCCCAACAGCAATTTTAAGATCTCTCCATATGTGATCAATAAGATTTAGATCCGGACTCACTGCTGGCCACTCTCCAGTGCTTCATCCATTTCTGGCTGACACTGGGCACTGCATTGTGACCCGAAATCCACTGGAAATCTTCAGATTTCATGAGCTTTACACCCACAGTCAAGTCAGTGCCAAAAGCAGCAAAATAACCCCAAAACATCTTTGAACCTCTGCTATATTTGACTGTAGGCATTGTGTTTTCTTTGTAGGCCTCATTTGGTTTTCAGTAAACAGTAGAATGATGTGCTGTACCAAAAAGATCTATCTTGGTCTCATCTGTACACAAGACGCTTTCCCAGATGAATTTTCACTTACTCATGTACATTTTGGCAAACTGCAGTCTAGCTTTTTTTAAGGCTCTGCGTCAGAAGTGGGGTTTTCCTGAGTCTCCTGTCATAGCGTTTCATTTCATTCAAATATTGACCGATAGTTTGCGCTGACACTGATGCACCTTGAGCCTTAAGTCCAGCTTGAGTTTTTTTGGAACGTGACTGAGGCTTCTTATCCACTATCCATATTATCATGCGTTTCAACTTTTCATTAATTTTTCTCTGCAAACTAAATGCAGAAACATTAGACACAGTGCCATGGGTTGTAAATTTATTAAGTTGTGCATCATGGACAAAGGAACATCAAGATCTCTAGAGGTGGACTTAAGATTGTTGATATTTTTCAACAATTTTGGTTCTCAAATCCTCAGACAGTTTTCTTCTCTTTCTGCTCTCCATGCTTAGTGTGGCACACGCAGACACACAATTCAAAGATTGAGTCAACGTTTTATCTGGTTTCAGGTGTAATGTTAATATTGCTCACACCTGTTACTTGCAACAGGTGAGTTTGAATGAGCATCACATGCTTGAAACAAAGTTACAATTTGGAAAGGTGCCAACAATTTTGTCAGACGCATTTTGTGTGAAATTATGTCCAATTTGCCTTTTGTGTCATTGTTTTTGTGTTGTTCCAATACAAACAAAAGAAATAAACATGCGTATAACTAAACATACAATACCATAATTTTCTGGGAAAAATACTTCATTTCCTGGAACAATTTCAAGGGAGTTAACACTCTCGGCCATGACTTTAAGTGATAGAAGTTCACTTACAGCTAATCTTAATTTTTTTTTTTTAAAAAGTGTCAGCTTTTCTCTACTCCCCACTTCTAATAAATAAGCCTTTGTCCAACAAACACCATGAATTATCAGAATGTCAGACTTGGATTTGGGATCAAAATATTCACGGTTAAATCTTAAATCCCACTGTGCTAAAAAGATTTTCTACAACAAATGTAGCACAGAGAAATGAAGTACGATTCTGAACGTAATGGTAACTATTAATATTATCTTGCGAGCCCCTTTTAAAACGATGGATAATTTTTAGTCTATATTAACTCCATTGAAGTACCTTCATTTATAATGATCTAAAGGCAAAGTAAACAGACATTTGCATTCATCAATATGGGAGCCGGATTGATTACATGGTTAAAATGGAATTGTTCCAGCAATTTTCAATAATCCTAAATCTATTGAGCAGGAGTAACAGACTCTCTTGATTTTTCTTTACTCGAATATGGCTAATCTATTTGTCTCTGAAATTCCCAATGATGCAAATTCACCCCATAAATCTAAATATCAATAGTGAATTTAGAAGCTCTGTGTCTATACTCGTTCCATAGAGCCAACCATGGTTAATACTCTTGTCTACACAGATCTAGCACAAAGATACTCCTAAATTCCCCACACAAGATGCCTCCTTAGTGCCTTTTCCCTAAATAAATCCAATTAGAAGATTTACAAATTGTATTTAATCTCTTTTAATTAGAACGTCTGTAGAATTTTATAAACACATACAAATATGGCGTTTACTTTCTCTGCTCCTTTAGGCTTTTTTTGTATTTTGACATCTTTCCAAGTTTAGATTCAGTGGAATACTTACACTACGCTTGAGTATAATCCAGGCCATACCAAACACTACAAACCAGAAAGAGTAAACGCCAACATAATACACGAAAAAGCTTCTCTCCTTTCATAGAATTCATAGAACCAACTGTAATACGGCCGAAAGCCACTCACTTATGAACTATATAGACATATAAAATACATAAAACTCAGATAATACAAATACAACTGATGAACAGTTTACACACATAAAACAGTTTATCACACCAATCGCAACAAGTTGAAGATCAGAAGTAACTGAACTGGAAGAGATATGTGCCAAATTCATGAAGTGTGTGTACCATATTGAAGAACTTGGGAAAAGAAAAAGTCAACAAATACTACAAGACAAAAAAAAAGAAAGAAAAAAGTGACTTCAATAAATCACAAGTGATGAATTGGAGCTTTAGACTTCCCATGTGTTCCTACCTCCTGAGCTGTGCATTTGTAAGGGGTCTTTTGAGTGATCGGTGGCGGTCCCCACCAGGTCCCTGGCGATTTACGCTGCATTAAAGGGTTTAAAACGTGTAAGCAAATCTCCCAAAAGTTTAGTTACTTGTTGAATTGTTAATAGTACTACTGACTGAATCTAATCGTTACTTAGGTTTTTATATGGCCAATAGTCTGATGATGGCTGGTACCAAAAACTCCAGTATCTTCTTACCAATGTTAAAGTCATACTGGGAGGTATAGATTCATGTGATTTAAATGGAAATCACAGGTCCTCACCTGACATTGAAATTAATGGCTGTTGAAATCATTCATGTATTAATGATGTTTCGGATACGGTTTTCATACACCGATGGTGGTCTTGGTGCTGTATTCACATATTGATGATGGTTTAGGTTATTATGGTCACATGGATATCTATTATAATATCCTCCCCAAAACGTCATAAAAGATTTTTTTTTATTGTGCAGTATTTATGCCCCAGTTACAGGGGAAAGTATCCTCCTGCTATGGCACAAGTCGCTAGCGGAGCTGACATGGGGCATCATGGGATCACCAGGTCCATCTAAGCATTGACATTACCCTGAAGTGTTTACAGAGTGCTATGTAGCCTAGGAAAGAGAAAAGTGGAGATATACAGCATCCTCACAGCAGAGAGGAGTATGCAACGGGAACATCATTTCCCCCAAAAGTTACCATTGGCCAACTATGTCCATTTATAGCCTCCAAATGAAAGCTAGATGTCAAAGCAGTTTTGCGAGCCAAAAATATGACTAGATAGTAGATACAAAGAATAAGACATCAATAAGACACCAACAATTTGGCCAAAAAAGCATCAATATTTGCATGTGTAAAATCTAATCTTTTGCTGCTTTTTTGTGCAAATTAAAAGCTGCTTTTTACAGTACCAGCAAAAGCTATGTAATTTCAGAAATCGGCAGCGTGTTAATTCTTTCAGCATTTTTTACGCATGCAATGAGAAATCCTTAACAGTGATTTCCGAGGTGTTTTTGGAGAATAAAACTAACCTTATTAAACATATACTGTATAGAAACACATGTAATCAGCACCCGCTGCAAAAAAAAAAGCAACAAAAATTCTATGCACAGGATGTTTTGAATGCAGCAACACATAACGTGTAGATCGATAAGCCAGGTGCTCTGTTTCACTTGAGCCTAAAAATATTCATTTTTGTTAATTTAATTTAGCCCATTTTCTTCTACATAATATAAAGTACTCATGGTCCAGCAGAACTCCAAAAGTGACTATTCTCCAAGTTCTAATCTACTGTGTTGCTCAACACACATAGGATCAGCAACATTTTATTTGCTACAATTTTCCTTAGACGTACAATGTAGCAAATGTGCACATGATACGTTTGATGTATTTGGTTAAGCCATCGCGTACGCCTAATGGGTATCTTCCAATGCCATTGGAAAAATCAGACTGCAGGTATTTTCAAGGTTGATCAGGAACAACATGCTACCCCTATCAGAATCACTGCCAATATTTTTCTTTGTGTTGTCTCAAAGTAATGCTGTTCTCTCCATTGTTTGTTACTATTTTCTTTATTTGTAAAGTGCTTATACTGCGGGCGGCGTATAAATAAAATGATACCGAGGATTACTCTGTGGCACATCTTTCTCGGTAACATATTTTGGTCAATGCAAATAGCCTTGGTAATAACAGGCGGCAGACATACGGGGAGTGCGGGCATCTCTGGAGCAGGCTCTGCTCTGTGCCTCTGCATTGTTTTGATGTAGTGAAGATGAATCTAGCTAAAAAGGATTACACACCTATCATTTATTTAACAAGAGCATCGTGTCCTCTGCCTGGGTTTTAGGTATGCCGTGTGAATTCTTGGAACAGATTTATTCATATGTGGCTTGTATATTAACAGCTTTTTTTTTTCTGTATTCTGCCTTGGCTGGGTGTGCAGCTGAGAGGAGAACGCGCCCTTTTAACAAGTTGATTTATTTCTGGAGAAGAGGGGAAAAACATGAATAGAAAGCAATGCACTTGTTCAAAGACGGGGAGGAAAGACACGGCAATGAACGGTTTATTCCTATATATGTGACCCTTTATTAAAGCACAGACCAGAATCTGTATGTTTTTATTAAAGCACAGACCAGAATCTATATGTGTTTATGAAAGTACAGACCAGAGTCTAATGTTTTGCTACTGGGGCGCTGGACAAAATGGGATATTTCTCATACCTCAATTACTAATTATTTCAAATAAATAAAATATTGATGTAAAAGGTAAGGCCAGACATGGCGTTATAGGTGTGATGTGGACGCAACATGGCCAAGAATTGCAGCGGCCAGTTGGTGCTAGGGTTTCCAAATAAAAAAATATTTTTGATTTTGCGGGGGGGGGGGGGGGGGGGAGGGGGGGGTTTGGGGGGAACAGCTGTTTTACCCACCAAGCCAAGTGACATGAAAACCCCCATGTCAGCCTTACCCTTGGGTAGCAGAATAGCTGTACCCTAATGATCCATTTCAGTAAACTACTGTAAACTATTGATATCTCCCCTTTGTAGTTACACAGATACTCTGTAGGGCAGGATTTGTAGCAGTCTAGTGAAATATAGTGAGCTGCTGTAGACGTAGAAAGATGTCTACTTTTATTCCTTACATCTAATCTCCCCGTCAGCTAGCTAGCCAAGACGGTTGGTGAAATGGATTCACAGGAAGCGGTCCTTCTGTTGGAAGGGAGCCCATCAAATCTCCTCCTACCTGACAGTATCTGCAGCTCTTCTTTTGATTAGCCGGACTGGTGCGGCGTCACGCTGCAATTATGACATCACGCTGGCACGACTAATCGCTGCCAGAGAAGATGTAAGGCCATGTTCACACGTTCCTGATTTCCCTGCTGTTTTTTCTGCACTAAAAACCGCAGCTCTTGGCAGAAAACGCAGGTGCATTTTTTGGTGCTTTTTGGTGCGTTTTTTGATGCGTTTTTTAGTGCAGTTTTTTATGCAGTTTTCTCTGCAGAGTCTGTGTGTTTTCTAGGAAGTTTTTTTAGGGTTAAAATGGCTGAAAATACCCTAACCCTACCCCTACCCCTGATTTGCATAATTGGCCCGATTCTCTCGGATGAGACAATCTATGGCGGTCTACACCGAGCCTTACTTAGAGCAGTAGACATTCCAACTTTAACAAGTGATTTCACAGCTGAAACTATGATAATAACATTGACGATATGTTATCACTTTATTAATTAATTAAACACAATACAAAAAGAGTAAAATGGCTTCTGGCCGGTTGCATCGTGAGACAGAGACTCATCAGAGTGAATGAAGTGCCATGAGGCACCATTCATATCAATGGCACACGACTGTACAGGAAAGATTAGGCACTGCATAGACCACAATGCAGTGGTAAAATGAGTGTGGCCCCCCAAAAAGTCTGCAATGGGAGATCTGGAAGTAAGGAAATTAACTCCTTTATCACTAGTTAACCTACAGTAGAAGGTTTAACTCTCTGATGCTTGCACAGCCGCGCACTTCTCCTTTGGCAAGGGGATGTAATCGGAAGCAGCTGGAAGAAGGTAGCTCTTATTTTTCCTGTCCTTCCAAGGCTAGGCCAGCTGCCAGCTCTCTGAATTATGAATAAGCAATGAACAAAAGAATGCAGATATGGTGCTGACAAGATAATCCTAGGAAATTTATCTGTGACAAATTTCACGGGATTAACAAATTACATTTGCACAGAACAATAAAAAAAGGGATAAATATGCAGAGGGGGAATGAAGAAGGTGGTAGGTGTTCAGTGGCAGGTACAGTGAGCGTGAACGGCGGTGCATCTTAATAAAGGCACAGGGCCAGGTTAACTAAGCGGAGTGCTGCCGTACGGTACAGCGCCCCCCCGCCACCAACCACTTTATGTCTAGTGTAATTAATAGGCTGTATCTTTCTGGAAGGACCATGACTGATTAGTAATTATTAATTTTTGGTTCTTCAATGGTAAGAAATAATTAGACCCATGTTTTCAGCTGTAGCATTATTAATGACAGACCCTTATCTATGAGGGGGTGTAAGCAAAGAATACTGTGACACTCCGCTCCTCTGCCTTTTCTAGTCACTCTGCTGGTGGCGCTGTTGCCATTTCGGAGTGGATTTCACGATTTTCCTGAGTGCCGAAAGGGCAGATCCAGCAGCAGATGGAAATGGAAAGACCATACTTGGCCACTGAAGCATGCAACGTGCAGTTGCGAAAGGACAGCATTAAGTTCGGGCACTGTGTGCTATGTGAGCCCCATCTGATGGTGCAGTAACAAAATCATTCCCAAGACATGAGCATGGAAGCCACAAACGGCTATGAGAGTCGGGGGCAGTGACATTGGATAATTTGGGTAAATGTCTTGGAAGCAACAGGTCTCTGTTAATTTATTTTGCACTAACATATTCTGCAGATCTCTGCATAAATTGCAATAATTCCTAGCTCCTAAACCGGGTTCACAATCTAAATTCCCTAATTCACACCAAAGAACAATAATCCAAAAAGTTGCATGTATTATTGCTGCAAATTCCCACTGGTTACTCCCGGACATTCCAGTGCAACATCCAAATGCGTTCTCGGTTTACACGCAAAAGTTATAGCCATGCCGTCTGCAGCCAATCAATGGCCTCAGCGGTGTACCTCCCAAATCACGAGGATATATGTTGTTCCATTCATTTCACAGGAGTTGAGAGCTCTTGGTTTATCTTGGACAATCCCTCTAACTCCATTTGATTTTGCTCTTGGTCAGATCTAACCCCAGACTGTTAGCAGCAATCATCGTCTATGTGCTAAATTATCATAGTAACAATATTGGAAAAAAACCTCTTAACCACTGGACTTTTTTCCTTTAGTCCCATTACTACAGATGTATAATATCAGGCTTCCAGCTTCCTGTCTGTAGGATACAGCCAGAAAGAGTGGGAATTGTAATAGGAGCCATCACCGCAACATAAAAAAGGAGGCTACATATCGTCATAGAGCGCTGAGAGTGGAGACGTCATATAGTCACAGAGCGCTGAGAGTGGAGACGTCATGTAGTCACAGAGCGCTGAGAGTGGAGACGTCATATAGTCACAGAGCGCTGAGAGTGGAGACGTCATATAGTCACAGAGCGCTGAGAGTGGAGACGTCATGTAGTCACAGAGCGCTGAGAGTGGAGACGCCATATAGTCACAGAGCGCTGAGAGTGGAGACGTCATATAGTCACAGAGCGCTGAGAGTGGAGACGTCATATAGTCACAGAGCGCTGAGAGTGGAGACGTCATGTAGTCACAGAGCGCTGAGAGTGGAGACGTCATAGTCACAGAGCGCTGAGAGTGGAGACGTCATGTAGTCACAGAGCGCTGAGAGTGGAGACGTCATATAGTCACAGAGCGCTGAGAGTGGAGACGTCATATAGTCACAGAGCGCTGAGAGTGGAGACGTCATATAGTCACAGAGCGCTGAGAGTGGAGACGTCATATAGTCACAGAGCGCTGAGAGTGGAGACGTCATATAGTCACAGAGCGCTGAGAGTGGAGACGTCATATAGTCACAGAGCGCTGAGAGTGGAGACGTCATATAGTCACAGAGCGCTGAGAGTGGAGACGGCATGTAGTCACAGAGCGCTGAGAGTGGAGACGTCATATAGTCACAGAGCGCTGAGAGTGGAGACGTCATATAGTCACAGAGCGCTGAGAGTGGAGACGTCATATAGTCACAGAGCGCTGAGAGTGGAGACGTCATATAGTCACAGAGCGCTGAGAGTGGAGACGTCATATAGTCACAGAGCGCTGAGAGTGGAGACGTCATATAGTCACAGAGCGCTGAGAGTGGAGACGGCATGTAGTCACAGAGCGCTGAGAGTGGAGACGTCATATAGTCACAGAGCGCTGAGAGTGGAGACGTCATATAGTCACAGAGCGCTGAGAGTGGAGACGTCATGTAGTCACAGAGCGCTGAGAGTGGAGACGCCATATAGTCACAGAGCGCTGAGAGTGGAGACGTCATATAGCCACAGAGCGCTGAGAGTGGAGACGTCATATAGTCACAGAGCGCTGAGAGTGGAGACGTCATGTAGTCACAGAGCGCTGAGAGTGGAGACGTCATATAGTCACAGAGCGCTGAGAGTGGAGACGTCATGTAGTCACAGAGCGCTGAGAGTGGAGACGTCATATAGTCACAGAGCGCTGAGAGTGGAGACGGCATGTAGTCACAGAGCGCTGAGAGTGGAGACGCCATATAGTCACAGAGCGCTGAGAGTGGAGACGTCATATAGCCACAGAGCGCTGAGAGTGGAGACGTCATATAGTCACAGAGCGCTGAGAGTGGAGACGTCATGTAGTCACAGAGCGCTGAGAGTGGAGACGTCATATAGTCACAGAGCGCTGAGAGTGGAGACGTCATATAGTCACAGAGCGCTGAGAGTGGAGACGTCATATAGTCACAGAGCGCTGAGAGTGGAGACGTCATATAGTCACAGAGCGCTGAGAGTGGAGACGTCATGTAGTCACAGAGCGCTGAGAGTGGAGACGTCATATAGTCACAGAGCGCTGAGAGTGGAGACGTCATGTAGTCACAGAGCGCTGAGAGTGGAGACGTCATATAGTCACAGAGCGCTGAGAGTGGAGACGTCATGTAGTCACAGAGCGCTGAGAGTGGAGACGTCATATAGTCACAGAGCGCTGAGAGTGGAGACGTCATGTAGTCACAGAGCGCTGAGAGTGGAGACGCCATATAGTCACAGAGCGCTGAGAGTGGAGACGGCATGTAGTCACAGAGCGCTGAGAGTGGAGACGCCATATAGTCACAGAGCGCTGAGAGTGGAGACGTCATATAGTCACAGAGCGCTGAGAGTGGAGACGTCATATAGTCACAGAGCGCTGAGAGTGGAGACGTCATATAGTCACAGAGCGCTGAGAGTGGAGACGTCATATAGTCACAGAGCGCTGAGAGTGGAGACGTCATATAGTCACAGAGCGCTGAGAGTGGAGACGTCATATAGTCACAGAGCGCTGAGAGTGGAGACGCCATATAGTCACAGAGCGCTGAGAGTGGAGACGTCATATAGTCACAGAGCGCTGAGAGTGGAGACGTCATATAGTCACAGAGCGCTGAGAGTGGAGACGTCATGTAGTCACAGAGCGCTGAGAGTGGAGACGTCATATAGTCACAGAGCGCTGAGAGTGGAGACGTCATGTAGTCACAGAGCGCTGAGAGTGGAGACGGCATGTAGTCACAGAGCGCTGAGAGTGGAGACGTCATATAGTCACAGAGCGCTGAGAGTGGAGACGTCATATAGTCACAGAGCGCTGAGAGTGGAGACGTCATGTAGTCACAGAGCGCTGAGAGTGGAGACGTCATATAGTCACAGAGCGCTGAGAGTGGAAACGTCATATAGTCACAGAGCGCTGAGAGTGGAGACGTCATGTAGTCACAGAGCGCTGAGAGTGGAGACGTCATAGTCACAGAGCGCTGAGAGTGGAGACGTCATGTAGTCACAGAGCGCTGAGAGTGGAGACGTCATATAGTCACAGAGCGCTGAGAGTGGAGACGTCATATAGTCACAGAGCGCTGAGAGTGGAGACGTCATATAGTCACAGAGCGCTGAGAGTGGAGACGTCATATAGTCACAGAGCGCTGAGAGTGGAGACGTCATATAGTCACAGAGCGCTGAGAGTGGAGACGTCATGTAGTCACAGAGCGCTGAGAGTGGAGACGTCATATAGTCACAGAGCGCTGAGAGTGGAGACGGCATGTAGTCACAGAGCGCTGAGAGTGGAGACGCCATATAGTCACAGAGCGCTGAGAGTGGAGACGTCATATAGCCACAGAGCGCTGAGAGTGGAGACGTCATATAGTCACAGAGCGCTGAGAGTGGAGACGTCATGTAGTCACAGAGCGCTGAGAGTGGAGACGTCATATAGTCACAGAGCGCTGAGAGTGGAGACGTCATGTAGTCACAGAGCGCTGAGAGTGGAGACGTCATATAGTCACAGAGCGCTGAGAGTGGAGACGTCATGTAGTCACAGAGCGCTGAGAGTGGAGACGTCATATAGTCACAGAGCGCTGAGAGTGGAGACGTCATGTAGTCACAGAGCGCTGAGAGTGGAGACGCCATATAGTCACAGAGCGCTGAGAGTGGAGACGTCATATAGTCACAGAGCGCTGAGAGTGGAGACGTCATATAGTCACAGAGCGCTGAGAGTGGAGACGTCATATAGTCACAGAGCGCTGAGAGTGGAGACGTCATGTAGTCACAGAGCGCTGAGAGTGGAGACGTCATATAGTCACAGAGCGCTGAGAGTGGAGACGTCATGTAGTCACAGAGCGCTGAGAGTGGAGACGGCATGTAGTCACAGAGCGCTGAGAGTGGAGACGTCATATAGTCACAGAGCGCTGAGAGTGGAGACGTCATATAGTCACAGAGCGCTGAGAGTGGAGACGTCATGTAGTCACAGAGCGCTGAGAGTGGAGACGTCATATAGTCACAGAGCGCTGAGAGTGGAGACGTCATATAGTCACAGAGCGCTGAGAGTGGAGACGTCATATAGTCACAGAGCGCTGAGAGTGGAGACGGCATGTAGTCACAGAGCGCTGAGAGTGGAGACGTCATATAGTCACAGAGCGCTGAGAGTGGAGACGGCATGTAGTCACAGAGCGCTGAGAGTGGAGACGTCATATAGTCACAGAGCGCTGAGAGTGGAAACGTCATATAGTCACAGAGCGTTGAGAGTGGAGACGCCATATAGCCACAGAGTGCTGAGAGTGGAGACGTCATATAGTCACAGAGCGTTGAGAGTGGAGACGCCATATAGCCACAGAGTGCTGAGAGTGGAGACGTCATATAGTCACAGAGCGCTGAGAGTGGAGACGTCATATAGTCACAGAGCGCTGAGAGTGGAGACGTCATGTAGTCACAGAGCGCTGAGAGTGGAGACGTCATATAGTCACAGAGCGCTGAGAGTGGAGACGGCATGTAGTCACAGAGCGCTGAGAGTGGAGACGCCATATAGTCACAGAGCGCTGAGAGTGGAGACGTCATATAGCCACAGAGCGCTGAGAGTGGAGACGTCATATAGTCACAGAGCGCTGAGAGTGGAGACGTCATGTAGTCACAGAGCGCTGAGAGTGGAGACGTCATATAGTCACAGAGCGCTGAGAGTGGAGACGTCATATAGTCACAGAGCGCTGAGAGTGGAGACGTCATATAGTCACAGAGCGCTGAGAGTGGAGACGTCATATAGTCACAGAGCGCTGAGAGTGGAGACGTCATGTAGTCACAGAGCGCTGAGAGTGGAGACGTCATATAGTCACAGAGCGCTGAGAGTGGAGACGTCATGTAGTCACAGAGCGCTGAGAGTGGAGACGTCATATAGTCACAGAGCGCTGAGAGTGGAGACGTCATGTAGTCACAGAGCGCTGAGAGTGGAGACGTCATATAGTCACAGAGCGCTGAGAGTGGAGACGTCATGTAGTCACAGAGCGCTGAGAGTGGAGACGCCATATAGTCACAGAGCGCTGAGAGTGGAGACGTCATATAGTCACAGAGCGCTGAGAGTGGAGACGTCATATAGTCACAGAGCGCTGAGAGTGGAGACGTCATGTAGTCACAGAGCGCTGAGAGTGGAGACGTCATATAGTCACAGAGCGCTGAGAGTGGAGACGTCATGTAGTCACAGAGCGCTGAGAGTGGAGACGGCATGTAGTCACAGAGCGCTGAGAGTGGAGACGTCATATAGTCACAGAGCGCTGAGAGTGGAGACGTCATATAGTCACAGAGCGCTGAGAGTGGAGACGTCATGTAGTCACAGAGCGCTGAGAGTGGAGACGTCATATAGTCACAGAGCGCTGAGAGTGGAGACGTCATATAGTCACAGAGCGCTGAGAGTGGAGACGTCATGTAGTCACAGAGCGCTGAGAGTGGAGACGTCATAGTCACAGAGCGCTGAGAGTGGAGACGTCATGTAGTCACAGAGCGCTGAGAGTGGAGACGTCATATAGTCACAGAGCGCTGAGAGTGGAGACGTCATATAGTCACAGAGCGCTGAGAGTGGAGACGTCATATAGTCACAGAGCGCTGAGAGTGGAGACGTCATATAGTCACAGAGCGCTGAGAGTGGAGACGTCATATAGTCACAGAGCGCTGAGAGTGGAGACGTCATGTAGTCACAGAGCGCTGAGAGTGGAGACGTCATATAGTCACAGAGCGCTGAGAGTGGAGACGGCATGTAGTCACAGAGCGCTGAGAGTGGAGACGCCATATAGTCACAGAGCGCTGAGAGTGGAGACGTCATATAGCCACAGAGCGCTGAGAGTGGAGACGTCATATAGTCACAGAGCGCTGAGAGTGGAGACGTCATGTAGTCACAGAGCGCTGAGAGTGGAGACGTCATATAGTCACAGAGCGCTGAGAGTGGAGACGTCATATAGTCACAGAGCGCTGAGAGTGGAGACGTCATGTAGTCACAGAGCGCTGAGAGTGGAGACGCCATATAGTCACAGAGCGCTGAGAGTGGAGACGTCATATAGTCACAGAGCGCTGAGAGTGGAGACGTCATATAGTCACAGAGCGCTGAGAGTGGAGACGTCATGTAGTCACAGAGCGCTGAGAGTGGAGACGTCATATAGTCACAGAGCGCTGAGAGTGGAGACGTCATGTAGTCACAGAGCGCTGAGAGTGGAGACGGCATGTAGTCACAGAGCGCTGAGAGTGGAGACGTCATATAGTCACAGAGCGCTGAGAGTGGAGACGTCATATAGTCACAGAGCGCTGAGAGTGGAGACGTCATATAGTCACAGAGCGCTGAGAGTGGAGACGTCATATAGTCACAGAGCGCTGAGAGTGGAGACGGCATGTAGTCACAGAGCGCTGAGAGTGGAGACGTCATATAGTCACAGAGCGCTGAGAGTGGAGACGGCATGTAGTCACAGAGCGCTGAGAGTGGAGACGTCATATAGTCACAGAGCGCTGAGAGTGGAAACGTCATATAGTCACAGAGCGTTGAGAGTGGAGACGCCATATAGCCACAGAGTGCTGAGAGTGGAGACGTCATATAGTCACAGAGCGTTGAGAGTGGAGACGCCATATAGCCACAGAGTGCTGAGAGTGGAGACGTCATATAGTCACAGAGCGTTGAGAGTGGAGACGCCATATAGCCACAGAGCGCTGAGAGTGGAGACGCCATATAGCCACAGAGCGCTGAGAGTGGAGACGTCATATAGCCACAGAGCGCTGAGAGTGGAGACGCCATATAGCCACAGAGCGCTGAGAGTGGAGACGTCATATAGCCACAGAGCGCTGAGAGTGGAGACGTCATATAGCCACAGAGCGCTGAGAGTGGAGACGCCATATAGCCACAGAGCGCTGAGAGTGGAGACGTCATATAGCCACAGAGCGCTGAGAGTGGAGACGTCATATAGTCACAGAGCGCTGAGAGTGGAGACGTCATATAGTCACAGAGCGCTGAGAGTGGAGACGTCATATAGTCACAGAGCGCTGAGAGTGGAGACGTCATATAGTCACAGAGCGCTGAAAGTGGAGACGTCATATAGTCACAGAGCGCTGAGAGTGGAGACGTCATATAGTCACAGAGCGCTGAGAGTGGAGACGTCATATAGTCACAGAGCGCTGAGAGTGGAGACGTCATATAGTCACAGAGCGCTGAGAGTGGAGACGTCATATAGTCACAGAGCGCTGAGAGTGGAGACGTCATATAGTCACAGAGCGCTGAGAGTGGAGACGTCATGTAGTCACAGAGCGCTGAGAGTGGAGACGTCATATAGTCACAGAGCGCTGAGAGTGGAGACGTCATGTAGTCACAGAGCGCTGAGAGTGGAGACGCCATATAGTCACAGAGCGCTGAGAGTGGAGACGTCATGTAGTCACAGAGCGCTGAGAGTGGAGACGTCATATAGTCACAGAGCGCTGAGAGTGGAGACGTCATATAGTCACAGAGCGCTGAGAGTGGAGACGGCATATAGTCACAGAGCGCTGAGAGTGGAGACGGCATGTAGTCACAGAGCGCTGAGAGTGGAGACGGCATGTAGTCACAGAGCACTGAGAGTGGAGACGCCATATAGTCACAGAGCGCTGAGAGTGGAGACGTCATGTAGTCACAGAGCGCTGAGAGTGGAGACGTCATATAGTCACAGAGCGCTGAGAGTGGAGACGTCATATAGTCACAGAGCGCTGAGAGTGGAGACGGCATATAGTCACAGAGCGCTGAGAGTGGAGACGTCATGTAGTCACAGAGCGCTGAGAGTGGAGACGCCATATAGTCACAGAGCGCTGAGAGTGGAGACGTCATGTAGTCACAGAGCGCTGAGAGTGGAGACGTCATATAGTCACAGAGCGCTGAGAGTGGAGACGTCATATAGTCACAGAGCGCTGAGAGTGGAGACGGCATATAGTCACAGAGCGCTGAGAGTGGAGACGGCATATAGCCACAGAGCGCTGAGAGTGGAGACGTCATATAGTCACAGAGCGCTGAGAGTGGAGACGCCATATAGTCACAGAGCGCTGAGAGTGGAGACGGCATGTAGTCACAGAGCGCTGAGAGTGGAGACGCCATATAGTCACAGAGCGCTGAGAGTGGAGACGTCATATAGTCACAGAGCGCTGAGAGTGGAGACGCCATATAGTCACAGAGCGCTGAGAGTGGAGACGGCATGTAGTCACAGAGCGCTGAGAGTGGAGACGCCATATAGTCACAGAGCGCTGAGAGTGGAGACGTCATATAGTCACAGAGCGCTGAGAGTGGAGACGCCATATAGTCACAGAGCGCTGAGAGTGGAGACGCCATATAGTCACAGAGCGCTGAGAGTGGAGACGGCATGTAGTCACAGAGCGCTGAGAGTGGAGACGCCATATAGTCACAGAGCGCTGAGAGTGGAGACGTCATATAGTCACAGAGCGCTGAGAGTGGAGACGCCATATAGTCACAGAGCGCTGAGAGTGGAGACGGCATGTAGTCACAGAGCGCTGAGAGTGAAGACGTCATATAGTCACAGAGCGCTGAGAGTGGAGACGTCATGTAGTCACAGAGCGCTGAGAGTGGAGACGTCATGTAGTCACAGAGCGCTGAGAGTGGAGACGGCATGTAGTCACAGAGCGCTGAGAGTGGAGACGTCATATAGTCACAGAGCGCTGAGAGTGGAGACGTCATATAGTCACAGAGCGCTGAGAGTGGAGACGTCATGTAGTCACAGAGCGCTGAGAGTGGAGACGTCATATAGTCACAGAGCGCTGAGAGTGGAGACGTCATATAGTCACAGAGCGCTGAGAGTGGAGACGTCATATAGTCACAGAGCGCTGAGAGTGGAGACGGCATGTAGTCACAGAGCGTTGAGAGTGGAGACGCCATATAGCCACAGAGTGCTGAGAGTGGAGACGTCATATAGTCACAGAGCGTTGAGAGTGGAGACGCCATATAGCCACAGAGCGTTGAGAGTGGAGACGTCATAGTCACAGAGCGCTGAGAGTGGAGACGGCATATAGTCACAGAGCGCTGAGAGTGGAGACGCCATATAGCCACAGAGCGCTGAGAGTGGAGACGCCATATAGCCACAGAGCGCTGAGAGTGGAGACGCCATATAGTCACAGAGCGCTGAGAGTGGAGACGCCATATAGCCACAGAGCGCTGAGAGTGGAGACGTCATATAGTCACAGAGCGCTGAGAGTGGAGACGCCATATAGCCACAGAGCGCTGAGAGTGGAGACGTCATATAGTCACAGAGCGCTGAGAGTGGAGACGTCATATAGTCACAGAGCGCTGAGAGTGGAGACGTCATATAGTCACAGAGCGCTGAGAGTGGAGACGTCATATAGTCACAGAGCGCTGAGAGTGGAGACGTCATATAGTCACAGAGCGCTGAGAGTGGAGACGTCATATAGTCACAGAGCGCTGAGAGTGGAGACGTCATATAGTCACAGAGCGCTCAGAGTGGAGACGTCATGTAGTCACAGAGCGCTGAGAGTGGAGACGTCATATAGTCACAGAGCGCTGAGAGTGGAGACGTCATATAGTCACAGAGCGCTGAGAGTGGAGACGTCATATAGTCACAGAGCGCTGAGAGTGGAGACGTCATATAGTCACAGAGCGCTGAGAGTGGAGACGTCATATAGTCACAGAGCGTTGAGAGTGGAGACGCCATATAGCCACAGAGTGCTGAGAGTGGAGACGTCATATAGTCACAGAGCGTTGAGAGTGGAGACGCCATATAGCCACAGAGCGCTGAGAGTGGAGACGTCATATAGTCACAGAGCGCTGAGAGTGGAGACGTCATATAGTCACAGAGCGCTGAGAGTGGAGACGTCATAGTCACAGAGCGCTGAGAGTGGAGACGTCATATAGTCACAGAGCGCTGAGAGTGGAGACGTCATATAGCCACAGAGCGCTGAGAGTGGAGACGTCATATAGCCACAGAGCGCTGAGAGTGGAGACGCCATATAGTCACAGAGCGCTGAGAGTGGAGACGTCATATAGTCACAGAGCGCTGAGAGTGGAGACGTCATATAGTCACAGAGCGCTGAGAGTGGAGACGTCATATAGTCACAGAGCGCTGAGAGTGGAGACGTCATAGTCACAGAGCGCTGAGAGTGGAGACGTCATAGTCACAGAGCGCTGAGAGTGGAGACGTCATATAGTCACAGAGCGCTGAGAGTGGAGACGTCATATAGCCACAGAGCGCTGAGAGTGGAGACGTCATATAGCCACAGAGCGCTGAGAGTGGAGACGCCATATAGTCACAGAGCGCTGAGCGTGGAGACGTCATATAGTCACAGAGCACTGAGAGTGGAGACGACATATAGTCACAGAGCGCTGAGAGTGGAGACGCCATATAGTCACAGAGCGCTGAGAGTGGAGACGTCATATAGCCACAGAGCGCTGAGAGTGGAGACGACATATAGTCACAGAGCGCTGAGAGTGGAGACGCCATATAGTCACAGAGCGCTGAGAGTGGAGACGACATGTAGCCACAGAGCGCTGAGAGTGGAGACGTCATATAGTCACAGAGCGCTGAGAGTGGAGACGTCATATAGTCACAGAGCGCTGAGAGTGGAGACGTCATATAGTCACAGAGCGCTGAGAGTGGAGACGACATATAGTCACAGAGCGCTGAGAGTGGAGACGGCATGTAGTCACAGAGCGCTGAGAGTGGAGACGTCATATAGTCACAGAGCGCTGAGAGTGGAGACGGCATGTAGTCACAGAGCGCTGAGAGTGGAGAGGTCATATAGTCACAGAGCGCTGAGAGTGGAGACGTCATATAGTCACAGAGCGCTGAGAGTGGAGACGTCATATAGTCACAGAGCGCTGAGAGTGGAGACGTCATATAGTCACAGAGCGCTGAGAGTGGAGACGTCATATAGTCACAGAGCGCTGAGAGTGGAGACGTCATATAGTCACAGAGCGCTGAGAGTGGAGACGTCATATAGTCACAGAGCGCTGAGAGTGGAGACGTCATATAGTCACAGAGCGCTGAGAGTGGAGACGTCATATAGTCACAGAGCGCTGAGAGTGGAGACGTCATATAGTCACAGAGCACTGAGAGTGGAGACGACATATAGTCACAGGGCACAGAGAGTGGAGGTGAATATCGCATAAAAGACACGAAAACTCAATAAGGCTAACGATGACTCAATAAGGCTAAGCTCACATTAGCGTTCAGAGGCTTCGCGGATGGCTGCGTATGTCCTCTGCTAAGCCCCGCCTACTTCCGCATACTTCTGCATGCGTCCTACGTACCTATCTTTAACATTGGGTACGCAGGACATGTGGATGTATGAGGATGTGTTGTTTTGACGCTCCCGCCGACCGCACGGGAAAGCAACAAGTTGCGTTTTGTGCGGACAGTGGGCGCGTCAAAACAACACATCCTCATACATCCACATGTCCTGCGTACCCAATGTTAAAGATAGGTACGTAGGACACATAAAGAAGTATGTGGAAGTAGGCGGAGCTTGGCGGAGGAAGTACACAGCCCACCACAAAGCCCCGGTACGCAAGTGTGAACCCGGCCTATCTGCAGAACTTCAAAAAATAATTATTGGCAGTAATTCTTAGGAAATTATCAAAAGGGACTGATCCTCCTGCCAAAAATCTGCAGTATATTCAGTAGCAGCAAAAAGTATGAATTTTACCATACTTCATCTACAGCAGTGTTCAAAATAATAGCCGTATATTTAAAGACATGAGATAATGACAAAAATTGGAAACTAGTTTTTATGTCCAGCATTGGGAACGTTGCACACGGTTTTCTAATTCAAAACACGAAGAGAAATGTATATAATTTTTAACTACTTTCCAGGAAATTAAAAAAAAATGAACACTTGGCCGTTCTAAAAAATAGCAGTGTCTGCATCTGTCTTTACAGACTGACAATATGTATTTATTGAGGATTTAGCATTCCTGTGACTCCCTAACCTAATATTTAGTTGTTACTCACAGATTTTTAGAACTGCTTCACATCTATGTTACACGGAGTCACCCAACTTCTGGCACCTGTCACTGTTACTCCAGCCCAGGATACTTGGACTACATCACACAATTTTTGTCATTTGTTGGCTTTGCCTCAGAAACAGCATTTTTAATGTGACCCCATAAGTGTTCTATCGGATTAAGATCCGGGGATTGGGCTAGCCACTCCATAATCTGAAGTTTGTTGGACTGGAACCAAGATTTTGCTCGTTTACTGGTGTGTTTAGGGTTGTTGTCTTGTTGAAACCCCGAAGTCAAGGGCACATCCTCAAGTGTAAGGAAACATGATCTCTTCAAGTATTATAGTATCTGCAAACTGGTCCATGATCCCCGGTATGTGGTAAATAGGTATGGCCCCATAGTAAGAGACACATGCCCATATGATGCCTGCACCACCATGCTTCACTGTCTTCATACTGTACTGTGGCTGAATGCAGAGTTTGGGGGGTCGTCTGATGAACGGTCTGCGGACCTTGGACCCCAAACTGCTTCTCTATTTCTCTTAAGGCCAGTTGATGTGTACTTTGGCAGATTGTATCTACATGTCTTTTTTTTAAAACTGTGGGACTTCTTGGTAAGAGATTAGTGGTCTTCTGTCACAGTCCTCACAGGTAACGTGAGACTGTCTTTGATAATCCTGGGAGCTGATCATCAGCTGAGCCTTTGCCATTCTGGATGTTCTTCCATCCATTTGGATGGTCTTCCATTTTCTTCCACATCTCTCTGGCTTTCCATTATAAAGCATTGGAGACCATTTTAGCTGAACAGCCGATCATTGTCTGCACTTCTTTATAAGTTTTTCCCTCTCCAAGCAACTTTTTATCAAACTACGCTGTTCTTCTGAAAAATGTCTCGAACAACCCATATTTCTCAGGCTTTCCAGGAGACACGCATCTACATGTCCTGGCTTCACCCTTAGATAGGGGCCACCTGATTCACACCTGTTCCTTCACAGAATGACTGACCTCACTAACTGATCTCCACACTGCTATTATTGTGAACACTTTCCCCTTTCAATTAATTATTCTAATACACGGACTCAGAAACCTGCAGATCATCAATGCGGAGTCTGGTGGTTTACTTAGAATCTACTGCACCAACTGGTAAATAGTTTGACAATTGGTAATATAATTTATACCAAAGTCAGTGATTAATCTGGTTAGTCATATTGGACTGCTAGTATTTTGAACACTACTGTACATATTGCAGATAAAGCCTGCGCAGAATCTGATTGGAAACTCATCTGCGGTGCAGATTGTTACTTAGCAGCATGTCAACTTATGGTTGATTTTTCACCACCGATTTCACTCTAACAGAAAAGGTGAAATTCATGGCAATTCTGCATCTAATTCATTTGCTGCTAAATGTTTCTTCAAATCTGATTCAGAATTTATGGAGAACTTTTTCACATAATTTCCATTTGTTGAGGACGTAACCTTACAGAAACCAAAGGTGTTCAGTCCTTGAGATGACCCTGCTGCATATCAACAATGCAATGTAAGGTTCTTATATTTCAGAACCCTTCTATTTACAAGCAGAATTTTAGAGTACTGGGTCCTGAGACCCCCATCGATCACTCACAATCCCCTGAGAAGTACAGAACTCCTGCCCAAGCACGCACACAGCGGGGTACGGATACAATAGAAAGTGTAGGCGGGCCGGAAGCCTCTGCCTTCTACTAGATCCGTACTCCGGTCTGAGCGAGCGATCAACCGGGAGTTGTGCGCTCCTGTCTGCTGAGCTGGGCACCTCTCAAGGGAAGATGAGTGATCGGTGGGGGTTCTCAGGACCCGGACCCCCACCAATCTGCTTGTAATTATAAGGGCATTGAACAATGAAAAAAACTTATAAAAGGTTTAGTTACACTGTAAATCAGGAGCAGCTATAATTAAAAAGAGAAATTGGCAATTCTTCATTACTGGATCAACGCAGTTAATGGCACATAAAGCCAGCACATTTTTAAAGGTTTCTTTTTCCTATTTGATACATGGTAATTTGAAGAATTCTCCATCACCAGGTGCACAGTTCAATTAACTTTCTGTTTGCAAATCATAGTAAAGAAAATGAGATATTAATTTTCATGCTGAACTCTAGAAGAATATAACTGATGAATAATAATAGTCATGTGTACTCTGACTGATAGGCGGCCAAGCGCAGGACTCGGAAAGCCTGAAGTTTGTAGGACTAGGCCATAAGGTAACCTTAAATCATGACAGCCCTTACCATAAACATAGGAACGAAAATCCAGTAAGGCAGCAGTGTATACGATAAAATCCAAGTTTATTGTAGAAAAATGAACTGAAATTGCATGGCAGTTCCAATGTGACTGAGGCCTACGCGTTTCAGCTCCTTGGAGCCTTACTCATGGTTTTTCCCCTTCCCTAGATAAGTGAAGACATGTTGGTTAATTAAGTAAAAAGGATGTTTCAGCACCTATAGTACTGGTAAAAGGAAGTTTCAGCACCTATAGTACTGGTAAAAGGAAGTTTCAGCACCTGTAGTGCTGGCAAAATGCTGCCCACAGTGTGTATGTCAAGTTGCAGAACATGAGAATCTGAACAATTCCTGGACATAATTGACTGGTATATGTACCAAAAGCCATTTTGACGAATTTCAGATGAAATGACTGGAAGTTAGGATACTATATATTAGGGAATTACAAGTATGTGTAGGGGACTAGGGGGAGAAGCTATGATTGGTAATAATATAAGATGGAAGTATTGTAAATGTACAGACCTTAACGTATTTTAGATTTCTACCCATCCTATCAACCAGGAAGGTACCAAGAAATTTGGCTCCTAAAACGTATTCCAAAAGACTCAATCCTGATGTATCCAAAATTTAAGGCAAAACCAGAATACAAACGATATGCCTGACACATGAAAAAAGAAATGAGCAACTGCCAGATAATAAACCGTAATGTGTGATCTTACAAAAAGCTTACTTGTAGGTTTGTGCAAAAAAGGTCATAAATAGAGAGTAGGAGAAATGTGGGATGAGACTGCAGACCATGATAGATCATGTAGGCACCAGTGAACAAGTCAGTATTATATCACTAGGACTACATTTTAATAACTTGCTCTAAAATCTAAATCGCTCACAACATCATATGCTAGCACCAAAACATCAGATGTGTCTACAGTGAATCCATCTCCAGACAGAAGGCTGCCAAATGACGACGGCGTCAAGGCTCGGCACGTCGAGATGAAAATAAAAAGGACACCGTGTCAACACACAGATCAGCTGTTTTCTACGGCATCTTCATCCCAGACCAAAATGTCGCTCCTACTCAGATTCTCTCACCTGGACAGAAAAGCGTTAGTCAAAACACCACAATCTGGCCACAGTCCCAAAAATGTTCCATTACTTTCCAAAATCTTCTATTTGACATTAAAAAGGTTTTAAACTCTTGCAAAGAGAGAGTTAAAAATATTTCATACCAGCAAGGGTACGCCGTCCTTCTGATATCCGAAATCTCCCTGTGTTGCTGTAATTTCTGTTATTAAATTAATGACTTTCTTAATATTATTTCCCCTACACCAACTTATGAGAGTGCGGGATCTGTGCCAGGAACTTCTCCAAATTCTTAGCCCGGTGATAGCAGAGGTTTGTAATGACGAGGGATCTTATGAATAGTCTGAACCTACTGGGCGTGCAGCACAATGCCATCCTTCAGGGTCACAATCCCTGTCACCAAGATTCCAAAAAATTGTTTTTTTTTATGTTTTATTTATATCCCTGTATAAAAGTATGAGCAGTGAATGAAAATTTATGTTTCTTAGTTCAATTCAAAGCTGGGCATAGACTCAATTTTTACATTTCACTTTTTGCATTCTGGATAACTGTGATAAATAACAATTTCAGTTAAGTTTATAGAAGTAAAAAAAAAAATCTGTTTCAATTCATGCATTTCTGCTCTGTTGCAGCAATCACGCAGAGCCCGATTCATTCAAGGTGCATTTGTGCAGCATTGTACGGTGCAAATATCTCTATAGATCATCTTATGGGGCCATAATCACCATTTGTGTAGCATTATATGGGGCAAATATCTCTATGGAGCATCTTATGGGGCCATAATCACCATTTGTGTAGCATTATATGGGGCAAATATCTCTATGGAGCATCTTATGGGGCCATAATCACCATTTGTGGAGCATTGTACGGGGCATATATCTCTATGGAGCATCTTATGGGGCCATAATCACCATTTGTGGAGCATTATATGGGGCAAATATCTCTATGGAGCATCTTATGGGGCCATAATCACCATTTGTGGAGCATTATATGGAGCAAATATCTCTATGGAGCATCTTATGGGGCCATAATCACCATTTGTGGAGCATTATATGGGGCATATATCTCTATGGAGCATCTTATGGGGCCATAATCACCATTTGTGGAGCATTGTACGGGGCATATATCTCTATGGAGCATCTTATGGGGCCATAATCACCATTTGTGGAGCATTATATGGGGCAAATATCTCTATGGAGCATCTTATGGGGCCATAATCACCATTTGTGGAGCATTATATGGGGCAAATATCTCTATGGAGCATCTTATGGGGCCATAATCACCATTTGTGGAGCATTGTACGGGGCATATATCTCTATGGAGCATCTTATGGGGCCATAATCACCATTTGTGGAGCATTATATGGGGCAAATATCTCTATGGAGCATCTTATGGGGCCATAATCACCATTTGTGGAGCATTATATGGAGCAAATATCTCTATGGAGCATCTTATGGGGCCATAATCACCATTTGTGGAGCATTATATGGGGCATATATCTCTATGGAGCATCTTATGGGGCCATAATCACCATTTGTGGAGCATTGTACGGGGCATATATCTCTATGGAGCATCTTATGGGGCCATAATCACCATTTGTGGAGCATTATATGGGGCAAATATCTCTATGGAGCATCTTATGGGGCCATAATCACCATTTGTGGAGCATTATATGGGGCAAATATCTCTATGGAGCATCTTATGGGGCCATAATCAGCATTTGTGGAGCATTGTACGGGGCAAATGTCTCTATGGAGCATCTTATGGGGCCATAATCAGCATTTGTGGAGCATTATATGGGGCATATATCTCTATGGAGCATCTTATGGGGCCATAATCACCATTTGTGGAGCATTATATGGGGCATATATCTCTATGGAGCATCTTATGGGGCCATAATCACCATTTGTGGAGCATTGTACGGGGCATATATCTCTATGGAGCATCTTATGGGGCCATAATCACCATTTGTGGAGCATTATATGAGGCAAATATCTCTATGGAGCATCTTATGGGGCCATAATCACCATTTGTGGAGCATTATATGGGGCAAATATCTCTATGGAGCATCTTATGGGGCCATAATCAGCATTTGTGGAGCATTGTACGGGGCAAATGTCTCTATGGAGCATCTTATGGGGCCATAATCAGCATTTGTGCAGCATTATATGGGGCAAATGTCTCTATAGAGCATCTTATGGGGCCATAATCAGCATTTGTGGAGCATTGTACGGGGCAAATATCTGGTAGGTCCATATATATTTGGACAGAGACAACATTTTTCTAATTTTGGTAATAGACATTACCACAATGAATTTTAAACAAAACAATTCAGATGCAGTTGAAGTTCAAACTTTCAGCTTTCATTTGAGGGTATCCACATTAAAATTGGATGAAGGGTTTAGGAGTTTCAGCTCCTTAACATGTGCCACCCTGTTTTTAAAGGGAACAAAAGTAATTGGACAGATTCAATAATTTTAAATAAAATGTTAATTTCTAGTACTTGGTTGAAACTCTTTGTTGGCAATGACTGCCTGAAGTCTTGAGCTCATGGACATCACCAGACGCTGTGTTTCCTCCTTTTTGATGCTCTGCCAGGCCTTCACTGCAGTGGTTTTCAGTTGCTGTTTGTTTGTGGGCCTTTCTGTCTGAAGTTTAGTCTTTAACAAGTGAAATGCATGCTCAATTGGGTTGAGATCAGGTGACTGACTTGGCCATTCAAGAATATTCCACTTCTTTGCTTTAATAAACTCCTGGGTTGCTTTAGCTTTATGTTTTGTGTCATTGTCCATCTGTAGTATGAAATGACGACCAATCAGTTTTGCTGCATTTGGCTGGATCTGAGCACATAGTATGGCTCTGAAGACCTCAGAATTCATTAAGCTGCTTCTGTCCTGTGTCACATCATCAATAAACACTAGTGACCCAGTACCACTGGCAGCCATGCATGCCCAAACCATCACACTGACTCCGCCGTGTTTTACAGATGATGTGGTATGCTTTGGATCATGAGCTGTACCACGCCTTCGCCATACTTTTCTCTTTCCATCATTCTGGTAGAGGTTGATCTTTGTGTCATTTGTCCAAAGAATGTTCTTCCAGAACTGTGCTGGCTTTTTTAGATGTTTTTTCGCAAAGTCCAGTCTAGCCTTTTTATTCTTGATGCTTATGAGTGGCTTGCACCGTGCAGTGAACCCTCTGTATTTACTTTCATGCTGTCTTCTCTTTATGGTAGATTTGGATATTGATACGCCTTCCTCCTGGAGAGTGTTGTTCACTTGGTTGGTTGTTGTGAGGGGTTTCTCTTCACCATGGAGATTATTCTGCGATCATCCGCCTCTGTTGTATTCCATGGGGGCCCAGGTCTTTTTGCATTGATGAGTTCACCAGTGCTTTCTTTCTTTCTCAGGATGTACCAAACTGTAGATTTTGCCACTCCTAATATTGTAGCAATTTCTCAGATGGGTTTTTTCTGTTTTCGCAGCTTAACCCCTTTCTGCCAGCTGACGGAGTAGTACGTCAGCTGGCAGATCCCCTGCTTTGAGGTGGGCTCCGGCGGTGAGCCCACCTCAAAGCCGCGACATGTCAGCTGTTTTGTACAGCTGACATGTGCGCACAATGAGCGCGAGCGGAATCGCGATCCGCCCGCGCTCATTAACTAGTTAAATGCCGCCGTGAAGCGCTGACAGCGGCATTTAACTAGCGCTCCCGGCCGTGCGGCCGGAAGTGCTCGCACTGCGGACCCCCGTCACATGATCGGGGGTCAGCAGTGCATCGCCATAACAACCAGAGGTCTCCTTGAGACCTCTATGGTTGTTGATGGCCGATTGCTTTGAGCGCCACCCTGTGGTCGGCGTTCAAAGCAACCCTGCATTTCTGCTACATAGAGGTGATCTGTACTTCACCTCTATGTAGCAGAGCCGATCGAGTTATGCATGCTTCTAGCCTCCTATGGAGGCTATTGAAGCATGCCAAAATTTAAAAAAAAAAGTGATTAAAAATATAAAAAAAATAAAAAATATATAAAAGTTCAAATCACCCCCCTTTCGCCCCAATCAAAATAAAACAATTAAAAAAAAATCAAACATACACATATTTGGTATCGCCGCGTTCAGAATCGCCCGGTCTATCAATAAAAACAAAGGATTAACCTGACCGCTAAATGACGTAGCGAGAAAAAAAATCAAAACGCCAAAATTACGTTTTTTTTGTCGCCGCAACATTGCATTAAAATGCAATAACGGGCGATCAAAAGAACGTATCTACACCAAAATGGTATCATTAAAAACGCCAGCTCGGCACGCAAAAAATAAGCCCTCACCTGACCCCAGAACACGAAAATTGGAGACGCTACGGGTATCGGAAAATCGCGCTTTTTTTTTTTTTTTTTTTTTTTTAGCAAAATTTGGATTTTTTTTTCACCACTTAGATAAAAAATAACCTAGACATGTTTGGTGTCTATGAACTCGTAATGACCTGGAGAATCATAATGGCAGGTTAGTTTTAGCATTTAGTGAACCTAGCAAAAAAGCCAAACAAAAAACAAGTGTGAGATTGCACTTTTTTTGCAATTTCATCACACTTGGAATTTTTTTCCCGTTTTCTGTTACATGGCATGGTAAAATCAATGGTATCTTTCAAAAGTACATCTCGTCCCGCAAAAAATAAGCCCTCACATGGCCATATTGACGGAAAAACAAAAAAGTTATGGCTCTGGGAAGGAGGGGAGCAAAAAACGAAAATGAAAAAGCGGAAAAAGCTCCGGGGGTGAAGGGGTTAAGGATGGCTTGTTTCACCTGCATGGAGAGCTCCTGTGACCGCATGTTTACTTCACAGCAAAACCTTCCAAATGCAAGCACCACACCTCAAATCAAGTCCAGGCATTTTATCTGCTTAATTGAGAATGACATAACAAAGGGATTGCCCACACCAGTCCATGAAATAGCCTTGGAGTTTATTGTCCAATTACTTTTGGTCCCTTGTTAAGGAGCTGAAACTCCTAAACTCTTCAGCCAATTTTAATGTGGATACCCTCAAATGAAAGCTGAAAGTCTGAACTTCAACTGCATCTGAATTGTTTTGTTTTAAATTCATTGTGGTAATGTCTGTAACCAAAATTAGAAAAATGTTGTCTCTGTCCAAATATATATGGACCTAACCGTATCTCTATGGAGCATCTTATGGGGCCATAATCACCATTTGTGGAGCATTATATGGGGCAAATATCTCTACGGAGCATCTTATGGGGCCATAATCACCATTTGTGGAGCATTGTACGGGGCAAATGTCTCTATGGAGCATCTTATGGGGCCATAATCACCATTTGTGGAGCATTATATAAGGGAAAATATCTCTACGGAGCATCTTATGGGGCCATAATTACCATTTGTGGAGCATTATATGGGGCAAATATCTCTATGGAGCATCTTATGGGGCCATAATCACCATTTGTGGAGCATTATATGGGGCAAATATCTCTATGGAGCATCTTATGGGGCCATAATCACCATTTGTGGAGCATTATATGGGGCAAATATCTCTACGGAGCATCTTATGGGGCCCTAATCAGCATTTGTGCAGCATTATACGGGGCAAATGTCTCTATGGAGCGTCTTATGGGGCCATAATCAGCATTTGTGCAGCATTATACGGGGCAAATGTCTCTATGGAGCGCCTTATGGGGCCATAATCAGCATTTGTGCAGCATTTTATGGGGTAAATGTCTATGGAGCATCTTATGGGGCCATTATTAACCTTTGTGCAGCATTATATGGGGCGTATTTTGTATGGGGCATCTTATGGGGCCATCATGAACTGTATGGGGCATCTTATGGGGGCCATCATGAACTGTATGGAGCATCTTATGGGCCCATCATGAACTGTATGGAGCATCTTATGGGCCCATCATGCACTGTATGGAGCATTATATGGGGTCCTGATTCAATATGGATATTCAAAAACACTTAACCTACTGATGTCTCAATTATTTTTATTGGTATCTATTTTTACTTTTGATATTTACTGTTAGCTGCTGCATTTCCCACCCTAGGCTTATACTCGAGTCATTAAGTTTTCCCAGTTTTTTGTGGCAAAGTTAGGGGTCTCGGCTTATACTTGAGTATATACAGTAAGTAAAATTATTATTATAAACTAGATGGCAGCCCGATTCTAAAGAATCGGGAGTCTAGAATCCATATATACTTTATTTATTCAAATGTAAGAATAATACAATTAATAAATAATAGTAAGAAAGAACAAAAATAATAGGCAGTATATGGAGAAAACACCAAACAAAAGTTCAAAATTGGTGTGAAAATGTCACTGAACCACTTCACAACTAAATATATATAGTTTTGGTAAATGGTATTATCATTTTTTTGACGAAATTCGGCAGGAGCTTGAAGAGCAACGTCACTGGGCCCGCCTCCACGCAGTAGAAACTTGCTGTGAGGTAAAAATTCAAAAATCACACCAAAATGGCGGGCGGAGTGTGTCACAGTACGGCACGTTTCTGATTGGTCGCTCGCAGCAGGCGGCAACCAATCAGACACTGGACACTGTTGACGTCACTTATCTCCGGACATTAGCTCCGGACATTAGCTCCGGACAAAGCCACGGAAGTTGGCACAAATTGCAGGAAGTAGTATTCTAGGCAATTATATATTAGATAATTACCGTATGTAGTGTTTTACTGCCCACTGTTTTTTTGCATCCAAAAATCTGCAGCAAATACTCAACATTGGCACATGGCCTAATACAGTAATAATTTCCTAAATATGGAGAATAAAATAAAAAGTTAAACAACAACAAAAAAGTCACTACTGTGTTGTACTGAAGTTGTCAAGGGCCCGGCCTATGAATAGATGCGAATGGTGAAAATTGGCAATTGTAGAGTTAGTTGTCACTATAGAGCCACTGTCCTTTCTGAGGATGAGCTTGACCTGAACGTTGACCTAATTAAACTCCCCAACATGATACGTCATGGACCCTTTAAGGGACTTTTGATATAGCAAATTGGGCTAACGGTTCTCCAAACCACAACAATATGGCGTTTCTGCCAAGAGCTTTCAGTTCTTTACTCCTCAAGAGCACTCGGTGTGCTGGGACAGCCGTAAAAGCACTAGTCTGGTCTGGTCCACTTCACGACTACTCAGTGACAACTGGATCAGAGCAGTGTGAACTTCCTAGGCAGGCCCTTGAATGCCGGCATCCTTGGCACCTGCTGCATATTGCAAGCCAGTATGCGCCAGTATGTCGGCATTTGAGTGCCTGCTGCGGATGAAGTTTGCACTACCCAATCCAAATGTCAAGGAGTAATAAAGTAGATGTCAAACCAAAGAACTCCCCTTAGTGGTGGATTCAGGAGGCACAATTTCAGAATTAAAACAAGAGCAATGGATTCCCAGTAA
Organism: Ranitomeya imitator; assembly: GCF_032444005.1. Lineage (NCBI taxonomy): Eukaryota > Metazoa > Chordata > Amphibia > Anura > Dendrobatidae > Ranitomeya > Ranitomeya imitator. The sequence goes on along the minus strand of NC_091282.1, from coordinate 692,667,383 downwards.
TGGAGCTTTAGCTCATAAAGATACATGGTACATCTTGAATGCCTTTCGCATTACCCAAACGTCAATCTGCCTCTAATGTCTTTTTTTTTTTTATAGAGGGTACTAATACTGAAAAAAAATGGAGAACAACTTAAAAGAGAATTCAATAGAGCTGTTACAGGAAACATGTATCTGTATTTGTCTAGAAGAACGATGAAATAGTGTAACAAAAAACCCATGGGCATAAAAAACGTTAGGCATTAGCCTTTAAGGAGCCATGGTCATACTGGCAGCAACTCAGCTTCCCCAGAATGAGATAGATAAATGTCTGTTATGAAAGGTAATTCAGTACCACAATGGACATAGAGGTCAGCGCACATACAGTGACCTGGCAATAACCCAAAAAACAAGAACGAGCTCTGAGACGTGGGAACTCTGTTGACCGCAATCCCTAATCCTCTCCAACCACACTAAAGGCAGCCGTGGATTGCGCCTAACGCTCCCTATGCAACTCGGCACGGCCTGAGAAACTAGCTAGCCTGAAGATAGAAAATAAGCCTACCTTGCCTCAGAGAAATATCCCCAAAGGAAAAGGCAGCCCCCCACATATAATGACTGTGAGTTAAGATGAAAAGACAAACGTAGAGATGAAATAGATTTAGCAAAGCGAGGCCCAACTTTCTGAACAGAGCGAGGATAGGAAAGGTAACTTTGCGGTCAACACAAAACCCTACAAAAACCACGCAAAGGGGGCAAAAAGACCCTCCGTACCGAACTAACGGCACGGAGGCACACCCTCTGCGTCCCAGAGCTTCCAGCAAGCAGGAAAAAACAAATAGACAAGCTGGACAGAAAAAAACAGCAAACAAATAGCAAAGAATAACTTAGCTATGCAGAGCAGCAGGCCACAGGAACGATCCAGGAGAAGACAGGTCCAATACTAGAACATTATAAAGGCACAGATGATTGGCCTCGGGGAGACCAAAACATCCAACACTGCGGAGACACCATCACGTGTTTCTCAACGCAGTGATTCCAGAACACTGCCCCCATCCCTTATGGGAAATATGCAGATGCATGTAAAGAAGCTGCGGAGACACCATCACGTGTTTCTCGACGCAAGCAGTGAATAGCCAGGCCTTTCCCCGGGAAGGAACAACCACGGGAAGGGCAGCATCCTATGAAGGAAAGCCACCTATGCCAAGCATGGTATCCATCCACAGACAGCTGTTTCGGGGTTTTGCCCCTCATCAGTGTGGAGTAGGAATCTGGCTATTAGGAGCAGTGCCTAGTAAAAAGGCTATAAAGGCACAGATGATTGGCCTCAGGGAGACCAAAACATCCAACACTGCGGAGACACCATCACGTGTTTCTCAACGCAGTGATTCCAGAACACTGCCCCCATCCCTTATGGGAAATATGCAGATGCATGTAAAGAAGCTGCGGAGACACCATCACGTGATGAGGGGCAAAACCCCGAAACAGCTGTCTGTGGATGGATACCATGCTTGGCATAGGTGGCTTTCCTTCATAGGATGCTGCCCTTCCCGTGGTTGTTCCTTCCCGGGGAAAGGCCTGGCTATTCACTGCTTGCGTCGAGAAACACGTGATGGTGTCTCCGCAGCTTCTTTACATGCATCTGCATATTTCCCATAAGGGATGGGGGCAGTGTTCTGGAATCACTGCGTTGAGAAACACGTGATGGTGTCTCCGCAGTGTTGGATGTTTTGGTCTCCCCGAGGCCAATCATCTGTGCCTTTATAGCCTTTTTACTAGGCACTGCTCCTAATAGCCAGATTCCTACTCCACACTGATGAGGGGCAAAACCCCGAAACAGCTGTCTGTGGATGGATAACATGCTTGGCATAGGTGGCTTTCCTTCATAGGATGCTGCCCTTCCCGTGGTTGTTCCTTCCCGGGGAAAGGCCTGGCTATTCACTGCTTGCGTCGAGAAACACGTGATGGTGTCTCCGCAGCTTCTTTACAATACTAGAACATTGACTGGAGGCCAGGATCAAAGCACTAAGTGGAGTTAAATAGAGCAGCACCTAACGACTTCACCACATCACCTGAGGAAGGAAACTCAGAAGCCGCAGTACCACTTTCCTCCACCAACGGAAGCTCACAGAGAGAATCAGCCGAAGTACCACTTGTGACCACAAGAGGGAGCTCTGCCACAGAATTCACAACAGTACCCCCCCCTTGAGGAGGGGTCACCGAACCCTCACCAGAGCTCCCAGGACGACCAGGATGAGCCATATGAAAGGCACGAACAAGATCGGGAGCATGGACATCAGAGGCAAAGACCCAGGAATTATCTTCCTGAGCATAACCCTTCCACTTAACCAGATACTGGAGTTTCCGTCTAGAAACACGAGAATCCAAAATCTTCTCCACAATATACTCCAACTCCCCCTCCACCAAAACCGGGGCAGGAGGATCAACAGATGGAACCACGGGTGCCACGTATCTCCGCAACAATGACCTATGGAATATGTTATGTATGGAAAAAGAATCTGGAAGGGTCAGACGAAAAGACACAGGATTAAGAACCTCAGAAATCCTATACAGACCAATAAAACGAGGTTTAAACTTAGGAGAGGAAACCTTCATAGGAATATGACGAGAAGATAACCAAACCAAGTCCCCAACCCGAAGTCGGGGACCCACACAGCGTCTGCGATTAGCGAAACGTTGAGCCTTCTCCTGGGACAAGGTCAAATTGTCCACTACATGAGTCCAAATCTGCTGCAACCTGTCCACCACAGTATCCACACCAGGACAGTCCGAAGACTCAACCTGCCCTGAAGAGAAACGAGGATGGAACCCAGAATTGCAGAAAAACGGTGAGACCAAGGTAGCCGAGCTGGCCCGATTATTAAGGGCGAACTCAGCCAAAGGCAAAAAGGACACCCAGTCATCCTGATCAGCAGAAACAAAGCATCTCAGATATGTTTCCAAGGTCTGATTGGTTCGTTCGGTCTGGCCATTAGTCTGAGGATGAAAAGCCGAGGAAAAAGACAAGTCAATGCCCATCCTACCACAAAAGGCTCGCCAAAACATCGAAACAAACTGGGAACCTCTGTCAGAAACGATATTCTCTGGAATGCCATGTAAACGAACCACATGCTGGAAAAACAATGGCACCAAATCAGAGGAGGAAGGCAATTTAGACAAGGGTACCAAATGGACCATCTTAGAGAAGCGATCACAGACCACCCAAATGACTGACATCTTTTGAGAGACGGGAAGATCAGAAATAAAATCCATAGAGATATGTGTCCAAGGTCTCTTCGGGACCGGCAAGGGCAAAAGCAACCCACTGGCACGAGAACAGCAGGGCTTAGCCCGAGCACAAATCCCACAGGACTGCACAAAAGTACGCACATCCCGCGACAGAGATGGCCACCAAAACGATCTAGCCACTAACTCTCTGGTACCAAAGATTCCAGGATGACCAGCCAACACCGAACAATGAACCTCAGAGATAACTCTATTCGTCCACCTATCAGGGACAAACAGTTTCTCCGCTGGGCAACGATCAGGTTTATCAGCCTGAAATTTTTGCAGCACCTGCCGCAAATCAGGGGAGATGGCAGACACAATTACTCCCTCTTTGAGGATACCCGCCGGCTCAGATACACCCGGAGAGTCGGGCACAAAACTCCTAGACAGAGCATCCGCCTTCACATTTTTAGAGCCCGGAAGATATGAAATCACAAAGTCAAAACGGGCAAAAAACAACGACAAACGAGCTTGTCTAGGATTCAACCGCTTGGCGGACTCGAGATAAGTCAAGTTCTTATGATCAGTCAAGACCACCACGCGATGCTTAGCTCCTTCAAGCCAATGACGCCACTCCTCGAATGCCCACTTCATGGCCAGCAACTCTCGATTGCCCACATCATAATTTCGCTCAGCAGGCGAAAACTTCCTGGAAAAGAAGGCGCATGGTTTCATCACCGAGCCATCAGAACTTCTCTGCGACAAAACAGCCCCTGCTCCAATCTCAGAAGCATCAACCTCGACCTGGAACGGAAGCGAAACATCTGGTTGACACAACACAGGGGCAGAAGAAAAATGACGCTTCAACTCTTAAAAAGCTTCCACAGCAGCAGAAGACCAATTGACCACATCAGCACCCTTCTTGGTCAAATCGGTCAACGGTTTAGCAATACTAGAAAAATTGCAGATGAAGCGACGATAAAAATTAGCAAAGCCCAGGAACTTTTGCAGACTTTTCAGAGATGTCGGCTGAGTCCAATTATGGATGGCTTGGACCTTAACAGGGTCCATCTCAATAGTAGAAGGGGAAAAGATGAACCCCAAAAATGAAACCTTCTGGACACCAAAGAGACACTTTGATCCCTTCACAAACAAAGAATTAGCACGCAGGACCTGAAACACCGTTCTGACCTGCTTCACATGAGACTCCCAATCATCCGAGAAGATCAAAATGTCATCTAAGTACACAATCAGGAATTCATCCAGGTACTCTCGGAAGATGTCATGCATAAAGGACTGAAACACTGATGGAGCATTAGCAAGTCCGAATGGCATTACTAGATACTCAAAATGGCCCTCGGGCGTATTAAATGCAGTTTTCCACTCATCGCCTCGCTTAATACGCACAAGATTATACGCACCACGAAGATCTATCTTGGTGAACCAACTAGCCCCCTTAATGCGAGCAAACAAATCAGATAATAATGGCAAAGGGTACTGAAATTTAACCGTGATCTTATTTAGAAGGCGGTAATCTATACAATGTCTCAGTGAACCATCCTTCTTGGCTACAAAAAAGAACCCTGCTCCTAATGGCGACGATGACGGGCGAATATGCCCCTTCTCCAAAGACTCCTTCACATAACTCCGCATAGCGGCGTGCTCAGGCACAGATAAATTAAAAAGTCGACCTTTTGGGAATTTACTACCAGGAATCAAATCGATAGCACAATCACAATCCCTATGCGGAGGTAGGGTATCGGACTTGGGCTCATCAAATAAATCCCGGTAATCAGACAAGAACTCAGGAAACTCAGAAGGGGTGGATGACGAAATAGTCAGAAATGGGACATCACCATGTACCCCCTGACAACCCCAGCTGGACACAGACATGGATTTCCAATCTAATACTGGATTATGGACTTGTAGCCATGGCAACCCCAACACGACCACATCATGCAGATTATGCAACATCAGAAAGCGAATAACCTCCTGATGTGCAGGAGCCATGCACATGGTCATCTGGGTCCAGTACTGAGGCTTATTCTTGGCCAAAGGCGTAGCATCAATTCCTCTCAATGGAATAGGACACTGCAAGGGCTCCAAGAAAAACCCACAACGCCTAGCATACTCCAAGTCCATCAAATTCAGAGCAGCGCCTGAGTCCACAAATGCCATGACAGAATACGATGACAAAGAGCAGATCAAGGTAACGGACAGAAGAAATTTTGACTGTACCGTACCAATGGTGGCAGACCTAGCGAACCGCTTAGTGCACTTAGGACAAACAGAGATAGCATGAGTGGAATCACCACAGTAGAAACACAGCCCATTCAGATGTCTGTGTTCTTGCCGTTCAACTCTAGTCAAAGTCCTATCGCACTGCATAGGCTCAGGTTTAAGCTCAGGTAATACCGCCAAATGGTGCACAGATTTACGCTCGCGCAAGCGTCGACCGATCTGAATGGCCAAAGACATAGACTCATTCAGACCAGCAGGCATAGGAAATCCCACCATGACATCCTTAAGGGCTTCAGAGAGACCTCTTCTGAAAATAGCCGCGAGCGCACCTTCATTCCACTGAGTGAGTACAGACCACTTTCTAAATTTCTGACAATATACCTCTATCTCATCCTGACCCTGACACAGAGCCAGCAAATTCTTCTCTGCCTGATCCACTGAATTAGGCTCATCGTACGGTAATCCGAGCGCCAGGAAAAACGCATCAATATTACTTAATGCAGGATCCCCTGGCGCAAGGGAAAATGCCCAGTCCTGAGGATCGCCACGCAAAAAAGAAATAACAATTCTCACTTGCTGAACTGGATCACCAGAGGAGCGAGGTTTCAAGGCCAGAAACAGTTTGCAATTATTTTTGAAATTCACAAACTTGGCTCTATCACCATAAAACAAATCAGGAATAGGAATTCTTGGTTCTAACATAGGCTTCTGAACCACCAAATCTTGAATCTTTTGTACATTTATAACGAGATTATCCAATGAAGAGCACAGACCCTGAATATCCATGTCCACACCTGTGTCCTGAACTACCCAAATGTCTAGGGGAAAAAAAAGGCAAAAGACAGTGCAAAGAAAAAAAAAATGGTCTCAGAACTTCTTTTTTCCCTCTATTGAGAATCATTAGTACTTTTGGCCTCCAGTACTGTTATGAAAGGTAATTCAGTACCACAATGGACATAGAGGTCAGCGCACATACAGTGACCTGGCAATAACCCAAAAAACAAGAACGAGCTCTGAGACGTGGGAACTCTGTTGACCGCAATCCCTAATCCTCTCCAACCACACTAAAGGCAGCCGTGGATTGCGCCTAACGCTCCCTATGCAACTCGGCACGGCCTGAGAAACTAGCTAGCCTGAATTTAGAAAATAAGCCTACCTTGCCTCAGAGAAATATCCCCAAAGGAAAAGGCAGCCCCCCACATATAATGACTGTGAGTTAAGATGAAAAGACAAACGTAGAGATGAAATAGATTTAGCAAAGCGAGGCCCAACTTTCTGAACAGAGCGAGGATAGGAAAGGTAACTTTGCGGTCAACACAAAACCCTACAAAAACCACGCAAAGGGGGCAAAAAGACCCTCCGTACCGAACTAACGGCACGGAGGTACACCCTCTGCGTCCCAGAGCTTCCAGCAAGCAGGAAAAAACAAATTGACAAGCTGGACAGAAAAAAACAGCAAACAAATAGCAAAGAATAACTTAGCTATGCAGAGCAGCAGGCCACAGGAACGATCCAGGAGGAGACAGGTCCAATACTAGAACATTGACTGGAGGCCAGGATCAAAGCACTAGGTGGAGTTAAATAGAGCAGCACCTAACGACTTCACCACATCACCTGAGGAAGGAAACTCAGAAGCCGCAGTACCACTTTCCTCCACCAACGGAAGCTCACAGAGAGAATCAGCCGAAGTACCACTTGTGACCACAAGAGGGAGCTCTGCCACAGAATTCACAACAAATGTCTGCCCTGAGGATGGATCCTGCTTCGTGCATGGCCACAGGACACCACAGTATCACCCTAAGCTTCATCCACCTCCAGAGCTTTGGAATAGCAGATCCTGCAATGTCTATACGATGCAGATATTACCACTGGCGGAGTCATTTGTAAATGTGGATCTTCAGGCTTTGCCTTTGTCTCCTTCCATATATATATATATTTTCTGTGCACATACATAAAAGCCAATAGCGTTATAATTACCTCTCAATCCATTCAAATACAAACACACAGCACTTTGTTTTTAATTTCTCTTTTAATTCCACTGGTATTGATCTGTTTGCGGCCAGGAGAAGATTGGGCTGAAGGTCTTAATCAGGAAGGGAGACGGCGCAAAAGAGAGAAAGAGATATTGGAAAAGATATATAGGGAACGACAGGGAGGGTTAAATAGAGAGGTAGAAGAGAGCGTGCACACAGAGGCCTAAGGAAAGACACGGCGGATGAGAGACGGCAGGGCACTGAGTGACAGACATGAAAGAAGCCCCGAGAGCCAGAGATGCGGCCGACCAACATTCCAGAACAAAAGACACTCGGACCAGAAAGCAGCAAATTAAGTTGGCGGATTCTCTGTCATTGCTTATTATTATATCCCTCCCGCAGGCAAATCCGCATCACGCCAGAAGGATTATATCATTTACACATGCAAATGGGCTCTGGATCTTCCTATGGATATCATGCAAGGGATTCATTCCCGCTCCATGCAGTACATTAGAAAATCTGCACCGACATATCCACCCTGCACAGGCGGGAGTAGTGAGGGGGTGAGGGACGCACGGGGAGGGAAAGAGAGGAGAGGATGAGAGCGCTTGTCTGCTGCAATCTTCTCTTTGTAGAAGTCTCCAGGAAAAGGAAAGGTCTCGGATGATCTCCTTCATCAAACACAGATCTTCTTATGGCAGCTTTCAATATTCGGACACTCTTTTTCCCAAACCAATAGACATTGCAGATGTGTTGACAGGTGCCGCCAGTTTTTGGTTGGGACCGCTAACAATCTGATACCTATGAAGGCTGTCACTTAACTTTCCATATTGGAAGGAGGGAAATGAATCGGATGATCTGGATTTCTGCTCAGCTTATTAACGTGCATTATTGCATGGTCGGGACATCATAACATCCATTCCATTGATGGTTTTCTGCAGTAGGTGTATAAAAAACATTCAGATGTACGGAAGAGAAATCTGCCATAGATGAACCTACCACAACACACAGGCTCGTTCAGTGCGTAAAGCGACTAGAGAATACAAATCCCTATATCAGCAGCCATCCACAACATCCACTAAGCAGAAAGGTCTTTCTTGTGCCGCCGTACCATGCTCCGCCAGGTTCCCTATGAGGGAGAATAACTCCGGAACACGACATGCGATGGGGCATGCCACGACTTATGTCAAATTCATTTAAAAAAAACCATACAGTATGCCGCCGCATAAAGTAGGAAGCTTATGAAGGTATAGTAGAGACCTCATCAGTGTCTACAGGTATACAATGGAGTCACTATACAGCAGCATGCAGGAGGCTTAGGGCCGTATACAGACATCAGGAGTCACATGCATCAGTGTTCACAGACAGAACATCTATTCACTATAATCTACGCAGCTGTTCACACTTCCATGTCTCTTCATGTACTGCATGTCTGCCCCAAAAAATCAGACTGTTTGATTGGAGTCACAGATCAAGATTAGCCAAGCAAGTCTATAGTTCTGGGAAAAAAATCACACACGCATGGCGTCAGCGAGCTATCCGGTTTTTACATTGCAATGGGAAGGAGAAACTGTGCAATTGTTATTCTTTAGAAATGATAATAAGCGCTCATGAAACACTGATGGTAAAAACTGCCCAAAAACGGGTCCAGAATACCGATGAAAATTGGTACTTTTTTTTTACGCACCAGAAAAAAAATGGACTTCTGAATGATGCCTAAGGCTAGGGTCACGCAAGAGTATATTTTTTGTCATCCAAGAAAATCGGATCAATTATGCAAATTACACTCATTAGAGTTCAATCTGATTCTCTTGGATGAACAAAAGATGGAGAAAAATAAAATATCTCCATCTTGTCCATTGTGCCAGTGCGTGGAAATCGGACTGCAGTCAGATGTAATCCGAGTGCAATCTGATGGTTTCCACACACTCATTGTCTTGCATGGCAAGAAGGCGATCTGAATATCAGATCAAACTTGGGCATGCAGAGATTTTTTCCCTGGATCGGCTCCGTCCAAGGGAAAAAATCTGATGAATGCACGGCCCCTTAGAATAACATTGGTCCGAGTGCAATCTGATGTTTTGTCGGATCACACTCAGACAGCAAATACGCTCATCTGCCCTTGCCCTTATACTGAGGAGGACACAAATGTATCAATCTACCTATACATATCCTATATGCCTCTATACACTGGCGGACACAGACAGAAAAGGGCCCTGTACAAGAACAATATATATGTGTCCTTTGCAGTCCAAGTGCTCCTACAAATGCAAAATGACACCTGCCTTGGAGGTATATAATGGGCCCCTGTGCGGCCGCACAGGTTGCACCAGTGATATGTCCGCCCCTGCTTCTATAAACTAGGACTAGATAATATAAAACTGCTCACAACAGTCAGATGAAATTCTTGCGTTCCCCATAAATTATGCATGCTTAGTATTAAGCCTAATATTGGATAAAATCGAAAGGATAACAGAAATATTGCGTTTTGCAGCTTTCATTGTTAATCAAGTTTAAAAATAATTTTCTGGCAAATTTTAAATCAAAATAATCTGCAGCAAATTAAACTGCTGTCCCAGATTAGATTTTTATTGTGTATGCGTGAAGAAAAATCCCTGCCTGTTTATTGGAAAGAGAGAGAACAAAGACATGTAATGCAAACCCCCTGCACCACAGATATTCCAATAAGACCACTGCAAGCAGCACAAGCCCCTACCAGCTACACACCGCCTGATATACTTCCATCTCCTCCTGTGGGGATCTCACTTATGAAACCCAAGCACTATAAGCACCTTAAAGCCTCATTCATACTTTGGTTAAAAAAAGAAGCTTGTTTGTTTTCCCGCATGTCTATAGATGGAGTGGAAGTCGAACAAGCGCACCCACAAACGCCTGCAGAGCCCCATTCTTGGAACTACTGGGGTCCAAAGTGGCTGGACTTCTTTTTTTTTGGGGGGGGGGGGATTACGCACATTTGACCTTGAACAAAAGTCAAGTTGAAAATATTTACTGATATAAAATGTGTAATTCGTTGAGAATAAAATGACGTGTCAACCACGGCTGTGGAGTCGGTGTCCATTTTGGTGGAGTTGGTATAAAATGGACAGACTCCTAAAATATATAATAAATTGGGTTCAGTAGTTCAGCGCAGGATATGCTGAATATTTTTTCATTAGAATTTGGGAAAATTATGAAATGTCTTTGAATGTCTCTTCATGATCTAAGGATCTCGGCTTTTAGTAGGGAAGCTCCTCCTCTACAGACCAGAGGAAGGTACGGTAGTACTGGGAAGGAATGCCTGCAGACCTGCACTCATCTAAGAACTGCTAGGGCGAACAGGAAAAAAGGATAAATATCTGATTATTGTACCATAATGGTGAAATGTTACCATTTTATTACAGTAAATGTATCACAAATATGAGCCAAGCCTGAGGGAGTAGTAGTCGGAGTCAAGGAAATTGAGGAGTCGGAGGTTTGGCTTGCCAAATCCACAGGCCCACTATCAACAGTCAATGGAAACCAAGGTCATCAATCAACTGAGGACAGGATTCCAAATCCCCCCAAAAAAAATTTAATAAAAAATGGAAATCAATTTGCATGAATTTCATCACACAACTCAGGAGTGTGTCTGGCCCCATGTGGCTCCTGATGTCATGATGTTGATGATGATGTCCTTGGGGATTGACCCCCAGATCTGGATCATTGTGCATAGGCTGGGAAGTCGCTTCCTATGAGACGCAGAGGCTTTCTGCCACATCATTTATTAATTAATTGCTTACTGTAAATGGCCATGCAGCCATTGAATATAGGCAAGCGATTAGCAAATAAATTCTAATAATGCAGTGGAAAGTTGCTGTGACCCTTTACAACAGGCAAAAATAGTCATCGATACAAAAAGAGGATTAAGAAAACCTAAAAGCACAAATATTAACAGAAAGTCCGCTATCCCATTTATTAAAAGCAACCGTAAAGGCAGAATGCTGCCAAACTACTAAACTAAAAAATGTCCTGAAACAAACTGAAAAACTACAGAGAGAATTAAGTTAAGATGCCAAAGGGCTATTATAGTAGCCTGGCTGCAGAAGAAATCAGCATCCTATCTTTGTAGTCACAGCACTTATTTTAAAGGCAAAAAGTGAAAAATAAAATAGATGGTGGTTACACATTGTTTTTTTTTTTTTTGTTAAAAAAAAAAATTAATCCCCCATCCCCAGGTCCAATGCTGAGTCACTGTTTGTTATTGTATGCAGAGGCATTTTTAAGGATGTGACGGGTCCTCTTTAATTTCAATGGAAGACCCACTATGCAATTCATTCCTTTTTTAAAGAAGTTTTGAATATCTCTGCAAAAGCACTCCAAACCATGTTAAAAAAAAAAAACAACCAAAACTACGTTTCCTGAAATAGGTTCCTTTTGAAAAACTTGGCAGAATTTTTCCATCTCCAATAAACCCTGAGTGAACCTAGCCTAAAGTGAAAATTAGGGAAGCATGAGTGTAAATTAGCCTGGATGCAGATAAGTATCTTGGCCGATTGGGAAAACTCTTCCTGCTACCTTCATACCCTCAGTTTAGCTGTATCTGAGCACGTTTTATAAGCAGGATTCTCTGGTGACGGATCCTATTGAATCCGATCCACATATCCCATGATAATGTCTTAAGTAACTAAGAGGCCACAATGACATTAGGACATTCACAGACTATGTCCCTACAGATGACTGCTTCCTCCTGACACTATACTCAGCATATCTCTTACTTTTTCACTTTTAGATTCTGATAACTGTTGGACGGTGATCGCCGGCCAGTGCATTAGTGCCCCTGCATCAGCTCTTCACCGGCTCTCCCAAGCACCTGACAGAACACTAGAGAAGAACTCTGCTAAAGTACACTGCCTAATGGACTAATCTCTCAATATAAAAGGATGTCTCAAATGCATTGCTTGAAAAATACTGCAAAATAAAGGAGGAGATGCTGAAACGGGAGGGGGGGGGGAAAAAAGATAACGTTAATCTCTAAGATGTCCTCTTCTCTCCGTCTCATCTGGGATTCAAAGCTTTATAGCAGAACGTCTGGTAAATGCTTCTCATTCACATTGTTAAGAATATATCAGAATTAATTACATAGATATAGGATTTTAATAATGCAGGCTTTTTATACCATTCATGCACTATGTAGGAAATGACTTTTGGGGCAGAGTAGCACCACTTTTTTTTACTCCTAAAATATTTTGCATTGTTTATAAATGGCATTGTCGGGCAAAGCGGAGCACTTAAAATCCAGAACACGGTGATCTTAACTGTTAAAACAGAAATATAGGGTTGCTTTCAGCTAGCTGCAGCTATCCAAACAGGAATATTAGTTCTTGACTTGATAGTTGCTGTTCACTGCAGCCCAACAGTTTATTTTCTCTGGTCCCTTCTGAGAGATTAACAAATTGTTGCAGCTGCTGTTTACCAGAGCCAGGATTAATCTGGCTACATGGCGGTCAATTCCCCCCCAGTCTGACCACCGCACCAATATAGTCTTTCAAAAAAGTGTGTTTTAACAGGCAGGTTTGCAAACCATAGGCAATGGATGGGACAGCGCCGGATGGGACGCATTGGACAGCGCCGGATGGGACGCCTTGGACAGTGCCGGATGGGACGCATTGGACAGCGCCGGATGGCATGCCTTGGACAGCGCCGGATGGGACACCTTGGACAGCGCCGGATGGGACGCCTTGGACAGCGCCGGATGGGACGCCTTGGACAGCGCTGGATGGGACGCCTTGGACAGTGCCGGATGGGACGCATTTGCTGTACGCCATTTTTAAGGACCCATTGATTTGAATTGGTGAGTTTGACCCATTATTCGGATTAAAAAAAAGACATGTCTTGTTTATTTGTTTTTGTAGGCACTTCGTCCACAAAAAATATGGACATGAGATCAGCCCCATAGATTATAATTGATAGGCATTCTAGATATGAAATCACGGAGAAAATACAAGTACATAATGTGTCATGATTCACACCGTGACTGTCACCAATATGTCACGGTTCACACCGTGACTGTCAACAGTACGTCACGATCGGGGTGACCTTTAGCCAGCCCACGGCTATCACATGTGCAGGGGGGCTTATCTTAGTTATCCCTCCACTGCTCAAATGTGATGAAAACACACACAAGGCTATTGACCTATCAATTTACCGCAGGGGCTTATTTTAGTTATGTCCAATAGTAGAGAAAACACACATCCGCACTGCTCAAAGGTCCAACTCAGTGACCGTATTATAATATCGGTCTAGCACCACAGAAAGTGATACTGGCTGTATGAATCCTTTACACCTGAATCAACGGGGTGCTGCTGCCAGGAAAAATGTGTGCAGAATCCAAATGGCAAAAAAGAAAAAGTAGGCGCGCACTTACCCTGTTGCGGTGAATATCACTTTATTAGGACATATAAACAAACGGATAGCAGGGAGGGATAGGGTCAGCCACGGACAACGATCGTTTCGTGCTCTACGGCACTTCAACGGGTCCCGTTGAAGTGCCGTAGAGCACGAAACGATCGTTGTCCGTGGCTGACCCTATCCCTCCCTGCTATCCGTTTGTTTATATGTCCTAATAAAGTGATATTCAACGCAACAGGGTAAGTGCGCGCCTACTTTTTCTTTTTTGCTTATTTTAGTTATCCCACTGCTCCTACAATATAACACGAACTGCAGAGATTTATGTATATCCCGCTTTACAGTTCTGCTTGAAAACTTGCAGCTCTCTGGCGCCCCCCACTATCATCATGGGTGACTTCAACATCCCCATTGACACTTCCCTCTCAGCTGCCACTAAACTTCTATCTCGCACTTCCTCCTTTGGCCTCACTCAATGGTCTTCTGCAGAAACTCACAAAGATGGTCACACACTGGACCTCATCTTCTACAGAACCTAATAATTGTATGATACAATATTGTTCTGCTCCAGGAAGACATCCAGGCCTCTCTTGAACAACATCTTCACCCGCCTCTGCTCCCTATCTAACCTCTCTTACTCACCTCTTCCTCTTTCTGACCACAATCTACTCACATTCTCTTCCCTCTCCACTCCTTGTCTACAATCCCCACCCCACAAACTTGCACACCCTTGCAGAAATCTTAAAACACCTCAATCTACACTCACTCTCGGAATCCCTCCTCCTTCTCACAGACATAAGTTCCCTACACAATGCGGATGACGCTGACACTCTATATAACACCACAATAGCTGTAGCTTTGGAATCTCTTGCCCCTCTCACACATACCAAAGCTCGCAAAATCAACAGACAGCCCTGGCACACCAGCCTGACTAAAGAACTGAGGCGAGCTTCCAGGGCTGCTGAGTGGAGATGGAAAAGATCCCACGCCAACGAGCACTCATCGTATTCAAACAGTCCCTCACTACTTTCAAGACCACACTCGCCACAGCAAAACAAACCTACTTCTCATCTCTCATATCCTCCCTGTCTCACAAACCTAACCAGTTATTCAACACCTTCAACTCTCTCCTCCATCCCCCAGCACCTCCTCCCTCCCCACTCATCTCAGCTGAAGACTTTGCCTAATTTTTCAAGCAGAAGATTGAGAACATCATAGACAGTTTTAGTCGACAACCCCCAGAGCCCTTCCTCCCAGCTACCCAGCCCTCCACCTCCAAAACCAACTTCTCCACCATTACAGAAGATCGACTCTCCACTCTACTCTCAAGATCTCACCACCTGTGCACTTGACCCGATCCCTTCCCTTCATCCCTCCTGCTCTGTGGCCACCCCTCTAACACTCTCACACCCCTCCAATCTATTCTAAACTCTGCTGCCTGACTAATCGACCAGTCCCCCCGCTATTCCCCGGCCTCTCCCCTTTTGTTAATCCCTTCACTGGCTCCCCATTACCCAGAGACTCCAGTACAAAAGCCTAACCATGACATACAAAGCCATCCACAACCTGTCTCCTCCATACATCTGTGACCTCGTCTCCCGGTACTTTCCTGCACGCAACCTTCGATCCTCAGAAGATTTCCTTCTCTACTCCCCTCATATCTCCTCTTCACAATCGCATACAAGATTTCTCTCGCGCATCACCCCTACTCTGGAACTCTCTACCACAACATATCGGACTCTCACCTACCATCGAAACCTTCAAAAAGAACCTGAAGACCTACCTCTTCCGGCAAGCCTACAACCTGCAGTAACCACCGATCGACCAAACCACTGCATGACCAGTTCTATCATCTACTGTATCCTCACCCATCCCTTGTAGACTGTGAGCCCTCGTGGGCAGGGTCCTCTCTCCTCCTGTACCAGTTGTGACTTGTATTGTTCAAGATTATTGTACTTGTTTTTATTATGTATACCCCCTCCTCACATGTAAAGCGCCATGGAATAAATGATGCAATAATAATAATAATTTGAACAACGAACTTCTGACTGAGGGCAAAAGGGGCATTCTCATTTCAGGGATCCTGTGGATCGGATAGATGCAGTTCCCATGTTTGACTTTAAGGTGGTCCCTGTGGATAAATGTTTCTGTTAACCATAATAGTGATGCCGACAGCATAATGATTACCCAAAAATTCTGTGAAGGGAAACAGAAATCCCTAAGAAGTCTCTCTAAGGAAGTTTTCTGAAACAATTTTATTTTTTAACTTGATATAAAAAATAATTTCCACTTTATTAGACAAGCATTATTCATATCACCCAAGAATAGTAAATAGTGTCCAAAGAAATCCAAAGGAAACCATGCTTTTACTTATAGAACTGTGCAAAGGTTTAAGCAGGTGTGGTAAAAATGCAGTAAACTAAGAATACTAATACTTTCAAAAAGATAACTCTCTGTTACAGCAGTCTATTATGATGTGTGTATGTTGCTTCTGTTTATTCACTTTGCATTTTGAGGACACACACGTAGGACACGTCTTCCACATGAAGCAAGGAAGGAGGAAGGGGATCGTAATAAGACGAGGCACCGGATCAACACCAGAGACCCCCATCGGACTGGACTGCCCCGTCTGAGTATAACAAAAGTTATTTTTTGTGTCCTGCAAAGAAGACTGGGGACAGTGTTACTAGAATGCTCTAACAGGGTTGAAAGACGCTGCCTGTATTTTATATGTGGAAAAACTGGTGACAAATTCCTTTTAAAGGGTTAATAGTTTATTTCTTATCAATTAAAATGCAAAGTGAATGAACAATAGAGAAAACTAAATCATATCAATATTTGGTGTGTCCACCCTTTGGCATCAAAGCATCCCTTGTTCCAGGTACTTGCACACAGTTTTTGAATGACTGGTGGTTCTGTCAAACATCTTGGAGAACTAATCACAAATCTTTTGTATATGTCACTTGTGCAAATCCTTTGTTCTCTCCATGTAATCCGAAACCGACTGGATAATGTTGAGATCAGGGCTCTGTGGGGTCCAATTTTAAAGGGAAGTAAGAATGATGTGCTTTTTAATTTGCTAAACAAAGTTTCCTTGGCCGACTACTGGGTCTACGCTTCTCAACACAGCCCATTTCTTGGTGCTCCTTCAAAAGAGCTTAAACATCTCATCTTGAAACCCCAGGTAGTTTTGAGATATTTGCCTGTCAGAAAACCTATCTTTGTAGAGTTTAGCTGTTCAACACGCAGTTTTTATTACTCCTACATAGCGGTTGCTGTTCCAGTTAATTATTGCATTTCAACCTACACATGGAAATTATGATCATTGTCACTGGTTTGGTATAATTGGTAACTCATACACCTGACTATAATTCTACAAAATAACTCACTTAGTATAAGTGTTCCTAAAATTAATGCTGTTTTGGAGGCAAAAGGCGGTCACACCAAATATTCATTTGGTTTAGATTTCCCTTTTCTTCTTTCACTTTGTATTTTGCTAATTGTTAAAACTAACCTATTAACATTTCTATTTTTGAGAGCTCTTATTTTACAGCGATTTTTCCCTGCTTGTCCCAAAACCTTTGCGCAGTACGGTACATCCTATGCACCAAGAAGAGGACTTGGTCATATACTGGTCTATTTTCTACTCCATCATGTTCAATAGTGCAGACCAAAACATAAGCTGTGCGTGTAAGCCAAAATCTTCCAATGCAGGACCTGATCCTATGCTACAGACGTCTCCCTTTGGCTCATTTCTATGGATTTATGCATAAACTGTTAGCTGGAACGATTACCGCTCAAGTAACGAGGAGGAGGTTGGGAAGATTTTGACAGCCTGGTTGGTTTCTTTTTCCCTTTTTTTGCTTCCTAACGACTTTATCAACGGAAGCCCATTGACTATTGCCAAGACCTGTGTTGGTATGAAGAGCGCCAGTAACATTGCAGATCAGACAGTCAGAATCAGATCGTTCCAAGAAGAACCAAACAATATCAAATTTAAAAGGACACTAAGGTGCAAAAATTTAGAATCAGTATGACATGTCTTAGCGTTGTTAAAGGGGTTATCCGGGACTTTATTTTTTTTTTAATGTGCTTAAGAACTTACAGGCAGATACCTGCTAACTACCTGCCTGTTGTTTCCAGAGCCAATCTCTGCGGCACTGAGTGGTCGTGGACCGCTCCTGCCGACGATTCTGTAGCTTACGATGACGTCACATCAACAGAGCAGTGTCTTCTCTTCTGCTCTATTGTCGGGCGTGACTGCCGATATCATGCTGACTGACAGCCAGTTCTCCATTGCCATCTGTCGTTCAGCATGACGTCAGCAGTCACGCCCAGTCAACAGAGCAGTCTGAAGAAGAGCTGTTATGTTGACGTGGAGAAGCTAAATCGCCAGCAAGAGCCGTTAGTGACTAGAGATGAGCGACTTTGATCAGGTCAGGGCTTACTCGGCAAGAGATAGCGCTTGCTGAATAAGCTGCAGAGGGAACCCAGCTTCATGGATCGCGCCGGCTGATTATCTGTTCAGCTCCACAGCTGCATGTGTCGCGGTTGTGTGACAGTTACAACACATGCATGGAGAGCCTGTTTGTTGTGACTGTGACACAGCCGCAACACATGCAGCTGCGGCTCGGAACAGCTGATCAGCCTGAGCGATCCAGGAAGCCGGGTTCTCTCTGCAGCTTATTTGGCAAGTACTATAGCTTGCCGAATAAGCCCTGAATCAATCCAATTCGCTCATCTCTATTAGTGACCACTCTGAGCTGGCATGAGCACCTCGGTTGACAACTCTTGCCTGTTTGCTTTAAGGACCATAGTAGGAAAAAAAAGTCGGGACAACCTTTTTAAAATATATAATCACAAGCCCTGTTTCAGCAGTTACTCCAGTGTCTCAGGGAACAGTCATGAACCGGCCTTAATTATGTTTAAATGCTTAATGGGATACTCTGGGACTGTGAAATATATCATCTATCCATCACTATTTTACCCATGGGAACTTTTTTCTCTTAAGACAAGTCCTTTATATCCTTTATCATTTTTTTGTCATAATCCCAAATTTTAACAGACTCATTCATTTACCGTAGGTATGAAAGGGTGGTGGTTCTAGACCTTAGAGCATGTCTTTATGACACACTTGCAGCACCCCATAAAATGGGGATAAAAGATAGCTATAAAGACTCAGATTAGCGTCAATATTTCAAGAATTCGCTTTCCTTATAAGAAAGTAGGATTGTAAATTACTTTAGTAATATATTATCAAAAATTTAATAAAAAAACAACAAGTTTGTGATATCTTGAAACCAAGATCGGGCTTTTAAGAGTTTATTCTTTTTCTCCTAAATGGAGTTGTAATTTGCCATCTTGAAGCATTAGGTGTAAGAGAGGTTCTCTTTCAATTCTCAACTTCTGGTTTGGAAATTAAAATTTTTTAACACATAAAAACAGACTTCACACTTATGAATAAAGATTTTGCATGTTATTTGCAGATTAGTCAAGCTTTAATTTATATTAGGTGGTTTTATGGTTGAAGTTTATGAATTTTAGGAATATCATTACACAGAATGCAGCAAAGGTATGGGTACATAGGGAATCTGTCACCCCAAAAATCGTATATGAGCTAAGCTCACCGGCATCAGGGGCTTATCTACAGCATTCTGTAATGCTGTAGATAAGCCCCGATGTAACCTGAAAGGTAAGAAAAACAGTTATATACTCACCCAGGGGCGGTCCCGATGCAGTTCGGTCCAGGGCCTCCCATCTTCATAGGATGACATCCTCTTCTTGTCTTTCTGCCGCGACTCCGGCGCAGGTGTACTGATTTGCCCTGTTGAGGGCAGAGCAAAGTACTGCAGTGCGCAGGGAAAGGTCAGAGACCCAGCACCTGCGCACTGCAGTACTTTGCTCTGCCCTCAACAGGGCAGACAAAGTATGCCTGCACCGGAGCAGGAAGACAAGAAGAGGACGTCATTGTAAGAAGATTGGAGGCGCTGGACCATCGGACCGGACCGCACCGCAGCGGGACCGCCCCTGGGTGAGTATAATCTAACCTCTTTTTCTCATCTTTCAGGCTACATGTAAATCATTCAGCTGCGGCAATAAAAACGAAAACTCCGAGAACTAAAAAATACTCGGAGGACCCCCGAGCGTGCTCAAGAAATCTTGAGTAACGAGTATATTCGCTCATCACTATTACGTCATCATGGAGTCCAAATATTTTTTTCCCAGCTTTCTAACTAAAATTTCCACACAAAACTCGGTGGCCACGACACGAGCAAAGATATATAAAGGTATCCCTTCTTGAATGAGGCCGCCACAGTGAAAAGGTTACACACAGTGACAGATCTTTACTGGAGGCTCGCTAGAAGACTGTAATAAAATTTGCAGTCGGAGGGGCCTTCACCACATTGCACAGAGCTTCTGTAAATAAAAAGTTAAACAAAAAAAAGCAACAAAAAAAAAAAGCACTTTTCCTTTACAAAGTGAATTTGAACTGACTGAATACACAGCTTTTTTCGCTTTTTTTTCTGAATGAAAGGACATAGCAGATGAATGAGTGGGGAGATGCTAATTCCAGCTCTGTAACAAAAGGGCCTTTCTGCGAGCGGATTTCACACGCAACAATTAAACATATAATCATTCTGAGAAAATGCAAAATGCATGAAGTTTTGCTTTCTCAGAGTGCAAATTATATGCGAGGAGAGAGAAAATTATTCTACAAAGTCAAACAAGACCTGCTGATACGCAACAAGAAATTTAGATTTAAAGAGTACTCAGTATATTTACATATAAACACCTATCATTATCTACCTATGTACAGAAGTGTCGGACTAGTTCTACTTCTGGGGCGAGGAACATACATTTTGTAAAGATTCTAGGTCTTGATATATGCAAAATCGATAGGACATTCTAAGAGTCTAATCATATACTGAATACTGCCAGCACGTCGCCACGTAGCAGACGCATAGCCCAACGCTCCACCAGTGTTATAGATATTAAATAGGAGTAAGAAGGTGTTTTTCTTCCATTGCTATGTCATTAAATGGCTATTCCCATCTCCAGGATCCTATCCCAATATGTAGTAGGTGGAATTATAATAATATTAGAAAATACCTCTACATAGAAATATAGAATAGTTCTTCTGATTCACTATGTCGCTTACTCCAGATGCAGGGCATTGCAGTAGCTTAGGCATCCATGGTTACGAGTACCCATACAGTGACAGCTGTTAGTGCCCGTAACTATGGATACCTAAGCTACTGCAATGCCCTGGACATGGAGAAGGCCCCATAGCAAATCAGGAGAACTATACTACATTTCTAAATGGAGGTATTTGCTAATATTATTACTATTACACCTACTACATATTGCGATAGGATCTTGGAGATGGGAATACCACTTTAAAGTGTTATGAAAGCTATAATCGTGGTCATAGTGATTGACACCCAACTTTCATAGCAAACAATTAGAAATTCATGAATTGAACGGTAATCACTTGACACAAGAAGACAACAACTCAAAACAAGCCAACTAAACTTCAACCACAGGGCCAGATTATGGGCTATTAGTAACGGATCTGCAATATGGCGCACGTACGACACAGGTAAGAAAACATGGGAACAGAGCAATTTCTTACTAAAAGTAAAGGGGGAATATGAAGCCTCAAGTCACACACAGAGTGAGCTCATACTGTTTTTATTTTATGGGGATGAGCTCTTTAACACTTATCTTCTTAACAGATCTATATAGTATAGGTGGCCACCCAAATGAGACAGAATTTGCCCAAATCAACCAATTTCTGCTGGACTGACAGACCATCTAATGGGCACTGGGTTGTCCTGATGGCAGGTGTAGACGTAGCAGAAGACAAATGACTACAAACACGGAGAGGTAGAAACACTAGACAGAACTCAGAATAACAGAGGAGCTGATCCTACCATCTCAAGCATATAAATCCAGGAGACAGCATTTCAGAGAGAACGCCTTCTTTAAAAGGGGAAATACAGGACTTAAAAGTGCCTAAGCACTTACAGGCAGGAAGTTGCTACCTACCTGCCTGTTGTACCCGGCGCTTGGTCTCCGCTAGCACAGAGCACTCACAGACATCCGCTGAAGTCACGTCAACAGAGAGGCAGTTTCTCTTCCTGACGACAGGGCGGGACTACTGGCGCCATGCTGATTGATAGCGGGCTCACCTCCGCCTAACTGGCGGAAGACAGCTGTCAATCAGCATGACACCAGTAGTCCCATCCTGTCAACAGGAAAAGAAATTGCTGCTATTGGCAGGAAGCAAGTACAGCAGAAAAGGAAAAGTCAAGGTAGGTAGTTGCCTTTTTTAGCAACTACATGCTTGATATTCCCTTTTAAACCCTTTCATGACATGTGCTGTATATATACGGCGCAAGTCAGGAAGCGCGTATATTGGGGGGTCTCACGCAGCAAGCCCGCCCAATACCCAGCAGGCAATGGCTGTGTATTATAGCCAGAACCTGTAGCTAACAATTGCCACTGGAGCGACAACGGAATTTAACCCCTTTACCCCCAAGGGTGGTTTGCACGTTAATGACCAGGCCAATTTTTACATTTCTGACCACTGTCCCTTTATGAGGTTATAACTCTGGAACGCTTCAACAGATCCCGGTGATTCTGACACGGTTTTTTCGTGACATATTGTACTTCATGATAGTGGTAAAATTTATTTGATATTAACTGCGTTTATTTGTGAAAAAAACGGAAATTTGGCGAAAATGTGGAAAATTTCGCAATTTTCCAACTTTGAATTTTTCTGCAATTAAATCACAGAGATATGTCACACAAAATACTTAATAAGTAACATTTCCCACATGTCTACTTTACATCAGAACAATTTTGGAACCAAAATTTTTTTTTGTTAGGGAGTTATAAGGGTTAAAAGTTGACCAGCAATTTCTCATTTTTTTTTTCACATCTCATTTGAAGCCATTTTGAGGGGTCTATATGATAGAAAATACCCAAGTGTGACACCATCCTAAAAACTGCACCCCTCAAGGTGCTCAAAACCACATTCAAGAAGTTTATTAACCCTTCTGCTGCTTCACAGGAATTTTTGGAATGTTTAAATAAAAATGAACATTTAACTTTTTTTCACACAAAATTTACTTCAGCTCCAATTTGTTTTATTTTAAAAAGGGTGACAGGAGAAAATGGACCCCAAAAAGTTGTTGTACAATTTGTCCTGAGGACGCCGATACCCCATATGTGGGGGTAAACCACTGTTTGGGCTCATGGCAGAGCTCGGAAGCGAAGCAGCGCCATTTGACTTTTCAATGCAAAATTGACAGGAATTGAGATGGGACGCCATGTTGCGTTTGGAGAGCCCCTGATGTGCCTAAACATTGAAACCCCTCACAAGTGACACCATTTTGGAAAGTAGACCCCCTAAGGAACTTATCTAGATGTGTGGTGAGTACTTTGACCCATTAAGTGATTCACAAAAGTTTATAATGCAGAGCCGTAAAAATAAAAAATCATATTTTTTCACAAAAATGATATTTTTGCCCCCAATTTTTTATTTTCCCAAGGGTAAGAGAAGAAATTGGATCCCAAATATTGCTGTACAATTTGTCCTGAGTACGCTGATACCCCATATGTGGGGGTAAACCACTGTTTGGGCGCATGGGAGAGCTCGGAAGGGAAGGAGCGCCGTTTGATTTTTCAGTGCAAAATTTACAGGAATTGAGATGGACGCCATGTTGCGTTTGCAGAGCCACTAATGTGCCTAAATATTGAAACCCCCGACAAGTGACACCATTTTGGAAACTAGACCCCCCATGGAACTTATCTAGATGTGTTGTGAGAACTTTGATCCCCAAGTGTTTCACTACAGTTTATAACGCAGAGCCGTGAAAATAAAAAATCCTTTTTTTTCCAAAAAATTATTTTTAGCCCCCAGTTTTGTATTTTCCCAAGTGTAACAGGAGAAATTGGACCCCAGAAGTTGTTGTCTAATGTGTCCTGAGTACGCTGATACCCCATATGTTGGGGTAAACCCCTGTTTGGGCGCACGGTAGAGCTCGGAAGGGAAGGAGCACTGATTTACTTTTTCAACGCAGAATTGGCTGGAATTGAGATCGGACGCCATGTCGCGTTTGGAGAGCCCCTGATGTGCCTAAACAGTGGAAACCCCCCAAATTATAACTGAAACCCTAATCCAAACACACCCCTAATCCTAATCCCAACAGTAAACCTAACCACACCCCTAAGCCTGACACACCCCTAACCCTATTCCCAACCGTAAATGTAATCCAAACCCTAACTTTAGCCCCAACCCTAACTGTAGCCTTAACCCTAGCCCCAACCCTAACCCCAGCCCTAATCCTTATGGGAAAATGGAAATAAATACATTTTTTTATTTTTTTTTTATTTTTCCCTAACTAAGGGGGTGATGAAGGGGGGTTTGATTTACTTTTATAGCGGGTTTTTTAGCGGATTTTTATGATTGGCAGCCGTCACACACTAAAAGATGGTTTTTATTGCAAAAAATATTTTTTACGTTACCACATTTTGAGAGCTATAATTTTTCCATATTTTGGTCCACAGAGTCTTGTGAGGTCTTATTTTTTGCGGGACGAGTTGACGTTTTTATTAGTAACATTTTCGGGCATGTGACTTTTTTGATCGCTTTTTAGTCCGATTTTTGTGAGGCAGAATGACCAAAAACCAGCTATACATGAATTTCTTTTTTTGGGGGTGAGGGGGGCGTTTATACCATTCCGCGTTTGGTAAAATGGATGAAGCAGTTTTATTCTTCGGGTCAGTACGATTACAGCGATACCTCATTCATATCATTTTTTATGTTTTGGCGCTTTTATACGATAAAAACTATTTTATAGAAAAAATAATTTTTTATTTTTTATTTTTTCACTGATGATGCTGTATGGCAGCTTATTTTTTGCAGGACAAGATAACGTTTTCAGCGGTACCATGGTTATTTATATACGTCTTCTTGATCGCATGTTATTCCAGTTTGTGTTTGGCGGTATGATGACGGTGTTCATTGAAGGTGTTCACTGAAGGAGTTAACTAGTGGGACAGTTTTCTAGGTCGGGTCGTTATGGACGCGGCGATACTAAAGATGTGTACTTTTATTGTTTTTTTATTTAGATAAAGAAATGTATGTATATATATATATATTATATAGCGCTAACATATTCCGCAGCGCTTTACAGTTTTGCACACATTATCATCACTGTCCCCGTTGGGGCTCACAATCTAAATTCCCTATCAGTAGGTCTTTGGAATGTGGGAGGAAACCGGAGTACCCGGAGGAAACCCACGCAAACACGGAGAGTACATACAAACTCTTTGCAGATGTTGTCCTTGGTGGGATTTGAACCCAGGACTCCAGTGCTGCAAGGATGCTGTGATAACCACTGCGCCACCGTGCTGCCCTACACTTCTTTGCTGTTCACTGTGTCAGATCAGCGATCTGACGTGCACTCCTGCAGGCTTACCAGCGCTTGCTCTGAGCAGGCACTGGTAAGCCACCTCCCTGCAGGACCTGGATGCAGCCCCGCGGCCATTTTGGATCCAGGGCCTGCAGGAAGGAGGAAGTAGATCTTCGGAGCAACGCGATCACATCGCGTTGCTCCAAAGGTCTCAGGGAAGCACGCAGGGAGCCCCCTCCCTGCATGATGCTTCCCTATACCGCCGGAACACTGCGATCATGTTTGAACCCATGTCATCGTGGGTTGCTGATGGGCTGTCATAGCAGCCGGGGCTCAGCTGATGACTGTCCTTACGGAGCTCCTTTAAAACTCTGCCTGCAGCAGAGTTTCAAAGGAGACCGTGATTTCTGCTATATTGTTGTGAATTCTGCTTTTGGGCTCCCTCCGGTGGTTGTAGATGGTAATGCAGTTGTGCCTAGACTGCAGGATTGGACAGGTGTATCTGCTAATTGCAAAGCTGACTGGGGTATTTAGCTCTGCAGAACTCATTAGTCCCTGCCAGTTGTCAATGTTCTATTGCCAGTAATGGTTCTCTCCTGGCCTCTCCTGCCTGCTGCCATTTCAGCTAAAGATAAGTGTCTGATTCTGTTTCTTAGGCTCACAGGCTGTGTGTCTATTTTTCAGTCCTGTTCTTAGTTTCTATTTTGTTCCAGCTTCGACTGTCCTGTTGTTTTCTCAGTCTGGTTGGATTCGCTGGAGTTGCAGATAGACTCTCCACACCTTTAGTTAGGTGGTGGAGTTTTTGTATTTTTCTGCGGTGGATATTTTGTCGATTTTGTGCTGACCGCTCAGTATCCTGTACTATACTTTCCTATCTAGGTAGAAGTGGCCTCCTTTGCTAAATCTGTTTTCCGCCTGCGTGTGTCTTTTCCTCTCCTACTCACCGTCATTATTTGTGGGGGGCTGCCTATACTTTGGGGGTCTACTCTGAGGCAAGTCAGTTTTCCTATTTTCCATCTTCAGGGAAATTTAGTCCTCCGGCTATGTCAAGGTGTCTAGGTCTGATAGGTACACCCCACGGCTACTTCTAGTGTCTGTGATAAGTTCAGGGTTAGCGGTCTCTATAGTTACCACTACTCCAGCGAAGGTCTTTTCATGTTGTTCCAAGGCCGCCTGATCATAACATATATGCTGCGATGCTGAAGCAGTGCTGCATATATAGCGATAGAATGATTGCATCTTCAAGCCCCCCAAGGGGGCTAACAAAATGGGTAAAAAAAAAAAAAAAAAAAAAAAGTTCAAATCAACCCCCTTTCCCACCAGAGAAAATAAAGATACAAAAAAATGAAAAATATACACATACAGGTGCTTCTCACAAAAATAGATCATCAAAAAGTTAATTTATTTCAGTTCTTCAATACAAAAAGGTAAACTCATATTATAGGCTGGTTTCACATTTGTGTTCAGGAGGGCTGCGGATGGTTGCATACTTCCTCCCTTCTTCCTCCCTGAAGCTCCGCCTACTTCTGTATGCGTCCTGCATTTCTCTGCATACCTATCTTTAACATTGGGTACACAGGGACACGCGTTGTATGTGGATGTGATTTGATGTGTGCGGCGCCCGCACGGAAACGCTAAATTTGTTCTTTGGGTCATAGGCAGCATTTCTCTTCCTCCAAACACGGCGCATTGAGTTAATGCCAAAGACCTCAATTTTTGTCTCATCTGACCACAGCACCTTCTCCCAATCACTCACAGAATCATCCAGGTGTTCATTGGCAAACTACAGACGGGCCTGCACATGTGCCTTCTTGAGCAGGGGGACCTTGCGGGCCTGCAGTTTTAAACCTTTACGGCGTAATGTGTTATCAATGGTTTTCTTGGTGACTGTGGTCCCAGCTGCCTTGAGATCATTATCCAGTCCCCCCATGTAGTTTTAGGCTGATCTCTCACCTTCCTCATGATCAAGGATACCCCACGAGGTCAGATTTTGCATGGTGACCCAGATCTATGTCAATTGACAGTCATTTTGTATTTCTTCCATTTTCTTACTATTGCACCAACAGTTGCCTCCTTCTCATCCAGCGTCTTACTTATGGTTTTCTAGCCCATTCCAGCTTTGTGCAGGTCTATGATCTTGTCCCGACATACTTAAAGCTCTTTGGTCTTGCCCATGTTGTAGAGGTTAGATTAATTCAGTCTGTGGACATGAGTCTTTTGTAAAGGTGACTATGTAAGATAGCCGTCTTTAAGGGCAGTCCCACACGTCCAGATAATTCCGGTACTGGAAAAATCGGTACCGGAATTATCCGTGTCCGTGTGCCCGTGCGTTTCTGTGGCACATCAGTGTGGCACACGTGTGCCCACTGGGTACCACACGCACCGTGCAGGAGACAGCGCTAAAGTTTAGCGCTGTCCCCTGCATCTGGTGCTGAATATCTTCTGCCAC
Source organism: Ranitomeya imitator (assembly GCF_032444005.1). Taxonomy (NCBI): domain Eukaryota; kingdom Metazoa; phylum Chordata; class Amphibia; order Anura; family Dendrobatidae; genus Ranitomeya; species Ranitomeya imitator. The sequence goes on along the minus strand of NC_091282.1, from coordinate 692,639,709 downwards.
TGATATCTTCTCTGCAGCAGCGTTTGCTGTAGAGAAGATATGAATAATCCTTTTTTTTTTTTGTTTCTCGTGTTTAACATAAAGATCCATGTCCCCACCCCACTCCCACCCCCTGTGCGCCCGCCCGCTGTTCTTAAAATACTCACCCGGCTCCCTCGTTGGCAGGCACTGCTTCCTGTCCTGGCCGCATCTTCTACTGTATGAGCGGTCACGTGGGGCCGCTCATTTACAGTAATGAATATGCGGCTCCACCCCTATGGGAGGTGGAGCCGCATATTCATGACTAATCGGCGGCCCCACGTGACCGCTCATACAGTAGAAGGTGCGGCCAGGACAGGAAGCAGCGCCAGCCAGCGAGGGAGCCGGGTGAGTATTTTAAGAACAGTGGGCGGGCGCACAGGGGGTGGGAGGTGGTTGGGGACATGGATCTTTATGTTAAACACGAGAAACAAAAAAAAAAAAGGAATATTCATATCTTCTCTACAGCAAATGCTGCTGCAGAGAAGATATCAATGGCGGCTTCAGCATCAGTGGGGGGGGGGGGGGACAGCGCTTACTGTAGCGCTGTCTCCTGCACGGCACACGGACTACACACGGACAACGTTTGGCACACGGAGACACAGTCCGCAAAAAATCAATGACATCTGCACAGATGCATTGATTTCAATGTGTCTACGTGTGTCAGTGGCTCCGGTACGTGAGGAAACTGTCACCTCACGTACCGGAGCCACTGACGTGTGAAACCGGCCTAATGCAGGTAACGAGTTGATTAGGAGTATCTAACTGGTCTGTAGGAGCCAGAACTGGTTGGTAGGGGATCAAATACTTATTTCTCAGAGCAAAATGTAAACTTATATAAATTTTACACACTGTGATTTTCTGGATTTTATTTTTGATATTTTATCTCTCAATGTTAAAAATTAACCTACCCTTAAAATTATAGACTGTTCATATCTTTGTCAGTGGGCAAACTTACAAAATCAGCAAGGGATCAAATACTTATTTCTTTCACTGTATACGCCTCGTGTAGCAATACACCTGGTACAGTAACACTCCTGACACTGTTATATACGTGGTACAGTAACACACCTGACACCGTTACACACGTCGTACAGTAACAAACCTGACACCATTATACACCTGGTGCCATAACACCTGACACCGTTATACACCTATTACAGTAATACACCTGACACCGTTATATACGGTATATGGTGCCGTAATATACCTGGTACAGTAATACACTTGGTACAGTAATACACCTGACACCGTTATACATCTGGTACCATTATATATATGGTACCATAATATACCTAGTACTGTAATACACCTGGTACTGTTATATACCTGGTACCGTTATACATCTAGTGCAGATGTAAAAGCATTATCACTGAAGTCTTGGTCTCCTGGATTTATAAACACTTATTGACGTGTTCAGTGGATCAGGTCAAAAAAGAAGATTTGGAGAGATACTAAGCTCAGCGCCACTGTAGCTGGTAAATATTCAGCCTTTTACGTTCATAGTGTATAGCAATGGTCCCCAACCTTTCTGACCTTGAGAGCAACATTCAGCTCCGAGAGGGTCGCGAGCCACATTTAGCTCTGGGAGAGGGTCGCGAGCCACATCCAGGTCTCGACTCCCTCACAATAGTGGCAACCAAAGCCCCCATTATGGGTATGGAGATAATCAAAGCTTTTCCACATAAATTACCCCAAAGCAGAATACCAAGATCCAGGGGTTATCACAATACCCCCTTCAGTATTCTCCCATCAATCACTCCCCAAAACATGGTTGCATATAGCTTCAAGCACCTCCTCTCCCAGGTAGTATCATCCAGTTCTCAGCTTACCATACTTAAACTATATCTAAACCCTAAAGACAAGTATATGTGCATCCACATCTGCTCTTCTGTGCAGGGCTACTCACAAAATTCATCATTTTAAAATGTGCTCTTCATACCTGTTTGCTAGATCTGGAGCTAATGCACTAAGCTGGCAAACAGCCGCGAGCCACAACTCATGGGACCACGAGTCGCATGTGGCTCCCGAGCTACAGGTTGGGGACCCCTGGTGTATAGTATACCTTTTTCCTAAAGGGGTTGTTCCTATATGAGTGCCTCTGGCTGACAAAACCCGTCCTAATCTTCCAGCTATGCAAATTACTATGCAGCTACGTTTAAGTCAGTGACCAATCCTTTAGCAGGCCTTGCAACATGACTGAATAAAATCCCAACCAGTGCTTCCCAAATAAAACAAAAACACAGGATATGGCCTTCTTCATGCTGCAAGACATAGAAAGTATTGGGCAGTGACATATAGGATAACTTCTTCCAATGGTGTGGCTGGAAGGTTTCTACATCTTCTGGAGGAGAGCTCATTTGCATACTTTTTGTCCAAGGAACATTGCATGGTCTATGCAAGGTGGGGGTCTCCACAAGGAGAAGTGCTCCCTTAGACCTTGTATTCAGCTGCAAGGGAAATGTCTGGTCTTCAGTGAATGAAAAACTGTCTTTCTGACTACATAAGGTGACCTCCAGTATGATATCCTGCAATAAACATTAATCCCAACCATTCTGAACACATTGCATAGCAAAAGGGTCTTCTCCGCAGTGTTCCTCCTCATGAATCCTATGGTCATAGTTCTGGTTCCGTAAAATCTGGAGATCACAATATAGCGGGGCTAATAGAGAGGCTAAGAACTTGGCTGCCTTAACCCCTTAGCGACCGCCGATACGCCTTTTAACGGCGGCCGCTAAGGGTACTTAAACCACAGCGCCGTTAATTAACGGCGCTGTGGAAAAAGTCCATAGCGCCCCCCAGAGGCCGATTTTCTCCGGGGTCTCGGCTGCCGAGGGTAGCCGAGACCCCAGAGAACATGATTCGGGGGGTTTTTAACCCACCCCGCATTTGCGATCGCCGGTAATTAACCGTTTACCGGCGATCGCAAAAAAAAAAAAAAAAAAAAAAGCGATCTCTTTTTAATTTCTCTGTCCTCCGATGTGATCGCACATCGGAGGACAGAGAAAAGGGGTCCCAGGTGGCCCCCCAATACTCACCTAGCTCCCCCGATGCTCCTCGTGTCTCCCGGTGGGCGCCGCCATCTTCAAAATGGCGGGCGCATGCGCAGTGCGCCCGCCGGCCGGCACCGGGAGAATCTTTGGGGTCTCGGCTGCCGGGGGTAGCCGAGACCCCAAAGAGCACGATCGGGGTCGGTGTTACCGACCCCTGTTTTGCGATCGCCGGTAATTAACTGTTTACCGGCGACCGCAAAAAAAAAAAAAAAAAAGTAAAGTGTAATTCTCTGTCCTCTGATGTGATCGCACATCAGAGGACAGAGAAATAGGGGGATTCGGGGACCCTAGCATACTCACCTAGGTCCCTGGATCCTCTTGCTGCTCCTCCTGGCCGCCGGCAGCAGAACATGGCGGACGCATGCCCAGTGCGCCCACCATCTGTCTCCATCTGCCGGCCGGCAGGAGAACAGCAGTTGGGGCTAAAATTAGGGGTAGGGTTAGGGTTAGGGGTAGGGTTAGGTTAGGGGTAGGGTTAGGTTAGGGTTAGGGGTAGGGTTAGGTTAGGGTTAGGGGTAGGGTTAGGTTAGGGTTAGGTTAGGGGTAGGGTTAGGGGTAGGGTTAGGTTAGGGGTAGGGTTAGGTTAGGGTTAGGGGTAGGGGTAGGGTTAGGTTAGGGGTAGGGTTAGGGGTAGGGTTAGGTTAGGGGTAGGGGTAGGGTTAGGGGTAGGGCTAGGGTTGGGGCTAAATTTAGGGTTAGGGTTGGGGCTAAATTTAGGGTTAGGGTTGGGGCTAAACTTAGGGTTAGGCTTCTTTCACACTTGCGTCGGTACGGGGCCGTCGCAATGCGTCGGCCCGACATACCGACGCACGTTGTGAAAATTGTGCACAACGTGGGCAGCAGCTGTAGTTTTTCAACACATCCGCTGCCCAATCTATGTCCTGGGGAGGAGGGGGCGGAGTTACGGCCACGCATGCGCGGTCAGAAATGGCGGATGCGACGTACAAAAAAACGTTTCATTGAACGTTTTTTTGTGCCGACGCTCCGCCAAAACACAACTGATCCAGTGCACGACGGACGCGACGTGTGGCCATCCGTCACGATCCGTCGGCAATACAAGTCTATGGGCAAAAAACGCATCCTGCGGGCACATTTGCAGGATCCGTTTCTTGTCCAAAACGACGGATTGCGACGGAATGCCAAACGACGCAAGTGTGAAAGTAGCCCTAGGGCTAGGGTTAGGGTTGGGGCTAAAGTTAGGGCTAGGGTTGGGGCTAAAGTTAGGGTTAGAGCTGGGATTAGGGTTAGGGTTTGGATTAGGGTTCGTATTAGGGTTAGGGTTGGCATTAGGGTTACGCTTGGGATTAGGGTTAGGTTTGGGATTAGGGTTAAGGTTAGGGTTGTGATTAGGGGTGTATTGGGATTAGGGTTAGGTTTGAGGTTAGGGTTGAGATTAGGATTAGGGGTGTGTTGGATTTAGGGTTTTGATTAGGGTTATGGTTAGGGTTGACATTAGGGTTGTTTTGGGGTAAGGGTTGTGATTATGGTTAGGGTTAGTGATTAGGATTATGGATGAGGTTGGGATTAGGGTTAGGGGTGTGTTGGGGTTAGGGTTGGAGCTAGAATTGGGGGGTTTCCACTGTTTAGGTACATCAGGGGGTCTCCAAACACGACAGCCAATTTTGCGCTCAAAAAGTCAAATGGTGCTCCCTCCCTTCTGAGCTCTGCCGTGCGCCCAAACAGTGGGTTACCCCCACATATGGGGCATCAGCGTACTCGGGATAAATTAGACAACAACTTCTGGGGTCCAATTTCTCTTGTTACCCTTGTGAAAATAAAAACTTGGGGGCTACAAAATCTTTTTTGTGAAAAAAAAAATATTTTTTATTTTCACGACTCTGCATTCTAAACTTCTGTGAAGCACTTGGGCATTCAAAGTTCTCACCACACATCTAGATAAGTTCCTTGGGGGGTCTAGTTTCCAAAATGGGGTCACTTGTGGGGGGTTACTACAGTTTAGGTACATCAGGGGCTCTGCAATCGCAACATAATGCCCACAGACCATTCTATCAAAGTCTGCATTCCAAAAAGGCGCTCCTTCCCTTCCGAGCTCTGCCGTGCGCCCAAACAGTGGTTTACCGCCACATATGGTGCATCAGCGTACTCGGGATAAATTGGACAACAACTATTGCAGTCCAATTTCTCCTGTTACCCTTGTGAAAATAAAAACTTGGGGGCTACAATATCTTTTTTGTGGAAAAAAAAATATTTTTTATTTTCACGACTCTGCATTCTAAACTTCTGTGAAGCACTTGGGCATTCAAAGTTCTCACCACACATCTAGATAAGTTCCTTGGGGGGTCTAGTTTCCAAAATGGGGTCACTTGTGGAGGGTTTCTACTGGTTAGGTACATCAGGGGCTCTGCAAACGCAACATAATACCCGCAGACCATTCTATCAAAGTCTGCATTCCAAAACGGCGCTCCTTCCTTCCGAGCTCTGCCGTGCGCCCAAACAGTGGTTTACCCCCACATATGGGGTACCAGCATACTCAGGACAAATTGGACAACAACTTTTGGGGTCCAGTTTCTCTTGTTACCCTTGTGAAAATAAAAATTTGGTGGCTAAAAAATCTTTTTTGTGGAAAAAAAAAAAATTTTTTATTTTCACGGCTCTGCATTATAAACTTCTGTGAAGCACTTGGGCATTCAAGGTTCTCACCACACATCTAGATAAGTTCCATGGGGGGTCTAGTTTCCAAAATGGGGTCACTTGTGGGGGATTTCTACTGTTTAGGCACATCAGGGGCTCTCCAAACGCGACATGGCGTCCGATCTCAATTCCAGCCAATTCTACATTGAAAAAGTAAAACGGCACTCTTTCTCTTCCAAGCTCTGCGGTGCGCCCAAACAGTGGTTTACCCCCACATATTGGGTATCGACGTACTCAGGAGAAATTGCACAACAACTTTTGTGGTCTAATTTCTCCTGTTACCCTTGTGAAAATAAAAATTTGTGGGCAAAAAGATCATTTTTGTAGAAAAAATGCAATTTTTTTTTTTCACGGCTCTACGTTATAAACTTCTGTGAAGCACATGGGGGTTCAAAGTGCTCGCCACACATCTAGATAAGTTCCTTAAGGGGTCTAGTTTCCAAAATAGTGTCACTTGTGGGGGGTTTCCACTGTTTAGGCACATCAGGGGCTCTCCAAACGCGACATGGCGTCCAATCTCAATTCCAGCCAATTCTACATTGAAAAAGTAAAACGGCACTCCTTCTCTTCCAAGCTCTGCGGTGCGCCCTAACAGTTGTTTACCCCCACATATTGGGTATCAGCGTACTCAGGAGAAATTGCACAACAACGTTTGTGGTCTAATTTCTCCTGTTACCCTTGTGAAAATAAGAATTTGTGGGCAAAAAGATCATTTTTGTGTAAACAAAAGCGATTTTTTATTTTCACGGCTCTACGTTATAAACTTCTGTGAAGCACTTGGGGGTTCAAAGTGCTCACCACACATCTAGATAAGTTCCTTAAGGGGTCTAGTTTCCAAAATGGTGTCACTTGTGGGGAGTTTCCACTGTTTAGGTACATCAGGGGCTCTCTAAATGTGACATGGTGTCCGATCTCAATTCCAGCCAATTCTGCATTGAAAAAGTCAAACGGCGCTCCTTCACTTCTAAGTTCTGCGGTGCGCCCTAACAGTGGTTTACCCCCACATATGGGGTATTGGCGTATTCAGGAGAAGTTGCATAACAAAATTTATGGTTACATTTCTGTTTTTACACTTGTGAAAATAAAAAAAATGGTTCTGAATTAAGATGTTTGCAAAAAAAAGTTAAATGTTCATTTTTTCCTTCCACATTGTTTCAGTTCCTGTGAAGCACGTAAAGGGTTAATAAACTTCTTGAATGTGGTTTTGAGAACCTTGAGGGGTGTAGTTTTTAGAATGGTGTCACACTTCATTATTTTCTATCATATAGACCCCTCAAAATGACTTCAAATGTGATGTGGTCCCTAAAAAAAAATGGTGTTGTAAAAATGAGAAATTGCTGGTCAACTTTTAACCCTTATAACTCCCTAACAAAAAAAAATTTTGTTTCCAAAATTGTGCTGATGTAAAGTAGACATGTGGGAAATGTTATTTATTAACTATTTTTTATGACATATCTCTCTGATTTAAGGGCATAAAAATACAAAGTTTGAAAATTGCAAAATTTTAAAAATTTTCGCCATATTTCCGTTTTTTTCATAAATAATCGCAAGTAATATCGAAGAAACGTTACCACTAACATGAAGTACAATATGTCACGAAAAAACAATCTCAGAATCAGCGGGATCCGTTGAAGCGTTCCAGAGTTATAACCTCATAAAGTGACAGTGGTCAGAATTGCAAAAATTGGCCTGGTCATTAAGTACCAAATTGGCTCTGTCACTAAGGGGTTAAAGGAGCCATAAACTAATTAGCAAATAGAAACAAATGAATGGAAACCGTTCATCTCTTCACTGTAGGGACCTGCGGCAGTGCCATACTTTAGTAAGAAGGGGTTAAATAAAATCTCTCCTTAGCTACAACCTTTCAAATGCCAGAAGCCGAGCAGGCAGCGCGATTAAAGGGCATTAAATTAAAAGATCCCCCTCCTACAACTTCAATCAGAATTTCAGGCCGTGTGTTATTTAGCTTCAGCTCCTCAAGTGCAGCAGAATAACAAATTGCAACACTTTGATTTACTTTCTGCCGACACCAAATGGCGACAGGTGATAAAGAGAGCGCTGTGCCGCGGGGACGAGAAGCTTTCCCAGGAAATTAATTCCATCTTAAAGATTTCTATCCCGATATAAATATGTATGGACGTATTTACTTGTGACTCAGTCTTAAGCGATATATGTATTATATAAATGGATACACATATACACCTATATATAGAGATACATGAGCAATACATAAGGACAGTCAGGATATCAGAGAAACCATATGCCATGCTATATATGGTGAGCGTTTATAGTATCCAACTCACAAGATCTCTACAAGATCAATTAAAAGGATATTTACATCTCGGACAGTTATGACAAATATCTGACCCCCACACTCATCTTGAGATTGTGGAACAGTCTTGTGAAAAGTGAAAATGGAGAGGAAGAGTAGATTTCTCCATTCACTTCTATAGGAATTTCAAGACTTGCCACGGGTTCATAGGCTCAATAGAAGTGCGTGTAATCAGCTGGATGCACTCCTAGGGCTAGTGTCACCCCAGTGTATCTTCATCTGAAGAGAATAGGACCGACAATGCAAATCACACACTAATCAAACTCCAACCAGAGTGTAATCATAGTGTGATCAGAGAAGATAGAAAAAAAAAAAGTCTCCATCTTCTCCATCAAAATTGGACAGCACCCAGATGTCATCCAACTGAAGTCCGATAATTTTCAGCAGCCTGTTGACTTGCATGGCCAATTGCGATTCGGTCCAACTCAGGCATGTTGCAATTTTTTCCTCAGACCGGCTTGACAAGAAAAAAATAAGTAAAATACATGAGCATTAAGGGTGTATAATTAGGCTACACTCACACCTCGAAGTGACATGTCCATATGCTGTGATGTTTGTTTCCTCGGACAGCACACAGACCCATATAATTTCATGGATCTACACTCACATAGCCGTAAAAAGCACTAATCCAAGTGTGAAGTCCGTGAGTATTGTGGCAAGTCCTTTTCTGAGAATCAGTCATTCATTTCTATGGGGATCCGTGAACCACGGACACAAATCAGAAGGCATCCAAAATGCTTCCGTTTTGCATCTGTGTCTCCCAGACCTCTTGCTTAGGATAGGGGCACACGACCGGTTTCTTCTCATCCGACAAAAATGGTCTGATTATTCTGACAAACGTGTCATCAGTTTTTCTCGAAGGTGGAGAAAAAAAAGTTTCTCTACTTTCTCCATTCTGTCAGTCTGTGAAAATCAGACCGCACTCCATTATCATCCGAGTGCAATCCAAATTTTTCACATATCCAGACTTACATGGTCAACTTTGATCTGACACTCAGAACAAAATTGGATGTCTACCTTTTTTTCCACGGACCACTCAGTCTGAGGAAAGAAAAGAAATAAATTAAATCGGACATGGGCACAGCCCCATAGAATATCATAGGGACTAGTGCTATCCATGAAAACCACAGAAAGCACTTATACGAGAAAACTGGTCTTGTGCATGAGCCCTTAATGACAAATTTAGTTAAAACATCTGACTTTCCAGGTGTCTTTTTATTTGCCTCTGAACACTGACAATTCTAAAGTGAAAAAAACGGATAAGTTACAGACCCAACACGGATGCAAAACAGATGGCACTCAAGACATGTACTGTATTAATCACCATTTTCAAGATCTCTGGCAGCTTTCCTATGTATCTGAATCAGGTTGTTTTTACAGCATGTAAAAGATTTGTGCAAACCATATTGGAATAAATGGTCCTGTGGCACAAATATCTGCAACAAGTCAGCAGCATGTGAACATACCCATGCAGACATGATCCTTCTCACCGCTGACAATTTGCCTAAATTGTACCCAGTCTAGGAGACCATTCTTAATGGATGCATGTTGATAGTTATATGGGATCCATTTTAAAACAGATTCTAATAAATCATGACAGATTCCAATGACTGATCATGAGGTCAATCAGGTGTAGGTGTCTGCCATGAAGACTAGCACTGCCGACTAAGATATATCTCAGATCAGCAGAAATCATTTCCCTGCTGCTCACAATGTGCATGAAAATACAATCGGATCAGGATCCAATCTGTTATTACATCGAGAGAACATGGTAACTATATCTGCAGCAAATCTGTGGGAAAATGTGTTTCTTCTGTGTTTTATAGAATCTAGGTTTAGTGTAGTTTGTATGGTTGCACGAATGACTGTAAAACATCTGCTACAAATCCACATCAATATCTAAGACACTTGCGGATTTGTTGCGGATCTTATGCATTGCAAAGGTGCAAATCATCAATACAAAATATGTGCCATATCTTGACAGGCTGGAAATCTAGTATCTGATTTCTGTTTTAATTTATCCTTGCACAGCATCTACTATATAATTGTTTAAAGGTCACTTCCGTCTGTCTGTCTGTCACAGATATACATTGGTCTCGGCCTCTGTCTGTCATGGAAATCCAAGTCGCTGATTGGTCGCGGCAAAACAGCCACGACCAATCAGCGACGGGCACAGTCCGGAAGAAAATGGCCGCTCCTTCCTCCCCGCAGTCAGTGCCCGTCGTCCACATACTCCCCTCCGGTCAGCGCTCACACAGGATTAATGGCAGCGTTGACCGCGGTGTAACGCACTCGGTTAACACGGCTATTAACCTTGTGTGACCAACTTTTTACTATTCATGCGGCCTATGCAGCATCAATAGTAAAAAGATCTAATGTTAAAAATAATAAAAAAATTAAAAAAATCGTTATATACTCACCGTCCGTCGGCCCCTCGGATCCACAACAGGCCTTTCCCGCTCGCGATGCTCCGGTAACCGGTCCATGCTGCGATCTCGCGAAATGATGACGTAACGGTCTCGCGAGACCGCTATGTCATCATCTCGCGAGACCGCAATGCACTCTTGGGACCGGCGCACGCGAGGAGCATCGGTAACCGGCCGCTTCGATCGGGAGGCTCTGGAAGGTGAGTATGTAACTATTTTTTATTTTAATTCTGTTTTTTAACAGGGATAGGATGCATACTACGTGACTGGTCAATATACTACAGTCTATAAGTAGATGAACAGCGCTCCAGCCAGGTGTAGTAATATCCAAGTGAAAAATTTATTAAGCCATGGTACAGCAACGTTTCGACCAAAATGTGGTCTTTTTCAAGCTTGAAAAAGACCACATTTTGGTCGAAACGTTGCTGTACCATGGCTTAATAAATTTTTCACTTGGATATTACTACACCTGGCTGGAGCGCTGTTCATCTACTTATAGACTGTTTGGAATATCCGGGATGGTTCCCTGGACATGGAACGGGCGCTCCATTGAGTGAGTGCTGTCAGCCCCTCTTTTTCTATTGTATTTCTATGGCCAATATACTACGTGACTGGGCAATATACTACGTGACTGGGCAATATACTACGTGACTGGGCAATATACTACGTGACTGGGCAATATACTACGTGACTGGGCAATATACTACGTGACTGGGCAATATACTACGTGGCTGGGCAATATGCTACATGGCTGGGCAATATACTACGTGGCTGGGCAATATACTACGTGGCTGGGCAATATACTACGTGGCTGGGCAATATACTACATGGCTGGGCAATATACTACATGGCTGAGCAATATACTACGTAGCTGGGCAATATACTACATGACTGGGCAATATACTACATGGCTGGGCAATATACTACGTGACTGGGCAATATACTACATGGCTGAGCAATATACTACATGGCTGGTCAATATACTACGTGACTGGGCAATATACTACATGGCTGAGCAATATACTACGTGACTGGGCAATATACTACGTGGCTGGGCAATATACTACATGGCTGGGCAATATACTACGTGGCTGGGCAATATACTACGTGGACATGCATATTCTAGAATACCCGATGCGTTAGAATTGGGCCACCATCTAGTGGATTAGATTTGGAGAAAAAAAAAAAAAATCACCCCCCACATTGTGGGTAATCTCATAAACTGCCCAGAAATCCATATGGAAAACCTACAGCACATCCACCACCTGTAAAAATGTCCCATGACAGGTTTGGAGTATTAGGGCACATGCATAACTTGGATGTGTGCTATCTGATTTTTAATTGGACAGCACCATATATTATTCAATGGGGCTCATCAGACGAATATTTTTTCCGCAGGTCCGTGAGGGGAAAAAAATAAATAAAATGGCAGCATGCAGTCTCAGATGAGGCTCACACGTTCAAATCTATGGGTGCGAGAAAAATAAATCAGATCCCACACAGAGCGCCATCCGATTTTTAAGAGTAGATTTCTATTATAAACCTAGAAAACTGTACATGCTTTAATGTAGTTGGAAGAAAACAAATGGCATGGACGTAAAAGACACACGGACATGAAAATACGGACAGCATTTGTATTGCTCTATATAATAAGTAATGATGATCTTGAGACTGATTATTAAATAATACAAAAGTTTCCAGCTAACCCAATAGAAGAGTTGTTAGGACCGTTGTACACATGTCATAAACCACTTTGACCTTGATTCTGCATCTGGGTACGGTATCTTTTAATTTAATTTTTGTTTTCTTAGCTTTCTTTTTGCACTTGCAGATTTTCAGCCAAATTCATCAAAATGGCACATGATAGTTGACGAACTTGGCTCACATTCAAAAGAGGTTTCGTTTTTTTTCCCCTCTACTTTGTGCTTTTTAGAATAAAATGTCACCCAACTGTTTAAGTAAGCTTCAGAATCTCGCATGTTATTCTTCAACTGCACACAAAAAACACGACAGATTTTGTGCTCAATTTTTTGACATTTCAAAAAGTCTCAAAAGGATGAAATGGCCCAAAACATCTGGATAATAACCATGCCCACTTTGCCAAGCAGAACTAAATACTTCCGAGGGATGAAAAAAAAAAATTAGTGCTGCAAAAACCACATTGAATTTGCCAATAATTAAAAAGAAAGATCCCAAAAAAGTAAACTTTGCTTAAAAAAAAGGGGGCAAATAGAATCTGCAAGGGACATTTAGAAGTAATCATTAAATTTTCATTAGGAAATTGCTTTCGATAATTCATATGCTTAATATAAAAATGGTCCAAATAGAAGTCATTATTAAAAGCCACAGCAACCGATCACCTACATAGGGCTGGACACCGCGCACTGCTAGGAGCTGATAACTAGTTGCCATGGACGTGGTCCTTTACATCACGCTATTAAGAAAACACTTGAAGGAGCCTCTGTGGGGGATATTTCCAAGGAAATTCCTAAATTGTAAACTTGCAAGCACATGGCAACCAATTAGACATTTGCTTTCATCATGAAACTTGCACTACATGGTTCAGAGTTAATTGCTGATTGTTATCTGGAAGGTGCAGCGCAGCCCCACCGACTAGGAGTACGTATTTTAATGATTGAAAACCATTCTTTTGCTTTATAAATTCTTTCATTTCAGTTCATGACCTTGGAAGTTGTCTTCAACAAGAAAAAGTACTTGACCAGACCAAATCTTCTCAAAAGATTCTAGTAAACTCATAAAAAATGTTTTTCTCACAATGCACCTGTTGGTTGGTACTGCAGAAACAAAATACAATTAGGCTTATGCCTAGTCATCCAGCTTAATAGTATTTGCTGCTACAGCCTGTAGGCCGTCAGAGGATGATGGGGCAGGGGGAGGCAGAAGGTTGGGAAGTGCTTTGACACACCCAGAGCACTTACGCCTCTTTTTGAATACCTGTTAAAACAGTGATTTTTTCAAGTCGGGTACTAACAGACTCCATCAGTAAAGGTGAGGAGCAAGATGACCATATAAACAACTTGGGGTGGGTGGATCGTTCTGATATATTCCCTTTAATGATTACAGACATGTTAGCATAATGCTATTAAAGGGAACCTGTCACCAGGTTTTCCCAAAATAAGTTAGGCCAGCACCTTTAAGCACCTTTTATTATGCCTACAGAAGGCGAGTTTCAGTCTGATGGCTGTCTCTCGTGATGATCCAGTGCCTCCTCTCATCTTACGATCACCGTCCTCCTTTCCTGCTTCGTGTGGATGATGCGACCTATGTCATCTATGCAGTGTCCCCATTGTGCTCCTGCTCAGGCACACTTCTCTTAGTCCTGTTGAGGGCAGAGCAAAGTACTGCAGTGCACATGCGCCGGAAGGCAGATAGAAGTGCACCTATGCACGAGCGTGATAGAGGACACGGTGTTGGATAACGTATGGAGCGTCATCCATATGAAGCAGAGAAGGAGGACGGCGATTGCAAGATGAGAGGAAGTGCCGAATCAAGACCAGAGACGTCCATCGGACCGGACCTCACCGTCTTTGAGCATAATAAAAGCTCCTTTTTGTGCCTTGTGTAGTGAATTGGGGACAGACATACGGCACCCTAGAATGCTGTAACAGAGAGCTTACAGGTGCTGGCCGTACTTTATATGGGGAAAACAGGTGACAGGTTCCCTTTAAAAAATGGAAACTTTGGTAATAGTAACAGTCTGTAGTCTTCTTGTAAGTACATAAAGGCTAAAAGCAACTTTGTAACTAGTTTTCTATTTGCTCCAAATAATCTAAAATGTAGAACAAATCAATTCATTGTGTCCATTAGCATGGCCAACAGGAAACAGGGATAAGCCCCTTTACAAACAGCTATGATTTAAAATATTGTTGCAAAATAGTAAAAAAGAAATAAGACCGTGAATGTTTCCTGGAAGAGCATTGAGCCTTCTTCTTCCATCAGCCTCCTGGCCTGGATGGCCTTCATGGGGAAGCATCACTTTACTGAGGCATACATAGCCAATGCTGCATCCTATACACACACCCATGGTTACTATTATATGGTGGTGTACTTGTATGACAGCTTAAAGAAAATATAGAGCTTATAATCTACAGCCATAGTGATAGCACAGACGTGAGGAATCATCCCACAGAGCTGGCAGGTGCAAGTATAATCAAAATAGAAATGGAAATGTGCTGGAGAAGACCTGGGATCAGAGACTGTCATTGCCAATAAGAGGGACCCGGGACGTGGTTATGGGATGTATCTGTGGGCGCGGGATACAATGAGGAATCTCTTCCCACTTCTGCTTTATGGACGAAGCTCACTGAATACTGATCTCCTCAGGTAGTGCTGATACGTCACCATTTGTGCTACAAGAAACATTCATCTCCATTTACAAAGTTTCTGACACCTTCAAGTGTCTCCAGACAAGAAGTAACTGAATAAATCTTTAATGGAAGGCAAAGCACAAATGTGATAAAAAATGCCCAGCCTTCATCTCAGTGACTTTCATAAGCCACACACCACCATTGCAGAGCAACAGATGGGAGCGATAGTGAAACCGGGGGATATACTGTTGCACTCGATCTCTAGATTGTACGTACATGTGTCACTGCCATCACTTAGGCCCAGGACTGGCTGCAGCCACCAGGTGACCGATGGGTGGGAACCTGCACAGTATTGCTCATGTGCACAGATCAGGTGACCACCATTCAACCCTATGAATTTGTGGGCAGCGTCGGGCCTTGACCTGAAGAGCGGATATAATGTATGAATAATTGCCTCGGTCAAAACACAACAATTTAAGACATTCTAGAAACGTAACTAGAAAGTAGTGATGTTTCAGCAATGTGTGTTATAGTCGCTCTTCTGTGGGACTGAAGCAGACCGGCTAAGACACATCAAATGAGCCTGGGAACATTTTTTTTTTTTTTTAACAATGACCACTGTATACATCCAACATCCCCCAATAAATATCTCCTGAGTTTGAGAATCGCTGATCATAGTTTGGCCTTGGTCAAATTCGATCAGATACTTACTCTTCCCCATTTTCCCTGCTTCCAACACTTTACCAACTGCCTGAATATTCATTTGCTGCATGATATAACAATTAAAGGAGTTGTCCACATCTTAAACATAGTTAATTCAAACAATCTTTAAAAGCTAAGCATTTATCAAATTGACACTTGTATAACATTCCCTATCGCTCCCTTCCATTCTTTTTCTGCCTCTGTGCCTCCCCTGCTGGTTTCCACACCCCTTCTTCCTTGAATGTCATTAGTGATGGGGATGGTCGGTTCTCCTCCAAATTCCGACCTGCTTGGTTTGGCCGCTCTTCTTGCCGGAGGTTTGTCGGTGGCTCTCCACATCAAAACCTCACTAAGTGCCATCAAGGTAAGAGAGCACAGTGAACAGGTGCTGGTTGTCTATTCCACTTGTCAGTGTGTTCGCCCTTCTTTCTGGCATTTTCTCCACCGAACTTTGCTCCAAAGCCCCTCTGAACGCCATCAAGAAAAGAGGACACACTGAGCATGCGTTGTCTATTCCAATGCATACTCAGTATGCACTCTCCTTACCGGCGTTCAGAGAACGTTAAGAACAGAACACAATGACAAAACGCCAGCAAAAGGGGAGGACACATGAGCAGTAGAACTGACAGAACAGAGCAGCCACTAATGACAAGGAAAAGGGGGCACTGAAACAAGCAGTAGAGAGAGACAGCAGAGTGTAGGAGTAGCCAACTGAGTGCACAACACTGATGAAGTTCCATTGAGACCTCCCTGAACGATGGGAGTTTCACACGAAAAGTCATTGGAAGTGAATTTAAAAAAAAATTAAAAATGTTATGTGTGAGGTTAACAAAGGAACAGTAGGGGGATTTTAAACATGTGAAATAGAAGAATGATGAGGCAGAATCAAGGCTATTTCATATGACAGCACAATTTGAGCGAGCACACATCCATCTGCATCTGTCTTCAGTCACCTCATCAATAAACACTAGTGAGCCAGTGGCATTGGAAGCCATACATGCCCACGCCATCACACTAGCTCCACCATGTATTACAGAGGATTTTCTGTGCTTTGGATCATCAGCCGCTCCAAGCCTCCTCCATAGTGTCTTGCTGCCATCATTCCGGTACAGGTTGATCTTAGTTTTGCTTTTCCGAAATTGGAAGGCTTCTTTTTTTTATGAAGTTTAACCTGGTCTTTCTATTTTTAAGGCTCATTAATGGTTTTCAGCTTGTGGGGAACGCTCTCTATTTGCTCTCATGAAGTCTTCTTTTTATGGTAGACTTAGATACTGAAACACCTACGTGTTGGAGAGTATTCTTCACTTGGGTGGATATTGTGAAGGAGTTTCTCTTTACCATGGAAAGGACTCTGCAATCATCCATCCCTGCTGTCTTCATGGACATCCAGGCCCTTTTGACTTCCCAAGCTCACAAGTGCGCTTTTTTTTAGCAGAATGTACCAACCTGTTGATTTGGCCACTCCTAACATTTCTGCTATCTCTGATGGATTTCTCCTTTTTTTGTTCAGCCTAATGATGGTCTGTTTTCCTTAGATTGAGAGCTCCTCTGACCTCATGTTGAGGGTTCACAACAGTTTAAAAATACAAATGCCACACCTCGAATCAAATCAAGACCTTTTACCTGGATAATTGATGATGGATTAGCAAGGGAATAGTACATGGAGCTGATTAAAGAGCTTTTCAGATTACTGTCTAATTACTCTTGGTTCCTCAGAAAGGAGGCATCCACATATTAACAACTGTAATTCCTAAACCCTTACTCCAATTATGATGTGAACACCCTCAAATTAAAGCTGAGAGTCTGCACTTTAAGCCTATATTGACCATATAACAGTATCCTGAATGTTTCAGTAAACAGCTAAAATGCCAAAACTTGGGTCACTGTCCAAATATTTCTGGACCTAACTATATATGCTGTACTAGTGTTGTAATATCAACACGGTGCCAGTTATGTGACAAGGTCCTCTCTTCTCCCTATATACTGCCCTATACTGATGACAACCAATTATACACATCATCTCCTAACATCACCCTTGCATTACTACAAAATATCAGTGATAAAATTATGTCTCCCTTTGTCTTAAACAGAATCTCTGTAAAACTGAATTCCTTGTGTTTCCCCCCTCTCTATAACCAACCTACATGCAATATTGCCATTTCCATGTGTGATTCTACCAGAACCTTTCAGCAGCACGCTCACTGTCTAGGGGTAATATTTCAAACAGAACTTTCCTTTATTCCATATATCCACTTGCTCGCTCATGTCACCTGCGTCTAAAAAATATCTCCAGAATACAACCTTTCCAGACCTAGGACTGCAAAAAGCTTACTGTTGCTTTGAATAATTTGTGTCTGGACTATTACAACTCTCTATCAGGCTATGTGCAGACATTCAGTAATTGGCAGCACGTTGGACGCAGCACATGTCCACTACATCCAAAGCGTTGCGAGCTATGCAGGTGATTCCGCATGTGTTCATTGAACTGTGCAGATTCACCGCATCCGATACATTGTGCGGGTGACATTTCTCTTACAGAGACTAGCGTTTCTGCAAGATAAATAGACATGCTGTGGTCTGAAGAGACGAACTGCATGTCCATCTCCGCAGGTGAGCCGCGGGCGTCTCTGGACGCGTAGTGGGCATGTACATTCTTGATATCCCATCCACTGTGCTGTAACATCTGGATGCTGTGGGTTGGATGCTGCAGTAGACCTCGGGGTTAAACCCGCAGCGCTTACTGATCGTCTGCACATGCCTTCAGTTTCCCCTCTTACTAAACGCTCCCCTCTCTAATCCATTCTGAATGCAGCATTCTGTCCAGTGATTGCACTGGTTACCCATCCATTGCAGAGCACAATATAAACTTTCCTCTAGGAAACAGTAATCTTCAAGTCTGACCAGAGGTTCTCAATTGAATTAAGGTCCACGCTTTGACTAGGCCACTCCAAAAGTTACATGTTTTCCTTTAAACCATTCAAGTGTTGCTTTAGCAGTATGCTTTGGGTGTTTGTCTTGTTGGAAGGTGAATAGTGATGAGCGAATATACTCGCTACGCGAGATTTCTCGAGCATGCTCGGGGGTACTCCGAGTATTTGCAAGTGCTCGGAGATTTAGTTTTCCTTGCCACAGCTGAATGATTTACATCTGTTAGCCAGCTTGATTACTTGTGGGGATTCCCTAGCAACCAGGCAACCCCCACATGTACTTATGCTGGCTAGTAGCTGTAAATCATTTAGCTGAGGTGATGAAAACTAAATCTTCGAGCAGTTACAAATACTCGGAGGACCCCCGAGCATGCTCGGGAAATCTCGAGTAACGAGTATATTCGCTCATCACTAAAGGTGAACCTTCATCCCAGTCTCAAAACACTGACAGACAAACAGATTTTGTTTAGGAATATTCCTGTATTTCACAGCATCTATCTTCCCCTCAACTCAGACCATTTTCCCTCTCGTTGCTGCTGAAAAACATCCCCACAGTATGATGTTGCCACCAGGTTTCACTGTGGGGATGGTGTTCTTGGGGAGATGAGCTGCAAGATATAGAGTTTATCTTGGTGGCTAAAAAGTTTAATTTTAGTCTCATCTGACAACAGCACCTTCCTCCATATATTTTTATTGTGGTCGTACGGACAGATACTCCAGTCTCTGCTTGGGAACTCTGCAGCTCCTTCAGGGTTACCTTTGGTTCCTATGCTGCCTCTCTTAATGCCCTCCTTGCTCAGGCTGAGAGCTATGATGGGTTGCCGTCTCTTGGCAAGTTTGTTGTTTTACCAAATTCTTTCAATTTGATGACAATATTTGTTGGTGCTCCAGAGAAATATCAGAGATTGGGGATTTTTTTTTTTTTTTTTAAACTCAACCCTGACTTAACTACTGTGTCTCTGATTGGCTTGGGGATTTATCTTCATGGTGTTTGGTTAGTGGCGCCTCTTGCTTAATTTGTTGCAGCATCTGTGGTCTTTCAGAAAAGGTAAAGTGTATTTACTGACAGACATGTGACACTTAGAGTGCACAGGTGGACGTCCTGACACTAAGCATGAGACTTATAAAGGGAATTGCTTGCACCAGAAATTTTTCAGGGGCATCATACCAAAAGGAGTGAATACATATGCCAATTTGTAGTTATTTGATCCCTAAATTTTAATTTAGGCCTATAGATTCTGATTTCTCTTCACCAACTTTGACTATTTAGTGCTGATGCGTCACACACAAATCAGATTACAAAAATATTTAAATACAGGTTGTAATGTAACAAAATAGGTAAAAAGCCAAGTAGAGTGAATACTTTCGCAAGTTACTGTAGGTCTCTTCATAAAGTATGGTACATGAGGCAACATAAGTAGTCTCGAAAGCTCGCTTTTTAACATCACTTATTTTTATTAGCCATAATAAGGTATTTGATCGACAAGATTACAGTCTTGTTTTTCTAAAAGCAAATAATCTGTTTTTCAAGTTTTTTGTTTTGTACTAGTTGTTATGTGACATATTAGTTATGTGCTGTACTAGTTATGTCTTAAGGATGACAGCTGTTTCGTGCTATGTGAGCACTTCAACAGATCCAATGCTCACATAGCACGAAACAGCTGTCATCCTCTTTTGTATTCACATACCCTCCTTGCACCGCATGATCTCATGTGAATAAACCGCTTTGATTGTTCATATACCGGTGAGTGCGCTTTCAGTCTCTTCTTATGTATCATGTTGGATCTGTTTTTCTTAAGCAGCACCAAGGTATAATCTTTTTAGCGGTTTTTTTGTTTTAGTTTGTTTTCTGACAAAAGGCTTTAATAGTGCATTTTTCTGCCCCTGGAGCAGTAAGGGTCTAGCGTATAGCGGCTGTGCGATTGCATTTTTTTCTCTTTATTCTGGACTAGTTATGTCTTGTATGCTATATCCTGTGTGTTGTGTTAACTGTCCGCCTGTCATGCATGTGTTGTGCCGTTAGTTGTGCGGAGCCTTGTGCTGTGCTTGCTCTGCACCTGTCATGCTTGTGTTGTTTGTTGGTTGTCCTGTATGCTGTTAATTGTAGTGTGCTGTGTTAGCTGTGCAGTATCATGGGTTGTGTTAGTTGTGATATGCTGTGCTCCAGGTTCCGTGCCGTGTTGGTTGCCCTGTGTTAGCTGTGTGCCATTTGATGTGCCTTGTTAGTTGTGCTGTGCTCTGTGCTAACTGTCCTGTGTACTGTGTTAGCTGTGCTATGCTAGTTGTGATGTACTGTGTTCTGAGATGTGTTAGCTGTATCTCTTTGTATTCTGCCCCATTGGACAAACAATCAGTAGATTTGGTTTCCAGTACCATCTCTATGCTAACAGCACCCAATTATACACTTCTTCTCCTGTTGTCACGCCGACCTTTTTAGTAAACACCAGTGATTGTCTTACCGCTGTCTCTAACATCATGTCCTCCCTCTATCTGAAACTGAACCTGTCAAAAACTGAACTCCTCGTGTTCTCTCCCTCTACTAACCTACCTTTGCCTGACATTGCCATCTCCGTGTGTGGTTCTACCATTACTCCCCAGAAACATGCCCGCTGCCTTGGGGTCATACTTGATTCCGAGCTTTCATTCACCCCCCACATCTCATCACTGGTTCGCTCTTCTTATCTGCATCTCAAAAACATTTCTAGAATTCGCCCTTTTCTTACTTTCGACTCTGCAAAAACTCTTACTGTTTCACTTATTCATTCTCGTCTGGACTATTGTAACTCTCTACTAATCGGCCTCCCTCTTACCAAACTCTCCCCGCTCCAATCTGTCCTGAATGCTGCAGCCAGGATCATATTCCTCACCAACCGTTACACCGATGCCTCTACCTTGTGCCAGTCATTACACTGGCTACCCATCCACTCCAGAATCCAGTACAAAACTACTACCCTCATCCACAAAGCATTCCATGGCTCAGCACCACCCTACATCTCCTCTCTGGTCTCAGTCTACCACCCTACCCGTGCCCTGAGGTTAACATCCTCAATAATCAGAACCTCCCACTTCCGTCTCCAAGACTTTACACGTGCTGCGCCGATTCTTTGGAATGCACTACCCAGGTTAATACGATTAATCCCCACAGTTTTAAGCGTGCCCTAAAAACTCATTTGTTCAGATTGGCCTACCGCCTCAAGGCATTAACCTAACTATCCCTGTGTGGCCCATTAAAAAAAAAATAACATAATCAGGCTCCTCGCATCATGTTCTCATACACTTTATGCAGTTAATAGCCCTCTGTGTCTGTACTGCTACATACTTAGGCAGTTAACTGGTTCATGCAGCTTTACATGAACACCTGACCTTACACTATGGCTGGTCCGAACTACGAAAGCAATTGTTACCCTCCACCTCTCATGTCTCCCCTTTTCCTCATAGTTTGTAAGCTTGTGAGCAGGGCCCTCATTCCTCTTGGTATCTATTTTGAACTGTGATTTCTGTTATGTTGTAATGTCTATTGTCTGTACAAGTCCCCTCTATAATTTGTAAAGCGCTGCGGAATATGTTGGCGCTATATAAATAAAATTATTATTATTATTATTGTGCTGTGCTACGTGTTATCTGTGCTGTATCCTGTGCTGTCATATGCCCTGTGTTAGCTGTGCGCCTGTCACGCCTGCGCTGTATGCTGTATTGTGCTCTATCCTGTACTGTGCTGTCATATGTCCTGTGTTAGCTGTGCGCCTGTCACGCCTGCGCTGTTAGTTGTGATGTATGCTGTATTGTGCTCTCTCCTGTGCTGTCATATGCCCTGTGTTAGATGTGCGCCTGTCACACCTGCGCTGTTAGTTGTGCCGTATCCTGTGCTGTGCTCCTGCGCTATTAGTTGTATTGTGCTGTTTGTGTTGCGCTGTATCCTGTGCCGCCGTGATGTGCCGTGTGTTAGTTGAGCACCTGTCATACTTATCTGGCCTGTGCCGTTATTTGTGTTAATCCCTGTGCTGTTAGTTGTATTGGGCTGTGTTGTGTGCTGAACTTATCTGGCCTGTGCCGTTATTTGTGTTAATTCTTGTGCTGTAAAGGTACTGTCACACTAGACGATATCGCTAGCGATCCGTGACGTTGCAGCGTCCTCGCTAGCGATATCGTCCAGTGTGACAGGCAGCAGCGATCAGGCCCCTGCTGGGAGATCGCTGGTCGGGGAAGAAAGTCCAGAACTTTATTTCGTCGCTGGACTCCCCGTAGACATCGCTGAATCGGCGTGTGTGACACCGATTCAGCGATGTCTTCACTGGTAACCAGGGTAAACATCGGGTAACTAAGCGCAGGGCCGCGCTGTTTACCCTGGTTACCAGCGTAAAAAAACAAACAGTACATACTTACATTCAGCTGTCTGTCCCTTGCCGTCTGGTTCCTGCACTGACTGCTGGCCGTAAAGTGAAAGCAGAGCACAGCCACAGCGGTGAGTCACCGCTGTGTGACTCACCGCTGTGCTGTGCTTTCACTTTCACTTTACGGCCAGCAGTCAGTGCAGGAACCAGACGGCAAGGGACAGACAGCTGAATGTAAGTATGTACTGTTTGTTTTTTTACGCTGGTAACCAGGGTAAACAGCGCGGCCCTGCGCTTAGTTACCCGATGTTTACCCTGGTTACCCGGGGACTTCGGCATCGTTGGTCGCTGGAGAGCGGTCTGTGTGACAGCTCTCCAGCGACCAAACAGCGACGCTGCAGCGATCCGGATCGTTGTCGGTATCGCTGCAGCGTCGCTAAGTGTGACGGTACCTTTAGTTGTATTGGGCTGTGTTGTGTGCTGAACTGTTTGTTGTGTTGTGCCTGTCATGATTGTGTTGTATCCTGTATTGTTCTAGTTGTGATTTTCCGCCAAGTGCAGTGTTAGCTGTGCACCTGAGTTGTGCTGTGACCTGTATCCTGTGTTAGTTACCCCGTGTTATGTTACACCCGAGTTGTGCTGTGCTAGTTGCTATGCTGTGTCCTGTATCCTGTGTTAGTTGCCTTGTGTTACCTGTGCACCTGTCACACCCGAGTTGCGCTGTGCTAGTTGTGCTCTGCTGTGCTGTGTGAGGAGCCCTGTGTCATATTCTGTGCCCTGTGCAATGTTAGTTGCCCTGTGCTGAACAGTGTGTGTTGTATTTTGTGCCCTGTGCAGTAAATTGTGCCGTGTTGTGCAGTGACTTGTGTCATGCAGTGATTTGTGCTGCGCAAGGGCAGTCTCACACGTCCAGATAATTCCGGTACCGGAAAAAAATCGGTACCGGAATTATTCGTGTCTGTGTACCCCTACGTTTTTGTGGCACATCAGTGTGGCACACGTGCAGCACACGTGTGCCGCCCGTGTGCCCACTGGGTAACACACGTACCGTGCTGGGTACCACACGTACCAGCATCTGGTGCTGAAGCCCCATTCATATCTTCCCTGCTGCAGAGAAGATATGAATAATAGTGTTTAAAATAAAGATCTATCTTCCCCCCGCCCTGTCACCCCCTATGTGCCCCCCCTCCCCCGCGCTGTTCTGAAAATACTCACCCGGCTCCCTCGTTGGCTGTCGCTTCTTCCTGTTCTGGCCGCAGCTTCTCCTGTATGCGGTCACATGGGGCCGCCGATTACAGTCATGAATATGCGGCTCCACCCCTTGGGCACATAGATCTTTATTTTAAACACACTTATTCATATCTTCTCTGCAGCAAACGCTGCTGCAGGGAAGATATGAATGGCGGCTTCAGCACCAGTGGGGGGGACAGCGCTTAATGTAGCGCTGTCTCCTGCACGGCACACGGACTGCACACGGACAACGTCCGTGTGCGGTACGTGTTTTACACGGACCCATTGACTTTAATGGGTCCGTGTAATACGTGCGCTCCCACGAACACTGACATGTCTCCATGTTTGGCACACGGTCCGCAAAAAATCAATGACATCTGAACAGATGCATTCATTTTTATGGGTGTACGTGTGTCAGTGGCTCCGGTACGTGAGGAAACTGTCACCTCACGTACCGGAGACACTGACGTGTGAAACCGGCCCAAGTTGTATGCAATGATAGCTGTCATGTGCAATGTTAGTTGCCCTGTGCTGTGCCCCGTGTGCACTGTTAGTAGCCCCTTGTCATGTCCTGAAATTTTAGTTGCCCCGTGTGCAGTGTTGGTAGCCCCGTGTCCTGAGCTGTGCGCCTGTCACGCCGGTGTAGCCCGTCTCCCGTGCTGCGGGCAGAGCAGACGTCTCCTGTCACACACGCCGTGTACTCCGCTATCCGCAGACGCTCAGGCCTTCCCCAGCCACGGTCTCGCTTACCGTTCTCTGCGGGAAGGGTCCTGCTGAAAGCCGGGCTTCGTGGGCGCCATGTTCCGGGCAGCGGCCCCGAGATGTCCGTATGGTCATTCCGCGCTTGGTGTGGGGGAAGCCGCCATCCTCCGCTCACACACAGCCCCGACCCTCAGCCTCCTCCTCCCGAGGGTGACAGCGGCTGTAGCTACGGCGCCTGCATCCCTCCATCAGTGCTCCATCACCGCCCTCCCCGCTCCTCTCCCCTCCTTCTCCTCGTTACCTTCCCTCTTCGGTCCCCCCTCACCTATCCTACCGCCCGGCGGCACGGCGCTCCACGGCAGAGCCCGGCCGTCCTCCTGGTCACACAGTGCGGCTAGGCACGTGTCAGCCCGGGCTCCATGCAAGCCCCGTCCTCTCCCTGCAGGCAACTGTTGTGCACCCTCATATATAAGGACCACCACTGTAATGTGTCCCCCGCTATAATGTGTCCCCCGCTATAATGTGCCCCCTGCTGTAATGTGTCCCCCACTGTAATGTGTCCCCCACTATAATGTGCCCCTGCTGTAATGTGTCCCCCACTATAATGTGCCCCTGCTGTAATGTGTCCCCCACTATAATGTGCCCCCTGCTGTAATGTGTCCCCCACTATAATGTGCCCCCTGCTGTAATGTGTCCCCCACTATAACGTGCCCACTGCTGTAATGTGTCCCCCACTATAATGTGCCCCTGCTGTAATGTGTCCCCCACTATAATGTGCCCCTGCTGTAATGTGTCCCCCACTATAACGTGCCCCCTGCTGTAATGTGTCCCCCACTATAACGTGCCCCCTGCTGTAATGTGTCCCCCACTATAATGTGCCCCTGCTGTAATGTGTCCCCCACTATAATGTGCCCCCTGCTGTAATGTGTCCCCCACTATAATGTGCCCCCTGCTGTAATGTGTCCCCCACTATAATGTGCCCCCTGCTGTAATGTGTCCCCCACTATAATGTGCCCCCTGCTGTAATGTGTCCCCCACTATAATGTGCCCCCTGCTGTAATGTGTCCCCCACTATAATGTGCCCCCTGCTGTAATGTGTCCCCCACCATAAGGTGCCCACTGCTGTAATGTGTCCCCCACTATAATGTGCCCCCTGCTGTAATGTGTCCCCCACTATAATGTGCCCCCTGCTGTAATGTGTCCGCCACTATAATGTGCCCCCTGCTGTAATGTGTCCCCCACTATAATGTGCCCACTGCTGTAATGTGTCCCCCACTAAAATGTGCCCACAGCTGTAATGCGTCCCCCACAATAATGTGATCCCTGCTGTAATGTGACCCCCACTATAATGTGCCCCCTGCTGTAATGTGTCCCCCACTATAACGTGCCCCCTGCTGTAATGTGTCCCCCACTATAATGTGCCCACTGCTGTAATGTGTCCCCCACTATAATGTGCCCACTGCTGTAATGTGCCCACCACTAAAATGTGCCCACCGCTGCAATGTCTCCACTGCTGTAATGTGCCCACCGCTGTAATGTTGCTACCGCTGTATTGTGCCCACCACTGTAATGTCACCAACGCTGTAATGTCACAACCAATGTATTGTGCCCACCGCTGTATTGTGCCCACTGCTGTAATGTCGCCACCGCTGTAATATCACCACCGCTGTAATGTGCCCATCGCTGTAATGTCGCCACCACTGTATTGTGCCCACTGCTGTATTGTGCCCACCACTGCAATATCTCCACTGCTGTATTGTGCCCACCGCTGTAATGTCACCACCGCTGTAATGTACCCATCGCTGTAATGTGCCCACCGCTGTATTGTGCCCACCACTGTAATGTCACCACCGCTGTAATGTGCCCACCCCTTTAATGTGCCCATCACTGTAATGTCACTACCCCTGTATTGTGCCCACCGCTGTATTGTGCCCATCGCTGTAATGTCACTACCCCTGTATTGTGCCCACCACTGTAATGTCACCACCGCTGTAATGCTGCCACCTCTGTAATGTGCCCACCACTGTAATGTGCCCATCGCTGTAATGTCACTACCCCTGTAATGTGCCCACCGCTGTAATGTGCCCATCGCTGTAATGTCACTACCCCTTTATTGTGCCCACCACTGTAATGTCACCACCGCTGTAATGTCACCACCGCTGTAATGCTGCCACCTCTGTAATGTGCCCATCGCTGTAATGTCACCACCGCTGTACTGTCACCACCGTTGTAATGCTGCCACCTCTGTAATGTGCCCATCGCTGTAATGTCACCACCACTGTAATGCTGCCACCTCTGTAACGTGCCCACCACTGTAATGTGCCCATCGCTGTAATGTCACTACCCCTGTATTGTGCCCACCGCTGTAATGTGCCCATCGCTGTAATGTCACTACCCCTTTATTGTGCCCACCACTGTAATGTCACCACCGCTGTACTGTCACCACCGCTGTAATGCTGCCACCTCTGTCATGTGCCCATTGCTGTAATGTCACCACCGCTGTAATGCTGCCACCTCTGTAACGTGCCCACCACTGTAATGTGCCCATCGCTGTAATGTCACTACCCCTGTATTGTGCCCACCGCTGTAATGTGCCCATCGCTGTAATGTCACTACCCCTTTATTGTGCCCACCACTGTAATGTCACCACCGCTGTAATGCTGCCACCTCTGTCATGTGCCCATCGCTGTAATGTCACCACCGCTGTAATGCTGCCACCTCTGTAACGTGCCCACCACTGTAATGTGCCCATCGCTGTAATGTCACTACCCCTGTATTGTGCCCACCTCTGTAATGTGCCCATCGCTGTAATGTCACTACCCCTTTATTGAGCCCACCACTGTAATGTCAACACCGCTGTAATGTCACCACCGCTGTAATGCTGCCACCTCTGTAATGTGCCCATTGCTGTAATGTCACCATCGCTGTAATGCTGCCACCTCTGTAATGTGCCTACCACTGTAATGTGCCCATCGCTGTAATGTCACTACCCCTGTATTGTGCCCACCGCTGTAATGTGCCCATCGCTGTAATGTCACTACCCCTTTATTGAGCCCACCACTGTAATGTCACCACGGCTGTAATGTCACCACCGGTGTAATGCTGCCACCTCTGTAATGTGCCCAACGCTGTAATGTCACCACCGCTGTAATGTGCCCACCGCTGTAATGTGCCCATTGCTGTAATGTCACTACCCCTGTATTGTGCCCACCGCTGTAATGTGCCCATCGCTGTAATGTCACTACCCCTTTATTGTGCCCACCACTGTAATGTCACCACCGCTGTAATGTCACCACCGC
This sequence comes from Ranitomeya imitator, assembly GCF_032444005.1. Classification (NCBI taxonomy): domain Eukaryota; kingdom Metazoa; phylum Chordata; class Amphibia; order Anura; family Dendrobatidae; genus Ranitomeya; species Ranitomeya imitator. Next base: position 692,611,709 of record NC_091282.1, on the reverse strand, counting down.
TGTAATGCTGCCACCTCTGTAATGTGCCCATCGCTGTAATGCTGCCACCTCTGTAATGTGCCCATCGCTGTAATGTCACCACCGCTGTAATGTCACTACTCCTGTATTGTGCCCACCGCTGTAATGTCGCCACCGCTGTAATGTACCCATCGCTGTAATGTGCCCACCGCTGTATTGTGCCCACCACTGTAATGTCACCACCGCTGTAATGTGCCCACCCCTGTAATGTGCCCATCGCTGTAATGTCACTACCCCTGTATTGTGCCCATCGCTGTAATGTCACTACCCCTGTATTGTGCCCACCACTGTAATGTCACCACGGCTGTAATGTCACCACCGCTGTAATGCTGCCACCTCTGTAATGTGCCCATCGCTGTAATGTCACCACTGCTGTAATGCTGCCACCTCTGTAATGTGCCCACCGCTGTAATGTGCCCATCGCTGTAATGTCACTACCCCTTTATTGTGCCCACCACTGTAATGTCACCACCGCTGTAATGTCACCACCGCTGTAATGCTGCCACCTCTGTAATGTGCCCATCGCTGTAATGTCACCACCGCTGTACTGTCACCACCGCTGTAATGCTGCCACCTCTGTAATGTGCCCATCGCTGTAATGTCACCACCGCTGTAATGTCACCACCGCTGTAATGCTGCCACCTCTGTAATGTGCCCATCGCTGTAATGTCACCACCGCTGTAATGCTGCCACCTCTGTAATGTGCCCACCACTGTAATGTGCCCATCGCTGTAATGTCACTACCCCTGTATTGTGCCCACCACTGTAATGTCACCACCGCTGTAATGTCACCACCGCTGTAATGCTGCCACCTCTGTAATGTGCCCATCGCTGTAATGCTGCCACCTCTGTAATGTGCCCATCGCTGTAATGTCACCACCGCTGTAATGTCACTACTCCTGTATTGTGCCCACCGCTGTAATGTCGCCACCGCTGTAATGTACCCATCGCTGTAATGTGCCCACCGCTGTATTGTGCCCACCACTGTAATGTCACCACCGCTGTAATGTGCCCACCCCTGTAATGTGCCCATCGCTGTAATGTCACTACCCCTGTATTGTGCCCATCGCTGTAATGTCACTACCCCTGTATTGTGCCCACCACTGTAATGTCACCACGGCTGTAATGTCACCACCGCTGTAATGCTGCCACCTCTGTAATGTGCCCATCGCTGTAATGTCACCACTGCTGTAATGCTGCCACCTCTGTAATGTGCCCATCGCTGTAATGTCACTACCCCTTTATTGTGCCCACCACTGTAATGTCACCACCGCTGTAATGTCACCACCGCTGTAATGCTGCCACCTCTGTAATGTGCCCATCGCTGTAATGTCACCACCGCTGTACTGTCACCACCGCTGTAATGCTGCCACCTCTGTAATGTGCCCATCGCTGTAATGTCACCACCGCTGTAATGCTGCCACCTCTGTAATGTGCCCACCACTGTAATGTGCCCATCGCTGTAATGTCACTACCCCTGTATTGTGCCCACCACTGTAATGTCACCACCGCTGTAATGCTGCCACCTCTGTAATGTGCCCATTGCTGTAATGTCACTACCCCTTTATTGTGCCTACCACTGTAATGTCACCCTCGCTGTAATGTCACCACCGCTGTAATGCTGTCACCTCTGTAATGTGCCCATCGCTGTAATGTCACCACCGCTGTTATGCTGCCACCTCTGTAATGTGCACACCGCTGTAATGTGCCCATCACTGTAATGTCACTACCCCTGTATTGTGCCCACCGCTGTAATGTCGCCACCGCTGTAATGTACCCATCGCTGTAATGTGCCCACCGCTGTATTGTGCCCACCACTGTAATGTCACCACCGCTGTAATGTGCCCACCCCTGTAATGTGCCCATCGCTGTAATGTCACTACCCCTGTATTGTGCCCACCGCTGTATTGTGCCCATCGCTGTAATGTCACTACCCCTGTATTGTGCCCACCGCTGTAATGTCACCACGGCTGTAATGTCACCACCGCTGTAATGCTGCCACCTCTGTAATGTGCCCATCGCTGTAATGTCACCACTGCTGTAATGCTGCCACCTCTGTAATGTGCCCACCGCTGTAATGTGCCCATCGCTGTAATGTCACTACCCCTTTATTGTGCCCACCACTGTAATGTCACCACCGCTGTAATGTCACCACCGCTGTAATGCTGCTACCTCTGTAATGTGCCCATCGCTGTAATGTCACCACCGCTGTACTGTCACCACCGCTGTAATGCTGCCACCTCTGTAATGTGCCCATCGCTGTAATATCACCACCGCTGTAATGCTGCCACCTCTGTAATGTGCCCACCACTGTAATGTGCCCATCGCTGTAATGTCACTACCCCTGTATTGTGCCCACCACTGTAATGTCACCACCGCTGTAATGCTGCCACCTCTGTAATGTGCCCATCGCTGTAATGTCACCACCGCTGTACTGTCACCACCGCTGTAATGCTGCCACCTCTGTAATGTGCCCATCGCTGTAATATCACCACCGCTGTAATGCTGCCACCTCTGTAATGTGCCCACCACTGTAATGTGCCCATCGCTGTAATGTCACTACCCCTGTATTGTGCCCACCACTGTAATGTCACCACCGCTGTAATGCTGCCACCTCTGTAATGTGCCCATCGCTGTAATGTCACTACCCCTTTATTGTGCCCACCACTGTAATGTCACCCTCGCTGTAATGTCACCACCGCTGTAATGCTGCCACCTCTGTAATGTGCCCATCGCTGTAATGTCACCACCGCTGTAATGCTGCCACCTCTGTAATGTGCACACCGCTGTAATGTGCCCATCACTGTAATGTCACTACCCCTGTAGTGTGCCCACCGCTGTAATGTCGCCACCGCTGTAATGTACCCATCGCTGTAATGTGCCCACTGCTGTATTGTGCCCACCACTGTAATGTCACCACCGCTGTAATGTGCCCACCCCTGTAATGTGCCCATCGCTGTAATGTCACTACCCCTGTATTGTGCCCACCGCTGTATTGTGCCCATCGCTGTAATGTCACTACCCCTGTATTGTGCCCACCGCTGTAATGTCACCACGGCTGTAATGTCACCACCGCTGTAATGCTGCCACCTCTGTAATGTGCCTATCGCTGTAATGTCGCCACCGCTGTAATGTCACTACCCCTGTATTGTGCCCATCGCTGTAATGTCACTACCCCTTTATTGTGCCCACCACTGAAATGTCACCACCGCTGTAATGTCACCACCGCTCTAATGCTGCCACCTCTGTCATGTGCCCATCGCTGTAATGTCACCACCGCTGTAATGCTGCCACCTCTGTAATGTGCCCATCACTGTAATGTCAACATTGCTGTAATGTGCCCACCGTAGTAATGTCGCCACCGCTGTAATGTCGCCACTGCAGTATTGTGCCCACCGCTGTAATGTCGCCACTGCAGTATTGTGCCCACCGCTGTAATGTCGCCACTGCAGTATTGTGCCCACCGCTGTAATGTCGCCACTGCAGTACTGTGCCCACCTCTGTAATGTCTGACAGGTGACTCTATAACACACATAGGCGGGAGACCTGTGAAGTCTCGGTGAGCGGGGTGGAGCAGCTGCTGGGGTCCGGACTCTTGTCGCATAGTCCCTGGTTGGCATTTTAAAGTATATTTTCATTATGGATGAATCATACCTGGCTGCAATAACGGTGCCGATCCCTTGCTCCTGCTGTCTGTGGTTCAGGGAACATGGATCAGCGGACAGGCTCCCTCTAAGCTCCCCTGAAAATAAATACCGACCACGAGCCACAAATACAGACTACAAGGATGCAAATTCCCCAAGGCTTTCTAAACTAATAGGGTGCATCATAGTTCAGGCCCCGGTCCTCTAGAATATAGACACCAGACCAACTCCCCCCCGCCCTCCACACACAAAATACAGATGATAGCCAGAAACTCCTAAAATAACACAGTCCCAAGACCTGTCTCTTTCAATCAATAAAAAGCGTAAACCAGACCCTCTAAAAAGTAGACACTAGTCATAGCTCAAAATGAAAAAATCAGACCGCTAAAAACAAAGACCCTCAAACCTAATTCAGAGACCCCAAACCAATCCCCAAATAAAATACACTCCCGGTTTACAGCCCAGGAAGAACCAGGCTTCTCCCTGTTTCTGAACCCCACAGCAGACCCCAAACTACCCCGTTACCACCTTAGTCACTATACTCACTGATGTTCAGATACTCTGCCTCGTCATTCCCGTGCTCCCCCCACTCCCACACAAAGGTACTGCTGCCATTGTCAAGTTGTGGTGTGCAGTGGTGCTCCAGAATGAAGAGAAGGGAGGACATTTGTGTCTGATTTACTGGCTTTTACAGGAGATCTCCCCTTTACATGCAATTCTTTTCTGTGCCCGGACACAGATGGGAAGACTACCCCTAATTGGAAAAGTGGTTCAGTGTTTTGAGCTACGACTGGTACAGGGACAAGCTGTAAAATAGATCTGTAACAATTGCAATGATTTTCTATGAAGATAATTGCTCCCACTGATGTAAATGTGGTTCATTGTTGTCCCCAGCTGATCAAACACTATTATTGTTGTGTAGTCACACAGTATCAAAGTCTACATTGGTGGAAAGAACTCCCACATCAGGCTTCCTCATATCACTGAGACAGAAGGCTCAGACTGGAGGTCCATTCACATTGTGAGATTATAGCTTACTAGATTGAGGCCCGTTGCTATCGCATCGGGAGGGTGGTAATGTCATGATGGGGGCAGGCTTTGCAGCGTTGAGAATCTTACCCCCCCCCCCATGTGCTCACCCACCTATCCACTCAGTCTTTCTCCATGTACTGACTTCTCCCATCTGTGCCCTCTTCTTTGACCTGTCTACCCCATGTGCTATCCCCCTTGTCTGCTGTCTCTCTCCTTCCTGTACTGTGTTCTCCCCTCATGTGCTGTCCCGTTTGAGCTATCTCCCCCCTGTGCTCTGTCTCTCTCACCCCTGTGCGCTTTCTCTCTCTTCCATCTACTGTCTTCTCTCATGTCATCTCTTCTTTGACCTGTGTACCCCATTGCTCTCCCCCTTGTCTGCTCTCTCTCTCCACCACTGTGCTGTCTTCTTCCCTCATATGTTCTCTCATTTGAGCTGTCTCCCCATGTCCTCTTTCCTATGTGCACTCACCCCTCCCCCTGTGTAAAAATGAAAGCAAAGTAGGTAAAGGTAACATTTTAGTAACATGGAAAAATTTATTACAAAGGTGTGGTGTGCTGGTTCCAATGGGTCATCTTGTGAGCATGGTATTGCTGTTAAGACTGCAGATTTCTGTTTGCGGCGCTGTTGTTGCCTAATGGCATCCTTTGATAATCTAATAACTTTCGCATGAGGGGACTTATGTGCTTGACACCTACGTTTATATGCATTGTTTTTGTCCCAGCGATGGTGTTGCTCTTCAAGAGACTCATTTGCCTGTTGTTGTCTTCGACGTTGTGCCTTTGCTGCTTTACTTTCATTGTCATTGGCGTACTTTTTAGGAGGAGCCATGTTGGCGTTGATATTTGCTTTCTAAAGGGGTTTTCCCACAAACAAAAGTTCATTTTAAAAATCGCACAGGCGCAGTAAATGAGACCACCGCCATCTTTGTGCACACAGATAGCGGCAGTCACATTAAAACTGCGCAAGCGCTCCTCCTGTACAAAGATGGCGGAGGTCAGTGAATCATTCAGCTGATCCCGGCGGCGGCGTGTTCGTGATGGTGTTCCACTGGTGGTGTCGCACAAGAGGCTGCGTACAACGTATACAGTGTGTGTGTGTGTGGTGCATACGGCGTACACAGTATGTACATGTGTGTGTGGTGCGTACGGCATATACAGTGTATGTGGTGCGTACGGCGTGTGTGTGTGTGGTGCGACGATGTTCCACTGGTGGTACTGCGCAAGAGGCTGGTACCACCAGCAGTTTCCATATTGAGACACCCATCATTTGGGTGTCCCAATATGGAGGTCGGTGAACTTCTGCCGCTGGGAATTCTGGGATCCGGACACATCTGGATGGAACAGGATGTGAAGACATTACAAGGTAAGTATATATTAAGATAAGCATTCCTAGGAAGGCTTGTTTGCCGATAATCGTACAGTGTAAACAGGTTGCAGAGGACTGCACAAAAGAGCATCGTTCTCAGTAATTCATCGTCCTGTGTATCCAGGACCTGCTTGGCCGAGAACAATGGCCACTTGTGCGCACTGACCTAACCTAACAGCCTTGTATCTACCTATGTGGCTGATATCTCAGGTGAGAAGACTAGCAGTTTTCTTGGGAATTTTGGCCATAAAATAGGGATTTTTGTGTACTCACCGTAAAATCCTTTTCTCCAAGCCATTCATTGGGGGACACAGACCGTAGGCTGCTGCCACCAGGAGGCTGACACTAAGTAATACAAAGAAAGTTAGCTCCTCCTATGTAGTATACACCCTTTTGCTGGCTCACAGAGAACCTGTTCAGTGCAAAAGTAGTAGGAGATCAATAACAACATATAAGTATAACATGTCAAATTGCCGAACAAGCACAAACCTATTAACAGGGTGGGTGCTGTGTCCCCCAATGAATGGCTCGGAGAAAAGGATTTTATGGTAAATACACAAAAATCCCTATTTCTCCTTCTCCTCATTGGGGGACACAGACCGTGGGACGTCCCAAAGCAGTCCCTGGGTGGGGACAACATAACAGATCAGGCCCTGCGTATGAGCTACCTAAAAGTGCGCTATCGCAGCCTGCAAAGTCTGCCTGCCTCGTCTCACATCTGCGGAAGTCTGAGTGTGAAAATTATATTGCTTCAAGAATGCGTGTGGACTGGGCAAAACCGCAGCCCTGCAGGTGTGCTCTGCCAACGTCTGGAGCCTAATGGCCCAAGAAACCCCAATCGACCAAGTGGAGTGTGCCCTGATCCCCGCTGGGATAGGCTGACCTGATACGGAAGGACTCCTGGATGGTTGAACGAATCCACCTCGCTATCATAGCCGACAAAGCGGCTAAACCCTTCTTGTGACTGTCAGAAGGTCCAAATAGAGCATCCGACCTTCGGAAGGACACCATCCTTGATACGTACCTTCTCAAAGCTCTCACCTTGTCCAGAGCATGGAGAATGCGTTCCATCTTGTGAACTGGAGCTGAACAAGACGAGGAAAGAACAATATAACAAGAAACTTGGCACTCAACTTAAGTGATCAAATGATAATTTAATGTTGTTCAGTCGTAGTAAAGAAAACATTTCAGTCTTACATCTGACCTTCAGTTACCGATTAAAGTGTGTCTATTAGGTCAGGTGGAGCAATAGATTCAGTTGAAGATCACTAGATCAAATGACTTTCCATCATGAGAAAAAAAGGAGTGGAGATGGTAGAGCCTGTACACTTATAGAATCAAGTGCGCCGTGCCTCAGTGGCGTGTGCGGACGCAGTGACAGGACCAGTGCGGGACACCGCGTCTGCACACGCCACTGACGCACGGCGCACTTGATCCTATATGCGTACGGGCTCTACCATCTCCACTGCTTTTTTTTTCCCTCATGATGGAAAGTCATTTAATCTAGTGATCTTCAACTGAATCTATTGGTCCACCTCACCTAATAGACACACTTTAATCGGTAACTTAAGAAGGTCTGATGTAAGACCAAAACATTTTGTTTACTACAACTGTGGACAACATTAAATTATCGTATGATCACTTAAGTTGAGTGCCGAGTTTCTTGTTAAATGCTAATGGTGTGGGAACCTACTCTGGCACCCTTATTAGTTGTGCACACATTTATCTATTCAACGAGGAAAAAACAATATTCTCGTAACGGTGGAAGGTGATACCGTCGCGAAAAAAGGCAACGTTCCATGCCAAGTTAAGGTCATCATGAAAGGGATCAAAAGGAGTCTTCTGTAAGACTCCTAGGAACAGTTAAGGTCCCAAACATCTAGCGGTATGTGATAGGGAAGGCCCACATGTGAAACTCCCTGCTTGAAATCCTTAGTTGCCGTTTTGTTGCAATAAGACCGATAAAGCCAAAATCTGGACTTTCAGCGAGCAGAGCGCCCGGCTTGAATTCTGATTGCTTTGAAGAAAAAATAAAATGGGGAAAGCCTCTGAGATCTCTGCCCCAAGCAAAAAGTGTACTGAAGCAGACTTACAAGCACAAGTCGCTGACAACTAGTTATGATAGTCCCACCTGGGTCAGAACCCAGGATTCAACGGCCAAGTTGAGAAACACAGGACCCCTGGGATCTGGTGACAAAGCATTCCCTGTGGACGATCCAACAATCACCAGAAAAAGATGATGACGAATTGTACTAGTTCTTCAAGCAACGCTTGACGTGGTCAGTCCGGATCGCCCAGAATCACTGGGATCCATTTTGCACCTAAAGGCTCTTGGAAGTAGCGGAAGAGGGAAACGGAACTAGTACCACAGAGAACCAGAGCATGCACTGCGATGGCTTTTGGCTCTCAAGATGAAACTATGAACTTGAGAACTTTGGCATTCTGTCTGGACGCCATATGATCTACCTCCGGAGATCCCCAGTTGTGTTGTATTATATATCTATATATATAATTGTCTAAGGGTTTTTCCGTCTGTCTGTCTTTCTGTCTGTCTGTCTTTCTGTCTGTCTGTCCTGGAAATCCCGCGTCTCTGATTGGTCGAGGCCGCCAGGCCTCGACCAATCAGAGACCGGCACAGCATCGACGTAGAAATCCCGGGTCTCTGATTGGTCGAGGCCGCCAGGCCTCGACCAATCAGCAACGGGCACAGCGACGATGATGTCATAAAGGACGTAGACATCACACGTTTCTGATTCAGCGATGGGTACAGTATCGACGTAGATGTCATAATGGTTGCCATGGCGACGATGATGTCATAAAGGTTGCCTCGACTAATCAGCAACGGACACAATCTGCCGCAAATTCTGGAATCATCATTGTCCATATACTACAGGGACATGCATATTCTAGAATACCCGATGCGTTAGAATCGGGCCACAATCTAGTATATATATATATATATATATATATATATATATATATAATGATTTCAACACTCTAATTAATTAATACGAATTATAGAGCTATTAATATGGTTTAAATCAGATATATATACATATACAGTACAGACCAAAAGTTTGGATACACCTTCTCATTTAAAGATTTTTCTGTATTTTCATGACTATGAAAATTGCACATTCACACTGAAGGCATCAAAACTATGAATTAACACATGTGGAATTATATACTTAACAAAAAAAGTGAAACAACTGAAATTATGTCTTATATTCTAGGTTCTTCAAAGTAGCCACCTTTTGCTTTGATGACTGCTTTGCACACTCTTGGCATTCTCTTGACGAGCTTCAAGAGGTAGTCACCGGGAATGGTCTTCCAACAATCTTGAAGGAGTTCCCAAAGATGCTTAGCACTTGTTGGCCCTTTTGCCTTCACTATGAGGTCCAGCTCACCCCAAACCATATCGATTGGGTTCAAGTCTGGTGACTGTGGAGGCCAGGTCCCCTGTCGTAGCACCACATCACTCTCCTTCTTGGTCAAATAGCCCTTACACAGCCTGGAGGTGTGTTTGGGGTCATTGTCCTGTTGAAAAATAAATGATGGTCCAACTAAACGCAAACCGGATGGAATAGCATTCCGCTGCAAGATGCTGTGGTAGGCATGCTGGTTCAGTATGCCTTCAATTTTGAATAAACTAGGCATGTGGAGTCCATCCAGTTACCTTTTCTGCGTCGCAAAGAGACACGGTGGTTGGAACCAAAGATCTCAAATTTGGACTCATCAGAATAAAGCACAGATTTCTTGTGTTCTTTAGTCTCCTCTTAACAGTTGTTGTAGAGTTATGTCTGCTGCTAGAACTCTGTGTGGCATTAACCTGGTCTTTAATCTGAGCTGCTGTTAACCTGCGATTTCTGAGGCTGGTGACTCAGATAAACCTATCCTCAGAAGCAGAGGTGACTCTTGGTCTTCCTTTCCTGGGGCTGTCCTCATGTGAGCCAGTTTCTTTGTAGCGCTTGATGGTTTTTGCCACTGCACTTGGGGACACTTTCAAAAATGTTCCCAATTTTTCGGACTGACTGACCTTCATTTCTTAAAGTAATGATGGCCACTCGGTTTTCTTTACTTAGCTGCTTTTTTCTTTCCATAATACAAATTCTAACAGTCTATTCAGTAGGATAATCAGCTGTGTATCCACCAGACTTCTGCACAACACAACTGATGGTCCCAACACCATTTATAAGGCAAGAAGTCCCACTTATTAAACCTGACAGGGCACACCTGTGAAGTTAAAACCATTCCTGGTGACTACCTCTTGAAGCTCATCAAGAGAATGCCAAGAGTGTGCAAAGCAGTCATTAAAGCAAAAGGTGGCTACTTTGAAGAACCTAGAATATAAGACACAATTTCAGTTGTCTCACACTTTTTTGTTAAGTATATAATTCCACATGTGTTAATTCATAGTTTTCATGCCTTCAGTATGAATGTACAATTTTCATAGTCATGAAAATACACAAAAATCTAAAAATCTTTAAATGAGAAGGTGTGTCCAAACTTTTGGTCTGTACTGTATATATATATATATATATATATATATATATATATATATATATATATTTCCCCTACATGTGTTCAGAGGCCCATCCCCCAGTTGTTCTGCCATGTGTCCTACATGAAGCCCCCTCCTCCAGTTGCAAAAAAGCTGGTAAATCAGGTTTCATTGGGGATTGAGGGGATGTACCTTGGCCAGTGGACAATAGACTTAAGGTACCGTTACACTAAACGACTTACCAACGATCACGACCAGCGATATGACCTGGCCGTGATCGTTGGTAAGTCGTTGTGTGGTCGCTGGGGAGCTGTCACACAGACAGCTCTCTCCAGCGACCAACGATCAGGGTAAAGACTTCGGCATCGTTGAAACTGTCTTCAACGATGCCGAAGTCCCCGGGTAACCAGGGTAAACATCGGGTTACTAAGTGCAGGGCCGCGCTTAGTAACCCGATATTTATCCTGGTTACCATTGTAAAAGTTAAAAAAAAAAATAGTACATACTCACATTCCGATGTCTGTCACGTCCCCCGCCGCCAGCTTCCCGCACTGACTGTCAGCGCCGGCCGTAAAGCAGAGCACAGCGGTGACGTTACCGGCTTGCGGTCTATCACAAGCCGAAGCTGGGAGATAAATTACCGGTGCCGAACCAGAAAGGGACCAAGGGCTACAACACGCTGTGGGGGCCCCCGGACCCAGAACTTCACTGACTGAAAGTGGAAGGGACGTTGTGGGAACCCCCCAACACGAGGGCCGCAACGTGCTGCAGGAGCATCCCCCCCCCCTTTGGATCCCAAACTCACCGCCAGAGCTGGAGGAGGGAAGGCAGAGCTTGCACTCTGCTTGCAAGAGCAGCTCAGGGCTGCGATATGGACGGTGCAGAAACCCTCAATCCATCATCCCCCTTTTGCAGGTGAGATGGAAAGGGACCATTCAGCTCCTTGCAGCACCGCTGTTCATTTAGTGGGAGCAGCACGGACGCCATTGGGGGCCTCTGTGTATCCTCAGGGTTCACTCCCCTAGGATTTCACAGGGCTATGTCCGGATGTAGCCTGGCTCAGAAGGGGGTACATGGAGGTGACACTCCATGCTCCCATCTGTTGCTAGTGCGGGGAGATCGGCGCCCTGAAGGGAACCGTCGCCCCTAGTATAGCTCAGGCATGGCATCCCACGTTGCAGGAGAGGATACGGGGAGGCGACATTCGCAGTGCTCGCCTGTTGTTGGTTGGGTGAGATCAGCCCCTTGAAAGGGTCTGTCGTCCCTATCTTCCTCGTGAAAAGAGGTTTAAAAAGTAAAAGTTGAAAAATAAAATAAAAAAGTATGGTCTGAATAGCAGACCCCAGTGTGCCTCCTATGGACACTAAGCATGAACTGGTTCTCTGAGAGCCAGCAGGATGGTGTATACTGCAGAGGAGGAGCTAACTTTCTTTGTATTACTTAGTGTCAGCCTCTGGTGGCAGCAGCATACACCCACGGTCTGTGTCCTCCAATGAGGCGAAGGGGAAATAAACTGTACAATACAGTTGTGTGAATGCACATTTAGGCCAGGTTCACACACTGATTGATGTCTCATGTATGCAAAATGTAGTCAATCACCGTGCTAGATCTGTATTTTTCAGACAACTTTTTACCATTAGTGTGTTATCCGTACAGGCTCGCACTGGTCCACAAGGAAACATAGAAAAATCATCTTCATGCATGACAATGCACCTTCACATGCTGTAAAAAATACCTCTGAGTCATTGGCTTCTATGTGCATAAAAGGAAAGAAACGTATGGTGGTTCACCATCCTCCCCTGACCTCAACCCTATCGAGAACCTATGAAGTATCCTCAAGCAAAAGATCTATGAGGGTGGGAGGCCGTTCACATTAGAACAGTGGCTCTGGGAAGCTATTCTGACATCCTGCAAATGCTACTTCTTGGATGACATCCTGCAAAGAAATTCAAGAAGGAAAGATCCAAAACCTCACAAGTTTAATGGATGCAAGAATTGTCAAGGTGATGGCAAAGAAGGGGTCTTATGTTATGATGTTACTTGGCCTGTTAATATGTTTTTTGATTTCAGTAAACGTGACCTCTTCTTAATGCTGCAAATTCAACAAATGACCATTTTCAGTTCTTAACAACCTATAAAACGACTGGAAGCTCCGTTGTGCATAATTATTTGAAACCGTGCATTTTGAGTTTTTGTGGTTTTGAAAAAAATACTGTTCTCATTGGGAGATTTGTCTAATAAAAAGTGATTTATACTCTAATGGTTGATGATTTGAACATTATACTGACTAATTTGAATCAACCATTTAGGGAAATCAGAGAAAAAAAAGTGGAATGTGGTAAATAGAATCATATATGGAATCATAGTTACATTTGTGAATGAGGGTAATGTAATATTTGCATGTAGCTGAAGTCAGTGGTACTAGAGGACCCTTGACGCTCCAGTGCGAAACCGTAATCGTACTTCTTTTATGCAAAAACACAAAATCCCCAAACTTTTCTTAGCCACCAGTCTGTGAAAAACGGATAGCACACACACATGCAACTAGGACGGTATCAGTGTGCTGTCTGTTTTTGCCTACCCAATTCTAAACATTTACAAGCCAGGTACCTGCTAGTTAAAGACAGTCTGTCCCCTCAAAAATGCAATTTAAACTAAGTAGTTAGTCATATAAGGGACTCAGACCATATTAAGATCATTGCTGTAATCCAGTTTTCTCAGATATTGGTATCCAAAAAGCAATCATTCATTATGCAGATGAGGGTTCTTTGTGCACCCTTGGTGAGGCTAAGCGATCAGTGAACTGTTTCGACCTTTCAAATACCATGCCTTTCCCTATGTTGATTCCAGAACCGAGTTTTCATCCGAAAACTTGGCTCTGCATGCACACTCCGACACTACAGGAGTCGATCTGGCGCACCCCTATTCCCCCTTCCTTTCTCTGAGGCCACTTCTATTGATCAGGAGAGAGGGATGTCTACAAGCCCACCCAGCTCCTGCAGTGAAACTGCGTGCTCTCAAGGTTGACTTTTTAGTTAAGGTGCTATCAATCAACAAAGGGTGGGATAGTAAAGCACTGGGGTCCCGTTCTCAAAATAGATTTGATATAGGTTATTTTGATTGAAATGGACTCCAATGTGATCTTTAATTAAGTCTGTAATTTTAATATTTTTTTTCAATAATTTTATTTATATAGCACCAACATATTTTGCAGCACTTATTTTAGGAGAAGTCTGAGATGGAAACGCACATGTGAACATATCCTAAATGATATAAATATAAAATCAAATATCAAATCCACACAGGAGGTCAAATTCCGAACAGATTATTTAGCAGTGCACAGGTGAAATTAGTAAGATTTTATGCATCTTGCTTCCGTTGTAATAAAATATGGTTTTTTTTCCAAGAAAATTGGAACAAAAAATTCATCATGTATTCGTCCAGTGTGAACATACCCTTAGGTTTGAAATCACTGCAACTTATGACATGGGATGAGACACATGGGAATTATTTGCCTCCACCCATAAATTGAATGAGACCCAGAAGCAATATTTAGAAGACATTTAGCTGTCTTGATGTCCGCATATTCAACCAGCAACAATACTCCAATACGCCAACAGTTGTTGAGATAAATGCGACAATCAATATGGCTGCACTTCCTGCTGTCCCTTTTACAAAGCTGGCCACAACACCAAACTAAAGAGTATAAAATAAATAATTAAAATCTAAACTATTGTCAATCACGACTAATTTACTAGTATGTGGCAAGTATGGGCATGGAAATATTTTCAGTGATTTTTACCAATGGATTCATTTTATTGTACATATTAATAATTACAAATACAAAAAAAACAACATTATACGATACTTAGGCGTACATGATCTCTTAATCATTTTAGGTTGAAAGCAACAAGGGAAACATTTTGTCAATTTTGGTGTAGCTGCAAAGCCACTGCAACATGATGTGACATTTGTAACCCCAACCTTGGGGTCAAGATAAATTCTGAAGTCAATAATATTAATTAAGAAGTCGATGGTAATTAGAATTGCTGTAATGTTGGACTTCTTAACTGTCCTATTTTGACTAGCAGCTCGCACGTATAATCAGCAGAGCTTTTAGTGTGGCCAAATTAAATTTCACTTTTCCAGTAATGTATCTCTCAGTAATGTAACACATGCACGGGCAATGCTACATTTTTAGGCTACCCTATTCTCACCTAAATTGAAGGTCCACTCATCCATTGGTTAAATACAGAGGATTTCTTCTTTTTTTTAAAGTAAATCTTAAGCACAGCAAAATATGAAACTTTTTATGAGAACTTATACCCTTTTTTCCACATGTTTTTCAAGAGTGAAAAACATTGTTCTTTACCGTACCAGCAAAGTACCGTAAATGAGATTTCTGAAATCTCCTGCACATGCTGCTTATTCTTTCCTCGCGGATTTCAACCATCAAAGTGTTTTTACAGTAGCGTGTCAATTCTTGTTTTTCTGAAGAGTTTTTCACCCATGTCAATGAATGAGAAAAAAAAAGTTCAAGCACCAACGCATCAAAAACGAGCGTAAAAATGTGCATATTGTACACAGCGTTTTTCGTGCCTATATTCTGGGGGGGTTTTTGGGACATAAAAATCTGCTGCAAATACTCAACGTGTGCACAAAGCCTTACATAAAATAATACCACATTGTCTACATAATTGTGTATGCACTTCCAGCATATCACCAGGACAGAGAGTTGTGTCGTTATTGTTATTGTCACGTTGTTGTTTACCTGGACTGGATATAATTTTGACAATTTTCCACCATGATGTGTTTTCACATTGGAGCATTTTCTGCTGTATATACGACCAACCAAACTCAGCTAACATTTATTTACCAACCTCTAGAAAGTCTATATTGCATGGACGTCACCAAAATGAGCCAGATATGATCCACTGACTAATAATATGGTCATTAAAATTTGTTACAGAGAAGCAGCTCTATGTTCACAGTCTACAGTGCCATATTAGTTCTCTTTCAAATCCTTGCCGATTCCTGTAAATTGTTTCCCTCCATGTTTACAGAGTAGGATGATCTATCTGGCGTGATTTATTTACAATTTAATTTATTATTATTTCTTATGTATTTTGATTATTTTTCATTATTATAATGTAGTAATAATAATATAGAATATAATATATTATTATTTATTATTATTATTTAATTAATGTACTGATAATTTATTGATTAACTTCTACCCTGCAATTCTTCATAATTTCTCTCCCTGAAACAGTGAGTGAGAACCTGCAGCTGCCTCAAACCCATTTGGTTTTCTAGATGTATGCTGAATTTACCATACACGGCACAATCCATGTCATTAAACAACCAAAGCGCTATATACAAGAAAATCAGCAGCTGTTTACCAGCCTGTTTAGACAGGCCAAACAATGTTTTAACACAGAGAGAAAGATTGTTAATATGATCATTCTAATACCCATAGAATATCATATTGTCACTATCACAACCGTTTAGACAGGACGATGCGCCGCCAAGAAAGGTGACATTTAATGTCCCATTTAGACGGGCCAATAATCAGAGCACAGGCATTTCGTAAGTGTTCCTACAAAAGCCTGTTCCCCAGTTATTGACTTATCGAAATGGACTTTTATGTTTTTCTAGATTTTTTGATGACTGAGGAGGTTTCTAAACATTTTCAGACAGTACCATTTTCTAATTGGATAAAAAAATTTCATAGTTACCTATACACACATGCTAGCCATCTTAGGGAGAGACCCAAGTTGGGCTAAATGTTGGGCTACATTTAGCCCAACTTGGGTCTCTCCCTAAGGTGGCTAGCATGTGTGTATCGCTTGCTCACCGAGCCCCACTCCATACAGCCAACCAATTCCAGCCCTGTGCTGATGAGGGCCTAAAGCCCGAAACACGTGTCCACAGGTAGGAATTGGTTGGCTGTGTAAATTTAGAAACTAATCTGCAGCATTGCACGCTTGGCGGTTCCAAGCGCTGTGGATTAGACTGGGGTGGAAAGAGATGATTTGCATAGCTCCGCCTACTGCAAAGGATTCTGGGTAAACCTGCTATTCTTTGTATTATGCTGCTTGCAAGTACTTTCCGTTTCAGGAAAGCATCCACATAGTTACCTATAAAATTGAATGGAAATATATACAGTATAGACCAAAAGTTTGGACACACCTTCTCATTTAAAGATTTTTCTGCATTTTCATGACTACGATAATTGTAAATTCACACAGAAGGCATCAAAACTATGAATTAACACATGTGGAATTATATACTTAACAAAAAAGTGTGACACAACAGAAAATATGTCTTATATTCTAGGTTCTTCAAAGTAGCCACCTTTTACTTTGATGACTGCTTTGCACACTCTTGGCATTCCCTTGATAAGCTTCAAGAGGTAGTCACCTGGAATGGTCTTCACCTCACAGGTGTGCCCTGTCAGGTTTAATAAGTGGGATTTCTTGCCTTATAAATGGGGTTGGGACCATCAGTTGTGTTGAGCAGAAGTCTGGTGGATACACAGCTGATAGTCCTACTGAATAGACTGTTAGAATTTGTATTATGGCAAGAAAAAAGCAGCTGAGTAAAGAAAAACAAGTGGCCATCATTACTTTAAGAAATGAAAGTCAGTCAGTCTGAAAAATTGGGAAAACTTTGAAAGTGTCCCCAAGTGCAGTTGCAAAAACCATCAAGCGCTACAAAAAAACTGGCTCACATGAGGACCGCCCCAGGAAAGGAAGACCAAGAGTCACCTCTGCTTCTGAGGATAAATTTATCCGAGTCACCAGCCTCAGAAATCGCAGGTTAACAGCAGCTCAAATTAGAGACCAGGTCAATGCCATACAGAGTTCTAGCAGCAGACCCATCTCTACAACAACTGTTAAGAGGAGACTTTGTGCAGCAGGCCTTCATGGTAAAATAGCTGCTAGGAAACCACTGCTAAGGACAGGCAACAAGCAGAAGAGCCTTGTTTGGGCTAAAGAACGCAAGGAATGGACATTAGACCAGTGGAAATCTGTGCTTTGGTCTGATTAGTCCAAATTTGAGATCTTTGGTTCCAACCACCGTGTCTCTACATGCCTGGTTCCCACGGTGAAGCATTGAGGAGGAGGTGTGATGGTGTGGGGGTGCTTTGCTGGTGACACTGTTGGGGATTTATTCAAAATTGAAGGCATACTGAACCAGCATGGCTACCACAGCATCTTGCAGCGGCATGCTATTCCATCCGCTTTGCGTTTAGTTCGACCATCATTTGTTTTTAACAGGGCAATTACCCCAAACACACCTCCAGGCTGTGTAAGGGTTATTTGACCAAGAAGGAGAGTGATGGGGTGCTGTCATGATCCCAATGGCAGGGGGATCACAAAAAGGACAAGCACAGATACAAACAAGCTCTAGGGCGATGGAACCTGAGCTGACCGCGACCCTGAACCTAACACACAAATAAAAGTAGCCGGGGAACGTGCCTACGATGATCCTAGACGTCTCGCTCCAGCCGAAGATCTCACTTCCCCTATCAGAAGAAACACAGACCTCTCTTGCCTCCAGAGAAATACCCCACAGCAAATAGCAGCCCCCCACATATAATGACGGTGAAATGAGAGGAAAGCACATACGTAGTATGAAAACAGTTTCAGCAAAATGAGGCCCGCTAAAGCTAGATAGCAGAGGATACAAAAGTGAACTGCGCGGTCAGCGAAAAACCCTTCAAAAAACCATCCTGAAATTACTTGAACTCATGTGCCAACTCATGGTACATGAAAAGCAATTTCAGCCCACTAGAGCAACCAGCAGCAGAGAATCACATATCTGCAGGCTGGACTAAAAACCAAATTAAGCAAAACACAAAACAGGAAAATCCAAACTTAGCTTGTCCAGAAGGTTCTAGGAGCAGGGAGCAGAGGTAACAAGACACACTGGATACATTGTTAACCGGCGAGGAAATGCCAGCAAAGCCAGGTTAAATAGGAAACTCCCATATGCTGATGGAACAGGTGGAACCCAGAAACCCAGGAAAGACAAGTCACCCAGTACCATCAGTAACCACCAGAGGGAGCCCAAAAACAGAACTCACAACAGTACCCCCCCCTTGAGGAGGGGTCACCGAACCCTCACGAGAACCACCAGGGCGACCAGGATGAGCCCTATGAAAAGCGCGAACCAAATCATCAGCATGAACATCCGAGGCAACCACCCAAGAATTATCCTCCTGACCATAACCCTTCCACTTGACCAAATACTGGAGTTTCCGTCTGGAAACACGAGAATCCAAGATCTTCTCCACAACATACTCCAATTCTCCCTCCACCAGCACTGGAGCAGGAGGCTCAAGAGAAGGAACAACAGGTACCTCATACTTCCGCAACAACGACCGATGAAACACATTATGAATAGCAAACGATGCCGGGAGATCCAAACGAAACGACACAGGGTTAAGAATTTCCAAGATCCTATAGGGACCGATGAACCGAGGCTTGAACTTAGGAGAAGAGACCTTCATAGGAACAAAACGAGAAGACAACCACACCAAGTCACCAACAAGAAGTCGAGGACCCACGCGGCGACGGCGATTAGCAAACTGCTGAGCCTTCTCCTGGGACAACTTCAAATTGTCCACCACATGACTCCAAATCCGATGCAACCTATCCACCACCATGTCCACTCCAGGACAATCAGAAGGTTCCACCTGACCAGAGGAAAAACGAGGATGAAACCCCGAATTACAAAAGAAAGGAGAAACCAAGGTAGCAGAACTAGCCCGATTATTAAGCGCAAACTCGGCCAGCGGCAAAAAGGTAACCCAGTCATCCTGATCAGCAGAAACAAAACACCTTAAATAAGTTTCCAAGGTCTGATTAGTTCGTTCAGTCTGGCCATTCGTCTGAGGATGGAATGCAGACGAAAAGGACAAATCAATGCCCATCTTAGCACAGAAAGTCCGCCAAAATCTAGACACAAACTGGGATCCCCTGTCAGAAACGATGTTCTCAGGAATCCCATGCAAACGAACCACATTCTGAAAAAACAGAGGGACCAACTCAGAGGAGGAAGGCAACTTAGGCAAGGGTACCAGATGAACCATTTTAGAAAAGCGATCACACACAACCCAGATGACGGACATTTTTTGAGAGACAGGGAGATCCGAAATAAAGTCCATGGAAATGTGCGTCCAAGGCCTCTTCGGGATAGGCAAAGGTGACAACAATCCACTGGCCCGAGAACAGCAAGGCTTAGCCCGAGCACAAACCTCACAAGACTGCACAAAAGAACGCACATCCCTCGACAAGGAAGGCCACCAAAAAGACCTGGCCACCAAGTCTCTAGTACCAAATATTCCAGGATGACCTGCCAACGCAGAAGAATGGACCTCGGAGATGACTCTACTGGTCCAATTATCCGGAACAAACAGTCTCTCAGGCGGACAACGATCAGGTTTAGCCACCTGAAACTCCTGCAAAGCACGTCGCAAGTCTGGGGAGACAGCAGACAAAATCACCCCATCCCTAAGGATACCAGAGGGCTCAGAATTTCCAAGGGAGTCAGGCACAAAACTCCTAGAAAGAGCATCCGCCTTCACATTCTTTGAACCTGGCAGGTATGAAACCACAAAATTGAAACGAGAGAAAAACAGTGACCAACGAGCCTGTCTAGGATTCAGACGCCTGGCAGACTCAAGGTAAATCAAATTTTTGTGATCAGTCAAGACCACCACACGATGTCTAGCACCCTCTAGCCAATGACGCCACTCCTCAAATGCCCACTTCATGGCCAAAAGTTCCCGATTACCAACATCATAATTCCGCTCAGCCGGCGAAAACTTTCTAGAAAAAAACGCGCATGGCTTCATCACTGAGCCATCGGAGCTTCTCTGTGACAAAACCGCCCCCGCTCCAATCTCGGAAGCATCAACCTCAACCTGAAAAGGGAGCGAAACATCTGGCTGACGCAACACAGGAGCAGAAGAAAACCGGCGCTTAAGTTCCTGAAAGGCCTCCACAGCCGCAGGAGACCAATTAGCAACATCAGCACCCTTCTTAGTCAAATCCGTCAAAGGCTTAACAACACTAGAAAAATTAGTTATAAAACGACGATAGAAATTAGCAAAGCCCAAGAACTTCTGTAGACTCTTAAGAGATGTAGGCTGCGTCCAGTCACAAATAGCCTGAACCTTGACGGGATCCATCTCAATAGTAGAAGGGGAAAAAATATACCCCAAGAAAGAAATCTTCTGGACTCCAAAGAAACACTTTGAGCCTTTTACAAACAAGGAATTGGCCCGCAGGACCTGAAACACCTTCCTGACCTGCTGAACATGAGACTCCCAGTCATCAGAAAAAACCAAAATATCATCCAAATACACAATCATAAATTTATCCAGATATTCACGGAAAATATCGTGCATAAAGGACTGGAAGACTGAAGGAGCATTAGAAAGTCCAAAAGGCATTACCAAATACTCAAAATGGCCCTCAGGCGTATTAAATGCGGTTTTCCACTCATCACCTTGCTTTATTCGTATAAGATTATACGCACCCCGAAGATCAATCTTAGTGAACCATTTAGCCCCCTTAATGCGAGCAAACAAATCAGTCAACAATGGCAAAGGATACTGATATTTTACGGTAATCTTATTCAAAAGACGATAATCTATACAAGGCCTCAAGGAACCATCTTTCTTGGCCACGAAAAAAAAACCTGCTCCCAAAGGGGACAAAGATGGACGGATATGTCCCTTTTCCAAGGACTCCTTAACATAATCCCGCATAGCAGTATGCTCTGGCACTGACAGATTGAACAAACGACCTTTAGGAAATTTACTGCCCGGAATTAAATTTATAGCACAATCGCAATCCCTGTGAGGAGGAAGCGCACTGAGCTTAGGCTCCTCAAAAACATCCCGATAGTCAGACAAAAACACAGGAATCTCAGAAGGAGTAGATGAAGCGATAGAAATCGGAGGTGCATTATCATGAACCCCCTGACAACCCCAGCTTAACACAGACACTGATTTCCAGTCAAGGACTGGATTATGAGTTTGTAACCATGGCAGACCAAGTACTAGAACATCATGCAAATTATACAGTACCAGGAAGCGAATCACCTCCTGATGAACGGGAGTCATACGCATGGTCACTTGTGTCCAGTACTGAGGTTTATTCATAGCCAAAGGTGTAGAGTCAATTCCCTTCAAAGGAATAGGGACTTCCAGAGGCTCCAGACTAAACCCACAGCGATTGGCAAATGACCAATCCATAAGACTCAGGGCAGCGCCTGAATCCACATAGGCATCGACGGAAATGGATGATAATGAACAAATCAGAGTCACAGACAGAATGAACTTAGACTGTAAAGTACTAATGGCAACAGACTTATCAACCTTTTTTGTGCGTTTAGAGCATGCTGATATAACATGAGCTGAATCACCACAATAAAAGCACAACCCTTTTTTCCGCCTATACTTTTGCCGTTCACTTCTGGACTGAATTCTATCACATTGCATTATCTCAGGTGACGGTTCAGACGACACCGCCAAATGATGCACAGGTTTGCGCTCCCGTAAACGCCGATCAATCTGAACAGCCATAGTCATAGACTCATTCAGACCAGCAGGCGCAGGGAACCCCACCATAACATCTTTAATGGCCTCAGAAAGGCCATCTCTAAACTTTGCAGCCAGAGCGCACTCATTCCACTGAGTAAGTACCGACCACTTCCGAAATTTTTGACAATAAATTTCTGCTTCATCTTGCCCCTGAGAGAGGGCCAACAAAGCTTTTTCAGCCTGAATCTCTTGGTTAGGTTCCTCATAGAGCAAACCCAATGCCAGAAAAAAACGCATCTGCATTAAGCAACGCAGGGTCCCCTGGTGCCAATGCAAATGCCCAATCCTGAGGGTCACCCCGCAGGAAAGATATAATTATCTTGACTTGCTGAGCAGGGTCTCCAGAGGAGCGAGATTTCAAAGAAAGAAACAACTTGCAATTGTTCCTAAAATTCAGAAAACGAGATCTATCTCCAGAAAAAAACTCTGGGACAGGAATTCTAGGTTCAGACATAGGAGCATGTACAACAAAATCCTGTATATTTTGAACCTTAGTGGCAAGATTATTCAGGCTGGAAGCCAAACTCTGGACGTCCATGATAAACAGCTGAGATCAGAGCCATTCAAAGATTAAGAGGAGGAGGAAGTAGCCAGGCTGCAATAAGGCTAGGCAGCAAACTCTGAGGGGAAAAAAAAAAAAAACTTCCTCAGACTACTTATCCTCCTACTTCAGCCAATACAATTAACACTTTGTGGGCCGGTTATACTGTCATGATCCCAATGGCAGGGGATCACAAAAAGGACAAGCACAGATACAAACAAGCTCTAGGGCGATGGAACCAGAGCTGACCGCGACCCTGAACCTAACACACAAATAAAAGTAGCCGGGGAACGTGCCTACGATGATCCTAGACGTCTCGCTCCAGCCGAAGATCTCACTTCCCCTATCAGAAGAAACACAGACCTCTCTTGCCTCCAGAGAAATACCCCACAGCAAATAGCAGCCCCCCACATATAATGACGGTGAAATGAGAGGAAAGCACATACGTAGTATGAAAACAGTTTCAGCAAAATGAGGCCCGCTAAAGCTAGATAGCAGAGGATACAAAAGTGAACTGCGCGGTCAGCGAAAAACGCTTCAAAAAACCATCCTGAAATTACTTGAACTCATGTGCCAACTCATGGTACATGAAAAGCAATTTCAGCCCACTAGAGCAACCAGCAGCAGAGAATCACATATCTGCAGGCTGGACTAAAAACCAAATTAAGCAAAACACAAAACAGGAAAATCCAAACTTAGCTTGTCCAGAAGGTTCTAGGAGCAGGGAGCAGAGGTAACAAGACACACTGGATACATTGTTAACCGGCGAGGAAATGCCAGCAAAGCCAGGTTAAATAGGAAACTTCCATATGCTGATGGAACAGGTGGAACCCAGAAACCCAGGAAAGACAAGTTACCCAGTACCATCAGTAACCACCAGATGGAGCCCAAAAACAGAACTCACAACAGGGTGCTACGCCAGATAACCTGGCCTCCACAGTCACCCGACCTGAACCCAATCGAGATGGTTTGGGGTGAGTTGGACCGTAGAGTGAAGGCAAAAGGGCCAACAAGTGCTAAGCATCTCTGGGAACTCCTTCAAGATTGTTGGAAGACCATTTCCGGTGACTACCTTTTGAAGCTCATCAAGAGAATGCCAAGAGTGTGCAAAGCAGTCATCAAAGCAAAAGGAGGCTACTTTGAAGAACCTAGAATATAAGACAGATTTTCAGTTGTTTCACACTTATTTGTTAAGTATATAATTCCACATGTGTTAATTCATAGTTTTGATGCCTTCAGTGTGAATTTACAATTTTCATAGTCATGAAAACACAGAAAAATCTTTAAAGGAGGTGTGTCCAAACTTTTGGTCTGTACTATATAATATATATATATATATATATATATATATATATATATAATGCCTTTAAAAAGTGTTCATACCGTGTGAACTTTTCCTCCTTTTTTCACGTTACACCCACAAACTTAAATGTATTTTATTTGGATTTCATGTGATATACCAGCACAAAGTAGTAAGTATTTGTGATTGTGTAAAGCAAATTATACATGGTTTTCTAAATATTTGAATATATCTGAAACCTGTGTCGTGCATTTTTATTGAGCCCTCTTGTACCACTAAATAAAATCCTGAGTGACCAATTGCCTCCTGAAGTCACATCATTAGTAAATTAAGTCTACCTGTGTGTAATTTATTCTCAGTATAACTACAGCTGCTCTGTGAAGGCCTCAGAGGTTTGTTTGAGAACATTAGAGATCAAACAGCATCAAGGAGCACACCAGACAGGTCAGGAATAAAGTTGTGGAGATGAGTAATGCAGGGTTAACTTATAAAAAAAATAGCCCCAGCTCTAAACATCTCATGTAGCACTGTTCAATTTATCATACAAAAATATAGGGGGTTTGGCACAACGGCAAACCTATAAAGACATGGCTGTCCACCTAAACTGACATCCCAAGTAAGGAGAGCACTAGTTAGAGAAGCAGCCAAGAAAACCATGGTCACTAAAGAGTTGCTGCAGAGACTCAGGCAGGAGAATCTATCCACAGGATAACCATTGGTTTGTATGTTCCACAAATTTGGCCTTTATAGAAGTGTGGGAAAAAAGTCATTTTTGAAAGTAAGCCATAAGATGTCCCATTTCTAGTTTACAAAAACCAATGTAGGGGACAAAAAGAGCATGCGGAAGAAGGTGATCCTGTCAGATGAGACTAAAGTAAAACTTTTTTAGCTAAATGCAAAACTCTATGTGTGGTGGAAAACTAATACTGCACATCAACCAGAAAACGCCATCCCCACCATCATACATGGTGGTGGCAGCATCATGCTATAGGGAGGCTTTACTTCAGCAGGGACAGGGAAGCTGGTCAGTGTTCATGGAAAGATGGATGGAGCTAATTACAGGGCAATCCTGGAGGGAAACCTGTTAAAGGCTGCAAAAGACTTGAAACTGGGGTGAAGGTTCACCATTCAGCAGGAAAATGACCCTAAACATACTGCCGGAGCTACAATGGATGGTTTACATCAAAGCATATTCATGTGTCTGGATGGCACAGTCACAGTCCAGACCTAAATTACATTGAGAATATGTGGCCAGGCTTGAAAATTGCTGTTCACAGACATCTCCATCCAATCTCACTGAGCAAGTGTGCAAAGAAGAATGGGCAAAACTTTTGGCCTCTAGATGTGCAAAAGACCTGTAGCAGTAATTGCAGCTAAAGGTGGTCCTACAAAGTATTGACTCGGGGGACTGAATACACATGATTGTCACAATTTTGAGATTTATATTTTTAAAATACTTGCTACTTTGTGTTGGTATATCACATAAAATTCTCCCAAAATACACTTAACTTTCTGGGTGTATTGTGAAAAAGTGTGGAAAAGTTCACGGGGCATGAATACTTTTCAAGGCATAGTCTATAAGTATAAAAATTAAGAGACCACTGCAAAATGTTCAGTTTGTCTGATTTTTCTCTTCATAGGTATATTTTTGAGTAAAATGTAAATTATTAATTTATTCTATAAATTTCTGACAACGTCTCCGAATTTCCAAGCAATAAATTTTGTATTTTTTTTCTGAAAAGGAGAAATGGTCAAAATTTAAAAAAGCTGTGATTAGAAATCATGGTTATTCCACAAAATATTGATTTCTGAACTCTTCCTGAGTTAAAACATTAGTATTGTTGTTTCTAAATGATTATGAACTCGTTTTTGGATTTTTTGGAATATTTGAGGTCTGCAAGCAATATATTTTTTTGTTATTTTGACCATTTCTCATTTTTCTGAAAACAAATACAAACATTATTGCTTGGAAATTTGGAGACATGTTGTCAGTAGCTTATAGAATAAACTAGATGGTGGCCCGATTCTAACGCATCGGGTATTCTAGAGTATGCATGTCCACGTAGTATATTGCCCAACCACATAGTATATTGCCCACCCACGTAGTATATTGCCCAGCCACGTAGTATATTGCCCAGTCACGTAGTATATTGCCCAGTGATGTATATTGCCCAGCCACGTAGTATATTGCCCTGCCACGTAGTATATTGCCCAGCCACGTAGTATATTGCCCAGTGACGTAATATATTGCCCAGCCACATAGTATATTGCCCAGTCACGTAGTATATTGCCCAGTCACATAGTATATTGCCCAGTGACGTAGTATATTGCCCAGTGACGTAGTATATTGCCCAGCCACGTAGTATATTGTCCAGCCACGTAGTATATTGCACAGCGACGTAGTATACAGCACAGAGCCAAGTAGTATACAGCACAGACACGTAGTATACTGCCCAGTCACGTAGTATATTGCCCAGCTACATAGTATATTGCCCAGCCACGTAGTATATTGCCCAGTCACGTAGTGTATTGGCCAGTCACGTAGTATATTGCCCAGACACGTAGTATACTGCCCAGTCACGTAGTATATTGGCCAGTCACGTGGTATATTGCCCAGCTACATAGTATATTGCCCAGCCACGTATGTAACAGGTTAAAAATTAAAAAAGAAACATATACTCACCTTCCGAGGGTCCCTTGTAGTCCTGTCGCCTGTGTGCGGTGCATGCGGCAGCTTCCAGTCCCAGGGTTCGTATGAGCGCAGGACCTGTGATGACGTCGCGGTCACATGACCGTGACGTCATGGAAGGTCCTTCTCGCATAGCATCTTTGGAACCGGAACCTGCCGCTTGAACTGCCGAGGACAGCACGCACGTCAGAGGGTGAGAATAACATTTTATTATTATTATTATTATTATTTTTAACATTAGATCATTTTACTATTGATGCTGCATAAGCAGCATCAATAGTAAAAAGTTGGTCACACAGGGTTAATAGCTGCGTAACCGGAGTGCGTTACACTGCGCTCCGGTAACGCTGGCATTAATCCTGTGTGAGGGCTGACTGGATAATTGGAGGGGAGTATGGAGCAGAACTGACTGCGGGGAGGAAAGAGCGGCCATATTGCCGCCACACTGTGGCCGTCGCTGATTGGTCGTGGGCGTTTTGCCACGACCAATCAGCGACTTGGATTCCACGACAGACAGAGGCCGCAACCAATGAATATCCTGGACAGACAGAAAGACGGAAGTGACCCTTACACAATTACATAGTAGATGAGCAATTTACATTTTACTCAAAAATATACCTATAACAATATAAGTCAGACAAAGTGAAAATTTTGCAGTGGTCACTTAATTTTTGCCAGAGCTATATATATATACTAGCTGAAGAGCCCGGCGTTGCCTGGGCATAGTAAATATCTGTGGTTAGTTATAGCACCTCACTTCTCTTATTTTCCCATCACGCCTCTCATTTTCCCAATCACATCTTTCATTTTCCCCCTCACATCTCTCATTTTCTCCCTCACACCTCTCATTTTCTCCCTCAGTCCTCTCATTCCCCCCTAACACTTGTCATTTCGACCTCACATCTGTCATTTTCCGATCACTCCACTATTTTCTCTCACTCCTCTCATTTTGCACTCACACCTTTTCATTTTCACCTCACACCTCTCATTTTCACCTCAGTATATACATGTTTATCATCTCCCTTATATATAGTATACACCTGTATGTCATCTCCTGTATATAGTATATACCTGTATGTCATCTCCCCTGTATATAGTATATACCTGCTGTGTGTCATCTCCCCTGTATATAGTATATACCTGTATGTCATCTCCTCCTATATATAGTATATACCTGTATGTCATCTCCTTCTATATATAGTATATACCTGTATGTCATCTCCTCCTGTATATAGTATATACCTGTGTGTCATCTCCCCTGTATATAGTATATATCTGTGCGTAATCTCCTCCTGTATATAGTATATACCTGTATGTCATCTTCTATATATAGCATATACCTGTATGTCATCTCCTCCTGTATATAGTATATACCTGTAGGTCATCTGCTCCTGTATATAGTATATACCTGTGTGTCATCTCCTCCTGTATATAGTATATACCTGTATGTCATCTCCTCCTCTATATAGTATATACCTGTGCATCATCTCTTCTGTATATAGTATATACCTGTGTGTCATCTCCTCCTGTATAAGACCTCGTTCACACGTTATTTGCTCAGTATTTTTACCTCAATATTTGTAAGCTAAATTGGCAGCCTGATAAATCCCCAGCCAACACGAAGCCCTCCCCCTGGCAGTATATATTAGCTCACACATACACATAATAGACAGGTCATGTGACTGACAGCTGCCGTATTTCCTATATGGTACATTTGTTGCTCTTGTAGTTTGTCTGCTTATTAATCAGATTTTTATTTTTGAAGGATAATACCAGACTTGTGTGTGTTTTAGGGCGAGTTTCATTTCTCAAGTTGTGTGTGTTGAATTGCGTGTGGCAACATGCATGTAGCGACTTTTGTGAGATGATTTTTGTGTGGCAACATGCGTGTAGCAACTTTTTGTGTGTCGAGTTGCATGTGACAGGTTAGTGTAGCAAGTTGTGTGCAGCAAGTTTTGCGCATGGCGAGTTTTGCGCGTGGCAAGTTTTATGTGTGGTGCATTTTGAGTATGTGCAAGTTTTGTGTGAGGCAACTTTTGCATGTGTTGCAACTTTTGTGCATGTGGCAATTTTTGCGCGTGTGCAAGTTTTGCCTGTGGCGAGTTTTCCATGAGGTGAGTTTTGCACTTGTGGCGAGTTTTGCGTGAGCCTAGTTTTTGCATGTGGCGAGTTTTGCGCATGGCGAGTTTTGAGCGGCGACTTTTGTGTTTCGACTTTTATGTGGCGAGGTTGGTGTATGTGTGGTGAAATGTGTGCTGAGGGTAATATGTGTTCAAGCATGTGGTAGCGTGTGGCGCATTTAGTGTGTGAGTTCATATCCCCGTGTATGATGAGTATCACATGTCGGGGCCCCACCTTAGCAACTGTACGGTATATACTCTTTGGCGCCATCGCTCTCATTCTTTAAGTCCCCCTTGTTCACATCTGGCAGCTGTCAATTTGCCTCCAACACTTTTCCTTTCACTTTTCCCCATTATGTAGATAGGGGCAAAATTGTTTGGTGAATTGGAAAGCGCGGGGTTAAAATTTCACCTCACAACATAGCCTATGACGCTCTCGGGGTCCAGACATGTGACTGTGCAAAATTTTGTGGCTGTAGCTGCGACGCCTCCAACACTTTTCCTTTCACTTTTTCCCCATTATGTAGATAGGGGCAAAATTGTTTGGTGAATTGGAAAGCGCGGGGTTAAAATTTCACCTCACAACATAGCATATGACGCTCTCGGAGTCCAGACGTGTGACTGTGCAAAATGTTGTGGCTGTAGCTGCGACGCCTCCAACACTTTTCCTTTCACTTTTTTCCCCATTATGTAGATAGGGGCAAAATTGTTTGGTGAATTGGAACGCGCGGGGTTAAAATTTCGCCTCACAACATAGCCTATGACGCTCCCGGGGTCCAGACGTGTGACTGTGCAAAATTTTGTGGCTGTAGATGCGACGGTGCAGATGCCAATCCCGGACATACACACACACACATATACACACATACACACATTCAGCTTTATATATTAGATATATATGTATATATATATATATATATATATATATATATATATATATATACAGTACAGACCAAAAGTTTGGACACACCTTCTCATTTAAAGATTTTTCTGTATTTTCATGACTATTAAAATTGTAAATTCACACTGACGGCATGAAAACTATGAATTAACACATGTGGAATTATATACTTAACAAAAAAGTGTGAAACAACTATTCTAGGTTCTTCAAAGTAGCCAACTTTTGCTTTGATGACTGCTTTGCACACTCTTGGCATTCTCTTGATGGGCTTCAAGAGGTAGTCACCGGGAATGGTCTTCCAACAATCTTTAAGGAGTTCCCAGAGATGCTTAGCACTTGTTGGCCCTTTTGCCTTCACTCTGCGGTCCAGCTCACCCCAAACCATCTCGATTGGGGTCATCTAGTGCAGCACCCCATCATTCTCCTTCTTGGTCAAATAGCCCTTACACAGCCTGGAGTTGTGTTTGGGGTCATTGTCCTGTTGAAAAATAAATGATGGTCAAACTAAACACAAACCGGATGGAATAGCATGCCGCTGCAAGATGATGTGGTAGCCATGCTGGTTCAGTATGCCTTCAATTTTAAATAAATCCCCAACAGTGTCACCAGCAAAGCACCCCCACACCATCACACCTCCTCCATGATTCATGGTGGGAACCAGGCATGTAGAGTCCATCCGTTCACCTTTTCTACGTCGCACAAAGACACGGTGGTTGGAACTAAAGATCTCAAATTTGGACTCATCAGACCAAAGCACAGATTTACACTGGTCTAATGTCCATTCCTTGTGTTCTTTAGCCCAAATAAGTCTCGTCTGCTTGTTGCCTGTCCTTAGCAGTGGTTTCCTAGTAGCTATTTTACCATGAAGGCCTGCTGCACAAAGTCTCCTCTTAACAGTTGTTGTAGAGATGTGTCTGCTGCTAGAACTCTGTGTGGCGTTGACCTGGTCTCTAATCTGAGCTGCTGTTAACCTGCGATTTCTGAAACTGATGACTTGGATAAACTTATCCTCAGAAGCAGAGGTGACTCTTGGTCTTCCTTTCCTGGGGCGGTCCTCATGTGAGCCAGTTTCTTTGTAGCGCTTGATGGTTTTTGCAACTGCACTTGGGGACACTTTCATAGTTTTCCCAATTTTGTTGGACTGACTGACCTTCATTTCTTAAAGTAGTGATGGCCAGTCGTTTTTCTTTACTTAGCTGCTTTTTTCTTGCCATAATACAAATTCTAACAGTCTATTCAGTAGGACTATTAGCTGTGTGTCCACCAGACTTAGGTTCAACACAACTGATGGTCCCAACCCCATTTATAAGGCAAGAAATCCCACTTATTAAACCTGACAGGGCACACCTGTGAAGTGAAAACCATTTCCGGTGACTACCTCTTGAAGCCCATCAAGAGAATGCCAAGAGTGTGCAAAGCAGTCATCAAAGCAAAAGGTGGCTACTTTGAAGAACCTAGAATATAAGACATAATTTCAATTGTTTCACACTTTTTTTTTGTTAAGTATATAACTCCACATGTGTTTATTCATAGTTTTGATGCCTTCAGTGTGAATTTACAATTTTAATAGTCATGAAAATACAGAAAAATCTTTAAATGAGAAGGTGTGTCCAAACTTTTGGTCTGTACTGTATATTGGTCTGTACTGTATATATATATATATATATATATATATATATATATATATATATTATATATTGTATATTGAAAGGTAAACATCTATTGCCATGCCATATAACTCTATATGTTCCCTGGAGTGCAATTAACCGCTAATATCCAGTGAACCGCTACAGCTAGTGATGGCCAGCATCAGTCACATGTTGGGATGCCATCGCTGAAGCAGTATGTACAAAGACCACTTGGATCAGGGTAGTCTGGGGCTCGGAAAAATGAGTATAACTTCTTTTGTTATTACCTTCAAAGTGGTTTATAAAAAAAAAATTTTAGTGGCAGGAGAAGCCCTTTAACCCCTTTCTGCCATTAGACATACTATTGCGTCCATGTGGGGTGGGCTTTACTTCCCAAGAACGCAATAGTACGTCATATGCGATCGGCAGCGCTCACGGGGGGAGCGCCGCCGATCGCGGCCGGGTGTCAGCTGTTTATCGCAGCTGACATCCGGCACTATGTGCCAGGAGCGGTCACGGACCGCCCCCGGCACATTAACCCCCGGCACACCGCGATCAAAGATGATCGCGATGTGCCGGCGGTACAGGGAAGCACCGCGCAGGGAGGGGGCTCCCTGCGGGCTTCCCTGAGCCCCCCGCAGCAACGCGATGTGATCGCGTTGCTGCGAGGGTCTCACCTCCCTCCCTGCTCCCTCCAGCCCCGGATCCAAGATGGCCGCGGATCCGGGTCCTGCAGGGAGGGAGGTGGCTTCACAGAGCCTGCTCAGAGCAGGCACTGTGAAGCAGCCTGCACTCCTATCAGATCAGTGATCTGACAGAGTGCTGTGCAAACTGTCAGATCACTGATCTGTGATGTCCCCCCCTGGGACAAAGTAAAAAAGTAAAAAAAAAAAATTTCAAATGTGTAAAAAAAAATAAAAAAAAATATTCCAAAATAATGAAAAAAAAAATAAAAATATTATTCCCATAAATACATTTCTTTATCTAAATAAAAAAAAAAAAACAATAAAAGTACACATATTTAGTATCGCCGCGTCCGTAACGGCCCGACCTATAAAACTGGCCCACTAGTTAACCCCTTCAGTAAACACCGTAAGAAAAAAAAAAAAAAAACGAGGCAAAAAACAACGCTTGATAATCATACCGCCGAACAAAAAGTGGAATAACACGCGATCAAAAAGACAGATATAACTAACCATGGTACCGCTGAAAACGTCATCTTGTCCCGCAAAAAACGAGCCGCCATACAGCATCATCAGCAAAAAAATAAAAAAGTTATAGTCCTGAGAATAAAGCGATGCAAAAATAATTATTTTTTCTATAAAATAGTTTTTATCGTATAAAAGCGCCAAAACATAAAAAAATGATATAAATGAGGTGTCGCTGTAATCGTACTGACCCGAAGAATAAAACTGCTTCATCAATTTTACCAAACGCGGAACGGTATAAACGCCTCCCCCAAAAGAAATTCATGAATAGCTGGTTTTTGGTCATTCTGCCTCACAAAAATCGGAATAAAAAGCGATCAAAAAATGTCACGTGCCCGAAAATGTTACCAATAAAAACATCAACTCGTCCCGCAAAAACCAAGACCTCACATGACTCTGTGGACCAGAATATAGAAAAATTATAGCTCTCAAAATGTGGTAACGCAAAAAATATTTTTTGCAATAAAAAGCGTCTTTCAGTGTGTGACGGCTGCCAATCATAAAAATCCGCTAAAAAACCCGCTATAAAAGTAAATCAAACCCCCCTTCATCACCCCCTTAGTTAGGGAAAAATTAAAAAAATGTATTTATTTCCATTTTCCCATTAGGGCTAGGGTTAGAGTTAGGGCTAGGGTTAGGGCTAGGGCTAGGGCTAGGGTTAGGGCTAGGGTTAGGGCTAGGGTTAGGGCTAGGGCTAGGGTTAGGGTTAGGGCTAGGGTTAGGGCTAGGGTTAGGGCTAGGGTTAGGGTTAGGGCTAGGGTTAGGGCTAGGGTTAGGGCTAGGGTTAGGGCTAGGGCTACAGTTTGGGTTGGGGCTAAAGTTACAGTTAGGGTTTAGATTACATTTACGGTTGGGAATAGGGTTGGGATTAGGGTTAGGGGTGTGTCAGGGTTAGAGGTGTGGTTAGGGTTACTGTTGGGATTAGGGTTAGGGATGTGTTTGGATTAGGGTTTCAGTTATAATTGGGGGGTTTCCACTGTTTAGGCACATCAGGGGCTCTCCAAACGCGACATGGCGTCCGATCTCAATTCCAGCCAATTCTGCGTTGAAAAAGTAAAACAGTGCTTCTTCCCTTCCGAGCTCTCCCGTGTGCCCAAACAGGGGTTTACCCCAACATATGGGGTATCAGCGTACTCAGGACAAATAGGACAACAACTTTTGGGGTCCAATTTCTCCTGCTACCCTTGGGAAAATACAAAACTCGGGGCTAAAACATATTTTTTGTGGGAAAAAAAAAGATTTTTTATTTTCACGGCTCTGCGTTATAAACTGTAGTGAAACACTTGGGGGTTCAAAGTTCTCACAACACATCTAGATTAGTTCCCTGGGGGGTCTAGTTTCCAATATGGGGTCACTTGTGGGGGGTTTCTACTGTTTAGGTACATTAGGGGTTCTGCAAACGCAATGTGACGTCTGCAGACCATTCCATCTAAGTCTGCATTCCAAATGGCGCTCCTTCCCTTCCGAGCTCTGCCATGCGCTCAAACGTTGGTTTCCCCCAACATACGGGGTATCAGCGTACTCAGGACAAATTGGACAACAACTTTTGGGGTCGAATTTCTCCTCTTACCCTCGGGAAAATACAAAACTGGGGGCTAAAAAATAATTTTGGGGGGAAAGATTTTTTTTTTTAATTTTCACGGCTCTGCGTTACAAACTGTAGTGAAACACTTGGGGGTTCAAAGCTATCACAACACATCTAGATGAGTTCCTTAGGGGGTCTAGTTTCCAAAATGGTGTCACTTGTGGGAGGTTTCTACTGTTTAGGTACATTAGGGGCTCTGCAAATGCAATGTGACACCTGCAGACCATTCCATCTAAGTCCTCATTCCAAATGGAGCTCCTTCCCTTCCGAGCCCTCCCATGCGCCCAAACAGTGGTTCCCCCCCACATATGGGGTATCAGCGCACTCAGGACAAATTGGACAACAAATTGTGGGGTCGAATTTCTCCTTTTACCCTCGGAAAAATACAAAACTGGGGGCTAAAAAATAATTTTTGTGGGAAAAAATTTTTGTTTTATTTTTACGGCTCTCCATTATAAACTTCTGTGAAGCCCTTGGTGGGTCAAAGCGCTCAGCACACATCTAGATAAGTTCCTAAGGGGGTCTACTTTCCAAAATGGTGTCACTTGTGGGGGGTTTCTACTGTTTAGGTACATTAGGGGCTCTGCAAACGCAATGTGACACCTGCAGACCATTCCATCTAAGTCTGCATTCAAATGGCACTCCTTCCCTTCTGAGCCCTCCCATGTGCCCAAACAGTGGTTCCCCCCACATATGGTGTATCATCGCACTCAGGACAAATTGGGCAACAAATTTTGGGGTCCAATTTCTCCTGTTACCCTCAGGAAAATACAAAACTGGGGGCTAAAAAAATAATTTTTGTGGGAAAAAAATGTTGTTTTATTTTTACGGCTCTGCATTATAAACTTCTGTGAAGCACTTGGTGGGTCAAAGTGCTCACCACACCTCTAGATAAGTTCCTTAGGGGGTCTACTTTCCAAAATGGTGTCATTTGTGGGGGGTTTCAATGTTTAGGCACATCAGTGGCTCTTCAAACGCAACATGGCGTCCCATCTCAATTCCTGTCAATTTTGCTTTGAAAAGTCAAACGGCGCTCCTTCCCTTCCGAGCTCTCCCATCCACCCAAACAGTGGTTTACCCCCACATATGGGGTATCCGCGTACTCAGGACAAATTGTACAACAACTTTTGGGGTCCAATTTCTTCTCTTACCCTTGGGAAAATAAAAAATTGGGGGCAAAAAGATAATTTTTGTGAAAAAATATGATTTTTTATTTTTACGGTTCTACATTATAAACTTCTGTGAAGCACTTGGTGGGTCAAAGTGCTCACCACACCTCTAGATAAGTTCCTTAGGGGGTCTACTTTCCAAAATGGTGTCACTTGTGGGGGGTTTCAATGTTTAGGCACATCAGTGGCTCTTCAAACGCAACATGACGTCCCATCTCAATTCCTGTCAATTTTGCATTGAAAAGTCAAACGGCGCTCCTTCCCTTCCGAGCTCTCCCATCCGCCCAAACAGTGGTTTACCCCCACATATGGGCTATCAGCGTACTCAGGACAAATTGTACAACAACTTTTGGGGTCCAATTTCTTCTCTTACCCTTGGGAAAATAAAAAATTGGGGGCGAAAAGATAATTTTTGTGAAAAAATATGATTTTTTATTTTTACGGTTCTACATTATAAACTTCTGTGAAGCACTTGTTGGGTCAAAGTGCTCACCACACCTCTAGATAAGTTCCTTAGGGGGTCTACTTTCCAAAATGGTGTCACTTGTGGGGGGTTTCAATGTTTAGCCACATCAGGGGCTCTCCAAACGAAACATGGCGTCCCATCTCAATTCCAGTCAATTTTGCATTGAAAAGTCAAATGGCACTCCTTCGCTTCCGAGCTCTGCCATGCGCCCAAACAGTGGTTTACCCCCACATGTGGGGTATTGGCATACTCAGGACAAATTGTACAACAATGTTTGGGGTCCATTTTCTCCTGTTACCCTTGGTAAAATAAAACAAATTGGAGCTGAATTACATTTTTTGTGAAAAAAAGTTAAATGTTCATTTTTATTTAAACATTCAAAAAATTCCTGTGAAGCACCAGAAGGGTTAATAAACTTCTTGAATATGGTTTTGAGCACCTTGAGGGGTGTAGTTTTTAGAATGGTGTCACACTTGGGTATTTTCTATCATATAGACCCCTCAAAATGACTTCAAATGAGATGTGGTCCCTAAAATAAAATGGTGTTGTAGAAATGAGAAATTGCTGGTCAACTTTTAACCCTTATAACTCCCTAACAAAAAAAAATTTTGGTTCCAAAATTGTGCTGATGTAAAGTAGACATGTGGGAAATGTTACTTATTAAGTATTTTGTGTGACATATCTCTGTGATTTAATTGCATAAAAATTCAAAGTTGGAAAATTGCGAAATTTTCATAATTTTCGCCAAATTTCCGTTTTTTTCACAAATAAACGCAGGTACTATCAAATAATTTTTACCATTGTCATGAAGTACAATATGTCACGAGAAAACAATGTCAGAATCACCAGGATCCATTGAAGCGTTCCAGAGTTATAACCTCATAAAGGGACAGTGGTCAGAATTGTAAAAATTGGCCCGGTCATTAACGTGCAAACCACCCTTGGGGGTAAAGGGGTTAACATTTTGTGGGAAATATTTTCAGTTTAGAACTAGAACAATTCTATATTATTTGAAACCTGAAGTCTGTGAAACTATTAGGATACTACAGAACTGAACATACCTACCCAATTAATACCCTTGCTACCCACCTTACCCCCATTCGTATACCCATTGTTCTGCTCTATACCAATGGCGTAATGACAAACTGTGATGTCTGATGGTTCTATGCCTGGGTAATTAGTTATACCATATTATACATGCTATGTACAGTATATAGACATGCATCATCAATGATCATAGAAAGACCGCACTAAATGCAAGTTTATCCAGAAACTTTAAAAAATCGGGTGACATGTGGCACGTTTATCCATGCAGATCCATAAGACTCCCGCTGTAAGATGCATAAGACATCTGATAAGATTAGGGTGAGCTAACCACCGTTGGTGGATCTGATGTTCTTCTGCAGAAGGGAAAGTAGATGGGCCAGAATAGTTCTCTGAGCTCACATCCCACAATGTCATCCATCATAACATTACGCATCTACCAAGACCTGTTCTAGTCCATCTCCTGTGCAATCCAAGTGTAATCACCTTAGTCTTGTCATTGCTGCTCCCCGCGTGCAGTGCTGATTGGCATTTCATGGTATCGGCGGGATTGAACTGATATTAGAGCTGATACTACATGGAATATCCTGAGCTTTCTGTACAGCGGAGTGGCATTACATATTCTTGTTGCACAAACTGAGACAACCGGGGCTTATAATAGACAAGTGATATACAATGATGCCAAATAACACCAACTATAAAAAAGCAAAACCCATATGACCACCCTGCTTGTTTCCATTAGTTCCATCCAGCCAATAGACGATATGATGTGGAACATATGGAATATATATTTTGTCTATATTACATAGATACACAGAAGAAATTCCAGCCGCCACAAAATAACCCCTGACATAAAGTAAGCAGGTTAATGCAAATCTGCAGTTGTTTTTCACGTGTGTTACATTGGACATAATAGATTGATATCAGCTTTGTATACATAAAGGATAATAATAAGAGTCGTAAGCACGCAATAAAGGGATGTGTCAATCGGCACTGTTTGTGCACATGCTTCCTACACATGTGCACATATATTTGCTCCCTACATGCTCCGTACATGTCCACACCCCACCGTTGATAGATATGATATATATTCCATTTATAAATTACCAATACATCTATACTAGTGTGTGGACCTGACAGCAAAAGAAAAAGAATAAATAGGAGGTCACAATAGAAGCTAAAATCCTTGGACATGTCAATAAACCAATACTGATCACACAGTGTTTTACATCTTCCAATTACAGGGGCTGACGTTCCCCTCACTCAGGCCCTGGGTATAAGCCCTCCCCTCTCCAGCTTATCGAGCAGAGTTGATAGGTGATGCTGGAAGCTATGTCTGCCAAGATACAGGGCAATGCCATTGATGGGTTAACTCTTCACGCACCAGGCGAATCGGCCGCACATTATTCGGCAAAGAGCTGGGGGCCACTTTGACAGCAAAAAGGCTTGGACAGCTGGCTTCTAAAGTAATGGTAGTACAAGTAGATTGCCTGAAGAATAATTGAATTTCGGGGCTCTTCTGAAAGCAAACACTGGCTGCTCTGCCTCCTTTCTGTGCTGTACAGGGTGGCAAACTCACTGATTCAATTATTTGCTAGTAATTCAATGTATACCGTGTGCAGCATTTTACTATTGTGCGCTTTAAAGGGCTAGACACAATTGAATATGTCCATGCCAATTCCAGATCTCCGTGCGTTGTCCTAAAGTCATATGCCAGGAAATACTCCTATTCCTAATGCTACGTATTGTTACTTTCAGAATGATGTCTGTCATTAAGCCAAATTCCAGGTCAAGTCTATATAACCTATATATAGTATGTGTACAGTCCTGTAAACGAGAGCCAGGATCACGGGCAGAAGTGATTAAGGCACTTCTAGTATATAATCGGGCAATAAATACACGCACGTCGTCATACAACCTGTGCACATTACAGCACTATGTTGCTGGCTGAATTTATGGTCTTCGTTTCATGGGGAGGACACTTACGTTTCGTAGCCTTCCGTCAAGCATTATAATTGCAGGGTTAAAAAATATTAGGTTTATAAAAAGTATAATTACCTAGCGCATTGATATTTGTGCTTGTATTTGAGGCTGCTCATAAAAAAAAGAGTCATATATTGATCTTAACATAAATGATATATATATGATGTACGCGCCACTTTGCTTTCCTGCACAAAACACTTTATCCCGTTCCTACTGGCTTTTACTTATTTACTAAATTAACCCACGATTTCACCCAAGCAGAAAGGTCAAGGTCATATTTTACCGATATCTGAAAGTTGGATTCTTAGGCAATGTAAATATTAGATGGTAACATTTCTTAACAAATTATTTCTAGTCTACTTTGACACTTTGACTTTTGGTGATATAGGTTCGCCTCCGTACAACACGTGCAGCACATGATCCAATGGCTACATATATAAGAACCTGGACGCATCATGCATCTGATTCTACTGACGTGACAGGTAAAAATATATGTATGTCCTGTGTCTAATCTATGGTCGTGACATTGAAACATTGCCACTAATAGTTAACTATACTAGGAAACTTCTGAATAAATGAAGATGCCTTAGACAATATTCAAGGAATGTGTAAATATATTGTTAGATTTAAGTACATTTATAAAGTAATATTCATAAGGCATCGCTATTAGTGATAGTAGTATGATTGTGAAATCCTTAATTAAAGATTGGATTTTAGGTAGAATCCTAAAACATGTTCCCAGTCACCAGAAATAAGGTTCACTAATGGAACAAATGACGATAGAGAGCAATATGAAAGCCTGAATAGCAATGATTTATAGGGAAAACCAAAGAGTGTGTGTATATATATATATATATATATATATATATATATGCAGCATACAATATTTTCAATTATATAAAAATAGGATATCATTTTGGTCTGGCCTGTGCTTCTAGGTATCTAGCTGTAAATCACCCCAGTCTGTTTGGCCTTTTTTTTTTCCACATTCATCAGCCACTCCGCTCACTTTGTGATCCTATCTGTGTAGGCCATAAAGGGGTTAATGTAATCAGGATTATGATCGCTTCTGTAATCAGCGTTAGCGAAAAGAGTATTGCTATTTTCCTTTGAAAAGACGCTGCAGTGATGTGTGAAGAAGGCTCTTGCCTGCTGTAGGAATGCCTTTAAACCGATAGCATATGCTACGGAAAAAAAAGAGAAAAAAAAAAAAAAAGAAAATGTGACAATATGAATTGTCTTGCTTTAACATTTCTAAATAATGATGAAAAAAAACATGAAATAAAGGTTAC